>NC_138577.1:84895858-86154486 GCF_964289735.1 Phaethon aethereus | reverse complement strand
TCACCAGCAGGGGTCAGAAAGTAATTGATAAGGATTACTATCAGGGCTTAGCATTATATAATTTGATGCACTCTGGGTGCTTTATTCTCTTGCTCAGAATAGAGAATAGTTTTTCTATATGGATTCCTGTTACGACATTGCAACTTCTCTTTGTGTTTGGAAGGAAGCAGGGAAAAAAAGTGGAAGATGTCTTACAGGAAGAGAAAGCAAGCAAACAGTTATTGACAGGAGCAAGCGCAGCCAACCTGATCTCCTCATTTTTTTTTAATTCTATTCCATTTAATGCAGACAGCTTTTGTCTTACCGTTCAGTTGTATATGCGAATAAACTATTAAGTTCAGGAAAAAAGAAAACTAGCTTAATCAAGCCTACTGGTAAATCTACATATAAAAACCATCCAAAATAAACACATAAATAAGCACATTAACCTAAGCTCTGGACAAATCACAAATGTGTTAAAATAAATAAGAATTATAGTGAAACCAAAAATACACACCACTGCATTAGAAGGGAATTCTATTCTTATGATCTTAAAATATCCCTCTAATTTGAACCATAATGCCCTTAATACACAAAGAAATCTAACTCCAGCAGATGTGTTAAATTCGTGTAATGAAAAGAAGCCCCTTTGTGGATTCACCCTTCACTGGGACCTCGTTTCTCCACCCCATCCCAACAATTGATGCAAGTTTCAACCATAACCAACTCAAAGCAAAAAGTGAAAGCCAGCCAGTGCTTGAAGCCAATCATCTGAACAATAGACAGCATGCCACCATATGGGACAGCTCTTGAACATCCTGTTCTTACAGGCTCAGCATGAAAGCCACAAGAAAACCAGTGACTGGAGAGTGTGACTGTTCCCGCAAAGAAAAAGTAAATGTCAATAAACAAGGGTGTCTTCTGTGGGATGTCAAATAGCGATCCACCTGGAAGTGTTAAAAAGGCTGACAACGGGTTTCTTTCCCTACAACATGTTAACCTTTGCTGTGCCAAAGCTTTTCCCTCTCTGTTTCAAGAAAGACTTTTCCCTCTCGGTTTCAAGAAAGACTCAGATGTGTCTCCTTTCACCCGGCCAACCTTTAAAACAGTCAATATGTTGTGACCTGCTTTAAATACGAACAAGATCTTGCTATTTGCAAAGCGGTGTGGTCACAGAGGTGTGAGGGGAGGAGGAGCGCAGACGGCAGACCGCTGCCCTTCTGGCTGCGGCGTTTCGCTCCCGTGCAAAGCCCCGCTGGTGGCAGATGCCCAGGGAAGGACGTTGCCACACGCGTGGTACCACAGAAACACAGCTCTGCAGAACTCTGGTGTTCCCGTCTCCGAACAGGACTGTCCACCTGACTCTGCTTTCAGAGGGGTCAAATTTACCCTTCTGAAGAAGAAAAAGCTGCACTTGCAATGCTGGCAGGGTTCTGTGTTTGTGCTCACTATGACACTGGGAAGAGGTGCAGGGCTGTCCTCTGAACAAAGCAGCTTAAAACCTTCAGATGACGGGAGCTAAAGACGATGTTAACAAAAGCAACTTTCAGGAAATCAATACACTCACTTCAGGCATTTGAAATTATGCAGAAGAAAAAATATAAAGCATGATGCTGTGCCGCAGTGAGTTGTGTCTTCTCAGTAGTGTTGTAATGTGACATTGAGTGTCACTCATGAAGAGCGACCTTCTTGTACTTTAAATGGTCCTGGCTTCACGTAAACCAAGATAACACCATCCAAGCTGCTGAATCGACACCTTTGTTTCCTTAACCAGCCCCAGGGTCCAACTCTTCTGACCTCAGCTGGAGAGAAGGCCTGTGGGACTGGTGTCCTCTGTGGGACTGTGTCCTCTGTGGGACTGATGTCCTTCGGACTTATCTCCTGCAGTTGAACAGCGAGTGGGGGGGTGACAAAGGCAGCTCAATGCAAACAGTAACCGAACCCCAATTTTTTCGTTAAACACCATGCATCTCTGTGCACCGTTGTCACCCCTGGACCGTATGGCTAGCTTGTCCTGCTCTGCTGTCTGAGCGAGCGGCAAGACCTTAGAGGAGGAGCGGACTGCATTTGGGTGGGAGGGGGGTTGTGGTGTATTTTTGTAATGCTACGTGTGTTTAGACTCGGACATTTCACACAACCGTCACCCTCAGTGTGAAGATTGTACCCCACACTCCGTTACGTTCTGTCGTTTATGGGTGTCACTGCTGGTTTCTTATTCCAAAGAAGAGCCTTGTGGCTTCACCAGTGAAATCTATTGCTTCTCTTGGAGATTGTCATGTCAACAAAGATTACGGAGACCTCTGTGGTCTGTAGAAGATCAACAACGGTAGCCTGAAAGTGCACTTTTAACCACTTTCTGCTTTTGCTTCAGTGGTTAGTTACTCAGGCACTTCATGGTGGCATTTTGGAAATGTCAGCATTAACTCTCTAGCCATTTTTATGTTCCTGAGGAATTTCTATGCATTAATAATATTTTGGGGACTGGGGGAAGGATGCAGAGTAACAAATTGTAGTGTGCATGTGATTGGTCTGGCTTTGAAGTCAGTTCTTTCCTTTTTGCATTTCTGAAGTTGCAAATCTTCATTTCTGGATCTGAAACAATGCTTCTCTTATACTTTTAAAAGTATGCCATATCTTTGGCTAAGTATTTTATCTTACTTCTCACTTAAGGAAATAAAATCTTTAAGGAGGCTAAACAAATTCCCTGTCACTGGCTAATAAAATTACTGTGCATATATAAAAAAATACATATGTGCATATATATATACACATGCAATTGTATATGTATATATTATAAAGTATATACATATGTGTATAAGTATATAAATACATATGCACACAAAGCAACACATACAGAAGTATGTAAACATGTCTGTACATGTGTTTATGTGTATGTATGCCTGTTTAAATAAACATGTTATACACACACTAAGTTACACACACTAAATTCCAGCTCTGCATTGTGATACGGTGCAGTGATGTAGCATTTAAGCCCAGACTCTTGGTAGCATTATTCCCATGGTGGATAAAATATACTCCCCAACTTCTGGAGTGTTTCAGTTGGAACAAGACACAGCATAGGCACTGCTTCATGACTCTTTCTGTTGGTTTGTATTGAAGAGGTCATGTATCTTTGGCTTGTGGGGCAATGCCAGTTAAGGAGCAATAGTTATTATTCAGGTGCTGTAATCACTGCAGTTGACGACAATCCCTTCTACTGAAGTTGGAAGTCTCACTGGGAGTATCTGCATGCATAGAATATTTATTTCTGTGCCAAAGTGTGTGAAATCAGTGAGTCCTAGTTCCATTCTGTGAGGCTGGTATAAGATCTTTAAAAAGTGGCAACTTGCCATGAAAAATGTGGCAGGCAGTAAAAAGAGATTTAGCAAAGGCCATTTACCAAGGGAGCAGGGCAGAGAAAACACTGACAAAAGCTGGCATGGAGGATACCCAGCGAGGCTGTTGGAGCCAACCTGGTAGTCATTGCACCCAACTGTTTTTGGGAACTGAGCAGTGCCTAAAGCTACAGATTAGTGGGTACCTTTGTTTTCCTTCTTGGTCTCCCTCACTGTTGATCAGCGTCTGTGGGCAAGACAGTGATGAGTGCTACCTACCACTCTGAAAAAGAAGATTCGGGCAAGGTGGTAAGTGAGGCAAAGAAGCTGCCTTGCAAAACAGCCGTGTGTTTCGGTGCCTGCTTCTGCTTCTGCAGGGTTGTCAGAGGACTGTTTGTGCGACGAGCTGAGTACCGGGCATGAGCAGTTAGCTCTGAAGATAAAATGCCATGTGCATGAGGTCACTTACTGAAAGTGCGTGTTGCAATAACTGTCTGCGATCCTCTATAGAAAGAGGTTTTTAAAGGGAGCCCACAGTCCGTGGGCAGCTGGGGATCAAATCTCTGCCTCCTCTGCAAAGCAGCAGACATAAGGTCAGAAACTCCGGAAATGTAGAAGGGCATTTATGCTGCTTTAAACCTCTCTGAGCTCTGTTTTGAGGTGGAAATTGCCAGAAACTGGGCTATTTCATTATGTAGCCAGTGCTTGTGGCTTGGGGAAGGTTTGTTATTCCATATGTAGCACAAACATCTTTTTCACAAAAAAAAAAAAATATTATGCAGGCTGTTTATATCTTTCTTAAGACTGAAGTAGCAGAATTAGCATGAGAACTGGCTTGGACCTGTTCTATTCTAGGGCCACACAAATGCAGGGTTAGTGCCTGCCTCTCCTCACCCCATTCCAGCTGCCTGAGGCCATGGGGAATTGATATGGCTGTTTGCTCCTCAGCTTGGTCCTGGCTCTGACCCTGCAAAACAGTGCAAACCTGTCTCAGCTGGAGGGGCCAGAGAAAGCATGCCTCTCGTTAGCTTCCAGAACATATCAGGTAGATTAAGGGTCCCCTAAATTGTCCTTAACACTTTGTGACACCAGTAGATCTGCATCGTGGGGGGGTTAACAGAGGCTGGACAGCAGATGAGTTCCTGCTTCCAAGTGTAGCTCACCAGTGCAGTTGTGCTGGAAGACTAATCTCTGTGGGGTTCCTCGCTTTCCTTTTTGCAAAAATCAGACCAGTTGGAAGATCCACATGCACAGGTCAACTAACTGATTTCTCTTGAACCCGATTCCCTCGCAAAAGCTTCATTGTTGACAGAGCTGTGCTCTCACCAACACCTCACAGAGGTTCAGGCATCCCTTTAGCTACCACAAACCACTGGAAATCCTGTTGGTCTCATCCCTCATCTTTGTTTTTTTTCCAGCTGATCCTGTTGCCTAGAGCTGGCACTTGGTAAACTGTGCTTTGCCTTTAGCCTGTTTTGTTACAGAGGAGAATTATCATGCTTTAATTATTTGGAAGAGGAGAAGGTTTTCCACACATCCATTTAAAATATCAGCCACATAAATGCCTCTGGTATTACAGAAATGGAAGATTTTTGTATAGGACTAAATAAAAAATTTGGATGAACATCACAGCCAGCCAGAGAAGAATGTCATTTAGCTGACTGAGCAAAGACACTAGAGGGATGCTTGAAATAGAGAGGAGAAACTCCCCAAAGTCTGAAATACCACATATTTTTCTTATTTGAAGCAGTAATTCCAGCATACTGGGGCACCCCATTAGCCATACTGTTCGTGCTAGGATTTCTACAGCAACTGCCAGATTTCATTTCTCATGCCTACAATAAACTCTTGGCATTGATAAACCATGCGGAGTGAGGGCCACAAGGTTTCCAAACCCTGAGCCCAAACAAGACAGCCAGGGAGAAGCCGGGCTGTGATTTCAAAATGAAAGCCTTTTGTTGATTATCTTTCCAGCAAGCAGTTCTCTCTTCAAATAATTTCGTCTGAGTGCAAACATCTAATTTTTTTCCTCCTTAGTTTAATTAGTGTTGGTGGAGAGAAGTGTGCAGGGCTGAAGTTACAGAGTGGAAAGAATGCAGATAAGTGTCTTCGATCGGTCTCTGCAGCTCTGCTTTAGACCAAAGCAAAGTCGATGCTTTCTCTTGTGCTATCAGTTCAGCGGAGAGTTACAAGAACACGACAGCCCCAACTTTCCCGAACAAGGAGAGGAGCTGTGCCGATTCGTCCCACAAAGCTACATGGCAATCAACAAAATAATGTTTTTGCACTTGAGAATGTGTGACTTGATTGATAATATCTAATTTTACATGACTTTTAAACAAAACCAACAGAAAGATATCGAGACTTTTTGGGAGCAGTGGGAGAATGAAAAGCTGAATGAAGAAAATTGTGCTGCACATCATCTTGTCTTATTACTGTTAACGCCAGCAGTCACAATCAAGAGTTTATTGTACAGGGCAATCTGGATGATTAGAAACTGGATTCAAGTTCATAAAAAACATCTTGACATAAAACTCTTTTTTTTTTTTTTTTTCACCAATAACACCAGGAGGCAAATTCATTCCCTCCCTCTGCAACCTCTTTTAATTCAGTAGAATTAGCAGAGATAATTTTAGCCAAGTATTGTCAGGATTCTTTTAAAATCATATTTGAAATAAATGTACATTTGCAGAAATATATCATGTCACGATGAAAGGTGATAGGTGATATTGTAAGTTTAGATTGTTCCTTGGTCTACCATTTGGTTATTTGAAACTTGGAAGACCTAGAATGTAAACAGGCCAAAGAAAAGTACAACTACTTTTGTAGTTGTGGCCGGTCAGATTATTTTCTTCTAACCTCTTCTGCAATTACAGAAGGGACTCACTTTCCCTTAGTCAGTTCTCTGAGCTCTGTTGGGGTGATGGTATCAGATCCAAATGAATAAATAGGAAGATACTGCTAGAAATTTGGTCACAGAATAAGCTCTATGTATTTCTAGGGACAGCATCAAGACACATCAGAGGGGTTACCCATGAATTTTTCATCATTGTTTCACTCAAAAACAGTCTCACATTGCCTTTCTTCCTACAGATTTTTTTGTCCTCCTGAGTCTTTTTTTCCTGCTTACTCTCATCAAACACTTTTAATCTCTTTGCTCTGTTTTATTCTTTTCCTATCAGGATGATGCTCTGTGCTTGGTTGCATTCCTCACTCCTGGGCTGTTTTTTTCCCACCTTAAAAATAAAATACCTTTCTTTACTACCCTTAAACTGTTTCCTGCCCTGAGCTAAGATGATGGGTCATTTCTCAGGCTGCCTCAGCCTACTTAGGTTGTGACTGCTACCAGCCAACTTGATTTTTTCCCCTCTAATGACTCTGGTGGTTTAGTATTAGTTAAAATCCACTCCTGATGAGTTTGCCACTTGATAGCTTTGTGGGAACATTGCTGCTGCTCTTCCCCAGCTTAGTCAAACAGCCAAGAGTGAGGAGAAGGACTGCGCGAGCTGTGACTCCACCAAAAGAGAAGCCCCAAAGAGAGAGGTTTGCATGCAAATGTCTGTCTTTGCTTTATGGGTCAATAATGTTGTGTGGTGTGATATAGACATGCCATGTGGTTATCCAAGCCTTTGTACTATATATACTGCTGTATTAAAAGCTTTTCATTCTTTGAAAATGCAGTCATGTCTGGGGTGGTACATGGATGCTCTGTAACAATGAATAGCAGCACAGTGTGACAAGACAGGAAAAGAACAATACGTTGAGAAATATATTTAGAGTGCAACTTGATAATATTGAAAATGAAGTCTGCATACTCTCGTAGATCTCCACATTAGGCTTTATGGGGGATTTACACAAGCTTGAAGTACTTTTCAAATTAAATGGCTGGTCCTATGACATGATGAAAATCACTCTGTGGCACTATCACAGAGCTATATCATATTCATTTCTGCCCTGAAACCTTCATTCTATGAACAGTAGTTGCAGACACCACAGATGGAGATTAGAATGTGGTGTGATACAGCACATCAGGAACTAGTTAAGGTAACTGTTTTGCAATCTGCAATTTACTCCTGTGAAAAGATCCCATGGCACTTTATCAGAGGGTTGAGGTGTTAGTCCCTGCGTGCTGGATTCATTCCAAGTTTTGCTATGTGCATCTGGATCATCTCTGTCGTTTCAAGTGGATATACTATTCTTCACTTCACATACTCAAAGCTTGTGTATTGTTCCTTTCAATAAGAAGTTGGTATGGATACCCCAGCCAGAGATGATTTTAATCTAAGAAAGGACTGTATTTCTACCAGTAAGCCACAGAGGTTGTATCTCCCAGTGGAAATAGGCATGATTTATAAAATAGATGCAATACTGTGCCTCATTTTGCACCATCCATTTATTAGCAAAACAAATCAGTCATCCTAAATCTCAACTAGTTTCAAAATAATTTTGTTTTAAAAAAAAACCAACCAAGAATCCTTCCTTTTTTTATACTTGAAGATGCAATGCCATATTGCCTTACCTAGCTGAAAAACTCTTTAAACAGTTCAATAAAGAGGTGTGCTAGAAAATGTGTAAGTCAGTGTTTTCGCTGCAGAGTTCATCTGGCCCACAGAACTACCTTAAGGCAGGAAGTTAAGTTATATGAGGAGCAGCCCTCAGGCTGCTGCTCTCGTTCAAAGATAAATCTGACCATGGATCAGGGACGTTATTTATATGAGGTGACATGTACGGCACAATTGAGATCTTAAATGTTTCTGTTTAAAAACTATGCACTGAATGCCACAGGACACCAGAGGCAGGCAATATAACTTGCATATAACCAAACTTTTAAAATTAATCTATTGTCAAATACCCAAACCTTTAAAATTCTTCATCTATTGTCAAAATGCAGACCTTCTATGCATTTAAGTAAACTAATTAGCTATTAAGATGGATAACCAGAGTCAGAGATAAAATAGCTGCTGAGAAGTCATAATGCTTGTTTCCAGGACTTTGCTGGATACCATCGTGTTTCTGTAATGCTGAGAACGCTAAGAAATTCTCAGAAACACCCAAGGCTTCACTTAGACTCAACATATATGTAATAATTCCTCTTTTTTTAAGAGCTACAGTGATTGTAAGA
Source organism: Phaethon aethereus (assembly GCF_964289735.1). Classification (NCBI taxonomy): domain Eukaryota; kingdom Metazoa; phylum Chordata; class Aves; order Phaethontiformes; family Phaethontidae; genus Phaethon; species Phaethon aethereus. The sequence goes on along the minus strand of NC_138577.1, from coordinate 86,146,050 downwards.
AGGTCAAAGGAGAAATGACAGTCGGAAAGTACAAAGCCTAATAAGCTAACAAAATTCACCTACAGTTTATTTCTTCCTCTCTCAAACCAGTTGTCTTACAACAGAGAGGAGGGCACAGCAACAGGAGGATGGTGGGATTGGGGAAAAAGAGGATAAAACTAGTTTTATCACCGTTAGCAATCTAGCCAGAAGAAGAGGAGCATATGCTGGTGCAGATATTGCTGCTAAGCAGTGCCCCGGCGCAGATGTGCACCCTAGGAACCTGTGATTCACTGTTTTATGGCAAAGACACTGAAACTCTGAGCCTAGCTCCCATTTGCAAGACAAAAACCGCTTCCATACATCAGGCTTTAATGACTCTTTAGGTCTTCTGCCTGTGCAGGTGCAAATGACTTTTCATGTAGGCCAGCAGCACACTTCCCTCTCTGACTTGTGGTTTTCTGGGGGGTTTGAAATGTGTTTTCCCCTTCGGGAGGGCCCAGCAACTTATTCCTCTTTTGGCAGCACCACGCTGGTTTGGGGATGTGTTCTGGGGGTTTTTGGTTTGAGCACAGCCTGTTTCTAAGACGGCTGCTGCTGTGACGTGTCAGGAGCTGCTCCGAGCTTTCTGATTTCAGAGACAAAGCCTGAAGATGAATGAGGATATAAGGAAGCTTTACTAAATGCTTTCGGAGCTCTATCAGCCCTGAGTTTAGCAGGGTAACATATTCTTCTTTCCAGTGCCAGCCGTCATATTTCAGCCTGACTCCACAGAAGCCAACCGAGAGATACAACAGGCTGAACCAACTGAAGCTGTTGCACGAGTGTGTTAGGCGGGCTGATATTTGATGAAAAGAGTTTAAAGGAGTTGCCCACTTAATAATCATAAGTTTTTTTGAGAACGTTAAACCTTCTATTGTTATGTCAGACACTTACTGCTGGCTTAATGCAATAGAGAGATCGAAGTCTAACGCTGGAGTGAGGCTCCTATTTCTGTTTAGGGCTCACAGCGCTGGAGTTAGATGTGAATTTTTTCCAAAAAATGAGCAGGGGTTAGTCTTTTCAAAACACGGTCATGGTAGTTCAGTGTGCAGTATTTACCTAGGCTATAAGAAGACTAGTTTCAGATTTCCATTTGGCTTGCAGGGGTGTGACGTCCTACAGAGATATGTTTTTTGTCATCAATGGAGTGTTTGGTGGTGGTATGCAAATCAATTTACGTCTGGAAACTGGATGACCAAATTAATATCTTAGTGTGTTCAAACCAAGTGCCTGGCAGAGCTGCTGTTGCAGCTACATGGCTTCCCAGCCTGGAACTGGCTTGTGCTTGGGGCAGGTGGGATCCATCTCAACCCGTTCAGATAGACACGTGCAAAGTTCCTCTTAAAACCTAAGCCCATGCACCTAATTGCAGCATTAGGTCTCATAATGCTTTTAAAATCTGTTCCTTTATGGTCCTCACTTTTCTTTATTCTCGTGTTTATCTTGAGTGATCAGGTGTTAGACACATTGCTGTCAGCTGTGTGTAACTTTCTGGATTTGATTCTGATGCTCTAACATCCATTGCCAGACATGTCCTGCACAAAATTGCTGTACAATTTTTTATTATTAAATTCTAAGTGAATTTACATTTAATGTGTTTGCACTCCCTTTTTGTCTGCTTTTCACGTACATCCTAGCAAGTAAGTTTGGTTGCAGAAATGTTTGCAGAAGCAGCAAAATTTTAAGAGAGAATGAAAAATGTTTGTACTCATCAGAAACCTTGCTCTAAGAAAGATCCTATCTATTCAGGGAGTCAAAGTATGCTGGGTAGCCTTTAATTAAACTTGCTCCATTTTGAGGATTCAACTATTTGCAAGCAACCTAACAAACGGGATAGACAGCAGTGACTTTGGGGATCACTGGCTATATCACCTTGCCATCTCCACATCATATTAAGTGCATTTTCTGTGCTGGCTTAGTTCCATCTTAAGGGTGAGAAGGGTTTTGGTTCCTTGTGTTCCTGCTGGGATGCTGCAGCAGTGTTTGAGAACAGCTAATGGTCACGCTGGGGAGAGACAGACAAAAAACACGGGGAGCAGGTAGAAGTTTTAAAGACCCAGACTTCTGCTGCCGTCTTGGCTGTAACTCTTTACTTATGGCATCATTAGTGCATAGCACTTATGTTCAAATCTTTTGTTTTGAGATCCCATTCAGCATGCCCCATTTGACCATGCCTGGATGAATTTTTCTTCTAAGACAAAATCGGAGTTTGTTTCCTGTGAACATTCATCTCTGTTTCCAATTAATTTGTTTTCAGCAGCTGTTTCTGCAGTTTAAGCCGTTGGGCCCAGATTCTTGGTCCCGCTTTTTGCTGCTCAGTCCTGGGCTGCCGCAGAGAGCAGTGCAGCAGTTGCTAGCAAACTGTGCAGTATAATAAAGTTCAGAAGATGCAAAAGATCAAAGGGGCCTGAAAAATGACCAAATGTTACTTCTACCTTCACCCAAGAGCTGGTGTTTGTCAGAGTGCAGCCAGCTGAATTTACACTTGATTATCCAAAGGACAAGGCTCTACTTAATAACAGTTGTAGAAATAAATTCCTATTCATCACACCTAGTATATTCATATGGTGAGACAGTCATCTGAATCTGAATGTAGTCTGATGCACGTGTGTGCTTCCATTTTTTTAAACTTCAGATTGTATTTCCACTAGCTTGTCAAGCTTGTTGTGCCTTCAAATATTTCATGTCTAATGACACAGTACACAACAGCACTTCTCTAACTTCCTGTAACGATCATTCAGATACCATTTTCATTGAATCCAAAAAAGGAGACAGAACATTTTACCCATTCCTGAGCAAAATCCTCCCTCTCTCAGTCTGCTCTTTCCTCTGTCTCCACTTACAAGGCTTTGCTTTATCATTGACACAGGTAGATAAATTTGTTGTGGAATTCTCCACATTTTACAAAAGTGACAAGTTCCGTATGTGGAAAAAAAAGCAGAACCTTCTCCAGGCTCCAGACCTGAGACCGTCTCCTTTCCAGAGCTGTCAAATCATCCCAAGGTGCTGCAGTTTATCAAACAATTTCCTCTTTAGTCTTCATCAGTATCAGATGCAGGAAACCAGCCAGTGTTTTTTGTCTTATTGGTTTAAATTAAAAAGTAGAGTTTCTCATGATTGTGTAGAAGATCCATTGAATGGTTCATATTAAAATGATGTTTTGGCAAAGAACTCAAACTTACCTATGGATGCTCGGTGTGTGCTTTCAGTCAAACATGAAACTTTTGGCACAACTGCTTGCACGTTATTTTTCATGCCACGATATCATAACACTGCAATAATACTTAAATGCTGACACAACAGAAAACATTGCCAGTTTGGACTCCCAGGCATTGGCAAGCTCTTTGTTATATTTGCAACCTAGCACTCTGTGAGCTTCACAAAAATGTTCATCGCTTTCAATGGAGGTGGAGGGAAATGAAAAAAAGAAACAAATTGCTTTACAAAGTGTTGAGTTGGAGAGGCTAAATATCACAACAAATGGATGATCTGCATCACGTCAGAACCTTTTTCTTTCTTCCTTTCCTTGAAAGCGCGAGGTTTTTCACTGGATTTATCTCTATAGGTGCAATCTATTTCCATTCCACCATTATGTCATCTATAATTTAAATTTATGAGACAAAACTTTAGACTTGCCAGGGGAGCAGCTGGAGCGTTCTATTCCCTTTGCCATAGAAAATGTAGATGTGCTGAACGTATTGTGTCTGACAAGCCCCACTGAAAGTTCTCCTATTTTTTCTGACAAATATCCATCAGCATGTAATATTTATTCTTCTGTTTTAGTTTCCCTGCAAATAATTGACGGTCCCTCAGCAAGCAGTGGGTTTCCTGCTGAGGCAGCACCACCTGTACAGCTTTCCCAAGCTCACATCAGATGCTCTGAAATGGAGGCTTTCATAGGGCTAATGGATAAAATGAATGAAGCAGATGCAGTCAAATGTAGAGAAACAGATTTTTCTCCTGCGTTGCTGGAGTTAGCATTGCTCCACAATGACACCTTTATGTGACATTTATTGCAGGTACAAAAAGACTTTTCAGATTTTTTCACTTCTTGCATTTTATTGGCCAAAAAACCCCCGTTCTTTGCAGTATAGTTTAAGTGTACTTATGCTTCAAAGTTTAATTTTACTAATGTAGACAATATCACTGAGGCTGTCCTCTATTACCCCCTTAAGCTAATATTTTCAAGGGTGACTAGGCATTATGTGGTTTCGGTTCCTCCAACAGCAGGAGACATGTTGTGACACACAATCTTCAGAAAACTTTACCTGAAAAATCTGAAAATCAGGTACCGCTTAGGAACTTCCCAGGTTGGTTGCCCCAAAAAGAAGACCCTCCCATCACTTTTGGCCACTGCAGTGACTGAGGTGACTCATGAAAGCCTAAACATTCATGTAGCTCCCCAGGATGGGGCCACATGTGATATCAGAAGTGCTGGTGAAGCTGGTGCACCACCGAAGAGCACAGAACTATCCCTGCTCTTCCCAGGGAAAGGTAAAAAAATGGCCAAGCTGCTTTCTGGTCCTGCCACAGTTGCCGCAAGTCATGATGTAAGCCGCTGAAACAGCACCGCTTGAATTTCCAGGCGCCAGAATTGTGTTTGCGGAGCGGGTAGTGTAAGAAATCTTTGTTGCAGAGAAGTTAATGTCCTTAGTGATTGTTTCTTTAAATGCAAGTGGCATTTTAATAAACTCTGTAATAAAGGTACTCAGCGCACTGCCAGTATGGCAATTACTGATCCTTTTGGGGACAAACCCTACATTATTGTGCAGCAAATATTGCCAATAAGTTTTTTTAGGTGTTTACCTCTGTACTTAACCCGCACAGGTGAACGTGTCCCTCGTAGCCATGGTGGCAGTCCCTGCTTCCTTAGGTCATCATCTTCCTTTTAGCTCTGAAGGTCCCACTAGGTGAGGTATGTAAAAACGGTGCAACGAGAATTAATTTTATGATTGTTATTTGTTTTACTCTAGAGATCTCAATCAAAAAACTTAACCTTGATTGCCACGCTCCTGCACGAGCCCCATGCAGCAGTCAATGGGAATTCCCAGTCTGTACTAAGGAGAGAAGCACAACATCCCAGAAATCATGGAAAATACATTCCCAAGGAAATCAGGTGTGATGAGAAGAGGGGCACAGTAACAAGGCTGTGAATAACGTGATCATCTTTATGGATATTTTAAATCCATGTCTGTCTTTTTTAGGGATTGGTCATTGCTTTATTTTGCTGTTTTGTTTGTTCTAACAGGGTTTTATCCACTTCTAGCCATTTTCAGGAGCTAGCATGCTAGTAAGTATGGAGTAAAATTTTTTATAACGTTGTTGTTATGAGATTAAATGGTTTTGCTATTAAAAGTAAGTCTAGAAAGATACTTGGCCCGACTTGGCTAAAATCTACAAGGGATGAGGTTGAAGAATATTTGTTCCAGTTGCCACCTGCAGTGGGATCAAACGTAGACAGCTGGATCTATAAAATATTAGAGGGTAATACCACCCAGCCATCCAGTCCGTGGCTTCTCATGCACAGTGACCGCTAATTAAGCTGAAAGAAAGGTGTTTCCTTTGTTTATCGTCCCGAGGGATGAGGTATCTTTGGGTCACTTTGTGACTCATAACACATTCAAGTACTTGAACCGGATGGTTGTATGGTTCAAAATCAAATAACCACTGTGACTCAGCCATGGTGGAACAACTGAGAACAGAGAGGAGGGCCCTGACCATGAAGGAATTGAGTGCTAAGGTGCATTTAAGAGCATGGTGTTTATAAGGGTCAGTGGCCTCACAGGAACCTTTTCTACTATGACTGAAAAAAAAAAAAACCCAACGCAGTCAAAGTTTCTGAATAAATGTAGCTTGGAGAAATGCACTGTTTTCTGATTTTGGCAGCAAGATGTCCAATGTTCAGGAGGAGATGGCCTGGAAAAGGCAATGTCCCAAGGCAGAGCAATGAATTAGACTTAGTTTTGATTTTTCCGTCTGTGTTGCAGAATGAATTGACTTCACTCTCCACGCTCAGGAGGGAAAGTGGTCTTTTTCTGCACCAGCCCCAAACATTCGCATTCAGAGCAGCTATTTCTTTTGTTACTGGGAAGTGAAAAGGCAAAGCTTTTTCTGAACGTATTCACAGTCGGTTCTCAGGCAGAAATGAGCTCTGTGATTTTTAGTGCTTTGGATATTAGGATAATTATCAGAAGCTAATGAGTTTTTAAAGGTTTCTAATGTGAACCTATGATTTTGGAATCTCTCTCCTGTCAGAATCTAAGTAGGTTACAGACAACATGACATGATCTATGGCCCATTTCTACTAATGACTAAAGCATGAAGGTTCAGCCTCCTATGAATAACGCTTCTTTACACCCATGATGGGGAGGAAGCTTTGGAAATCTGAAATGCAAGGGTCATGCACTGTCGCAAAGTTGTTTCAGAAGTTTGTGGGAAGCTATGATAACAACAAACAGGTAATCTCTACCTGTGTGATAACATGCTTGTCAGCATTCAACAGTATTGAAAAGCGTAGTTACCGTGAGCAAAATTCAAGACAGGGAACTGGATGGTTTCAGTTGTCTTTCTTTTGAGAACTGGCTCATGCTGATACTAAGTGAAATCTGTTACCATTTGGTTTCTTAATACAAAAGAAATGGGCCAGTGGGGTCAGTCCACTCCTTACTGGACACGTACAGGCATCGCAATTGCAGTCTTCCTAAAATGTGGCACCCTGGCTGACGATCTCAGCAGGAAAGTGAAGATAAAATGTGATTTACTCTCCAGTTCTTAGGTGTTTTTCTCCTGAACTGGGGCTGAAGCATCTTGAGAGTGTCTGGGAGAAGAAAGATGCACTGCTGGTGTCTCTTTATAAAAGTGAGTATGTGTGCGACTTCAGTCTGGAGTGCTGTCAATTTTGTGCCTATTGAGAGTATGCTTTTTCACTAAAAAAAGAAGAAAAAGGAAAAAAAAACCCTTAGGTAATGGAACAGTCAGAGTAGAGTCTCATCCATTATCTCTTGAACATCTCTTGAATTTTGCCACCTTTCATAACACTTGAGGAGTGTTGCTAGTTACAACTCAAAAGATACTTAATGCTGTGCCTTGCTGGTATTCACCTTAATTATTGCACTGACAGTGTTTTTGTTAACCGTGAGTTATGAAATGACAAAATTAGAACCAAACCTCATCCTCTGTCACACTCACTAAAACAGCAGAATAATAAAGTGTAGAATACCTTTCCATGTCAGGTACCAGTATATGATTGCTCAAGTTCTGTTCATTTCTGTATCAGTGCATATAACATATGAAGTGAGAAAAACAACTGAGAAACAAAAAGAAAAAATGGAAAAGAAGTATATTCTTCTCCACGATAGTTTCAGTTTTGAGGAGGGGAGGTCAAACAAAGTGGTCAGCAGGAGTGATTGCACACCAGATGTGTCACAAATACGTTCATTCTGCTTCATTCATTAAAAAAAAAAAAAAAAGAAAAAAAAAAGGAAAATCTTTCTCTATAGAAATGTTCAAAACTCATCCAAGCTGAATGTAACCTATATACATCCATGTAATCTATCTATATTGGACTGAAGTTCTTTGGTGCTTTGAGACTCCATTACGTTGCATGTGGTTTCCATTCTCTTGTTTTTATAGCTTTTTGGAATTTATTTTAGATCTTTTGAGACCTCTAACCATTCCCTGGCTAGCAAGATGGGGTTTCAGACTGTTCGATTTTTTTCAGAGCTTCTTATTTCTTGTAGCAATTCTTTCTGTGTTTAATTCGGTGTTAGACTTAATGTTCTTTGATTCCAAGCATTGCATCATTAACTGGACTAGTTTTTCCTTTTGCCAGCATGTACTAGTCCTCTAGAAATAGTGTTATTTCTTAATAAAAGACAGTTTCAATTTTATTGGTTTTGTTTTTTCTGTCTTTATTGTGGAAATTTTTCCCAAATTTTTATTATTTGATTGCATTGTTTTTGATGAATTGTGGTATGGTATGTTTTAATGGTTCCATTTTTTAAAATGTGCATGGAGGGAGGGGAAGTATGGACCAACTCTTACAACCATAATATTGCTTGGCAGCTTTCGTCAATGCTTCCACTAAGAAATTTAATAGGCCATGGAAAATAAACACAGAACGAGACAGACCCTGCCATAGGCAGGACCCAGTTGTGGAAGTAAATTCATATAAAGTCTCACTGAAGCCACCAAGGCCAAATCAGAAACTGTGTGTAAGAAGATCAAACAAAGGCTTCCTTACAATCAGTTGTATTCTTTTAGGTTATTTGCCAATCTCTTGGGGAATCTAAGTTTGCATAACTCACACACCAAAGAGATGAGAAGAGTTATTCCTGGAAGTAATGCAGAGCCTTCTTTAACTTACTATTTCTTACTATCGCCAAGTTGTACAGTTTTGGAATTTTTTTAATCGTGTTTGCTTCTGCTGGTTGTCTGGATTGTGAATTCAGACATACTTTAGCTACGTTAAACAACTGGAGGAAAGGAAACTGCATTTCAATAAGAGGGGTGACACAACTAAGGTGGTGGCTAAGCTGCATCATTCACCTAAATCCTTTCTACCCTTATAATTCTCCTGCTGTTGCGGTTGGAGGAATGAACTGCTTTTTGTGTATATGAGCAGAAAATAACAGTAGCCCTCTTCCTTGCACAGCTGCTCTGGCAAGTTTGGTGCGTCGCACAGAGCCAGATCTCTGCCATCCCTTCTCCTTTAGGATGATGTGCTCCGTTTGTGGATGCAGCAGCAGTACCGACCCGCACGTGTCTCCTGAACCTAAGATTTCCATCCTAGGCTCAGGGAGTTTTTCTGCTGTAAGTTCCCAAAAAGGCACAAATATTTGCATTAGGAACTCATCCAAAGACTGGAGGGCTTGAACTGATGTGACTGGCATTTTCTTTGATATCCACCATTTTAGGTTTAAAGGCACAAACCCAGCTGGCATTTAACAACTTATCACTGAGCAGCTGAGCTGTGGTAGCGATTCATGTTCTGTAACCCATGGCAATTCAAAATGAATCACTTTTGCTTACTCACCAAAATGGGCCACACTTGAAATTCATTTAAGCTTCCCTAAAGCCATCTATGAATTCAGTAGGACTAACTGCAGGAACATGAACTGCTTGGTGACAATAGATATTTGCTGGGTCTGATCTACAGTTGCTGCTCGTGCAAGAAACCTTCATGTCAGGTGAAGTAGATACGGTGCTGTCTTGATGTACATCCTCTTTCAGTAGAAATAGTCTCTTTAAGCAAGGATCACACATATTTATTTGCATCTCATACTTGTGTTGTTTTACAGATCAGTGCAATATAAAGTCAGATACTTAATTAGGTGTCTGTACTGCTGAAGAGGAAGCCTGTACTTATTTTATGGATAGCCTGTATAGTGGTGCACTACATCACATGGATGACTGGGAATCAATGTTTCCATGTGGTGATCGCAGTGCCAAGTACACTAGTTAAACAAAAATTGCATGCTGAGACTGACCATTATATGGCAGTTTTGAAATGAAGCATGAGCTTTCTGCTCATGAGATGAGGCATCGGTTTTCTATTAGCCAAGCACACATCAGCGGCCATAAACAAACAGAGATGAGTCACTGCAAATTAAGTGGAAAATCTGAAACTGAAAGCTCTCTGCATCAAGCTGATTTTCTAAGGGTCAGATTCTGGCCAGCCCCAGCAAGAATTCTCTGAAAGGGGCAGGATGCATTCATCCTTCCAAATTTACACCCTTGCTTGACCCCACAGGGCTTCCCCACAGCTGCGTTCCAGCACATGTGGTGGAGGCCACGAAGGGCATTATTTCACATCACTGCAACTTCTGTTCCCATCAGTTTGTGAGGAAAAACTTAACATTCTTGCCTTCCCTGCTTGGTGTTGTATCTGCGAGCAATGGACGTAGCATGCAATGCGATGTTGATGGCTAGCCAGGATATCCCGTAATTAATAGCTGCCACAGACACCGTGATGAGGCTGCTTCGACAGCAATCTCTAAAGATTTGCTTGTTTTCTCTCTGCCACTGTAATTTCAATGAGTCTCCAGCTCAGGAGCTCCTGGATTTCAGCCATTTGCTCTCTCTGCTCATTTTAGTGCCTCCGGGGAGAGGGTGAAGAACCTCTCTGGTTGGAAGCGCTCCCCCGGGACCATGGGGCTTTTCCAAGGGAGAGAGTTACCACCACTCGACACTTGGGAGCCAGCACGGTTCCTGAAACAGCATGATTGCTGCTGCGTAAATGCCATACACGCAAACTTGCCATTGCCTGCCATGTACGACCGCTCTGCACTTCCAGAACCCTTTGTCTTATCTGCACTTCCAGAAAACCATTTCCAAAAGTCACTGCTCACCATAGTTGTCTTCTTCAGGTTCTCCATTGAACTCTCTTGAAAATCGCTGCCTATTTGTTCTCCTTCCTAACAGAGCAGAACAATTTGCCCAGGCTCTGGTAAAACAGCAATGAGTGAGATTTTCCAGAGGCATGTTTCAGCCAGGGTTTTATTTGCCTAGTGCCCACTGTTTGCATTCTTACTCTAAGACTATCTGCAGACATTGTTCACTGATTACTTTTTTTTTTTTTTGGATGGTGGTGGCAGTGAGGGTTTGGAGTTTTTTTACAGCAGTGCTTGCAAAGCAGCTCCTAGGACAGCAAGCCCTAGCATGGTGTGCTCATCATGCATATATTTAGCACCCTAATCTCTGCAACCAGTGCTTGTTATACTTTTCTTGACGTTTTCTGGTATGCTTTTTGACATCTGCTTGTAAACTCCTGCAGCCTTTTCAGTCCTGATATTCACTTGTTTCATCTGATGTTGTTTTCATAGTTTTTAGATATGCAGATTCATTGCTTTCCTTCCAGTCTTGGCTGCTCAGTCATACAGGGACAGTCAGTCCTGCAGGCTTTTTTGTTGTTACTCAGTCCCAAAGTCTTTACAGAGCCTTTTGGGAGCAATGTGCTTCATCGGTATTTTAACATTATGGTACTTTTCCTTAAAAAAACCCCAACCCAAACCAAACCAACAACAAACTTCAAGTTATACCCTAACCTTGTGCTCTGAGGAGCTGTAAGGACACAAGATGTAGAGTCCTGTTTTCCTACATAATGACAATGTCGTGGCATATTGTCAAAGTAGGAGGGATGGTAAAATATTCTTTCGCAACCTAAGTGGTTGGATGAATGTGGGTTTGTGTGTCCTGTGGCAGTACTTCTTGTCAAAAGTCACCCCTTCAAACCATGGAAAATGGCATCAAGTGTCATGATTTTCTGACATCACATGTATCAGATGTCCTTTTTTGCCCCTTTCTTCTCCCTGTTGAAGGTAGTGGAGCATTTTACAGTTCTTCCCACTAGCATGCAGGTCTGTGCGCCTTGTGCACAAAGCAAAGCACAGCTTCTCTCTTTAACTGTATGTCTAAGCACAGTACTTATGTGTGCAAATATTAGGAGGCTAACAAGAAAAACCTTTGAGATTTTGGGTAATTCTTCTCATGTGATTCTCAAATTACTCTGAAGAAGTAAACCATTAAGCTTTGCATTCAGATAAAAAATTCACAGCAAATGTTTTGACAAATCTGTTGTCTTTTCTGTTTGAGATCTATCTGTGAAGAGATTTTGCATTTTTTCTCCTTTGTTATTGAAAATTGTTCATCCATGATGTGTGTAGAAGAAAAGCATCACCCCACGAATCCTTATAGTACTATTTGCTAAAATTGCTCATGCTTACAGTTTTCTCATTCACTGCCCACACTGTAATTGGCCACATGGCACTGCTCCTGCCTGTGTACCTTTTTGCAGAACAGGAGGATGGGTTGGCTAAGTAATTTTTGTCAACATATGTACGACACAAATGTATGTGAGTTTCCGCGATGCTGCCTGCGTGCACATTTATGCAAATACATATTTGTGAGCTAGCTTCCATCATTCATGCAAATCCATAAGCATGCAAACCAGATAGCTCCTGGACTAATGTCCAACTGAATTCCCATTTTTTAATTAAATAAAAAAAAAAATCAAATACTAACAGATCTATACCATTGTATATGCTAAACCAGATTCTCTTCTCAGTTAGATGGGTCTTTGGTTACATTACTGTCAGTTTAGAGCAATATAGCTCAGGTTTGTGTTGGCTTATAATATTTAGAGAGCAAATGAAAAACAATCAACAGTACTGTATTTTTAGTTATTTTGCTGCATCAAATGCCCATAAAGCATTTGGGAACTGAGGTCAAAATATTCATATGCTCTTACCGCTAAAGAAAAGAAGAAAGTAAGCTGCTACTAACTATTGTGAGGAAGTTATATGTCAACTAGAGATCACTGTATTTTGCATTACGATATTAATATAGATATTAAATTAACACAGCTCTGCAAATTATAATCCACTTCTGAACACTGGATTTCTATTTTTTTTACTTTGTTCTGGTACTGCTATTTGATATTGATCATGAAAGGCTTGCTAAAACAATCAGGAGAATTTTTAATTAAATTATATAATACAATATATTTTAGATAACCTAATATCTAGTTATTTGTTGCATATTTTAAGTTAATACGTAACTGCAAAACATAATATTTCAATTATACTTTTCACACCTGTGGTTGGAAAGGGGCGGACCTTGTATAGTGCCTAAAATTCACAGGCTTTTTCTCTCCCTTGAAAAATCTACCATCATCACCTCTTTTCTGGTTTCATCAGTTTACTTTCAGCAAATTTACAAGAAGCTCATGTTCAGCGCTCATGTTTGCTGTCTTTCAGAGGACTTACCACCACCCACCCAGGGCGAATTCCTGGACCAGACTGTGCTACAGACAAGCTGACTTTAGGCAAGTGTTAAGGAGACTGACCCACTGGTTTTTGCTTTATTAGGAGTCATCTGCATGCCTATGAATTTTTCACAGCCTATTCTAAATGGAACACATCTCCAGTAAAGCCTGTCTTATAGTCACACTTTGAAACTTGGTGTTCAAATGGGATCAAAATTAGGCAGAATGAGTTCATCTGTCTGTCTTGATTACACTTCATTTTTTTCCACAGACACCAGGAGAGAAGATCTCAGTTTTAATGTACATTCAGCAACAATTGCATAAAATATCACAGAACTGAAAACTAATGATTTTTGAGGCATAAGAAACAAAAGCATAAGCAATTGGGAGCAAGGTTTTCCTTTTTTCTGTATGCTTCTGCACATCAGCAGTATTTTAAAATAAAAAAAACCAGTAGTCTCATCCTGTTCTTTCCCTGTCAAAATTTACAAGTGATCTGAGAACCTGGTCCTGTTCTACACAGGTAACTTTTGTCAATACTGAGCATGCTGCTTTTCTTCTCCTCTTCAGAAGTGTTTAAAAATCCTCATGATTTTTTTTCTTTTAATTTTTTTCTTCCTGGTGCAAGAGCTGTTTTCAATAAGAAGGAAGAAGTTACAGTTTTTTTCGTATTTCATAATGACAGATATTTTTACAGTATGAGAAAGTATCTGTAAACAATGACAGTTCAGACCTTACTGTATTATTTTAAGGTAGAGGTGGGGGAGGCCAAAAGGAGAACTGATTTGCTACAGAAATTGATGTCTCCTTAGATCTGTAAACATTAAGCTAAAGTGCTTGACTTCCTGAGGTGAAATAAGTTACTTCCAGCAGTTGCTAAGATATCATTAATAATCATACGTGCAATAAATAACAACATGCGAATTAGCTCCTCAGAGATATATGGCTGCAAATTGCAGCAACAAATCACCGCGTGTGTAAGAGAATGATCATTACTCCAGTGTGTACAAAAGCTGTTTTAACAACTGTATTCTTTATGGCGAAGCTCACCCTAATTAGCCTTTCAGATTCCCGAGGGAAACGTCTGCAGAGCATTTGACATTGTGATGTTTGATCTAGCAGGGGGGAAGGGGGGTTTGATTCTAAACCTAGAAAGCACGGGGTCACGAGCTTAGCTTTCAATTAGGTCACTTCTATTAATGGGGGTGGGAAGTAAATAGTCCTTTCAGGAAAGTAGTTTGGAAGTAAATGAATAATTAATCTGTTTGGTATATGTAAATTTTTCACAAGGTAGCTACTTAGTGCCAGGACCATCTTATTATTAACTGCATGTGCATAAGTACACATGTGTGAGCAGTAAAAGATCAATGCTGTATTTCTTTTTCTTCTGCTAGCTCTGTAACAGTGAGGTTTTCCTGTTCACCTACTCCGCTAACAAGCGTTGGAATTGTTTAGGAAGCCGCTAAAATAATGCGGTAGGTCAGGTTTTGCTAAAGCCGGTTATCAGGGAGGCTGAGTTTGGTGCTGATACAGAGCCATCCAACCCCCGCCAAGGTCCTGCGCTGGAGCCCCGCAGGCAGCGAAGTGCCTGATGGTTGGACACCCCAAGGGCTAAATGGCTAAACTGTAGGTGATTTGTTTCCCAAAAGAAAGTCTGAAAACCAGTGTTGAATGTCTGAGCTTGCATGGGAAGACTGAGGTGCTTTAAAAGAAGGCAATCCACATCACTCCATATGTTGGACAACCTGAGCAAATGGGCACCTAAAAAAATGGTGCCTCTCCTGCAGATGGTATATTTCAAACAGGCTACTTCCAGGGCTGGCTCTTTTTGCAAAGCACCAACACATTTAGCAAACAGAGGGAAGACAGAAGACAGTGATGGTGGGAGGGAAGATGCCCATGTGTTGTGTGACAGCTGTTAGTGCATCGCTCAGCGAGCAGGATGCCGGAGCTCACACTGATATTTCCAGCAATCTTAGGAGAGTGGCCAAACAGCAGGCTCAGGAAGATGGGGTTAGAACATAAAAAAGGAACAGGATTTAAGTTACTTTCTTTTTCTTTTTCTTTTCTTTTCTTTTTTTTTTTTTTTTTGAGAGAAAGACCTTCCCTACTAGCTCATTGAAATTGCAACCTGCCCTTTTATTCTCATATGTTTTATAGAGAACCTAGAAACCTTTATGGAGCTATAGATTCTTCCATGATTGCAAGTTACCTGGTGTCTTTTTGTGGATTTAAGCCTGTATTTGATACCTATGTAGTATCCAGGGAATGATTTGAGACAGCAGTGTTATTTGCTCGGGAGTTCCAACCATAAAGCCATGTTCCTGGTGTTCACAATTATCTTTGACTAAATAGATTTAAAAGTCAAAGAGAAATCATTTGGTAAGGCATGCACAAATAAATCAGCACTTTTTTTTAAAAGGAAGTATTAGATAGGTTTGCTGCCATACTGGTAGCCTACTGCTCATTACAGAATCATATTTCCGAGAGTAAAAAAATTACATGTTTCCACTGTATGCCCCGACAGCTCCAGCTCTAATGAGAGCAGTTTTAAAAAATTCTTTCTAAAAGGTTGACAGCATAAAATGATGCTAAGAGCTTACAAACTAAGGAAATGCAGTGCAGTCTGCTGCTTTTGTTGCTTATTTGAAATAACTCCTTATTCTGGAGAGAGGGAGACCATGTCATGGAAAACATTTATTGTAGTTTAAGCTTGGCTACGATCCTAAACCATTCTCGTGATCAAATTGACCCAGCTCCCACTTCCCAACCCCCCACCTCAACATCATCACGGTTTATATTTATTTATTTTGGTAAACAGCTGATGCAAACTTTGAAAAAGGTGTGGGAATCGTATTTTCATATTTTGATGTCATACATTTATGTTTCTTTAAAAGGTATGTGTTAAATGCCACAACATATACGTATATGTCCCTTGTGCCTTTATTTTCACTGAAGGTGGAGGGACCTATGATATTTAGGGAGGACCTATATGGTAGAGGAAAACTGATGTAGTTGAAATGTAAGCATTGGCACTCTTTGCATAACAATTATGGAGTCATTCCATAGTTTTTCTTTTTTGCCCTCTGTTGTGTTATGAAGTGACACAGCAATGTAGATTAAGCGGGTCAGTGGCTGCTCTGGAGATGTAGTTTTGATCCTATCTTTAGTTCATGTTTATGAAATATGCAATATATTTGCCCAGTGGAAATGTGATAACTTGTAAATTCATAAGTCTGTTGTAGTGTAAGGCATAAATCTGGCTGCTGGGGAGGGACTTATAGGTAGGCTTGAGAGAGTATCTCGGCTAGGGATTCATTCCTGAGAGTGTTGGGTTGTAAGGCACTGATCAACAAGCACTTCAGCATGTGCACAAGTCCCTTTGAAGCCAGCCAGACTCAACACATACTTAAGTGCTTTGCTGAATAAAGGTGGGAACTAGTGTGTTTAGCTTTTAGCACATGCTCAAGCATTTTTGTCTAAACCAGGGACCGAGTCGCATAAAAAAAAAAATTATACACACATGCACTGGCACCACATGCTAGACAGTTTATGAAGAGTAAGTTTTTCCACAACAGAATCAGCAGGAACTATTATTAAACGCAGTCATGTCAATAACGTGTAGCATGGATCTGTGAGCCAAGTGGAAAATAGCTCTTGTGCTCAGCGATCTGCTCTGACGGGAAAATGGGACTCCCCAACACCAAAGCAAAGTGGAGGCTACAGAGTGAAACTGATAAGTGGAAAACGATAGCAATAAAAATCCATATGCTTTCTGGAGCACATGTGAATATACATGAAGCTTGAAAGGATGTTGATTATAAAAAAAAAAAGTTTTTTGAATTTTTTGCCTTGACTTGGCCCTTTTGGGTGATTGCTATTTTTCAAGGTGTGGAAAGAAAATCTGAGGGTTTTTTTGCTAGTGTACAGGCCTCTGGATAATGTCCTTGCTTGTCCTTTCCGTTGTTCTTTTATGTGTCAGCAATTATTGACCTCAACCTTCATTTTTGATGAGCTGTATAGAACATTAATAAATGATGAGAAAAAAAAATGTTGTGGTGCATGAGAAAATCACCTGTATTACAAATAAACTGTTCGCTTTGAGATTGCCAGCTATTTTTACATTCAGTGCTCTAAGTGTTTAAACACAGTAGTGCTTTAAAAGAAATGAACAAGAAAATCCATTAACAAATGGGTTTTTGTTAGAAGTGGATAGGAATGCTGGTACTGTACTCAGGACTGGTAAAATTTGAGTGGGTAAAAGTGTAAAAAGTGTAAAGATTTCGTTAGTGAAAACTTTAGACATATTCGCTATGCTCTGTTTTTAAATAGAGGATTTGAGACAAAAGAGAAAATCAAAGGGAGAACTAGATTTCATATTTTAGTAGGAGTAACCCAGGGGATGGGAAGAGAGGATTTCACAGAATATTCCCTTTCCAAGAGGAAAATCTTGGTTGTCCTTATGCCCTGTGTCATGTGTCTGTTTTTCTAGCAGAGGTAACAGCATCTCTGTGAGGAAGGCACCTTCTCCAGCACAGAGAAATCGCAGACCCGCAGCGGCTGAGCTTATCTGAGCCTGTCGCCGTCTTTCTGTAAAATGTGTGTCAGAGAGAAAACCATTAGACTGTTGATAAGACTGTGCCTTGCAAAGATCTGCAGTTTTCATGCTACAGCAAGGCTTCTTACAGGATCTGGGTAGAGGCAAATAGTATTTGTTTTAGGCTTGGGTTGTTCTTCGGGGATGTGAAAGCTTGATTTATTCACCATCTCTCAGGCTGATCCCTTGCCACAGCTCAGTCTAAGAGTTTGTTGAAAACAAAAGGAAAGGACATGCATGACTTAATTTATTTTATAACATTAGCAGCGGCCAAGCCAGGCTGCTCTGGCTACGAGACCCCAGAGGAGCCAGCAGTAGATGTCCCCTCTAGGACACGCACGGCCGGAAGGGTGCCACAGAGCTGTGATGGTCCATGGACATCCAGGTGCACGTGGCACCAACCGCGCATTCCTGGGGCTGAGCCCGTCTTCTTTACCAGAATCACCCGCCTGCTTCACAGCGAGCTTCTTTCACTTCTCTTCTCTCAAGGCGAGGCTGACAACGTACACCTTCCTCCTTAACCCGTGACCTCCAACTCAGGAAGAGACAGGCGGCAGTCACGAAACAAAAGAAGCTTTTTCTTTCAACATGAAGGAGCCAGATACGTACTCTGGTTGGGGCTACCTGAGGGAAGGGAGCCTTGGCTCTCCGTCCTTTCTCACTGGGAGGGAGAGAGAACTCTTAGAGCCACAGATGCCTCTCCCCACTCTTTGCCCATCCCTCGTGGCCGGAGGCTGGGGGGGCACAGGCAGGAGGGATCCTGCTGGATACTCCTAAGTCTTCTTCATGGCAAAGATGGAAGCAGTTGCATCAGGCAGGTCTACGAGTTTGTAATATTCTGCTGTTGCCAGGCAGCACCTGGCAAAGAAATTCCCCAAAGGGGGACAATCTGGGATGTTTACTCAGTGAGGATTTTGTGGGAAGTCATGCCATGAAATAATACTGATTTAGGTGCATGATCAAGTTGTGCTGGTACAGGATATGCTATACAGGAGAAGTCATTAGTCACATATGTCTTCTACGTTTCTTTATTTTTTTTCTCTTCTTCACAAAGAAGGGAGCCTTTCTTTGAAAGGATGAGGGATACGGTGGATCCTCATGTGCAAGTGGATCTCTGCACCCGGGACCGACTGCAAACTGCCGAGTCCAGGCATGTGCTGCAGCTGAGACCCTGCTCTGTGCTGAGGCTGAGACCCAGGTCTTCCCCTCCACCGGCTCAAGCTGCTCTGCAAAAAAAGCCTGGTGCATGCCCCAGAAGAGAGCTGAGGCGCATTTTAGCCTGTGCAGCATGACTAAAGGACTGGGGTCTGGCAGAGGGCCATGCATGGGGCAGGCCTTAAGTGCAGACGTACACCCTGAAAGTCCATACGCTTTCATTACGGATGTTTGCTGGCTGAATATGCTGCGTTGTTGCTGGTTAAATTTGAGTGAATTAGTCTTTTCCTGCGATCACAAACTGTCTTGAAGTGTTTTATGTGGGCAAATAAGCAACACTATAGTTAACAAAGTAAAAGAAAAAAAAAATTAACAGTGTGGCTAAGTTTAGGCACCTAATCCATATATAGGTTCTTAAAAATAAGTCTGGTTCTCAGAAGGTCATCATTTTTTGAGAATGAAGCTAGTAATTTAGGTAGTTAGATGTGAACTGAGGTGCCTGAGTTTAGCCAGTTGGGCAGTAACATTTTTGACTTAAAACCAAGCCTTTCTGCCTTTGGAGAATACATCCTTGCTGGAAATGCAAGAAATTCGTATGTACAGTGCTTTACAGACATGCTCTGTTCTTAATTTCTCCACAAAGAAACAATGATTAAAAAAAAAAAAAGCCTGTGCGCTTTTTTAAAGTAGAAGATAATTAATGTAAATCAGTCCTTAGAAACAATACAGGCTTATTTTCACATTTGTTTAGGATTAAGCTGCTTCCACAAAGTACTTCCACATGTATGCTAATTAGTTTTATAACAAAACCAACCATCCCACAATGAAGAGTGAAGACAAAAGTCTTATGAGCCATGCCTTATTCAATCAACATTTATCTCCACGTTCCAGGCCAGTGGGGTCCCCTTCGGGGTTAGCTCCTGCTGAGCTCTGTAGACTCCCACTGCTCAGCACCTGACCGAGTTGGAAGACCTGTGGGTGCTTGAGGGCAGGTAATAAGCCCCCTCTCAGGGAACAGCAGGTTGTTTGTGTCCAGGAGGTCACACGCATTCCTCCAGAGCACTACTGAGACACTAGCCTTTTTTTCACGGTCCCAGCCGTGCAAGAGCCAGAGTTGCAACAGGGTTATTCCTTACCTCGTTGCAGGGTTAATAATATGAATGGCACTGGCCGTTGCTTTTCCTTTCTCCAGTATCAAAAGCAAACGCTTTTATTTTAATATCAGTCCAAACCAACTAAGTGTCAATAGCGTATATCCTCACTTTTTTTTGCTTGCTTTTTCAGTCTTTACTCCATTCCTGCTCCTGCGACCTGCTCTGTGTGGGATAACGTCCCTCTGTCTCAGCTGTGATGGGGTAGCTCTTGATGTACATACTTATAAAACATGGAAAACCCATGGAATCCTAATGCAGCAACCTTCAATTTTTTTCTGAATTACTTTGTGTATACCATCAATGAAATCTGATGGGCTGTCATTCTAATACCTCTATTGTATATCTGAGTCAAGGTTGCAGCCAAGCGAGGATTTGATGTCAAGGGAGCAGCAGAGCTGCAGTTGCCTGCTGGAGCCCATGCTGCTGGCAGCAACAGAGAAGACACAGCAATACCCTTGCTCCCTGTTCCCGCATGCTTCGCTCTGCCGATGTAACTATTTACGTCTCCACGCTGTAAACTGGATCACTAAACTGACTAAGGTTAAAGATAACCTCCTTTCTGGAAGGGTAATGAAAGGGAACCTTCTATCCAGCCTTGCCCATGAAGTCACCACATAATCTAACCGAGCCCTTGGAAAGATGAGAAGCTTTCCCATCCGATATGATGTTAAACACATCACAGAGAACCCATCCGATATGGTGCCGCACTATCAGTGATGCAAACAAAGATTTTCTTTAATGGAAACCAGAGCATGGGGTCAACTGGTGAATACATAGCTGTCATCTATAGAAGGGCTACACACCTACTAGCAGGAACAAGATCTAGTCTGAATGCTATAATTTCATTTCTGTTTCCTCAGAGATTTTCTTTTGTTCTTTTGTAATGATGTCATTATTTGAAGGACCAAAGTCATACTCTACCACAGTTTTCTCAGAGCCAGGATTAGCAACTAGACGATGGAAAAGAAGCAAGGATTACTGCTTTTCTCATACGGTTTGGTGTGTCACAGTCATTGGTTGCAAATTTAAGCCTATGTATGGGTCCTGTAACCGCATCCCACCACCTGAATAAGTTTGATTTCTGTGTCCAGCATGCGTAGAACACAATCATATTTTGGTATTTTGATGGAGGTCAGCAATTATTTGAGATCATGCCCCACAATTGCTGTACACACAAATCATATTTTGGATGCAGATCAGGATGTATGACTTCTTTTCAGAGTGAAGAGTGTTTCTGCCTTATCGGACATCTGTCGATACTACTATTTCTGAACTTCAGTAGATGCCGCATCACATAACCACTTTGTTTTTTGTTGTCAAAGCAATTTCTTCTGCAGCTCTTCAGCTGCCTCTCTGCTTTTGATGCCTGATACTCTGCTGTCAGTGGCTGGGTGGACATGTATTATTTCCAGCAGTGTAGCCTCTTCGCCATAAGCATGCAAAATTTCTACACAACTGTTATGTTCTTTGTGCTGAACATAAATATGGTCTTAGTGTCTCACATAGACCTGGCCCTCGGTTGGTTACAGCTAACCAAAGACAAATTTGGTACCAAATACCAAAAATTGCAAAAGTAATGGAAGGCGTACTCTGGTTAACTTTTGTTAGTTCAACATTGAACGATGTCCCAGGTGAAAGGTATCAATAACAACATGCTTAGCTCCTTGAGATTTGTTCTGGGATGAATCCAGCATGTGTCCACTTCATGCAACTTGTTAGATCCAAAATTGAGGCAATTTTTATCAACAATGCATGGCTGAGAACATTGCAAGATTGTGAAAATGGTGCATTAGCATCCATGCTTTTTTGGGTGATAAGAGACTGTAGATATGAGGGCTAGGGTCAAAGAGAAATTTAAATCGCAGTACTTCCATCTTCAGAAAATGGTACAGAGGACGTGAGAAGGAAGGCAAAGGAGAAACCTTCTGAGGCTACAGTAGACAATGGCAAGGTGTTGGTTCTGGGTGCAGGGGCAAGTTTAAAAAATGGGATGCAGTTATGACTTCCATATCTAACAAATAACAAATTTAAACAAATAAAATCATGTTCTTAACTGCATCTACTTCTATATGAAGCCTGTTCTCTTTCTGAAACAAGAGCAGCTTTTGTTAGTGTAACTTAAGTGTACAACTTACACTTACCTTAAGTTGTAACTAACACTTACAACGCAGGGTAAGTCAGGGCAGATGGAGTCCAAATCTAACGAAGGAGTAGGGAGAGAGGTACACAACTGCAACCAGTTTGTGTGAAGCTGTGTTGGTGTGCTGCTCCAGGCTGTGGGATTCGAGAAGGGGGGCAAAAACCATCTGCAGCCCCCAATAAACTTGAGTCTGTAATCTGAAACAGGAAGGACCTTTGCACAGGAGCAGGAGTGTTCCTCAGGGAGGTATATGCATCCCAACACAGCACTCTCAGGACGTATACTATAGAGGTACAACTTCCATGTGTAAGCATCTCTTAGCCTGGAATGAACATTTCCTCTTGGCTTCCTCCTGGGAAAGTATCCATCATCTACTGGAAGATCAAATGAGATCTTCCACTGCATCAAGATCGCAAAAATGGATGAAGGATTTACTTCATTCTGTACAGGCAGAACTTCACCTGGATAAAGCAAATTTTTTGCCTGACAAAAAAAAAAACAAACAAAAAACCACACACCAAACGTCCCCTCCACTATTTCCCCCTTTTTTTTGACAGGAACCTCTCAGAAGATGATAGCAATTCCACTGTCTAAGAAATTCATAGACTTACTCAAGGTTTAGACCTTTCTAACGTGTCCTGCAGGGATTTTTTTTTTAAGAATTAAATTTTAACATCAGTGCATAGGCTGATGTGATTTCACAGCACAACCGAAGTCCCATTGCAGGTTAGAATAGTTTTTAATCTTCTACACGGTATTGGAAACAGCTGGATTAGGGCAAGATCGTAAGGGTCCATTTTCAGAGCAGTGCATAGTGATTTAGCCACGCGACTCCCGTTAATATAAATCACCAACACACTATGCACCACTTTTAAATATGACACCCTAGAGTCACTTTCTTCAGGAACCTCATGGCGTAGTTTCATAGAACAAGTCTGAAAACCCTTTATATCACTAATATTTGCCTTAGCCCGCTCCTAAAATGGTATTCTTTGCACTACTGCCATTGATTAATTAATTGAAAAGTCTTGTGCAGGTGTTTTGCCATCTATATTTGAAGTCATCATCTATGCTTCAAGTAAGACTTTAACAGAGAGGTGGAGTTAGGTATTTTTTCCGTTTACCTTTATGCAAGAATATACATTTCACAGCCTTGAGCTGTGTATCTGAGTGCATTACTAATGAGCTGGTGGATACCTGGACATTTTTCTGAATAGACTTAATGCAGCAGATAAGGAAATATGACTATTTAAAATGGAACGGCCATTTTAAATTTTTCTCCATGCTTAATAGTTAAGAAGCCTAAACCTAAATCTTCTGTTTCAGAGTAAACAGCTATCCACTTTTAACTAATAATACATTTAGCTGCTTGACACATCAGCTGGAATGATTAAATTATGTAGCAGTAGAGATATCTCGGGAAGCAATGACAGGTGGTACAAACCTACCAACAGTAGTTTGAAATGGTGGAGGGGGGGAAGCATTTTCAAATGTCAAGACACTGGCATCAGCCTCACTGTTTTCTTCTGAAATATGGTTTTTGGTTTATACACGTTTGCCATTCAATCATCATCTCTTGTCTTTAGTGCACCCTTTTTGGAGCTGTTCGGACTGAGAGGTGTGTGTTTGCAGATGTGCACGTGCATATACATAGGTGAGTACACATAAGGACCAAGTCATGCTTTTGCTTGTCTTTGTGTCATTAGAAAGATGCTGGGGAGAAAGTGTGTTTGCAGGACATTGTGCCTAGCTTAGGCAGAAGCATGCTGAAAGCAGAAGACCTCACCTGGGATGAACACAAACCCCTGCTGATAAGCACAACTGTTGTTCCTTTTGGATCAGTCTATGGAGAGAGAAGGACAGATGGAAAGACCATCATATTTGCACTTCTTTCCTTGACAACACTGTAGTTCAGGATTTCTTAGTTAATCCAACCCCCCTGGGCATTTAAAAGTTTTCTCCTGCAGTTTTAACAGGGTATTGGGATCCAGCCTGTGTCAGTGGGAGGGTAGGATTTTTCTGAGAGTTTGAACCACAATAAAAGTAGTCTCTGTGCTCCTTCTTCCTCTTCCAATGCTGCTGTTGAGAGAGAGCTGAAGGTCAGCTTTTCTGTCAGTACTTTATTAGTCCAGTAGCCATGCATATGTATGATTTGTTTGAAGCTCACCACTTGTTGGAAGAAATCTCTGTTTCATTTTCAGTTACAGCAAGCCTGAGAAAACCCACTGAATTGTTGAGATATTCATAAGAAACAGCTCTAGAGTCAGCCAGAACCCACCTGGGATACATCAAGATGCAAAATCACTGAGGGTTAGCCCTGGGTACAGATGCTGGACATTATCTCCTGCACTGCTGCATTTTACACCACTGGATTTTAACAGGAAAGCCTCAGATAAACAAATTGGGGTCAGCCACAGAAAAGACTTATCATTTAGCTCTTGAAGAATCACTCATGCTTGCAGATGTTTCTGGATGTCTTTTGTTGTTGATGCGTGACATAAAGTAGGCAACATCCAGCCAGGAAAAGCTGCTGAGGGTGTCAGTTCTGACAAGGGCTGAGGGAGGATCAGAAGGTGCAAGCCGTAAGCAAAGCTCTCTGACTATGTAACTGGAGGTTTAGTGAAAATCTCACATGTCTAAATGCTTGAAGTACATTTCTGCTTCCTTCAGGGTCCAACTAGTCTTTCTTGGCTGGCTGTTTGCTGGTTTTGGAACCACCGAAAGGCATGCTCACCAGGCAGTTGGGTGTCTAGCTGCTTCAGGTTGAACAGCTTGACACGTCTGGTACAAAAGTATTGGACTAGTTTCTCCAGGTGATGGGGATATTCCAAGCTAGGTTTTCCATGCTCAGTGTTAAATATTATAGTTTCCTTTTCAATGTGGAGTCTATTTTTGCATAACTTGATTTATCCAGTCTTGTGAATCATGGGGTTCTGAGAAGACCCCTGGTCCTTGTGGAATTAAAAAGTAATTATTCCATTCCTCTAACGGGACAGGAAGAGACAAGTCTGGTGATTCATTTCCTATTACTCTTCACTGGTTGTCCTCCTCAGAGGCAAGGGCAGAAGCAATCCTCCTTCCCCTCCATGCAAGGCTTCATCTCAGTCTCACAAACATGCAGCAGAAATTACCTCCTGAAGAAGTGGTCCCCAAGAGACATCCCTCTTTGCAGGAAACCCATGTGCTCTCATGAAAGCATTAGATAGGGTACATCCTCTGGATTCCTTTTCCGAATTAATCCAATTCAGCATCTGGGAAGCCTAAAACTGTTAATTCTGTAACCCGACATAACTGCAAAAAAACACTGTAACTTAATTTTTGATTGCTTACAGGGAATCGTAGAAAAACAAGAATTATGTCACATCGAGACGTGGGGTAAGTTATCTATGATTGTCCATACCTTGTACCTCTTTAACTTAATATATAGATGTATTTCCTAATAAATGTTAGACTGCTTTGATTTCTAGCATTATTTTAGAAATTGGCATATATAAAAATATAATTTTGCTCAATACATAAAGAAGAGGAATAGAATAGGACATTAAAGAGTTCTAAGTGATTGGAAAGGACCCTGTCTACATGATGAGACAAAAATACTACTTCTCTGCAGTGCAAGTTACATATTTAGTGGTTTCTCTACACAGAAAATATAGTCCATTAATCATGTCAGAATACGTCATTTAATTTAGGTCTTTACATCTAGCAAACAGTTAGTTTAAAGTAAAGATGTGTAAGCATTATTTTTATGTTTGAGGGAATGCTGTGTTTCAATGTCAGAAAAATCCACCTTCACCTAAGCAAACCCTAAAACCTTTTTGTTTTCCAAATTGAAATTCCACAGTATTCCTTTTAAAAATAGGAAACAGTAGAAACCATTTGGTGTTTTTGAAAGGAAATATGTTTCTTAGGCTCACTAGGCTCTGTGGTTTCCCACAGACTGACCTGGCAAGGCCCTGAAGAGCCTGGGATCTGGGAGGCACTGGAAACTTGGTGAATGTCCTCAGGATTCAGGAGCCAGAACTTCAGAGGTCCCTTTTGGGCAGGCTGTTAAGAAGTGCATAAAAGCCATCAGTCTTCAAGACGGAGGGTTTGGTGGGCTGAAAGGAGTCCAGGATCTATTAACTCTTAGAATTGCACAGGTCAGTTAAGCATATCACCAAGGAGTGAGGCCAGTGCGTTGGCAGGGAATCTGGGAGGAGGACGTGATTAGTCTCTATACATATGAGTGGAATAAGGTCAAGAGGCCAAGTAGATCTACCGAAGCCAAAAGGAAATTTTGGTACATGTGTAAACAGGTGTAATTATATAGTTAATTAATTTTGGTGGCAGGTGTGTCTAACTATCAAAGCAGTGAAGACCTGAAAGAGACTTCTGATTACACGCAGTGTGGTCAAAAAATCTCCTCATACATCTGGTTCTAAGCATGTAATGGCACTCTAATATGGCAGCAGGGTTTGATGAACCACAATGAACTCGATGAACCTTGCCATCCTGTGTTCAACAAACTACTTCAGTTTCTCCAAATCAGCATTTTCCTGCAACGCCGTTGTGAGATTTCCAAGTCGCTCTACATAGATGCCAACAATGTGGATGAGACTGCACGGTGCTGACAAATGGGTGGAGGGAGTTCAGTAGACAGTACCTTCTTCTCCACTGTAGGAACAGAACTGCACTGCAGAGTTAAGCAACTTGATGAAACCTTTCATGTATGATAGCGGTCTTTATAAAGGCTTTGACGGGCAGTCAGGTGCAAGTTGGTAGCGCTCGAGGCCTTAACGCCATTGCAAGTAATGTGTGGAAAAGGAGTATTTATCAAAATTCTCTCTCAAAAAAGGCAAACTTTCCGAAAGTTTCATTGGCATGACCTCTCCGTGCACAAACTGTGGGTGCTCTGTGTCACACAGTGCTGGTGGCCTCATAAAGAGCACTGTCATCCCTTTCTGCCCATGTATTTTACTTTGCTCAACTGGAAATATGTATGTAGGAAGTGGAAAGGAGTGTTGGAGTCATCCTAAATTGGCTGTAGGATACAGCCCAGCTGGACACCCACATCAAGGATTTGGAAAATACTCACACAGCTTACATGTACTCAGTGGGAATATTGCATTCATTTTCCAGGACATAGATTTCACTTTGGTATTTATAATAAAGTTGTGATGTACTAAATCTGTTCTCTCCTGGGGAAATTTAAGGGACAATTGTAGTACCTTGGACCTTATATTGGAAAATATTACATCGTCAATTGTATCAGCAATATGCCTTGAAAGAGTTTCTAAGTCCTGTGCCAAAATAAGACCTTTTCTGGTGATTCCTTACTGGCAAGAATATGTTTCGTTTAATTTCCTTTTGTTGTCTTTGATACTGTCAGGCCATGGAATTTATCTTATTTATTTGGCCCTGTTGTCATCTGGAATTTCTTGCTATTAATTTAGGATTTCTAAGATGTCAAAGTCTCTCCACTTGTAAACATAACAAAAAGATTAATACAACTGTGGAAAAAAATCTCAATGAAGTAGTTTGAAAATAAAACATGGGTTTAGTTATGACAGAAATCCAGCTCTACTCATTCTTTTTAAGCTTTCAGAAGAGAGAAGCTTCCAAAGCTGAGGTTCTCTAGTTTGCCAGCTGAGCCCAGAGGGGATGTTTCACTTGAAATTATAAACCTAACAATATTGGAAATATTGGAAGAGTCTTAACAATAACCTACCTAAATTGCTATTACATTCTCTAAAGTGTGTTTCATTCTTTGAGAGCCTCTGTATGAGACACACTAGTGGAAAGAATTTTTCCATCATTTTATTTCCCTGTCCTCAATGCTTCATCCTTCTCTGGAGTGCTCTGAAAATACTGGTCTTAAACGGAAGGACACACCAGAGTGCCCAGTTAATCTTTCTGTTGTTCAGTTTTTCTGTTATGCCTTTCCCTCTCATCACACTATTCCCAAATTTTAGAAGCAGCATTGTTCAGGAATACCTGATGTTCTGTGGATATGCCCATATTTGGAGCTACTCATACAAATTAAAGTTCCTCTGGGAATATGTTCAAGTAATCAACCATGATAGGCAGTAATAGTTGCCAGAATGTCTCCTCTGCAACAAAGGCCACCTATGATCAGAGTACTGCTGATTATTGCGTATTATTTGTAAACTAATGAAAAGCTTGTTTTGCACAAGAAAATCATGATTGTGGTCAGTGCCTGGTAGTGTTTATAACAAAGAGATATTTGCTTGCGTTGTGTACACAATGCCCTACTTTACATGCATGAGCCTTGATTGGAACCTTAATCATTTGCCCAAAACCCAAAGTGGGACAACTCCCATTGAAGTCAGTGAAACTCATCTTAGGGAGTGAAACACATGTTTAAATGTTTGTTGGACATGACCTTCTATGAGATTTGTACTGCAATTGTTTAAAATTTTTACCTACCTGATAGATGCTTTTTTGGGTCTTGGTGTTTTTGACTCCAGTGTTAAGTTCTTTAGGCTCTTAACCTGACCATGACCACGGCATTCAGTCATGTAACAGTCACTTCCCTGATGCAGAAAAAGTCTAACCAGCAATAAAAGGCAAAAAATATCATAAATACTAGTATGATGCTCTTTTATCACTGCACCTGTCGTGATGGCAGATGAAAAGCAACGTGTTCCAATGATGAGCAGCATTTAGGAACCTGTCCATCTGTGTCTAGGGCAAACAAGCAGAAAAGTACAGACTGTGCCCCAGAGGTGATGGGCTGCAGCAGTGCATAACCACCTCAGCTGCCTCCGTGAAGACTGGTGAATGAGAGGGGAGGGACTGCGACTCTCTGTAACTAAAAACACCAAATATTTGTAATCTGCTGCCCACTCAAGATGAACAAGAAATGAGCCAGACAATTTATCACCAGGTGTCTTTGGAGGTTTCTTTGTTTCTCCTTTTGTGTGCACTCTTTTATTCTTGGGAAAGGTTTGTGTTTGGTAATATTCAATCAACCTGAAATTAAAAGACTTTTTAAAAAAAAACAAAAACAAAACACCACAAACCTGATCCGATGACACTTTTGTTTCTTTGAAGACAGCGTGGAAGTATTATGCTCTGTCCTAAATTAATCAATGTGTTATTTTTGGCAAGACCACCCATTATTTGCTAAGAATTAGCCATATCAGATGTGTCAGTAGTCTAACAGGTGAACTAACAAATGAACAATGGAAGAGTTAAGAAACTGGGTTTGTATGTCTTTCGATGTTAATCATGTTAACAAACGTTTGCTTATACTTGGTCTAGACCAAATCCTTAGATGTAGTCCATGTAATTGAGATGAATGGGAAGGATAACAGTAGATTCAGTGAACCCATTGGTTCTTTGTTTAGCTGAAAATCCATCCTTTTGAACAACTTAATGCAGGCTTGAGTATTTAAATTATACTTTGAAGACCTTAAGAGAGCTACCTGTCAATCTGTGGTCACTGAGTCTTCCTGAGAAACGTCTTGATGATGCCTATGGTCAGGGTACAGCTGGTCATAATTTTTTCTAGTAATTATTTTATTGATGATTTTCTTGAAGGATGTTGTTTTCACCATGTTGAAACATTTTAAAAAGTGTCAATTTCAATGACGTTTAAGCTGAAAGAACACTGAAAGACAGAATTGTGAAAATGAATTGCGATAATGAATTGCTCTGGTTTGGTAGTCCCACAATAGAACATTTTGATTTTTCATAACAAACTTCTTTTTGTTAAACTTATATTGTAATAAAATATTTAATGTGGGATGAAACAATGGAAGTCACAAAAAAGAAAAGAAAACCTTATTTATTGACCCCAGGTACTTTTTAAAAATAACTATTTATGAAAGGTCTCTGAAATCTTAGTGGCCACTTAGACTGGTGCGATTAAGGGCTAGTTTCTGAAACAAACAGCACACAGGAGAATGATGTATATGATGTTTTCCTCCCATTCATAGCACAGGTCAAATGACCTGATCAACGCTGGCAGTAAGCATGGATGAAGCAGGAAGGTGCACAGGTCAGCAAACGCCCGTGTAGGCCTAAAATGGCTATGGTTACCTGCAGGTGACGTAAAATGCCAAGCTTGCTTCTCCAGCCGCTGCTTGAGGAGGAGCCTTCCATGTTGCCACCACTTTCTTCTGTATTGCCATTAATCCCAGGAGCAGTGAGTCAGGTCATACCACTGTCACCTCTTCACTGCCTGTTTGACATTCCCAAGGGAACAGCCCTGTCCGGTCTTGGCTTCTCATCCGGGAGCGGCCAAATCCAGGGCTTTGCTACGGAGGAACAACACGTTAATGCAGGGGTCATCTACCTTAAACCTTCTATCTTGGTCAAGCGGCTGTTCTTCCATGTTTAGCGTATGTCCAGGGCTCATGCCTTTGGATTTAAAGCAAGATGCTTCAGGTGTGCTCCTTCTGCACTGCTTGTGTCTTCCAGGAAAGGTTTTGCTTTGTGCTAGACTTACCATATTTTTAGACTGAAAAGATTTTGAAATCATAGAGGTACTCATAAAATAGCAATTCCAGTGTCCACCCAACTTTGTGGGGCTTTTCATTGCAAGTGTTAGGTTAGCCCTCCATTTCTGGGTAGTTCTCTCTTCTGATTAGAAACCATATTTTTTGTTGATTTTCTGCTATTAGAAGCAGCAGATGGAAAAGGTACTTTGAATAGTGATTTATCTCATCAGC
This sequence comes from Phaethon aethereus, assembly GCF_964289735.1. NCBI lineage: Eukaryota > Metazoa > Chordata > Aves > Phaethontiformes > Phaethontidae > Phaethon > Phaethon aethereus. The sequence goes on along the minus strand of NC_138577.1, from coordinate 86,115,545 downwards.
TTCCTGGTGTTTAATATTTTCTCTGGCACTTGTTTTTTGTTTGTGGTCTTTGGCATATTGATTAAGCCAACTGCCACATATTCATGCAGATAGACTGTTAGATATATTTTAAAAAATACAAAAAGTACTTCTGTAGAAGAAGATTGTGTATTACATACATGCATTTAGGGCATGGAGAAGTTTATATTTATTTCTGGATGCCCTAGTACCCTGGATCAAACAGGACTGTGAAATAAAACATCTCATTCCGTACCTCTCTGGTATATATTTTTCAATGAAGTATATATTTATCAGTGGTCTCAGCCCTTTTCTGAGTCTCATGGTTGTTTCAATGTCCAAGCTCTTCTTCTCTTCACATCTCCAGGAAGTCTCACTCTCTGATTTCCAGCTGGTCTCTTCTTATCCATGTGAGAAACAGAGGAGCATCTGGTTGGGGAAAAAAGAGATCTCGGTAGTCTTGCTGTATTTCTTTGGAATTGCATTAAAATACCATAGCAGTATATGTATCATACATACCCTCAGATGATCTGCCAGTTATATAGAGACTTATTTTGCAGAATAACAGTTGTAAAGGGTGGTTGGCAATATGGAGTTGAAGTAACATTTGTAAAAAAACCACACCTTATACTTAAGCACCTGGAAAGTTTGAGGAAATTTTCTGTGCTGCAGTTTCCATTTTGTTAGCCACAGAAAATGATGGTTACTTATTCTTTATTGTTGCAAAGTATTATAATGTGGAGTAATGCTATTTTTTTTTCTTATCCTGTAAATTAAAGGTGAAGTTTTGGCTTGTTTGCAAATATTTTACAGAATTTTGGATGTGAGGGGTAGCAGCCTTTAGATCCAGAACTGCTTAGACATTATGATGAAAGGCACCTTTGATAGAAGATTTTTGAGATAATGCAGTCTGCAATTTTTTCCAGAGGATGAACTTGTATTTCCTGTTTCACAACACTATGGTTTGGAAACTGCCAGCTAGACAGACAGATTTATGTTGCTATTAGGTGTTTTAGTTTTCTGTGGCCTAATGGTATGATTTTTATTTTCTTCTTTAGGGAGGCACTTTATTGTTTTCTCTTGCATTTCCCATAAATGTGTGTACAGTACTGAATTGAGAAAAATAATCAAGGACTTTAGGACATGTTTGGTTTTTGTTTGAATTGACATTGAAAGCTCCTTCTTTTTCTTGTCTCTTTTTATTTAAATAACATTTGAAAAATTGCATAAGGAGGTATTCTTTGCTTAAGAGCAAATACTCCCACTTTCAAAGTGGTAAAAGAATGCCATGTAGAGAAAAATTCTTCCCCTCACTTGAGCTCTAAACTCAGCTGCCATCAGGACAGATTGTAGCCAAAAATAAATACGGATTTCTCTTTTCTTAAAAGCTTAAATATTTTACCATACTAACTTTAAAAGAAAGCTGCTTAAACGTCTCTCTCTATCATGTTAACCATCCTTGTGTTTTTACCAGATTTTATGTAAAGGAGAAAATGGTGGGGGTTTTTAAAGATACTTTCCATGAACTTTGCAAATTTTGAGCTGTCCTTATATGCTATTCATGTGTGCAGATTTTATACTGGCTGAGAAAGCCTATGCAGCCAGTGGAAGTCATACCTACAGCTCAGGGCTACCTAACTAAACCTGTTGGCAAACTAAGAAAAACAGTAATAATGGTAAAAATGCATAAACTGCATAAATCATACTACATTATAGAAGAATAAATTCAGTGCCTATATAGTCACTGAACACGTCAACCTTTTTGGTTTACTCGTGTCACCTGGGAGATCAAATTAGTACACGGGAGGTATTAATGTAATGAGAAGGCAGATCATATTCTGTGGATCGTTACGTGTTGCTGCAGCCTTTTGAATGTATCCCTGGGTGTTTCTGATTGACCTTGGTTTTGCAATTAGTGACATAAATGAGGACAAACAAATGAAACGTCTGCAGGAGAGAGGCTACATTCTTTTGCAATTCTAGTGGATGAAGAAGAGGTAGTGGAGAAGGCATCTGGGGCTTTTCCTCTAATCATCAAACCACACCAAAGTGAACAGTCACATTCCAATTCTGACTGGTGCCTCGCCATCAGGACCATCGCCCAGCCCTGGATCTGTTGAGGAGCTCACCAGTTTGGTTGGACTGCTCAGAAACCTCCCGTCCCTTGTTTCATTTTATATGCCTGGTTTTGCACAGTCTGCAGCAGTATGATTAATATTCCAGGCAACATTTCATAAAACCTTTTTTGCTGCTTCTTTGTGCCTCCTGACTGACATGTCTTCACTTCAAGGGTGATTTTCCCATTGGCAAGATGAGGACGTGCCACACCAAGTATCACCTTCGGGAACAAGCAATATAAGTACTATAATGAGATGGGTCTTTGCAGAACCTGTAATTGGTGACAAGGCATGGCAGCTTCGTATCAGACACCGATGTACAACACAGGGCTTATTAATGAGGCTGGAACATCACAGTCGAGAGCCTTCCCGTCACTACTAGATGGAAGAACGTAATGTATTCTGCATGTTGTTACTATGCCCGGTGCCTCCAATTTGCATCACAAAACCTTTAGGTAGGCCAATTCAAGCTAATCCAGGATGGGATCCTGCTTCCTCTTAGATGGATTATCAGCACCGTGGCCTGCAATCCATCATTCCTGATCCCAGCTCTTGTAGGCAGCAGCAACAATCATCTCGACTTGCAGATCTGCTCACTTTAATTGGGTTAGTTTAGTAACCCTCCTTGTATTAAAGTCAACCTGGAAAGAGATGTAATATTTTCAGTTATGAAGACCTAGAAACTGCCCGTAGTAAGATTTGATTGTAGCTCAAGAAAAATGTTTTTCATCACATTAAGAAATCGTCATGGAAATATATGTGGAACAAATAATGAAATAAAATGATTAACAAAGAATTCTGCAAAGATACCTGCAAAGCAATAAGGAATCTGATTGAAAATCGGTTACTTAAATTGTTCTCATTGGAAAAAAAGGACTGATTTCTTATTGGGTTTGTGTATTCTGGGTTTGTCATTTGTGTGTTTTTAGTCCTAGTTGGAAAAAAACACTCTTTTTTGAAACAACAAAAAACATTCAAATGAGGGGAATTTTGGTTAGACAAATAAGATTTTTCCTACTTTTAAATACTAATAGATGACTGCTAAAATAACATGTGGGGGATTTTTTCCCCAAGGTGTGTTTTAAGAAGAATGATTTAATGTAAAAAGGGGGGTTGACCCTAAGCTTGCCGACATTGTAAGTTACATCGCTTTCCATTTCTAGAAACAATCCTACACACATTACCCGGCATGAACACTGTGGAAACTGTATTAGTATCACGAGGTTTGGTAAGAAATAATGGCAAAAGAAAGAAAATCTGATTCCAAAACACCTTTTGGTGTCAGTCATGAAAAGCTTTGTTAAAGATCTGTCCCTGCCTCAGCACAAACATTCCCGGAGCATGCTTCATGTGAAGTCTATCTCCAGAGTGTTGTCAGTTATAGCTAAAATATTAAAATGTAAGTTTTGATTCAAAACAATGGGATTTTTTTTTTATTTTGTTTTCAAGAATCTATGTTGCTGAAGTGACACCACTTATGCTACAAGCGGAAGAGGAGGCTGCCAGGCAGCAAGACATTGCACGGGTTTGAATTCCTAATAGTGACTAAATAACACTGCAGGTTTAGCCTCCAATTTTCTTTTCTTTTAATGACACTGGCCTTGCAGCCAGTAATTCAGAAGAATTACAGCTGATGCCAAAGTTATTTGTTTGTGGACAGTTTCATGGACAAAGTATTGAATATCTTTATCTAAAACAGAGATTCACTCAAAGGAGTCGAAGATCTGTTTTTTTCTTCCAGTTTAGCTTTCGCTTATCACTTTCCTTTGAGGCTAACACATTCAGATTTAATACTTTTTTTGTGTGTTAATGATTAAAATAATGACCAGGGAACTCACAGTCCTTTAAGAGGCCAGATGTGGAAATGCATATGGTAAATCCACATAATAAAAATCTCTTAGTTCTTCTACTGGAAGCCAACTTTTTATTTTTTCTGTTAACATTTTAGGGTTTCACTTTATTCTTTTGGTCATGGCTGCATTCTTGTCATCTAACTTCTCTTATGCTTTGAGCTAATGCATGATCCTTATGCCCCGTAAGCTGTTTTTAATATCCCACCAGAAGTGCAAAGTGTAGTTGCTTGGAATTTCTCATAAATTTTTAGAACAAAATCTGATTATTTTAAATTGAAGTTTTCATTAAATAATTTCACAGTATTTTAATGAATTCCAGTAGAACAGTGTCATTTTCCTTTACAGGAAAGAAATAATCTCTTCTCCCGTATCAACAGCAGTAGAAATCTATCTACTGAATCTAAAGGACCTTGAGTAAAAAAGTATAATTTTGGGGGGCTGAACCCACATGGAATGATTTTGAAGGAACTGTCAAAGGGTTTGTAGTTTATTTGTGAATGTGTGTTGAAGTAAAGAGGCTGTGTGTAGCCTTTTAAATTTGACTATCACTTTTACCTATTTGAGCAAAGGTAGGGTAATAGTTGGGTACCAACAAGAAGAGAGGGAACACAACCACATCATGTTGTAGCAGACACTACAGACAATGCCTTCAACATTTTAAAGGCATTCATTACAGCTTGTTTCTTGCTCTTTTTTATTATTCCTGGAGGTCTTTGAAGGCTGAGTTCTGATCCATCATGTCATATGGATATTGTGTGAACAAAATGCATATGTACGCCAAATCCATGAAGAAATGAGGAGAGGGCTGTCAGCCACTTGGTGTGAAGAACTGCACATCATGTCACAGGACAGGGAAAAGCCACCAAGCCCCAGAGAGAGGCAGAAGGGAACACTCCTTTGGGAAAAATGATCTAGCAGTTCCTCACACTGACCTGATAAACACTGCAGAAAAAAACCAATACAGCTATGAGCTGAAATAATTGTGGGCTTGCTGGTGGGCTCTACATTGGCCCATTCAGGTATTTTACCATTATGGCAAAAAGATCCTGTAATGACATTTTTAATTTTTTGGCAGCCCAAAGTGGAACTCGATTATCAACATGAATCTTAACTTTGTTAAATAAGGACCACATTTGCAGACATGCTTATAACTGGGCAGTTTCCACAATGAAACTGCTGGCCAAGTTTTCAAAGCATATTAGCCCCCACTGTATGCCCAACAGGCTTAGCGGGTTTGTAAAATTCTGGCAGCCATTGCTGCTCTTCACTGCTTCTGAAAATCAGTGTGGTGATTAAACGGCCATCCATCTTTTTCCTTTCTTTTCAGTTATGATTTGGAGTGGATTTTTCTATTGTCTTCTTTTTGTTCTTTTTTTGCCATCTCCATAGCTGTTAACTGAACACTGCTGTGTTTTAGAAGAAGATAAAACAGTCAGTGCCTTTTAGCTTTTCTGAGTCTACTAGCACATGACAGCTCACCTATAAAGGCATACATCATCTTTGCTAAGCAACTGTTTAGTAACAGCTAGTAATTCACAAATTATGGGATAGGCTGTAATCTTGTAGAGTGTTTTGTAAGTGCGGTCCTTTGGATTTCATCTGAGTCTCGCTGAAGGTCAACATGGGTCTTATGAGGGTTCACTTGTATAACTTCAAGTGTGCAAAACAAACCCATCCATCCACGATTGATTTGTTTGGAATTATTGAAAAAAATACTAACATTAAGGAGTTCCCTATCATGGTACAACTTTTATAGATCACAGGACAGCCTACAGTGTCATACCCTGAATAGTTTATGATTTTTTTTCTCATTTTTATGCTACTCAGTAGATTTATGATGGGACAACCAGACATTTTACTTATGTTTATGTTACTGACAGCATGAATTTATTATTGACAATTTTGAAATGGAGAGGTTTTTTAACACCTTATTCATTACAAACTGACACTTGAGGGAGGTTTCAAAGAAAATGTAGAACTTATTTTTCTCTCTGGGGTTTATGTTTGTTTCTTGCTTGTGTCTGTTCATTTTACAGTTCCCCTTCTGAACTTATAAACCCATCCAAAGGTCATTCATAGAATGTTTCACTCACTACAGTTCTGTCAGCAGAAGATGTTTGCTTGACCCATTTGGACCATAATCTTCCTTTCTCAACCACATCATCCATCAACCAACCATTTATGCATGTTGAAAAACAGACTGTCCTATAAGTAAAGAACCTCCTTCCCCAGCAATGCAGAAATGAACAGAAAACTAACTGATTTATAATGATTTGTGATTTTTTTTTTTTTACACCTGCTTCCCCTGCAAAAATAGAAAATCCACCATAGTAATCTAAAGACAATAGAGGAAGAATCAGAAGAAAAAAATTAAAATTTTGCAATATCATGTCCTGAACACAGGTTCAAATACCTGGACAGATGACCTCCAGGAGGTTTTTTTGGTTTATGTGTTTTTGCTTTAGATGTGTGGGAAGAAGGCAAAAAAAAAGATGCAACTTCTATATCATTGTATCCCTGCTCATGTCAAATTATGCCTGTGCAATTCTGCCCAGTGCCTACAACAGGCAAAAATGCAAAAAATATAGCTTTAACCATTAGGCGAGAGAGTCCCGCTTTCACTTTCTGCCATCCCAGACAGTTTACTGCTCCGGTAGCCACGGTGACAGGCACGGTAGGATGTGCCCTCTCTCAGCGTTGACTCCCCTGGCTTTCTTCAGGCGCCGGTGGAGAAGGATTTGGCAGGAGAAAAGACCCTGATAACTCTCCTGTGCTGGGGAAGGGCTTTCACCACTGGACGGTTGAATAAAGGGCTTAAATTCCTTGAAACGAAAGGATGATGTCCCTCCTCATTGCAGGGTGTTGGACTAGATGACATTTCAAGGTCCTTTCCAACCTTGATTCTGTGATTCTGTGATGACTCCTGGTACCTATTCAGTATTAAAACCAGAGAATATTAAATGTGGCAGGTTCCCAAACATTGCTGAATCCTTGTGTAAGGTACTGAAACACCAGAAAGATTATTTTTTTACACAGAAGGCTGTCCCTTTCCAGGTACCACTTCTCTGTGTGCTCTGTATCTCATTTGGTGGTACCTAACCTTCCTTGTCTACTTATCTTGGGAACTTAGCCATATAATATTCAGATTGCAGAATCCTCCTTTGAGGCCAAAAGTTGGATATTGCAATAATTAACACTGAGACATTTGCATATGGGGGAGGGAATGGGTGATATCTTTTTGGTTGTTTTTGGAAAAAAAACAACCAAAAACAAGTCTTAAATCACATTGCCACTACTTGAAAGCAGATGAACAAAATCTTGTGAAATTCTCAGCTCTTGGCAGTTATATTAGGTTCTGCGATTTGATATAGAGGGTCTTCTGTCAACAAATTTATCACATCCATCACGAGTGTATCCAGGGGATTAGAACTTTGAAATAAAAGTTTTCCCACCCCCTGGCCGCCTTCTATGCTAAGAGACATTCTTGTGCCTTTTTAGGAATACAAACAAGATCAAGATAAGCAGTAGGAGGCAAAGCCATGATGGAGCTTCGTCCATTTACGCGAGATAAAAATCTGATCTCAGTGTTTGGCCTGGAAGTCACTGGAATTTAGGTGGAAGTTTTCCCACCTTTAACTGATAGTTGTGGAAAAATGTCTCAGATAGCTATAACAGCTCTAAAGCTTTTAGGTAGATTAAAATTACTGTAGAACAAACACAGGTTTGAGCAGGGGCTAATTAATGCTAGTTTCCTGGACGCACTCTCCTTCCTTTAAACTCATCTTTCTATTCCCAGTGCCTTAATCAAAATCTGTTGGCACTCAAAAGAAAGACTGCTGTGCAGACCTAGTGGTTCAGATGAATTCTCTGTCCACAGGGTGAACCTGGGGTACTGGTTTTCTTTGCTCTTGCTAAGTCCCATTATTTACATCTCAGGGTGAGAAAGGAAGTGGGAAGCAAGGAAGCCATCAGGAGCTGCTCAGCACTGCTTCTAGAGAGGTTCTGCTGCAAAAGGAAGGAGGGAATGCAGAGGTAGCAGAGGGGAAGTATATACAGGGGAAAACCCCCTTATTCTTCCTGCCTGCAGACAAAAAAAATATATGAAAACTAATAAACTTCAGAATTCTTCACAAGGATCAGCAACTGATGTTTAAACTAAACTCCCTTGACTAACGAAACCTCATGAAGATCAGTTTCCTGTCCTGCATAACAGCACTTACTGGTCCTCCACTTTTTTAATGCTCTGTTTCTTCCTTTCTCTTGGAAAGTCAGATACTATAAAAGCCCCATTGGAAAGCAGTTGGGTTGTGTTCCATGTAATGATGTTATTTTATGTACTGTTCTTATTTTTTTCAGAGCCATCCCAGCCTTCTTGCATTTTGCACATCATGGAAAGTCTGCTGCAATACCTTTGGAGAAATGAGCAGCAGTGAGACCCCTCAGCCCTAAACACCTTCAAGGTGAAGGTGGAGAGCAATTCCTCTCTGATACCTCAGACACTTTTCAAAGGGAAAACAACAAAATCCTCAGAAAGGAATTATTTTATTGAACTGTAAATCTCAGGGTTTTCTGGATGACAACACTGTGCTTATAAAGTCTTCTGTGCCAAGGTCTGTTGTCAAGACAGATTTCAGCATCATCATGTCGTGTCCGTTATAATTAGGGAGGGTTGCTCTGGAGGGTAGCACTAACAGGCTGAGTGTGAGCAGGGCTCACCCAGCTCCTCTTCAGAGGCCTAAACCCTTGGGAGATAGATAGGCAAGATTTCTCTCATACTTGGGAGCAGCAAGCTAGTAGTAGAACTCAAATTAAATGGTATTTTCAGAGAAGCTGAATTACAGGTCAGTAATTATCCTCATGCAGTTGGTTTCTTTGAAGGAGCAAACATGAAATGACCTGTTCTTTGATGAAAATCCTATCAATGACAAGGTTTTACTGTTCACCACAGTCAGTTCATCAGGTGAAGGAGAAGGGTTTTTTAGTCTCTCTAGTCAGGTTTCTTTGACTGAGCATTGTCTTTTTGTGACCACAAACCTATTTAAATGTTTGCTTCATTCACATCTGCAAGCAGGTTTCTGAAGGAAACCTGTGATGGGAAGAAAGACAAGTATGAGGGAAAATAAAGGTTTGGTGGATACAAACTAAAGAATGGAGAAAAATTCAGATGACCAGTTATTTCATGTACACAGAAAAGGAGTTTTTCTTAAGGTTGAAAAAAGACTGAGGTGTTCTTGCTGTTGCTAAACAAATGAAGGGACAAAACTGTTGCTTTAACTCAAACTTTCTCAGGACTAGCTGAAGCCAAACCCAGGCAGCATTAGTTTACCCTATTCATCCTTGAGAGGATAACTGTAGAAAACCTTCCTGTCCTTTTAATATGATGGGAAACCTACATTTTAGATGATTTAATTTTCTTATGAAACTGCGCTGAGCATATCCTGCCTTCCTGCAAGTCTATTCATTATTTCAAAACCAACAGGACCTGCACAAGGTACCCCATCAGATTGCCATGGTTTGGTGATAAAGTGGTGTTGCTCTCTCTTACAAATGGCTAAAAAATATTCTGAATTTTTTCTGATTATTATTCTGATAAATTTTTGGGGGAAAAAAAGTCTAGGGGATTGACAAAGCAAAGAGACATCCTTAAACATGGTTTAGCAGTTGTAAAACAAAATACCTCTTGCCTGCCTTCACACCTACCCCTGCCCTGAAGAAGAAATTAACAGATAAACTGAATTAATAATTCAAAAACCTATTAAATGAACAGAGGTGAGGTCCCATTGAATCCTGCCTCACAAGGGCAAAGTGTGCTCAATTAATTCTTCAAGTTACGAGAGCTGAACACGGTTTAACCAGGCATTGCACAGCTTAGGGCTGGTTCTTGGATCCATGAAAATACAGATTTTTTTTTGCACATTTTACCATCACTGTGAAGCTGTTTATAAATGAAGTGTTCTGGAGGACAGATTTACACTACAAGCTCTCTGTCCTTGCGTGTATTGATCTGTGGAGACCCCCCTCTGCCCCAGCCACTTGTGTTCCTGGCTGGCACTTGTCAGGCAGCTCCCAGCACCATCAGGAAAGGGCTTTTGTAGCTATTGGCAGGAAAACTCTTCGTGTGAGAATATTCTGTATTTAGTCTGAAAGGCTCTGATGAGTTTGCTTATCATGGCACAGTTATAGCAACAGCAATTTTGCAGTTTTGTGCGTATCTTAGAGGTTGTGGAGTTCTTGCATTTTTTGAAATGTACTACAATGTTCACGTTTTGGTTGTGTTAAGGAAGTGTGGAGACCTCAGATAAGCTTGATGGAAAGACTGCACCATCTTGAAGGTTGCTCACAGTGCTTGTGCTTCTAGCTTCCTGTGCAATTTTTCTACAATTTCTTAAGCTTCCCCCTTCAAGCACAGTTCAACAGAGACACACTTCATGCAATTTTGGTGGGGAATGCAATCTAATTCAACCAAGTCCTGGCACCAAAGGAAGTTCACAGTTAATGTTGGAAACCATCTCTGCTGTGATCTTTTTTCCTCTATTAGCTTCTACTTTAATCCCACATGTAGTTTTCAAGCCGTAAGAGTTTCATAAAGATTTTACTATTCACACTACTAAAAAAAATCTCGTGCAAGACCAAATGTCAAATCTACATTTTTAAAGTGGTATAATACTATTTCAATTAGTGCAAAGATGGAGATGAAGTTTGGGGTGACATAAAACAGCAGGGGCACAGGGTGGAATAAAACCATCACTGTGTGTTTGAGGAACCACGGGGGAAAATGTGGGAGTTTGTGAGTCACACGTTCAGGACAAGGAAGCAGAGGGAGAGAAAGAAGAGCCATCATACCAAGACCTTACCAGACGTATTTGTCATCATGTCATCACAGACGAATGAGCACTGAGCGGGAGGGTGGCAGTAGGCATGTGCCATGCACCGTCCTTCTGGTGGCTGGAAGGGAGCAGCTGGGCTAAGCTGCTGTCTCTGTAGGGTCAATCCCCTGAGGCAAGAAGAGGAGTGGCAGAATTATTAACAAAAGTAATTAACTTCAGCTTATCTAAAATCATTCATATGTTTCTTAGTACTTTTTGTCTTTAAATATTGCAAGTGCATTAATTCCCAAGCATATTTAACTGCAAAGACAAGAAACATTTTTAAGCTGAGTAAACACATAGAAGAAGCATTGGTCAAGAATTTGAAATTTTAAGTATCTGTAAGTCAGCAAGGATCTAGCATCTTCCTGACACTGGAGAAATCTTTCGCCTTCTTTTCTGGTGATTTGCAGGCCACTGTGGTTTCCCAAATCAAAGTTTATGGCTCTGGGCTTAGAAACTGAGCTCTCTAAGAAATCTGGCTAACTATGGACGCACTGCTGCCTATACATCATCTATGATAACTTTAGAATTGTCGCTACATGAATATTCTGAATATGAAGACACATATTTTATTATGCTTTGCAAAACAGATAATTACTACCATACTTAGGAATGAAAGGCGAAGGAACAGCTATTAATGGTGTAATGATTTACAGCCCAGCTTTGCTTCCAGACAAGAAGACTCCAAAATCACATGACTATTCATTAAAACTTGCAAGTTCATTAAAGACATGGTAAGATTTCTGAAAGTCTTATTGAAAGCCAGCGACTCCTAAGGTCCACATTTCAATGGGAATTAGGTATATAAAATTCTTTTGCACTTTGGGAAATCCCACAGAGGCCCATATAGAAAACAGAGAAATACTTTAGACAACTAAATGCATTTAAACAAACAAAAGCCCGTGGCTCATAGATGCTTAACATCATTGTGGGCTTCTCTGTTTAAACTGAAAATTCTTTCAGACCCAGTATCTCTGTGTTGGCACATTTCTAAATCAGCCCTGGATTTAATGCCTACCTCGGACCTGCCAGGTTTCTGAGGGGCTGAAGAGTCCCCGTAGGCAGATGTTGACTACTTTGCTGTGAGGAGCCTTTGGATAAAAAACAATGAAGAACACATGAGAGATGAGAACAAACTAGAAAACAGACCTATCCTGTCTTACTTTTAATGACGTCTTACTTCTTGTCTTCTCCTATGTAGACAATCCTCAACAAAAGGACTTCAAGGTCTTCTATGGAGGTGCAGGGACTGGGGGTTTATGCCCCATCAAAAGAGTGAAAAGAGGAAAGATGATGGTGTCACTGACTTCTTCGTGTACAGAGAAGGTTCTTACAGTTGGACTCTGTTCTGAGAAGGAAGCAGCATCACCCACTGACTGCTGTGTCTTGAAAGAACAAATGATGTTCATCTCTTCCAAACACAAATATGGATGCTCTTGGACTTTTTTTTGGCTGGGTTTTGTGGCATCCTCTTAGTATGCAGAGGTTTCATACTGGTTTCAAAGGGAGTAAGGCACCTTGCCCCTATTAAATATCTCTAGTAGAGACATTTATTGCTGGCTGGTTTGAGCCAGCTCTAAATATCTTAGGCCATGACTATACGGGAGAGTGATATAGGGCTGATCAGCTGAAGTCTAGGATCTACAGCAGTCCCTATCCTCTTGTTGTGACAGCACAGTTGTATACCTGGATTTGGAGCTGACTTAGTATATCTGCAAAATACTTTGCTTTGCTGCCGTTACACACTAGTTCACTTAGAGCTAGCTGAGAATATTTTGCACTGCACCCTGTTGTGGACACCAAACACAGAATATACAATATCTTGAGTGCTGTTGGCTGTGTTACCATTTACGTTAAATATTTTAATTATATTGCTTTAGGTGGTCGTGGAAGATACTTGTTAAAAAAAAATACACTTCCTAAAACATAGGTCCATGCATGTGTGTATTTATTATTTTTATGGGAGGAGATGGAAAGCTGGGTCAGCCCCAAATCAGACTGCACTGGCAGTATCTTAAAGCAACTTCAGCGGAGTCACATAAACTTGATTCCAGAAGAACTTCTCCAAATCCCCCGGCCTGGGGTTCTTGACACAGCTCATGTCCCCTAGTTACATCTCCATCACTGCAGAACTAATCCGTGGTGTACCATATTTTCAAATCCAGTGGCTTGGGAACTTTCCTTGGGGCTTCTGCAAGGCTCTCTCATCTTTGATGTTCTGTCATTTTTCCCCCCGTATTTTACATATGTGCTAGAACAGAACTGGTTAGTCCAACACATTTATGTCATTAGCAGAGGGTTTGTTTTTTTATGATGAGTGATATCATGTAATTTAATTGCTGGATTTCATAAGTAGGGTTAGTGATCTCTCCCTACTCCAGATCAGTAGAGATACCACAAGGATTCCTATCATATGGTGCACTTAATTATGATAAATAAGCAGGGATAAATTAAGCCTATAAAAGGCCCAGATGGATATTATATTTGCATCGTGAATGCATGCTATGATGAAAATATGGCAGTTGGAGGGCCCCTTTGAAGCAGAACTCTGGATCCACACTTAATCTGTATTGTAAAAAAGATGTGAACAGTAAATTCAGCAGTTCATGACAAGCATATTGGAAGACTTTGGCTTCAGCAAAGAACCTCATTTTAATTTGTGTAGAAGAGAAATGGGGGTGGAAAGCTCAGGCATGAAAGGTCTGATAGGTTTTGCTGGCGTGTAATTTTTTGGTCAGTTGCAATTGAAACTTGGGGCTGAATAAAACCAGATGCACTGGTGGTGTTCCAAAGTTCCAGGAAACCTACCTGATTTACAAGTGTATTTGTATTTGGACCAATTATGGAGTGCAGCCCCTACAATTGCTATGCAAGGTCAGGAAAGATGTGGTTCATGTTAACAATATGACTCCACTGGGAAACCAGTGGTTTTACTCACTTCTGCTCATGAATAAATTACATTTTTTTAAAAATTCATAGGAGACAACAAAATCATAAGAGAAATAGCTGTTGTATTGAGAAAGATAGCTTACTATTGGGACCTGGACATCACAGAATCACAAATGTTGGAAAGGACCTTCAAGATCATCAAGTCCAACCATTAATCCAGTGTCACCATGTCCCCTAAACCATGTCCTGAAGTGCCACACTTCCAAAGATGGCGAATCCACCACCTCCCTGGGCAGCCTGTTCCAATGCTTGATCACCCTCTCGGTGAAGAAATTTTCCCTAATATCCAACCTAATCCTCCCCTGGCATAACTTGAGGCCATTGTCCTATTGCTGGTTACTTGGGAGAAGAGACCAACACCCACCTCACCACAACCCCCTTTCAGGCAGTTGTAGAGAGCGATGAGGGCTCCCCTCAGCCTCCTCTTCTCCAGACTGAACACCCCCAGTTCCCTCAGCCGCTCCTCATCAGACTTGTGCTCCAGACCCCTCCCCAGCTCCGTTGCCCTTCTCTGGACACGCTCCAGCACCTCAACGTTCTTCTTGTAGTGAGGGGCCCAACACTGAACACAGGATTCAAGGTGCGGCCTCACCAGTGCCAAGTACAGGGCCACTATCCCTGCCCTGCTCCTGATGGCCACACTAGTGCTGGTACAGGCCAGGACGCTCTTGACCTTCTTGGCCACCTGGGCACACTGCTGGCTCATGTTCAGCCGGCTGTCAACCAGCACCCCCCCAGTCTCTTTCCACCGGGCAGCTCTCCAGCCACTCCTCCCCAAGCCTGTAGCGTTGCATGGGGTTGTTGTGGCTCAAGTGCAGGACCCGGCACTTGGCCTTTTTAAACCTCATACAGTTGACCTTGGCCCATTGATCCAGCCTGTCCAGATCCCCCTGCAGAGCCCTCCTACCCTCCAGCAGATCAACACTCCCACCCAACTTGGTGCCATCTGCAAACTTACTGAGGGAGCACTCGATCCCCTCATCCAGATCATCTATAAAGATATTGAACAAGACTGGCCCCAGAACTGAGCCCTGCAGGAACACCGCTTGTGACCAGCCACCAGCCAGATTTAACGCCGTTCACCACAACTCTCTGGGCTCGGCCATCAAGCCAGTTCCTCACCCAGTGAAGAGTAAACCTGTCTAAGCCACGAGCCGCCAGTTTCTCCAGGAAAATGCTGTGGGAGATGCTGTCAAAGGCTTTACTGAAGTCCAGGTAGACAACGTCCACAGCCTTTCCCTCATCCACTAGGTGGGTCACCTGGTCATAGAAGGAGATTAGATTGGTCAAGCAGGACCTGCCTTTCATCAACCCATGCTGGCTGGGCCTGATTCCTTAGCTGTCCTGCATGTGCCCTGTGAGCACCCTCAAGACGAACCGCTCCATGATCTTCCTCGGTACGGAGGTCAGGCTGACAGGCCTGTAGTTCCCAGGATCCTCCTTCTGGCCCTTCGTGTACATGGGCGTCACACTGGCAAACCTCCAGTCTTCTGGGACCTGCCCTGTTAACCAGGACTGCTGATAAATGGTGGAGAGTGGCTTGGCAAGTTCCTCTGCCAGCTCCCTCAGTACTCTTGGGTGGATCCCATCGGGCCCCATAGATTTGTGGGTGTCCAGGTGGTGTAGCAGGTCCTTAACTGCTTCCTCCTGCATTATGGGCGGGTTATTGTGCTCTCCATCCCCATCTTCTAGCTCAAGGGGCTGAATACCCTGTGGATACCTGGACTGGCTATTACATTGCTGAACTTCTCTAAATCAAGCATAAAAATATCTTCTTACATCATTTTTATTTATACAGAAAAGCAAAAATAGGCAGACAGAAAGAAGTCAAATTTAGCATTTACACAGCAACTCTGAGATAACATAAGTTTTGTTCATGTGTATTTAAGCCAATAGTGTTCAGTATTGTGGAAAAACAATTGGAACAGAATGGGAGAAGTACCTGTGACATACATGGTATTAAAGAACAAATTTGTGTTGCGTTTCTTTCTTGATTTTTCAATTTGCCTTGTAGTACTGTGATATTAGTTATGTATTGATGTATTATCATCATTGTTATGTATTACTGCTGCTACTACAAGGTTTCATATGCCTTTAAGTCACAAAAGAGAAATATTTAGGGGCGGGGGGTGTTTAGCTATATTTCAAATGTTTTCTGAAGCACTGATTCCCTTTGCATTACTTCAGCTCCCTTTTCCCAGGACAATTCATCTTGGCTTCACCTTTTCTATCTGTTCCATGGGCTGAGGGGAAGAAGCTTCACTAAATTTTGGGCATATAAGTATTCCACAACCAAATGGATTTTGTGTAAAATCCAGTTCAATAGTTTAAGCGACTGTTACTGTGGTGAATTCTGGTACACAGAAGGATTACAGACAGGTTATACAAATGCAAAGCAACTTTTAAAGTATCATTGTGAGGTTTATTTGGCTTGTACAGCTCTAAGGGTCCTCATAGCACACTATGTTTGTGGATAAAAAAAAAAAAGAAGCAAAAGAAGAAAAAAAGAAAATAAAAAAGCTTTTTAAATTCTTGTCTACTAAAATAAAAAGGAATTCAATAAAAACTGAGATGATGCGTAAGCTTGTATTCTTGGTGTTAATTGGGGCTCAACTGTAAAATGTGCACCAAACTAGATAGAAAGCTCAAAAGAATAAGGGTCTATATATCCCTATATGTGGCACTCACTTCAAAGACACATATTCAAGTACTTTCTCCTGTTTATAGCTATTATTTTTATGTCAAATTGGACAGACAGAGAAGAGTTTGTGAACAAATTTCCTCTAAATATCCAGAAACTTCATATTCCAAGCTATTTCCTGGGGAAATTCTATATGACAACTTTTTTATTCATGGAGTGGAGGGAAGACTATACCATAACTGCCTTTTATACTATTTTTCTGAGGAAGAGTTACCTTGGTCTTAGAGCCTAATGGTACTGATGAATGATGAGCAAAGGTGGGACCCAGAATTAGGCTTCAGAGCCTCTGGCACACAAGGTTACACTCTGGTCCTCGCTCAACACTTCCTACAACAAACTGAGATGATTTTCAATTTAGGATGATGGGCTGCTTGTCTCGTTTTTAAACTCTTTCTCATGCATCTTATAGGGTACCTGACCCAGCTGGCTCCTGTGAAATCTATGAGGTGACAAGTTTGCAAGACTTTGAGGTTTCCAACATTTAAGTCCACCTCATTTGCAAACCCAGCCCTGAATAGTTTGTGATGACCAGTTTCTGTTCTTGTAGAAACCACTCCGCAATTTATTTCTGTCTACAGAAAATCTGTCTCTACTGAACCTCTCTCTGCAGAGGGTTTCTTTTGTTTTGCTTTGTCCACTTCATGCTTCTCTGAGATGTAAATTTTCCCACAGTCTTCTGATCTTAAATAAAAGAGATAGGTCGTTTACTACTCTCAAATTTTCTCTAGGTGACACTTAACCAGTCATTTTATGTAGCATCTCCTGCTGCTTTATCCAGAATTAAAAGAGATCTAAAGAGTTTGTGTGTGCCATGCAGTGGTCAATTTAAGAATATAGCAGATGTACATGTCGTCTTTACACGTACGTACAGTCTTTCCTGACTGTTGGTTTATTGGCTTTCAGTTACCAATATTATTATTTCATTAAACTCTTCTTACTTAGATGTCTTCACAAAGCAAAAAGCAGTGCACGTTCATTAGCGAGTTTCCTACTTATCTGGATAGTGCAAAAATTATGATGATTTTTGTTGTGGTAGTTATCTCCTCTGCCTAGACTGGAGTTTAGAGGCAAAAACTGCGCGTGGCGTTTGCTATATTTGTAACTGTGTGCACAACATGAACGACTGTTCGTGCAGGGTTAGAACTCAGACTGTTGATTTTGGGCAGGCACATGCAAGGGCAAATACAAGAAAAACACGCAGAAATTTTACATGTTTTTTAAGAGGCCATGAAAGGACATTTTGGTGTTCACTACAGTTAAGCAGTGTAAATTGGTTCGGTTTCATGAATAAACTGTATTTGGTTTGTACCTGAATTTTTCATGAATTGTTAGTGTATTTTAT
Organism: Phaethon aethereus; assembly: GCF_964289735.1. Classification (NCBI taxonomy): domain Eukaryota; kingdom Metazoa; phylum Chordata; class Aves; order Phaethontiformes; family Phaethontidae; genus Phaethon; species Phaethon aethereus. The sequence goes on along the minus strand of NC_138577.1, from coordinate 86,097,717 downwards.
CAAGCTGTTGACAGAGTATTCCTTCCATCAGTTCTGTGTCTGTTCTGCAAATCAAGGTAAATGTGTTTTTTTTCTCCTTTCTTGCAAAAAGGGTTGCACAATGCTAAACAGGAACAAAGAAACAAAAAAACTTTTAAGAACTTGCATCACCAAAGAAAGAAACACAAACTCCTGCCTTCAGCTCATGTTGCTACACCAGGAATATCTCCTAATAGATACAGCATGTACAAGGAAAAAAGCATTAGTGATGGTTTTGCTTATATCGGCTCAAATGAAACAGCTATACCAACAAAAGCACTATCTTCCTCATAAAATCTTGTCTACGGTAGAGATGTTGCCAGAAAAGGAATGCTGCAAAAAAACCCACCACAACCAAACACAAGAATCACACTCTTAACGACATTCCTATATGATCAAAAGTTTGCAGCGACTCATGGCTCTTATTTCTACTTGCTCCTTAGGAAGTCCAAGGTCTTATGCTGGAAGATAACCCAGAGAACTGTTAATGACTCCAATTAAGAGGTGTGAATATCATTTACACCTATCTGTTCCCTTTTAGCAAGATAGACTACAGCCAGAAACACACAGCGCATAATCCTACAGAGAGCATTTCAAACAGAAAAGGTTGAATTTATTTGAATCATACAACTCTTTAGTCTGAAAAGAGAAGAAAATAAAAGATATATAGAGTATTTTAGAGGGACAAAAATAATAGTTCTCCTGCTGTGTGTTCTCACTTTGAAACAAATGGAAAAAAACAAGACAATGATTAAATAAAGTTCCAGAATATTGAAAATATTCTTTAGAAAAATATGTAAATACAAACAATATGTGATCTAGAAATGTGAGCCAAAAATAGGCTTAAAAAATAGACTTGCAGATTTTTTGTTGATTGCTAGCAGGCACTGGTTACAAATTTTCAAATTGCAAAATTCTGCTTTAAATTTTCACCTGGAAATGAAAATATTTCTTGTTTAAAGCCACTCATTGCCTTCCAGTGTAGAGGGCAAGTACAAATGAATCCACTTTTCTGAAACACTAACATTTCTTCTAAGTCTTCTTCAAAGTACTTCTAAGTAAATGTAGGGCTGTATCCAGATTGCAATTACCCGTAGAGTCAGTTGCTTAAACCTGGTACTTTTTTTTTATTGGAGGCGTATATTTGCCAGAGAGGTTACCCATCCCATGGACCGTGTGATCTAGTCTCCATCATGCTGACCAGTATCTCACCACCTGTTCTGTCCTTCTGGCCCTCTCTTTACTCTCCATGAAGCTCTTGAAGAGGCAGCAGTTCCCTTTCTGCTCTGCGTTGGTGCAGCAGCTACCACAGGGGTGGCAATCCATAGGTGAATTCCTAGGTACCAAGGTAACCAGAGTAAGTTATTACACAGCTCCTGTCTTAACAGATGTCCCCAAATCACCCTCCTTTTGGATAGGCTGGTGCACTTTTATTGGGAGACAGCTTCCATACATCAACCAACTGAATGTTGTCATCACTCTAAGGAGTTCGTAAAGCAGGTTTCATGCCGAATATACCGTCAAAGACAGGGGAAAACAGTGAGCTGACTAGGACATCAGGAGTAACTGGGAAAACCAGGACATGGCTGTGGTCATTTACCAGCACTGGTTATTTACCAACAAGCTTGTATTTCTTTCTGGCTTCCCTGCTCTGACTTTTTAGAAAAATTGGTTCTCTGTGGTAGCCAGTGCATCATTTGGACTTCATGAGTATGCCAGTCTCAGAAGTGATTCCTCTCAAAATACGTAGAGGACACCTGGTTAGAACAGAGCTGGTACAAAGACTTTTGCACTGTGTCAGTGCAAAAACAACAATAAAACAAATAAAAAATAAAACAAAAAATTGCTTTTATTAACAGTAAAAACCCCCAAATGCTCTGTTCTGCTTTAAATTTATTTTTTAATTCAGAGTAAAAAATTACTAACTTGATATACAAGAAGCAAAATTATTAGGAAGAAGGATATTTCCCTCACACCCTTATTTGGGCAATAAAGACAACTAAATGAAGCAGCTGAGCAGGAACAAAGACAAATTCTTTGCCAGAGTGAGTCTGTGGGAGAAAGAAGCAAATGGCAGCTAGAATTAGTCCTAAATCCACTTTTGCCTAGGGTGCAAGTCTGATACAAGTAAACCTTGTACAACAGCCTGCTGTGTTTGCCTTAAAGTCTATTGTAATTCTCTATCTTGGAGAATTTATGCTGCTGCTGAAAAAGCTTTACTTCTTAAAAGAGAGGTTGTTATTGTTTAAGCCCGATTCTCCAGTACTTTGCTTCTGGTTTGGGGCAGAGACAGACGCAAAAAGTCTTGATACCCTTTGTATTACCCTTAATTTGAATTTCCCACCCTCTGCTTTAAATTAAAGCAGCCTGCAGGCTGGTCTAAATAATGTTTTACTTTCCACACCATTTGAGCTCCCGAAGCAGACTAGCTCTAAGCCTGATCTGATCTGGCCACTGACAAGTCTGAGAAGAGGGTAGATAAATGCTCATTCCCCAGCTCTGCAGAAATTTCACATAACAATATTGTGAGTGAGGGATGAGCATTTTTCTACCCACAAACCTTGACATCTTGTAAGTGAACCTTAAAAGCATTTTAATGAAACTGAGATTCAGCAGACTTGTTCATTAGAAAATACAATCATACCCCTAGTTTTTGTTATGTATGACTAAGAAGATTCCCTATTGCCACTCAGACTACCAAACGCAATGACTCATAGTGATATTATTTCTGTTTAGAAAGACAGTATATAGTGCTTATCCCTGGCACATCACTTTAAAATGACTGAACTGGTAGTATTGCCCTCATTTAAAAAAAAAAAAAAATTTGAGGCATAGGCATATCAAATGACTTCTCCAAGGTCATACAGTATTTCAATGGCAGTACATAAAGATTGATATTCCTTCTGCTTACAAGGCAATTAATATTTTAGCTTTGACTGTGCCCTGTACCACATATTTGCAAAAAAGACATAGGACAAAACACTTCTACAACAAGGGGGAGCTTCCAGGATAACTTACCAATGTTCAGCAGACATGTTGTCACTGCCTTTTGTGGATGCAGTGAATTACCGCCTCGTTTTCTGGTACTTGCTCAGTGATGGAGCAGGGGAATACATGGAGCTCCCAGGAAAAAAACAGGTGAATGCCAGCTGTGATGCCTTATGTTTTCTTGGGAATCCTGGGAAAACAGTACCTGTGTTCCTCTGAGGACAAGGACTGCCAGTCTGCCCATTATATAGTCTCCAGAGATGGCTATATAGACAAACACCAGAGAAACACCGCTATGATGTTGCATGGCTGGCTTGGATGGCTCTGACTTGGAGGTTAGAATACTTAGAAAGTTGCTGTGTCAAAGCACTTTGTCTAGATTTTTCATTTCTGCCTGCCATCAGTGTGGAGAGCTGGGTACTTGTGAAGAATGAACTAAAAAGCCCACCTGATGAATAAAAAAACCCCACAGATGCAGTCTCTCTCTTGTATGAATACCCTGGCTGGCAAGGTACACGGTCAGATTTCTTCTCTTCCTCTACTACCATCACTCCTCCATTCTCAGCTGCACAAGTTGCCCTGCTTAAGTAAGATAGGGTTTAAATGTTGGGTTTTTTCCCATGTAGACTGTTCTAAATGTTTGCAGTTAAGGTTATATCAACATCTGACAATGAAGAAGGTGGGGTGGAATTTTCTCAGCCTGAGAAAAGCCTACGTTTCAGATGTTTTATTTAGGTCGTGACTGCTCTAATCATGATTCTCTTTTGCAAAAAGCGTGTTGAAACATCTTTCGATGTGCTCCATTTGCTTATGAAAATCAGCCTGGATACTGTTTTTTGGTCTGAATTCATTGCTCTTAATGTGCAATATGCATACTCAGAATCCAAAGCCTGGCAATCTGGGGTTTTAAACTGGGTTTAAACATGTTTCTCTGTGGGTCCAGTTCAAAAGGGATGTTTTGAGAGTTTGGTGCCCAAACTGGAGCACTTTGTATAAACATGGGGTGATGAAGTTTCTGCAACATGAGAGCTTTTAGACCAAAAAAGGAACTAATCTTCCTCAATACATGAATGTTCATTTGAATAGATACGATTTAGGATAATTTTCTAGGTTATAACATTTGTGGTTGAGTTCCTCTCTGATTTTCTTGTGTTGGAAATGTGTTTTGGCACCGTAGATGAAACTAGCAATTAGAAAGCAGTTTCCTTTTAGAAGGATGTCTGTCAGAGTGCAAAACAGTAGAAAATAATAACGTTTGAAAATGTACAAATAAATAAAATGAAGACTATTCTCCCTTGGGTGTCATTCACACTGTGCTTTTCACTTAATAAAAAAAGCTCTTAGCATGATTTTTTCCAGCCTAAGCAGTTGGTGTTAAGGTGTTGATGGTCATTAGCAGGATCTAGAGTCAGCCAATTAGATTTATTTTTGCAGCAAATTAAGCTGCAAGACTTTGGAGCCTGTGCTTAGCAGAGTCTGCTTCTGACAGGGTTTTGGACAACCGTGTTTCCTGAGTACCAAAAGAACAGAAAGAGAGGGTGCGGAAAGCCCCGGCCCGTCTGAAAGGCAAGTACCTCTTACCCCACAGAAATAGTCTGAAATGCCGAGGATGGGATGGCAGACAAGCACGTGCCGACACGGTGACCCTCTGAGGGTGATGAAATGAGTTGTTATTAGCGGGTTCTGAGTCAGGGGAGATTCTACACCAGGCGCTTGCCAGAAGGAGTGTTGTTTTTCTGTCCTGATGGAGCGAAACAGATGCCTGATCATTGCTTTGGGGTCCTGCTGATCCCACAGGCTCTTGGAACAGTTGAGGTTGGGAGGGACCTCTGGAGATCATCTAGTCCAGTGCCCCTGCTGCAGTGGGACCAGGCGGAGCCGGTTCCCCAGGACCATGTCCAGTCAAATTCTGATTATCTGCAAAGAAAAGAGACTCCACAACCTCAACCTGTGCCAGTGGGATGGGGCAGTTCTTGCCTTGTCCTTTGCTCTCAGCTGTGCTTGAAGGCACGGTCTGGCTTTTATGAATAAGTGTTATCCCCGGTCCCACAGGTAGTGGGAGAAATGATTATAGACTCTATCCAGCTGGCAACAACAGTTTGGTAATCTGTCAGAAATGGGTAAAAGGGAAAAATTAAACAACGGATGAATGTTACAGGAAATACTTCTTTCAATTTACTGACAGTGATAGTATCATTTTGATAATTTAGGATAATCTGGCACAGAAGGACCACAGTAATCTTATTAAATTTTGCGAGAGATTATTACATCCTGCAGTATATGTGAGATTACTGTAAGAAATACATCATTTTGTAATTCACAAGTATTTCATAGTCTGTAACCTGTAAGAAATGTTAGTAATGTTCTGATAACATGAAATCTCCATGAGTGTGATTTATGCCTGCTCAAATATAATTTACTTACCATGTGAAAAGTAGCTTGGATCCATGGTGGTGGTTGGGAAAAAATCAGGTTCATTTCTTATCAGTGCAAACCACTGACCTGTTAGTGCCCAAGACATCTGCAGCATGTAAGAGGATTGTTCTGCCAGAGGAAAACTACCCATTTACTACCACTTCCATGAAGCTATTGAACACATGATGTAGTTCTTCAGGAATGTTGGGGAGTGTCTTTCAAAGAGTGGATCATCTTTGAGGACATCTCTGGAGGACATCTGAACTAATCCCAGTTAACAGGTGGAGCAGGCTGTGAAGTTTTTGTCTGTGGATAGGGACCCCAAATGCCTTCAGGACATTCCTGATGGTTCACCTGATCACTGATGCCCAGAAAATGTGTTTGTGTGAATTACAACATACAAACTAATAGCAAAAATTTATTTTGTATTTATTTGGGGCACACTTTGACTCCTGTCACATTAATTGCTGAGCAAAGGTTTTCTAGATTTCTTGTGGAAACTTTTATTTACAGTTGCTGATTTGTCTCATACTTCTCCACATGTACATCCCAGGTTTCCTTAAATCAGACTTCACCTGAATGTAAGCTGTTTCATATCTTGTAGCTCCTACAATACTTATCTACACTGTGCATCTTGTTTGCAGAGCAAAGAATTTTTGCAGGCTGGTTTCTGAATGATTTATCTCTCTTTGTAGGCCTGCCTTTACGTATGTGCATGAGGGAGGAAAACTGGGTGACACAGCCAGGAACAGTGAATTGTGAGATTACAAATCCAGATAAATCCAGATACATGCCAAATATATTTAAAAAAAAGGGTTTCAAGCCAATTGGGTCAGGCTCATACCTACAGTTTTAGCAACACTTCCAGAGTTGGATCACATACCAGCAAATGTTGAATAAAAGGGTAAAGATACTAGAGCAGTATGGCCTTTTGGAAAACCGTAAGACCACCCCTCCCATTTTAAGAGTTAAACTTGTCAGTTTCTAGAGCTGTAAAAATGCTTAACTGCCTTGTGCTTTCTGGTGACCAAGATATTATCCATTTGGCAGAGGACTCCATCAAGCTTTTCAGCGTAATGACCTGGAAGATTTTGTGATCCAGTAAGATGTGAGACAGAAAGAAATCATTGCCAAATTACAGATTGGGCATCCAGTTATGAGAACATTTTTACATCTTCTGAAAAGTCCTAAAGTACTTGGATCTACATGCTGCTTCCTGCAGACAAACTCATAAAGCTTGGCAAAAAATCTGCAAAGAATCTGATATTCCAGACTGAGTGTTTTGGAGAAAAAGTCATGTTTGGTAACTAGCGCTTTGGGAATTTAACTCAGGAAATTATATTCCCTTTCTCCATTTTGTTAATCTTGCTTTTCCCTCCAGGTTGTAATGAAAAAAGTTCATCTGGACATTGACATTGTAGATTGATTCACATCAGATTTCAAATTTCCACCAAACACTCCCTTGGTAGTTTTCCTTGTTCTTGGAATATTTTCAGGCAATGCTTTATAATCTCAGATTATAAATCACTGAAGGAACCATCCCATTAAGTCAAACCTTTTCTTTAGTCTCTTATGCCTTGATTTGTAAAATCCACATCTAGCTGGTTTGCTTCGTGGTTTAGTGTGAGATCAATGGAAGGAAGTTTCATCATACACGTTTCTTCCGTGCTTTCCAGCAGGAAGCCTGATACTCTACCTCCTTTTCCTGGAAATAATTAGAGGAGAAGCTTTGAGCACATCATTTTTAAATAAATTAATCATCACCTTTCCTTGAAACCTAAAAAATGTACTCACAATCTAGAAATTATACTTTTGGAGAGTTCTGTCGTGTTGCTGAGACTATATGATAGTAGTGGCAGCCTAAAAGGCAAGAAAAAATTTAATCTGTGGCTTGTTTTCTTTCAAACAAGAAATACTGAAGAATCAAGATCTAAAAGTAGATAGATATTGTACTGAAATAGCATCATATTTTGCTGTCAATGAGTCATGTGGTGAAGTGAATGCGTGCTACTCACTGTCATGATATATTATACCTGCTTGCAATAGCAGGAATAGTATATAATCACTGGGTCAATATCATCAATGTTATCACTCAGTCAATCTGAAATTCAGTTCTCCATAAGTCAATTTTCACCATTTTGGAGATCCAAACAACACTATTATTTATTTGAATGATATTGGTGCAAAAATTATGTATTTTACATGGGTGAATCAAGCACAGTAATGTATTATGCACATGTGTGCACACACAGACACACTTTCTAATTAGAGCGCCTTGTAGTATTAAATTCTTTCTGTAGAACATCCAAGTATTTTAAAGACCAACAGTTCTATTTCCAAGGTTCACAAGTTGTCCTGTTACTGACCATTTTAAGTACACTTGGGAAATTAAGTACCTGAACCTAATTTTGAGGAAGTGTCTTTCTTTCCTATTTAAAATAAATAATATATCCACTTAGTCTCATGAAATGGTCATTTTAGTGTTTTTACACAGTACTGCGGCAGAAAGATAACTGATTCTGGAATGATAACAGATTCCAGCATTCTCCAACACAAAGCAGTTGCTCTTCATACAGCACTGTACATCCTTTGCCTGTTTTATATACATTAGGGGGAAAAAATCCAAGCCAGCTCAGGGATGGGAATAAGAACATGGAAATAAGAACAAATTCTTTCAGTGTCAATAGACAGATTGGTCCCTTCAGCCTCCTGCTTTACTTAGAAGAGTTCATCCCATGTAACACTTACTTTCTTTAAGAAAAAAATCCCAAATTGGGTTTTCGTGTGCTCCTCCAACATGAAGTCTGGAAGTACTTCTGATTCTAAGAGGTATAAAGCTTTCCAGCATGGCGCTGGCTCGAGTGTGCTGTGTGATCCTCAAAGAGCCTGCTCTGCACATCATGGATGGAGAGTTCTGCAGCAGACTCTGGGAATGCAATATGGTGGAGGTCCAATTTCCATCCTGTGTTAAGGTCAAGGGATTGCAGAAATTTCCCTAAAACTTACAGGTCTGCTCTGGAGTTCGGCACTGACGATCCGCCGTTGGCTAACAAATTCTGGAGCTGCGTCCAAGCTAGAATTGCCAACTCATTAGTTATAAAACATTGGACAGACTTTCAGCTGTAAAAAGAGGCCCTGAAAAATATCCTTGAGGAATATGGGAGCGGCATTTGGAAGTTTAGTTCTGCCATTGCCAAAGTACTTCAGTCCTGTTCTCTGATCATAACAGCAATTTGAATGTTGAAAGTCTGCTCAGCTCTGATGAATGAGGATCACATGCAGTAGACAAGACTACTTTTGCGGGGAAACTGCCATCTTCAAAAAAAATGTTGTAATAATGTAATTCCAGTTCTGTTCTAGACCTCTTTGGTTAAAGGCTCGTCTGGTAACTAGTCTTGTTACTCTTACATGGGTATTCTGGTGATCACCGATGGTCCTCTGTTTTTCGCTTTGCCTGACAGGCTTTGAGGTAGTATGTAATGAATTATTGCTGGTAATTTTGATCAGCAAAAACTAAATTTTGATCAAAAAAAATAAAAGTATGACTATTATTTGTGAGTAGAACAACGAGGAAATGAGGTTCTTAACTTTGGTTGTGAAGACACACTCAGCCCAACAGCCAAAATAATGTCCGTTGGGGCAACCATTGATAGGTTTTGCAGAAAAACACTGTTACTTGCAGTAAAAAGCGTGTATTTCCATACTTTATTCTAAGCCACCGTAGTGGTTTAACCCTAGTGCCAATGTTTACCTGGAATAAATTTGGAGAGCAGCTATGAAGAGAGCTGACTTAAGGAACAACTCAATGTTATTAAAAAGAATTTTCCAGTTATCCAATATCCAAAGAGGTCCTAAGGCAGGAAAACTTTACTGAGTACTGACTGACTTATCCATCTCTTCCATCACTTTTTTTCAGTAACAGTTTAGTGGATCCTTGCAGCAATATAGGAACCAGCAGATTAGCTCATCTTTTGCTGGTGTATAGTGGTTTTTCTGCAGTCATACTTATCACTTCTGTTAAAGTAGGTCTCTCTGAATGTTTATGTATCTGCTTTAGTTGGAAGTAACAATCTTTGTGCAACTTTGAAGTGTGATATTCTATACTGCAAGGTTAATTTACAGCGAAATAAAGTGGTTGTCTCATTGCAGCTGAAATTAGTAAAGTTTTCTGTCTTTCTGTAGAGAAAAATGCATTTGGGGTGCATGTTTCGTCAAGATTCCTACCAAAAAGCTGCCTTTTGGTCCTTTGCTGTTGTAACCAAGCATAATACTGTTAGAAACAAAGAATATGGATGCAAAGAAGTTCACAGATACTGCCGCCTGCCTTCAAGCTTTTTGTCCTATCCAAGAATCTTAAGAAATGTCTTTTAATTGACGTGGTAGCCTTAAACGCTTCCTAATCTTCTAGGCCTTTTACAGCCAGCTACCTGAAACACAGCAAAATGATGGGTTATTTTGTGTCACCTTACAGTCGCTTTGCATTCATTAACGATCAAAATTATTGAAAGTCAGATCCAGAAGATACTCTTAATTTTATAAAATTCAGAATTGTATGTACATATGTGATCATGCACTCATTTTTTGTAACAGGAACCTTTAATTATTAACTCACATTTAAGATTTGGTCACCTCCTGCTTAATTATGGGATCAGTCATAGCAACTGAAAATGATTACATTTGTATAAGCAGTTACTCTATTCAGGAAGGAATGGGAGCATTATTAATTACTGATGTGAAAAATGAAATAACTATGTTTACTAACAGGCCCTGCCACCATATGCAGAAATATTATCACCAGGTTGTGAGTAATTATTATTTATTCATAATTATTATTATTTCTTAATTTTATCATTATTTATTATTCATTAAACTCAGGAAGGTCAAACATTGTCATCAGGCATGTATTTACTGTTACTATTGTTTTGCTGCACGTTTTTGTTTTTTTTTTTTTTTTGAGGGGTGGACATGCCTGAAGTAGAACAATTTCAGTGTAAAACAGGTCATGAAGTGTTGGTGATACAAAGAGGGTGGCTATTGTAAACCACGTAACTATTACTTTTCAAGTCAATACCAAGTTTGTGATTTGCTGTCATGGATACTTTTTCACATCTCCAAGCAGCCTGCACACAGAAGCAAAAACATTCAGGTGCTGTGATTCTTTCTTTTCCCCTCATGAACAGTTCTAGGAAGAACACAGGAGCTGAACAGAAGTCAAGCAGATTAGCTTAGAATTAAAGCAATGATTTTGTCTAGTGCCATTGTCTTTGATGCCTGGGTGCACTGGTGTCCTGAGAAGTGGCGTGACGTTCCTACAACACATTATGTCACGGCAGCATGTGCACAAAATTAATCATCTGCAGTTCTTTAAAAGGGCTCAGTCTGAACTGTTACATCTTATCTCAAAGGGGCAGGAATATATAACTCCTTTACTTGCAAGAAAAGCTTGACTTCCCTTGGTCCATATAATTTTTTGATAAATTCAAGGGGAAAAAATCCAACCTTTCCAAAGTCTTTAAAGTTTTTAATTTTATTTCCAAGTAAATTAAAAAAGAAAGGAGGGGGTGAATGAGAAGGAAATTTCTCTAGATGAGCCAACTCTAGTTTTGTATCGCAGTCTGGACATCAGGGAGGACTATACAAGTGTGGCAAACCAATAAATTTTGAGATCATTGGAATCTGGTTAGAAGAAAGGATTGTTATAGAGAGTGCCAGCAATGGGGACAATCACAGCTGAAATCAGATCACCAGCTGTGGTGAAGTGGCTCAGTTTCTCTAGCTATACCAATTTACTCATGGAGAAGCTTCAGTCTACGCTCTCTAGTAAAAACCTATTGCAACAGTAGTCTTGCTAAAGAGAGATAAGTTTTCTTTAGACTGTACCACCAAGGTAAAGGTTTGGGACTGTTAATGGATAGCACATATACATCAGAAGTAAATGTATGAGATGTATCTCAGAAAATTTTTTTCCGTACAGTTGTAGAGGAAGAGTCTTATTCAGTCTTGCATTCTTGGTTGGTTGGATTTAGGGTTGTTTTCTCTTGTCCCCGAAAAGTATATCTTTCATGGACAGAAGCTTTTGTCCCTAGGTTTCAGCATGTCTACATGGAGGTGGTGGAATAGATTTTCAGCACAATCAGAATAACATTTAGCATCTCTCCTTATGTAGTTCAGCACTCAAACTGTGCAATTAAAATTATTTTTGTCGCATCTTACACATTTTAATGAAACATTCCAATGTAATGAAGTATTTCAGCTTGATGGTATATTTGAGTAAATTTTGTCAGAGGATTTTTAAAATGTCACTATCTTCCAGTGTTTTGGTATTTTTTGTCACATCAGCATTTTGTTATAGAAAAAAGTCAACAGAAAATGTTGTGTGTTTTATTAGTCAAAATTGTGAAAGCTGAATTCAATATACTTGTGACAATATACTTGTGTCATTCAGAGGAAATTAACCACAGTTTGTTTCTCACAAAAAAAACAGTCAAAGAATAATCCATTAATTGAATTCTCTTCCCTAGTTTTTTGTTAATATCAAGTGCTTAGTCCTTGTGAAAGAACAAGAGGTACTTAGAGTAAAAAATGGAAGGGAGTAAATATGTCTAAGAGCACTGGAAAAGACAAGAGCTCTTTGAGCAGCCTTCAAAGATAACTCATTAGCCTTTCCTGAGCTGTCATTCACAGGTGAGCAGTTCCATTTGAAACATATAGGGAATGTATAGAATGATACATCTTTAATGCAAATGCATTTGTGAAATAAACCAGACCACATTTTTCCAATGCAGTATTTAGAAATTTGCTGTTGATCTGTACAAATGCAAAGTCACACCCAATGCGATAAAAAGGATATATGGGCTGTAAACTTTTTAAAGCTGCAGAATCACGTTCTTCCTTTCACTTTGTGTATTTTGCCAGCCCAGCAGTGGTTTTCCACTTTTGCTGCAGTGTAATCAATGCCTTTTTTTTGCACTGGTCTTTGCAGTCAACACTGGCTCCCCCAACCTCTGCACAACTGGCAGAGTTTGAGAAGCAAAGGGGCAGACAGCAGAAGGGCAATAAAAATTTAGGGGCTGCTTACACCAGGTGCGCACATTCAAATCTGTGGGGCCAACTGGGATTCACCATGGTGACAGAAGGATGTCCTCAATGACTGGAAACAGGTTGATGTTACTTCTGTCTTTAAAAAGAGATGAGCTGAAGAGGACCTGAAGAGAACCTCAGCCCTGAGAAAGGAAGCATGTCCTTCTTAAAATAAATTTCCAAGAACGTGATATATAAGAAATTAGATAGTCATCATGCATTTAACAAAGGCAAATTGTGCTAATTCAATCTGATTGCCTTCTGCAATTAAGTAAGCATATGAGCACTGGATGCTCTCTGCTTTGACATTGTGTCCCATGGCATCCATTTGTAAACCAAGAATGGATGAGAAGATTTTGGTAGGTTAAAAACATGCTAGATTGTCAACCATGAGATATAGTAATAAATGGGCTGATGTCCAGCTGGCGACCAGTGACAAAGAGGGTACTCAAGAGGTGGTTAATTGCAATTAATAAGATGACAAAGAGTGCACCCTCAGTGAGTTTGCAGACCCTACAGAATTAGAGGAAGTGGTGGACCTAAAGGCAGAGCCCCCATTGTCAGTTCCTGGGAGGATGGCTGGGTGGGGTGCTGAGCTGGGCTTGGTTAGTCTGGGAAAGAGGAGGCAAAGGGATGGTCTAATAGCAGCAGAAAACTATCAACAGGAAATAATGTTCCACTGACAGCAGAGCCAGACTTAAATAGGTAGTGCCAGACTATTTTGTGGAAAGGACCACAAATTGTGTCTTGAGATATTCATATGGGACATCAGGAAGAACTTCTTCACCAGGAATTAGTGCAGGCTAGAAAGTGTGACTCAGAAAGGCTGAGCAGTTTTTGTCCTTGGAGATTTTCTAGACTCAGCTAGCAAAATCCACAGCTGACCTCACCTACTGCTATGATCTGCTGCACTTTGAGCAGGAGATTGGAGTACAGACCTCCAAAGCTACCTTCCAACTGAAACAGTGTCACATCCAGGCCACAATGCAGAAAGGACAGTTTCAAAAACTACATTTATTCTAGGTTAGTCATGTGTATTTAGCTCTGGTACATATAAGCTTTGTTGTTTTTCAGTAAAACAAACACACAAAAATTTGTTTATCATCTGACAAAGGTTATCTGTAATGACATTTGTAGTGTATTGTCTTCCTCCTTCTAGCATATTTTTACAAAGGTCTTCCTGGTTGTTTTGCCTTGTTTGTTACCTCAGAGTAGAACTGAAAGTATTTCTTTCTTTAACAAATTAGATATTAATTAAAGTAAGCAGGGGCCTGGAGCAGATAATTGCTATTATGAAGTGTGATAGCAATGATACATTCCTTAAAGGAAAAAAATGCTCTGCATTTTTCTTCCAATGCACTGAGAGAAGAGAGTGGTGATAAACAAATCTACTAAGATTAGAGTATTTGCTCTTCTTTATTTACACTACTCTAGCAATAACTTTATGCAGGAATCACTTTGAAATTGAAAACAGCTTGGTGTGTATTATTTTCTACTATGACAATTAAAGGGAATGTAATAGGCTTGAGTATATAATGGCCAGTTCTACTATTAAGAGTCATGCAACATCTGCAAAAGTTTCAGGAAGGAAATATATTCTGAGGCATTTAAGATTAATCTTAAATTCATTGCTTGACAGAGTTCTGTCTACAGCTACACCTGGGACTGATTTTCAAATACTGATTTTCAAGGATGCAGGATATTTTTATGAAATTCACTTTTAGTTGGATCTTCTTGCATGAAGTTTGCATCGTTGTTTGCTGGCATGTGAGTCAGGGTTCATGATCAACAGTGTTACCATCATAATTTCCTGGCTGAGTCATGAGAGAGCACCCCTCTATAACACACTGAGTGATTTTTTTTATACACACATCATGATTCATTGCTGTTAGAGAATTTAAGAGCAGGAATTTTGCCTTTATTAATTTATATTTTGTTTACAGCATCCCTGCAGCTTTTACACTGCTCTTTATCCTTCTCTTGCACAGTGAATTTTTTTATATTCATTATGTTATTAATTCCGTTCTCTTTTAGTGAACACACGGGTAGATGCATGGAACTCAAATACTTGCACAGGGGACATACTTTAAAGGGATGGTATATGCAGAAAAATGTACCTGTGTGAGATAGTGGCTACTTATAGATATAGGTGAAGTAATCACAATTTGAACAGTTGTGTAGTTAAGCAATTTGCATCAATAAATGTTCATTCAAAAACTCTAGTTCAGAATTTTGCCAGGCTGAAGAGATAAGTGTGCATCTCTGTTCTACGGATGTACACGTGGCTAGGAATTACGACATACCAGTGAAACAAGTATGACTTTTTGAATCTAAAGTTTTCCCACTTTGTGGCGTTCAGAGAAAGTTAACAGTAATCACCTTTTCTAGCATTTAACATACCTGTGTAGGCTAGTGGAGTTGTCTGTGCTCAGACGTTTTCCCCACTTAACTCATATCAAAAGAGGATGGCTGTCTATCTTCTTGAGAGGCAGACATCAATGAGTAGGATATGTGCGACACACAAGGGGCTTGTTAGAACATTTATCTTTTGGTGCTAATAAAGAAAGAGCATACAGCAGAATTTAGGTCTTGTTTAGTCTAGTGAATAAAATAGGAAATGCATCCACAGACTTCAGTGAAATGATGCACACTTTGTCTGGGTGGAACTTTGTAATAGCACCTGGGATTCTCAGATGCTCTAAATATGCCATACTCACTAGAAATACAGAATTATCTTAGGACAGATATCTCTATTCAAGGAAACAAGAAGAAATGTAACATTTCTGCCTACGAAACAGTCTGCTTAAAAAACTGCAATAAGGCTAGCCTAATTAACCCTTCCTCTCAAGCAGAGGATGCAAATCGATTTATGTGTTTTTAGCTACTAGTAGTCTGCAATGACTTAATAAAGAGGATGGTTTTCATGATATAGGTAATGACCCTTAGAGTTCCACCCGTTCTCTAATAGGCTAGATTGCAGCAATTCTCTTGCAAACCTACACGATTTATATCAGCCTTGTCTTAATGTTATAAGTAATTTTTCTAAACTTGATTTTTTTATGTTTCTTACTGAGAGACTTGCACTATTTTAATGCAAAGGATTTCCTAACATGAGCTAGGATATCATATTGATATCCTCAAAACCTCCCACTACAGCACAGACTTCTCTGATGTTTACCAAAAGCCTCATCAAAGCCATTTTGGACACAATTACTATATTCTTCTTAGGAAGAAGAAACAATTATGCTGTGTTTGGCATTTCTGTGCCATTTTCATTATTTGCAGGAGTCCCACGAAAAACTTAAAATTGTTTAAGATTATTTTGCTGCATAGTAAATTTAAAACACTCACAGTATTTTTTTAACAATTCTTACTCTGCTACAATATTACTTTTGTATCTGTTTACAACGGAATCCTATTTATCAACATATTTGCTGTAAAGAGGGATTTTTTGTGTGAAATAAGTTTCAACAGCAAGGAATTCTTGAAAAATATGTGTACATATACTATACACACTAACATATGTCTATATATATTTAGTACCTGTCACCCTGGCACAACTTCTATTGAGGTAATAAGGGCCTTTTCAATAGAAGCATTTTCATAATGGAAAAAATGGCATGGTTTAATTACCATTTATCTTTCTTCCCATTCCATTCCCAACTTATCCTGAATTAGTCAAATCTCACCTCTAATATATTTGTGTGCAGTCCACAGGATGCCTGCTAATGATTGTCTTCATTAATTTTCTTTCCTTTGGTTCATTAATTTTACACTGTGACTAACAAGTAGACACTATAGCAACCACTGTGCTTCCAGCCAGTTGATTCGAGACAGTCACTTACAGTTCTTTTCATTAAAGCAATGGCCCAAAATCAGTGGACACTTAATAAGTGGTACAAATTGCCCGTTAGTAAAATCAGCTCTAGCTTGAACTGGGAGGCAGGAGAGTGGGATGGCAGGCAAAGAAGCAAGTAGAGGTGTTGGCTTTTATTTGGTGTCTGAAGAGGGGCATCAGTAGGGGAGGTCCGCACTGCCTTTCATATGACACTTTGTCCTGGTGAGGGGGTGTTAACCTGCGGGAGAAGGCTTACAAAGACAGCTGGAATGAAGAGCTACCACATCTTTTTCAGCTTTGTCCGTTGCAGCATGTGAATCAATGCCCTAAAAGGCAGGTGTCATAAAGAAGCATCTTTTCATCTCCTTGTGTTGGTCGGTTTGTTGGCAGCCTTCCTCTCTCTTCAACACATAAATCACAACCATGTATTCCTGCCTCAGCTTTACCCCCATGTATATCATCTTTAAATTTAACCCAACACCTCCAAGCTATATTAGCATTAAGATTATGTGTTAAAAGCACACGTAACACTAATGAACTCTTAATTTGCTAATTTATTTTAATATTTTACCATAGTTATTGACAGGCATGCAGCAGCTCTATAAACTTATAACACGAAAACAAAGACGTATTAGAAAGCTCTCCGGGAGGAAGGACTTTCTATGTCACTAATGAAGCCAGGATTCCTGCGAGTAGCTGTTGACTTTGACAACAATTGCATTAAGATCAAAGGGGATATGAAAACCATGACAATATGACTGTATTTCATGCACCATGAGGCAGGGTTAGTGTAGATTAGACATATCATTAGTCAAGGGGATCTTTTTCCACTGAGAACTCTTGGCTGCTCAGTGTCTTTTCCTTCCCCTTTCCTTTCCAAGTCGGTATCTGTTTAAGCAGAAAACAGATTCCTTCCCCCTAAGACTATGACAGAAATAGGCTACGGATTTGAGGCTATGTCCAATCAGCGGCAATATGCATAGTAATATGTGGCACAGCTTGTGTAATGAAGTTCTCAGCATGCAGCCTGGAAAGGTATC
This sequence comes from Phaethon aethereus, assembly GCF_964289735.1. Taxonomy (NCBI): domain Eukaryota; kingdom Metazoa; phylum Chordata; class Aves; order Phaethontiformes; family Phaethontidae; genus Phaethon; species Phaethon aethereus. Next base: position 86,080,338 of record NC_138577.1, on the reverse strand, counting down.
CTCAAGTGTGCAGGGTGATTTATTTCCTCTGTCAAGAGGCAGGACAGGCAGGACTTGTCCTTCCCCACAGTCCCTTCAAGAATACTCTGTCACCCCGGGAAGCCATAATAGCTTCTGGAAGCTCAGTCTTTGTTATACAGCTTGGAACCCTGTTTTAGCAAGGTTACTTCCCTGGTCCTTTTCATCATCTGCACTTGCTTTTAAGGAGTTGAATTGTAAGGAGAATACCAGCTTTTCACCTTCTATTTACATTTGACTTTACATTAACATGTCAAATGATCAATGAGAAGGTGTGCGCACAGTGCCTGAAAGGAAGAACCTGCCTGCAACTGGTGCAATACATTTAATTCCTGATTTTCAATGTAACTACAGCATGCAGGAAGATCATATAATGTCTGCATTAAGCTGTGGAAAGCGTTCAGCCTAAACATTTTCAAAATGGCTTTATTGCTCAGAGGGTTTGTGCGACAGCAGAAGCTTATTCATGGAGCTACCGGATTCATCTGAAATTTTTTCACCCCCTGTAAATTTACCCCTCATTCAATATATTAAAAAAGCTGCATTCTGCTTTTTAGACTTACCTGTCTCAGAGAGACAGTGCTCGGTTTCATCTGATCTGTAAAAGTTCACTAAGTGCTCTTACATTGCAGTAGCTTTGCAGTCTAATATGCATAGTTCTCAATGTTTCTATCAGAACTCAGAAATGATTAATGAGATATATTATCACGTGAGAAGATTGAGCAATTTCTAATCCTTTCTCTGTGTATGGATTTAACACCTTCTCTCTATTAGAAACTAATTTCCTGAAGACTTTGCTGGCGTTTTTACAGACTTTGCTGGCGTTTTTACAGCGCAGTGCTACTGTGCCCTGGTTACAACACCTAACAAAGAACCCTCCTGCTTAGGCACATGCATGTAAATAGACTTCTACAGATGTTTAACAAAAAGGTCTTGCTTTTGGAATCCCTCTGGAGTTCTTTTAGAAAATCCCTCTTTAGACTCAGTTGTATCACATTCTAACTTAAGTCACAGGGATTCATAAATTTGTCATTATAGTCTCTAAACAACTAGCACAGTAATTAAGATTTGTGGAGTGCTGTTATCTCCAAAGATGTTTCTGCCTGTCACTAACATTTGGTTTTTTTTAAAGATGTCTGGGCAAGAGTGCAGTATTTATGATTTATGCCGTTTACAACTGGCTGTTCAGATAGCTGGTTGGAGTAGCTGCTGAGCTGCTAGGACAGTTGTCCCTAGCTTTCTCTGCTACAGGACTGAAGTGCTTTCTGCAAGCAGCATTGTACTCTGCTTTTCATTTTCACAGCATCGTCAAGTTCCTGGGGCTCAGTTTCAGAGGACCTCATCCTTTTAGATGGCTCTCAGATCCAGGGGACCTACTTTTTGGGTTTTGAATGAAAGCGCTTTAGATGGGCACACAATCGCAGTGGGGGGACCTTTCTGGTGCCACTTTGAGTCCCTTCCCACCCCAAAACCTAGCCATCTCTCTCTATTTCCACCTGCCAGACTATACAAAGCGCCAGAAATATGCTGGCCAATTCTCCGCGGGTGTAATATGACATAGGCCTTTCTTGTTCCCAGAATTGTCCCAGGAAAGATCAAATGTGGGCACACAATGAATGAAAGGACAGACCACACAGTGTCAGTTGTTAGGGTGCAGATTGGTGCTTGCCCGTTTTTATGATATTTTTGTCATTGTTTTTAATGTGTATAATTTACTATCAGCCTTCTTGCTCATAGTCCAGTTCCTCCTGGAATCCAATAACGATTCCTACATCCTTTAGAAAGGAAGGAGCATGGTGAACTAGAAGGAAGGCATGGAAATGTATGAATCAGTAGGTAACATATAAAGTTCTGAGGTATTAGTTTATCCAGCTTTTATCAAAACCCCTTAATTGATGTGACATCATAATATAGTTTTGAAAAATCTTCTTTCCTAGGCATCTAATAGAGACTTTGCCTTACATTTCTCTGAATTTGTAAGACTAGATATTGCTCTCTTACAGGAGTTGTGACATATTTACTTCTTTCACAGCAGATGAAAAGAGTCTATTGGTTCTTTTTGTCCCAAAATGGGCAAAGGAATACAGGATACACAAAAAATTATTAGAAAGGATTCTCATGGAACTCAGTTTGCAAGGTTCCATCATACTGAGAAAGAGACATTTAACACCTAATTAGTTAAGAATAACTGGATTCACTTTAGTGATGCTTTTACCAGAAAGCCCCAGGGATGCCATTTTACATGAGGATGAAATTTGGCCCTAGAAATGAGTGACGATTGTATCCAGTTCTGAACAGGCAGTTCTCACTGAAACCAACGGACTCTGAAGAAGACAGAACATCCTAAATATTCTCCCTTACATCAGAAATATGGAGGGACCATGACTCCTATAATTCATAAATCCTTCATGAGTTCCTCTTGGGAAATGTAGTTCCATAGAACGTAATGAAGGGATATATCTTAAAGTCATAATCTAATTTTCAAATTCCAATCAGCCCAATTTCCAGACCTAATGAGATGCTGAAAGTCTGAAAATCTGTTGAGGATTAGGGAGTGAGACGGAATTACTCAATCTGACTCTTCTAACCCTAAACACATCTCATTTGATTTTTGCTTTAAAATTCTTACAAGGTTTTAGTAGGTTAAATCACCTTAAAAAATGAAGTTAAAAGGCATAACCATAATAAAAGTAGTTCTCTGAAAAGATTTTCACTAAAATATATATTCTGAACTTCTAAGATGCAAATGCTGTAATATATCATAAATCAAACTGTAAAATTGTTAGGTAAAAATTGGCTGTTGACCACAATAGAAATTTTCCCTGGATAACAGCAAAAGATTGCATGATTCACTCTGTTCTTCTAACCAAGAAAAAACAGATTGACTATATAGTTACCTACTTTTGAGGAATGTTTACCTTTCTTCAGTTCTATGCAAAAATGGAGTCCATTGATTTGCATATCAGAAAAGTGTAATAATATAAACCCTTTGTTTGTTTGTGTTAATATTGAATTAAGAACCAAGTAAGGTTTGCTCTCAATACATTGACTATAAATTGAATTCCTTTCCCTCTTTTGTTCACTCCAACACAAGGTAGAATCGGCAAGTTAAATTCATTTAATAAAGCAAGCCCTTTGTCCGCTAGGATTTTAGCACTTAGTCACTTCTAATACAGATTCAAAAGATGCTAATAAAGTCAGAAATTTCCCACTGGGGGAGTAATGGAATGCTTTTAAAACTTACTTTCAGTTAATGACTAAGGCATTTTTGCTAACAGCAATTTGGCTTCTTATCCCAGGTAGGGAAAAATGCATTAAACACTAGATTAGAGTCTCCTTCCAGCTACCTGGTAAAGCCAGCTGCTGCCAACGAGCGAGATGGTATTCACTTGATGGCCCTGGATTTTGGAGTTGATAGTGGGAAGAGAAAAATCCTGCTTCGAAGAGGGCCCTTTAAACATGAATATGAATCAAGAGAAAATGTAGGAGCCAGGCTGATGTAGTACACTGTACAATCTGTTCACTGCATTTGGGCTGCTAATTAAAAAGTGATATAGACAGTACTGTATGAATGCACCATAACCTGTTGAAGGTCTGTCAGACTTTATCTTCGCTTTCACATATTTGAATATTGTTTAATAAAAGGCCTTAACTGAAAGGGAATATGTCTCTATGAAAGTGGAGAACAGATATATCAGCTTAAAATTCTTACCGCATTGTATGTGTATATGTGTGTTCATGACTTCCAGCTCCCTTGAGCATTTCTAAGACAGCTACCTTAATTCATAAGCACAATATGTAAATTTTAAGTGTGTTTTTTTCTTCTTGCTTCAGGGAACTGAGCTAGGCTGGAAAGTTGGAAATATGATGCCTAAACATAAATGTGAACCTAGCAATGAATTGCATACCTATAAGGAAAGAACAGCTTCTTTTGTTGCCAACAAATACTATTTTTATGATGTACACATTAAGAAAAAGTGAGGAAAATAGGTAGTTACTTTTAACAATGTGCTCTGTGTGTGTCCTTCCATATCTCATGGTATGCTTTTTCTTAATTTTTTCCTTCATCTTACCTGGCAGTTCTTGCTTCTACATCTCAGAAAGCCAGCTTCTCCTCTTCCTACTTAATTGCACCCCCACTCAGCACCAAGGTAGGATTAATGGAACATTTCTTACGTTAACTGGATTACATTACATTAGCTGACACTGTTAAGTATGAAACCTGTTTTAATAATACTAGTGATTAGCAAGCCTCTGAAAGTTTGGAGATTAACATTGGTAGCTTATCTAAATTTCGAAATCCCAAGACTGCAAAAAAGCTAGTTTTCCCTCTCAGGCAGGGAGATTTGGAAAACTTCTCAGAGTGGGAAAAGCAGGTGTTCAGTGGTAGTAACTCCACATGGAGGACAGATTATAAATTTAGGAGAAGGTTTAATTTTAGGGTTTTTTTTGGCTGGGGGAATATTTTCTGGTCCCCAGAAACATTTTCCCTAAAAAAATAGCCCAGCCACTCCAGACAGACAAAAAATGGTTTGATTCTGTGAACTTTTGATGGGAGACATACTGTCCACACTCCCGAGGCAATGACAGAGCTGTGAGAAAGCCATAAAAATTACGCGGGATCTGTCCAACAATCAGAAACTGCAACTCTGAAGTAGACATCCCTGTCTTTGCAGAGATGACTTTGAGAACAAAGAGTTTCATTAAATAGTAGATATTATCAGAGGGATTACAGCCAGACAGTGTGGCAGGAGAGAATGTGCTTTTATGCTACATTAAAGTTTTTCCTTGGGGAAAGGAGATGTTTCAGGGTATTCGTGGTGTTCCCTCTGCCTGAAGCAAAACTGCCTCCTGGTCTCTCCCGTTGTCCCCTGCCACTGAAGAGCACAGTGAGAGGTCATCTAGAGCAAAGCTGGACATAGCAGGAGCTCTTTCAGCCACAAGGGTGTCCATGAGCTCTTGCAAAGGCAACCCTTTTGGAAAGCACTTGTGCTTTACAAAAATCCTTGGGTTAGGACCAAGGTTGGTTTTGTTTTGTTCTAAATTCCCTCATCAACTGAAAGCAAAAGTTTTCTGAAGTCAGTCTACAGAGTTTGTTTCAGCAGATGCCTCCTTGAAAAGGTGGAGTTTTGAGTATCATAGTCTCTTGGTACTTGTCTATAATGCCCTAAATATAAAAGAGACTCACTGGATTGAGTACAAGTCATTTTCTAGCAGCCTTGTCTAAATTAAGATATATGAGCTTAACATTTGTTAGTTGAATATTATCTTTCACTTTCTCTTTTGATCTTTGTAAGAGATATAAAGTGGGATGCAAAGAGCTCAGAGCTGCAAATCACAATCCTCTTTTTTCAGCTCTTCCTTTGCCACCATGTTTCTGCAGAGCCATGACCAGCTCACTTCCCTCTGCCTACTGTACTTTACGGAAACATTCGAAGAATTAGTTAGCCAGTAACTATAAAACACTTTCAATACAGAGTAAATTACATAAATGCTGTGGTTTTAGACTTTTCTCTATGTTGACAAGGCAAGTGACAAGAAATACATCTTTGACAATAAAACAAGAGGGAAGAATGGTGAAAAAAAGCAATATAGCTGACAATGTAAAGCTGTGCTACAGTACGCAAATACCTATAAAATTCTATAAAATTGTCATAGCCCATAAAATTTCACTAGATATCTTTAAAAATATTCTTCTTGAAGATGGAATAAATAATTAAAATCCTGCCCTATCTTAAGCTGAACATACAGGAATGGACTACATTTCTACATTGAAAAGTGCATAAACGACTTAAAATCATAGAATCATAGAATCATTCAGGTTGGAAAAGACCTTTAAGCTTATCAAGTCCAATGGTTAACCCAGCACTGCCAAATCCATCATTAAACCATATCCCTAAGCACCACATCTACACATCTTTTAAATACCTCCAGGGACAGTGACTCCACCACTTCCCTGGGCAGCCTGTTCCAATGGTTGACAACCCCTTCAGTGAAGAAATTTTTCCTAATATCCAATCTAAACCTCCCCTGGAACAACTTGAGGCCATTTCCTTTTTTTTATCTCTGGTTACTTGTTACCTTGCTACAACCCCCTTTCAGGGAGTTGTAGAGAGCGATGAGGTCTCCCCTCAGCCTCTTTTTCTCCAGGCTGAACAACCCCACTTCCCACAGCCACTCCTCATAAGATAAGGGAGAGAAAAACTAGGAGCATTTTTAGTTACGCTAGGGGGTTGGGTTGAAGACTGGATACTCCCAAAGCAAGATGCTGAAGAACAGAAATCAAGATCCCTTACACCTGCAGTCCACAGAGCAGAAGAAAGCAATCATCCCATAAAAAGAAAGTGAAGGAGAGATTAAGGCAAAGTTGCTTGTCTTGTGTTTCTGACTTAGAAGGTCCTTCCAAAGGAAAAAAAAAAAAAAGGAAGTAGAATTATTGACATAATACAATTACAGCATTCTGCAGAAATAGCTCCAGAGACAATGTTATCATCAATATGAACTTCTAGACAATGACAAAAGTTTGAACTTACGGAGCTGAACAGAGGGAAGATTTGAAGGACATGGCTATCATATCCCATGTGTACTGCATGTGGGAGATAATCTCTTCGACAGAGAAATCAACAAACTTCTAGGTACTAGTTCTGGAGAAATACTGAGAGAACTCAGATTTTAATCAAGCGATGAAAAGTCCTGCAACCAAGAGTGAAGGAAACTGGAGACCAAACTTTTAGTATACAGTGACTGTTTGTTTTCTTGCTTTATAGCCACAAAAAAAATTGGCAACAATTTTAGTGTAGCAAGACCATTAATTAGATGACCTCAAGGACTGACTTTTTCTTGTCTATTGAGACAATCCTTACTAAGAATGACACATGTTCATAAGGAGTTTTTTACTTCCTTTTTTCTTCCTGTCTTCTCCATGATTAAACAATCTTACTGTCTAGGACTTTATGTCTAACATTTTTCACAACTGCTATCTCTATTTACGTACAAAATGTTGTGTAAAAGTAGGTTCTTTTAAGGCAAAAGTTACATCTCATCTGCTGTATGCTATAGTCTTCTCAGAACTGAGGTTAGGATAGCAACAAAATGCTGTTTCTGAAAAGTCTGTCAATAATCAAAGGCTTATAGTTTTGAGAGTGAATAGAAATACAGTGAAATGTTCCCACTTGAAAGTGCACACGTAGATTATTACCATCTCATGCTGCCATAATTATTACCACTGGCTGCAAAAGTTATCTGCAATAATAAAACTGCACAGGAAGTAGCACAGCCTGAGCGTCTTTACTTGTACAGGATGAGATAGCAGAGATGTTGTTAGTGTATTCCCGGTGCTAAACTGTTGCCCGTGGCTACTAACATGTACCATACATAGGGGCAGGAACTGTTATGTCATACCTTTTCCACACTTGGGCAAAAAGCAATGTATTTGAAACAATCAGACTCAGCCTGTTTGCAGATGGTGGATTCTCATGTGTACGTGAGATAACTGACTTTTATAAATATAGTAAACATTGAAGAATAGTATTTTGGGGTTTTATTCCATGCATCTAAATATAAAGATGCAAAACTAACCACTAATACTTAATATTGCATTGCGGAAATATCATGGTTATTTCTCCCTAACACTGTTTCACATGCAGCTCTGCATCAGCTGCACTGCACTTGGCAATTATATTTAGAAGCTTCAAAAATTCTGTATAACCTGCATTCTGGTTTATGAAACAGAAAGGATTATTTTACCCTATAATTACAGTGGTACCAGTGAAGTTTAATGCAGATCTGTAGCTTCTGTTTTCACATCGGAAATACCTGCCAAAGAGACTGTGTTTTTAACAGAAAATCAAAGATTTTCACGCAATAACACCTGCATAAAACTCATAAGTGTTCTGTCATTGTATTGCCAGGATCCCCACACAATCTCTACATAATTTATTATTTCTTTTTTTAATTAAAAGGTCAACAGACATCATGGAATTCAGGAATATTTACTTGATATTCATACTCTAAACCCTCTGTCAAAACTTTATTAAAATAGTGTATAGAGAGGTTGCTAGTGCATTATTATGTAAACTTCATAATCTAATCTAAATGTCAAACCCCAACACGAATTTCTTGTTTTGTCTTTTTTCCTTTTCATATTTCATGAACTAGGCATTAAAGTCTCCATTCAGACCTACTGGGAGAAGTGTTCTGTAGTGGAATATTTCTGTTCGGTAGGGTTTTGTTGTTGTTCTCCTTGTTTTCTTCTGTAATTAGTGTCTTTTAATTGCTTAGTGTATAAACTGAAGAGAACAGGTCTCAAAGACCATTTCTGTGGTTGTGACAGAATTCCCATTCTCATCTTTACCATTTTTTCTAGAAAATTCAGCTATAGTAGAATCATTAATTTTTGAAATACAGTTGTCAATTTCATCCTTTGTCTAAGACGGTCCACCACCGGAGGCTGAGTCCCAAGCTCTCGAATGCGTTGCCCAGAAGGACTCACAGCTTAAAAATCACTTCATAAAAAACACGGAGCCATTTTAATGAGGAGAGGCTGGGCATTATGTGATATAAACCATATGAATGTCCCCGTAGCTGACCATCCTCCCTGACACGATGATAAAACTGTTGACAAGCCAACAGTACAGTAGACAGTTGTTCTCACAGATCCTAGGATGCAAAAGCTGAACTTCAAAGAAGGATCCAAGAATGTATTTGACCTGTGGACCATATCTAGTAGCTTGGGATGCGTTTGACATGCAATCAAAGAAAATTGAATCCTTGCTGTAACTCTCCGGTGTGTTTTCTTTTCACTTTGGTCTTAGTAAAGGAAAAGATGGGTATATAATATGCCAGATTTGAACCATGACATACAAAATATGCAGTGTGTTCAGGATAGTTCTCATCAGTGTTTATATATGTGTTTCCCTTCTTGTTTATTTCATCATGCAGTTGCTAAAAGGTTTTTCCCTTTCAATACTGTTCAGCTACACTATTAAAGTTTTATCTTCAAGAATGGATGAAATTATACACTTTTTCCTTTTTTCTGTCATTTCCCTTTACTCTGTGACTTCTCAAAACCAACTGTCAGAGTCCAGATGACTAATATCTTATTCCCTTGACCCTCTGAGATTCATTTAATTCAAATTCACAAATTTGCAGATATTACCTTTTTCCATATCTGCCCATATCTTCCTTCTTCCTCTCCTTTTTTCTTACATTAGTAGTTCTCTGCCATAAATGCCAAGTACCCAGGACACCTCTTCTGTGAATCTTTCATCAGCTCCACAGTCTATATAATAGCTTATAGTAATTTTTGCAGGACTAGAGAATTTGGCACTAGCCTTATTTCATCTTGATTCTCTGTATCTTACTTTCTCAAGTGAGCAGCTATGGCTACGGCACAGTTTGTTTTGTGTCTTGAACTACTGTCCTCTGCTCCAGAGAACTTACAACTATTTTGAAATAAAATATTCAAAGATTATCACACTGATTTTATAGAATTTGTGCTTGTGGGCTAGTTATCAGTTGCATTCCTAAATTTTATCTCTAAAGCATGATTCCAACACAAACTGAAAGAAGAAAAAATATGGGAATTAATCAATAACCTCGGTGTTAATACAATAAAGATAGGAATCCTCTGACTTAAATACCACTGTTTTGCTGTTGGGGGAGATGCATGCATAGTGCCTTGACCTGGTTTTTGGCAGAAACTCTGTGCTGTGACAGCCCTGTCTGTCTAAAGAGAGATCATCTGGGAAGGGACAGATAGGAGCCTGGTCATCACAAGCAGCCCCTGAGCATGGATCTGATGTATTTTGTGCCTGTCAGGGTGCGGAGTGGATGAGCGGTTAGGAAGACACAACCACCTGTGTATGCTCTTTATTTTAAAATACGTTATAGCTGAACGAACAGGGCTTGACTGCGGCAGAGCACGGTGGTCCTCGTGTAGCCTGAGCGGTGGTCCTTGCGTAGCCTGGGCGGTGGTCCTCGCGTAGCCTGGGCCATGGTCCTTGCGTAGCCTGGGCGGTGGTCCTTGCGTAGCCTGGGCGGTGGTCCTCGCGTAGCCTGGGCGGTGGTCCTCGCGTAGCCTGGGCCGTGGTCCTCGCGTAGCCTGGGCGGTGGTCCTCGCGTAGCTTGGGCGGTGGTCCTCGTGTAGCCTGGGCGGTGGTCCTCGCGTAGCTTGGGCGGTGGTCCTCGTGTAGCCTGGGCCGTGGTCCTTGCGTAGCCTGGGCACTGCCCCTGGAAGGATGGGACGCAGCTGCTTAATCCGAGTCCCTGCAGCTGCGGGGGGAACCCTGCAGACACCCCGGTCAGGGCAGGTCCTCCGCTCCTTATCTTGCCCCGACACTTATCTCATGGAGCAGATAGTCCTAAGTAGCTTGCTTGGGGGTGGCTGCAAGAAACGGCCATTTCTGCTATCCCCAACGTCCAATAACACCATTCCTCAGATTGCTTTTATCTCTCATGCAGCGCACCACTTTGTTTGTTGCAATCTCAGCAATTTGTGTATTACCCAGTCCCTTTGGAGGAGCATGTGAAATATTTATGAATGCTAAGAAAAATTTAGAAGATGTATTTTGCAAGTACCACAATACGGTCTGTACAGTGGAAACTTACCTGTTTCATAAGAATTGTGCAAAATATTGTGCTTTCAGTGAAATCAGCGGCGGGGAAATTTCCATTTCTGCTGTCAGAACCTACATATAAAAATGTTATTTATGCCTCAGAGACTGTAGTTTTATAAATGCCACAAAATCTTACTGGAATATATATTTCTTTAGGTATTTCTTTATTTTTTTAAGTGAGGTTGATTATTCAGCAGGTGAAAAGCACCAGACTGGAAATATGACTGGAAGTAACAGAAACTGCATTCCCCTCCATGTAAACCTTTTGTGACACCAGCAGGAGCCAGGGAAGGCTCTTTAAGCTACTCCGTCAAATTACCCTGTTACTGAAGGGCCATGTTGTGGGGTCAGGAGAATGCTGTAGGTTTATTTATACTTGCAGATTAAAAACGTCTGGGACCAGTCTCTAACACTAAAGCCTATAAGCAAGGAAAAATCCATATCCGTACTGTTAAACTCTCCAAGCCTCCAAAACAGGCAGATCGAGTCCAATTGCCTACTGGAAATTTTCCTTGCCCATGGTAACTCTGCAACTGTACCTAATTGTCTTGGCTTTGGCTGGAATAATTTTCTTCCTAATAGCTGGTGTAGAGCTGTGTTTAGGATTTAGGGTAAGAATGATGTTGGTAACACACCGATGTTTTTAGTTGTTGCTAAGCAGTGCTTATACTCAGTCAAGGACTTTTCAGCTTCCTATGCTCTGCCAGCGGGGAGGTGCACGGGGCGCTGGGGGGGCACAGCCAGGACAGCTGACCCAGCCTGGCCAGAGGGGTATTCCGGACCATACGGCGTCACACCCAGTATATAAACTGGAGTTGGCCAAGAGGCAGGAATCACTGCCTGGGGATGGGCTATCAGTCATTGGGTGGAGAGCGATTGCTGCTTTGTGCATCACTTGCTTTTGTATATTCTATTATTACTACTACTACTACTACTACTACTATTATTATTATTATTATCCTCTTTCTTTGCTGTCCTATTAAACAGTTTTTATCTCAACCCAGGAGGTTCCTTTCCCAGTTCTCGCCCCCATTCCACCTGGGGAGGGGGAGTAAGCGAGCAGCTGAGATGCTGGCGGGGGCGAAGCCACGACGCTCGTTACAGTTTGGGAAAGCAAAGCCATGCCACTAGTTTTGCGGTACAGATGCTTAAGGTTCGGTGCCCAGGAGCATTTCCTGACGTCGTCTGGTTTACAGAGATGAGGATGCTCTGCAAGACTAGTGAGCAGAGGCCAAATCTTGCAGCAGCAGTAGGAGCTGGGATGGTGCTTGCTGTGAAGGATGAGGTGGTTGCAAGTTGTTCTCACTCTTCCCAGTGCAGGCAGTCTTTCAAGTCTGCCTGTGGAAAATGCAATATAAACTTTTCTATGAATTATGATTACAAAATGAAGTAAAGTGTGGCCTTAATGACATTTATCTCTTTAAAATATAGGACGTTTTTTGAATAATGCTTGTTGTATTCTGGTTTTTTTCTTTTTAATGTTGAGATTTTTAACTTTGCAAAGTGAAAGGCCTGTATTTTGAGGGTTAAAATTTTTCAAGGATTTTTAGATATTATAGAGGAAAAAAACCCAAGTTCTATCATGTAACAGAATAGGATTTAAGCCCCACTGTATATTTTTTCATGATAGACATTCATGTAAGCTGGGACAAAACAGACAACAAACATATCTTGTAAACTACTCTAAATACAATAACAAGTCAAGATGACTCCCATACAGATACAACCTACTACATGGAAAATATGACAGCAGGTACCCTGTAGTGGTCAAAAAGGTCCAGGCTTCTTCTGCTGGACTGAAACACCAACTTTTGTTTAACCTATAGCCAAGAACAGAAAATGTTCTTCTGCAACTCCACAGAACTAAAAAATATTTTTTACACAACTTTGCCAATTTAAACTCACCACACACAGCTAAGATGGGAAATACAATTAAAATAACATTTTTGAAAGGACTTTTATTCCATTACCTCTCTGTTGGAAACACAAATTTGCCCTACAGATTTCTGTTCTGTGTAACATCTCATTCTGCCAAAGTACTTGTAAGTTCATTCACACCTGTGTTTTTCTGTACTTTATTATGACTATCTTTCTACTTAAGTATTCAGTTGTTTCACATACCCAAGCCAGGAAAAAATAAGAAGTCCAAGCATGTACTTGAACATCCTCAGAGCACAGGTTGATTTGACCTGTCCCCTGAAATGGATGTAGAGATCTGTTCCCACCAGTACCAAGGGGAGCCTTAATGGATTTAGAAATTGGTATCAGAAGTGTGGGTGGGATGCAGCCCCTCTGAAGATAGCAGTTCACCTCCAGAAAAGAAAAGCAATAACATCAAAAGATTAGCAAATCCATCTTTGATCCCTAATTAAAGGCTTCCATCTGCCAGTCACTGGTGGATGCAGAGAGATGCCGTAACCTATTCACCTTCGCAGTACGTGGTGCAGCACATGCAGAGCGTCCTCGGGCAGGAGACCGCCCGTGCCCTGCTCAGATACCCCCTCCGGACAGCAGCAGACCCCACATGCCAGGTATTGTTTCATTTCGATTAAAGGGTACCTGATAACTTGATTCTAAAAAAACCACCCGCTGTTTGGCATGCATTCAATTTGTTTTATTGCAGGTATTATACATTCACATTGCGTCCAGGTAACCAAGTGAGCTGAAGCCACGTTCCCACGGCGGCGAGATTAAGGAGGAAAGGGCTTAAACGGCCTCTGAAACAGCATGCAGGACATCAAAGTTAAAACATACTCAGCTTTGCGCTGAGTTTAGTCACTGTACATCCTACCAACAGCAGTTGCCTGGTCAGTCCACCTGTATGTTCCAGCCACCTGGCCAGCAGCCACTTCCCTCCAGGCTGGCCATCTCTTGCCCAACACAGATGTCGTAAGGAAAACGGTAGCAATGATATTAGCGTGCGGTGACACGTATATATGAAACAAAGCCTCACTGTTTTCGTTGCCCATGAACAACTTATTTCAATAATGTTCAACATTGTCCTCTAGAGAAATATCTTTTGCTGTAGTATCATCACTATTCCATCTCTTCAAGACATTTTTGTTGAATGTTTATATAGAGTAAATAAATATATATTTTTTTTCAAGCTGAGGCAGACCTCGAAACATAATGTATCTTTTTATAGTATTATTCACCCACTCAGAAGAAAACAATTCACGAACATGGAGTTTAAAATACACCAAAAAATTCAGGCTTCTTGCTGAACCAACTCAACACATCCCCTGCATTAATAACTGTAACACATAGAAGTAGATGTGAAAGAATTTAAGACTGCAGAGTCCAAAAATGCGTGCACTTAACCCCAAACTATCAGAGATCAGACAAAATCCATAATGGGTCTGGGACATAGATTTCGTTAGTCAGTTGGTGGTAGGCAGACTTAAAGCTGCCATCAAAAAATAAATATAGTAAATACAGGTCCTCGTGTCGGTACCATGGCAAAGCTGTCTACCACTTGCTAAGAGATGGAGCAAAACACCATCTTCCTTACTGCAGAGCTGGGTGTCTTTGTGCAAGACACATCCATTCTGAAGCCACAGAATTCTGAATCGAAAGTCACTCCTCGCTCGTCTTTAGCTCCACATGGTTACAGACATCTGCTGCAGTGGACTTGGTTGCACTTGTCCAGTACCTGCCCTGAGCAATACCTCCACCAAAATGCTCCTGGGCTGAAGTGGAAACCAGAGTCCAGATCCAAAGGTGTTTCCTGAAGGTCTGTCATGAGCAGAGACACACCAGTACAGGTTTGTAAAGGTCATTAGGCTTTTAACTTCTGCTTTTCAGAAGGGTTACACATTTCAGTAGCTGGTCGCTTGTAACTGCCTTTATCTACCAGACAATTTGAACAAGATTTTAATCTGTCCAAACCCTGAAATCCGTGACAGGGTATCTCAACGTCTGCACCACGTAAAAACGCTGAGAACAAATCCCTTCCTCATATAATGAAGAAAATGCACTCAATCAAAAGAGGAAACAACTTCCAATGCTTGTCAAGTTGTCTCTGTACAGGTCCCAGTTCTGAAAATATTGGCTTGTAGGAAGGAGCCTTAGTCCCTTAATGAGCTGTTTATCCCCAGTGGAGCCAGCAAGGTAGGAAACGTTTTCTGAAGGATCAGTTCTCCGTAAACACATAGTGATGAAGGGGCAGCAATAAGCTATGACTGTAATGATGAATTCACGCTTTCTAGGGTTTTTATCGGGGTGTGACATATAAACCTCATCCTGCCCTCATTTGCAGAACCTCTCTGGAACCGGCGTTTTTTTGAGATTATGAATTATTTGGGAAACATGCCTTTTTTTCTTTTTTTTTTTTCTTCCTTCTTTTTTATTTGTGATCCAGCAATCTTCTGTATTCTACCTGAGGATAAAAGCAGGACACGGGGCTCCACTGTGAGAGATCCTGTGGCTCTAAGCATTTTTTCTGACTCTTTGTGGAAACAAAAGCAATTGGCACCAATCCTTCCCTCTAAGGTTAAACATGAGTAGTAGTTCACTTTTGTTGTCACTATCTACAAGCAATTTAAGACTGTTTCACTCACCATGTGCTTAAACACGATTACAAACTACAGTCTAGATGTGCTCAGATGTGTTTATATTTTTATTCATTTTCCTCCGTTTTTGTGTATTATGTATGCCACTTGATTTTTGAGAAGAAAACAAGAATCTTGCCAAACCTCCAGGTAATCTCTAACACTCACATCATATGCAGTCACATTAATCATAAATATCACATTGCTAACAGCTGCAGATTAGTTACCTGATACATGTACAACCAAACAAAAAAACAGCCAAACATTGAACAAGAAGTGCATATACTTTATCATATATTTCAATAGTGAGATCATTTATTGGAATTCTTTTTCAGGCCAGATTTTAGCATGAATAAAATAACATTCTCTCCTCTTGTATATTTGGATCAGAATACATGTATTTAATTATGAAAGTGTTCAATGAACAGGTAATTATCTCTAAGTGGATGTGATTCCAAACTCTTATTTAAGAAGAGGCCATCCTTTCCAGGCACAGATATAAACACACTTTAAAAAAAAATCCAGAGAACAAATTGTTTGTCTGCAAAAGAGTTATTGTGGCTGCTTTTTTAAAGACAGGTTGTATTTCATAGGTACAGGCCGGATCAGGGAGCAAAAGGATCAGGATCAGTGGGAGCATAGGAGGTTTCTGAACAGCCGGTGAAGGAGAAATGGCAGCAGCTAAGTCATCCCTTGTGCTACCTGCATGTAGACATAGAGAGAAACAGGATGTTGGAGTGGGACGATTCCTTGAAATGGGCTTTACCTGCCTGAGCATCCAGCCAAAGACTGAGTCTTTGTTCTGGGAGACAGAAGGATAAGAAGTTTAAAATCATAATCTGCAATAAAGAGCATCGGTAATGTACTTACAAAGAGGCAAGAGAAACATCATGTAGGGAAAAATGTCTTGGTAAAACCTGCAAGTGTTAGAGCTTTAACTGGATTGTAATTTGCAAAAGATTGGACACAAAGGAAACAAAAGTTATGTGTCCAAGAAGTATGTATGCTGGTGTGGTCATGAAGAAGAGGAAGGCATGGGTTTTTTTCACTTGGATTTTTTTCAATTAAAAAGAAAAGTTTTTTTAAGATGAACATATAAGAGACAGAATTTCTGAAAAAAAGAGGACTGTGAATTGCTGACAAGTTCAAACATGACTGCTGGGAATCCAGCACTGGGCTTTGTGGGTTTGGTGCAATCTTTGACCCATTTGCACTTAACCTGCATCTATGGGTCAGATTATTAAAGACCTATGTAGATAATGTTCATTAGGATAGGAATCTAAATACTCAAATATTTAAATATGAGGAATATTGGCACTGAGTGCTATGAATTGCAAAAATTTCTATTCCTTTCTGACAAGGAATCAGACTTAATACATTTTATCCAGGTAGGTAATTATATGCAGGGGTATTATCACATTTATTTTAATGCTGCATTCAGTTTAGAGGTGTCTTGGTGGCATACGGTTACTTCTAAAATTCATGTTAAGCAAGGAGCTGAAATAACCCGAACACAGTAATACGTAGTCCTTGCACACTGAAGTCAAATGCAGGTCAGATTTTGCTCTCAGTTACATTTGATCTTAGATACCATTTATAAATATGAAATATCCTTTCCTAAATATGAAATATCCTTTCCTAAATCAGTACTATACAACACATTTTTCAGTTTCATTTTTTCTTTTGTGCTATCGCATAGGTGAAGTTTTCTTGGTTTAGATATATTCTGTAGCTTCAGTTACTTGAAATTTAAATGTTGCCTAAAATTATCTGTTGAAGGGTCCATCTTCAATTATATTTGCTATTTATTTGATGGAATAAAGATCAATTACACTCAGGGAAATACCACATGTGTGTTTTGCCTGCCTGTAGCCCAAGATAGAAGGACAGGGTATTCTGCATCTGAGGGGGATGCATTTAAGGTTGAAAGAAAGCTTGAGAAGACACATGCCATCTATGTACTGTTCTCCAGGTAGCTGCACAAAACTGGACACTATAGCGGTGGGGAGACTGCTGAGGCAAATGAAATTCTCAGTTCTACTGCTGTTAAAGGCATCAAGCTGACATGAGGACCCCAAATCAGAAAACATGCATATTTGTTGTTTACAGTCCTGGACGTTGACTTTTCATATCATTCCGGTGCATAATGCATTGAAATAAATCCCTGTCCCTACAGTGAAGATGGAAATGGGGGAAGGACTTGCATGCTCAGGCTCAAATGTTTTGACAGGGGTTTCCAAAATAGTTTCATGTTACATCACAACTTTGTTTTGAAGTGGTCCTCACTTGGGTAAAAGGTGCTGCAGCTTACTTTTATACCTATGTAGCTCAAAAGTATTTGTTATCTTCCACTTTATGAAAAAAAGGTTGTTTTGTTTTATTTTAAAATAACTAGTATTTCTCAAAAACCTGCTATAGCCTTCCATCTCCTCTGTTAGAGAAACTAAAGGAATCATTATTATCCTTAATATTGCAGAGTATTAAAATGCTTAATTCCCAGAAAATCTGAGGAATTAGTTAATGTACTTGATGCTAATTTTGCTCACTATCTTCAAATATCATTGTCTCTACCATACACTCTATTTAAAATGTTAAATTAACTTCATACACGTTCTTTTAACTGATCAGTTGTGCCATTTTTAAAACTCCAATTACAGCAGTGGATCAGCACGGATGGGAACCACCCCAGAAAATTGAACTTTTAATTCAGGGATATTCCAGGATGTGCTTTGCAATGGGAATATCACAAACTGTGTAAGGAATGCTGTGAACCAGAATACCTGATTTTTATGTGCTCCAGGTGGTCCTCACTTTTTAAACAAAGTATCTCTTTTTTTTTTTTCCATCACTCTTTCTTTTTCATTAGTTGGACCTCTCCACTTTGGTTGGGAAAACCTTTGAAGTTCAAAGTTTGTCACATTCTATGTGTCAGACATATGATGGGTTGGAGAAGGTGGGGATTAACTTCAAAGACCAGTCCAAGGAAAGACTGGCTGGGGCAGAACAACAGACATCCAGAAGAAAACAGCTCATTCTTCCTGAGGGAGACAGGAAACTTTTCCAAGGGAGCACTGTCTTTCAGCTCTTTTTAATCCATTGGCATAAAAATTATATCCAAAGAAATATCAGTGAAAACAAAGGTTCAGACATCAATTTATACTAAGTGATACTGTTTAAACTGTCATTTTGTACAGCCTGACCGAATGTTTAAGATTCTGTAGCGCTTATGCATACACAACTCACCAGAAAATAAAAGGAAAGGAAAATGTGGATGAAAAACCATAAGACCAGATTTGTTATTTGAGAAACGAATGTTTGCATCTTCCATTCAAAATCAGGGCACGCTCTATTAATCTCATTCAAAGAAGATGAACTTTATAGTGTTACATGAAATGTGATATTTACAGAGCAACACATAAATGAAAAGTGGGTATGAACCTACAAACAGAACTAGATAGTCACCACTTCTGCCAACATGCTTTTTCTTGATTTTTGTCTCTGTGAGCACATCGATTCAGTTGTGGTAGACTGCAGAACTATTTGAGACTGCCAAACTCATTTTATGTATTTGATCCAGATGCCAAGAAGCGAGAAGTTAGTGAACACGTTCTTCCTCTAAACTTTCATTCATCTTTCCTCAAAACATTGCAACCAAGAAGTCTATAAAGAGCTTCTAAGGCCTAAACCATGCTGATATCTACCTGTGTCACTCTAACAGGAGAGGTATGGTTGGTGTGTCAATGCAAAGAAGAGCCCGACAAGATCATGAACACTGAATCTCATTTATTTTTAAGAATTAATATGTCTTCTCAACTCTTTTTATGGACAATTTAACACTTCTTTATATTAAAATGAATGTACTGTCAGGTACACTGTCCTGCAGGAGTCAATATCTGAACTTTGCATACAAGAGCAGCCTGGTCTGGATTCTCCACTTGCATCCTTCAGCAAAGCCACTATGCAATGACACCAATGCTGATGTAGGCTGCTGTGCAATGTTGAAAGTTGTGCTTAAGTTTACTAAAATTCATCTACTTCCCACCTCATTCATCCTTTTTTTTTTTAACCTACCACTTAGAAATGAGGCCCAAATAAAGGGATTATTTGACATTGATTATTGGGTAGTGTGACATTTCATGTGTAGTTCCTACACCTGATCACTCTCCTCTTCACTTATGCTATTGCCATGCTTTGACTTATGTTTGTTTAGCCCGTGAGGGCTGTAAGAGCCATAGCTTATGACTCAGCTAGATATGTGGCACACGTGGTGACCACAGCATCTGTAAATGTGCAAATACATCAAAACCACTAAAAATATTTCATTGTCTTGAGTAGAGATTTCTTAACTTTCAAAGAGTCAGTCCTAAGAATCAATACAGAGTTTGAAATCAAGATAATTAAATATATCCTGATTTCTAATTGCAACTGTTAATCTGCAAGGCTAACACATAGCTTCAAAGTGGCCCAAGGACTGCTGCTAGCACAGACTAATCTGTGTGTCTACGTGGTGCGTCTCCAGCTTGGAAATACCAAGTTCCAGACCAGTTTCTTAAGCATCTTCGCTTCCAACACACAGCTCCGCTGCCCATAGTAACCGAGCAGTACTTTAGGGTCCCCTTAGTATTTTAGTGAAATGATCTCCATGGACTGCTGTTTCAAGACTAATTCTGTTGCACTTCTGGATTAGTCTGTACGTTTCCTCTATTAACCACCTTAGAGACTGCGACAGCTTGATATTGCTAGATCAAGGATCTCCCCTCCTGTTCGGAAGACAGAAGCATTTTTAGTGCTGAAGTTCTAGCGTGTTGATATCTTTTTAAGTTGCAGTAGCTATTGCAACTTTTGTGTACTACCACAAGGCTGTTGAGCCAGCTTTGCGTATCAACGGCAAACAAAATCCGTACCAGAAGTTTTCAGTGCTGACACCTACCAGCATGGTTGCTTTCTTCTAGTACACTGAAATACATGGGCTCAGGATTACAAGAGAACAAGGTTCAGAAAAACAAATCCATGTTTTTCATTGTATTAGTAAGGGAAAACTTTTTTTTTTTTTTTAATTTTTAAAAACATGTAGTGAGTCAACATTGTTTTGGAGGCATTTATTTCTGCAACAATTTAACTGTTGTAAATTTCCTGTGGGTAGAAGTAACTGGTTCTAAATATAAACACACAACAAATATTCTTGTCTTACTGAACTTATTATAGCTGTGTTCTTAGTGTTGTTACTAGCCTTGATTTCTCATTTCTTTCAATCATCAGAAGTAATGAAAATGTACATACTCAATTAAGGTAAGACTTTCATGAAAATGACAAAAGAATGAAAACAGTGCTGTGATACGCCTGGAGTCTGAGTAAGATGGTAGGCTGTGCTTATTTCATTTTCCCTCTGTCACAAATGAATTTTGAGAAATCAACTGCTTTAGCAGTTTTCATTGTGCTGTGATTACAGTTTTGTGTGTGTATCTGAATTCCTCACCTCTGCTTGATGTAGTGCAGTAAAGAAGCTATGGAAAATGCATGTTCAAACTCAAGACCCTAATATTACTTTTAAATGAAATAAACCTCAAATAATTATTTTTTAGTTGATCAGTAATAGTCACAGTAACAGAAAAAGGCAAAATGCAAGCAGAGGTACTGATTGTCTGCCAGAGGTATTTGGATTTGCCTAAGTAGGTGTGCAGTGTATATTTTCTTTGAGATTACTTGGGAAATATTAAAAAACCCACCAAAATTACCCTATGTTATTTATTAAAAATTATAAAAGAAAATGTTATCATTTTATAAAATTTTAAAACAAAAATATGTATTTGTTCAAGACATTTTTGTATTTGACATCAGCACAACCTAACCCTAGAGCATCACTGCAATGGATGGCACTCAGACTTATCAGTGAGTAAGTTTGAGGGGTTTATTGAAACAGATGGCAAATCAGCAGGAAAGTGCTGATTTTGAAAAACCATTATTTTTCACAGAATCAGACCTATTTAGCAGCACTGTTAGAGATGAAGACAAAAACTGCATTAAAATATTATTGAGGGTGGGGCAGAAATTGAGCAAATCAACAGTTCTGACTTAAATCTGGCCAGAGCCAGGTGTACCTTCTTCTAATGAATCATGTGTGATCCACTACTGGAGCACAGGGCTCTTACGAATCTTTATAAACACCATGTAACGTGTTCATTTTAATTATTCTGGTGCAGTTCATTCAGCAAAACACATCTCAAATCATTCCAGTATATGTAGCTTAGGAAAATATTTATGTTTACTTGACAGATTTATTTCCCAGTAATGTGAGATATTTTTAAAATATTTGTTGCACATCCATTTTCTAATGTCCATAAGTCATAATGGAGAGCAAGTAAAGTTTAGAATTAACTTAAATATTTCTAAGGACAACCTCAGTTTTGGTGAGTTTCACTGAATCTGTCACTTTTACAGTTCTGTGGAACTTCAAGGCAACATTGGAGGAATGGGTTATTTTCACATTACACTCTATCTGCCACTATTTTTTTTTTCTTCTACTGGCTATGAATAATATGCCTCTCAGAAATATCAAGGGATGCTTTTGTTCTTTTTTTTTATTCCTAATCAAACTTAGTGAACAGTTCAAAGACCCACAGCTGCAACCTAGGAATGCAATATTTTGGAATTGATAATATTATTAAAATACTTCTTATTGTAACTTTTTTAAAGATCTTTAACTACATCTCAGCAACATCTTGATAATCAAAGATGCATTAGGGATCATGATTTTTTTTATCATCTGAATAGAACAAATGTTTCAATAGTTAGCACTTCACTAATTCATCAGGTTCAAAATTCAACATAGTACCAGAACTTTTGGTCTTCTGTGCCAGAGGAGATACTACTACTTTTACTATTATTGCCATCTTATAAAGTTGTCATACTCCAAGTGGATATCTAAAGATACCCATCGAAATTAGTCACTGATTGTAAAGTATTTTTCTGTATAGTGGGTACAGACACCTGCAGCTAAAGAATTTTAGCATCTGAAGTCAACCTGGAATGAGTTTCTAAAGTTACAGAGCAAAGCCTGTCACCCCACTGCCAAAACCTATAGATGCTTTAAATCTACAGGTATCTAAGATTTAAACCAGAATTCTTCTTATGTCTAAATTTTTTCTTGTCTTCTGCACGCAGAAGGTTTTAGTTTAGTAGGCAGAGCTGAGATGTTAAGCTGATACCTACTAAGACTGATTGTAGACTCATGGAAATGTAAGGCTGGAGGACACCTCAAGAGGTAACTCAGGATATATGACTCAGGGTAAGCAAGGCTTTTCTTCTGTTTCTTCTGATACAGCCTCTTTTGCATGTCAGAACACTCTCAGCATACAGGCACCAGATTGGCATCCACAGAGTCACCTAACAGTCTTTCTTCTGGTGAGCCACGTTTAGCAACAACTTCTGCTTGAGTAGATTCAAATGCACGCTCCTGGGGACTTTATTAGCCAACAAAATACAGCTTATTCTGGTGAGAACAAACTCAAGTCTGCTCTGCCAAAGCTCCTTTCCTTTGCGGATGAGCATTAGATATTCACTGAGACTGAAAGAGGGTGAGCATGTTGCATTCTAAGCTTCGTGGCTGGTCACTACAAAGTGAAAAGGACTTGCTAACATTTGGATGGATCCATCAAAGATGACTGCCTGGGATCATCTCTAAAAAAACCGTAACGGAATCTTTCCTGTTTCAGCTTTTGATGGCAAAAGCTTCTCTTCCTACAGCAGGAGTGAACACACAGGATGCTGGGGGAACAAATCAAAGGAGAAAGGTGAAAACATCGCTCAATGTCATTGTGACCCGCTCATATGTGGGTATGTGTGTGTGCACGCAGATGCATGTTTAACTGTCAAATACACAACAGCTTGTCTGATATGAGTACAGCCTTCCCAGTTTCAGGAGGGAGCCTACAGACTCTCCATTTCCCTCCTTCTTCCTCGCATAGTCTACTTTGCAGATTAATTCAGATACAAGTCCTGTGCTTTTCTCAGCATGTGGTCCATGATGATTATTGCTCCTGGCACATGCGAGGCAAAGGGAGAAGGACTTGTTGCAGCTTTCCCCTTCCCAAAATATTGTATGTGTGCTTGTCAGAAGTGTCTGAATGAGGTTACTCCCTTTCGGGTTGTCATAATGACTTCTTGAAATGTTTTAAAATTCATTTTGCATGTATTGCTCTCTAATGAACTCATGTCATGCATTGGAAAGGAAGCAATAAATAGAACATGAATGGTAATTAATAGCAAATTGTTAGCCAAATTAGTAGATTTTGAAAAAGACTGTACCCATTTATTTATAATATGTAGCTAGCCCCCCATAACTTTGATTGTACATTTGATGGTACACCATAGTAATGTTCAAGGGGCCTTTTTCAACATGCATTGAAATCTTGTTGCCATTTAAAACTGAATCCCCGCAGAGTTCATTTGAAATTGTTTTACTTTGATAATGGCTTTATTAATGTGGTCTCAGTGGACTTGAAATGAGATTGTTTGACCATTGTAATGTGGTTTTCATAGGCTTGCAGTAAAATAATTTACTCTTGTAATGTGGTTTCCATTAGCTTGCACTAAAATCATTTCCCTCTGGTAATGGGGTTCTCATGGATATTCACTTCAACTGTTTTGCCCTCAAAATGATACAATGGGCAGCCCTGTGGTAAAGGACTCCGAGTATAGTGGCTTACTGTGGCTGAATCTGCTGTGTCAGACAAGGTCTCCTATACGAAGATAATACTCAGCACCACATTTTGCCTAGGTTCATCTGCATTGTTCTTAACTGCCTTGCTATTTCCCGGGTCTTTTTCAGTTCAACTTAATCAGGACAATTCTGACTTCATAAATCCCCATCTAAATATTTTTCATGTTTCAATCGCTCCTGATTCTTGAGAAAGAGGTACAAGGGACTTAGTCACAGCTAATTTTCCAGCAGAGGTGATTTCCAGGTCAATTGTTTGACACTCTAAGGCACTACAGGGGAGTTCTGGGCTGTTTGCAAATGGAACAAAATTATCATTGCTCTACAGGGTCATCTTCCACTCATAGATGACAGTGGAGAGTAGCTGTGTTCTTTGTTATTCGTAATGCAACCTGCGTACCAATATCCATAGGAGGGGAATAGAAACAGGATATACCATTTCTACACCAGTCGGACGTTCTCTCACTGTGGGAAAATTCACACTGGAAATTTCAGACAGATATGTAGTGATTTTACACCTTTCAGATATATACAGAGAATTTGAGTGCTTATTTTCCCCTTCCCTCACCCCCAGGGTGACTCTCACAGTCACTAAAATAAATATCTTTCAATAGTATTTTGGGAGTCTTTATCTTGTGAAGGTTCATTTCCTGCTCTGGGGACTGACTCTATTTCTATCAAAATTAGAAGCCAAGTGTAATTATTCCCATCAATGCCAGAAAACATTCAGGAGATTATGTTACTGTTCCACTCATTCTGTGGATACAGGAGGGTTGAGGACTGTCAATCTGGCACATTTCATGAGTAAGAAATTCACACACCATTCAAGAAAAAAAAGTAATGTCATGTTTCACAGTGATCTAAACTTTTCAAAATGAGGCCAGCACAGTTTAACTTTTAATTAAAGGTGGATTCAGCAGGATGTCTAGAATTCCAGTGATACTGGAACTTTTGCTCCATTCCTGAATATTGTGGTTTGCAGTCCAATAGGATCCAAACCAGCTGGAAGAAAGTTGCATATTGAATTGGATCATCTTATTTGCATGTCTTGTGTTCACAAGTGAGAAATAAAAGTCTGAATCCTGAAATTAGTATTATAGACCATGTTATTATAAGTAAGATACTGCTGTGTGTTTAAAGAAAACGTCTGAAAATACAACAGACTTGTTGCGGAGGTTTTCTACAGGACAGCACTTCTATTACAGATTTGATCCAAATAAGCATTGGGTTCTTGTGTAACTAGAAAAAGCTGATTCATTTATTTCTTTTTCTATGCATAAATCCTGCACTGAAGAAAGCAGAAAAGTCTGAGTTTAGAAGCTGATGGTCTGAGGAGGGAAATCTTCTTTGCTGTTAAGAAGATTTCTGTAAATCTCCATAAGCAAATGGAATACGGTGTCTAGGTGTCTGAACTACTGATGGGACTTTTTACAATTGTAATGCAAATGATACTGGGCTTGGTTTTGACTGCAGTTACAGTATTTCCTTGTTGGTGGAAAGATGAAAAGGAATAGGCAGGGTCTTCCTGGAATTAGACGCGCAGAGAACTCCAGTTTTGACAAATGTGAAGTTCAATACTGGCTATGGTACTAAGTTAATGCGTTGTTTAAATGGATGTTTCGTTAATGACTCAATTTCACGCTCACATCCAGTAGAGCATAACTTTGGGTGGGTAGATGAAAACAAGTTTCCTGCCCCTTTATATTCATATGATGGGAAAACTTTTCAGTGGTGTTGCAGATCTGTCTAGAAGAAATTTAGTGAGCTCCTTAAAGGTCCATCACAATTCACAATAAATCAACAAGGTAGTGGGAGGAGTCTTACACCTATAGGGGGGTGATTTGTGTTGTTAACTATGATAAAGGATCCTCTTTCAAGTTTCTGATAATGCAGAATATCCTGGATTGCTGAGAATATATAACAGTACAACAGAGGAAGCTTGATGAACTGCCGAGGATAACTAAGGGCAGAGAGCTTAAATGGTAGAGATGATTGTCCAGCTTTTAAGGCCAGAGCACATTAAGTAAGTTAATGTGGCTATCTAAGGACACTGAGCATGCCCAGTAAACAGTGATAGATTTTTAAGGACTCAGAACATGCTTTTGTGCACAGCTCCTTATGCCACATAATCCCTAAAGATGCCATTTTATGCCATCTGGCTTTTGTTGTTATTCCCAGTCAGCACTTCTAGATTGTTTTTTTTTTTCCCCTGTGAAACATATTTCCCTTTCATTTCAGAGATTTTTTTTGCTCAAAGCTTATACTGCATACCAATAAATCAAACCATATTTCAAGCATTTTTTTTTGTTTTAGCTGTGTCCGTATATCCAGTTAACAACCAACCTTAAGAACCTCTTCCCTATTTCCTTTCACTTTCTTAAACAGTGACTTCTACAGATGTCCGGGGACCACTGACTCCAGAAAGAGCTGCAACATGCAGCTGCTATGACAATAGAGTCCATAATTCTCCTTTTGCCATTTTGCTTCAAATTTCTGAGTTTTATTTGCTCACTCATTTCCATGAGTGTGTTTGTATTCCTTTCTAACTGCTGGAGCCCAGCAATGGTGGTGATCTGGTCTGGAATGAAAGAGGCACTTGGCCTCAGCCACCTCTGGGGTGATGGTCAGTGGATGTAGGAGAACAGAAAATAGTAGATTTCATTTTTGGTGCCTAAATCAAAATGCAGTGATCTTCCTGGAGCCGCATAACTGTTAATGAACAGAATAACAGGAGGTGACCATTTGCCCCTAATCTTTCCCGTTTTGATGCAACTAGATTTGCTGTATTCTAGCAAAACCTGCAGCCCAAACCTGACGCCTCTAAATACTGGAAGAAAACACTAATTAAAATTAGCCAGGAGTGCTTAGCTACTCCTCAGTGGCTCATATGCATCCTATTTGTTACTTCTGGACTTTGTTTAGACAAGGGGCAAGGGGACACAACCAGAGTCTTCTGGAGGCTGTGCCTTTGGGTGCTGCTCATCATGTAATGCAGTTGCTCATAAAAAGCATGACTGACATGTAAGGCATTACTAAGCATTGCTAATTTACCTCATTTTCATGCTTGGTAATATTTTCATGCTCCTAACCATAAACAAAAAAGCCATATAAAATGTGAGACTATGGGTGGGCGTGAACAGGGTCTGTGCCACAAAGGGGACAAGTGGCAGGAAGAGTCGATTTTTGCCTGCACTGGCACTTCTGGGGGGAGAGGGCACCCAGTGCGAGTATGGTGATGGGCTTCTCTGAATTGTTTGGGATTTTTTTTATTTGATTGGAATTCGCTAATTGAGGCAAGGGATTGCTGTTGAAGCATAAACTCACAAAAGATACTTTATTGAAGCGCAGATACGTAACGAGGGAGAAAGCCTCACTCGCGCTTTCAGCCCCTGCTCCCACTGGAGAGTGATGCCACGACGCTCTGTGCCCCGGCGAGAGGAGCGTGGGAGCAGAGGACCTTCCCCACCACCTCCTGCAGAGCCTCCTGGGCGGGAGCGATAACCAGACCGCCGGCATAGCCTCCGCTGGCCAGCCGTCACTGAGGAGGGTAGCAGACAGCTTCTGCTGGAGGAGGAAGGGTTTGGCTGGTGGTTGCCAGAAAAGCCCGTGCTAATTCAAGCTCAACTTTGGATTTTCAGATGGTTGAGATGATTGCTATAAGCTATTATCAACAGGTTCCACTTTCATTTCCACCTGTTCCTGCTATGTGCCATTTTTTGGCCATCTAGATATTAAAGCTTGTGGTTGTAAGAATCAGAATACTTTCCCTCTTTGATAGACAGCCTCACTAAGGATAATATAGTAATGTCCTATGTTGTTTTATGATGTTCCTTCTGAAGAAGGCTATTGTTGCTGGGGTTTTTGGCCGTCTTCTGGAGCCAGAAATCAGGCACGGCTGAAGGATTTTGAGGATGCTGGAAAGCGTTGGCCTGAGGTGCTTCTCAGCAGCCATTGTCGAAACCCACGGCAGTCTCCGGGACGGTCTGCAGAGCAGCAATTTCAGGTGCATCCATTAATCAGTGCACAGAGCCGTGCCAGTCAAGACCGTGTAACCCAGATTTTGTATATTACTCACATGTGAAGAATGCAAAAGCGGGTGATCTGCTGATCAGAAATTATTTCCCAGAGAACAATTTTAATTATCTAATAAACTTCAGAAAGATGCGAGTTTCTCGACAACAATTTTGCAAAGGGAAACGGAAATTAGGCCTAGATTTTCAACTCTAGTGGGACTCCAAAACTAAGGTCCTATATCCATATTTAGGTATCTGCCTTAAAAAATTTTGCTTTCCAGTGTGCTGTGCACCCCGTATCTCACCTTGATTTGCATTCCAGAAAATCAAGGTCAAAGCTAAGCCTGACTTTCTTTCATCTTCCTCAGATTATTTATTACAACAGATATACCATTGCCTCTTGAGGTGTTAGTCCTTTATAGGAGAAAGTTTCATCTTTTAAGATCTGTTTTTTAGTCTTCTTAACATATATTTTTAATATAGGCGTCTAGCTAACAGGCAGTTGTGTGTCATTTGAGGTTGACTATGGTATACGGGATAAGGAGGCTAGGAATCACGGCTGTAAAAGATTTTGGAAGGGTTGCAATAAGAGCTGAAGAAAGCAGTTTGGGTTTCTAAGCGCTGTCGACCTTTTGTGTGTAGGTAAGCCCTTATTTACAGCGGCTGTATGTGTCCTGTCTGGTGGACTGCGAGGTGTGTTTTGCAGAGGACAAAGTTCAGACGCGTTCATTTCCAGTTTCTGCCTGGGAGCAGGGGAAAGGAAGGAGAAGTTGTATGTAATGCTGCAAGTTAATGTAAAATAAATCAAACCTGAGAAGGTGTTTTAAAAAAGAAATCTGGCAGTCACAGAGAGGAGAAGGTGCTGGGCCTGGAAACATATTTGTCTTTTTTAAATGCTCACTTTCAAGCGTGTCTGGTTTCTAGCCCAGTTTGTATCAGAAGGGATCAATTTTTTTTCCCCGTTTCCCTGTTCTACTTTTGTGCTGGTATTGTCTGAATCCCAGAGTGAACAGCAATACATCATCCTGCTTCAACATCTGCTAGAGCCCCCTCTCTTTCTAATCTGCCCAGATCCCCAAAGCCTTTCCCACCTGCTATAGCACCAAATGCTCATTATAGCACACAGCTACGCCCTTCACTGTCCTTTCTCCACGACTCTCAAGGTTAACATGGAACAATGACTATTATTAAACGGGGGCTTTAACAATGTAAAGGCAGCCCAAGCTGGGGAAGGGGGTGGGGGGGGGGGGAGAAAGGGAGCTGGGAGGAATTGGGTAACATGCCAGCTTTGCTGGCAACAAAGATCTGCGAGAAAGCTGTGGCCAATTTTCCAGTCGAAACATGACTCACTGAACAGAGATGCACCCGAAATAAATAGCTTCCCTGTTCTGCGCCCAGCAGAAGCAGGAACCACACCCTCCTGTGGTTTTGTGTCAGGGTACTGCGGGTACCGCTCCGAGCTGCTTGGTGGAGCAGCGCAGATAAAAACGGCAATTTTGAAGGAGCTGGTGGCTCTGGGGGTTTGTTTATTGCTTGGCAAACTGAAAATCGTAAGCAATTGGAAGACCTTTCTTTTTCCTTTTTTTTTTTTTGTTCCCCCCCCTTCCCCCCAACTTCAAACTATCAGCCTGCTCCTTGCATCATCAGGTGCATCGCCAGCGGAGACCCTGGGTTTCGGGAGGAGAGGAGAGCGGGCAGCGAGGGAAAGGGACAAGCTCACGTGCTTTGGACAGGGTCTGGCTACGGGGGGCAAGGCGACCGCCGTGGTGGGGAACGGAGACTCAGCCTGAACGCTGCGATCCCTTGCTGTCCTCGTATTCTCTCTTGAGGTAACAGGAGTGACCGGAGCTGTTGGGGGTTTTGGGTGGTTTTGGTCTTTTATTGACATGACCTTAAATAAATGAAGAAAAACCTTCCTTGATGATGTCATTTGGCCCTTGCAGGCCGATGCATGGATTGGACTGCGTCGTATCAGAGGGACTTGAGATATGATTTGTGCAGTCTGAGGAGACTACGTCCATCTTAAGGCACGGTCCTGGCCCCAGTGATATCCTGTCCCGCGTGATGCATTTCCATCTCCTAGCAGATGGATGCAGCGGCCTCCCCTTATTGCCTGAACGGTGTAGCACAGTACGCCATGCGGAGCAGAGCAAGATTTTGGAACCAACACACCCCGGACTGAGGACCTGGGCTGCGCCTGGGCATGTGCAGTGGCAGACAGAGGGACTTGGAAAGGGTGGCGAGAAGAGGATGGCTTGTGTTAGTGTTAGCTGTTGCTGTCATATGTTAGACATCCCTGTCAGATGGCAGCTTTCCTGGTCTCTGGATGGATGGAAACATCCTGTGTTTCTTCTTTACAACCATGCTTTTGAGGCCGTGTCTCTTTTAACAAGCCACTTAAGGTGCATACCTGTTGGAGTTAAGAACTTCATTCATTCACTTACTTGCTCATTCCACTGAACAGAAACAGTTTCTTAGACAATAACTTAAAAATCCATTTTTAGCTGGACCTTATGTTAATAAAACTATAAATACACAAAAAAACCCACACAGGAAGGGGGCAAAACATATTAAATAAAATGTAAATTTTTCAAAGAAATGTCAACAACTCATGCTTTCTGTTTACCACACTGAAATTCATGAAAAGTGTGATTGTAGTTATCTGAAAACTACATCTGAGTGGTGTTAGTCACATAAAACTTAAAGCAGGCTGGCTATACAGTTAGCTGAAAACATTTCATCCAGACATAGCAGTTCAAACCCTGAGCCCCAAACCCAGCCATATAAGGGTCAGCTTTTAAATAAAAACTGCAAAAAGAAACAAGAACAAATGAGGGTTTGGCTCCAGACGGTAAAAGTGAAATCTCACTTGAACTTGACTGTATTTCTGCTGATGCCAGCTGAGGTTAGGCTATCAGTTTCCAGGGAGCAAGATCATGACTTCTGTATGAGCCAAACCATGACTCTGACTCAGCTCCTCTTAAATGTTCAACCATGACTGGAGTCCCACTTGTGGGATATCTTTGGATATCTTTTTCATTCAGTTTATGTGTGAATAAGATTATTTTGTGGAACATATTCTTCATCTTATTTTAGAACATGGATAGGATAAAGGACAAAAACATGCATGTTTTCTCTCTTTATGTATATATATATGCACACTTTACATGAAGGTTAGAGTTTATGCCTGCCAATCAAAAAAGGAGGGAAAAAACCCCAAAGTACTATTAGAAAAACCCACACAGATTGGTCTGATGACAGTTGTGGGTGGCTATGCTTCAAAGATCCCATAAACCTCCTTCAGCTGCATGAGGTTTTACTGCAGTTCGGTGTGGGTGATGGGATGTTTCCATATGCACTTCCTTTCGGTTATTGTCTTCTGGTGAGACTTCCTTTATTCTGCTGAGAAGACCACCATTTCCACTTTCCACACACAGACCCGCTTCCTGGCCTGAGTAAGACCAGTGGATCATAGTCGGCAGCAACTTGTCCCACCCCCCACCACCTGCGAAAGACAGGACCACTGTGACAGGCATGATCGCTCGCGCAAAGGATGCTGAGCATTGCTGAGAGATCTCAACGACATGAAGGAAAAAGCTACCAGTACCCAATAAACAAAAGCTGTAAAAGCTGTTTTCCATAACAAGCACTGTGAGGTGTTCAAATTGTAGCTGCACGTGCTTATTGCTCATGTCAAGGCTTACAGTAATTGTTGTACACTTTAACATGCATTAAAATACAGAACAGCGAACGTGTAGAAAGAGCAAGTCCTGGAAAATAACTAGCGGGTGTTTAAGTGTGTTTTTTCACCCAGCTGATTGAGGAGAGAAAGAGAGAAGGAAAGAGAGAAAGAGAAAAAAAGAGAGAGAAAAAGAAAGGAAGAAAGGAAGAAAGGAAGAAAGGAAAAAAAGGAAAGAAGGAAGGAAGAAAGAAAAAGAAAGAAAGAAAAAGAAAGAAAAGAAAAAGAAAGAAAAGAAGGAAGAAAAAAGAAAGAAAAAGAAAGAAAGAAAAGAAAAAGAAGGGAGGAAGGGAGGAAGGGAGGAAGGGAGGGAGGAAGGGAGGGAGGAAGGGAGGGAGGAAGGGAGGGAGGAAGGGAGGGAGGAAGGGAGGGAGGAAGGGAGGGAGGAAGGAAGGAAGGAAGGAAGGAAGGAAGGAAGGAAGGAAGGAAGGAAGGAAGGAAGGAAGGAAGGAAGGAAGGAAGGAAGGAAGGAAGGAAGGAAGGAAGGAAGGAAGGAAGGAAGGAAGGAAGGAAGGAAGGAAGGAAGAAAGAAAGAAAGAAAGAAAGAAAGAAAGAAAGAAAGAAAGAAAGAAAGAAAGAAAGAAAGAAAGAAAGAAAGAAAGAAAGAAAGAAAGAAAGAAAGAAAGAAAGAAAGAAAGAAAGAAAGAAAGAAAGAAAGAAAGAAAGAAAGAAAGAAAGAAAGAAAGAAAGAAAGAAAGAAAGAAAGGAAGAAAGAAAGGAAGAAAGGAAGGAAGGAAGGAAGAAAGGAAGGAAGGAAGGAAAGAAAGAAAGAAAGAAAGAAAGAAAGAAAGAAAGAAAGAAAGAAAGAAAGAAAGAAAGAAAGAAAGAAAGAAAGAAAGAAAGAAAGAAAGAAAGAAAGAAAGAAAGAAAGAAAGAAAGAAAGAAAGAAAGAAAGAAAGAAAGAAAGAAAGAAAGAAAGAAAGAAAGAAAGAAAAGAAAAGAACCTATCTGCTTCCTCATGTTCCTGTGAGAGAAACAAGAAAAGAGTATGTATAAAGCCAAAGCAAAGCCTTAGTTCAAAGTCTGCCTGCCTTGTGGCCCTACCTGCTCAGAGGCTGGATCAGAGTTGCAGGTCTGGAGTCCTCTGAATATTGCAGGAACTTGGATATATTTGTTACATTTGCAATTTTGTCTCTCTTCTAAAACAAACAAGAAAACAAATGAGTGTACTTTAAATAAAATTAACATTATGACATAAACTGAAATAGCTCACGTAATGCAAAATTATGGTAATTATGGATGACCTGGACACTGTCTGCCCTTTAATCACATCATCTGGCCTCCTCCCTCTACCAAAGCCAGGACTTAAGATTTAGAGTCACCCTTCACTTTGACAGTCTTGGCTTTAAACCTCCTTCCATTTGGACCGTGCTTTCACATCTCTCAGACGTCCTGGGGTAAGCATCCCAGGACTCATCTCAGAAGCCAAGGGTCCTGGGTGTGCAGACACCACTCTCATTGACTCAGGCACCCCAGGACAACGTGTGTATGTACACCACTAAGTGTGTGCATTCCCTTTTATTTCTGCAGGCGCAGTATCAGCCCTCAGGTTTGAACTAGATCTAGTGAGCCATTGTACCGGTTCTCAGAGATCCACCTGTATCTCTGGGGGATCTTTACACTTAGTTACACAGGCATACACACACATTCATGCAAGCTTCATAAAAAGCATGATTTTCAAAATATTGCATGATCATCAGTGAGACACTGGAAGAGTCTAGGCACCTTATGCACACTGAATCCAATCCCCTTTGATATATACAGACACATTATGGTACTGACTTAGTGACATGATAACTTCTCTTTTTTTCATGTGACTTCCACCTCACTTAGTATATTGGAGAAAAGGTGCTTATTTAATGATAAGCCTCTTGAAGTTTTGTTTTTTCCTGGCTCTGTGTGTGTCCTTATGCCTCCCTCACTTCCCACTATTCAGAGTTGTGCCTTCTGCAGTACATACTTTCTAGCTGTGCCACCAGTGAAACAGAGCTCCTACACGTAGCAGTTTCCTCAGTTTTGCTGTAGTGGTGCAGACTTCTCTCCCTCTACCCCAGACTTACTCCTCCGGCTCTGAGCTATCGCAGTCCAGTGCCTTCCCACTCTCCTTTCCCAAATGCTTTTATTTTATCACCCAGTCAGTCACAATTTCCACCACGGAAGCCCGACCACTCGTCTTCTCACCACCATCTGGTCATA
Organism: Phaethon aethereus; assembly: GCF_964289735.1. Classification (NCBI taxonomy): domain Eukaryota; kingdom Metazoa; phylum Chordata; class Aves; order Phaethontiformes; family Phaethontidae; genus Phaethon; species Phaethon aethereus. The sequence continues at coordinate 86,046,490 of NC_138577.1, read as the reverse complement.
CACTAAAGCAAAAGCTTCTAAAATTCCACTTGCACTAGCTCCATAAACCTTGTTAGACTCTTATTACTTACTGGAAATATGAGGAGAAATCCTCATTATCCATCCCTACAGAGCTTTATAACGTGCTAATCCCATCAGGGCTGCTTTTAGGCACAGACCAAGAACCCTGAAGGAAACAAGACCTTGCAGCCATGGCCATTGCTCCGGGGGGACAACCGTACAACATTTTTCCCAGCTCGATAGCTGGGTTCAGGTCGGGTGCCTGCTGTATTGACAGAAGTCCCAGTGAATAACAGAACTACTCACAAATGTAAGCGTTAACGTTGCCCAAGCAAGGTTGCAGAAACCTCCCTTACACTATTGCAAGGCAGTACAACTAGTGTCTGAGAAAAATCATATAATATTTATCTTGTTTAGTTCTGTGGGATTTTTGTCAGACTCGCAAGCAGGCCTTTTGGCACTCTGTGCTATTGGAAATTTCCCAAACACATGTAACAAAAACTCAGTCAGTTTAATACAATTATCAGCTTTTTCTCAGTCTGTGTTGAGTCTGTGTTTGTCTAATGTCCGGGTAGATATTTTCTACTTATTAAAATCAATAAATCTGCTACTTTGAAGATAAAGGCACATTTCTTGTGAAGCCTACTGTATATTGCTCTCTAATGCTTCAGTCTGTCCACTGTGCTCAATAGCAGAGCAGCAAATGAAACTGATAGTTAACATGCCTTTGTCAAACCATTTCCAAAGTTGTCTTCTAAAGAAACGTCCAGAGGAGCTATGTGTCCTTCTATTTTCTGCCATGATAAAGCATGCATCTAGGAACTTTATTGTGTTCTCTTCTTGGGTATAAATAGACTCCTCGTAAGTAGCATGTACAGTACTCACATATTCCTGGCTTTGCAGGAGATGAATTTAGACTTCTTAGGTAGAATGTTTATCCTTGTAATTTTATGTTAGTCACTTAAAATTGTCGGTTCTCTGTTTCTCTTTAGATCCGACAACATCCCCGCCTTTATTACTTGTTTCACCTGTAAATATTTGAGTTGTCATTGTCTTGTATAATATTTTATTTTTTGCGCTATGACAAATTACTATTTTACTCTACACACATTGCCACTTATCCAACAAAAACCAGGTTTCTAGGAATGTAATTTTTCACACTTTTGAATATCTGTGGCCCTAATAAGTTTTCTTATTTTTGTGTCCATGCTGCAAGCCAGAGCCAAGACATACCAAAATTTGCTTGTGGATCAAAAAGACACATTAGTAATGTCATGGAAGTGACACAAATGGCTGCTTTGCTTTCAAGTGTACTGAGATAAACAGACTATAACATGTTCTGTGTGTTCTAGCCCAGTTCCCATTTTTAACTACAGAAATGCTTGGGTATGTTGAAAACACGAGGAGATCAAATTTTTAACTTTTGAGAGAATTATCTTGCCTCCTATTCAGCAGGCTTTCTGTTAACACACTGTACTTCTTTCTTCTCTCTGACTTTATTTCTGCCCTTTCTCCCCCTCTGGCTTTCAGCTTGTCCTTTTCCTTCCTTTTGATTTTGTGCTCAAACCTTTTTCTTTTTCTTCCCTGTGAACGCAGACCTGGCCTTTCCTCCCTTCTTAGCTTAAGGCTTAGTCTTTGTCTTCCCTTTGGCACTAGGCATAACCTTCTGTTTCTCTCTTTCTTTATGTTCTTTGACTTTCTCTCCCTGACTTCCCACATCTTCTAATTCAGGTTTTTCCTGGGGGGGAGTGTGCGTTCAAATAACTGCCTTTCTTGGAGAGATGGGCCATCGTCTCCTGCATCACCACGTCTGTCAGATGCTCTCTGCAGCTCTGGGGACAGACCTTGCTAGCCAGGCTTGCTCACTGACCTGTCTTGCATCTACATGTGCAAGAGCAGAGCCTTGACTGCAGCTATAACAGCTCCTCGGGAAGCGAGGAAGGAGCGTGGTTCTCTCCCCAGGTGCTGAGCCTCGCACACCCAGGTTATCCTGGATGCGTTGCTTAAGGTTTGGCAACGAGCATCCCATTTCTCAGAGTCCTGTGAAGGTCATTCTGACCAGCGAAGTCACCTCTATCTCACAGCCCGTAGCACACCTCAGGTTATTTGCTCAATACGTCTTCCTCTTACTAACAAATATGGTGCCTGCACGCAGAAAAAATAACTATTTGTTGTATATCGGCAAAGCTAGAGCCTTTCAGAGGGATTACAGAAAATATTAAAGCTGTTTTCCTTGAAAAAGAGCATCTGTTCCTTTGCAACTTGGTTTTTCAAATATTTCCCTCTGTGCCTCCATGACTTTGAAGCAGCTTTCTCCCTTTCCTTCTGCTGTCGAGGAGGTGGCTTTCCCTCGGCATCTGGGTGACACCTTTGCCTCCTTGGTGCGGCTCTGCAGCTCTGACCTGGTGCCCCGTCAGCCCGATGTTCCCCCCAGCGCTGGATGCTTCTCTTTGGCAGGTCTCTTTGCCCAAACTGCCCATCCCATGCCCGTCCGTTACGTGAGAAGCGCCCCAAAAGCTCTGTCCGGAGACGTGGGTCTCTCTTTAATCTCTTCCCCTTTAATTTTTGGCTGGGTAGCACAGTCTTCTCCTGTGTTTTGCATGAGGGGAAGTGACTCGCTGCTCGGCTGCGCAGAAAGTTTCACTTGTTCTTTTTTCATTTCTTCCCCTTTCCTTCCCTCTCCCTTGGAGCAGATCCACGTAGGTCTCTAGCTGCGTCTTGTTAAAAAGACATCAGCCTGAAGCTGACGGGGGCATTTATTAAGGGTAATGCAATCACAGTGTACCTTACATGATAAGGGAAGTAGAAATAACACAGAAAGGTCCAGATTTTGTCGAGTGCTCTGATCCCGAGTGCTGACTCAATGGAAATGATGAAAACTGATGTTCATTAAAGAGCGATGGTCAGACATGGAGCCATGGCTGTGTTGAAGGGAAGTTGCAGTCGGAAAAAACCAAACCAAAACAAAACAAAAAAAAGTGTCTGGCTGGAATTACAATGTACAAAGGAATGGAAAAACACTTACTAGTCTGTGAGAACTAATGCTATGCAAATTAATTCAATTCAGCATTAACTTCATGCAGATCCATCTGCATAGCATGTTGCAGGCTTTTTAGAGGTGCTGTAGCTGTTCCAGATTGCTGAGTGAGACCCCACGACTTTAGAAATATTGACCAAAGTCAGAATTTCAAAAGGCTGGTGTCGTTGGCCTCACCAGTGTCCTCGTGCTGCTGCTGTTCCTCCAGCTGTGGAGTCACAGTGTCCTGCAAAGGCTCTGGTTAGCCTGTGTCTTCACCGAGCTGTTTCTGCATCTCTCCTGTGGATATTTAATGCAATTTCTTGAGTATGGTGTGTCTATAAAATTTTCCTTTACAGATACAAACTTCTTCCATGTGATGTTGCGTGGTCTGTGCCAAAATAGATTCTCAATGCAAACCTCAGCCTATTTCTCCCCTGAGCATATAATTTTTCACATGCAAATAGAGCTGCTTGTGTTCATTTTAAAATATACTTTATAATTATTTTTACTTTATTTCCCCTCTTGCAAAATAGAAAGCAATCAAAGAGAAAGCAGCCAGTCAGGAAAATGTTTAATTGAGTGTAATAGCAATTCTTACCAGTATCAGAATAGAGTCTGCACAAAAAACTTTGAAGTACCAGCACTTCTACCGGATAGATTGACAATTGTCTCAATCTTCATTCACCTTATGTGCATGGCTGTCAGTATCTGAGAAGTACCAGTTTAGTGCAGTGGGAAGTGAGCAAGGAATCAATGCCAGAATTTTCAAGTTTAGGGAAAATATGAGAAATAATATCGCTTCGCATAAATGTCATTCACTCTGCTGTGCTGCCTAAATTCAGTATCTAAATAAGAACGAAAAAAAAAGCTCCAACCGCTTATGAGACACAGTTGAGTTATCTTGCACAAAGGACTCAGGCAGGGAAGGTCAGTGCTAGAGTTACTGCCTCCATCATGAGGTTGCCCTAAGTTATGTTCACCGAAACAGTCCTTCTGCTGTCCTAAGCAGGTTGAATGAATGAACAAAGGCAGCCAGGGCAGTTCTTTACCACCATCTGCCTCCACGTACAAAGAAAACTCTAAAGCCAATTCAGTTGAGTTGCTGCAGCTTTGCAGTGGTGGAGTGAAGAAGGTGGACCACCAGCTCCTCCTCCACACAGGCTGCTCCCAGGCAGGAGGTGGCTCAACTTCAGCTGTCCCCCACGGCCAGAGACACCCCAAAAGCCCTTACAGAAAGGCTGACAACCCTCTCAGTTGTGCCTAGATAATGCATACCTCACAGACTGCAGTCAGACCAAAGGCAATGCCACCTCAGTAGAAACCACTTCGTCCACATCCTTTGGGGTCATGCCACGGCACACCAAGGTCCTCAGCCAGAACTGACTTTCCCTTATGCAACTGTAAATCAAGAGGAACTCCTTCACTATGAACCTTTCTCACAAAATTACAGCAAGAGTCAGGCCCCGGCTTCCTGCTCAGCTTAATGTGGTCCAGATATCTGATATGGGTTTTACATGAGGAGAACACTGCATCTGATGCATTTAAACTGAAAAAGGCTGGCAGTCTCACCAAGGGAAAATGGCAGAAAAATTAGCTGTACGTTTTATAGTGGAGAAAATTTGGCAAAAGTTTATTACTCCGAGCAAAATGGTTTACCAAGGCAAGGCACGTGGTGTGGACCCACACTCTGTTCCACCTGCTGGGAAACCCTGCAAACTTGTGCTTCGCATTGTCCCTTCCAAGGCCTCTAAAATAACTTGGAAAATGATTTTGCCTTTTAAAATCACGACAGAGCAAAAAACTTACTGCATTTTGAGTATTCCATCAAAACTAGATAAAATTATCATGCCAAATATACCATGAATGCAGCTTTGTAAAGACTCCTTAACCTTCTTTTTTTTTAATTATGACAAATCACTACTGCTCTAGTAGGATTAGGATAACTGTTGCTCTAGCTAGTATTACCAGAATGCAAGGTGCTTTTCGGAACCTCCTCTTGTGCATTACAGCTCTTTTACCATCACGCAGCTGTGGGAAAGAAAAAGAGAAAAAAAAGACAGATACTTTGAAAATTGGGTTCAAAGCTTCCTTATGTTAGCTGCATGTAAAACATGACAGAAGAGCTACAAAAAAACTACCTGTATTTAATCTCAGTCATCCTGCACACCATTGCTTGAATTTTGTGTGTTTCATTTGCAGGAATTTTTTAATTGTTACATATGGCACAGGCCCTGATATTGTAGCTTGTTGCACTTCAAAACATGAAAGCAATGGGAAGAAAGAGTCCTGCTGAGTTTGAATGAGGCTCGTGAAATTTGAGCCTTTATGAAATGGAAAATTATCCTTAATTTACGTCTTGGGGGGGGTCTAAAGCTCAGGGCACCTTTATTCATGAGTTACGGCAAAGTCTGACAGAGAAATCAGGTCTTTACGTAATTTAACACAACTCACTTCCGGTTGGATGCATGATATGCCATGTACTGGAAGCACAAGTGTGTAGCTGTAGAAGGAATAGCAACTTTTCTTGGCTCCCTAAGAGAAGCTCTTTCCAAAAATGCCTGTCCTCCTTGCACTTTATCTCTTCTGGCCAGCCGTACTTCATGTGAGACCATCTTCTAACTACTGGTAGCCCAGAGAAGTTCCCAGCTTAAAGCCCTTTAAAGAGCGGAACAAGAGTGCAATAATTCATATTCCATGTACCATAAAATTACCAAGAGAGAGACGGAGAGAAAATGCTCCATTCATTGCAGCTGGCATCCTTTTTATCAGGTAGGCTATATAAGCAAGTACGGTGTTGAGCTGTCAAGTCTGAGGTCATGGCTGCTCCTGAATCGCAGCGGTTTAGTGTATTTTGGTATGCATTCATTACAAGGTACAGCGTACGGTTAAGGAGCAGGCTCGTGGCGCCAGCGTGTGATTATGGCAAGACGGGCTGACCACCGCGAAATTGCTGAGCTAACAGGGAGAGGAGCCGGGCTGAGCGGAGCCGGAGCCGAGCTCGCAGACGGGCACCGCACCGGCACACCTTGTGACGGCGGATCTGCAGCGCTCCGCGCGCGGGATGCTCCGCGCGCGGGATGCTCCGCGCAGAGGCGGCGTGTTTTCCTGGGGAAAGGGGAGCGCACGTCTTCAAGGGGCTGTTTATGAAACCTCTCTGCTACCCTATTTTTGAGTTCTCTGATGTTCCTGCGTGGGTTGTCTGTGTGTGTAAATTGCCCTTCTATCTTTCTCTCTCTCCGCATCTCTTTGGGTTATTTCTTTTTCTCTCCCTCTCCCTGCTTCCCCTCCGTCCCTGTCCCTCCCCCCCTGAAAACGTTTGAAAGCCTAACCACAATGTAAAACAAATAAAAATAATACAAAAAAATCAGCTTCATACTTAGTGGTCAACCGGCTGCCAAAATCCTTTTCAGAGTGACCATTATGAGAGTCAGGTATAAGTCAGACACCTTAAAAATAGTGACATTTTGGTCACAGCACGCAGTCTATTAGTCTGTGGGGTTTTTTTTCTGTGGGTCAAAAATGTCTTTCAGCCCCTTGTGAACGTTTTTCTCTGCACAGAAATGTTTGCTCCCCCTCCCCACCCCCTTTCCAGTTTCAAGCAGCCTGTTTATTCAGGGTAAAAAAAGAGAGTACAAGAGTTGTTAAATAGAAAAAGAATTTGGAGAGGGTGTAAAATGATAACCATGACAACTTCGGAAGCAATAATGAAGAAAAAAAGCCCAAAGCCTGAAAATCTAATGTTTATCTCCCAAATCTGAAAAAAACCCCCGCAATTGAAACGGTCACTGCTCTGCTGTGGGCACTTGTTAGAGACACAGGGGTTTATAGTTATGACTAAGTTTTGCAAGAGCAAAGAGTGCTATAGGTTGACTATAGGAAGCTTGGGCAGAGATACAGAAATGTCCCTGAAACCTTGAGCAAAAATCATCACCTAATTTGCTGCTCACCCAGTAGCCAAAAGGAGTATTTCGTACACAGTGCAAAAGTGCAAAAAAGAAGTAAAGCCTGGCACCTTTATTTAGATATTATTTCTTCAAATGATAAGAGGCTTTGAGGTTGCGGGGGTGGGGTCTGCATGTTTCAAAATGCCCTACTAAAAAAAGTGGGCTGCTGTCAGAGCCACATTTAAGCTGACCACAAGCTGCTTGTCCCCTGTCCTTTTGGAGTGGTGCTTTCCTCAGTCCACTTATACCTTTAAAACACCTTTCTAAAAACTTCCTTTGTGTTTTAAAACCAGTGGCCCCTGCCTTGCTAAGGTGACACTCCTGAGCATACCATCACCTCGTTTTGAATTAATGTGTTCCCTTAGCCTGGCTAAGGCAGCTGATGATACAGGAGAATGAAATAAAGAATAAAAATATTATGGATGAAGTCCTTATAAATGTGTAGTTCTCCATACCTGTAAGAAACCTGGCAGAAGAGCCTGGCTGGCAAACAGTGCAATAACAGGGACCTCCTGCTTACTAATTCACCTCAGGATGCGTGACCTCTAATACGAACGTTGTCTTGTTTGGGGCTTATTTCTGTATATGTAAATGAGAATACATTTTATTTAACATACGCTGCTGAGAGGACATCCGTGTTGGTATGGTGTTTTGCGCTGGAAGGACAGGGTCTCAACTGTGCCATTTCCCTCTGGGTGATCTGGGGGAAGTCGAGATCAAAAATATACCACTTCATGTCCCCGTTAGCAATCTGTCAAGGGAAGCCAGCCTCAGAGAGCATCGTTTGTAAAACTTTGAGTTCTCTGCATGAAAGATGCTCAACAAGAGGCTGTTAACAAAAGTGAGCTCTGGGAATCATATTATTGAACTAGGGCTGTACAAAATTCACACTGAATTTGATACAGGCAAATTTACTTTCGTTTTCAGTGCACAAAGGGTTGCAAGTGCAATTGAAACGTCCGCAAGTCACTGACTGTCATGCACATCTTTAGGCTTAGTCTCCTCTTTAGAAGCTTCCTCTGTCAAGAGTAGATCCTCTGTTCCCCCCCTCAACCTCACAGAATCACAGAATCACAGACCAGTTTGGGCTGAAGGGACCTTTCCAGACCACCCAGTCCAACCCCGGCCGTGAGCAGGGACATCCCCAACCAGAGCAGGGTGCCCAGAGCCCCGTCCAGCCTGACTTTGACACCCCACCTTGTTTCATCCTCTTCTCCTCTTGTGCTCTCCATCTGTTAAAGAGTTTAATGGTTAAATGTTTTACAATTAAAAGGTTTTCAGAATCCAAAAATGTTGTAGAGGCACAGCTCTTGAAACTGATATAGCTGTTTTGCTTTTACTGGAATTTGGGTACTTTAATAAATGCTTTACTACTTTAGGGTTCCAGGCCTTGGCGCATAACTGCTACAGGCTTCAAAGGCAGCTAGGCGCTTAATTTACAATTTCATCTTTCACATATACATAGAGATAATTCTAATGGACTAAATAGACTCCTCCAATTCAAATCAATTCCCTGCTTATTCTGAAATGTCTAAGTTAGATTTTTTATGCTGGTCCCATGCTGACTATTCTGAGCTTTATTTTAAATAACAAGGATTTTATTTTTAATAATGGAAATCTTCGTTATTTAAATTGGAAGTCACAATCTCTTTATTTTTCACAACAGATGCTCTGTGAATTGTATGAACTTGTGAATTTCGAAGCTTCTCTGAAGGATTCAGAAGCACAGCTAAAACTTGTAAAGTTTAACGGGATAAAAGTGAAAATATCCCTGAGTCCTGACATCTATTTGCTCTAAACCTTACTTATGTAAAAAATGCCAGGCATTTTTTTTTCCATGTGTTTTAAAAGCTATAGGGTTTCATTGGCAGTGCAAACATAAGCCATTGATGTTATATAAAGAATGTAACCTCGAGATGGTATCTTAAGAGCCCTGTCCAAAATATAAAATGAAATAAAAATCCCACTACCTGCAGGGGACATTGCATCAATTAATGTGGAGTGATGTAGGAACGACAGCTTATAACTCAGTTAAACCTCAAGGTTTGACCCAGTAGCTGCTGCTGGGAACAGCTGAGAAAGGTCTGGTATTTTTTTGTACATAGCCACTTCCCCTCCTACCTTCAGAGTAGCGGCCGTATAGTTTTCTGTGCACTTTGCATCATCTGCGTAGTACGTTTTCTTGAGGGGAAACGCTGCTGCTCGTACGGGTGCTTCTGCTCCTAACACTGTGCTGTACTTCGCCGGGGCAGAGATCCCAGGTCTTGGCAGTCACCCCAGCCCCAGCAGGGACCGCCGAGGCCAGTTGTCTCTGCCGAATCTTGGGGCAAGCAGGAAAGCGGGTGGAGGAGCAGCCCCGCTGAAGCGGAGGTGCAGGTTCAAGTCAACGTGGGACTGCCGTTTCCCTAAAACCTTGCAAGAAACGGGGCTGCTGCAACCCTCGTTTTCAAGCCCTCTCGTGCTGCCTTTAATACCTACGTCGCCACGCGGACCCCTGCCGAGTCCTTATACTTATTCCTTTATTTATATAATCATTTCTGCAGTGGGCTTTGCTCCTTGCCGGCTGGCGCAAAGGTACGGCCGCTGCCGCGCACACAGCTGCCACGGCCACGCATACCACGCGGACCACGTCTCCTCTTACGCCGAGCCTTAGAAGGGATGCGCTGGGACAAATGCGGGGTTTGGCCGCCAGATTCTCAGATGTGTCACATATTTCTTCGGAGCTCGGGGCTGTTGCGACAGCTGTTTGTAAACACTGCAAATCCAGCATTAGACCAGGCAAGGAGAATATTTTTTTCGACTTCAGGCTTCCTGAACCGTCCTTAAAAATGTTGCAAATACACTGGCACTTCTGCTGTTGATCTAAATAGCAACCAGCATTGGTTTTCAGCTGCGGGGGCCAGCGGGCAGGCTCCGTCCCCGCGTCCTCCTGTGCCGGGTGACTCATCGGCCAGTCTGGGAATGTGCATCGGGCTGCGGCTCCGGCAGGAAAACACAGCGCACCGCGAGCGGAGCCTTCGGGAGCTGGGGGGATTGGGTCATATTCAGTCCGATGCTAAAAACAAAGTTAAAAAATGCACCGCTAAAATCGGTGGGGCGCGTTCCCGTGGGGCATGCTAGCCAGCGAAAGGCAGGCTGCCTCTGATCCGCAGGGGTTGGTTTGGTAAAGCATAACGGTGCCAACAGGCTTCAAGTGACGCCATTTAAAGACTACATTGGCAATAGCGTTCATGGGGCATACGTTAACTCGCAGCCCTGTGCTAGCTCTTCAGCAGCCGGCAGGCTTCTCCTCTATTGCCCAGGCAGAAAAAAATATACAGAATTGTATCCCCAAAGTGCCAGAGGCTGAGCGCGGGCTTGCTTAAAACACTCTATTCCCACTATGTAAATGTGGCAGGAGTCAGAAATGCCACCTTTTGCTCTTTCCAGACATGCTTTGACTCATGTAAAATCATGTTGATTTTTAACTCACACCAAAACAGGCTTGAAAGATAGTCCTCTGGTTTTATGCTTGCGAGGAAACTTACCAACCCCTACCCCTTTAATGTTTTAATGTATAGAAGGATTTTCCTCGATGGTATCTCAATGATAACTGCTGTCCACTCTGACGGGGGAAAAGTTTGAAACCGTAAGCAGGAAGAACAGCTGCTATGTTAACCTTATTTTGCCCCAACGAGGTAAGATGGTCTCCATTTCATATTATAAATTGAAAAATTTCCTTCAGTATTATTTTTTTGGGCCTCCTACTGCCTTACCAGAATGCAATGCAGGAAAATGATTTCAACAGCTCCAGTTGCAAGACAGTATTTTCAGTATGACATAAATAAACAGTTCAGGTTTTAGAGAAAAAGTAAAGAGAGGTAGGAGTTCAGCATCTCAGAAAATTACTATAATAACAGAGATCATAGTTTCTGTCAAACAAATTGCATCAAAGCTTTTAAAATTATCTCAAGTGGCCTGCATATTTCTGTATAGCATTAGGCCCACGACAGAAGCAGGGACGGGATCTGGGAGCCTTAGCTCAGAGGATTTAGACTTTATAACCTGTTTCATTTACAAAGGAAATGCTGTTAATAGCTGCCTGTACTGAATAACTAATAATTTAAAGAAAACTCCGACTGGTTAGCGAACACCATTCACTGTTTAGTTTACTATGACCTGGGAAGGACGTGAGCATCTTTTGGGAGGAGTGAGCCTCTGGGAATTTTGTGCTCTCCGGCAAGGACTCCTTGGATGATAGTGTTTGCTTTTTGTGAAATCTAACATGTTGTACCTCCTTATTTAAAAGGAAATAAGGAGGAAAACCACTCACACAGATTTCATCAGAACAACCATGCAAAGGAACAAAAGTCAGTGCTTAAAAGCAAGGCACTAGGCTGAAACCTCTCAAGGCTTTCCAGCAACATGTTCCTTGTGGAAAACAACAGGTCAGATACACACCCTCAAAAGACTGGCCAGTCTCTCTCATTAAGGTGGGTTTTCCCCTTTTCAGGATTTTACGAAGCAACAGGGTAATTTTCATGCTTGCCAATACCACCAGTTCTCTCTAGTGTATCACGCTTTTATTTTAAGGGAGTCCAATCTGTGCTCTAAGGGAGTACTGAGGGAGAACTAAGGGAGAAAGGGAGCACCAATCTGTAAAAGAGGAAATTTATTACCTGTCCGCCGCTTGCCTCGGAGAGGGTCAGGCTAAGCCTCCACACTTTCTTCTGTGTTAATTCTCTTTTCAGATCCCCCAAAATCGACCAGTTATCCCCATGTTTGCCATGAAGGCAATAATGTTAATAGCAAGAGCAGTCGGTCAGCAAGAGGAGAAGAACCAGTGTAAGTGAATGTTGTATGAGGCACAGACTCAGTTCAAATCATTATTTTTGTGTGAATGTGTATTTTTTCTGCATAAAAATTACTACAGTCTAACATGAATCATGAAAGTTACTCTTTTAAATAGACGTGGTATCCTCTTTTCAAACCGTATCAAATGTAGAGCAAATTAGGCTTATAGACAGCAGTGGTCCCAAAACAACAGTACTAAAATTAGAAATAGATATACTGTGACCCCACACATTCCACTTAAACTCAACAGAACCCACCTACAGTAAATATTTCGGCTTCTCTGATGTTGTCAGCAGTGAAACTAATATGCATCGAGGCTGCCAAGATTACAGCAAATAAGATCGTTATGGAAAATATGACTATTGACGTTTTGCTGTTTCTTAAAAACATCATAAATTTTATTGTTGACTGCTTCGTGAACAAAGGCAGCACCATCATATTCCTCTTACTGACCTAAAAAATGGAAATAAAGTGTTGGGAAATATTGTTACCCTTACTTGACATTAGACCAATGTATTCTTGGTTACAACTGAACTTGGTTTTTTGGTTATTGTTATTCTTGGTTACAATGTGGGGGTTCCTTGCAGAGAAAAAAATAACCATACCATCATCAGTGAGAGAATATATTTCTTGATTTGTAGTGAACTAGTTTGAACGCATTAATCATTTTCAGACATCCTTTCCTTCTAACCTACTTACTTTCTCCCAGCCAGTATACACTGTGCAACAGCTGATTTGAAACAGGTATAGTTGCAAAATTACAGACGTGAATTTTGAATTTGAACCACAGTACTGTAATGCCCAACAAGTGCTTTGCAATATTATTTTCTCTTGTCCTAAAGGTTTATGGATCAGCTCCAGCTGTTGCATTAGAGGTTACTTCAGCTTTATGCTGGTCTAACTGGGATGACGATAGTGGCCAATGGATAGGACACTTCGCATTTAATACTATTGTTCTAGGAAACATTCTTCCTGCAGAACTGCTGTTTGCTCCCATGTTGCTTCAGGGACAGATTTAGGCCAGAATAAAAAAGTGTGCTATTTCTCAGCAGTTACCAGGCTGGACACTATGTAATGCAGTCCCAGAACTCAAATCAGAAGCCATGGTTGACTGGCGAGGATGCTGCCTGATTACCTGTGCTTTCTTCTAATTGATGGAGTCCTGTAAATTTCAGTTGTAGATATAGTCTGTAAGATGGTGATAATTTGAGATCCTAAAACTATTTGGGCCACCCTTTCAAGCTGTATTAGTTCCCAGAGTTCATGGAGACACCCACGACAGCGTCCCTGTCTTAAATTCTCCAAATAGTTGAGGCAGCCTCTCCATCTGCCAAGAAGACTGGGTCCAAATAAACTAAGGGCATTTTGAGCATTTAGAAAATGCAGACACTGGTCCTCAGCTTTAGCCAAATGCAGACATCCTGGCGAAACTGGAGGAATGAATGGAAGACCACACGTATGTGTTTTAGTGGGTGCTTAAAAACATGTGACTGATTCTGAGGAATTACTTTCAAGACTGATGGCTTAATTTATACAATAAATGTAATTCTGTGAGTGTATTTATATACATATATGTATTAAAATATATAGGGGATGTTATTTCTATTTTATGCGTTATGATTTCTGGTTCATTAAGATTTCCCAGCAGATTGGGTATCTATGTTGGGTGAATAGTATCTTTGTAAATTATGTATAAAAAAGATCAAATTTAACCAAATTAGTTATGATCAACAGAGGCCTTTTAAAAGGGCAGAGTTGATCTTCATGTTTAGTGAATCTTAGACTTTTCCAAATTGGTTAGGTCATCTTGCAAAACTTCATCTGATGGTGAAATTAGCTGTAGATTTAGAAACTTGAGCCCAAGCATACCCCAAAATTACATTCATGTTTTGCATAATTAATTGTACCAAAATGCTAACTCCATCCCCTTCGCACTTTTACTTTCCCTGATCTTTGAGTTGTGAATCTGAACTTTTCTGGTTTTCTTAAATTTTAACATCTTTTGAGTTACGATAAATCCACTGAAGAATAACTTTTTCCTTTTCACTATGTTATGAAAGGATTGAAAGGAGTTAACACAGTTTTAAACATATTTCATAAGCCATTTATAACTTGATCATTTTTTCTTGCTTTAAAGTCGACAGTAGTTTAGCTTTGATAGTGCCAGGTGGTAATCCAAAGTGACTTAGATTTCCTATAGCAATAACATTTGGCAGATTCATTCCTTGATGAGAGGAAACCATTTCTATTTTTAGCCACATTTTTTGATAGAACCATAAATATAGAAAGCCTTTCTGCTAGAATTCTTAAAAAAGTACTACACAGTACGATGAACCCCATTTTCTATGTTTACTAAAGTTTGTTGTTGTGAAAAAGAACAGAAAGAGAGGAATGAAAAAATCCCAAGAACAGGTATACTCTGCATATAACATTCATTTGAGTCTTGAAGAAAACATAGCATTCTGCTGAATACCCAACTCTGAAATTATTCAGAATGTACTTAGTCCTCCATCAACCTGTATTAGAAAGCATGAATGTATCTTGTTGTCTGAAATCTGCTTGTTGCAGTCACAAATGCCAGATTGATCCTTATTGGAATTTGTTAGTCGAGTATCTCTGGACCTGACTATAGCTCTCTGCCCCACTCCAGACACTCTGGAGATAACAGGCTTCGGACAGGTAGATAAATGGGCCTATCAAACAAGCAGATCCATTCACATAGAATAAGTAGTCAAGTATGCAGAGCTAAATGTTGCCCACACAAACAACCTGATTACAAGACAAACGATCATGAAAAGAGGAGCCCTGAGATATGTGCAAACACCAGACACAGTTGCACAGGAGAGTGTATGACCTTCTTCCTACTACTTCCCATACTGATGCTAGAAAAAGAGGCCTCCAAGACCTGGTGCCATGGATGGATCTGTCCCGGCTCCTCAAGAGTCCGTGGGTGTGGTTGCTGTTTGCATGGAGAGCAGGAGTACTGCTGGCACCTCCAGCTGATGCATGGTCCCTCCATGTGCTGTAAGCAGAGTAGCCTTAGCTGCTCCCATAGCACACCAGAAGTCAATGTCGATCACATCCAGCAGCACTAGTGCTGCTGGATGAAAAAAGACAGAAAGGTTTGTTCTTGTGACAGGGGGAGGGGAAAACAGCAAGCTAAAGTAAGAATTAGTTAAATGTTAACTCTTATGAAAGCTATCACTGGATTATTTCATTTTGTTGGATTTTGTCTGTGTTTCCCGCAAAGGGACAACTCCTACTTCCTTTTGCTTGCTGAAGGGAACCTGAGGGTTGCAGTGAAGACCAAATCAAAGGCGAGAAGACAGAGCTCCTAATCATGAATAGGACTAATTTCATAATGAGTTACATTAAGATGGGGAGTTTGGTCAGCAGCCTGACTGTGTCTGGTTTTGTGTCTCAAGTTCAAGAGCGCTGTAGAGAAGCTGGAGAGCTACAGTGGAGGGACACCAAAAGAGTCAAAGGCCTAGAGGACATCACATGTGGGAAGAAGATCAGGGCTCTGACAGTGAAGAGGAGGCAAAGGGGTGATCTAAAAGCAGTTGACAACTGTGTGAAGAGTGGTTACGAGGGCAGCAGAGCCAAATTCTTCTAGGTACTGCCAGGCTATCTAACAGAGGGCAATGGCTGTAGGTTATGGGTCAGGGACTTCGTATTGGACATTAGAAAAACTTCTTCACCAGGAGGTAAGTGCAGGTTAGAAGAAGTGACCCAGAGAGGCTGAGGAATCTTTGTCCTTGGAGATTTTCAAGACTCAGCTAGACAAATCCATTGCTGACCTAATCTGGTGTTGGCAATAGTCCCATTTCAAATAGGAGGCTGGATGACCTTCAGAAGTCCTATGCAACCAACTTCTATGATTCTCTGTGTTTAAGAAAGTAAAAAAATTATAGCATAGCTCAAATTAATTTAATTTACCATCTCAGAGCATTGAAGAGCCCCTTTGACTTATCCCTAACAGCTAAGATCTGAGCAAATCAATATGAGCTGAAACTGTCATATGTGGGTCTCCATCCATCAGCAGAAAGGAAGTTCTGGGGTTAGTAAGCCTTCCACTGAAAATGTTCTGCTATTAAAAGTTTTACTGGTTTTGAGATGCCTGGTAAAGACATCAGGAAGAAGGGATAGCTTATCTGTCATCAGACTTGGTATGTGGAAGACCGTAGAGTGTGCAATATTTTGCTTCAGACAGCACCACTCAGTAAGGACCATGCAAACACAGTCAGCAAAAAGTAAAGTAGGATTTGCTCTCTCCCAGCATGTATTTCCTGAACAGGAAGATTGTCTAGGTAACTTTTTTTTTCACTTCTAAGTCCTTCTTTCATAACGTTTTCATACCCATTCAAAATGGGTATGATTTTTTATGGGACTCCATAAAAAGCCTTTGTATCCAGGGAAAGGCATGAAACATTAAATCTTTAAGTTTGTTATAGAAGCAGATAGAAAAGTCACAAACTACTGTCACAAACATCCCTATAAAATACTGTCCTCTAATTGCCTCTTTAGGACAGAAAATAACCATTACCTCTTTCAGTCATATAGCATGTCTGTCCTGCCTCCATAAAGTGCAGAGACCAGCTGCTGGAACAGCCCTAGCGATGCTTGTTGAGGGTAAAATACACATTTTTGTGTTCCTTACAGTAAGACTTGCTTCAGAGTCCAGGAATTGCACTATATGGAAGCAGTTCAGGAGAAGTCAGCCCGCAGAGAGCACTGCAGGAAGGGACAGGTCATCTCCTACCCTAGAGAAGAAAAATACTCGTCAGCTCCAGAGCTATTTTTGTAACCATTTTGTCTATAAATAGCCTCATGAAAGATTGTCTGAAAAGATTCCTGCTCCTGGTAGCTCTCAAAAGTCTCCGTCGGTGACCGGGTTGGGGAGCGTAGAGGTATAGCAGTAGCTGGGTCAAGGTGCTCAGGCTGCTTACTCTGTCATGTTGGTGTGATGTGGCATGACACAGACGAAAAGTATGAAGTATGATGGGCAACAGAAGATCAAATATAAGCACAACTATTCCCATTCCCCTGACAACAGTGAGCATTCTTGCCCATACATACTTCCCTGTAACCTTTTCACAGCTGAGATCATAAATGGAATGAATGCCTATACAGGCTAGAAAGGCATGACCTCTCTTGTTTACATCAAAAAAAAGAAGCTTGGCAAATGGCTCTTTTTCTCCTTGTTTTCAGAGTCTTCATCTGTCATCACGGAGAGTGACTTGTCAGTTTCACTGTCCTAAACTGAATTTCTAGCACTGATGAGAAATGCTGCAAGGCTAGCCATTTGTTCTAAGTTTAAGAGTTGACTCAATTTTTTTGCATGCTTTTTGCCAGTTTATAAATGAGAGGAAGAAGAGGGCAAACAGACAAGCAAGCTTGAAAACCCTTAAAAGAGTCATAATAATATTAAACTAATGAAATTACTGTATTTGCTCAAGAAACATCATTGTGTAAAAACTTGAATCTCAACTCTTTTGTTAACAACTCAAGTGATTCTGAACTTGGTCTTTTGTTAGTGCTGTTTTAATACCACATCAAGACTATCCACCGATGTAGGTAAGGTTATCTGCAATATATTTTTCCTTTTTTATTTTTTTAAATGTCCTGGTGTGGTAGATCCTGTTTTATTGTAATAACCCCCAAGCTGTCTAATATAATCATCAGCCTTTGTCCAAAACAGTAGCAGCTGCAAATGAAAAGAGTTTCCTGTCTTTTAAAATTTGAATTTTTTTTTTTCTGAAAATCAGGTGTTTTGAAGAGTAAAAACATTGACATCACTGAAGCCAATGAGTTACCAGCTACTGCATCCTAATGCTTCTCACTGCACTGGAATTTTTCTTAACACTTTTTTTTCCATTTGTGCCTGAAAACTTTAGGGAAGTGTCATTATCCAGTTGAAACACATTTTCCTGTGTCATTTTCTAGATGAAATTTCAAACCTCTTGCCCATAGAGACCTGCCTGTGCATTTTTTGAAGAGCTTTCTTTGCACTGAAAACACCAAGACAAGATTGGCAGTAAGGTTGTTCTGGAGTCAAGTAGCCATACTTTGGCAAGGTAGACATGTTCTTTTGCGACTAAGAGGAGGTAGTGGTCTTCTGCTAAGATTTTGGTTCTAATCTTTCTCCTGAAAATATGTTAAAGCCAACCCTTTCTTGTAAAAAAATTTTTTTTTCCTCCTCAGATCACGTAGGCCAATGTTCTTACCAGTAACATACTTGAGAAAATGAGATTGTTGCTCTATCTTTTAATTGGGCAGGTCCCAGAGCAGACCATGGAAGATAATCAGGCAAAATCCAGACAGATCTCATATTGAGGCAAGAGATAGCTCTTTAGTTGCCAAGTATGATTAGGATTTGGGCAGTTCTGAATATGCCCAGATTATTACTGGCAGAAAAGGTTATTTTCCCTGGGCAGTGGCTGCAGATGAGTGAGAGGCTTGAGAGTCTAAGTTGTGATGTTATGTAAGAATGGGATGGTTAGATCATTTTTACTGCCTTTTGTGCATTCACTTCTTTTTGCCACTCAGTGCTTCAGGGGTCTTCCCTGTCTGCAAAATTAGAGCACAGGCACTTCCCCCTGCCATAGTGAATCATAAGGAAAAAGGTGTTTAGGTGCCATAGCCAAGAGATGACTGCAGTTTCAGAAGGTCCTATAACTACAAGCTTTGGAAACACAATACAGAGGTATATCACGTCAGATGATTGTATTGTTAGGAGCTGTAGCGGATTCACAACCATTGCTGTCACAAAAGCACATCCTTAAAGCTGTAGCTGACACTATGATACAACCAACCTGTCTTGTACTTTTCCTCCTTACTCCCTTGAGAGCTGTTCAGTGCATTGACCTTCCCAAAAATTTGTTCCTACATCTAGCCCTCTGTATGCATATTCCTCATTTCGTCAGTCCCTCTGCATGGTTATGAACTCAACCAGTTGCCCATCAGTAGTAAACACCCAGAATATACTGGACAAGGATGTGTCACTAAAGTAACAGCCACATAATTAAAAAAAAAATAGAATACAAAATAGCAGATTGCCCACATATTTTTTCTTTGGGTTTCTTTGCTGTGGATACATCACTGAAAGCTGAAATCAAACAACAGCTGCAATAAATTCTGGGTCTTATTTTTGCAAGGCAGGCCAGACCATTTTTCTTGGTAAATTGAAGACCACTTACAACTCAGGAGGGAAAGGTGACAACGCGAGCCAATGCCACACAAGTCCTGCTGATCCTTGCTCATAAATTTTTCCTTGCAACTCCCTTGATGACCCAGAATGAATTCTACTTCAGACTGAGGGAGATGGGAGGAAACCGACACTCATGCCAGCTGCCTTGTCTTTTACCATAACTTGCTTGTTACAGGAACAAAGATCATCTGGAAGGGGGTTAAAGAGTTACAAAGCAGCAGAGGGAAAAAAACCCACCTCTAAATATAGAAGAGACAAATAAACTGTATCAATAACTTAATATAACCCCGATACATCACACTAAAATGTAAAATGAGTAAACAAAAGCTCTCTTCAGTTTTACCACTTGCTGCTACCAGTGGGTGTCATCTCCCACCATACCTCTAACTTCACATATGAGTTTAGCACCAAGAAATGATGCAGCTATGTAGGAGTGACAAATATCAAGCAGCCAATATGCCTGAATACCCTGGGCTCAGATGGGTTTTCTTCTCTGGGGGCACTCTCACGCTGAAGGAAAGCACTCACGAGGAGGTTTATGCAGCTACTACACAGGTTTGCATTGCACATATCTCTGTGCAGAGTGTGAGGAAATAGAGAGTACTAAACAGGGGCTGACTTATCTGATTGCTGCTTTTGTCATGCTTCAGGTCCTCAGTACATTATCCTGCCAGGAAACCGAAACCACTGTCAATGATGTTCAATGCAACCGAGAGCTGGGCATCCAGCTACCTCTGGACTCCCTTTCAATCTAAGGAAACCTAAAGTGATTCCTTGCCTATGTAATGACACTGCACTACTAGAAGCATTTGTAACATCATCAATTAAACATTTTAGAGAGAAAGAAAAAGGATGATTTGTTGAAATAAATCTGTTTTCAGACAAGCAGTACCTTTCCTGTTTAAAATGCTATGAGGAAATCATTAAAAATGTCTTAGAAATCATTGAGAGATTAATTTTTAAGTATGTTTTTAACAAGTGTTGCCTTCTAGAAGGTAGAGCAACTTTTTCAGAAATTAAAGATATAATAGAATGAGAATGTACAAAATAAGCTCAAGATGAACTACTGCATTGTGAACAATCAGCTTTTCCTCTCCTTCCACTGTTTCTCTACTTGCCAGAGTTTTCTACCCTTTAATATGATTTAAGATGCAAAGAATTTTCCAAATGTCAGTGATTCTTGTAAAACTGGTAAACTTTTGCATTCAGCCAAGAAAGCCACCACGTTTGTGCTTTGAAAGTAGGTGCATGGGAAAATAGGACAACTTGCTTTTGTCAGGGTGACTGCAAAATGCTATTGAAACACAATGCAGCTTAAGTGAAGGAGTGTATTAGAAAGCTGACATGAAATTTCAGCACAGGAACATGGGTGCCTGGCCCTTTGCAGTAAAGCTGTCAGGTATTGGAAATGCTTGAAGAAAAGCATTAAGGTTTTTGGAGAGGTGTTCCACATCCTCCTGGAACTCAATCACACAGCAAAATGCCATTAAATCTGCAGAAAAGGTAAATGCCCAGTGTATTAACGATGAAACCTTCTTAATTGCAATGCTATAAATGCTCTACTTCAGTACACAATGACTTCTCCTGATTACAATTATGTGGTGAATACATCTGAGGAAAAAGTCAATCAGAGTAGAAGATGCTTCACCGGGAGAGGAACAGCAGTGTGACAGAAACTGAGAGCCTGTGTCTCAGAAGCTCTGCTGCTGATGCTGTATTGCACTGGTCACGAGAGTGCCAGGTATCTGGATCTGTGCTGAGGTCTTATATTCAAGGTGGATTTATAGATATTTTTTACTTTATTTGAAACATAATTTGGAAGAAATGGTCTTGAATGTTTTATGTATGCTTCTTCACTGTGCTGGTTGTAACATGATCTGAATAAATATTCAGAATACAGAAACTCGATTGCATGATAGTTTAATTTTAAAAGTCAAATATTTTTTCTCTCAGTGATTTATTGAGCTATTGCTTGTCCAATAAATATAAGAATTTCAAAAGCATTAATGGGAATCTTGACAAAAATATAGAAAAAACAAAATATACAAAATCTCTAACAGTGTGAAAATGGTATAAATAGGACAATCATTTTTCCCCTGGCACATAAGTTTCATTGCATTATTTGGACAATATTAAAGCCTATTTTATTCAGGCAAAATCAATATGAAGGCCAGGTTTTCTGGATAAGGATGACAGGAATCGCCCTGAGGTCTGCAGTGTGACTGGTATGGTTATAAGAAAGGATAAATTAGCAGACTTTTCCCTGTATGAGATTTCATAATATGTTTTCTACGTTTGCCCAGTTAAGGCAATTCTACTGCATGAGCTTTAAAAGGAAGAAAACAACAAATCAGAAAGTAAAATGGTGCTGCCAGCTCTCACCACTGAATTCAAACAGTTGTCATTAGTTTAGAAAACAGAATTAGTGGACCACTTGTCCACACAGCTCAGCAGTGAAACAGCAGTGGAAGCTCCATCTAAAGTCCAGTAGAAAGAGAGCTCGTTTGAGTGGCTCAGGGAATGGCTGTCAGGAAACTTCAAATCACAAGTTATGGTACACTATGGTCATTTTATAGAAATCATGGTATGAGAAATGTCTGGAAGAAAACTCTTTTCCCCAGCCATGTCTGTCTGTAAAAAGTCAGTTCATGAAATGTGAAAGCCCTGTCTTTAGTCTTGCACTAAGTGTTGATGTTGACGATGACACAATAGTGGCAATTATTATCAATCATGGTTTCTATGCTCATGTCAATGAACCAGCTGAGACCATTGTCCAAACAAAGCAGTTCACATTGCCCCTGTCCAATGACCTGAGACACAAAACCTCATGAATTTAGGCATTTGAGACACACTGAAATCATAGGATTAAACCACAGGTTTATAGACCCATGTACATTTAATTACTGGAACTGTATAGTCTAGGCAGACAAGGCAGAAGTATTGGCATCATGCAACCCATATGAACAATGTTATGGAAGAATCTGTAATTTAATTCATTGATGCAGCAATAGTAGAATTATTGAAGTTAGAAATGGAGGTAGGAATTGGAAAGAAAAATACTTATAGTCAAAATAGTAAAAGCACAAATCGTAGAATCATAGAATCACAAAATCATTAAGGTTGGAAAGAACCTTTATGATCATCAAGGCCAACTCTCAACCCAACACCACCATGCCCACTAAACCACGTCCTGAAGTGCCACCTCTACACATTTTTTGAACACTTCCAGGGATGGTGACTCCACCACCTCCCTGGGCAGCCTGTGCCAATGCTTGACCACTCTCTCTGTAAAGACATGTTTCCTGATATCTTATCTAAACCTCCCCTGGCGCAACTTGAGGCCATTTCCTCTCATCGTATCGCTGGTTCCTTGGGAGAGGAGACCAATCCCCACCTCACCACAACCCCCTTTCAGGCAGTTGCAGAGAGTGATGAGGGCTCCCCTCAGCATCCTCTTCTCCAGACTGAACACCCCCAGTTCCCTCAGCCGCTCCTCATCAGACTTGTGCTCCAGACCCCTCCCCAGCTCTGTTGCCCTTCCCTGGACATGCTCCAGCACCTCAACGTCCTTCTTGCAGTGAGGGGCCCAACACTGAACACAGGATTCAAGGTGCGGCCTCACCAGTGCTGAGTACAGGGGCACGATCACTTCCCTAAGGAGAGGCAGAGAATAGGAAGGTAGTTATAGGGTGAGTTTGAAATGAAGAAACCTTGGGATAAAAATACTGGAGTGATTAAAGATACTTTCCAGTGCATTATTTGAATTGTATAATTATGTAAGTTAAAGATGAGTGAAACTATTTTGTTCCAAAGCTGATTCTGTGTAATATGTAACACCATGCAGTGGTACTAGGAAATACTGGGGGGCATTGCAGCAGATGCAATTGTTTGTTTAATTCACAAAACGAAAAAGAGAAAGAACAGAATTTGGAAACACCTGCATATTTTCAAGATGAAGCATATCAGGGTTTTGCCTAGAATTTACATAAAAAGTAGCTAAATTACATTTTAAGTGAGTTTAAATTTAAGAATAGATGATGTCTCTTGTTGGTCAAATGATGTATTTTGTTCAACCCAAACAAAATATTTTCTTCTTTTTTTTTAATTTGATGCAAAAAAATGAATGTTAAAAAAATCATGCCAAAATAAAAACATACCCAGAAAAAAAAAAAAAAAGAATTTTCTTTTCCTCTTCCTAAACCTCAAAAGCCAAATATTTGTACAGTTCTCTTCTGAATGTCCAAACTCCCTTCTTGTCTGCTTCTGCAGCTGCTGCTACTGAATGAAGTTACATTACATTGTGCTGATGAGTGTTTCATTCACAAACAGGAAGAAGTTCTAGCCTTGTAAGGGCAAAACAAACAAGTTTAGTTCACTGGGTAAAATGAACCAATGGACCACAGATTTACTTTTTTTTTTTTTTTTCCTTTTTTTCTTGAAGCAGCAGGAAAGGGGCTGCTGACAAGATATTTTGGAACAACTTGCTATTAGGAAGGAAGTATGAGTGGGTGTAGATGAGAAGTAACTCACATTCATATGACACACACGTTGCGAGTATGTTGAAGTCTTGGTCTAAAGCAAAGGGTGGGACTGTTTAGCGATGTAGAGTAGAGGGAACTGTTTGCTTGTTTGTCTTGCCTGTAGTCAAAAGCTTCAGGAGTTTGCCAGCTGGGCTGACAGAGCATGATCCTGCTGGAGGAACCATGGTCTTTGTTAAACATCCGGTGGTTCATTTGAGAGTCATCACTCTTCTGATGAGGCACATACCGCTTTTTAAATTTTTGTTAGTTTTGTAAAGAAGAAAATTGAGAACATCAGAGACACTTTCAGATATGGGAGATTTTGACTGAAGAGGCTGTCAGGGTAATCCAGCCAGCTCTCATTGTTGATCATACCTTAGATCCTTAATTGTAGATCAAGAAACTGTCAAGAAACTTAGCAGCTCATCAGGAAATCAGATGGAATCTCAGCTTAACACCATAGACATTTCATGTTCATGTTTTAACTAAACTTCAAAGTGAAGACAGTTTAATTCAAAATGAGAATTTTATGATATCTTAGTATATTTGTAGAGGAATCTCTAGAGTGTCTTTTAAAAATCCAAACCTCAGTAAAAATGCAGAGACATGATCAAAAGGGGAAAGAACTTTTTAAATTGTAGTTGTTAAGAACAAAATATTATCTTGGTTGCTCTGTCACTGAATGAGATCTATGGATGTGGCAATTCACACGATTTAACTCATGAACAGAAAAATGAGAATCAGTTCCAAATTAAGATGCACTTTAATGAAATGAATCAAGAGAACAAGAAGTAACTAGTGAACTCGCCAAATTAGGTACATTAGAAAGAGCCCAAATGGTCATTGCTTTGCTTGAATAAGGTTGAGTTATCATATTCTTGCTTATACTGTGGAGAACCTGAGGCCTAAGAGAGTCAGTTATATATGAAATAGATTGGTTATGTTTCAATCAATAGTTAAAACGTTGAGTTATTCAACATTTTTCTTGGGGTTTGTTTTTTTTTTTAAATGAAAAATATGCTTTAAAATTACTAAGGCACCCTCCTGGCTTTAATCAACCAGTACATTTATACGGTTAAAGAGAACTCCCATCTTTACCTTACACATACCCATTTTCTCTCAGAGATATTTTTCAAGTTGAGAGTCCATGGAGTTAAATACTACAGACAT
This sequence comes from Phaethon aethereus, assembly GCF_964289735.1. NCBI lineage: Eukaryota > Metazoa > Chordata > Aves > Phaethontiformes > Phaethontidae > Phaethon > Phaethon aethereus. The sequence continues at coordinate 86,021,794 of NC_138577.1, read as the reverse complement.
CAAGGAACAAGCCAGTCCAAAGCTTGCAAGTGTGTTGTAAAGTTCAAAACTTTTATAAATGTTTGATAAAATTGGTTATATTAAAATAGAATTTTTTAAAAATTAAAGAAATTCAGAAATATTTCTTCCTTTTCACAGAGGAAGCAATTTTACCAGATTTAGAAATTATGCATTTAAGGTTTCAGAGATAGTACAAATTAGACTTTTTAAAGTAGAAATTGCTTAGAGAATTCTGTCCATTATTGCTCACAGAGAGGCTTTTAAAGAAGTGGAAGAGAGGTTAACTGCTGGTGTAAAACATACATTGTGTGAACTAATGAACTGTACCTACAGGGAAAGGTAGTCTTTTCTTACATTTAAGTTAATCTAGATTAAAAATTAAAAAAAAAAAAAAAAAGATAAGAAGAATAGCCTGGAGAGTAGATCTTCTTCCTCCTCCTTTTTTCCCCCTCTCATTAGTCACCTGGTCATGGTAATGTGAAAGGGGTGGATTTTTTTTTTCAGACCATAGTTAACACTATTTTCTTACATGCTCCCATTGCCTCTGAGATCAAAGACTTGTTTATAACCTTTCAATTCAATTGCTTAAGTGGTTGAAACTCAAGGTAAAACCTGTTGTTTATCACCCACTGGCCATTTTCTCCTGGACTTGAAACATTTTTATAATTAAGAAACTTGTGCTATAATCCACAGGAAAAATCAAAGTAACTCTAGCATATGAAATAAAGTCCAGAATGAGTTGTTACTAGTGCATATGCTACCTGAGAGCCATCTTCCAGAATCTCTAAATGCTTTGTTGCAGGGAGCTTTGGTTGTTTCAAATAGCTATGACATGACTGGAGGTCCAAGGTGGTGTCTTTATGACAGCATCATATTTGTGGCCATGAAGTCAAAAATGCAAACTATCTCTCCACAGACACTTCATATTGCTGTCAAATGTAGTAGACACACACAGAAAAAGAAGCACAATTACATTATAGTCACATGTAGCTAGATCTTTCTCATCATTCCTTAAAAAAATATTTATGTGTTTTAGATGCAGACAGAATGTTCCTGGGCCCACGGCAGCACACACCCTTGTTATCCATCAGGGTAACATCAGGAGTCTCCAGATACAGCTTGGGCTACTCTTTCAAGGATTTATTCTTTTTAATTTCAAAGACTCCCAGACCCACTCATGTGTACTTAAACAAGAACAGCTTAAACAACTTCAACATTCATTGACATATAAATGAGTTTCCATCTTATTTGCATATAGGACTCAGGAGCTCAGCAGAAAGGCCAAATGACTATGCAGGTGTGGTAGCCAGACATTCCTCCCACTCGTTGACCAACACCAGGTTCAGAGGTTGGCATGTTGGCTGTAACTGTTTTCTCCATCAACAGGAGCTTTGCAACCTGTCCACGCTTTGAAAGTGATTAGTTTATTCCTAGAACTGTTTCATATTTTGTCACTTTCATTTACGTGTGATCTTTCAGGGTCTTTAAAAGCTTCGCTGAAGTCAGGTCCAGTTACAGGTTAACTAACCTGTCTTTCTCCTTTTAAAGAAACATACATACATGGGCTAGTTTCAAATGTACTGTTATACATAGGAAAATTTCGGTCTGTAACTCTTCCAATGACAGAGTGTCTTCTAGAGGCTTCAGGAAGCACACGGTACCTCATAAAAACCTGTGTGGAGCTGTCATTGTCATCTCTGCAAATATCAAACTATCAAGTCCATGGAGCTACCTTTTATATATCCACTCACATAATTAGGTCCTTCTGAGTAGGTGCAATACTTCCCATCTTTCAGGTACAAGTAGCTGGTTGCCCATATCAAGCCTATCAAGCCTATATGTCTCCTTCTAAGGGCTAAAACATACTAGGACTTTCTAAACACAGCAAGAAACCACAGAAAATGTCTGCTGCCGCTTTCTTTCACCATGTGGTCAGGGGAGAAAGTTCAGCAGGAAGACTCCCTTGGCATGGGAGACCAGAGTCAGCTCATGAAGGAACTCCTCTGCTGTCTCCTCAAGGACAACCTTGATCATCATGTCACACGACATTCATGGTGAGTTTCACACTTTTCGGAAAGGTATGTTGCACTTCTTGTCATGATAATTTGCCACTGAGCCACAGTGCCCTGCTGTACTTCTTAGTCTGCTAATTAGGGTGCTCACACTGGAGGTCCCAGTCCTGAATTGCACTCTTTGCTCCCATAAGTGTTTATGGTGGGAGGTAATGGCCTTCCTTTTTCCTCATTTTCAGAAGAAAGCAGAAGCATTTGCTGAATGTCTCATCTCTGCACTAACCATCTCTGGAGGAGAGACAACAGCAGTGGCATACCCTTATGCAGGAGTGGAGGCTGGTTAATGGTGTGATGTGGTGTGTAGTAGGAGTAAATAACAGATGAATAAATACAATTCTGGAGTTCGTGCTTTAGAAACCTCAAGGACGCACATCTCTTTTTTACAACAAACTCAATATTATGCATCTGCAGAGCTCTGCTTTTACAAACTTGTTTTCCTTGCCTTTCTTGGCCATATGCTTTGCATCATCATTATTCAATGAAAAATATTATTATATGAAAAATAATAACTCTGTACTAGCTTCAGATTATGAGTGCTTATTTTGGCTATAATGCACAATAAAACAATAATGGTACAATAAAAATATTTTGTTGGGTTCCTGTGTTACCTTTTACCCATGGGCCTCAAACAATTTTACTGATAATTTAATACTCAGAGATGTAGAATGAGTATTAATTTTTCCTTTTAAAAGATGAAATACGTGGAATTGCAAAGGCAAAATTTATTGATGTTTCCATAAACACTAAGTGCCTAGTGCCTAGCCTATCCTAGGTGCCCCAGATAAGCTACTCTCTGCTTTTCAGGGGGGTATGACCTTCTATATTTCTTGATAAGTTTAATGAAATATGTATTTCAGTTGAGTTTTACTGAATTATCTGTCCTCTGTCTTCTCTGGAAAAAAATGGCTGTGCAATGGTGACGGTACTGCATCCAAAAAATAAAAGAGTCACATCACATGTCACATATGAAGATTTTGGTTGAAGAGCCAGTTTGGCTGAGATAGGCTGGATTCCTGTCTTGCAACTCAATGAAACACCAGGCAAACAAAACACAGAAAAACAACAGGTGTACTCCATTTCCAGGTACCATCTGAATTGTTAGTTATTCCAAAAGTGGACAGAAATATAGCCCAGGAAGCACTATATGACTTTTTCCTTGCAGCTTCTGCCCGAAGAAGTCTAGGACCTGAATTCACACAATGGCCGTATCCTCAACCTATCTTGATCACTACTTAGTACACTTGAAGAAAGTCCTGTTCAGGGATACTTTGCACAGTATCTAGCTAGGAAGTAGGATAAGGTTGATGTATCTATCTCACCCATCAACAGCCCAAAGCCCTGCACTTAGGCCTCTTGATGTAAGGAGGTCATCAGATGTTGTACACCTGCTCAGAAGTTCACATCTTCAGCCATAGTTCAGTGATGGCATAAATCTCCGTCCCCAATGGCAATATGGATGCCACCAATACCTGCCTCAGCAGGTCATTCATTACTGACCACCTTTTTAAAGTGCTTTCAGATCTGCCAATGGAAAGCAGTGCATGAGAATTACTGTATGTTTCCATACACAGAACAACAGTGAACAGAAGGTCCAGGGACAAAGTCCCAACCCACAGCCTTCATCCCAGGTGACTGCCTTAAACTATACATGACATCCTCTGTCTCATTAAGTGTGTATTGTTTCATTACACAGACTGCATCCGGCTACGAGGACGGATGTCTTGAAGTTAGCTCTGTGCAGTATCTAAGGATTCTATAGGTGTTTGAGCTTCCTTTTTTTCACTTATATGTAAAACTATTTTAAAATACTCTCTTCAGGCATCATGTTGGAGATGACAGAAACAACTATCCATCTTCTGAAAGCTTATGCCCTATGTGAGCTGTGGAAAAAATAAATATAGAGAGAGATACTTAGAAAATCCTGCCTTGATTCTGAACACCTTGCGCATGTACATGCACAAATAAGGCCCCTGCATGTTGCAGTTATACTCTTGTTTGTGCATGTATGTTTTACCTTTGAAAAGGGAAAGGATTGATGCCAGTGGAGAGAGGCCCCTATAAGTTGTGTTTACTACATATTTTTCCCTTCTGCATGCTTTATCCCCTTGATGGCTGTTGACATATGGTGCAAGATTTACTCTCAAACTGTGGAATTTTTACCTCCAGTCCATCGGGTATCAAAAGCAAACCTACAAAACGAAGACCACCAAGTATCTGTTTTCTCTCTCCATCCCATTACAACTGATGGTGGAGTGAAGGAGTAAGAATACACCATGTTATGCCCTGACAGTCAGAACAGTGGCTGTCTTTCCTGCTGAACTGTTTCTGTAAATAGCTGAAGTGAAATAATGACTAACTGAAGAAGCCCAAGGAAATCAGGATCCTGCCTGGTGAGATACCCGACAGCTAGAAGGAAACGTTGTCCCAGTCTTGTCACACCACATTGCGCTGCCTGAAATGGAGACAGTGGGAGCTCTGGGTGCCTTCAAACACAGGAATAAGAAAATTAAATGTTCTGAATCGTTTAAATCTTGTTCAGGTATCTAAACACTTGCAATTCAGTCTTCCTGCACTTAACCTGTCATTTCCAGTTTGGGTCAGCATGTTGAATTTGAGTACCAGATCTTAAATTTGTCATAGCCATGAAAGACCTCAGGATGAACACCTCCTGGTATTTGAAAGAGGACTTCAGCAGAGAAATTGAGTACTTTTGGTTTAGGGCAGGTTTTCTTCTTCTTTTTTCCATGGTGATAATTTTCACAGTGACATTTTAGCCACTGGACTGAGAATCATAACTCACTCTGAATTCTTAGCAACAAATACAATGCTATTCTTCTGGGAGAGCTGTGTCTGAAGCCTGAAGATTTAGAAACTTCTTGCCATAGAAGGAAAGGTCTTGTTGTTTCCCTTCTCTAAGGACAGAGAGGGAAGGCCATGATCTTTGCCTGCAGGTTGTTTGGTTGAACTATGACAGCAGTGCGTCGACAACGCCTTTAGTACCGACTGTCGGGCTAAAGGTATGTCCTGTGCACACTTGGCTGAACTAGCTGATCTGGATAACATCATGGTTTGCCTGTGGGAGAAAAGTTATCAGGTTATTCTGACGGAAGGTTATGCTGTTAAGCTAAGTGCACCAAATCAGTAAACAAGGGAGTTTTATTGCCATGGTTTGAAAACCTTTGGATTCTCTGGGTAACCTGAGAGATGGGGCAAACAGTTAGGACTCAAGTCACTCATTTTATTTTGTCAGAATAGATGGCATTCTGGCTTCTTTACATTATCTTTACCTGTTTCCTGTTCTATATTGCAGAATATGCCTGGGCAGCTAACTGGCATACTTAGTAAAACTAAACTTGGGAGCTGCATAAAATCAGGTCTAAATGTTGGGAACTGTTACCAAATCATGACCTGTTAATAATAACATGGGGAATGTTGCAATTTCATAACAGCCACTTTTGAATCCATCTTTTCAACATCGAGAGCATTGCATTACAGGGTTTCCGTGTTACATGCCTGAATTTCTAATCTGATATAATGTATAATTGTGAAGATGGGATTGAACAGGTTGCTGTTTAATCAAGGATCAGGTACCACAGAAAACAGTTTTCTGTTCAACAGATACCAGTCTGCTGTCCAAGTAAGTAATTAATTAGTCCTCCTAAGTAAGATTGCAGTTGTTTCTTTATATGAGATATAAAAGTGTAGACCAGACTATGCCTGGGTAGTAAAGATCCTCTGACACATAATGAAGGTTATCTAACCACCTCAAATTCCAAGTTGATTAATATCATAATATGCCCATCTAATGATTTCAGTTGTATAACACATTTTCATTTTCTGTCCCTATTTATACTGTTAAACAGTACATTTGGTTTTCCTTAGAGGTATCTAAAGTTAGTGGTGGGTGCAGTGAACTCCTAGGGTAGCTTAGAAGTTGTGCCTAAACTGGAACACTCCTATTATCTGTTTGCACTTAGAGTAATGGAAGAGACAAGGAAAAGGAGATCCACATTTTCCAACCATGGTTCTGGGCAGCAATATCTGACAGAGAGAACATTGCTGTGGTGTAATTTAAAACAATGAGTGGCACCAAGCAGGTGAAAAGAGGAAAAAAGCTTTTCACACAAGGTGGACTAGCCTGACTATGAATTACCAGAACAGCTTCCTGTGTCAAACATAATTTCCTTACCCCTGAAGATAGGAAAACTAACAAGGACTGAATTTTCCTTGGTGAAATTGTCTTTTATGATTTACTTACATGCCTTTGTATTCCATAATGTACATCGATATTTTCCATTGAAGAAACAGGTAACAGTCCTTGCAATAATGCTCCCCTTTCTGAAAATATTGTGCAAGACGATACACTGCAGGTTTAATTGGAACCAGAGACTTTTGGACTTTTATACCCACTACCGATTCACATGGTGAAAGTAAATCAAGCCCTATATAAACAAAACAGATGGAAGTGACGCTAATAGTACAATGTCAGCAGTATCCACAGATTGACAGAGCTAGTTATGTTGCCAGATGCACAGAATGTTGCACTACTTGTTCCTTATAAACTAGACTTGATGGAGTATGTCAATGTCAAACTCCTTGCTGATTTACACACGAACATACAAAGACATGCACACTCACAGATACTCACGTTCCTGTGATCTATATCAACCATACCATCTGCTTTCTGCTTTGCATGTGGTAGCTAACTAACTATCCTACTGTGCACGGGTATCACTGAGTACATGCTGTGGAGGCAAACAACAGTTTTTTTCCTTCCTCTACCCTATTTAGTGTTATAAAATAGGCTTGTTAACATTTGCCATCTAGGCACGTATATTCCACATATATTTTTGAATCTTGTTTCTCATTTGTACTTATTCCTTTGGCCAGCGTATCTTTCCACATACCCAGAAATTTAAAGGCTTCACCCTCTTTGTGGAAACTGTACAGCTTTAAGCACATAGCGCAGCCTTCATTTACACCTTGGAAGAAGCACAAAACAGTGAGCTCCAGACAGGTAGAAGCACATAAAGTGAAGACAGCATTTCATTAGTTTTTGTAACAGATACACTCAGCTGAGAGTCTATTGAAACGTCTTCATCAGGCAGCAGCACTAACTGAGAGTGCAAAATGTCAGGAGAAGGATGTGCTGCTTGGAGGGACAGAAAGCTGACCTAGCTACAGCCAGCGCCTAAAGTCTCTTTCTGACCCATTTCATTGTCTGGCACCTGTCATTATAACAATCTTTCCAAAAGATCTACGGAAATTACACTTACCCTCTGGTAACTAGGTAACATAATCTCCCGGAGGCTAGCTAATTGCAGCCCATGATAACCTCACATACAGCAACTGTTAAATTTTTCATTTCTTTCAAATTATTATGGATCAGTGGAGAGGGTATTGATTTGATTCATTAACTGATTCCCAGTCTGTTCCAAGGTTAATGATTACATGTATCTCAATTACATCCTTAACAGGTTATACTGTATGATTTGTTTCAACTGCAATGTACATTGCGTATCTTCCACAGCTGAAAGCCTTAGCACTTGATGATTTAATAAGGCCTTTTTTTCCATTTCACTGAACATGCCTACAAGGCACAAGTACATCTGGGACAACGGCAAAAAGAAAGCTTTCCCCAAATTCTTTAAAGAGCATGTGCAAGACATACTCCGAAAAACAGTCTCAAAAGGCCACAGAGATAACCCAAGATTCTTTAGAGTTTAAGGTATTTGAAGACAATTCAGAAGATATTGGAGGTGATGATTGATTCTCTCTGGTTTTATTACTTCAACACCACTTGAAGTTCATATTACCTGTCAATTAAGTTTTAAGCTGCTTTGGGTTGCTTGGCTGAAAATGACTTTACAAATCTTGGATGAATGTTTGCCAGTCTCTGTTGAAATGGATTGTATATTTCACCAGTGACACAGTGACACCGGTCAAGCATTGGCACAGGCTGACCAGGGAGGTGGTGGAGTCACCATCTCTGGAAGCATTCAAAAAACGTGTGGATGTGGCGCTTCAGGACATGGTTTAGGGGACACGATGGCACTGGATTAACGGTTGGACTTGATGATCCTGAAGGTCCTTTCCAACCTTAGTGATTCTGTGATTCACTCTTCTTAGCAGCATTGCAGAATCCTTTTGGCTTACAAGAGCCCCCTGAAATTTTGCGCTGAGATTACCGCTAATGCAGTCACAGAAAATAATTTTTTTCATCACACATCACTCCTAGTAAGACATTATTCTTGATACTGCTATTGGACTGCTGCCTCATTTGGAGCTGAGGCCCATGGTGCCAGGCTCTGTACAAATTGCGAATGACAGTCCCCTGGGAAATAGTCCTGGGGAAAAACAGGTGTGGGAAAAGTTACACAATGGGGCAGTGAGAGACCTGTCAGAGCTGTTGAGGTCTCCTGTACCTACAGTTAAGTGGCTAGAGAACAGTAATCCAATGCTTTCTCTACCCATTATTTTAATTTGCATCCTGTTTCTTTAACTGCGTGATACTGTGGGCTTAGTTGGATAAACACTGGGTGATGAGATGAGAGAACTTTTCCTGCGTGAGGCAGAAATTTAATGGAACAGTACTTCACTTTGTCTGTGACACTACTTTGCACAAGTCTCTCGAAGTGCAAATAGGCTCACTACATGTCTTTGGATCGGGTAGATATTGTTACACCCATTTGCAGACCGGTAAACTGAGGGCTGGAGGGACTGAGTGTAATAACCAAGGACACAGAGGAAGTCGATGTCAGAAATGGGAACACAACGCAGAAATTCTTGACTCTCGGTCGCTGTTCTGACTCCTGATCCACATTACTTCCAGCCGTTTGCATTCTGCAGATATAAAGACCCTTTTATCCTTTCATCTCTCTCCCTCTCAATCCTTTACTTTGGAACCCCGAGATACTGTAGTTTAGTTTGGAAACTAGGAAGCCAAATGAGTATAGTCATGAGGAAAGACTTCAGTTATACAATCCATTAAATAAAACAATAGAGCTTGCAGCTGAGCTATTAAAAAGCGTAGAGCAATTTTTATTTCAATGGCTACATTTTATTTCCTCTTCTGAGTGACTGCTAACAAAGGGCTGCTGAAAGGACTGGATAAAAAGTAGACGTCAGATGCAAGATCCATGAGTTAAACAACATTATTAGATACAATTTCATAAAATCTAGTTGCTTTTCTGCTACTAGAAATCATGTCCTTTTGTCAACTTGTGGTCACATCAGCACTTCTGTTGATATAATTTGCTCCAGCTGCAGAGCGTAGCTGGCCTGCAAATCAAGAACTAGAATAGGGACAGTCAGGAATAACTCAATGGCTTGGATAATGTGCAAATCACTACGCATCTTGCTATTAGTATAGTTTATTTTCTCTCAGAATATTTGGAACATGAAAAATTTATCTTTAGCAAAACAGCCGATCTGACACTTTACTGAGAGCAGAACTGGCTGGCTAGCTTATTGTAACACCCCTCCTCCCCTCACAGCCCACACACACATACACCCCCCACTCTATAATCATTTAAGTGGGATTATCATATCAAAACCCTTCATTATCTTTCATTGAATTCAGACCAAACACCTAATTTCATATATTGTTCGAGGTCTCCCTGTAATATTGCTCACAATCCTCTACATTCACTTTTCAAATGTTTAAAAGAGGTTCGGGGTTTTTTATTTCCACTTTGTTTCCCATTTTCACCCTTTTCTACCTTGTACTCAAAATGGCCAGAATAAGTAGTCCATCCTCACAGTAATGAGATCCTTCAAACTCCAGCCTTCTGGACAGATGGGAACCTGGTTGGAAATGAAATACAGCACATCTGGTGGAGCACAGAATGAATGAACATTGTGCAAAAACGGAAAAAGACTACTAAAGCAACCATTCTCTTTTGTCTCCACATAAATAGGAAGCATACAGAAACAAGACGATGTTAGCACAGTCCTTATTTCAATCTACTTTTAAAATATACTTTTCATTTAAAACAAAGCAGACAGTTGGTACCAGGAATCTACAGAAGTCCAAACCTGTTAAGTTCACATTAATATCGAAGCTTTCTGCTTCTGATAAACAATTAAGGAAAGCAAAACAATACAAAATACAGCTGGAACTGCCCCTGTTAACAACAGTGATTAATCATCTGTGAAAATGCTGCAAAAAGTTTGTTATTTTCCCATGCAAGTAAATGGCATACTGTCTTTGTGCAGAAAGCAAACACCTCAGCGCAGGTGCCAGGAGCACTACAGACCCGTTGCTTGAGCTCCCTTCACCAACCCTGACAGGCATTTTTCTCTTTAACTTACTCACCTCACTTAAAAACCCATTTAGATCCAGTTTGGCACCATTTAACACCACTGTCTTGATTTTGCTCATCTATCCTTTTTGTCAGATTAGGATTATAATTTAGCTAATAGCATGCTACCTGTGTGAAAAATATGAATCCCTCTGCTTTTATCAAGGTTTTACCTCTTGGCAATGAAGACAAGGTTTAAGCTTCTCCTGGCATTATAGAAGTGCTCCATCAAGCTAAGCAGTGATTGGCTTCACAATAATTATACACTCAGTGTTTCGTGGTATGCACACTGCTTCAGCCTTTAAATTCACTATTGCCACATATGTCACGGAATCATTGAGGTTGGAAAAGACCTTTAAGGTCATCACGTGCAAAGTGGTGCACCCAAGTGGTGCACTAAAGGTCAAACTGAAAACAATACTGGGTAACCGTAATCAATAGCTCTCCAGATTATGTGTAGGAAACGTCTTTCTTCAAGGTGTAAAGTGATGGTTAAAAAGAGCAGCAGAGTTTTCACTCCTGGCCTTCCCTGAACTGCATGTTTTTAAGCTGGTAGATTGTGGAAGGCTTTTATCTCCTTCAACCATTGCCAGAGACAGGGCATGACTGATCCACACTCAGGCTTTTCAGGCAAATCTGGTTCTTTCTGTTTTGAAAAACCTTTGTCTCATAGCACAGTATTAAATCTCTTGGTCCAATCAAAACAATCTAATAGGGAATAAATCTTACCTCATTATCTTACATCAGCATTTTTTGGTGATCAGTATTGTGATCCAAAATGAAAAATGTTAAATGCATCTTTTGTTATTCATGTAAAGTGGACAATAACATAATTTCCCAGTTGTCTTTTCTCCTTTTCACTTAGTTTTTTGTGCCTGTTTTACCTCATCAGCACAATAGACAACTTCTACTAATCTTACAGAATACATTTTAAAAAGACTAGACACTTAAAAAACACCACTTTGTGGCCAAAGCTGCCCTGAATCTCATGAACAGCAAGGAACTTTCACAAGTATGCCATGCTAAAATGAAGTCAGACAATTGCCACAGATGCTGCAAAATCAAGACTGTAAAAAATTTTGAAATGTGAACTACTTAATCAGCTATCTTCTCAAAATTTGATTCATTGTTTCTATCAATGAGGTATTTTTTTATTTTGCTAATAACAGCAAGCAAATACAAAAAAAAATCCTTGAGCAATTTAAATTTGGTGATCTTAGTCTAAACAATAACACAGATTAGTTTAAGCTAAACAGAAAGGGGTTCTGGAAGTGATACGGCAAATCTAAAATGCCACATCTTTCGTGCTTTTGCTACATAAAATCTAAGACTTTCATTACCCATCATCACTTTCAAATAAGAAATTGGCAATTTAAAGCTCGCTGATGAAATTACATTAATCATTGAAATGCCATTCATATTTTGCCACTGTATCCAACGATCGGGTCTGCAGGCATACCAGTCCCAAAAGTGCCTGCCTAAAGCCAGAGTTCTGGACTGTTTTAGACATACTTAGGCTCTGACGTTAGCTGATGGATGATAGCCTCTTTGTGGCTATGGAATAAAGGCACACTGCCATTCCTGAGCTGTCAGCCCCTCAGTGTGACTGGTTATGCTGGTGTGCTCCTGCATCTCCCACCACGAAGAGCGGTTGCTGTGGCTCTGCCTTAGTTTTCACCCACTCCAGTCAGACTGTCTTGTTCCAGTCAAATAGTTTTCTTCCAGAAGAAGTCATGTGCTGGCTTCTTGGATCATCTCTTGTTTTCAGAATACAGAGGCAACTTTTCTCTTTGCAACTGAAAAAGGCTAGTAAGTGAGTCACGCTACAGGCATGTGAATACCAATCTGATAACCTTCTATGATGATATGACGGGCTTGGAAAATGTGGGGAGAGCAGAGGATGTTGTTGCTCTTCAGTATGGCTTTTGGCAGTGTCTTTTGCAGCATCCTCATTGAAAAACTGATGAAGTACAGATGAAATAAGTGGACAGTGAGGCGGACTGGGAACTGACAAAACTGCTGGGCTCAAAGGGTTGGCATCAGCAGCACGAAGTCCAGCTGCAGGACAGCTGTCGGTGATGTGCCCCAGACGCTGATGTTGGGTCCAGGACTCCTGCACTTTAACACCTCCATTGACGGGACAGGGTGCACTCTCAGCAAGTTACCAGATTGTACAAAACCAGGAGGAGTGGCTGATACACTAGATAGCTGTGTTGTCATCCACAGGGACCCAGACAGGCTGAGGCATCTCAAAAAGTCCAACACAAGGAAATCTGAAGTCCCCCACCTGGCGGGGAAACAACTCCATGCACACTGGATGCTAACAGGCTGGAAAGCAGCCCTGCAGAGAAGGCCCAGGGCATCTTAGTGGACACCAGGCTGGCCATGAGCCAGCTATGTGCTTTTCCAGCAGAGAAGGCCAACAGCTTCCTGGGCTGCATTAGGCAGAGCATTGCCAGCAGGTCAAGGGAGGTCATCCTTCTTCTCTACTCAGAACTTGGAGTGATGGGTCCAGTTCTGGGCTCCCCAGTACAAGAGAAACATGGGCTAAAATAGAGTCCAGTATAGGGTCCAAATGAAGGGGCTGGAGCATCTGACATACAAGGAGAGACTGAGGGAGCTGTGACTGTTCAGCTTGGAGAAGAATAGGCTCCTGGAGATCTTGTTAATGTATATAAATACCCGATGGAGGAGTAAAGAATTTGGAGCCAGACTTTGCAGTAATCAGTGGCAGGATAAGAGGTAATGGGCACAAATCAAAATACAAGAAATTCTATTTCAACATAAGAAAAAATACCGTGAGGGGTGTCAAACACTGTCAGAGCCTGACCAGAGAGATTGTGGAGTCTCTGTCCTTGGAGATATTCAGAAGCCATCTGGAAACAGTTCTGGGCACAGGGGACCAGACTAGACCATCTCCCGAGGTCCCTTCCAACTGCAATCATTTTGTGAATGAAATCATTGATTCAAGCTCAAATGAGGCAAGATGAAAATGACCTTCAGTGAGCTGGCCAGGAAATAAGCCTTATCATTTGCTGATGGCATCTGTTCAGCAGCTATTAAGTCAGCAAAACATTTTCAAAAATGGTTGTCTGGATTTAACAGGAAAAAATTCTGGAAACCTTAATTAAGCAATCTTGATAAGACCAAACCTAATCATCTTTAAAGTTTATTGTAAGGCCCACCTCTTAATCAAGACTTTCCCACAAAGATAGAGCTAAAGAGCGCTTGACTGTCTTGGAGAGATGAAAGAGTAGCAGAAAATGGTGTATGAGAGAAGATGAAGGAAGAAACGTAAAAAATATGAAATAAGAAAGATACCTTGTAGTCATAGAAATGCAATTAGGAGGGAACTTCTATAATAGCAAGTCTTCTGTTTTATACCCAGATACCACGTTTAGTAGCTCTACAGTTATCTTGAAAAGCATATCAATATAGCTAATTACGCTGAGAAAAAAACAGTTGTGGTGAGGTCATGTTCATGAAGACAGTTCCACTTCTTCATCCACAGGGACTCCGAGACACAAACAATAACGGTTCTGCCCAGCAGCTATCCCCTCTGATGGATGCTTCCCAAGATATCCCCTTCTTCCCCCCACCACACCACCTGAAAACAGTCATAATCAGAGATTAGGAGAAGGAAGGGTGCATCTACTGGATCTATTGTAAAAAGATTTCATTCACTGTTCTCTGCAGGGATCAGGTGAGATACAATACCCTGGGATCTATTTAGGGCTGGAATGTCTTTTCCTGTTACTTGGCTGCTGAGTTTATGAAGATATACATGTGGAGAGAAAAAAATGTCCCAATACAAACAATTTAAGCATTTCCATCCAAATGTCAAATTCTCAGAACTCCTGCTTAGCAGTTTTCAACTCTCGAGACATCTAAAGTCTTTGCACGCCCGTTTTTGTCAATACAGTCCCCTCAGAGCAGCTGAGCTCTACTTCTCTGGTCATGTGGTGGGGATGAAAGGGGCAAGGGGCTTGCTGCTCATGTTTTCCCCATTTTTCTCCCCAAATAAGTCTCATATTTACTTATTCTCAAATTTCATCTACTAGCCTGTACTCCACACTATTCACAGGCAGAAGAGGAGGTGGTGCCCCTAACTTCTTAGCCAGTTTCCCAGTGGTTAGAAAACCATGTTCGTGGTGAGGAAGAGTTTTCTGGGGGTGGAAGAGAAGATGTGGTTTAGACAGTGCAGGAAACTGAAATGAGGTCTTCCACATCCTGAGTCTACTGGCCAACAAAGGCATTATGACCTTCTGGTTTCAATACCTTTATCAAAAGAAGAAAAAAAAAACAAACCACCAGATGGACTTTCCACCCCAGGCTTTTAATTTGGGTATTACAAATTGCACGAGGTGGCTAGACCCATGCGGGAAGATGCTACGGTGTCCAGCACTGTTCTACCTAACTCCCTTTGCAGATCTGGTCCTTGGCCTTGTGGGGTATTGTAATAACAGCATCCACCTCTTTTTTTTTCCAGATTCATGCAATCAGGTCAAGGGATAGGTCATCAAATTGCCTTTCGCAAAGTCGGACAGCAGGTAATTTGTGAAGTGCCTGCTGAATGGGGATCAATTACTTTCATTCTGCTTTTATGCCCCTATACTTGTTCACGTATGGATTGAGCCCATGCTTTATCATCCTTAAACAAAGAATTGGTTGTAGCAGTCAGCGAAATGTACAAGGCCTGTCCTAAGTGATAGCAAACACACATGCTTCTCAGGCCACAAAATTGCTAAGTCTATGTCAACTCTTAAATGATTATCTATTATCTTCAATTTTGTCTACGTCTAGTCACAGAGTGGTAACAAAAGTATGGTTTTTTTTCACAGTTTACCCTGTGTTTCTAAAAGGAAAACATTTTTCCTATAGAGCTGGAAAAGGTTGCAGGGAGGAGGGGACAGGGAGAGAAGACACTCTTTTTCAAAATGTCGTTTTTCCTTCAGCATGTCACGTTTTTGGATAGCCCCTCCAGAGCTGGTGAAGGCACAGTGATCTGTAAGGTCATGTAAAAGCAGAGGATTCTGCAGCACACCCTATAAAGGCTGGTTTTACGCAGTGAATGAATGTCCTGCTGCTGTGGTTCAGTTTCACGGAGTGTCAAACCTCTGGTGTAAAGGTGCTTTTCCATCACTTCAGATTCAAAAGAATCTTAATATGAAAGATGAGAATGAGAGGACTGCCAGGTTGTGTGGCAGCTGTGCAAGTGAGGGAAATGCTTTTGCTGGCAATAGCATTTTCTTGTTAGGAAAAAAAAAAAAGAAAGAAAACAAAAAAATAATAAAAAAAAAGAACAAAACCAGAAAAAGCAACCCAAAGAGGATCTTTTTTGTGTATGTTTTAAATCAGATGGATTTCCTTTCTGTAAGCTCATGGAGATGTCCATGGGTCACAGGGACATATTGAGGGTGAGAGACACCCTAGTGATGTTTTTAAGGTGCAGAGAAAGTGAACTCGAACTGCTACAAAGCTGCCTGGTCTAAGCGTGATCCCAGATGTGAAAAAAGAAAGGGTCTAGTACAAATGCATCTTGGAATGCTTTCTGTTGTTCACTCCATGTTTTGGCTGGCTTAAATGGTTTATAGGATTGTTCTCATTTTGTTTTGCCTAAAGATCCACTTGGCTAGCATGTTGTGAGCAAAGCAGAGGCGCTCAGAGAGCATGAGAAGGGAAGAATTAAAGTGCTACAACTAACAACAAAATTAAAAGGCTAATTTTAAGGAGTGCACTTGAGATTTATGCAGCTGACAGACGTGCAAGGAGTTAAGACCTAACTTACTTCTGTTTCATTTTCTGGATGTTTTTCCTGAGTTTGATCCAATTACCAGAGTATGTACATGGATCTCAAGACTACAGAGCTATATTCCTGCTGTGCCACTGATTCATTGTCTGACTAGAGAGCAGGCTAATCAACTTCTTCTGTCTAGTTGCCTGCTTGGGAAAACGGATGATATAATTATTTCACTGAGACTTAAATTCTAGGAGATGGTCTGATATTCTCTGATTTAACACTGTATATTATTTCAGAGAATATTATTATCTTCTTCCTATTCTGTAGGATAAACACTAGTCCCAGTTTTCCCTGAATAATTTTTAGTCATTCTCCTCTTGTTGCCCCAAACTAAAACATGAATAAAGAATCCCAAATTTGAACAAGAATATTGTGTGTCACATCCTAACACAGAATCATCTACAGATATTTGCGTAGGTGTGACAAAGCTAATTTGCTTTGATACCATCTTAGCACTCTTTTCTTTTCTTTATTTTTCTTCTCCACCCCCCCACCCCCTATTTATTATCTGTGCATCTTAGCTGCTGTTTCTTCTCACTTCATTGCAGCATGGCATTAACTCTGTCAGTGCCTGAGACTGAAGACAGATTTGCCATCTGAGCCATTTTTTCCTGCTGCAGGGAAGCTTTCTCTCCCTGATGCCCGCTGCGGCCCATGTAACTCCAGTGCACTATAGCAGGACTATGTTTGGATGTTTCATCTATTCGTATGTGGAAAGGGCTTCAGATCAAGAAACGCTTTGGAAAATAAGCTCTTCGTATCTGTTCTTCCAACAGAGTCTGAGAGGTTTACTGAACATCATAGTATTGGAGTAACTGGGGGAAACAAACACACACATGATACCTAACTGTAAAAGAGACTTCAGAGTATTTAAACAACAGTACAGGAGAAAATAGCCTTTCATCAAACAGAAATCTCAGAGCGTATGATAATAAGACAATGCTGGGTAAAAAGGCTGGTTTGAAAAACTTTGGAAGAAAGACCATTAACATTCTGAGAACAGTGAATTTTGCTTTATTTCTCCTCTGGTAAACTTGCCTGGCACATTGGTGCTCCAATAAGATTGTCTGATCTTTGACAGACAATGAAGTTGTAGCCAGAGCAACCAGGAGTAGCCAAGAATTTGAAAAAATTTCTGTCTGGTTCTCCTTTTTCGTGATAAGATAGGACTTGGATTATGGCAGATCAGATTGCAGGATAGAAGAGGGTTAATGTGGAATGTCAGGGATAAGTTTATTACCAGTATGGAAGTAATGGTGAATATATCTGACCTGGAGCAGGGCAATGTTAACGCTCAGTAGGAACCAAACTCCAAACAAATCACATAGTCCTGTCCTCAACGGAAACCTACTCCTGAAAGATATCCAAAGGGTCCATGTGTTTTTACACATTGGAAACACTTGTAAAGTTTGTCATGCCAAGTATAATTGAACCAAACCCAACTGAAACTATAACAGCAAAACCAGCAGCAGGAGAGGTAATTTGTAATTTCTTTAAAACATTTGTAATTTATAATTTATTAAACAGCCTCTAAATATATACTACCAAGAGATTCCATGGCTGCTTCATGCACTAGGGTTTCTGCAGCCTGTTTGTTGCCATCATCCTACATCCTGAGCAAGAAGACTTTCGATGTACTTACCATGAAGTGCAAACAGTCAATGCCAACAGAAGGGCCTGGTCATAGACATATTTCATAACATCACAGGTCTGTAAATTGCTTCCACTGCTATTGCTTTTATTCCCATTACCTTCAACTCCCATACTGCTCAGATGCAGGAAACTCTTGAACTTCCCCTCAAAATTGCATCTTCAGTCACAACTCTTTCCAGAAAGAAAGAAACCATGAGGTTTGAGGGTTTTCTGTGTATGTCAAGAAACACCCCCGACCTGGCACTGGTTTTCTTTGCCCTGTGCACTCCAGGCAGCAGCACGTGAGGTCTGGTCATGTCTGCTCGGGCTTCACATGGGCCAACAGCTGGGCTACCACATTCACATGGTGCTTACATGGAACAAAACTTAAGCTGTGTCTAAGCAAGCCTTTCTAGCTCAGGGACATACCAACACATTCATACCTCTTCTTAGTCAACTCAGTGCATGACATAGTAAGATTATAGCATATAAGTGTACTACAACCAGTCATCGTTCAACATGTGGGCTTATGCAAACAGTTGCTATGGCCTTACATGGTTTTTTTACAAACCATGCTATTATTTTAATGGAGTTTATAAAAAAAATTTTTTTTTCCTATCCAATCTGTGTGTTTATTTTTGTGTTTAGTTTTAGTCCTTCAGTATTGTCTTTTGAAGGGCTAAGGAGCTGAATCACTATCCTTGCATGAAATAGAGTAAAATAGCTTTCTCATTTCGACACTGTTTTTCTGAAATGCTAGCAAGCATAACTGTTTGAGATGCCCCTTGCATGTCCCTGATTGGCACCAACATTTTCAAAGGATATTCAGAAAGGATAACTTTAGCCTGGAGAAGGCCCATTTCTCTCCAGGCAATGAAGAGAGAAAAGATCTCCCAAGGGTGATTGTGTTGGGTGATCAATGACCCTAAGAAGAACAATTAACTGTAGAGGGAAAGTGGTTCTTTCTGGAGAGCCTTGCTGGGCTGAGGTCAGCTTTTGTGCATATGTTTAGCTGGCATCAAGCTTAAAGACACAGTTTTGATGTTTAGGCCCAGGAAAGAAGGGACCAGAAGTAGATACGATCAGTCTAGAGGGAGTTACAGCTGTGTGGAGAGACATTAAAGCATGAAGCTGGTATAGGAGATCCATCCCTCCTACTTCTGCAGTGCATCATGAATGAGACATGTTAAACACGTCTGTAGGAAGGAAGCCATGCCTGAAATATGACGTGTTCATACAATTCAAGCAGAGAAAGAAACACTTAGGTGGTCAATCGGCTACTACAAATTAGGGAAATTCTGAGGTTGCTCTAATCTGGAAGCCATTCTTGCCCCCTTGGCTGTAACCAGATTTCTGAAGGGAGTGAAGGGCTTCTCATATTTCCACTTGATTCTTTGTCTTCCCTGAGGCATATCTAGGGATTTGACTTTCCATGTTATCTGGATTTCTTTGTACTGAGGTAACATTTCAGTCTCTCATTGCTAAAAAAAATAAATTAAAAAGTCTTTTGGGATTAGACGAATCTCCTTCACATTGTGACCATGATAACTCTTCTCCATTTGGAAGAAATGTAAGAGGCAACTAAATGTCTTTCAGAAAAAAGACAGTGAAACAGTAAAAGCCATCGCTGTGTGCAATCTATGATGACCTGCACTAGGCTCATGTACCCACAGGTAAATGTCTGTGTATATTTGTGTATTAACACATGCATATTGCTATATACAGACTTCACATGTAATTATGAAAAAGAAAACTTAAACCTAAATATCCATTTTCATGGTTGTTCAACAAGGGCTGAAAGATTAAGCTTACCAATTGAGTTTAAAATATATTTCAGGAACTACTATATTGTGTGCACTGATGAATATCAAATGTTTTTCTTTAAATATAGACCTAACTTCCATCTCTAGGATATGGCTTGATTGGAAAATTATTTTAAAGAGATTGTGCCAATCCATTCCAGAAACATTACACTCATGTGAATGGGAAATTGTAAGCACGATAACACACAGAAGAAACAAAACAGTAAGGCTGTTTGCTATATATACACTACAAAAAAAACAAACTCTTGGGTTTGACATTTTAAGGTTCTTCTTCTCCCATCTTTTCACCATAACTTCTGTTTTTTACAAGATTGCCCCATACTTTGTCCTGCTTCAGGTCCAACCCAGGAGATGTTCCTTCAGCTGCATTTCTTCACACTCACTCCTTTATTACAACACCACATTCCAGTTTTTTTAATCCTGCCAACTTTCGTTTGGACATATCTGAATTGGCCAGTCTAGTGACTGTCCCAACTGACAAGTCCCCACTTGTCCACAGCTGTATGACAACACCAGTGCTGCCTTCCAGTCTCGTGTTATATGTATTGAACGACGAATGTTGCCCCTCCTGTCGTTAAACCGCAGCGAGCAGCGTCAGCCTGCTCATCCCTGCGAGATTCTGCAAATCCAGCCGTTTCATCTCTCACAGACAGTGAACGGGACTTAAACGGAGTGAGGCCAGAGCAGGAGAGCACGTGTGTTTATATTGACCCTAGAGCACTTAAAAAAATGAATTAGTAGGTAGAAAACACAGCCGAATTCAGTCATGAGTTAGTGATGGTGTAAGCTACATGTCGTGTATCTGTCGGTCAGGAAACAGGTGTATGTGGGTGTAAGTGCCAGAGCTGTTCGACTTGCAGCAACTTGGCATTTAGTGGGAGTGTAATCTGAGTGTAATGTGTGCTCCCAGATATGGAAGGAGCAACCGGGGGACACAGCAAAGCAATCGGGCAATGGAAGGGTTAAGCAAGGTTGCAGCACCCACCGAAAGACGGCTTTCTCCGGGATACTGGTGTATTTCTCCGTTTTTCTTTTCTTTCTATGCCCACAGGGTCAGACCTTCCGCGGGTTTCAAGGGGGCTGCAGGAGAGCCCTACTGTTAAGCTCGGCTTTTCCCCAACTGAACTGACATACAGAACACCTCCAAGATATTTTGCAAGCAGACACAAATTTGCTCTTCCTGTGCTCTGAGCCAGCCAGATGCAAACTGGCTTTAAACCAGGAGCCGTGTAGCTGCAGTTAGCAGGCGTGCAGCCCGCGCTAATAAGCCTTGCTGAGAAGGCTGGATGTATTTTCTCAGGCTCAGCGCTGAGCTACTGAGCTACAGCTCAGCTCCGGATGCAGGCAAAATGAGGTCTCCAACGCTGCTGAAGACCAGGGTTGACACCACCTGCGCCAGAGACAAGCTTCGTCCTTAGTTTCACGTGTGTAGTCAGAAGCGGTTAATTGGTGGTTTAAAATAATTTTGACATTATCGCAATAACTGGTGATGTCACCATGGGAAAAAGATGAAATGTCTGAAAGGTGTAGAATTCACCAGAATAAATTGGTTCTTTTGTCTAAGAATCCAGTGGGTTCCTGACATATTGCCTTTTAAGAAAGACAACTTTTCAAATACTTTTTTTTTTAATGTATCAGGAAGTGTGCAGAGAGCTTGGTTGAGATTTCAGGAACCTCTCATAGCAGGACACCAGAAAAAAAATAGAAATGCTCCATACCCATTTTGTATATATGGAGTAATCTTTTGTGCCTCCTGAATCATCTCAACAGCCTTTTGATGTTCTATGCACTCTGGTATAAATAATCACCTGTAATCAGGGATGCTGTGGGTGTAGGAAGAGCAGCAAAAAAAAAGTCTACCTGAAAATCCCCATGCTGCCTCTGAGAAGGAGGAGGGAAATTGAGGGATATCTCCAAAGGTTTGAAAATGCATGTAATAAGCACTTACATTTTTCTCTAGATTTGCCCGTCACTAGTCAAAGGTCTTATTCATGTATCACGTGTATTTTCCCTGAGTAAAATTGTCTTTTCTTCTGGAAGATGCATCTCATTTTAAATTGCTGCCAACTCTAATCAAAACCACCTACGCAACAATACCAGGCACTTTTTTTTTCCCACCTCAGCCTTAGTTTTGCTTTTAGGATTGATGAAAAGTGCACACAAGCAATTCAATAGATAGGGACAAAAGAATTTAAACTAACAAGGCCCGTACCCCATGCATTTTTGTTTCTGTGCTCCAGCACCATTTCTGACGGGGACCTGAATATTTATCTAATGGCTAAGGTGTTCCTCTGCTCTCACATAGTTGTTTTTCTGTAGTCTCACTTGCCTGAGGTCCCAACACTCTCAACTCCTTCTCCAGGCTAACAGTTGAAGACATTTTTTGAAGACCTAGACCTGGTTTGCCCTTTTCAAATTAGGCTCAAAGTGGCATTTTTCTGTTCTATACTGAAGAGATGACCAAGGTTCTTCATATAATTTTCACCAGAAGGGATGGGAGCATTCATATCCAGCCTGTGTATGGCCCAGCAGTCACCCAGCTTTGGGTTGAGATGGGTAAAATCTGTCAGTGCTTCAGGATTTCAGATTGTAGTCCTACCTGAGTCCTGAAGTCTCCTGTTGAATTTGGCCACGTAGGATTACTTTGCTGAAAAAACAGTCTCTGAAAACCTGTGACCAACTTTGTCATGACCAGTGCTGAGGATAGTCCCATTTACTGCTGTGTAAGTAGTGGTGCATAACATGTCTTGTAGCAAAGCTGATTAATGGTCTACTGATTAGAAAACAATGAATCTCACTTTTATTCTCATGTACATTGGTTTTAGGTCAGTATGACTCTATTGATGGGAAGGTTACTCCTGATTTATACCAAGAAGACAGAGCATCAGGGCTGCCTTATGACAGCTGTTTTGAAAAAGTTCCAGAATAAGTTACCTAAACTAATTTCCTCCCCACCAGTTTTGTTCCTCTAGCTTAAAAGAAATGATTGCAGAAACTGTATTTTTTGTTGGATTGCTCTTGCAGTGGTGTCTGCAATTAAGAACCATCTCACTAAACAAACTGTAATTACTGCAAATTGTAGTAAGCAGTGGTAATTGACATGCTTCGTTAAAACTGGCTAGTTTTAAGGTAGCCTTTAAGGTTATTAAACAGTGAATTTATGACTTTAAACCATGTCTCTTCAGGTTTGAGAGTACTTAAAACATGGAACACAGCTATTTCTTGTAGTGTAGAGGGTGGGCACTGGTAATGAAGCGATTTATGGGAACGTACAAGTATGTTACCATGCAGCCTGTGTGCAGTCAGTCCCTATGGAAAGCTGCCATATCCATAATGTGCTCTGGAAGGGGGTCTGTGTTTAGCTGCCTGTTCATGAAGCTTACTAGGGAGCAAAGGAGCTTGAAGTAGCACCATTACCTGTAGAGAAAGGCTGAGTTAGGCCATTTGTAGATGTTTTTGACATTTAGTACTCATATTTCTAATTTTTTGAACTTAAGGCCTATAAAGCTGTACTGTCAGGAAAGTGCATTAATTTTAAGGAGAGAGGCTAGGAAATGTATTCCCAGTAACATTATTTAAACACTAAAAGGTTTCAAAAATATTTCTCTAGGAAGTACATCGTTCAGTGCCTCAGCAGGTGCATGAACTGGGTCACCTAACCACTGTGCATCACATCTGAGATGACTGAGGATCCCTCAGCCGACCATCAGTCTACCACCAGTTTTCTCATGGCAATAGTCCCTGTCCATGCCTATGTGGACCACAAAAGTTATGGTGTTACTGCACATCCCTTCAGTGAGCAGTCTTCTATGCACCTACATTTGTGCAGCGCATAAACACGGCACTGAAACATCTGTGGAGCTGTGCATAAAGGCCAGCAAGTGAGAGTTCGGAAGTGCCAGCAGAAGGGTTCTTGCGTGACCTTCAGCCCATTCCCATGAGTGTAACACAACCGTTTAATACACGGGTGGTTAAAAATACTGGGGTTTTCTTTTCACTCCTACATTTTTGTTATATTCCTTTAAGCAATTTTGCACGGTATAAAAATGTCCACAACAACAAATGATGGCCAGTGCAAGTCACTTCTGGGTGCCCACAGTCCTTAATCTTATGTTAGCTCACCCTTTTGCAGCTGGCCTATGGTGGTTTCTAAAGAATCTTGGTTAGCTTCATTAGAGCAGCCTTAGAAGAGATAGGCCATTAAGCCTGTGATTTCTGAATAAATTTCTAAATAAATAATTTCCCACAATGAATATTCATTGAATAGGCAGAAAAAAAGGGAAGCATTTTAATCTTTCTTGAGTAATGAAATCAGAATATCATTCGAGGTGAGGAAATGACTGTCTAAAAATGGGTGTGTTGTCTGGGACCCTGCTCAGTGGTGACAGATGTTTTCGGGAGCCTGGGAACGTCCCAGCACAATGCAGGGGAAAACAGCAATCTTTGGTTTCTTAATTCCACCTCTGCTCTGATCTCAACTTTGGTATCTCAGCGTAATTTTTTGTTCCATGACAAAGAATAAACATAGGGCAATTCTTCCATTTTACCACTCTACTGTGGCAATCTTGGAGTCATAACCCTTCTGCTGGGAACACTGTTCTTTTTTTTAATTTTCTCTTGGTTTAAGAACTTTTGAGGATATCTGTGTCGTGCAGCTTCTCTTCCAATTTAAACTTCTCTTTCAAAAAGTTTTTTCCTCGCATTGGTTATCTCCTGCCTCTTCCATCATAGCTCTTTGGAAAATACACCTCTATAGTGCAATACAGGTTCAAGAGACATTTTTTGACAGACCCTCCTGAGGGAGTATGTGCTCAACCAGTGAAGCTCCCATAGTTACCACAGCTACAACCCTTGAAAGGTCTTCACACTTTTGAGAGCTGTGTAAGAAAAGACTGAGTGCACTTTGCTTTGACAAAATTAAAACCACCTTCTGCTGGACTTTTGGCCAGTATGAACTTTTTGTTTAAACATGATTCAATTTGAGCTTCTGTGTGGTACCTGGTAAAATATTATGAGCAGTTTAACTCCCATTGCCCATATATGTAGAATATGTAAAGTAGAAGATATAAAGAATGTCAGAAAAGAAAGAGCAAATTTAGAAGAACATTGTGAAGCATTGTTTCTAACACACTGCACAGTGTGTAGCTATAAAAAGTTTTCATTCTGCTCACCCTTTTAAATATAGTTGAGTTACACTGGAAACAAAGATGTAATGTCAAAGGTATGAAGGATTTAGGAGGAAATGCACCGCTCCAATATATATTTGTAATCCCTGTATTTATTTTAATTATTGATTAGAAATGCTTATTGAGTTGTGCGAGTTCCAAGAGTGCTTTATTGCACAACAAGCACTTGCTAGAAAATGCCAGTACTGATCTGCCTCGAATCGTTTCATGTCATTCTAATCCTCCTCCAAATGCTTTCATGAGCTTCATCTGACTCTGTGTTATTTAACTGAATATCTTTTGTAAAGCAGTTTATCATGCTCAGCGATTGTTTGAGTGAGGGATCTTGGCCAGAGAAAAGCATAGCATACACTCCACAAGTACCTGAAATGCTGTATTTGCACACTACTAGTAAAATATTGAACATAGTCGTGCCATTACTCAGCTTGCCAAATGGATTTATGAGGAACTGAGGGGAGATCCTAACTTCTGAGCCCTGGAGAAACCAAAATTACACCCGTCCCCCAGTAGTACCAGGCATTATTGAGGAGGGAAGAACACTAAAGTGAATTAGTTTCCTCAATGCTGGCTAGCAGAATCTTCCCTTGGAAATCTCTCCTTGTTGTTGGCAGCCGTGAGAAGAGCAAGGCTGACTGGCCTTCCAGGCTTACCCTTCACAAATTACAGCAGTTCTGGCCACGTACATTTAACTTCTTGTTATTTTTGTTTGTCCCATTCTCACAGCATTGGAGCTGGTTTTGTGATGATCTGGGTGTCCTGAATGCTTGTTGTAATAGATGAGAAGGAATTTTTTCTCATTTGGAATGAAAGTTTACAGTGAGTAGTCTTTAAGGGTTAATCCAGAATCCTTTTTTTTTTTTTCCTTTGTCAGAGAATTATCCAGGCAAAATCAGGTTAAAAATAGTAATAAAACAGTTACTGATTAGCTGATTGCACTTTGTGGCCAGTGTCACACACAGGAAAAAAAGCTCTTTTGAAATAAACAAAAGCTGGAAATTTCATAGAATCACAGAATCACAGACCAGTTTGGGCTGGAGGGACCTCTCCAGGCCACCCAGTCCAGCCCCGGCCGTGAGCAGGGACATCCCCAACCAGAGCAGGGTGCCCAGAGCCCCGTCCAGCCTGACCTGGGGGGTTCCCAGGGACGGGGCATCCACCACCTCTCTGGGCAACCTGGGCCAGGGCTTCCCCACCCTCCTCGTGAAAAATGTCTTCCTTAGATCTCGTCTAAACCCGCCCCCTTCTAGTTTAAACCCAGCGGCCCTTGTGCTGTCGCTCCCGGCCCCGCTAACAAGCCCGTCCCCACCTTTCCTACAGGCCCCTCTCAGCCCTGGCAGCTGCAGGAAGGTCTCCCCGGAGCCTTCTCTGCTCCAGGCTGAGCCCCCCCAGCTCTCCCAGCCTGTCCTCCCAGCAGAGCTGTTCCAGCCCTCGGAGCGTTGCTGGGGCCTCCTCTGGCCCCGCTCCAGCAGCTCCGTGTCTCTCCTGTGCCTTCACATGCTTATAGCTATTTGAAAAGGAAAAAACATTCGGAGTATCCACAACCTTCACCATGGAGGTGGTTAATCTCTAGGTTTATATGAAAAAAAGGGCACAACTGGCAATGTCTGCTTCCAGGTACGCAGAATTGACTGATACAACAACTGTATGAAGTTATGGGCAGTCACTTTCAGCCCAGCATTTTGTCTGTCTTTGGAAGCCTAAAGGTGTAGGTCAATGTGGAACCCCGGCATTTCAGGGTAATGGAAACAGAACCATCATGCCGTTCTTGGTGTTAAATGATATATTCTTTTTGGTCTTGGGAAGTTGTTATTCAGCCTCCATTTACAAGCCGGGATTAACAGAGCTCACTGTTTTCTGATAAAGCAACATCTTATTATAAAATGTCAGTTCATCAGACCCATACTACTTGATTAAAAATATTGAATTAAACTTTAACCCATGTAACAACTGCATGAAACTGTTGCTTATACACCTGGAAACTTACTCCATCACCATCTTTATAC
Organism: Phaethon aethereus; assembly: GCF_964289735.1. NCBI lineage: Eukaryota > Metazoa > Chordata > Aves > Phaethontiformes > Phaethontidae > Phaethon > Phaethon aethereus. The sequence continues at coordinate 85,994,975 of NC_138577.1, read as the reverse complement.
ATCCTTACTGCTGGGATGTGTTGGACGGACTTTTCTAAACCAAGAATTCAGTTCCTTCAGAAAGTCCCCAGAGCTAACACAAAAAGCATTTGGTCATCAGCTTGTCCCTGGTCCTCTTGGTCAATCTGGCTGGTACCCCAGACCCTGTAAGGCTGGCATCCACTTTTAGAATTAATGAAAAAAGACAAGAATATTGAATTTTACTGAGCAGCTGCAGGGTCTGGGGAGCTATTTTATTTCAGTTACTTTGTTTTATTGCTCAAATTAATAAAAATGGGTTTAGTGTGATTTGGACCAAATGATATTTCAAAAAGAAACAGCTTTTCTTGAAAATTGGAAACCCAGATTTCTAGGCAGGTCTGCCTTAACACCAGGTGGTCTCTACATACTACTGTGACAGTAACATGTTCAAGTTGCCCCAAGTCCACATTGCCTCAGTATTTGTAGTATTCCCCAGAAGAATATTAAAGAAATATTTGCACTTATTAGAATGTGTGAAGACAGAGGTGGCATTGTTTAATTATCTAGAGCAATTGACAAGTTCAGTAGGAGCATTGCATTCATTATGGCTTTCTGATAATTGTTAATATTATTCACAGAAATATATGGTAGCTCATCCAAAACCAGTGATCTTTATTTTTTTGGTAGAACACATCATCATCATGTTATATTTTATAGTGTTTTATACTGCAGTTGTGCACTGTATGCTGACAGATATCCACAAGTTAACAAGTCTAACTAGACTGTAAGTATGCAGATAAAGGCAAGTTGGGATTGTTTGTCATGATGAAGTGATTCAGATTGTTTAGACGGATGAATGAAACTGTCTTGGCAAGGGGAATTCTTGCTTCCATTTGCTTGAATAAACGTCTGCATGCTATCTACAGTGTTTGATTATAGTCTGACTGTGATTAAATTTGTCACACAAAGTATTTGATCTATAGTTTATTTTACATTTGAGATGATGTAATCAATGACAAACTGCAATGATGGTAAGTTAGGTGCTTCATTATGAAGGCCCTACACATTAAAGGACACATATCTGAGCACTAGAAGCAAAAGGTTGAAACTCATCTGTCCAGCTTTGCTCAAGGCCAGTTCTTACAGACAACTAAAGAATGAGCAATAGAGAAAGGTAAACCTTTTAAATTGTTTAGGTGCCTCCAAATTTAGGTAGCATTCCAATAGACTTTTTTACTGAATCTAGCCTATAAGCCTTCTGTATAGACCGCCATCAATAAAGTAAGAGTATCATTCCTCCATCTCACCAACTTGTGAAAACAAACATATTAAACAGTGAGAAATGTTTAGGTACTGTGGTAAAGAATGTAGAGCGTGGACGATCCCAACACTCAATCATCACTGGATAGATGATCCTGCCTCAGATAGCTATGCTACTGTTGGTGTTTCTCCAGCAACCACACTGCACCGGGGAAAAGTGACCCATTGCCTAACTGTTTAGTTATACTTGGCTTGTTTATGTTATACTGTTTCAAATTTAGAACAGAACTCTGCATACACTTAGCCATTATGAATCCTCCTAATGTAGACAGTTCCAATGAGCTCAGCATACAAGAGCTTGCAGCATCCATCCATAGAGAGTTCCCAAAAGGACACCTTATTTGCAAATAAATAAATAAATAAATAAATAAATAAATAAATAAATAAATAAATAAATAAATAAAGCCCATTCCATATTTTAGCAAATTTAATATGTTTATTCCTGTTATACGTCTCTGAGCCTTGGGAATATAATTTTGGCATTCCTATCTCTTCACATATTGTGTCATAGTCTTAACATTTTAACAAAAGTTGTCATTGTCAAAACCTGTATTTATTACAAGAAATAAGGATGAGGAGAAAATGATTGTAAGAAGCTGAACAATCCCATAATAAGCATCATAAGAAAGCTATCTTCAGGAGTAATGTCTCCTAAACACAGTTTCTCTGACTACCCCTTGATTTCTCCATTGCTGTAAAGGACCAAGACTTTACTTTACTGTAGGTCCCTCCCCCAGACTTTGACCCACATAAATATAAGTTAAGCTGAAGAAAAAGTTTGATTAATTCCATTCAACCCTGAGATGGCAGATTAGGCAAAATGGCTCTTCAGCAGTCAGCTTCATCGTCCATTGGACTACTGGAGTCCTCTTCAAGGACTGCCCAGGTTTCAGTATTTTAAGTATCTGGAATGCCAGCGCATTATGAAATTGTAGAGAAAAAGAGAACTAAATATATAAAAAAAACCTTAAACGAAGCTTTTCAAACTAACTTCACACTAGGTGGGTTGAATTTCTTCTGCTCATCTCAAAATGGTCCTAAGCTGTAACAACCCAAGCTCAAAACCATGTGGACTTCCTGACAGCTCTGGGTGTTGCCAGCTTTCACTTGCTCCATGAACAAATACTGAGGAAAATTCCTCTGACTCTCTCTTCACCTCCTTGCTAGAGACCTCACCTTCCTTAGGGAAAAATGTCACGTTGAAATGCAACACTCAGCTTGTTTCTTTACCTCTGTAGAGAAAGATGAACATTAAGCAGTGCATGCCTTATCAACACTGAAAATACAGCACCTAAATGCACCCATTTATAAAAATGGGACCGATGGAAAAAGTGCAAAACTACCAGCAAAATTTCCTCAGAGGAGCACTGAGAGGCATCATACCTAGTTGTCTATCCACTAGATGAGTGGAGATTTTGGCTGCCCTTCTAAAGAGACCTCTTTTTCAATTCTCCATCGATCCCGTCCTACAGCAGTGCTTTTGGTAAGGAAAGGCTAGTGACTGTTGTCTGTTTGATGGGAACAAAGGGAGAGCATTTTCAGTGGAGTACCCTCAGCTATGGAATTAATTTCTTTGTTGGTCCAACACAGCTTAAGTGTCCTGACTTTCAGGGCACATAGCCAGATGAAGCTTTCCTAAGAAAAGAGAGTAAATATCATCGGTTAAGCTCTTATACTAGGAGGAACTGGCAGTGGCTCACATAGTAAAGGCTGCCTAATACTTTCCAGTATAAATTGCCTAATACTTTCCATTATAAGCACCTATTTTGAGAAACTTTCTGTTTACTATTTGCCCCAGAGATTATTACACTTTTGATTATATTCATATGTATTTCTTCTTTTCTCTGCTACCCTCTCTAGATGGCAAAATGCCAATTGATTTTGATGGATCAAAGATCCTGTTGTTACATTTTTTAGTTAGTGTTATTAATAATTTTGTGCATTTTAAGGCCTTCATTACTGAAGGTGACATACCTCAAGAACAGAAAGCAGACAAATACGGTACCTCTTTAGATGTGCACCAGCCACTTTTGTAACCAAGGTGCTAAAAGACGTAACCAAGCCAGTCAGGTTGTGATCCATGAGTATGGTCCTCACCATACAAGATGCATATTAGTTAAAAAACCAAAGCCTGTGGACACTTATGCTATATGAGAACCAGGCGAGAACCAGGCAACCTCCATCTTTCCTTTCTGGAAAAGAAACTGAGTAGCATGGCCATTTTCTTTGTTTCCCTCTGTTTTCAACATGTATATTATGCTTGCATTTCCACTCTGTATAGGCAGCTACTACTCTTCTATCCACTCACTGGACTGAAAGATCTTCAACTTGTGAAAAATGGACCCATGTTCCAAGGAGGTTTGGGCACCAGAAACAAGAGCTGCCAGAAAATCTTTCCAGTGTTTAGAAAGGAGGGCTACAGCAAGATGACAGGAATAAACATTCAAAGCCTCTCCATCTTTATTTCCAGAATCTGTCCTCTTTTTTTACTGGAGGAGTTCTCCCAGACCCAGTTAAAAAGAGCTGTATATTCTGCAAGGTATAGTCCCTGTGCCCCTAGGTCTTACAAGAAATGACAGTGTCCCTCTTTCACAATTCTTCTGCTAGCATTAGTCCTATACTTTTTATGATCAGGTGGAGGCAATCACAGCAGCCCATTAGTGGCCCCCTGACATGCGTGAACATTCATAAGAGAATATTTTCATTCATGGTCCATTTTAGGGCTAAAGTTGAGCAGCAACCATCGGTACCTCTATTTCTACAGCTTTCTGAAATAATGCAGAAACTTTGCGAAAAAAATCATTCATTGAGCAATTTATTTTTTTTTAAATTAGTGTCTAAGCTAACATATTTATAGCATTCCATAAATAAAAAGACCATGAAATAAAAATAAGCACAACACTTGAAAGTAAATCAGGCCAGTGGTTTGGTGGCAACTTTAGAAGTGGGTACTGGGCATATTGTATGCATTGATGTTTATTTATGTTTGACACCCTCAGTCCGGAGGTAGGCTATAAAATATATCATTTCTTCAGAGGTCAGTATAATCAAATATTCAGACATGAGGTTTACTGAGGTAACTGTCCCAAAGTCAGTCGTGGTAAACATTGGAATTAGAATCTACATAATTTTAAATGTTTCCATTACAAATTCGTTCCAGTATTCAAAGATGCCATAAAATGGACATAGATGATTGTCACAAAAAAAATAAAAGATTTTTATGTGCATACACACACACACACAAACACATTTAGGTTTTGTACTGGGTATTTTCAGCCAAATGGAAAACTCATGTTCACATCCCAGACACTCTTCTGATTGTCTGTGACCTCTGACTGAAGCAGAGGCAGAACAGACTTTTTTGTTGCTGCAAGCTACTTTTGCCTAGCTGGAGGGCTACATTTTTTTGAAATTTCCTACTATTCTGAGATTGTTTTCTGTCTGTTTAAGCTAATTCCTAAAAGTGCAAAATTTCACCCAATGTATTTTGCAAAAATTTTTACCAAAAAAAAAAGACATTTAATCCCTCCTGTTCTCCACAACACGTCCAGATTCATAAAAATCTGAATTAACCCAACTCACTAAAGTTTCACCCCACTAGAGAAGAGTTGTATCAAGACTGTCTTGATATCTGACTATATCATACTATGCTAGGGAAAATTGCACGTGGGCTAAAATGAGACTTTCATAAGAAGCACTGAGTTTAACCACGTCCACACTACTGCAATCCTGGGTTTTGCCATGGCCATACAGTTTTCCCGTAAGCCAAGTTCAGAGAGGAATTTGTGTCTGCAAAAGATAGGAGCATAGGGAGATGTGGGAGAAGACCTGGTGTTCGCGGCATTCATGGAAAACAAAACTAAACGAGGTCATCTAATAGCTCTGTTGGAAAGAGCATGTTAAATTAATACAGCTGAGAGATGGGTGAGTTCCGTCTCTTTTTCTAAAGAGGACGCCGCGGGCAATACTGAGGGGCCAGGGCAGCACTGCCTGCGATTGCCCTCCCCAGGATCTAGGAGGGTGCTGGATCAGGCCCTTTTATTTGCTGCTAGAGGTTGGCAGCCTGGATGCTTTGAGGCTGCGCTTCCCCAGCAGAGATGCTCATGCTTCTGCCTCCTCAAAAGGCCTCTTTTGCACGCAGACAGGGCCATCTTTGATCTCAGCTGGAGGTCTGCTGTTAACTGCTGCTGGGAAGCGGTTTCAAATCAGCAGGTCAACCAGATCTTTTGAAGATAGAGCCATTTATTCAGCAGCTAGAACAGCAACCGCAGGCAGCCAGAGGAGCATAAATTTTGTGTCTGGCGTTGGCCATTAAAACAGGGCTTTACTGTTTGTGGTCTCGAGCTGACTCAGTAGCACCATTGGAGCAGTGCGGTGATAAATGCGTATTCATCACCGTTGTATAATTTGGTTACTGAAGCATGCGCTCGGCGTGGCTGGCCGGGGGCGGACGCGTGACTGCAGGTCCCTCCTGGCGCCATTGTGTCACTCGGCACAAGAGGGCTGGGAAGGTGAGGGGGCCGTGGTGACAGCTGTGATGGATCTGCCCGAGCCGGAGGAACTGACGTTTCCACCTCTGTTTACGGTTCTCACAGAGGAGCAGCTCCGGGGTGAACGTGTGCTTGCCTCTGCTGCAAAAACTTAGGAAAGAAGGTAAACGTATCCATATCCTGGAATGAAACTCTACTAATCAAGCTGCCAATGCTTCCGTGAAGGTTTTCAATAGCACTGGATATTCTTATAAAGTAGGTGATGGCATATCTCTGCCAGAAACATAGGGCCAGATGATCACTTGGTTCGTCTCCAAATTAAGTTGAATACAGCTGCATCATGAGCACTTATCCCTCACTGCCCAGAATCAGGATATAACCATGATTTATGGAAAGAAGTGGCATTTTAAATAGTTACTGTGAAACTTGTGTTTTGATTCTTGGCACAAATGGCTTAAATGTGTAGCTCTCGAAGGCAGTCTTGCATGGTTGTAAAGTTCTAAGATGAGGTGGCTTCTAAGTGTGCAATATTTAGTAACAAAATAAGGCAGCTAGCCTTCTGGGATTTTTTTTCTTCTTGTTTATTTTTTTTTCCATAAGTACCAGCCAGATGTGAGAGCCTGAGGAAGGCTGTACTATCTTTTCAACCCTTGCCATAGGCCAAAACCATTCAATCTTTAAGCAGATTACGTCCTGTGGAAAGATACTTTTGCATGCTAGACTTAGTGTTAATCCACAGGAAGATTATAAAAACTGGTAAATGAGCAGAGAAAAAAAAAAAAATTCCCATTCGGATTGTATGTTTTTACTACAATCAGGAAAGTAAAGCAGAACTAGGAGGAAATTAGGATTCTCTGCAGGTTCTGTTAGTTTTGGAAGGAAGTAAACGCATGGCCATGTCATTAGAGACTATATTTTTGCACTCCTCAGATCCTTTAACAAAATTACGTTTGGCACGTGGAAGCACAGTGTCCCCTAAACACACAAATATCCCTTCAGCAGCTTTTCCAAGGTGATGTTACAGAGTGCTCTCTCGCTGTCTGGCCATCCTGTTCCACTGGCAGGGTTTATGGAAGTTCGATAAAAAGCATATTCTGATGGCCTGTAACATGACTGTAAGAAAACCTGCTGTTGTTGTGGTGAACACAATGTCCACAGATTTATTAGGAATGCTCTCATTCCTGGAAACACCAGCTATTCCTGTAACTCCTCGCCGCCAAGGTTTTTAACCATATTCTCCTTTCATGCACACATTACGGAACGGAAAGCCATGTCTGCACTCCGACCGCTGGGATCAGTTCTTCATTTGTTATTGGATCATATCATTTTACAGTTTGTCTTGTGTGAAGGGCAATGCAGAAAGCTGCTGAGAGTTTAGCTTCCCACGCTTGTTGTTAACGGCTAAGCTTTGTAACTGTAAAGGGCTTGCTTTAAAGTTTGCATTGAAATCATATTTTAACATGTAATAAAATCTACAATAAATCATTAAGGCAAGGAGAAAACAGGAAAAAAGGATGACATGGAAAGGAAATTTTTTTTGCTCCATTTCCCTGTGGACTATGGGTATTTTTAGAAAGGAAAAGAGAAGAACCGTATCAAGAGCAGGTACAGTGTGCACTCTTTGCTGGAGCATGGTGCTCCAGCCCAGTTCCATGTACTTCATGAAGGAGCTGTGTGTTAGCTGTACAGACAGAGCATTAAGTCAAATGCTGTGTTCATCATCTTTAAATCTGTATTTGACAGCCCAAGTTGACTGCAATATATGGTGGTCACCCAAAAACTGGTTCTGGCTGTGACTGGAGAAAACTTTTGAGAAAACTTTGAGATTTAGTTCCTTTATCCAGTATCATCACAATTAGTATGAAACCATATCACAACATGCAATTACTGTGTGTAATGTTAGAGTTTTACAGTCGTAGCTCTCAAATTCCCTTCTTTTTCCTGCCTTATTTACTCTTCCAACATTTAGCTTAGTGAAGAATGAAACCTTCAAACCACTGAGGGGAAAACATGGTGTGTTCACCCTCACATATTTAAAACATGACCTATGGGTAGCAATGTGAAACCAATAATGTCAGCAGCAAAATACTCCAAGTGCCACTTTATTTTCTCTGTTGTGCGTTTTTGCATATAATCAAGGCTAGGATTACTGATTTCAAGGTACCACCAAATTTTTCTTACAAAGGTACCTGCTATATTGACATGGTGTTTATCTGCAGTTGTTGTGTTGATATTTCCTAGACTGTGGAGGAACGGTATCAAGATTAAAAGAAATTTATCCAGGAAAAAACTCTGACATGATTTAAGTATATCTGGTTGACAAAACAATAGTGCTTTATTGCAAAAAGTCCCTTTATCTTATGAAAATCTTGATGTGTTTTATACTACTGCTGTATCTCATATTTTCCACATTTTTTCATGTGGTGCTTCATTCTGGTTTCTGTTAGTATATCATAAATTGTCCCTTGAATTAGTCCGGCTTCAGAGCTTTTAACCGTTGTTATTAATGCAAGAAATATTACCCCATTCGTAAATCGTATTTCACATTGGGACAAATTAACTTCTTACCTCTGAATCTGCAAAGAATTCCGAAAGTTTAGCATCTACTCCTTACAATGCTTTGTTTTAATCTGTCTTTTGGATAAGACACAAAGATGTGAGAATGCTTAGAAAAGCAGTAGTATTGTGATTTTTACCTTTCTTCCTTAATGTAAGCTTTATTTGAGGGAGACCAGCCAAAATATGGAAATATTGGAGATAACCATTCCTCACAATTCTCACAAATCTTCAGTGATGTGTTTCGTACACATATTTCATGACAAAGATCTTATAATGCACAAAAAAACTCTGCATATAAACGTACCACGTATTTAGGAAGCTGAGGTGAGTACTCAATGCCAAGTTTTCAACCATGGACATAGATCTTTTCACACCAAATACTGCTAAAACTGTAAAAACCTGTCATCTCCTGTTTCCCAAGAATGTAGGGATGGGAAAATCTGACCATTCCAGTTTACAGATTTTTGACAAAGGCACTTTTGTTCAAAAGCCTCATTAATATTATCCATAGTCATTAATATCATTTGTATTAAACCATCACATGGAAGGTCAAGTAAAAATTAATCTCACTTTTTAAGACTTATATAATATGAAATATATATTGTCTGGGTTAACAACGAAAACCAAAAAATTTGCAAAGGACAAGCAAAGAAATAGATCTGTAACAACTTGCCCAAGCAACTCAGCAGATTGGTAGAGAGGCTGGAAACAGAATCCAGGTCTACCAGTTTCCAGTGTGATGCCTTTTTCAAGATCAGGCTGGCTTCAAAATTCACTTCAGGTTTACTGGAGATTTTCGAAATCAAGTATCTTGAAATACTTGTGGTCCCTGTGGGAGAGAGAAATGTTGGCCACTACATGGAAGATCAAGATTGCTGCCCCAAAGATACTAGGATTAAATCATTAAGTCCCCCTGCAACAAACATACTAAGAAAAACAAGTAAGGGTTCAGATAATTTAGAAGATTTGCTCAAAATACATGAATTTCATGAAAAGTGCATTTAGGCAGAAAAGCAGGCTTAAGGCTTAGTGTTTGATGGGTCTTCCTCAGTTTCTAAGTGTCTTGGATCTTTCATTTGGAAACATGTAGTATATATGTAATAGTACATATTCAGGAAAAGTGTTTGGACCTTTTTGGTTCAAGTGTATTGTTACTTTCATTATAAATGCAATTCTTCAGTTACAGCTCAGCCATGAAAATTTTCTCAAGGGTATAACCTTACAAATAAAATCTCTAATTTGGGAATCACAATAAAAAAAGCAGTTGAAAAATACTTCAGTGTTTTCCAATGAAGTGAATAACAATTAAAACCACTAAAAATACTAAGAAAGGACAATACTTGTTTAGCTCTGTATATTTATAATCAGTCTAGACAAGAATAACTTCTTGAATTTACCCATGCCACATAGTTTGGAGTTTTGCAGGCGCTCTCAGCTCAGCTATCAATGCGAAAAGAAAATAGACAGACACTTGCTGAAGAGTTCCTCTGGTATTTTTCAGAACATGCAGCTCAGTCTTTAACCTGAGAGTTTGCGTGTTTGAAAGCAAAGCAATCAAATGTCAGTAGTTCCCATTTTGTTTTCAGACAGAATATCAGGAAGTTTTGTAGCAAAACAAGCACTTAATGATGATGGACAACAAAACCTTCTATAAAACGCCCTAAATTGTGTTTCAGATATTAGAAATATCATTTAAACAAAATCAGGAAAGCTGTTTTCTGTGTAGTTTCCTGCTTTGTTGGTGACGGATATATACCAGCCTAAGATTTCGGCGTGATACCTACACATCCGCATTTCATCCTCTTGCAGAAACGACGTATTACCTGCCATAGCGCAATCACAGCACACAGCCGTTCCCCCGGGTCTCTTCGTGCTCATGCAGAAAAGCAGCCTCTTGGTCTTTCCCCGAACACCCAAAAACGGGGTGGCGAGGGAACAGACTAGGACCCTCGCAGCCCACAGCGTTCTCATCCGCACGTGAACGGCTGGCGCGTCCTCGGCTGCACCGAGCCGGAGTCCGTCACCTGCCGCCGAAGCGGCGCAGGTATTCACATCCCCCTGTGAAATACCCGTTCCCAGGGTTTCTGGAAAGTTTGCGTGGTGCAGCTCGCTGGCTGCAAGCTCAGCTGCGTCCGCTACGGGCAAACAGGCTATTGCCCTCCCGGTGCTGCCCGGGGATCAAAATCACCGTCAAAAACAGCTGGTTGACCGCTATACCCTGCAGAGGGAAAAAAAAAGCGCTTTGGTTCAACTCTCTTGCCTAATTTTTAAGCACCTGTAGCAGAATCCTTCACTCTGAGCAAGGCGATAGCTCCTCAGTCAGATAGAAAAGACTGAAAAACCAGAGGGGAGATGCTTAAGTGTAGCCCCAGGAGAAGGACCAGAGGCGTATCCTCAAAGCAGCTCCATCCTGGGACTTCGGAGCCTTTATCAGAGCTACCAGTTAGATGTTCTCTCTGTTACAGTCCAAAAACTTTTCCTGAAGGGATATAATGATGCCTTTTCTTTTAAAAACAAAAAACAACAAACAAAACAAGCAAAAACCACAACAGAAGAGTGGTTCACTAATTGCCTGAGGAGAACAAATGGAAGAGGAGAGGGTAGGCTCTCCATTACACGACAGCTCAGTGATTAGAGCCCTCACTCAACATATGGGAGACCCAGATTCAATTAATTTCTCAGCCTCCGAGGTTTCCAACCCTTATCTCTCATGAGGGTAGCTGAACTGTCAAATTATAGGCAATTTGTGGTAGGAGGGAACAATGTACTCATCAGGCTGTGCTGGAGCTGTTCCACTGGCCATTGAACAGTGACTCAGTGGGACAGGGAGAAACAACAAAAAGGGTCAGGATCATCCAGTGCAGTGGCTGGGGTTTCTGTCCTGGAGCACATGCCAGTTTTGCCCTGTTCAGGGTTTATTTACAAGACTTTTCCAATGGGTGTTTGGTTTCCTATTGCACATCTGCCCGATGAGTGGTGGTGATGTGGCTTTCAACTCATCCAGTTTCTGTGGGTTAATAATCATCACGTATGCAGCCAAAACTTGTTTTCCTGTGCCTACAGCGTCTGAGGTTTCAGGGAGGTCTTGATCAGGCCCCATCTGGCTCAGCCTCATGTGCATGCAGGCAGCTACGATAGGGCTCTACAGGAGTCTATCCAAAAGCTGCTCCTTACCTACGTGTAAGAAATGCAACAAAAAATACCAGCACTGGAAGAGGTGTGATATTTGTGATAACTAATTTAGAACCTATATTTAGTCTACTTTTTTCATTAATTTAAGTTCAAGCACCTTAGTGCATATACTTAAGTGCATATACATGCACATACTGGCATGCAAAGAATAACAGACGTATGTAGGTATTGTACAGATGTTGCTAAACTATATACAAGAATATGGAGTGAGTAGGAGATTAAACAATATGAAATTATAATATCAGAACACTTTTAATACTGGATTCCTAAGCATCTGTTTCTACAGTGCATTCCACTTTCGGAAAATTTATTCAGACTTGTAGAAATTAAGTTCAAAGTATGACTATTCTCATTCTGTAGCATATTTTTCTTCACTTTGTCATCACTTTATCCAGGTAACTGAGTGTTTAAGGCATATCCTAAACATTTGCTTTATTTTTTGTTTATTCACTGACTTTGTCTCCTGAAGCAGTGTTGATCAAATTGTAGGAGCACCAGTCTCTGGGGCATTGTGAGCTGCTCTAGAAAGCTATTGAGGAAAAAAAAAAAAAAGGTAAAAGTTATTTATACATTAATACGTTGGTTAAGAATCAAAAAGAAGGAACATTAAATATTAAGTGACATTCCAAGTGTAACTTAACTTTAATTTTTAAATTAACAACACCATACTGAAAGACCTATGGATTTTTAAAAAGATTACTCATTAAATTCAAATTTTAAAAAAAGTTAAATAATATTTAAGTAATATTCAAAATACTAGGTGTGATGTTTTTGAGTCTCCTAAATTTTTCAGCCCCTCTCCAACTCTAAAGTGATTCAGGTAACAACTGTATTAGGAATAAAGTAAATGTGTGGGAAAATGGCTTAAGCTGTAAACTCAATATGGAGAGTGGGAGGGGAAGAAAATTAATTTTCCCAGTTACTGCTTCATTAATCATAATATTATTGTTGGCTAATTCTGTCTCCCCGTCCTTCTTATATCTAAAGATCTTCCACCGCTGTATGATGGCTATACTATATAGTTTTTATAGTCTTGAAAAATTACTTCCTTTTCTTTTTAAAGTCATGAATTATGGAAGTGTTGTACTTAATTCCTCTGTTTTTAAAGGTCATTTACTTATTAGGATTCTATTAAAAACAGTAGGAGACAATGAAACATGGTAACTACCCTTAATTCTCTTGTTTTATTTCCTTCAACAAATAATATTTTCAATTATTAAAGTAATCTAGTGCTTTTCTGTGTTTTGGGGGAAGGCCTGCGTACACAGTATTGCTTGAATTGCTTTGTGCAGCACCAAAAGCAGCAGATAAACCTCCTGTTCTGCTGCGGGAATAGTACACATAGTCCTGTGAAGTCTCCTCAATGCTATCTCCCAGACACTGCTATTATTCAGTAGTAGAACAGTACAGAGAGGATTAATTTGCTGTGAACCACTTTCTTTACATTAGTGGCTAAATAATGCATTTAGGCTGCGTCCTTGGTGCAAAGCATCAGCTGATAACTCTTTTTAAGCAACACGGTCATCCCAGTAACATTTAGTTCTCTATCTGTTATTTGACCTGGCTTTTCCCTAGTTGCACATTTCCTCTGTAAAGTTCTGGTTCCTAGATCTTCCATCTACATGGTCCCTAGATGGTAAACAAGGAGACTACTCACAAGTAAATCAGGAAATACTTCTTTGCCAGCCCATCTGATAATATGTACTTGTGATCTTGGTATGCTTCTTAAAGAAGGAATGATTTTGTGTGAGAGTATTTGCTTCTTAATTTGGATGGTAAAGTTTTTCCTAAAGTTACTGTGGAATGAAAAACAAGTCAAAGACCTACAAGTCAACCTGGTCATCTTGTAGTTAGTCCAGTAAGCTATTTATAAGGTGATAGTCCCAGATTTGCCGCTGCATTAGAGGAAGAGCAACACTCCACCATCGTAGCAGAATCCATCAAAAAGCCTTTTGGGAAGGTGAAAGGGGAAGTTTTAGAAGCATTGCCTTTGAAAGCACTTTCAAAGAATTTTAAAAAACTTTCTCTGAAAGCCATTTTTTGACACCTCTGTTGTGCAAAACATCTTAAAATACTTGGTTTAGTTCCTTGTGAAGTGGTTGGGAGTATGGGTTGTTACCTTGCTGCTTTTATTTCAAGAACTACTGTTTCTTTGCTTAGTTCATTATAACAAGCTGGTCTTGTTTCTAAAGTCACCTCCATTTCATGTTGCTGTGATTTATTTTGCTTTGATAGTCACTTCAGATTTTCCCAGTGTAAAGGAAAACGGAATTAATCCTGGAGAGAGAAAAGGTTATTAAAGTTGAAAAAACCAAAAATGGTTCTGCCTTCTCCTTTTTTATATATATTCCAGAAGACTGAATAGCACCAGACTCTAGCTACTGAACAACTCTTGCCCCACCATGCTTATACTACATCCATTTGAACATACCCTAAAAAAGGCTCTTGTGCAAACTAAACCATGCCTCTGACCATGACTAAAATAATTTCAGTACAGCCCTCATTCCTATTGCTGTTAGCAGCAACCCAAACCTATCATCTCTGTCCTCAACCAAAAACACTTTGAAACAAGCACTCTATCTCCAGTTTGCTTGAACTGTCCTGAGAAATTAATCTCTGCAGATGCCTCAGTGGGCATTCCCAATGAAGCGAAGTTAGTCTTGGCTACTGGAACAGTGTTGTGGGACTGGAAAATGCTTAGTAGAATTAACCGTAAATTAACACTGTGCATCGTGAGGTTTGTGTTCAAGCACAATTAGTTTGAGGGTCTTGGCTTACTCTTTGAGAAATATTTTGTCTGCTGCAAGGAGCAGAAACAGAGTTCCACTGGAGCAGAAGAGTTTATGGTTTCAGTGGAGATGCAGATGAACGGTGGCTGGGGTCTTCAAGAAGGTTGGAAGCAGAGAGGCAGGCATAGTCACTTTCCCCACTTTCCTTGTGGCAAGTCGCAAGTGAAGCTGAATGAATAAATTACATTTTGTACTTTGAACATTTAGCATGTCCGTAGGAGTTCACACGTTTTCTCCAGTGTATTTGCTGTTTGATTCTACATTTTTCCTACACACACATATTTTACTTTGTAGAACTTATATTAATGAGGTGATAAGTGTGTCACAAAGTGAGTAAGGTTTGATTTTATCTAAACATGGCTTTGACCTTTTCTTGAGTTTTGTTTTCCATATTTGAAGATTCGTACCTTTCATACACGATCAACCACTGATTGCCATTTGGAAACCTTGGAAAAAAATCACTTCCAGATCTGCACATGACTCGATGGTTGGTATGTCTACTGTATGGTTACAGAAAGAGTCACAGGTTCCCCTATGCAGCATTCAGATCTAGTATGGAAGTTCAGTCATCAGTGTGACCAACCACCTCTGCCAGACTGCAATGCTAACCCAGCTGCATGTCTTCTGGAGGAGCTGGGTCATGTCCAGCTATCTCAAGCAAGCACACAATGAGATGTTCTCCATATGCAGCTCAGCTACCAAGATATCTCATCCTCCAAGAATCTGTCCCTGATATTTTTGATGACGAAGTGTAATTGTGTTTACCTTCATGGTCTCACCTGCACAGATACTTTTGCATGGAGGAGGTCCTTTCAGAAGTACTAAACTGGCTGGTAGGCATTTTAAATGTGGACATCATAAGGTCTGAACAGATGTTCTGTGTCTGATACCAGAACCTTATTGTTATATGGCCATTCTAACATTTTTGCTATAAAATAAAGTATAATGATTAGTTATCCATCATTACAACAATGCTGAAAATAGATAATGATGATTTCTTCTTATGAGGTCTGGCAAGTGATCTAAACTCTATGATTTAGCATACCCAAATTCTGTTTGTGATTTTACTGTTCATCTTAACTGTGTGTAATTGTTGTGCCTCTCTTTCCTCACCTCTGAAAATGGAAAACCGTTAATGAGCTCTTGACATTCTGAAAGAGTTACTGTGTCTGTCTAAATAGAATTTTCTATATAATCTATTCATCTATGTATCTCTTAATATTTAGACATATATTGGCAGAATTTGTTTCAAGCACTGGATTTTCATCTTAAAAAATGAAATGCTTTAGCACAACCATAAGTAGACACATACGTTTTAATAAGAACAGTATTTGGTTGGAAGCATTGGAAGTAAGAACAAATTCCCATTTACTAGATCTGTATGAAGGCGGCTGAGGCTTCATCCAAAACATGCCTCTTAAAGCGTATGAATTAAACTTTATGGGTTCAAATATATTATTCTTCTCACATTATTATGCTTCTTTCTTTGTCAAACACCAGGGAAGACAAATCTACCAAAGCCAAGTGGAGAAAGCAGACTGGCTTTCTGCCCCCTCCAACTGTAACATTTTCTGCACTCGTATCCTGTTTCTTTGACCTTTATTAAACAATTTGTGAGCACGACCCGGTCCCACTGTCGTCAGCGTTAAAACCTCTATTTACTGCAGAGCCAGGATTTTCACCCTAGTGTTTTGCTCTGCATTAGGATGGAAAATGCTTTCTGCCGGAATGAAGTCCGAAAGTTCTCTGGGGCACCTGGCTGCTGTTTGCTGCTCATGTGTGAAGCCCCACACATGGGTCTGCAGCAGGGTATTTCTGCTCATCTTGGTGGGTTACACAACCTTGTTAAAGTCAGTAAGTGTCAAGTTTTGAGCTATGGGCTAGACAACGTTGCCCAATAACCACAATTATAGTTTCCAAAATCTGTTGTTCCTCATTTGTAAATCGCAGTGATTCCTGTTAAGTGATACCATGCATGCCTGCACAAGCCGGGGGAGAACCACCTCCGGGCAGTATGTCCAAGGCAGCTTGTCTTTTTGCGGCCTTTGAAGAATAGTTGATCCAAATTCAACGAGGGAATGATTCACTACCCATTTGACAAATACTTTTATAGCGGGTTTTGTGGTTGGGTTTGTGCATTTACCCCATCACCCCTGGTGTTCCTGCCCACCATGGGCACTTTGGCTTCAAAATTTGAAGGCAGCAGAGTGGAAGGGCAGAGTCCATGCACGCAGTGCTTGCAAGCATAAGCCAGAAGTGTGCACCACGGGACTCGTTAGGCGAGGCTGGTGATTTTTCTTACAACATGCACAGTCATGTGTGTGCAGCTCACTAGCCAGGGGAGGTGGATGCCAATGTGATCCACAGGAAGGCTGGATGGTGACAGACATAAATAGAGCTGTCCTGGGAAGGAATCCTAAGGCTCCCACCCACTCCATCCCCCCAGACCACATTTGTCTCCCAGCACAATCCTGTGCTCCCTCCCCTCCGGCAGCAGCTGCAGTCCCCGCGCTCCTCTGAGGTTGATAAAGTGAGCAGACTGCATGAAGACATCCACATGGCTGTACAGCCGGCTGCTAGGAGACACCCTCCCACCGGAGGTGGAGAGCATCCCACCCCTAACGTCTTAGCATCTCCCCGCCTGCTCGCTGCAAGCCAGAGAGGCTCCGGCAGTGTGGGAATTGTGCATTTCCAAAAATAAAACACAAAGATCTAAGACACTGCATATTAAAGCAGCATTCCAGGCCCAGATACTTGTGCGTCCGGCTCCAAAGCATCGTACGGAGAGAAGGGTGTGGAGTTGCTTTGACCACCTGTCCCTGGCGAAGATCAAGACATATGACGATGGCTTATGCCAGCTGTTGTTTTCCCACTCTGCTGCTGGTTGCATAGCCTCGTGTCTGGACTTTACTAACCTCAAACTGCCACCGTTGTGCTACTGCCCTCATTATTTCTCACCCTTCACAAGCTCACCAAAAAAATGGTGCTCTTATTAGGCGCTGAATTCCTCCAAGCATTACATCTCTGACATAAATATTTCTCCTTCACTCCCCTGTTCTTGCTCCTTTGAGTTTTTGCAGACATAAAAGGCTGGCAATAGAAAGGCAGAGAGGTGGAGGTGGGGGAGTAAAAGAGAATAAAAAGAGGATCACAGAGTCTTTCTTATCCCTCACTTTATGCTTTCTGAAACATGTCACATCTGAAAAGCATTTTTCTTAACCCCTGTGACTGCTAGAGCATTGTATTGCTGCCATATTCATTTACTTTTTTTTTTTTTTTTTTATATCACAACAAAATTCTTACAAACATAGAGGGAAAGGAAAGCTGGGAATGAACTTCTAGTCAGAATTTGTTTAAAACATAGCAGCTGCTGTCACTGCTGGTGTGCTCAAGCCCAAGCTTTCGATAAGCTCTTTGATACTGCACTGAGGTAATCCAACCACTTTGATGCAGCATTATGGAGATCAGGCTCTTAGATACAGTTATTAAAATGATCTAGGCTTTTTTAACGCCTCACACAGTGATGGCCAGAGCCCCAATTTCAGCACCAGGTTACTCCAGGTGCTTAGACACCATAGTGAAGCAATTCAAGGTTTCAGTGCAGTTCACATGATCCACTTTCTTCCCCCTTGAAGTGCTTTGACAGGGTATTGATCTGGTGCAAATTATTTAACCCCACTACAAAACAGTGATGCAAACCTCCTGCTACCAAACTCTCTGATACCCAGTTGCAAAGGTCTAGGATTTTTGTAATCGCCTGCGGACAGTCGAATACTTGAAAGCATTTGTTATTTTGCACGTTTGACAAATATGTTCTCGTAATACACAGCAGATGCCAATACTCTGCAGTACTATTTTTAAAGGACTGATTAAAAATTACTTCATTTAAAAACATGTTGAACACGAAAACTGCCCATCTAAAATAAGACTCAGCAGTCATCATCCTACTGATTGTTCCTAAGTTTACAAAGCACATCAGCCAGATAGCTGAAGCAAGAGAAAAGCCGGAGGCTTGCTACATAGCTCTTCTGTAGCACAGGAGCCGAAGCGGGCTCCAGATCGCTTTTTTTTTTCTAGAGCAGATTGAAAACTGCTTCCATATCTATATTGTTTTATACTTTTTTCTCCATTCCAAAATGCGATTATAGCATAAGCAATGATCTCCCAATGTGCCGTGCTGGGATGCTGGGCTGTCTCTGGGATTTACGTGACAGACGTAACCGGTTTACAAGGAAAGGACGTGGATCAGCTCCTTGGCTAGCGTGAATAGGTGGTGCTTCCCTGACTAGCACGGCTTTCTAAATGAACGCCAAAGTTCTAAAACGTATAGCCGAGCAGAATCTAATCGATTTACAAATGTACTGGAATCCTGCTGCATAGTCCTGGTGTACAAAAGCTAAGGCTGTCAAATTTCAGGCACACTGTATGCACGGGCGTGCGCCTGATTCACAGGTTCCACAGATCTGCTGGCTGGTGCCTGTTCACAGCACTGAACTGGCTCCTGCAATTCAAGTCAAAAACTAAATCACCATTGGCTCAGCTGGACTCAGTATCTTCAAGGTAAATGCACTGTGAAGTACACTTTATGTATAAAATACCATTTGGAAAATGAGGCTAGATTTCAGATAGCTCATTCTGGCTTTTTAAAACACACCTTATGTTTTTTGTAGCTTAGTCACAGAAATAAATCTTGTTCTTGATTCTGTCCATCTTCTAGAAATACAGCTGGTTACCCTTTTTTTTTTTTTTTCATTTTCACATGACCCTTTCATATTTAGAAACTCATTTAAAGGTTTTTGAAGTTATGAGCTGTGGAATTGCATTGTTCTAGACACCGTTACCCCACAAAGTAGAGAGGCTGTTCTTACTCAATGACTCTTATTATGGAAAAAAGGGGAAAGACCAGCAAACATCCTCCGACTCATTTCCTGACAAGCCTAAATGATAATCGTAATTATCTAGTTTTCTGCAGGAAAGGAAGGAAGAGACCCCTTGGCACCCTCCTTTGTGGAAGCAGTATCTTGGTTTTCTTCTTTCCAGAGAGCACATGCCTGCCTTGACTGAGACCCAGCTCTTTCCACATTCCCTGTCTTATCAGTGTTAACACTTTCAGTCTATCCTAATATCAATGTATTTTTCTGCTTGCAGTTTCAGCATTGGTTTCTGCTATTCTACCTTGGACTGTATTGTTCAGCTGCTGTATGGACTATGGCTGTGTCTCTCAGGAGTTCTCATTAGTTCCTCAGAGACTTAGCAAAAACTTCTTTTAAAAAATGTTTGTGATAAACATTAAATTCATGACTGCCCAGCACCAGTTAACCATAATATTAACCAGAGTTAGAGAAATGCTGGCAAATACAGCAACACTCATTAATAGAAAGAACCTGAATTATAGAACTTACTTCCAGAAGAAAAATTAATATTTCAACCAACCAGTTTTGAAATTACATTTCTTTAGGTTGGATTTTCCCTTACGTTTTCCTTGCAACCAGAAAGACCATGCAGGAAAAAAAAGTGGCAATTAGCAGGACTGGTGTCAGAAAGAAAGAACACTTGGGATGTGCTGAGATATTAACTGGGTTATGCAATTTCTGAGAGACCCTATGTGGGTTCTGTGGCATTTAATTGTTCAACTGCATATTTGCATCTGCAAACTTAGACTTTGTGGAAGAACGGGTATTTCTGCAAGAGCACCCATTTTGGAGATGATCTGGGCAACAGAACAGAGGTTGTCAGCTTTTCTATTTGATTTTGAACTTGTTCTAACTTCTGTGATAATAGATAAGATCAGCTAGCTAGAATCACCTAGGAATGTATTTAAATGAGCAGACATGCTCTACTCCTTTTGCTATTGCCAAAGAAATTGCAAATCACTGGAATTGTAGGTGGTTCTACTATCTTTATACATTTCTAGAGTACAGAAACACACACCGATATATACCCTGACAAGTCACACATTTCTTCCACCCATCTATAGTCCTGTTATTCTATCAATCAACCATTTCTGCTTTTTTTCCCCGTCCCTTCATTTATGAAAGTGACTATATTGTAGATGGAAAAACAGGGAACTTTGAAAGTTTTTAAGAAACTAGAATAAACTGCATTTGAAAATCTGGGAAAGTCAGGAGAACGTGCAACATATTTTCCCTTGATAAAATTGTGAAAAGCACAAAAGTACTCTTGAGACATATGTGTTTCCTTCTGCTGAGTGACAGCCTTAAGGACAGTACATGTGAGAGAGAAGTTTTAGAGGTAAAAATATTTTTTCTTTTAACTGAGTAGCAGAGAAACAGGGGTGTTTGAAGCGCATGTAAATTGGCAGTACAGTCTTTGTCTTTCTATATTACTTTTCTCCTTTCTGTCTCCTGTGCACGGGTGGATTTCACCCTTTGTCTGATTGTCTGTTCAGAGCCCTCAACAACCCTCAGAGCAGAATTAGAGTTATAAGGCACCGGATTTTGAGGGATCATAATAAAGACTAAAACGTGTGTGAAAGAATCTTCTAGAGATCTAAGGATATTTTATACCTGTTAATTGTCCCCTCGACAGGAGGGGACAAAACACACATTTAGCATCAATCACTTCCACCAGCAGCATTGCATAGATGAGAATAACATACTTACAAATCTGGATTTTCATCACAGTGATGCATTTTTCAAAGCTAATTAATAATTCCACTGAGTATAACACAGAAATATACAACATTTGCTTGCATGTGATTTAAATGAAAAGGAAGAATAAGGGCTATTAAGAGAATTCAGCGAGGATGGTGGAGGCAATTTCTTCTCTCACACCACAAATGTCGGTGAGCACCCACATTGTGGAAGGGGGGGAGCACTGGCACAATGTTGATACTGACAGGTAGCGAGATGGAGAAAAAGGTCTACCAAAAGTGACTTTGAGAAGAAGCGGTCATGAAACCTAAAGGAGACCAACAGGTGTTGAAAGTTACTGGTGGTTTGAAGGAGAGAGCAGAGCTTAAGGTGGTGGGGTTGTCAGAAACCTTCATGAGAGCCATTGCAGAGGATAAATGTTAGATTTTTGTAGGAATCCTGGAAGGAAGGTGAGTTGAAACATAATGTTCATATTTATTTGAATATTTGTGTACTTGACACAGTTAGATGAAGGGAGGAAAGGGACGTCAAGCATGGGATTAGTGGCTCAAGTTGTTGAAAAAGGTCAGAGCAAAAGCCTTTTCATTGGAAAGAGAATAACTGAGGTTAAAGCTGTAAAGAAGAAAGAAATAAGAATAAAAGAAGGGATGAGGTGCTGAAGACTGAGGTTCCTGGTTTTTCAGTGCAAACAAGGGATTTGCAAAAAGGTAACGGGGTGAGCTAAGAATAATGAGGGGACGAGGTAGAAGATGGTGGATTCAAGAAAGACTTGAATCAACAAGCAGGGAGGTGGGACACACACACAAAAGCATTCAACCGAAGCTGGATGTGTTGGATTAAGAGAGTTATTGGTACGCAATTCTTGTTGGCAATAATTCTTTGATATTTGTTTATTGGAAGAACTTTGTTGAACTGCAGATTGGCATTCTGGATACTATGTGATATACTAGTAGAGCAGATGACATGAACAGAATTTTATTTTTGAGTGCAAATAACAACTTCCTAATAAACATTTCTGAATTTGAGTGCAGCACCAAAATTTTAATTTGTGGAATTAAAAAATTATGATTGTAATAATTTGTGCAGAAATTATCCTAAAATTACTCAAAGGCCCTTTGAAAATTAACTTCATAATTCTGCCCTTTTTTCAGTGTGTCTGGAACTGTAAAGCACTCTCTGTTGTTACCTATTCAACGCAGCTCTGCTTAAAGAGAAATGTGAACACTTTGTACCACCCAGAGACGACAAATTACATTCTTATATAGATTTAAATAAAATTACAGAATGGTAAATTTTGCTAGCAGTTCTAGAAATTACATTTACAACTTCCAAAACCTTTTTAGGAATATTATTTGGCTGTTTTCCACCCTCTAGCCTCAAAGCAAAAAGGTTAAACAAAATGGTTCAGAAACAAACAGAAAAAGGTTTTGAGGTAGTAACCAAAACCAGGCTACAAAAGGTCTCGGAACAGCTTTATCTGCTGGTGGGTACTTGCTCAGTTCAGTAGTCACATGATTCACACATTGGTTCATGTTTTTTTTCCAGAAATAGAATCAATAGAGAACAGACAAACCCACAGTTGCCAGTTTGTACAGTCTTGTGGTTTTTCTTGAGGGCTCCAGGCTTGCACAGGTCTACCAGATAATGAAGACAAACTATTTCAGTTCCTGCGTGTCCATATGCTACTCTACTGGGGTTCTAGTTATCAAATAAAAGCACAGAAAAATAAGTGGTGGTTGAAACTGTCTAGCTAAAGTTTACATCAAGGAAAAAAATATTATTTAAAAGCTACCTTTATATTTTTGGCAATAGCCTATTTGCCATGTATTTCATTAATCACTTGTAATTTATGTTAAAAGCCTTTTAATAGAAAGTCAATATGTTTAAGCCTTCCTGAAAGCATATTGTAGCATTAGGTGTATAGTAGTAAATATTATGTACCAAGTCCTTTGCATTATGGACAGGAATCTGTACCTTTCCTGACTATGGGTTCTACTAAAAGAATGCTTGAGCCTTTCAGCAGTTTTCTCAAAATTATGTGACAACTGATTTTGATCTCCTAGATATGTGTAGCACTTCCACTAAATCAAATACCTTATCTATGTAAGCAGCAAGCAGAAAAGTTAACATGTGGATGTTTAGACCTGAAAGAAAATTTTTATTTATATAGTGAAAGAAAAAAGGACATCAAAGTTTAAAAAAAAAAAACATTCCCAAAAGCAATGAGATCTGATAAGATTGCAGCTACGGAGAAAATAATAACGTTGTGCTTCTAAACCCTGACTCCTGCAACTGTGTTTGGGAACATGGACATGCATTGTTTTAAAGCTCTTTGAAAGATGCAGGAAAAAATATCAGTGTTCTTCAAAGGCAGGAAAATCTTTTCTCATATTTTGTTAGACAAGAACTTTAGCTAACTTCTCTCCGGGTTTAATGCACTTTTAGTACCCAGCAATGTGAGGAAGGACAAAGCATAGAGCACGCGGGAAAGAACTGGAGATGGTATTGCTTTTAGAGAGCTGGTTTGCAAACGAGCCCAAAGCCTCCAGTGACTTGCTGAGTGACCCTGCTCGGGGCTCTGCATCAGACTGAAATGTTCTTTTGCCTTCGTATATTTCCAGCATTCCAGCTGCATGATCCCATTCATTTGTGAGCAGGTCCTGAAGGAGCAGCATGCAAAACACTGTGTGTTTAGAGCCACACTGCCTTCCAGCACATGTCATAAGTGGCCTCATACCACCAACTTCTGATTCTCTGCAAACCTTACATATATTTTAACAAGCGACTAGCAACAAGCACAGTATAAAGACCAGGAAAAAGGATGCTATTGTGATTAAGTATGAATTGTAAAGAGCCTGTATGAAACATTTCCTGCGATCTGGCGTTACAGAAACAGCCATCCGGTGAGCTATATGTTCCTTCCTTTCCAGGGCCCAATTCTGCAAGTGGCTGAGCGTTAAAAGTACCCACTCATTTCAACAGCAGCTGAAGGACGGCTCGTTAGCTCCCAGCATCAGGCTTAGGGACTCTGTTCAGCACTGATACAGGATCCCTGCTAAAATGTTATTCAAGGGTGAGGAAGTTTCAGATCCTCAAGTACAGTTAAGTAGGTATCTCCTGTTTAATGGGTTTGAAGAGGTAGACTCTGGGCCTCAGTGCATTAGTTGCTGCAGCCGTAAGCTCTATTGTGTGGTAGGATGCTCTGAGAACTGATGTCTGAAGAGGAAGACTCATAAAATAAGAGCAGTTCAGATTTCCTTTTTCTGAGACAGTGGTGTGCCTCTTCTCGGCGTCCTTGCAGCCTGGGCTGGTGCAGCTTAAGGCATCCAGGACAGCTTAATACATCCTCTGCTCACAGTGTTTCCAAATCAGATGGAAAAAGAAAATAACAGAGACCGTTCTAAAGAACGGCAAGTCTCTATTCACTCCCACTCCAGAGGTCTGGATGGGCTTTGACAAGCGGCGAGGCTTTTGAGTGGTTACCCAAAGCGACAGTCAGACCTTCAGCCTGCTGCTGCGTGGATCCATTCCAGGACAATTCAGCTCTGCGTCTGCAGCCCCGGAGTGGAAAATATCTGAGAGTGACATGATGCTCCGAACAAGCGCTGCAGCCTGCAGAGGAGAGCAGGGAGACGGTGCGCGGGCAGCCCGTGCCCTCGCCGGGAGCTGGTGGCAGCTGATGTTACCCAGTGCAGCCTCGGTACCTGCAGGACGGACGAGACTCCGACGATTTTCCTCCTGAGAGCTTTCGGCAGCCCCTTTCCTTCCCCCACTGCTGCAGTCGAGGCTTGATTGCCCTCTGAGCCCTTGGTCTCCGCTGGGGATCTTGCCACCTCCAAGCCCCACGGCATGCAACTGCCAGAACATTTTACCTAAACACTTATAAAGGGGTTTGGTTTACATTTTTGGGGTGTTTTTTTCTTCTTTGCTTTTTTTTTTTTTTTTTTAGACTCTTGAGCAAAACCATGCCTCATCCCCTAATTGTTAATTGAGCAATGGTCTTCGGTAGTCACTGGCATCAATTCATCCGCCTGATTAGAGGGAAATTTCAACTTTATATTACATAAAGCACCTTTACAAAGCTGTGTAGGTGGCAACATCAAGGAGTTTCGGCAATGCTGAAGTAACATTTTCAGTTTTCTGACAGAAGAGTTGTGATTTCCTGTTCTGTGGAAATGCCAAACTCCGGATTTTCATTTCAATTCAGAATTTTAAAGTCAACATTTCCAAAATTTTC
Organism: Phaethon aethereus; assembly: GCF_964289735.1. Taxonomy (NCBI): domain Eukaryota; kingdom Metazoa; phylum Chordata; class Aves; order Phaethontiformes; family Phaethontidae; genus Phaethon; species Phaethon aethereus. The sequence continues at coordinate 85,969,813 of NC_138577.1, read as the reverse complement.
AACACAGAAGAAATGTACTTTAATAAATACAGCTGCAAAATACCATTCTACTACTGATTTCTGAAAAACAGTATACCCCTAAGCCATATTGGCCCATCACATTAGTTAAAATGCAGTGATATATTTTAATGCACATGTATTGAGATAACACTGTTGAGCAGCAGACTCTATTTGCACCTTTCTTTTATTCTTCTTTGTACACAATTGATTTGTGATCACTGAAAGCAAGATCAGAGCTTGCTAATATGTACTGTAGCTCACAGGTTCACTGGGAAGTATTTATTTCTTAATCATGTATCTCTTAGATTAATTGTTTGGGATGATCAAAGGCTCAGCAGGTGGTGGGGATGATTTAGAAACCACAAAATTGGTGTTATCTTTCTGATTGACATCCTATTAGTGCAGCGTATATTTCCTGTTTGTCAGGAATGTAAAGTCTGAACATTCAGTAATAATATCTAGTAATATTTTGGAAAGCAAAATCATTGGCTGGCTGCATTTTAACAAGATGAAAAATCGTTTGATTTCGTTCTGTCAGGTTTGAAACAGAAGCTGAGCACGTGTAGCTCAACCTTTCCCGAGAAAAAGAAAAACTAGCAACAAGGCACCTGCTGCTGCTTTTTGCTGCTCGTCTTGAGCCACAGTCCCTCTCTTAGCATTGCCCCTTAAAAACAACCAAACCTGCAAGGCTTTAGAATGATGCAAAATAATCATTGAAATGAAATAAAATGAGAGAACAGCTGTTTTAAGACAGGTTTGAGGCACAAATATATAAATGAAGCCTGTCCTGAGATCTTCTTCCTCTCACCTACCTCAAGATGCATTTCTCTCCTCCATTTTGGGTCAGGTTTTTCAAGATCACACCCCTTCTCATGACAAGAGTAATTCCAGCCTCGGGAGAAAACTTGGGATGCCGCTGCTCGAGCTCCTCTCTGAAGCACTAGAAATTATGTCATTTGTCTTTCTTTTTTCCCAAAAACTCAGGCAGCTCAGGACATGCTTTACTTCTTTTTTTTCCAAGTTGTTTTCTCCTTTTTTTTTTTTTAGAATAAAACCTTAGCCCCCATGTTTCATCCCATGCTCAGTCTGAGAAATGCTTGGGGTTTTTTTTTTACTTTTTGCAGTAGGGAAGCATGAGATTTGTGGGATAAAAATGGGAATGAAAAGAGAAAGAAAGAGAAGAAAATAAAGTGGCTGCATAGTCTGAGTGAAGGCACAGGGAAAGCAAAACTAGAAACCCAATGAACCTCGCATTTCTCAGCCTCTTGTTTTCAATCAGCTGCCTCTCTGGGGAGAGGCCTTACTGTAATAACAGCTTTGACCTCTTTCTCTTAGTACACAATTTGCCTTAAACTTAGAAATATACATTCTTGCTGTCAAAAGAAGAATGAGGGCATGTACAGCTCCAGAGCTATGAACACCTGAAAGGAAAAAAAAGCCAAATTTCCAAGGGAGGTGCTACCTCTTCTCCCATGGCATGTGAGGATGAGTAAGAGGAGCCCATTCCAAGCCATGGGGGAACTGGTCACAGGGCAGCGCCTGGTTCCGCACCTTCTGCAGCAGGGCCCTGCAAACAGCCTTCCTCGACTCTTCTTCATCCTGCCACACCACAGCGATGTGCTTTGTGGGCCACCAGCTCCATTCCCTGGGTAGAAAGAGTAGGTCTCCAAACGTGGTCCCCTGAGGGAGGCTGCGCCGTGTTAACTGGATTCGGTGCAGGAGAAGTCTCAGGGACGCCTGGAGAGAGTCGAGGTGTGCAGGAAGGCTCCATCCTGTTCAGAGCTGGGTCCCCCACGGATTAGCTGTTCCTCAGCACAGCTGCTGAAAAGTGACACTAATATTGAAAAATTGCAATGATGCCTTTTGGACAAAAAGCTGCAGTTATGTTATAGTACTTGCCCTCTAAATGACACCTTTTTCTTAATATTTCAAAACCATAGCAGAAATAATAATGCCATCTCCCTTACAGATTATTACAGCTGCTAACCAGCATCCCAAATTAACTTAGAGTAGATCCTGTTTTACTTTTATCTAGGTTTAACAAAAAGATGCCAGCAAATATCATCATCCAAATCTTCTGTGCTGATTATTTTAGGTGCACTTTAATTAGAACTTTGTTTTTTAAGACTTGTTAGATTCCTCCCTACTCTTTCCAAGAAAATATGCGTGGCAATACTTATGTTTACATCGTCACCTGCAAAAAAGCTTAGCAGTAGTTGCTCAACTTCAACCTCCACTTAAAAAAACCCTAATAACAAACAAACAACTCCCTCCAACAAGATCTTGCTGTATGCTAATGCAGGAGTTAGAAACCATCTATTTGTGGGCTTGAGTGTTATTTTGTTCAGCAGACTACAAATTAATTTGTTGCTGCAGCAAATTGGTTAAGAAATGCACACAAACCAACCCAGTTATCATATTCACTCATCTCCATGTGTTGTACATGTGCGTGTTCAGGTTTGCAGGATGCTGTGCCCCAAAAAAGGTTCCTGATGCTTTTTCCAGGTGCACAGGGCTGTATAAGGTACACTATTTCTAATCAGCTCAGGATAGTACTCACCAAAGCTGTTTACAGCCACCCCCAGGTCATTCCTTACCATTTCTGTTAGCTCTTGGAAAACCTCTTATTGAGGAAAAACAGAGAGGAGGAGGAAGATACTTAAATCAACACCTGATATCACATCCTTCTGCTTATGTAACAGGCCAGTTAAAAAAAAAAACAACCCTGCCTAGTCAGCCGGACATCCTGAAAGACAGTCATATTTGCTGATTTATTGTAATGTTTATGAGGTGAATATATAGTGGAAAGGTAAGCTTCAAAGTAAGAGATCATTCCTGTTTATGCCAGCTTTCCAAAGGCTTATGGATCTAGTAGAAACAACTCAACTCATCAGAAAGCTCTTGAAGCCTATCGAGAAACTTAATCACACTATAGCTTCAGTGCCCGCCTTTGCGCAAATATTACATTTAAGCTCCAGCATGAATTATTAAACCTCCTTATAATGGTTGTGATTAATCTTCCACCAGCTAATCACTTTCAAGCCATACTCCTCACTGCACGTATAATTTTCAGAATGGCTCCACTTTGCATCTTATCCCATCACTAAAATCTATGTGCCAAATAACTTCACAACTTTGGGACATTTGAGTAAATGTTAGGCTGTTTTCCTAACAAAACCAGCTTTCTTCCTCTGCGATGAAAGCCGTGGTTCAGCAGTTTTAACTCATGCCTCTAGGTGCAAAAAGGAGTACTGAAACCAGCCGTGTAAGGGACATGCGAGCTGGTGGCAGTGGCTGCAGGGACAGTGCTGTAACTCTGTCAAGCTCTTCAACCTGAGGGTGCTAAAACATTTCATGAACTTTTACGCTCAAAGCCTAAGGCTGACTGAACTTCTCTTTTGTTCCCTGCTGCATTTAATCCTCATTTTGCTTTGCCTAGCACTAGGCAGAAAAGAGAGAGTTATGTTGCTGCTCCCTTATCATATTATTTGGCTGCACAGATGTCTCGTGACTCCTCTCTAACATCTAGCAAAGTTCCCTCTCATTATGGTCCCAGTCTAATTTTGCAGAGGAGACAGCTCACTCATCAAAACTCTGGAAAACTAAAGATTTCTGTGCCCTGTGGGGATGCTCAGAGCCTTGCATCAGTGGCTGTAAGAGTCTATAGCTGCTGTGCAGTCAACTTAGCCCCAAGAACTGATGAGAGCTGAATGTGCTACACCTGATAGGATCTTTCCACAGCAGAGACAGAACCACGACCCAGGAGGGTACCAGCCAGTGTTTTCCTCTGTGAAAATATTTCCAATTACTTCAGTGAGACTTAGGTTCAGTCCTTGACTCCTAGCTTCTGCACATTTATCTCTTTGATGGGTTTAAGACTTAAATGTGGCTGACATATGGATTTTGTTCTTTTTGTTTTAAGCGGGTGGTTTGTATTAAAATATTTTTGTTGTTTTTTTATATAATGTTTTTATTGTACAGCAACCCACCACGTCTCAATGGGGAATCATTTTATATGTTCAGGCTTATTAGCAATACTTATTATTATTTCCAAAGATTGGATTGGCTCATTTGTAAGCCAAAGACACAAAGGTATTATGTGCTCTGTTTTCCCTGAACTTTAGATTAGGAGAACAGAAGACGAGTAGTGAACCGGATCCTGAAAAGTCAGCCTTAGTATTATTATGCATAAATAGCAGTATTTATGCAAAAAATGCTGTAATTATGTATAAATAAATAAAATCTGCCTTGAAATTAATGCCATCAGTAGCACTATTGGGGAAAATGTTTGAAGCCTGGGCCCTGTTGTGCTAGGCAAATGGAGAACATAGCCCTTGTTCCCAAAACGGTCTTAAGAGTTTGAGGAGACAAATAACAGCGGGTCAAGGAGGAGAAAGGAAGGCTCATCCTCTGTGTTTCTCAGTAGGGAAAATGAGGCAGAGAGGGATGAAATGACTTGAACTAGGTAACAGTAGAAGGGTAAGACACTGATTCCAGGTCTTGCAGGCCACTTTCACACATGACTTGGCACAGCCCTGCTTCATGAATTTGAGTTGTGTTTCACACACATACATGGCAAGGGATGTTGAGTGCTGGGGAGGAGGAAAGAACTTCTGCTGGTTTCATATGTTGGGATTTCTCACAAATGTAGTCTCTGTACTCAAAGAGAAAAGAAATATTCTTCCGTCTCAGGTGTGATCATTTCCACAAAGAAGCAAAGATCTAAGAACTCAAGGGGACTCTTGATATTATGCAATTTTAAGCCTTTCACAAAATACCATTTAGGTGGTTTGAAAAACCCTTTGTGTCCTTCATTTTTCTTGTCCTTTTAGGACAGTAGCCAGTCATGGAAAGACAGATCCTCCTCTAAGCAGGATGCTAATGTTGTTTACCTACAACTCTGAAGGAGTGCTTTTGTTATCAATCATAATGATGAGAGCACTTAACTTGGCTGCTCTTAAGAGAAGTCCCTGACTCTTTCAGCCTTGCCTTTTGTGCTGCAGATGGACAAGATCAGAAATAACACAATGTTACAGATGAGAAACTGTCAAATAAAGTTGATAATTGGGGGAAACCTAATGTGATTGTCAAACCTGATCTTTGTACCTTTCAAAATTGTTTCATGTGTATTGTAAGAGACTTGTAAATCTTTTTATATAAGTTTTTAACATTATTCTATTTTTATACCATTTTTATATTTTTAATATGGCATTAAAAGCTACATTTTTTTACATTGTTTTTCTTTGTTGAAAGCCAAGCCAAGACCTAAACATGGAAACCCATTCCTGAGTGAACTCAGAGAAGAAAATGCCAGATATTCAGATTTCTTCTGGTTCATTTTCATTAAGAACCAAATCCTCAAGTGTCTCTGCAGGCAGAAATGATTAGTGTTCTATTCTTAGGATGAATGGAGTCTAACTGACAAAGAATTAGGCTTTCACAAAGTTTGACAGCAGCTTTTTTGTTGACCTATACTTAATGTACCTTCTTAAAAGAATAAATTAGTTTTTAAGCTCTGTTTAAAACAAACAATTACACAAAATTATATTATACCAGTTCAATTAATAAAAAATGTAGGGGGGAGGTTATAGAGACACTTGTACTGGCATGGTGACAGTCAAACTTAGCCGTAAAATAGCTGCCACAGTTGTCCCACTGCACTATTGTATGGCTGCCGTTTTATGCTAGAAGAGGTAAATAGATATCAGTAAAAATATTGCACTGTAATCTAAACCACCATCATATGGTGAATGGGTCTCCCTGTAAATTTTCATTTTGCTAATTTATCATCATGCTACAAAGAGGAGTATGTGACTGAAATGCCTGTATTTTGTTTTATTTAAATTTGCCGTCTTTCAGTTCTGGAGTGCAAATTCTGGAGTATAAACTCTATTCAGATATTCTATTCAAATCCAAGAAAGCAGCAACTTCACTGAGCAATCTCAGTTAGTTTGGTTTTTTTTTTTTTTTCCAAAGACAAGCTTAAAATTTCATGTGAACAACTTTTTTGCAACGTTACCAATGTTGTGAGATCATTCTCTACCATCTTATGATGATGCTTTGGAGTCCTTCTAAGACACAGAAATGAAAGCAAGGGGAAAAAAAGGTGAACAAAACATTTTGAACTTGAAAGATGTAACTGATTTTATGTAAAGGTTTATATCGGCTCTTAATTTACCTTGTGCTGATCCATGCTATAGACGTTAAGAATATTCATGCATTGAAGCTACTGTATGTCACTTGCTGCAGTGTGTCTGTACTTAGTTGAATCAGGAGAAAGTACAGATAAACCTCCCTCAGCCCAACCTACAAAAAAGTTAAGCAAACTGAAGTAAAAATAGGGCAAAATAAGTAGCTCTTACCCAGATTGCCTTATCACCAAGTTGTAAGAAAAATGGAGTAGGCAGAAAGTTTAACAGCAAATGGTAAGAAAAGCATAAAATAGGCCAGCTGAGAAAAATGAGACTAGCAGCAGGCACTGATGGCAGTCACTGAGACATTCCAGTGGATCTCCTCTGGGATGAACTTCTACAACTGAGGAGTCTCAAGCAAGAAAGATCTGCCTTGAGGCTAAGTCTGAATGAACCCAAGGACTGCAAGCACGTTGGCCCCAGCTGATGTGAACTGCTGCCTGCAGTTCAAAAGTGTTATAAAATGAAAACTCTCAGAGCCCTGGGCTAGAAAGTTCTTCCAGCTTGGCCTTGGCATTCAAAAACTTTTGTGTCTTTCTTTTCTGCTTCCTGGGGATGCCTCTTGCTGCACTTGAAGACCTTTCTCCCACTGAAATCAATGGCAAGAGTCTCACTGGTTTTAATGGGAGAGGCGTCAATATGGCAACTCTTCTGTGTCTAACACGCAATTCAGATCCTGTTCCTCTTCTGTAAAAAGGTGTCTGCACTCATTAGTAACCCTCCTTAAGGAAAGTACTTGCAGAGGAAAGTACCTCATTTCTGAGGGCAGCAGAATTTGTTCCAAATCGATATCTTAATTTCAAAATGTTTTGAGTTTTTTTCCCCTTCTTTAAGGATTTGATGGCATGGATTCATATTCCGGGTGGTGAAAGAAGAGAAACCCATTTGTCCTTCTGCCCCTGCATTTCTTTTTTCGTGAAAGCTTTTCAGATTCCTACCCACTCAGTTAAGCCTAGCTGCATGGAGCACGGCATCGTTATTATTCCTCATTCTTCTTTTAAAGGCTAGCAATTTTTACAAAGGCTTTGCTGCGTTTTCTGCTGTTATCCTGGTGAGTATCTCTGAAGTCACTTAGTCCCAGAGCCAGATATTTAGGAGTCTAACTCCACTGTTACTCTAAATCCTGTTGAAATCAAATGTGAGGTACTTGCATGATTTTTCAGATCAGGTCCTTATCTCAAATGAGAAAGTTAGGCTGTTTCCCAGCACACTTACTGACATGCTTCACATCAGCTTTTTAAAAAATGCATGTGTCTGATGGGAAATGAGTGTAAAGGATGGCTTAGGATACTACTTCGCATAGTATCAGGCAAAGTAGAGTCACAATCCTTCAGAGAGGAACCAGACAGGAAGAAGAAAACAGTGTAGAGTCAGATTTCTTGTCTACTCACCAAATAAATCCTTTTTCAGTTAGCAAAAATCTGTCTGGTCTTGAGGGACACTTAAGATTGGGGAAAAAGTCATTCTCAGTGCTACTGCTTCTTTGTCCCCTGTATCATGCCCATGAAGAGATGGGATGGCCAGGCAGGAGCTGAGGCAAAGTGAAGCCAAGCCTCCGCTCCCCCAGAATGCTCCCCAGCTCTGGAACAACCAAAGGAAGGCGTGCTTGCTGTACCAGAGCACAACCATCCTCCTCTTCCTCACCTGTGCTCAGGTGGCCCTGAGCCTCAGAACAGGTTTGCTTATTGGCTTATCAGCAGCTTCAGTATTGTCTCTTTTGAGTCCCGATTTGCCAGCTTTGTGCTATGCAGTATTCCCAGGGAACTAAGCCTGAATCTGTTACAGGCAGGGTGACTTTTTTTTTTAATTTGGTAATAGTTAGTAAAAATAAAAAAAAAATAGTATCAATGTTGAGTAATAAATGCAATTTTTGCGTGAGAGTCACAGAAAGACATGACTTGGAGTACCAGCTATAAAGAGTCAGGACGTAAGAGAAAATCCAGATACATTCGGCGAGCAAAGGACCGCTCTGCTCCCTCTGGGAACACTGTGAGCCTCCTGCCCACTTTCAGAAACCTTTGTGCGCAGTGATTTTCATAAAACATGTTATTTCTCCTCTTACTTTTCTGCATAATCATGTTGCAGCTGCTGCCTTGTTTCTGCAGGGTGGTGGCTGTTTGTTGAGTAAAGTGCAACTGAACACGAGCCAGGCTGGCAGAATTGGGCCCTTGGTGAAGAGAGTGAAAGCGAAGGTTGCAGGCTCCGTGCCTGTAATCTGTCCGGACAAGGAGGCGAAGAGACAGGGACGGAGTTCGGCCCTTCTGTACTTAGCTCCAGGGCACCCGTGCTATCTGCGTGCCCTTGCGGAGCGGTGGGAGTGCACCCGTCCAGCCTGCTTCATGTGGCTCCCACATCGTCCGCGTTTGTAAGAGCATCTGAAGCAGATAAGTAGGAAAACTGGCAACAAACACTCCCCCCAGGGATACTCTGACGTTGCAGCGTTACTCATCCGAGGGGCATATCTCCTGTTCATAAACGCGATGGCAGATCCTGGCTTGTTTTTTGCCCAGCTCACTTCTGGGGGCTAAAGTCCGTATGGCAGGGAGACGGTAAGTAAAGGGGGTTGAGTCGTTCCAGCTGGGACCAGCCCTTTCTTCAGGAGCACCTCAGGAGTCTCTGTACACACACGAAGCCCCGGGGTCTGCAGCTGTGGGCAGGTCTTTACACGGGATTTGCAAAGAGAAAGAGGGTTTCTGGCTTCTGCCCCCATCCTGGCAACCGCAAGGCTGGAAACCAGCCAAGCGGAGCTTCCCGAGGAGCAAGGGGGCTGCTCCTGCCACTTCAGTCCTAAGCAGCAATACCCACATGGAGGAATTAAAAAGTAATAAGTTCAACGACTTTGACACAATCTATGGATTCAGAAGTAATTAACAAGGATAATTAACTTTAAAAGGCAAACCAGACGATTTGTAAGGAAAAAGTGGATAAGAGATTCAGCGTTATTTATCCAACTGATTTCCTTAAATAGATTAGCTTAAACTTCTGTTACCAAGATACTGCACCAGCATCAAGCACATCTGCTTTTTCTCTGTCACTGTCTGCGTGGGTTTAGATCATGCTTGTATCTATGCAATTTTAGGAAAGCACCTGACCATGTCACAAAAATCAATCATTCACTAAACAAATATTAACTGGACCTGTAGCTGAAGTAACTGATGTATAGGCTCATTAAAGGAATCATTAAACACTCTGATTGTTGATCCAGTCATTACATTAACTTTGTACTGTTACCACTGCTGGTAAGAAGTTGGTATCTAAAATCCATGTACAGAGAGAGGTTTTGCCTTCCTTTTGTATTACTTATATTTGTAAGATGGCTGTATGGATGGATCCCTGTTATGGACCAGCATTCATCTGTGTTTGCTTTTATATCCTACTTTTAAGTTTCTGGAAAGGTTGAATTCTCCTTCGTGGCTTTTTTCCCATACAAGAAATCCTCTGAAATTCCTCATAGGGGTCCTACCAGTTTCCTAATTGAATGCTAAGAATACCTAGAAGCACCAAAAAAAAAAAAGATCCAGAATCTCTTTTTCTAACAACCTCTTGTTTCTACATCCAGCATTTTCTGATTGAGGTACAGTCCTCTAATCATGTCTGAGATGATGAAACTCTGCAGCCAGCATTTCCAGAACCCCAATTTCCTTGATTTTGATTCCCCCCAAAATGGGTTTTGGATTTGGCATGCCCCTGCCCCTCTTCCACTTGATTTTGCTGATATCTGTGGCTGCTGTGGGACCTTTGAAAGCTAATATTAAAACCTTATGTAAAAACACTGTTTCCTCCAATCTTCGTAGAATCATAGAACCCAAAAGTTGGAAGGGACTTTTCCAGGCCACCCAGTCCAGCCCCCGGCCGTGAGCAGGGACATCCCCAACCAGAGCAGGGTGCCCAGAGCCCCGTCCAGCCTGACCTGGGGGGTTCCCAGGGACGGGGCATCCACCACCTCTCTGGGCAATCTGGGCCAGGGCTTCCCCACCCTCCTCGTGAAAAATGTCTTCCTTAGATCTCGTCTAAACCCGCCCCCTTCTAGTTTAAACCCAGCGGCCCTTGTGCTGTCGCTCCCGGCCCCGCTAACAAGCCCGTCCCCACCTTTCCTACAGGCCCCTCTCAGCCCTGGCAGCTGCAGGAAGGTCTCCCCGGAGCCTTCTCTGCTCCAGGCTGAGCCCCCCCAGCTCTCCCGGCCTGTCCTCCCGGCAGAGCTGTTCCAGCCCTTGGAGCGTTGCTGGGGCCTCCTCTGGCCCCGCTCCAGCAGCTCCGTGTCTCTCCTGTGCCGAGGGCTCCGGAGCTGGACGCGGCCCTGCAGGGGGGTCTCCCCGGAGCGGGGCAGAGGGGCAGAACCCCCTCCCTCGCCCCGCTGGCCACGTGGCTTTGGGGGTAGCCGGGGACATGGTTAGCTTCTGGGCTGCGAGTGCACATGGCCGGCTCCTGACCAGCTTTTCACCCACCGGGACCCCCAAGTCCTTCTCCATGGGGCTGCTCTCCATCCCTTCATCCCCAGCCTGTGCTGATACCGGGGGCTGCCCCGACCCAGGGGCAGGACCCTGCCCTTGGCCTTGTGGAACCTCGGGAAGTTCACACCGACTCCTTCCTCGAGCTTGTCCAGATCTCTCTGGATGGCATCCCGTCCCTCAGGGATGTCACCTGCACCACTCAGCTTGGTGTCATCTGCAAACTTGCTGAGGGTGCACTCGATCCCACTGTCTATGTCGTTGATGAAGATATTAAAGAGTAATGGTCCCAGTATGGACCCCTGAGGAAGTGCACTCATCACCAATCTCCAACTGGACATATAGCCGTTGACTACTATGCTGTGGATGCAATCTTCCAACCAATTCCTCATCCACCCATTAAATCCCTATGTCTCCAATTTACAGAGAGGATGTTGTGGGGGATCGTGTCAAAGGCCTTACAGAAGTCCAGATAGACGACACTGGTAGCTCTTCCCTTGTCCACTGATGTGGTCAGTCCATCATGGAAGGCCACTGGATGGTCAGGCAGGACTCGCCCTTGGTGAAGCCATTTTGGCTACCTCAAATCACGTCCCTGTCTTCCATGTGCTTTAGCCCAGAGTCTAGGAGGATCTACTCCATGATCTTCCCAGGCACAGAGGTGAGGCTGATGGGTCGGTAGTTCCCAGGGTCCTCCTTGTTACCATTTTTAAAAATGGGTGCAATATTTCCATTTTTCCATTCACCTGACTGCCAGGACTTTTCACATATCATTCCGGAGCCAATTCCCTCAGGACTCTGGGATGCATCTCATCAGGTCCCATAGACTTATGCATGTTCAAGTTTCTCAGGTGGTCTCGAATCTGATCTTCTCTTACACTGGGGGGGACGTTACTCGTTCAGTCAGTCCCCATCGTGCAGGCATCAATTCAAGAGGTGTGGGAAGAGAGACTGCCAGTGAAGACTGAGGCAAAGATGTTGTTGAGTACCTCAGCCTTCTCCTCATCCGTTGTTATCAGCCTGCCAGTCATCAGGGGGGTTACACTTTATTTGACTCTTCCTATTCTGGCTGACATACCTGTAGAAGCCCTTCTTATTATTCTTTACATCTCTTGCCAAGTTCAGCTCCAGCCGTACCCTGGCCTTCCTGACTCCATCCCTTCACAACCAGGCAGTGTCCCTGTACTCATCCCAGGATCCCTGTTCCTGCTTCCACTGCCTGTGCATTTCCTTCTTTGCCCAGAAGGTCTCCACTCAGCCATGCTGGTCTCTTGCCTTCCTTTCCTCATTTCTTACACCTGGGGATTAAGAGCTCTTGCGCTCTGTGGAAAGTGTCCTTAGAGATCTGACATCTCTGTTCTGCTCCCTTGTCCCTGAGGGCAGTTTCACAGGGGATCCTATGGACTAACTCCCTGGAGAGCTGGAAGGTAAAATTCAGGGTCCTGACTTGACTCTTCACCTGCCTTCTGTCCCTCAGGACTGCAAACTCTACCAGCACATGATCATTGCAGCCCAGGCTGCCTCCAATCTTGATATCATTGATTAGTTCACTTGTGTTTGTGACCAACAGGTCCAGCATGGCATCCCCTCTGGTAAGGCTGTCTTACCCGGCATAGGAAGTTATCCTCCATGCACTGCAGGAGTCTCCTAGGTTGACTACAGCTCTCCGTGCTACTTTCCCAGCAGATGTCGAGATGGTTGACAAGAGCCTGTTAGTGTGATGCCTCCTGAGGCTGGAGTGAGAAGCCTTCATCAATAGACTGCTGTTGGTCAGGTGGCCTGTAGTAGACCCAAAGCACAAGGTTCTCTTTGTTGCCTCAGTCCCTGATTCTTACACAGAAGCTTTTGCCTTGCTCATAGCCATTCCCCAGACAGCTCTTTGCACTCTATCCATTTCTTGACCTTCACCCTTCCTTCCTCCCCTGTTCCTTCTGAACAGCCTGCAGCCACCGATAGCCATACTCCAGTTGTGGGATTCATCCTACCAAGTTTCAGTAATGCCAACCAGGTCATAGCTTTCTAGCAGCACGGTGGCTTCCAACTGCTCCTGCTTGTTGCCCATGCTGCATGCATTGGTGTAGAGACACTTCAGCTGGGCTGTCAGTCGTGTCACCCTCTTAGAGGAACACCCCTTAGTTCCTCTGAGGTCTTCCTCTGACACAAGAGGCTGAGGGGCCTCATTAGCACCCCGTCCCTCTAACCTTGGTGTGTCATCCCACAGCTTGTCGTGGGTGAGCCTGATATTATCCCCCTCCCCCTTCGAGTCTAGTTTAAAACCCTGCCAATAAGCCCCAATACTTGCGAGCAAAGACCCTCTTCCCCCTTGGAGAAAGGCAAATCCCATCTGATGCCAGCAAGCCAGGTGCTGTGTAGGCTGTCCTGTTATCAAAAAAACCCAAATTGTGGCAGTGGCACCAGTCATGGAGCCATGCATTAGTAGACTGGTTTATTTGAAAAAGATTTTCATTTCTACTCCGTTTCACTTTTTAAAGTGTTATAATTAGGGAAAAAGTGCCTTTTTGAAAAATTCTGCCTCAGTGTTGTGGGATTTTTTTTCCATAGCTGCTTTTATTTAATCCAGTGTGTGGATGTTACGCAGGCTGATTATGGCCTCAGAAATATTCATAAGAAATTTTCCTGAAATTAATGGGAATTGTGGAGGAGGCAAATTTTGATGATTTTCTTTTCTTAGGTTACGCTCCTTAGGGCAGTTCACATTTTTTATAGTGTGCAGCCAACGCGGGTGACAATATCAGATGGAAAATGAAGCAATTGCCAGATATTTTCCATCTCAGTTAATAAGCCCCCTGCTCTGTGTCAGACTGAAGCTCATACCGAGGGCAGGCAAAGATTTTATTTTATGCTGGAAATATATTTCTAGTGTTCTTCTAAAAAAAGAGTTTTACGAGCAATTCAGTCTTCATATTTTTAATCCTTAAGTTCTTTCAAAGACTACCAGCAGTTCAGGGCCAAATGTTGAGTGATTGCATAATACAAAAACAAGTCCAGCCCGGAAAAAGTACAACAGAGCGAAACCATTTGGCTTCGGACCTTCTGTCACTAGTTGGTGTAGGGACACTGAATGAGATTTAAGATACTAAACAATGGCCAGTACAATAACTCAAGATTTCAATAAGCATGTTACTTGTTAGGTGAAACTGCGGGTATTTCATGGTGCTTTACAAGACTGTTTTATATACAAAATAATGATATATATGCAAAACCTAAATCCCATGACAAAGTTTCTGACTCACTGAGTTTTACACTGTTTCCTGTTAAGAAATGCTTCCTCTGTGCATGTCAACAGTGCTTTCAGTTGTTATGTTCAGTTTGCTTTCACAGGCTTAAAAAATAACTTCCCTTTTTTTTCCCTTCACTTTCTCCATACCTTTCCTTAATTTATTGATATAGCAGTTATCTACATTTGGAAACAATATGCAATAATATTAATTAAATTTTTCATTTGTCAAAGGTATTAGACATATGTTTTGTTGTTGATTTGTCCAATATGACATCATATGGTATGTTAATAAAAATCGTATTTCACAGGCTGGTGTAAGTGCCTTTTATTCTTGCTTGTTAGGGACATTAGAGGGAAAAGCATTGCAAGACTCAGATGAAAATTTCAACAAACCTTTGGTTCTCTAATGGCTTCTCTTCTTTTCATTACTCTTCACTTTTCTTATTTTGCTATTTTTTTCTTTAATTATATATTTTTTATGCATTTACTTCTTGAGGAAACTGATGAATTAAGAGCTTTGGCGTATCTATCTACTACTGTTTTCAGTGTCTCCACAGGAAAATACAGGAATCTGACTTTGGATATGCTGAAGCCAGATGTAAGCGCTTTTTTCCATGCTGACAACAGTGAGTAGATTCCTGTCTAGTTCTTGACAAGACTATAGCTGCTTATGGGTAGTTTTTAGCAGACAATGGACAAGCCATTTTTTTAATGTAGATTGGCCCAGATCTGCTCAAGATGATTGGATTGTTTACATTTTCAGTTTGGCTGAGAGAGACAATTTCAAAAGAAAAGGTCTATTTCATTACAGCCCATTGGCTGTAACGAATTGCACGTGACATTACAAATACTGTGGGACACCTCCAAATATATGGTGCATTTCTACAAAAAGTAGAGATGTTTTCAGTGGAAAACCGCTCTGACCCATTAAGGCAAACAAGGTCCTTTTTTCCGAGATCCTTGGATCTGAACCTCAAATACGTAAATTTTTTGTCTTCGTGGTGGGTTTTTTACTTTATCCTAGTATCAGGTGCAAGAATGATAGTACTTGAATATCCCTAGTTACAGCAGGAAATGTTAGAGGTTTTCACTAATACAAGTCCCCAGATATGTATGCTTCCTTTCTCAGTGTGTTTTTGAAGGCTTTGGTGTCTGAGATTTGCTTATCCAGAATTTTGTGCATGGGGCACAAAGGCCAGCTGCTGAAAAGAGGTCCAAGATGCAGGCAGGTTAACATTCAGTTTAAGTAAATTTATAGTCTGTATCAGAAGGGAAATACTTAGAAAGAATCATTGCGTAGATGAATGTTTTACTTATGGTACAAAGTACTTACTGTAACAAAGGTGGGATCTACAAATACTTGAAAAGTTAATATTATTACGGAAGTAATAGAATGCAAGCTAGACAAATACAGGTTGTCATCCTCACAGCCAAACACACAAATTTTCCAGTTCCCAAACAGCTTTGAGATTTCAGCTAAGAGTATACAAGGTATTGTCTCTGCCTCCTTGCCAAAGTTCACATTCCTCAGTAGTCTGGCTTAGCCTGCGGCATTGTAATGGCTGATGATGGTATGGATGAATGAATTCGTTAAATTCTCCATTCCCTTTCCGAGTAAGTTTGCCTACAAGGCTTTAACATGGATTCATCAAATACATATTACAAAAGCAGTGTGGGACTTGAATGCTCAATTGTAGCGGATCTGATACAGATGAATCTTATACAGGAGGAAACCTTAGTGTTCTTTCATTTTTCATATATTAACTTTAAAGTAAGCAGTAGGAAAATGTCAAAGAAAATAAAGGCAGCAAACTAAGGTACTTAAGGCTTAAGGAGTTAGCTTCTTTTCGAAGTGATGCATGGGTGGTACTGTATGAATTCCTGTTTATGAATAAGATTTGTGTATGCCTCCCATGTACTATTTTCAAAAGATACTCTCAGTCTTAGAACATTTGTATTTGTCTTTCATTAAGAAAATATAACTCAGTGAGTCACCTATTGAAAAGAGGGCTACAGAACCACTACTGTCAAAGCCCAGGATTGTTGAAAAAAGGGACTGTGCGTGTGAAATAGCACAATTGCAAACTGTGGAAGAATGTCTGTCTCTTGGTTTTTCTTTCAATTCAAAGTATAGATATCTGTACTTAAGCTCTTATCTCATTATTGATATTATTATAATCAGTCTTATTATTATCATTTATTTATTTGTACAGCTCTGCATCTTGCTGGGTACTTTATGTGTGGGTGAAACGCACATTATCTGCCCTAGATAACATGTTATTCTTCTTCTCTGTTATTATTTTCCAAATTATTCCAAGAGTCACAGTCTGTAGTTACTGTAGGCCATTAGCTAAAATTTCATACATCGTAAACACAGAATTAAGAGTTCAGTCAGGAAGAAGAAAAAGATGAGGTACAGTTGAGTCAGAAACTGTTTGTCTCTTTGCAGATAAATACCTTAATAATTCATATTTAGAGGAAAGAACAAGGAGCTCTGGACTAGACTCTAATGTTTAATCACTGATTATACACAAAATGCACCGTTTAAACTGAATTTTAAGAAATGATGATGTTTAAGGATGAGGTGGATACTTGTTCAACTCAACTGCACAAAAAAGCAAGCTTAGCTACGGGTGCTGGACCTAAGAGCAAAAAAATGAATTGGTAAAGGGAGGTGAGAAGAGAGGGGAGAGCTGATTCTGCTGCCCAAAATGCCATTGAGAAACCTGATTTGTCTCAGGATGACATGTAGTTTGGGGACTGCTGCAATTCTCTTGCCATCAGTCCCAAATGGCACCTGACATCCAAGTTACATCTTGCTAGTTGAAAACTAGCTCCTACTGTGTCCTTCAGCAACGGGACCAGGTAGACCCCCTTACCTGAGACCCACAGCACAGACACAGTTCAGCCCAAGGGACAGGGAGAAACTCAGCTCAGCAAATGATTTTTACCTCTGTGAGAGAGTACCAAAACACGGGTGCATACCCACTCTGCAGACTTGCCATTAGGATCTATAGGACCTAATCTATTGATTCTAATGGTTTTTCCCTCATTAGAGGTTTGGGAGTTTTGTTTTATTTTCTTTTGGTTTTCTGTGCATTTGTTTGGTTTCATATATTTCTTTGGTTTTCTAATTTGTGATGCTTAAGTCATAATCAGTTATTCTTGTGCAACTTATTTAAAAGATACTATAGTAGCAGCACAATGTTATTGTCACTTTTCCTTTCTTAGTGCCTCCAGAATGGGGCTGCCTCACACACAAAAAAAGCCAAACCCTTATCTTCTGAATCTTAAATGTGGTTTCCTGGCTGACAGTTTAAATTACCACCATTTTACTTCTTATCTACATATACCTCTTAGCTATATACACTCAATGTTGGAATCTATATGCAAAGAATGTTACTATTGTAAAAATGTTGCCATTAAGTATTATGCTAAGTTGGAATTTAAATTGCACTAGAAAAAATATATAGCAAACCTAAACCAATATCTTTTTAGGAAACAAAAAAAAATCAACTGTTCTATGGCAGGTGATGTCTGGGAAGACAAAAGCTGTACCAAGCTGACACCACAGTAACTTATTTTCTAATTTAAGACTTTTATGAGAGTTTTCAGAGCTACAGCCCAGCTACATCACTTACAGGGGACTGTAAGAGCCTTGCACCGTACTACCTTTGGTACGATGAGCTCACCTCACACCACAGCTCCCATGAAGACCTGCCCCATGGCTGGGCAGTGAGAAGCCTATGTACTCCTTGCACCTGCTGAACCCCCCTAGCCCTATTTCAGTTGAGACAGGCTTCAAACTGAAGTAGCGTAAGTCCCGTCGCAAAAGCTGAGGAGATGCATAGCTCTCTGATCTCTGCTAGAGACAATTCCCATCTCCCTGTCCTGCAGTAGCAGTAGTGGGGGACAGAAGACTATCCATATCAAAAGCACACAAACCGTATCTCACTGTTCAGGACCCTCTGCACAAGCATGTGGACTATACAGGCCAAAACGGGCAGACATTTTCAGTCTTTTCCCTACTGAAGAGTTGCACAAAAAACAGTGGGAAATAGGGGCAGGTGTTTGGCAACAGCAATACCTTGGAAGGTCTCATTACTGTATGGCAGAACAGATGCCAATCTCATACATTTATTAGTTACAGAGCTTTTCTATACCCTAGGATATTTCTTTGTGGTGGTTAGAAATACAATCTTTCATAGGTTTTCATAGGTAGACTTGAGAAGTCAATGGAAAGACCCTTTGGGGCCTAACTTAGTTCCGGTACATGGGTGTCCACCATCTCATCAGTATGTGAGTCAGTCCTTTCAGCAGTACAACACAACACTCATGCACAGAAACAATATTTTAAAATAAGTAAATATAATCCACAATAAATCCCAAATTATCATATAAAATTAAGCTGAGGCAATAAAATATTAGTTTGTCCCTACATAATCACCAAAAGAACATTACTGTACTCTATTTAAAAGCATGAGATATCGAATAAATATTGTCAAATATTTATGTCAAATGTTTAAAGAAGGAAAACCTCTTCTAATACTTTTTAATTTATATGTTTTCTTTTCACTAGTCCTTTAAAAATAGTAACCACAGATTTTGTAGTCTGTCTGGACGTAGAAGATTTATTAGTAGTTTATAAATGTGAAGAGGTTTCTATTACTGTATTCACTATTGCATTTAGCTTTTTAAGTCAGCTGTTCTGCAGGTCAGATTTCAGGAAAAGCAAATATCTTTGCCCACAGTTTCTCTGTTTTTGATAGTCATTGCAGTTTTTGTAGGGTGGGAGAATAACAACTTCGCAAGACCTTCCCCACAGCTCAGTAGGTAGTTTCCCATGCACAGTCTCATAGTTCAGAGCAGCTTTTTTGCTCTGCCCGTGAAGGCTGCTTCAAGATGTTGGTCTTGAAGGGTAGTGGAAGACATGCTAAAGAGACAATTTTCTTATAGGAAATACAGTAGTTCACCATATGGTGATATAACATAGTCTACCCAAACTATCTCCGTCATATATTTTACTTGTAAGTTACATCCTTTCAATAATAAATATGTACAGAAACTATATTACTCAGCCTTCCATTATGTGTAGTAGTATTTCTATAAATTACCATAGTAGAGACCTGTTCTGTTCATAGTCATCTATACCATGAGGAGAGAAATCATAAATCCTTTTACTGACTTTTATAGGGGCTGGATTCAAATCGGTGGTGTAGTTGCATCTAAATTGCTCTCATCGGATGGAATTATTCTGCTGGAGGACTTTGCAATTGCTGTGTTCATACAGATGTCAAAGCCATAATAAGGCAGGTCCCTTTGACCAGATGTCAGAAATACCTTTTTACCAGGCGGCTGTGTCATCTATTCTCCAAAAGTGTAATTTGTTTTAGAGAAAAGTTATTTCTGAAAGTTTTATTGGCATAATAAAAGCAGTTTATCACATAATTCTGTAATTCATCATATGCACAGCACTGTTTGATGAATATATATTTTCTTGCCAAATACTTGTATACTTGCCAAAATTTTACAGTTAATTAGATATTTGGCTTTATTCATTGGCACCAATAAAGTTACCCCAAAGATGAAATTGGCCCAATGTTTATGAAATGCTAAATAAGAGCTAAGTAAAATGTTTCCTAATTGGGGGGAGGGAGTGTCTTGTGGGTTAAGGTCTACTATTAATTGGACAGAAAATATCGAACTCGCTTTTGTATTATGAACCTGACTCAGATTAGAGCCAGGGCTTGAGAAGCATTCCTTGGTTTTCTGAGAGCTGTGTCCCTTTTATTTTCATTTTCCAAACCAGAAAACATCACTTTTTAATTATATTTATTTTTTCTCCTAATTCCCCTTTTTTTAATCTAATTTAAAACTCCATTTAAAATGTTCGGGAAACTTTAGAGGCAAAGAGTTGAAATGGAATGACTTGAACTGGCTCTTTCAAAAAAAAGCTCAATTAGAAAAGCAGATTCTGTTTCTGGCATGGAGTGGGCATGTTATTTGAGCAGAGCTTTGGAATAAGGAAATAAAATGGCAAAGGGCAGGAGAAGAAAAATTAAAAGTCTTTGTATAACAACCATTGTTTACTTTAAATGCAAAGGATATTCTTTTGAACTGAATATTGTGTTAAGTGTTAAGCCAAAACCAAAATTATATGAATGGAAAGAAAGTAAAGACTTTGACTCCCCGATGAATTTTTTAAATTCCTGTGGAAAGTTTGATGGCCTGTCTTTCTCCTTATAAATAAACCATAGCGGTTTTAAGACATGTGTTGAGTCTTGGTTTATTTAATTCAAAATAGCCAGAAAAAAGGAACCCAGTAGGTACTACACAATATATTGACAGTTAAAGTAAACTGTGGCCAGCATAATACAGCTAGCTGCTTGTTCTAGAGAGATAGAGATGTTTACATATTTCTACAAAGGAAGCTTGTGTGTATATGGCATTTTTTCAGCAACTCAGGTGGGGTTATGCTGTATATTGCTTGGAGCTCCTACATTGCAATGATGGCTCCTGGTGAGGAAAGGTGCTCACAACAGATCAAGCCCTCTGCTTTGTGTGGCTGTTTTTTATTGGGTTTTTTTTTTCTTGTGCCTTGGTGCCTTTTCTCTATAAATCATTAGGCCATTGAAGTAAAAGGCAAAAATTTTCTTCATTTCAACATGGTCAAATTGCTATGTTGGTGACACCAGCTTTGGGGTCAGTGCAGAGTGAGCTGTGTGCTTTGTAACATAGAGATGACTCAGAAATACAGGTTGTCTATTTTTTCTGTTCTTTTAGCTGTTAAATGACATTTACCTACCTAATATTCCACTACCCACTATTTTTATTCTTCATTTGTTCAATGGGTGTCTTTGCATTTTAGCTTGCCTGTGTCTTTCCTGTCTGGTTGAAAGTATTCTTTGATGCTTTTAGCAGACTAGAGCTTGTGGATTTTGGGGAGTATGTCAGAATATGAACCTTAAAAGGAAGGACTGTACACACCTCCTCTGGATGGACAAGTGGGAGTGAAGACTACGTGTCAAGGGGAGCTTTGACTTCATCTCCCGCTGTTCCCAATTAAATGTTTTCCAGCGATACTGCTCAACCCAGTCCAAGGGGTTCTACCACTGGCCTCTGAGGTTCCACATGTGCTCCCTCAGCCCCCGCTGCTCCGGTGCAATATGGCTCTGTGCAGCCGCGCAGTCATGCAGCTGAACCAGTTCCTCAATACGTCTCTCCTCGCAGCTGCACAAACAGCTGTATGGCCACGGGGGAGGCAGTGGTGCGGGCCAGCGTGGGATGGTGGCTGGGACCACCAGCAGAAACGTACATCCTTCTCTGGGAGGCAGGGTGGCTGATGCAGTGTGCGACCAGTAGTGAAGCAGGCAGGGTAAAACAGTGTAAAACGAGGGATGAGCATGACCTAACATGCCTGTCACAGTCACAATTCACCAGCAAATGCCAGTTCTGGGGAATTTTACAGATAACTCTGCTCAGGCTGTAATCCTAATTGAGATCTTTGGCCTTACCAGCTTCCTCCTAATAAATCTTGGCACCTTTGGTGTTGCTCCTCAAGCATGGTTACCACTAACAAAAATATTTTCTCCATCATGCACTTTCTTGGAGAAGAGGATAGAATACTGTTGGAAATGAAGCACAGAAACGAAAGGTCTTTTCTGTCAAGTGGTGTTAAGAGGTTTGGGACATGAAGGCTGGCCTCACTAACAGAAGAAAAGCAGTGACAGAGAGACCCTAGTCATTCATTTTTTACTGTATTATTCATAGTGTGTCTATAAACCTTGCTTTCACTGAACTAGTTCTTTGGAGAGGTAGCTCTGCTTTGATTATCCAGTGTGTACGGACTCTTCTTCCTTCACTTTTTCATTGGATTTGTTGCACACCTCATCAGGGGATGACGTTAGCTGCTTGTCCCACCAGCTCTGGTGCTTTGAAGGTCTATTTTACCGTTTTACCAGGATGATGCACTTTTTCAGGGAGGCAGTTGCCTTACGGAGTCATGGATTATGCAAAGCATATGTCCCCACTCGTGCACCAGGGATCCTCCCTTGTTTTTCAGGTACCACTGAACACCATCAAAGGCTGCTCCATGCAGAGGGCTTTTCAAACAGCTTGCCAGGGAAAATTATCATTAAGATTCATGGGGCTGGATTTGGCTTCCTACAGAGGGACAATATGGCCCATAGGAGCGACCGCTATCCCAGGGCCACAGCAGTGGCTTCAGATTGCCTCTGGAGAAAGATTATTCTTCCTCTCCTTTCCCTGCAGAGCAGATAGAAGAGCAAACAGCCTGTACTGGTGGATTTGCCCCTAAAAGCATCTAGCTCCTCTGTGATTGACAGTGATAGCACACGTACTTTGAAAGCTCTAATGTTGATGATTAAGCCTTAATAAAAGCAAATAAGGTGGTGTCTGTGTGTACCCCAGTCAGCCAAGCAGATACCTACCTGGCATCTTGTAAATTAATCCGGGTGTTTATGCTGTAGATCATGATGAACGTGTTGCTATAGCAACCTACATTTCTTCCATTTTTTTGCTGCTAATTATCCTAACATCACCACCAGCTACTAAATCTTTGAATTCCTAATGAACGTGTGTGGAAGGCAGTTTCTTGATATATCTCCCTTACTATATCAGCAGGATGAGATAATTAAAGATTAATGGATATTGATTATTTAGGGTTTATTGGAGCCTGTCATTCTAATATGCATGTGCTTGTGCACCCAGAAGATCTGCCTGATTGTGCTTGGCTCGTTCTGCCAATCTGCTCCAAATGTTGGTGCAATCGTGCAACACACAGCTCCCACAGACTTCAAGCCTTTGCCAGCCTGGGGTTCGTGTCCCTGAATTCAGCTCTCCTCACTGGCAGGGTTGCCACAACACCTATGAGCACAACCTGGTTTTCTGGTTTTTGGGTTTGTTTTTTGGGGGGAGGGTGGGGTGGGGCGTGATTTTTTGGTTTTGTGGGGGGTTTTTTGTTTTTTCCTTAATTGATACGATATAAAAGAGAAATGTTGTTACCCTTCTGGAAGGGTAAATGTTCTCAGTCGTTGCCAAGGTACTGGATGTTGTTGAGGTCATGAATGTTGGAAAGCACACTGGGCAATACACCTCTCAGAGGCTATTGCTTCAGGCTGTTAGCAGACTCAAACACATCTTGATGATGTTACCACCAGAGATTCAAGCTTTCTTTGTAAGGTATTGCAACTATATATTCTTTGTTTATAGACGGCTATAATTCTGTTTCAGTGTTGTAATCTCAGGACCAAAGCTCCTCTGGATGAGTCTTTAATATGTGATTCTTCATCTGATCTTGATGAAATTCCCTTTCTTCTGGAAATCCAGTGTTGCTCCATGAGTTGCCATCTGTGCCTAATATTGCCCAGATATTTCAGAGGTGCTAAAATAATTTAGGGAAGAGAGGAAATGTTAATTGAGACTGGAAAATGTACATCAACTTTGATGTAAAGGAAGAAAATGTTCTTCTTTTTTTTTCTGCCTTTGTGTCTGAATTTTGAATACTGGTTATTCTGTAATTTTTACTTCTTTTTATACTTAAAAGCAAGCTAAGATACAGCTATGAAAAGTGATCCTTGAAGATTTTTGTATATAAGATTCTAACTGATTGGAAGAATGAGAAGAGCTAGAAAAAATTATGGCAGCCAGGAAGCCATAAATGCATCAGTCACTGGTTTTAGGGCTTTTTCCTGTGTTTACACCATAACTAAAGCTATACTGTGTGTTGTTTTTATTCCCCAGTTAACCCCTCTGTTTGGCTTCTGTACAAACACATGATGGCCTGGATTTTGATTCTCACTGAATTTTGCATTAGTGTAAAATGAGAGTAATTCCATAGAGAGCACTGAGATTTAGATCAGAATCAAGAGTGGTAGTTCTGCATATTAAAATCCTTTATAATTTCTATAAAGTAGTGGTAAAGGAAAAATATTGATGAAAAAAATTATTTAAGAGGATGGCTTCTTAGCTGAGACCTTGAGTACCAGTTTCACTGACGAGCAAAGCTTGAGTGTTGCATTATATGCTCCATGTAATTTTAATATACACGTTAGCAGTCTCTTAATCAGTGTTTGCAGCAGTGCAGTTGGAGTACACTGGTGTTTAGTATATATATTATGTCCACCTAATATAATTACTTGTACTCAGTGCAGTAAGCAATAAAACAATTAGGCAGCTTTTCAGAGGTAGCAGTAGCACAGAAACCTTTTGTTCCATTTTTACTGTGTGGATCCTGAAGGATGGCAGCACAACAGTGATTCATGCCACAAGCATGGCTTAAAAATCCTTTTTGCACAATGAGCTGATGAAATTTGGTGTTCCTGCTGGATTTTCTGCATATGGAGATTAAGCACCTTATGGAGCGGAGGTCAAAACAAAGGAAAAACCCAGTTCCTCAAAGGGAACAAAACAAATTAGAGCCAATACATTTACAACAGACGTAGTTTTTTCTCCATGTGCAAGATAATTCTCTCACATATTTATTGTTTTCCTTAACAGCCCAGCCGTATCAGCGAAACATTGCAAAGCTGTGCAAGTGAATTTTAACCTTATATGGATTTTACCAGGTCATCAACTGAGTGCCCTCAGCCTAAAAAAAAACCCAGGAAAATCAAATTAGAATCACTGAAAAGCTATATTGAACCTGAGTGCTAAGTTTTGATCTAAGCTAAATTTATTTCAAAGCTGGAACAAGTTAGTTTTGAATGGAAATGATGTCTGTCTCTGTTTTTGCATACCTTCCACCATAAAGCAAGAAAAGAGGGTTCCAGCTGAGTTTTGCTTTGAGTTTCTTAGTTCATATGAAACTCAAAATGAAACTTATGATTGTGTGAACTGAAACTGGAAAAAAATGCACACAGCTTTAGACAGCATGTTGCTTGCAGAACGACTGTGTCATCGCAAACATGAAGGGCAATGCTTCAGTTTTCCTTACATGCATGCAAGAAAGAAGGGGGGAAATATTCTGATCCCTTATATTTTTTGTGACCTCCTTTGCAAAAATTAGGTAGGGTTCCACTCACCTCCTGGGTGGAAGCTTGGGACACCTCGTGAATGGTTCTGTGGGATTTATACATAAGGGAAGCAACTCTGCCATGTTGTGGAGCTAACAGCTTCATGAGCTTGAAAGTGATACACTACTTAAAAGTGCAAGCCTGTTTTCCTCACACACTTCCAAGTACATTTAGAAGCAACTTGTCTGATATATTTTTAGTGGACATGTGAAAATGGCGAGAGAGGATGAACGTTTGTAATAATAATTCCTCTCGCCACTCTGTCCACCTCCACACACCTCCCTAATTTCTCTCACTGGTTAAGGCACTAGTTATTCTTACTCCTGATTTCCTCTTTTATTATCATTTGTATTATAATAGCACTAAGAAACTTGTAAGGGTTTCCATTTTGCTATATCATACATCAGTTGAAAACCTGTCTGCCTTTAACACTGGTGAAGCATAAAGTGAGGGGTGGGCTGAACAGAGGGGAAAGGCGCTGCCCAAGGCTATTAAAGCCAGAGGGTAACACAGTTCCTCATATTATGGCCTGTGGTAGTATATACCTCCTATATAAATCTATGCGAGTCACACTTCCTAGACATGGTTTGCATCCCCAAGCCTTTGCAGAGCCAAGATGTCTCCAGTAAGTCAACCCTGTGCAGCATCTCTCTCTGCCCTCCCAAACTCTCATCTTGTCTCCAGCCCAGTGTTGGGCATGAGATAATTGTATTTGCTAGAAAACTTGCCAAATAAAGCAGATCCACCACTAGAAAAAACGAAGGAAAAAAAAAGAAAAAAAAGGAAAAGAAAACAAAGGCCTATCCTAATCACGTTATTTATAGGTTCGAGACTTTGTGCTGATTTTAATTGAAGAAACATTTTAAACATTTATCCAGGCTTTCAAAAGCACGTATTAGTCATTGACTTATATATTCTTCTACATGTGCTCAATATTTAGGCAATTTACTATTTTTATCTTAATTAAGATAGATCTTCACAGCCAGCAACAAGCTAAGTCATCTGTACTGTCATAGCAGTCAAGCCGCCGAGGCACTCAATTTTGAGATGTGTCTGCCTCAGTGGGAGGGTTCCTAGAAGAAACATTCATTTCTGCACCACTGTAATTTAGAAGGGAACGTACGTAGACCTGCCTCGCAGTAAAAGGCTGAAGAAGCTCCATCTACCCAGCTTAACAAACAGGAGTTTAAGAAGCAAAGCCCATTAAAAAAAAAAAAAAGTCAGGAAGGGCTTTTCAATCTAGCAAAAACATGACAAGACCCTGTCACCAAAAGCTGTTGCGGGTGGAAGATGCATTTTTTCCCAGCTATTTGACCGTAGGTACAACAAATGAAATGTTCACTGTCATATGATGTTTCTGAGTCAAAATGGATATATGTTGAAAGATATTCACCAAGTCTTTTGTATGCATTGGGAATGGATTCTGTGGTGAATCTCCTCTAGGCAGATTAGATGGTCGTGGTGGTCCTCTCTAGCTGAAGGACCTCTCTATACAGCCATGTCTATTTGCAGTTTAAGGTGTTGAGTCTAATCTGCAAATACTTTGATACTTCAAGTCTGTGCTCCATTTGAAACATTTTCATATTTTACATATAATCTGGATAATATAATATAGAGAAACAAATTTGGTAGCTCATCTTTCAAGATCATTTTTGGGTCCCTAATGATGAAACAGGCAATTTAAATTATGCATAACCATATATTACCCATTCATGGTAATATAAAATCAGCAGCCTAACAAAAGTTATACATTTTGTCTTATTTTTTGAAGTTTATGGTAACATCTCCATAGATTTTGCAGTAGAACATAAACTAGTGTTAAATCAAAAACTGTTTGCCTGGCTATGGCAAGCAAATTTCACATTCTAGAAATTCCATCTCCTCAGATAAATGCTGTGGGATTGATCAGAACTGGTGGAATCTGATGGGACTTCCCATGTAATTGTTACCATTTCTGAACTTGTGCAGATCACACCACTACAAAAAAATCAGTTTGGGATACTTCACTAGTTCTCCTCCTGTTTCTTATGGAAGCAAATAAATGTGGAAAGAAAACAGTAGAAAGAAATTAAGAAAGCAAGCTTTTCCTGACTATCAAAAGAAACATGTGGGGAAAATTTTTTACTGGGAAATACTAAAGAAACAGATTTTTATTTCATTCAGAGCAGTTCTAGTCCTCCGTTCTCTTATTCAATAATGGTACAGAGTTTGCTGTGAAAAATTCACTGAGACAAACCATCGTGCAAGACAGAGAAGGCCATGATGTCCTGCTGTGGCTAAGGGCATCTGAGAAAGCATGGGAGGCATTTCCAGGGTTGGACCTTTCTAGTCCGCTCTCCGTGCTTCCATCTGCAGTCTTGAAGCATGTGGCAAACACGAAGCCTGCACAGAATCTTGCACAATCGCCGTCTCCCCTATTTAAAACTCCTGTCACCCTGTTATATCTGTGGCTTCCTTCAACCCTGATTTGCACCCTATATTTAGTCACAATACTTACCATCCAACAGGAGGATGATGCACATAGCTAGATACAATATATATAATTATGTCTATATATATATACACATGAATGCACATACACACACGTATATATACATTTATATACATATCATTTATCTCCAGTGATAACAAGTATAGCAGTTTTTATTTTTTCCTACTGCTGCTCACAATGAAGACTACAGGGAAAAACAGCCCTGAAATTGCCAGAACATAAGTTAAACAACACTATGTTTTGTCATAAAAATACAAATTGTTTACAGCAATTTATAATATGCAGATACGTTTTAAATGGGCAAATCCTAACATTGCCTACTTGAATTCTAGCAGCTAAGTATAATTCAGCACTACTTTAATTTTCTATTATGTTCATGCTAAGTGATTTTCATGCACATCAGATTCAGTACGCAGCCTGAAGTAACAGTGGATAGAGAAAACTAAAAACCTTCTTGCTGCTGCGCACAGATAAAGAAACTGAGTTGTTTTTAATATTAGAAGCAGATTTATGGTAAAATTAGATGACAGGCTAATCCCTAGACACTATCCACACTCCATAGTAAGAGCTCTTTTATCTACCGTCTTTGCATTTGTTCATTGAAACTGTTGTCTCCTCAACTTATCAGTCTCTGTCTAAGCAAAGTTTGATCAAGTGCAGGAAATATCATGAACTATTGGCAGGGAATACCCAAACGTCTGTGTCACACAGATTTGACTATACCCAGGCCCAGTTCTCTTGTCTTAGAGCGGATGTTACCATTGGAGTATGAAAAGCAATTCTTGAGTTTTCCATGCAAACAAAGGAAGTCCTTCTGTAACAGCTGGATGAAGTCACGACAGTGAAAAGCACAAATCTAAGGGCTCTGCCATTCTGCCGACGGGATAAAGGATCCCTGGTGGTAAAAGTCCCACCTCACCGAAATCAGAGAAGGGAACCGTTTGCCCCATAAGGACATTTCAGCAGGAGCTGAACGTCTGCCTACCAATGAGTTGCTTTCGTTTGCATAAATAGTTTCACTATCACCATTACTAAAAATACTAATGTTATTTCTGGGGAGACTCTAGGCTTTCATCAGTGGCTGTGTACTAAAACAACACATCACAAAGAGTTTTGTCCCCAAAGAGCCTTACCAATCAAGAAAATTAGATGAGGCTGCCCTGTGAGGAACATTCCGTCACACACCGCTGGCTTCCAAAAGCATATTTACTTTCGTGCTTCCTAGCGACCCAGCCTAGAAGACTGTGGACAGGTTCATTTTCAGTGTGGTCTGCGGGAATGCCAACATCAGCATCTGATGCCACAGGGCTCACAGAGATTGCCAGGGCAATAGCACCAATAACGGGTGTTACTGTGGTGACAAAGCTTTTGAAGTTTTCTGTCGACCCCAACATGAGCACAGAAAAGGTGTATTGCCACGCTGTTCGGACCAAAAGGGTCTGGCACTTCTCAGCTATGATAAAATCAAAGCTGCTGCATGCACAGAAATGACATCTTTTTTATGTATGAGTCTAACTGAAAAAACATTTTTTCAGAGAGGCTATACTGTCATTTTCTGAACTTTTATTACAGGAGTTCTGTACCTATGGTTTTCATATGCTTCCTTAACCAGCAAATGATGTGGTAAAATTGTGGGTAGTGGCAGCATGAAGAACAGAACCATTTTAATTTGTCCCATCTGGCATATTAACATTAATAAAAGATGTTTAAAAAGAAATGCCTTGAAAGGCTTTCACCTACTGATTTAACAAGATAATAAGGAAAGCTTGCAATCTGCCACTAAATATAACTGATAAGAATAAGAGTGAGTTTAAAATGATGATAACAGAGATTAACCTCTGAAACACTGATATAAAAAGGAAAAAAAACCCTGCTGATTGCAACATATGAACATTAAAACTGGCAACCAAACTGTCTATTATTTTTGGCTAATAGAGTATATCCGAGTACAGACTATCCCCAATTTAACAAACATTGTGAACCATCAAGGGACTTTACACCAATCAGGTCAGCACAGAGACGGAGCATTCCTAACCCTATAATTGCCCACTGAGGGTACCCCATGCTGGGGAATTAACTGCTCTTTGATTGTTCCATTAAAATTTAACCAATGAATCGTCCTATTTTCAGGCTGCTCTAAGGGAGAAAGCAACATTTTTAATTTGTCTAAAATAATGATACCATTACTTATTTCGGTTGTTTGTGCTCCGGTACTTAAACGCCCTGAGTAGTCTGTCAGAGGTGGAGGGTTGGCCGCAGAGACTGGTACTGATAATTCCCCGTTGCCTCCCTTATTCCCAGATTTCAGGTGTTTGTGCCCAAATTTAAGTTCAGTGAAATAAACCGAGTACTCAGGATTTTCACATGTGTAATAGCAAATTTTGTGGCACCCCCCCGGCAACATATTCCAGTGCTGAAAATGGGCTCACTCTTCCCTCTCCCCATTGCCTGCCTAGGAGCCACATTTTCATCCCTGCCTTCATCTGTTTCTCAGAGCAAAGTGATGTTTTTCCTTTCACTGTTCACAAAGAGAATTGTATTTAAGTCTGTGAGAAGGTGCATGCTCAATTTTCATTCCTAGGAAAACAACAGTTGGTATACGGTATGTCTGATACTGCAGGAGCGAGATTCACCTTCTGTGTTCCCAGCTGGGATGAAAGAAGCTGGTGGCATCCAAGTATGACTTGGGGTCATAGAGGTGTGCAATAAACCTGTATCAAGCATTACTGGCCAAGCTTACACACCGCACTCACCTCTTACGCATTACTTAAAAGCACTCATAACATAGGCAAACGACGATTTTAATTCACGTGAGAGTGAGAGGCGAGTTTTTGAGGCAGACCCAAACGGGCGTCGCAGCAGAGCTCAGCCGGCGAAGCGGCAGCCTGCCCACCACGCTGCCCTTCTTGCTCCAGACCTCGTCCTCCCTCCAGAGATGCTGCCCACCTCGCCAGGCAGCTCTGTACGCTTTTGAGGTGCGGAAACGGGCGTATGGGTACGAATGTCTTGGCATGTCTTGCCAAACCCCAGGACGCCCTGTGAGGAAACTATGGATCAAGATGCAGGAGAAAAATCATGTGAAAAATACCTGAAACTGAAGTAAATGTCAAAATATTTTAAAATATAATAATTTCCATTAGCTATATAAATAGAACAGCAAGAAAAAAATGACAATGGCTGTAACATAGCTGTGACAAAGAGACAGTAAGAAGTGATAGCATGTATCACTGTTTACAGAAATAATGGGTTTTATTTAGCATATCTATTTTCAACCGGTTAGACAGTGTATGTATTCCAGTGTGTTCGTGTCTCCAAATTGGGGATCAGATTACTGAGTATGACAGACGATGAATTAGGGAGATGGGACAATAACAAGACAAAAGATTATTAAAAGGTTAAAAGCTCTTAAAACCAGACTCAGTCTAGACAAATTATGCCAATGAATGCATGAGGAAGCTGCAAGAAGATTGCAAAAATTATTAGAAATTTTAAGGGATGTCTTTAAAGCTTACTCAATGTAAGAAAAGACTATCTGGGCTATAAAATGGCTGACATTGTTGGTTATTTAAGGAGAGCCTGAAACACAAGAATTTTATGAACCTTTTCCTTCTTTTTTTTTTTTTCTCTGAGGGTGAATGTCAAGCCTTGATGTAGATGGGTAGAAAATACAGCAAGTGGCTCATGTCAAAGGAGTAGTCCTAAAATAAGCAACATTCTTAATAGCTGTGGTGGCTCCGGTGCTTTTAAAGACACCTTGCAGGTGGAGAAACACTATTATAACTGTGATTCTTTGGGAATTCTTCCAGAACATCATTTCTTTCCTCAGTTTCTGGGATATTTTGGTTCAGGGCAGGGGGGGTGAGGGGGGTGGGCTTCCTTTGTTTTGCATTCAGATGTTTAAATGTGGGCCTCGGATGCTTCTTCTCTCACCACGCCAAATGTCTTGGTTCATTGCTACCAGTGGTAGCATCATCACGTGTTTTGCTTTACAGCAGATGTTACTATCTTCCCGTATTTTTAGCACTCGGATGTCTAAACTTGTCTAAGCCTGGTTAAACTATGTGATGGCAGAACTTAAGCAGCCACCAGCATTTTGATCATACTAATGTTCCCACCACCGCTACCACCAGAGTAGATTTACTGAAGTTAATTTGTTTGACAAGTCCAATGAATTAGAGAAGCGATTTGTCATATAGTGTCATATTCCTTCTCTGCGTATTTGTACCTTGCATAACAAAATGGGAATGTGGTCCAGTTCTAGGGATCCATCACCCACCCCCTCCTCCTCCTCAGCATCACCAGCACTACCCAACACCATCATTCAAAAAGGTAAACACATTTTATTTCATAACATATTCCAATATGTTCAAAATGTATTTTGACATGTTCTTCTTCCCTAGCTATGCCTATTTTCTAAACACCCTGGCACATTGTCAACACTGCTGATTCACTGTGGTCTTTCTTTGATTGCTGTGATATCAATTAAAATTGGAAAGATGTCACAAAGAACTGTTGGGGAGGGAAGGACTTGCATTTATGTCCTACAACACAAATGTATGTGCACATCTGATTATTCACAAGATTACAAATTCATAACGAAAATTTAACCAAGGCTTATATACTGACAGTTGCGTAACTGACAACTGAACCCTTGAAAATGCTGCAAAGGTTTGACGTGGTTACATAAATGAGCATAGGTGAATAATCAAACACTGGCATACTGATCTGCCAAATTCTTTTTTTCTTCCATACAAGCCTTTCTGTTAAAGAAGTGGGAAATGTATGACTAGAACACATGTTGTAATTGTCACCAATAAAACAAAATAAATGCTCAGTTAAAGCACATGCTAGAGACCTCTCCTTATACTCTGTCAATGGAGATGGACTTCACATGGAAATTAGGGTGGACAAAGAACTTGGGACTCTCCTTCTCTAACAGAACATGGAGGTTTTTCAAGACAGCATCTGGGTTTTCTGTTCATCCAAGCTTCTCTAGGTCCATGAAGTCGAAGGAGTCACACGTATTACAAACAGCTTACGCTGTAGCCCACAGTATTTCTGTCTCTTGTAGAAACATTTCACCACATTAGTCTGATCATAGCAGTGCAGCACAAAGTTTTCCATCATACATTAGGGTCACTGGTAGAGTGGGTGTTAACTCAAAGGGTTTAAGTGTGATACGTGTTGCATCTTCTAAGAATCTCCATGCAGGTGAAAAATGGGTCTTTAAAGGCCAAGATTTGTAAACCTACTGCCAATATACATAGCCTTTCATTTTTTTCCTCAGAAACTTTATTCATTGCAAACACTGTTCACGTTTAGTAAATCATACGTGATCTTACTGAAGCGCAGATAGAACAAGCTATATGGAGAACATCACGGTGGACTCGAAGTTGCTGACTTGGAGTAAACAAACCAGCAATGAAGACAATGAACATTTACATGGAAGACTGAGACTAAACATAAAGTGGGCTTGGGGGAGAGCAGAGTGTTTATTCAGACCTTGGAGGCTATTGTGTTTTTTGCCTGTGCTTACCAATATTGATACTATCACACAGCGTTTGATCAGTGCATGTTCACAGCTTGCAAGAAGAAAAAACTGGAACATATGCTTAGAGGAAACATTTGTGATGCAGTTAGCCTCAGAGCACACTGGGACCTGAACACGCCTAAATAGCTCGAGGAACTGGACCTGATGTCTAGCACATAATCCTTTACAGTGGTCCAAGCTCACAGCACTTGAAGTTAGTATCTGTTAATTATGGGCTGAGGTAAGGTCCATGCATCTGGTTGCTTGACTATTAATGTTCAACACCATATCCTTAGTCTTGTAGGAAGGTAAAGATATAAAAGTAATTTTTATATATCACTATCATTGTAGGCTTCTCTGAATATCATACAAAAAATAGCTAAATCTTACATATTCTAAAGTAATATAGTGAAAACATAAAAAGTTGCAAATGGCTTGAAAACGCTTGTTCGAAGGTGGAGAATTTAGTTGCAATGTAAACTTCAGCTTACTTTGTGAAATAAACTTGAAAATGGAGGATGGAAAAGAGCTCCACAGAGAACAAATCTTATTTCACCAGGTTTTTGCAGCATTTTATTTTAGTTTAAGATGCTACAAAATAGTTTTGATCAACTGTTTTTTTCCCCCCTCCCATAAGGTTCTACTTTAAGACCTCCATATGCTCAATTTTAATAATTTGCTTCCAAAACCCAGGAATGATTCCAAATGTGAGTTATGGAAATATTATGCTTTTTATTAAAAAAAGAGAAATCCAAAGTCCAGGTACCAAATCTTTGAAATACATGGCACGGAAAAAAATATTTTTAATTGCATTCGCAGATTTTGTCCCTTTTCTTCTGGAAACAGAAACTACTCTAATAACACTGCTGCAAATGCTATAGGGAAGTTTCCTCTTGTTGCAGCGTGGTTTTGCGAGCTACCTCAGTAACGTAGCATTGCTAGCCATCACTTGCCATGCAGCTGCCACTCAGGTTCCTGCTAGCGAGGTGTCTCTGCAAAGGTGAGCTGGAGAAGTTGGACAACTTTTGCCGGGAAAAGAGGCAACTGCTTTTGCAAAAGTCATCGCTATCTTAGAGAATCAGGAAGACGCTTATGGAGAAGGATGAAATTTGGTTTGGTTTTCTGTTAGGACTAAGTACTGCATCATTGGAAAGGACTGTGGAGGAAGACTCACTGGGATCACCTGTTCAAACAGAAAAAAGAGAGTTCATTAACTTTGAGTACACTGCTTTGTGAAACATTCCACCTACTAATTTGTCAGAGCATATTGACATACAGCTCCAGAGTCTAGACAGAAAGTACGGATGAAGTCCTCTTCTCTGCGTGGGTGGAAGAAGACTACCCGCTACGCACAGCATAGCCTTGTACAGCCCAGCAAGCTTGCTGAGGTCTTGCAGAAGCAATTGACGCTCACGCCGAAACCAGTTTCTAGGACCAGGAGTGGGCATTTCTTAACAGTCCTCCTCCAGCTGGAGAAACTCTTTCCTCTATGTAGTGTACAACACCTGTATTTTAGCCATCTTTACTCATTATTAGCAAATTTGAGTGAGTGGAGGTTTTTTGAGCTACTACTTTGCAGGACCAGGCCTGTCCTGTAGCAATGTTCCTACTGCATATAGGCATGGAGGGAGCCAGAAATTAGAGGACCACTACTGCACAGTGTACACAGCCACTGGCATCCCAGCCAAAGTGTGTCATTCTTCCATACCAGTGGAGAGTCTTCCCCTGTTTGCATTGCCCGACGCATACAGGAAAGGAGCTAAGCCAAAATTACACGCAGATTTTCAAACACATGAACCCGCTGCCAGTATTTGATATCATGAGCAACGCTTGTAAGTTGAAAAGTGCTCTAGAAACCTGTTTTGGGGGTCTGGACAAGCTAAAATAGCCATCTCCTGAAGATGTCAATGGGAGAAATATCAAGCTGCAGCTGGTCATTATAGCAATGATGACAGAAATGAGTGGAAGCTGGAAGGCACCATCCAGAGCTTGTTGAAATCAGTGAAAACATTTCTAAAGACTTTAATAGGCTTTGGCTCAGTCCTGGAGGGAGCGAACGGGGAAAAGGGAGTTGTTTCCGAGAGGAGTCAGAATAAGGGAGTGTAGCTGGAGTGAACACATATGTTCCTACCATATGGGTGGAGAGCTCTGGGATTTCTGCCATATTGGTCCTGAAGTCAAATACAATTTGTTTTTCTAGTTTGGATAAACTAGATCCTCAAGTGAAGAATATTTAACTTCAGATGAATGCTGAGCCTGGTGTATTCAGAGACGGATTTGTAAGCCCACGAGCCTGTCTAGACCATGAGAAAGCAAGCACATCCTAGGTTGACAGAGCTTAATCCATAGTTACAATTGAAAAGCTAAAGAAATCTCTACCTAACTTCTTTTTGCCTGTACTTGTTTTTTTTAAAGAGATCTGATTAGCTTAGTTTTACTTTTCATAGATGCAGAAGTCGCTTTTCAGTCGTTCTGTAGGAACTGTGCTGTATATGAGACACTCTCAATGCAAGGGAGGCTTTAACAGGAAGCATTGTGCGGTATGGATCCCCTATACAGAAAAATTTGCAGCTCTACTTCAGTGAAGGACTACATTTATTTACTTAAATTAATGTTGGAACCAATGTCTAGGTAACTTTTTTATATACGTTTCTCAGCATACCACCAAGCTGGTGCCCTTACAATAATTTTTTTATTATTATTATTTCAGGGCTAATCCCTGCATTCAACAGGGTTATTTTAGCATTGGTAAAGACTACCTAAGAGCCTGCACTTTGGCCAATGGCTCATTCACAGTTCATTTTGGGCCCATATACTTAGTAATGGGTCAATCATTAATAGCCAGAAGATGAATTTTGGAAATCTGGAACTTCTATGCTGAAATAAGTCAGAGCTAACGGACAATAAATCTCATTCTTCTGAAAGTTCACCAGTACCCATTTCTGTAATCAGCAACATAAGCTTTTTCTTGTAATTTTAAAAAC
Source organism: Phaethon aethereus (assembly GCF_964289735.1). Lineage (NCBI taxonomy): Eukaryota > Metazoa > Chordata > Aves > Phaethontiformes > Phaethontidae > Phaethon > Phaethon aethereus. The sequence goes on along the minus strand of NC_138577.1, from coordinate 85,933,895 downwards.
TTCCTCTGTCTTTTCAGAAGGTGGGTACTACGAGGATCACTCCATGTAATGTTAATTTTGTACTTTTTGTCATCCGGACTTGTATAAAGATACATGAAATTAAAAAAAATGTTGGTATAGAGGTTATTGACACTTTTTCAAAGCCAAAAACTTTGATTTAGTTAGTGTAAAATCTCAAATTCTTCAGTTGTCTAAGACAGTTCATCTGCCCGTGTATAGATGAACACAGGCTAGTACTACTTTAGGTTAAAAGAAGAAGATGTACAGATTTGCTTAGATTAATTTAGACATAATTCAGATGGACCAGGGTGTTGTTTGAGAAAGTGATTAGCACAAAGATTACTAGCCGCAAATGCATTTGATTGACATGTGTTTCAGACTGCAATTAATTAACAATATGTTTCTCTTATGTCACCAAGAATTTTTACACGACAGTGAACACAGAACTTTAATTTAAACAGCACCTCTGAGGTGGGATGACCAGAATAGTTTCCACCCCGAGGACTATTGCATCTCTCTTCTGATCCCTGCCAGCTGGTCACGGAGCAGCAGCCACTTACTCCTCACTTGAGGACGGGTGATAGGTAACAGCTCCAGTATCAAGTCAGAGTGGGGGAAGAAAAAAACAAATGCATGGACCATGCAGATAACTCTGGTGACAGTAATGGGGAGGGCTGATAACATGGCACAGAGAAGAATAAACTAATTTCAGGGGACCTTGGCAATTTTTTTTCTTTCACTTAGTGGGACTACACGTTTTTATGTTAAAGATAAGATCATTCATCAAAGTTGAAGAAAAGCCTAGATCAGCACAAGACCTTGTTAGAGAGGATTTTGTGGTGCTTTCTGGACACAGCACAGCACTAATTTGTAAATCAGGTCATGAAGCAGTTGATGGTTGTGCAAGGAAAGCTGGACTGGAAACTCATTTTGAGTTGCTACAGTGTGCCGAAAACCCATCAAAACCACACAAATGTTCCTGATTCAGTGCAAACAACTTCATAGCTGCCATGGCAATCCCAGAGGATCACAAGAGGCGTAGGAGTGGTCTGCAAGGGAGCTGCTCCAGGATGCAATCGTGTCTCAAAAACATGCTTCTTACCAAAAAAATATTTGAGACATCTACGAAGCAACTTAAAGAATTGCATCACCTACAAAATAAATAAAATGTAGCGTTACCCTATTTATTTTCGTTTCTCCAAGCCGTATGAACAAGGGTAACGCATTTGCTTTCCACAGGAATTTTTGAGACTTTCCATAGGAGTCTTTTGTTTGGAGATGGAAGAGTGCTCTGCCTGCGACAAGCCGGTGACTAATGGGCTTGCTATTGGGGCAGCCAGTCCCAGTTCCTGCACTTTGGTTGTTTAATGCTTCCCATTATGAAAGATACTTGTGAGCTTTCCTGAGAAGTTCAAGAAATTTTAACACCTCTTTTGGAAACAAGCATTTGGAGTTTGGCAAGAAGAAAGCCTCTGGGCTGGAGAAGAGCCTTTGTCCCAGATATAAATATCTGAGTTATAAATATCTTCTGTGGTTTGTCTTCCTCAAGAAAATTTGGGCAGCATGTCAAAAGAATAACTGCATATGAATATGCTCATCAAAGTCCAGACCTCTACCGCCGCCAGAGCAGTAGCAGCAGCACTACATGCTGCAATGGAAAAGCATAGATATGGCCTGGATGCTCTAGCTGGGGTGGGAAAACAAAAGCAAACAGGTCCAGAGCTGTACAGATCATGCTCTGGACAGATAAGTATCTTTTAGGAGATGCTGTGCTGGAACACTAGGTTGGAGAGTAGTAGATGTGTCTATACAGAGCTCTGTATATAGAAGCTATACAGAAGCTCTGTATAGAATATGTCTATACAGAAGCTCTGTATAGACACATCCCAGAAACTAGTCTGGATTCAGCACGCACGTGTCTATGCTGCTGCTACACCCCTGGCTTTGGGAAGGGAAAGGAGGGAAACACCCAAAGGCATGTTCCCTATGGTGAGAAACTGGAAGAGGGAGAAAGAGAAGTGTCATGTCCATCATCAACCTATGCATTGTAATACAGGCTTTGGTTGCACTATAACGCTGTGTTTTTCCACCAGACGGCTTCTCTGTTCAGTGTGTATGAAACAGAATTAACGTTGCAGGGGGTCCTGTCAATCTGATGCTGCTGAGCATCCACAGATCTGGAGAGACATCTCACCGTCCTCCTGCAAAGGGCTTGGAAGTCTTTAACTGCTACTTGGTTGGCCATCAGAGCCAAGCAGGAGATACCTTCGTTCAACAACTTAGCCAAGGCACAGCTCTTCTAACAGCGCAGCTCTCCTAGTATTACACTGCAATATTAGGGTTGGATCTGAGCCCAAATTCTGATGTGGGATTTAACTCACTATTCTGGCCCACAGGCAAACAAGTAATCCTGGCAATACACTGTAAATGGGCTAAACAGACATAAATCCTGAAATTATTAACATGCACAGTATCCAAAACTGTCCCAAAAATACAAAACCTATACCCCTCTCATATTAACACTAGAAAATATTCATGAAAGAGGCAGCCAGCCCATGAAAGCTGATATTTTATCCTTATATATAATCTGGGTTTTTATGCTTCTGCTGTTCAGTTCTGTAAACAGCTGGTAACCAACTGTAGTTCAGATTTGAACCTGATAACTTTACTTCTCTTGCTCATTAGACAAAAATAGCAAAATTGTTGGGCTGTATTTTCTTAAATCAAAGAAAATATTGAAATTCACATATTTCTCCTCTTAACATAACCCTCTGGAAATGCCTTACATAACCATGTAATGAAGATTACAACTGCATTGTCAAAAGGAGCCCAGTGCTAAAATTTGTTACAGAGACATTAGGGTAAGTGTTCCCAATTGTGAGCAGGTGGTACAAACACGAACCCTACTGAGATATAATGAGATGTGTATACATGGGAAGTTTAGGAACCTCCTGTGCATCTTTTTGAAAATGACATAAAACAACTTGCAATTAAAGTCTATTTGATGCCAGATGAGAAACAAATGTTTGGGGGAAAGTAGTTTTTAATACAATAATAATTCACTTTACATGTGCATGCCAGCAGCTTTGCATGCTACTTCCCCAACCAGCAAGAAGCCTTACAATCATTCAGCAGGGGATGAGATTTTCCATTTCACATGTCTTTACAGGGATATTTCCTCTGAATCATTGCATTTGCACAATGGCAACAACTAATATGTGCCAGGTCTGCTTTTACACTTCTGTAAGACCCCAACCAGAGGAGTGCTTCAGCACACATTTAACTTTAAGGACACTAGAATTGCTTATTAAAGTAACAAAAGCAGCTCTTTGGAAGCCAGAGGCTGAATGTGCTTTGGTGGACTGAAGTCTGAAGGTGCAGGACATGTCATTTTCAAGCTGGTTTTATGGGTGAGGTGCAATGGGAAGTGTCAGCAATGTTTCCTGTAGAATTTATTTTCTTCTCTTACAAAAGCAGTCAAACCCCACCACATATGCCTGCAAGTGGCATCTATGATACGCAGTGAGGTGTCTCTGTTTTTCAAAGCCCACGTTTTTTTCTGTCTATGAGTGAAATATCCAGCTCCAGCGGAAGGCACAATTTCTCCAATCCCACATGAATATACCCAGTAGGGTGCAGCACTCCTGCCTACAAGTTGCACATTCCATAAATGCTGGTAGGACATCACAGAATCATAGAATCATAGAATGGTTTGTGTTGGAAGGGACCTTTCAAGGGACATCTTCAACCAGAGCAGGTTGCTCAGAGTCCTGTCCAACCTGATCAGGGATGTTTCCAGGGATGGGGATTCACAGGGCATATTTTAGTCAAGCGAATATTCTTTTGCAGTGAAAAGAATGAGAAATGAAATTAAAAGAAATTAAAAGAAAAATTCATTTTTCCCAAGATGAGAACATGAATCTAAATAACATATTGAATCTGATTTTTCAAGTTTTTCTGGAACTAAACCAAGATAACTGACATAAAATATGTACAGGGCCAGTCTCCTGCACTAAGAAATGGCCTGACCAAAGTAAACAGTACAGTTTATGGTACTGTATTGCAACCACTACTAAAATTCTTAAAAATACTAGTTTCTGTACCATACTTTTTAACTAACTTGGGAAAAGTGAAACAAAAGACTAGACAGTCTGGTAGGTGTGTTGACAAAGGATTAAGGATTAACATGTTGCCAAAAAGCATGCTTCACTAAGCCACATTTTTCCCTTAATTCCCTGTAGATCTTTGTTATATTTTCATGCTTATAGACACTCCTAAATATCTGGATCTTTTCTCAGCAACATGAAACACTGAAGGAAAAGAGATGAGAAGCTGGAAGAAGCTTCTGCAATGCATCATTTGACAGGAAGTCAAGTTATCAGAACGAAGCCATATAGGTATCAATCTTACACCCATATATGGTGTACGTCCTAGTTACCATACAGATATGAAAGGGCCATTAGGGCCTCTTATCAGCTGTATATTGGTGTAATTAAAGGGTTTGATAGCATTAACCTGAACTGTGAAAGTCTCCAGACAATGCACTCTATCAGTCATCTGACCCTTGAGTTTAAACAGCTACAACAAGAAGACTTTCTCCTCTCCTTTCCAAAGGACACACTGAGCTGCTGAGTTCATTGGCCTTTTAAGAGGAAAAACCTTGATTTTTTCCCTTAAAAGCAAACTGTTCTTTTTAATCTAGCCTTCTACTTCAACAACAGCAGCAAAAAATAAAGCATCTTCTCTTCCCCAATATCTTGTTATGTTTTGATGAATATTGAAGGTACTGTAGAATTTATGCTTTTTTTCTTCATGTGTTTTAGTAGCTGTACTGTGTTTTTCATTTTAGCTCGTGTTGTTTGGTGGTCAAATGACATGTGAGAATTTAGTAACAGTATATATGTCTAGGGTCCTTTTTAGCTCTTTGCCTGTATACCCGAGAAAGACTAATTCTTTTTATCACACGCTAAGAAGTTCAGATTTGATCTAGTAGCCTAAGCAAAATCTGGAACTAGGGATTTAATTGCCTTTTTGTCCTGTTGTTTTGCAGGGGGTGCTAAAGAAAGCCTATTAGTTGCTATCCCAAAGGCTTGCTGAATTTACAGCACAGATGATAAGGCACAACAAAGCCACTAGTCATCAGGAAGATTTAATCAACATTTTGCTTTGGGGAATTTGGATACACCTTTAATTCTTAGCAAAAACTAGTCTGTGATCTGGTTTAAAAAAACAAAATTAAAAAAAAAAAAAGAAACCCAAACCTGAAAATGAGGCTACTTACAATTGTTCTTAAAGGAAATTTTAATTTTCAACTATAACTCTACATCAAAATTTTAAATCACTTCCATGGAAAATAGCTCTTTATCAGTATTTTGGTTTCACACATTGTATTTTTAAAGGACTGTCTGAACCAGAACAAATAATGCAAAATCATTTCCAGTTTAGTAACTAGGTAGCTGTCTTTGGGTAATTCCCACTGCAGTCATCTCACTTCTAGTTTATCATGGTCAAGAGCAACCTCAGCCCTATCTTACACCCAGTCAGCCACACCTCTGCAACACATTCTTGTCTAAAAGTCTGAAGAGTTCATGAAATTTCTAAGGAATCTTTAAAGTCCTGCAAAATTCCTCCTTTTTTTTCCTTTTTCTTTTCTGTTTCTGTTCTCCAGCAGACTGATATCTCATGGGCTATTGCCCTTTCTGTGTCTCTTGCATTGTACAGTAAGTCTTTTGTTTATATTACATAAAACCATGTACAGCACCCTCTCCCCCAAAAAATCCCATTAAAGACTGTAGTCCTTGATACATGGAGGGAATATTAATTTTAAATTTGCAGAAATCCTTTTCTTCCAGACAACGAGAGTCCAAATATCATTCACCAAAATCCCTCTGCCTATCTATCCGTCCTTCTGTGTATCTATCTATTTCATATTTATATTAGACACAGTACTGACAGGAAATGTAACAGAAAAAAAAAACTGGCAGAAGTTGTTATAGCCAGATGTAATGTATGCTTTTTCCATATATAGTAATGCAGTAAAAACATAATTTAACTTTACATTAAACTAAACATCATGTTTAAATTTTTCTCTAATAGAAACCTTACTTTAAATCAGTTACTATGGATCAAGTAGCATGAAACTTTAAAATAAGAATTTTAATTCAGCTGGAAAGCGATGAAGGAGACTTTGATAAACATTATTGTTATCTGTGCAATAGGCAACTTGAATGTTTATGAATGAATCGTAAATTAACTACACTAATAAAACAAACAGCTGTGCATGGTCTTACAAGATTGGGATGGAATCATCATGTAGCCCTGAGCAAAAATATAATATCTGTCCTACAGGGTAACTTTACCCTCATTCTCTAAACAAAGCCTAAGTAAGCTTGCTGCTGGTGTGGTAGAAGTGATATTAAAAAAATTACCCAAATGAGTATGACTGTTTCTTGATCTTGCAGCTAGAATGGAGCAATGATGTTCTCAACAGCAAAGCTGCAGTTAATTAGATGAATTCTAATCATATTGGTGGGCTTTGTACAAGCCTGTCCAAAAGTGTGCTTTGCATTATATAAGCATAAGTAAATGATAGTGAATGTCCTTTTAACATGGGTTTTTCCTCCTTTGAATGTAGGCTGTATGACAGTCAAATTTATTCCAGAAAACGGTATTTAAAGTTAAGTGAATGTGACTGGTGGATCTGTGTATCAAAGGTGTTTGTAAAAATACTTAATAGCGAATGTCTTTAGCCAGTGAGGGACAGAAACCATGCCATGAGACTTATCTGCTGATTACAACTAACCAATATAATTCAAGGACCTCTAAACATGCATAAAGAATCGTTTGCTATTCATCTGTCACAGTAAAGAGATAATTTGTGAAGGATGTCGCATTAAACCATTAGGAGAAAGAGAGTGGCGTTTGTGAAATATTTCCTGTATTGTGACTTTTTTAATAAACCCCAAAGTTTACACATGAAATTTTGGTGTTTACTGGACACTCTGAGTACCGTGTAGAAATGGAAATTCTTGTGGAATTATCACAATTATTATTTATAAAAATAGAAAGCAGACAGACTAAGTTTATTGCCGTTCTCCCGAATGCCACCACTATGCAAGACAATAGGAAGCAATGAAGCCTCTTACACAGACTGCTGCAAGTGTTAACCACTGAAGAGGGAAACAGGCATTTTCAGTCTTGCCATCTGCTATTAAGATTTGACATTTAAGTGCTTGTGCATTGGTTGGTTAGTTGGGTAGTTGGTTGGCTGGTTGGTTGGTTTAGCAGTTATGAAAATTTAGCAAATTTCCTATGTCAGGTCCTAGGAAGTACTGCCTGAGGAGCTGAAATACTTCTGGTGTCCCCGAAAACTGCCTCTACGCTCCAAGCAGCACTGGAGTACATCTGCATCAACACAAATCCTGCAGCACTGATTCGGGTACCATTCCTCACCACTGTAAAATAACACCCACACCTCCTGCTAAAGGCAATGGGAGGCTTGGCGTATACAAAGGGATTCGGTGAAAGCCCATAAGAACAAGATATATGTCATAAAAAAATTTAGCAAGAGTAATAGTTGTCTCATTGCGTGAGGGTTGGGGGGTTGTTACTGCTTTTAAACAATATATTGCTTGACAATACTACAGAGGTAGCGTTATCTTGATGATGGACTCGAGGAACAGGTGAGGATAGAAAAATTTTTCAGCTTATTTAACTTTTTCTAAAGCTTTTCTAACTTTTTCTAGAGCAGAGGTGGGAGCAGAAGCCATAGCGTTTGTCCGGGGCCAGCTTAAGCCCCTCCATTTCTGTTGATCTGAAGTTGACCTCAGTGTTTGAAGGCGGTCATTGCGCTACCATTACCCAGCACTAAACTGTAGCCAAGAGATACAAGACATTTAAAATGTAGCATTTTTTAAATAACTATACATGGAAACATGAACTGTAACCTTTAAGGAAAAAAAATACAGCATGAATGTTTGTAGCAAACACTCTAAATAATTTCTGTCTGGTCCAGAATAACTTTATACTTGGAAATCTGTAGTCTTAAGGAAGAAAGAGGAACTAGGGAAAATAATCACATATAAAGAGTATGATTAGAATCATTTAATAGTCTAGTTACTAAAGAGTGCTTAATTTTTTAAATCTTCCTGCTGTTTATCACAGTTAGTAGAGAGATGTACGAGAGCAAAAATTAGGGTGTCAATCAATTATACCCATTTTGTTATCACGAGTAATCACCATGTGAAATCTGGGATTGAAGAAATTATGCTAATTTGGGGCCTGCAGAGAGAGCAGCAGTACAACCTGTGGCTCCCATTGACCACAGGCTTGTTCAGAATCACAGAATCTTGGGGTCAGAAGGGACCTTTCCAGGCCACCCAGTCCAGCCCCCAGCCGTGAGCAGGGACATCCCCAACCAGAGCAGGGTGCCCAGAGCCCCGTCCAGCCTGACCTGGGGGGTTCCCAGGGACGGGGCATCCACCACCTCTCTGGCCAACCTGGGCCAGGGCTTCCCCACCCTCCTCGTGAAAAATGTCTTCCTTAGATCTCGTCTAAACCCGCCCCCTTCTAGTTTAAACCCAGCGCCCCTTGTGCTGTCGCTACAGGCCCTGCTAAAAGAATGGGTTGAGACAGAAAGAAAGTGGTACTGTGCTTCAGCATCTCAAGTCAGGGGGACAAACCCAGGTAAAGTGAGTCAGAGCAGCCCTCTGGCTGCTCCAAATTTATTATTTTTCTAGAAATTTATTCTAAGGTTTGTTCTTATTCTAGGACTTCTATTTTTTCTCTAATCTGGCTTTACCTTCTTTTTTCTGCTGCTGATGCACAAAATGCCATTCCAACAGATCTGGGAAAGCATTACATTATTTTTTGCTTCAGTGAAAGAAGTCTTCACTGGTTTTGTATTATATGTTCCTCAGCTCGATCTTTATATTTCAAGGTAATTACAGATAAAAGTATCTTAAGAAGTATCTTAAGAACCTTTGCATAGCTTCTTATTTCGTGACATTCTCATCTTCTCCAGAACTGGCTACAAGGTGAAATATGATAATAAAAATACATTTAACTTTTTAATTTCACTAGTTCATTAGTAAGCTGTGAATATCAAATGTTTTAGTCAGATTCATGCCTTTTAAGAATACATGTCATCTTGCATTCAGCCCTCTGTACAAATAACATAATTCGTATCACCTGATGTGTAGAAAACAAAGAAGTTTGAGACCTGCAATAATTTATACTGTTTGGTTGAAACCTGCCTGATTGGTGTCCAAGAATAATTTCAGAATTTTCTGTGCAAAACTTAATATATTGTACTACTATATTGTACTACTATTAAAGCTGCTGCTACTACTTGTAGTCATACACTACAAGAAAATAAAAACATCAGACAATTTCTGGTGAAATCATTTAACAATGAATTATACCTCAAAATGTTTTCAGAAACTACAGGCATTCCTGACAGAGAATTATTTGCTTCTGACTAGAGATGAGACCAAAGCTGAAAACCAAATCCAAGCCCTTGAAATCCATCTTTGCTGCTGACACCTCCTTATCAGTTACCCCATGCAGTTGTTCGTTGTGGGGTTTTTTTTCATGCACGGTATGTCACTTCGGGAGGTAATGCTCCTAACTTTGCAGGGTGGCATGGGACTGTTGGGAACAAAAAGCAGCTTCATAACAGATGACAGAGCGATGGAAACTGCAGCTTTGATTTCTCTGTCACTTTGCATAGGTAGGGACTGGGGATCAAATCAGTTGTAGGAGAAAGCTCTATCCTTGAGCACTTTAATCAACTTTTACCTTCATGAGTGTCATACTTTCCATAAGTTCATGGAAAATACTTTACAAATACTTTTTTTCATAACCCCTAGAAATAATGTTCAGCCCACTCTGTGTCTGAATACAAAAATGTCTAAGAAATAAGGGACTGAATTCTGTGCTTATAACAAAGCAATCAGGCATTATGGATAACGGAACTGCTGGACTGCAGATCTCTTGGCTATAGTTCAGAAGCAGCATGTCAGTTTCAGAACTATGACGTCTAAATTATGTCATCTAAACATTTTTGGAGTAAATCTACTAAAACAGAAACAAGATATTGTCCACAATGTTATTCTAACTGTATGTATTTTACAGGGAATGAGAAAACGTCACTCCGTGGGATGGTGATCCCCTTTCTTGACCTTGCATCTCTTGAGACAGTCTTCATCACTAGCTGCAGCATGAGGAAGAGTGAGTTTGGAGACCTATAACCCCACAGAGCAATACGGTCTCAAGATGGATAATAACAGACATGTAATTTGAATTTGTACTTGCCTATCTGCCTAATACTGACCCATGCATATCTTCAAGGTCTATAATTTTAAAGCCAAGAATGTACTATTTTGATCATCTTGTTTGACAGTAACACACATGAGAGAAACTTATCCTGTAATTCCTGCATAAATCCCAAATAATTAATTGAAATTCCTTTATATTTTAGGCTTATTCGTCAGCTATTTACAGCAAAGTAAACCTCTGGCACTAGGATTTTTAGTGCCAAGAAATTTCCTACTTCTCACAGAGCTGTGGAATCTGTGCAAAAAATGGAGGAATTATTTAACCGTTGGAAATGTCCTGAAACCAGAACATAGTCTGAAAACCCAGGTGTCCCTAGATTGGATGGCGATGTAATTCAAGCTAATAAAATGCATCCCAGGCTGGGTACAGCACGTCTGAGATCATCGTTGCTTAGGTGATGATCTAGCACCTCGACCTCTTCCAAAGGGTGTCACTTCAAGAGAGACTTCAATTCTCACATGCGATGGAGAGCAGCCGGCATAGCAAAGGAATGCCATTTGCTATCATAGTTTGAGGTCTTCCTGATACAGAGATGTCGTCTTCCATACACTGATAGGGCCTGGGAACTTCTTGCTTGAGTTGGAGTTGACAGTTTGCAGACCAGAGACCCAGGTTATGTTTTCAGCACTCACAAAGCTCTGCTCTTTTTGATGAGAAATGTGAACCCCAGCATTTTCCAACTATCATCAACTCCAATTGTTTACAGGGAAAGCATGGACAGTGGGCTATGGTAACACTGTGCTTTCAACTTGTCATTGAAAAGAGTTCTGTGCAATACTAAATGGATTCCAGATTTACAATTCTCATGAGATAAAGCCAGCAACAAAATATATGTGTGTACTTCACTCGGGAAGGGACCTTATTCTGCCTCCTCTGTTCCTATGCTCTAAGCAGCGTATGTATCTTAACATTGTACTCCCAATCACACCATCCGATTGTGCAGACACGTCTAACCACCTTCCAGGTAGCTTCTCAGATACTGACCATTGTGTACTGGGTGGCCACATGAGGATCAGCTTCAAAGCTTGTCTGAGATGCTGGGTAAATCCTCAGATGGCAAATTTAAAAAGATCCATGTTGCCATGGCTACATTGCTGTTAACTCAAGCAGGCAAGCTTGGGGAGGTTGGCGTGATCTGCAGTGGTATTCGTTCTTCTTGTGGATGTACTGTTGTATCCCTCCCCGTGCCAAAGGGTATCACAGCATCTCCAGTCGGAAGAGGACTCGCATTGGAGCTGGGTAGATGCTGGTGGAGAAGTGAATAGCAGGAGCCTACACAGATACTCAAATGCACACTCAGTACCTGCATGCTTATACTAACACAGCAATGCTATAAATTATACTGGGGCTGGTCTGATCATTATCTTTTGAAGGACTGAGCTATTCAGTTTCGATAAAAGCATGTTTTCATCCTTTTCTTTTTGGGGGTCAGTTCAGTTAAAAGACTTCAGCTACATGCATTCACAAAAAGAAACAACATGTTCATTTCCCTGCATTCACTGCTTACAGCTTTCTCTCTCCTTATTTCTCTAGAGTCAAAAATACAGTACCTACCTAACACAGAGCAAGCTGGGAGTCCAACTGCCTTTAGGGCACAGGAAGAAAAAAAGAGTCCTCTAAACTAGTAACAGTTACATTTATTCATTTAAGGTAATGGCATCTTGGATGCTCAGCACTCTCGGTATGTTTTTGCCAGATGAACACCTCAAAAGCCGTTAATGGCACTCTGAAAATGAGCAAGAAATGTGACCCAGACAAAAATTAGAAGTAGCACATAAAAATCTGTTCTCTTGTTTCAAATACTCAGGATTTTGCCTGAACCACAGGGTAATACAGGTATCAGCAAAGAAGCCAGGAGAACAGGAAAGCTGCATTCAAAGTCAGAGTCGAAATTAAAGTGGCAAGTGAGCAAATATGAGCAAATGCTTATTATGTATTGCTTAAGAAAATAAGCTGCTTAACACTAAACAATCTTCTGAGGATGCTGGACCATGAGTATTTTAGGCCACACTACTTTCAGTTTGATATACACAGAAGAGGTGATATAACAGGCTGTGATGGGAAGACAGGTTTGGTCCACCAAGAATAAATGTGCACGGCCAACAGGCAGATTGCTGTTCATTGCATGAAACAGTTGGCTCAAAATATTTTGCTGTAAAAACACAAGTCCTTATAAAACAGGTTCAGTGAAGAATGGGGCAAAGGTCTGGCACGAGCAGGGACATTGTAAGGGAGTCGGTTTGCAAGGTGTTGGTTCTCCAAGACTGTTTTGCTGCTCACATCTGCCTTCAGTGGGCTCAGAGGGTCTCATAATGCACTTTTTTCTACCAAAGCAGAAGGTGAAGGTTAAGGGTTGGCTACTGTAAAGAGTTCCCTGATCTCACAGGGGTCTTACAATCTGTAATTTAATTGCTTAGTTAGAGCCTAGAAACCACAGCACAGTGTGAGGATCACACCTAGGATTTCCAATTCAGTTTTTATTTCCTGTCAAGTGCCCCATTCAATCTCCACTGAAGGTGTCTTTCTTTTTAGTTTCATTGACTTTTGGATCAGGCTGTAGTATACCCTGCTTAAGAAGCCACAAGCTTACATCATCTTTAAAACTGGTTAGGCAATGTTTAATGGATCAGTAATGGCCAAGGGCAGAATAATTAAACAGTATCTCAGTGGACTTAAGGAATTAGAAGAAAATGGAGATTTATGGAAAAAAATTCATTGTAAGAATGAAAACAGTTTTCCTGCAATTGATCTGATATGCAGATGAGTGCACCTTTATTCAAATTCATCTCTGTCCTCTCTTCCTTAACAGAGGACTTAGCCCCAAACCCATTAAAACAGGGGAAAGACAAGTTTAGGTATATCCATAATAATTCACAACCTTTTAATTCCACATTCAGCTTTCCTCAATTTCCCATCTTCATCAAATACTTCTTTTGGTGAATAATAGTAATGCCCCAAAGCGTTCATCTTTGAAGTGCTGTTCAAATCTCAGATATTCTTGTCCCACTCGTATTACAATGTTGTGTTTCAACAGCATGCTCTTTGACCTGGGACTCCACTAGCATTTAGTTTTCAGAAACAAGGGGAGAAACTGAAAGCAGTGAAGAAACTCGGTGAATTTACTAGCACAGCATCCAAGCTGGTATGGCATTTTTAGCCCTGATTACACTGGGCTCAAAGCCACAGCAGTACCACAAGCAGTGTTACAGAGGGTTTTGGAGGTGTGTCGTACAGTAACTTAGAGTCTGCAACTTAACTAATTATGGAGAAAAGGGATACCTCAGAAATATTCCCGTATTCAGATCAAGTGATTAACCTGACATGAGAATTACTGTGCCTGCTCGGTAACCAGCAGCACTGTGTACCAAAGCAAGCTGAAAGCACACATGAAACGTAGACACATGCTCACGTATTGCACACCCTGTTGTGGGTAGCTTTTGCATATAGCTGATGTCTTAAGTTCAAGCCACTGATGGGAGCTAGAGGGTTTACTGAGCAGGGGTAAGTCCTCCATGTAGAGACTGTGATGTGGGTAGTCACTGAATGACACGTAACGCTACTGTGTTATTCAAGACTCAGAAGATGGTGTGGTCTGCTGGAAACGTAAGTCAATACAGCTTTCAAAGTACAACAGAAAAATGCAATCATCCACAAACACATGGTTTTCTTCCAGGGCTACAGTATTTCTGACTGCCAGATCAACCACCTAAACCGATCTGGACCAGTCTGGAAGAAGCATAATACGTTGTCATACACTGCATCTGAACTAGGCTTTTGCACTCTTTAATCTGTTTGGCCTCTCTAATCTACTCCGCTAAAGCTGGAAGTTTCTGAAGAAAATAGTTTTCATTTTAAAGGCTGGAATGAAGAACATACTTTGTGCTGCCAGTCATGCCAGCCATTATTGATTGATTTGTGCAGTAAAGAAAGCTTAAAGTTGTTAATTGCTGTTTTCTGCTTGTGTGTATTTTTATGGTGTGAGCTAACGGCAGGAAGAGATGAGGATGGTTCCGCTGAAGGCCGAGAACAGTGCGGACTGTTAAGCAGTAGCATGTGTGAGCAGAAATGAATGACTGAGAAAAGAAGATCTAGCGAGATGTAATTAGCTTTGAACTACAGCTTCCTCTTCATTTTCAGTCAAATGTGTTCAGAGGAGTATGTGTCTTTTGTTGGGAAAATGCCAAGTAAAGACGGGTGGTAGCATTTGCACGGCAGTGGAGAACGAAGCTGAGCAACTTTTCTAGGTTTCATTCCAAGATATTTGGACAAACATGAAAAACATTTTGAAAGTACTTATGGGCAGAGATTTTTTTTTTTTCCATGTTAAAGTTTTGCTCATTCTTGGGAAATTTTTATTCTGTTCTAAAAAACAGGCCATGTCTTTCCTCAAAAAAACAAAAAAAAAAAAACCCTGGAAAACTCTAAAATAACCATTTTGCTGTTTTAATTTTTAAAATTCCAGTGGCTTTAAATGAATGACAACACAGAAGTATGCAGATGGTCATTCTGATTGTTTTCTCAAACAATCCAGAGAACAGAGTATTCAGTGGCTATTTAGGACTGCAGCATTTCCTTCCTTGGCTTCTTCATATCTAAATCTCCTCCACACTGATTCTATTGTACTTAGTATCTCCCATTGTTCCCCCTTATTAGGGAGTTTTATTTCCGCTCATTAAGTAAAATGACCTAATAAAAGGAAATTTTTAATAATAGAATCCTTTTTTTCCATAGGAAATTATTTTCCATTTCTTGGGCCTAGGTGATTTGTTTTATTTTGCTTCATTAATCAGAACATCCTACGCAACCAGTGAAAATGAAACATTAAGCAGAATTCAGCTGATACCATAGCATTTTTCCAGCTGTGCTTTCTCCATGTCCTCTCTAAGATGCCTTTCTCCTAGACCTCACTGGATTTTCCGTTAGAAAGAGGCTTTCAGGAATGGGAAACTGTTGACTTCTGTGCACTCCATACCTGACATTTTCAGCTGGGGAATAGAGAATACAAAGACCTTTTTCAAATCTTCTAGGATCTCCTAGTTAACACGTCTTCCCAAATATAAGAGATGCACATATTGATGTTATAAGTTGAAATAAATGTTCCAGAATCTCTCCATCCATGAAGATTTACAAATCTGGTTAAGCCAGTTGCATGAGTCATTATGCTCTTAAGAGCAAGTGGTAGCAAAGAAAAACTTTTGTTCAATTCCCTTTTGACAGCAAATCCATTGCTGTGATGCACCACAATGTTCACACAGCCTCTGATGAGTGGTTTTACCATTCCAAACTGTTTAAAATACTCACACTCTTATAAAATATTAAACAACTTTGCTTTCTGCTGCAGAAAAGTAGAGGGAACCTTCCTAATTCATTTACAAAGGTCTGACTCAACTGCCACATTCATTGCATTACTTAATCAATTCCCATACATACAAAACTTATTTCCCACCAAATGTGTCCAAATTAATTGTACAATTTGGTGTAAAGTACATAAAATCTATTGCATATAAAAGGACACATAGCATGTGTATTCTGATACTAAATGTGTTTTCAAAATATTTTGAATTGTTTCCAAGAAAATGTATGTCAATTTTGAACTTTTTCAAAGAAGTCAAGCCCTTTAACCCAGAACTTTATATCTTGTTAAATAAAGTTTTAAAAAATTATACCATCTAACTGCAAGCAGAGTTTGCCTCAGAAAAAAACTCAACATACTATATGCTGGCAGTAAGTGAGCTCTCTTATTGCATGGTTTAACTGAATCTAACTTACCACAGCACATGACGTTATGAGTCAGCTCTACAAATTTCATGTAGTTAGGAAATTCTCTGTAAATACTGAAGTGGAAAAGCATATTCCCTGTCTACATACAGGAGTTCATAGACCTAACTCAGATTTCTGTTCTACTTTGTGTTTTATGCTTGCATATTGGCTCCCAGGCCACTTTCTGTGAAGGCTCACTGGCGCCTGGATGTATTATTCCAAAAGGCAGCAGAACTAGAGTCTTACTCCCATTGACTAGTATGAACTGCCAAAATCAGAGCTGGGCTGAGTTTCAGGCTGGAAGGCTCCCCAAGAAGTCGTCACGTTCTGTCCTTCCTCTGGCTTGCAGCAGCGTGACAGGTTATGGAGGATTTAAGCACTGTTTCTAACGAAAATGTTGTACCTGGAATTTACTATCATCTGTTCAGTAGCCACGTATGGTGATTTTAGCTTTGTAGTTCCATTTACTGCACTGTGAAAATAAGGCTCCTCCTCAGTTATGATTTCTTTACATGATACAAGGTCTTCTCCCATTATATAATAGAAATAGTCTTTCTGAATATGATTGTTATTCTACAGAGTGTTAAATTAACCACTTTAATCCCATGTTGCTATCAAATTTTGGGAAATTCTCTTTTTTTTTTTTTTTAATATTTCCTCCTTTCATAATCAGGGGGAGATTAAGGTATACACCCAAGATTTCAACATTTGGCACCTTGGATTAAATCAAGGTCTCAGCCTTCACTTGAAGGAAAACAAGAAAGTAAGTGTCCAAAATTTACACCTTTATTATGGGTTCGTAATTAGAAATAAGTGTTTAAAAACGTCAGCTGGTTTAGTCTAAGCACATTCACTTAAATTAACAATTAGCAGCAGAGAAGTGTGACCAGTCCACTTATGTCTGTGAGACAGTAGATCCCAACAGCAGTTTTGGAGCTGTCCACCAGGTCCGTGCCTCTGCTCAATGCCCCTTAGTAGTAACCTGTTTCTCTGCCCCAACACACTCTGACTGCTGGATGTGCTTCTCCATCTCTTCTCTTATGCCAAGTCTATCCACCCTGCAAGGAAACGGGTCCCTGCAATTCCCGGGGTTGTTAAAAGACTATACACTCACAATCCTCCCGTAGAAAATATTTCAGTTATTTAGAATTCAGCCTAAATAATTGATAAAATTGCAGAACATGACAATCATGTGGACTTTTTTCACTGAAAAACTTCCAGAAGGTCTGTAATGCTAAAAATATTACTCTTGCAAGCTTATTCTGCTTTTTGACTATTCCTGAATGGCCAGCATAGAGGCCCTATGTGAGCTACTAGGACTCTACACAACGGTAAGTATTCTTTTAAAAATAAATTCAAATTAAATGTAATCCTTTTAGCTTTGCCACTTTTCAAGAGAAAACGTGTAGCAAACTCTACAATCAACTGCCATTTCTTCTCTATAATATTAAAGGAACTCACAGATCTTCAGTTGCCATTGAAATGTCTCTGTAAACTGTGCAACCTTTCACACAAAAGATAATTATGAAAGCGCTAACATTCATTTGACCACAACCAATAAATAATTTATGAACTGGTTGTTTGAAATTATGCAAATATTATAAATACTTTTTGTTGCCTGTACATCTGAGTAAGTATGATTCAGAAGAAAGTGAGCTATGGATTAATAGATTCAACATTTAGCAGATTTGCATTTTTACAGTGTTCTTTTCTTTGCTGTTTCCTACTATCTTTAGTATCATAGCTTGGAAAACAACTCCTGACAATACTGTCTCTAAGTGTATTTGAATATCCTGGCATCCCTATTCATCAGTCTCTTTGATGCTTAAAATATTTTTGCCTTCCTTCCAGAGCTTTTTATAAAGGGAGAGAGAAGTGCTAGTATCAAACTCATCACAAGCCTTTTGGTCCCCCTACCTCCTGTATTTATGGTTTTTTGTATGTATACTTGATTTGTGTACTGTTTTGCAGTAAAACCAGTTCTGTTGCTGCTGTGTGAGTAACGTTCGCCTTCAGCAGTTTCGTTATTGTTATCCTTATTGCCTAAGGACTGCAAGAACATTGATTAATATATTTTAAAACCAGAGTAGTCCATTATGGTCAACTGGTCTGACCCTTGGCATGATGCAGGTTGTGGAGTTCTCCCCAGTAATTCCTGCAACAAACCCCATCATATATGACTGATAAACTGTGGTTGCACTAATGACACTTTTTGGCCACCATCCTCTAACCCCTGATCACGCAGAACAAAAGCTCATGCAGATGGTATCTGCACAGAAGGATATTAGAGTTGAGTGCTCAAGTAAGTTTAGCAAATTCATCTGTGCAGCGTGGCCTATCGCAAAGGTCAGAGAGCATTTTTTATGCCTTTGCAGCATTATGGATAATTATTGTTTGATCTTCTGGCCTTCAATCATACTGACACAGTGGAGTTTTGCATTCTGGTTGTCAAACACAGGAAATACGCAAAAGAAAAGTGCATTTACAGTGCAATTTGCTAAGATATCTGACAGAGCTCACAAGTACTCTTACTTTTTTTCTTCCAGAGAATTTGTAATTTGCCTGAGCAAAATGACCTTCCAGTTCCAAGCAAATGCTTAGAAATATATACAAAGGCTACATACATTCATCATCCTGTGTAACGCATTTGCTGCCAAACCCCAAATCACAGGAAACATATGTAGTTTCATCTTCTGTTACAGCAACGAAGAGTGAAGCTGCAAGAACCACTAAGGCTTTATAAACTATTCAAGCGAGCCTGTGCTCCGCTTCTTGTGACCACAGGTCTGCTGGTTGCCTTTTGACAAATCTGTAAGAAATTCATGCCTCCACTTGCTTGGCTTCGTGTTCCCAGCCCAGCTGGATCCAAGATTCAGTGTGGAAATCAGTACGGATGCAAAACGGGCTGGTGTTGAGGAAATCACTCACACACAACCCAGGATGCTCCAGCTTGTGAGATCTGCCCAAGAAGCTGGGTGACAGGACTGTAGTATCTCTGCTTTACATAAACTTTCCTGTTATGCTCCTCATCCGGTGAAAGGAGGGTGCAATTATATTTTACGAAGAAAACACTCCAGCAAACAGAAAAATTGATCCTTGGAAATATAAAATTCTCCTGCAATAAAAGCTTCTTTTTTTTTTTTTTTTTTTTCCCCAAAGCCTCTTGCTGACTTGTATAGGAATCACCGAGCTTCCCATACACAGGAGGTTTGGTCTTTAACTTAGCAAAGGTCACCACTCTGTATGGAGAAAAGCACTAAGGACAGAGGCGGTCCCAAACGAGTATAAATAGTTTTCAGCACACATTGGGCAACTATTTGGAGAACAAAAATAGTCTGTGTGTGAGGCTGTGGGGGTGGGTGAGGGTAGTACAAGTGCCAATTCAAAGCCAGAGACTGGCTGACCTAGATGGGCTTCCTGACCTTTTTCCATCCTGAAAGCCTCCTCGTTCCTCGCTGGACTGGAAGTCGTCTGGCTGTAATTAGGGGCGGTTGCTGCTTTCTCTGGCTTCCTCCTTCAGCACGTTAGTTGTGCTTGGCGTGAAGCAGCGATGTTTGAAGAGTGTTCGTGCCCCCCCCCAGCATTTGGTTAAGCCAATCAGTGGAAAAAATGACAATACTGTCTGGCATGGAATACAGGTGTTAAAATACCTTTATTAAAATAGAGGAAATAACACCTATTAGGAAGTGACCCTGAACTCACACATTTTATTATCGGTGGGAGAAGGCATTCTCCTTTCAGCATACTGTAAATGCTCTTGTTTCTTTCATGGTATTTAACAGTAGGAATGGGTGCAATCTATTTTTATTGCACACAATTTTGTTGTAGACTCATGGAGCATCGAGCAATGACTTAGCAGGTTCCTTTTTTTTTTTTTTTTTTTTGGAAATTTAGCCAAATCATAAAAACAAACTTTAAAAAAGCTCCACTGGCAACTCTCCAGCAACAGTGTGTGAGGCTGTTCCTGTAGAGCAATAAAGAAGAAGGGGAAGAAAAATCATCAGTCAGACAAATCCGAGCTCAACAACTTTCTTCGAAGTTTCTTCTGAGAAATGACATTCTTCTCTATCAAGCAAGAACGAAGGCGCTCAGAAGGAGGGAGCAAAACCTGATGCATGCTCTTGGGAAACGTGTCCTTGCTGCTGGCAGTGTGCACGTCGAGCTGTGGGTGCAATCATGCATATCAAGCACCCACAACCATACAAAACCTCTTCAAAAAGCGTAGTCAGTGGCCGCTCCTCCATCTCCAAATGAAAAGCACACTGGGTGATTCAAGATGTGTGTTTCTGCTTTAGGCTTAAACAAGAGCGCATTATTTCAGAATGATCCCAAAAATATGTTCCTAATATACGGAGATGAAAGAGTATTTCACGTACAAGAGGAAACATTAAAATGTCCATCCATTTTACTTCACGTTGTTAAGCACTTGGGCTCTGATTCGGAAAAGCATTTCAGCACGTACCTGAGTGCTAATGCCTGAGCTGGAAGAATTAGACCATCCAGGAAAAGGAGATACAACCTGCAAACACCATTTAGTGTCTGTGTATGTGTGTGTACGTGCATGCGTGTGTGCATACTATTCATCAAGAAAGTAAAATGCGGAAATCGGTGATACTTAAAAGACCAGAAGATGAAGAAAACACCAAATTAGGTATCACTTTTGCAATATATTTTTAATCAGAAAAGGAAGCCTAATTTTTGGCTGAGTGTGAGATGCTAAAAAATAGAAAGTAATTCTGCTCTGCATTCAACCCAGTAAGACATCCCTGTGGAAGGAGGGGTAGCGTTTGGTGCTGCGAAACCCAACACTAGAAAACACTGGTGAATTCAGTAGTGATGCCCGTGGCTTCGGGGGTAAATTGTTTAGTGAAGAGGGGGGCATGAAGGGCTTTGTGGTTGACTTCTCGTTGGTCACAGCGGCAGTGGGGTTTAGCACAATCCCTCCCCTGCAGCTGGCACTTTTGCAAGGGTCAGCTGCAGCCCCACACAGGCTCAGCACGCAGGGATGAACCATGCGTTGATGTCCATGCGCTGCCCGAGGGGCACAATAGCTACGAGGTAAGAAAATCATGTAGGTGATTAGGCAGTGAGGATACCTCACAGCTGTCTCGCAAACTAAGAAATGGAGAAATGTGGTAAGAGACCTGTTGCATGACCCCGGGGAGACAGGAGGAAGAGCAACGGAAGGGCGTGATACGAGGCGAACAAGAAGATAAGGGCTGCCATGGACTGCTGAGGTATATCCAAGGCATTTCTGCATGGATAAGCATAACTAAGTTCAGTCTGTCCCTGAGAATCAGAATGACATAACCAGGGCTCGGGAAAACACTGCTCCAACCAAAGGGCTCCAAGCTGCTGAAGAGGTGCACATTAAAAAATTTATACTTTCGAGTATTTTTACCCTATTGTTTCTGTAAATGGAAAACTTTAATGGTCACTCTTTCTTTTTTTCCCCTGCTACATTATTACTGCGTTCAGCACTCTTTTTGACACAAGCAGTTACTTCAAAGTAGGTTTTTCTAGGTTTGTTTTCTGTTTTGGTAGAAACCATGCATCCGCTCTAAAACATTAGAAAGGAGCTAGGGGCAACGGTAAGTGTACAGGGTAGGGCTGAGACTGCAATGATGGGGACTGGATATGTAAATAAGTATTGGTGTCTCTCATGTCTATGCGTCTGAAAGTTTGTATTCTGTGGGCTGGGGATGGATTTCTTTTAGTGGGCTGATTCTTAGAAATACCCTTTCCTCTACCAACCTCTGCGTGACCCTTTCTTGCCAGTCCCTGCTACTCTGGCATGATTATTGTTATGCTTAGTTTGATTTTTAGAGTTTATCTGTGGGAATGTAATAGAGAATAGATGATTCACAGTCAAAATTCAGATATCTAGCAGTGTACCCATATTTGCTATTCAGCATTTCTCAGTTTAGTTTCTTTAATTGGTTTCCTTAAGTTGGCATCTCCCTGCAAATTGCAGTGGATTCACTTCTTCAAAATGTAGTACATGAGTAGAAAAGCTTTATGTTAGGATTTCCAGCCTTTCCATAAACTAGTTGTACAATGACAAAAAAAAAAAAATCTTCGATATAAAATACTGCCAAATGACCTCACTCCTTCATTTAGTCAAAAGAAACAAAAATTCTTTTATGTGTTTGTAAACATCAGAGGCTGATACTATACCTTTATTTCTTTAGTAGAGAAAACTCAAGAAGGTATGATATAGCATAAAGTATGAAGTACAATGTATAGTCTGCAAAGGAAAAAGTAACTTTTGAGAAGATGGATTTCCCTAGGTTTCAGTGAGATAAAATAGTCTTCTGAAAAATTGACTAGCATGTTTTGGCTGCAAGCACCACAAAGATACCACAAATGAAATATTTGCATAGCTTATAGCACACTCAAGTTGAATATTAAAAGCATCTGTTTTCAAGGAATATACTGTAATTAAAAGGACTTGAAGTGAATCAGAAGTTTGGATTCCCCAAACATTAAGCATGTCATAAACAAGTCAATTGATTGGTTCAATACACAATGTAATGGATGGACTGCTACATTACAAGGCAATCATTCTCTCGCGGGGCTCTCTGCCTCACATAAACCACATCAGTAAAGCAGAAATGGTTCACTGGCTTAGCCTACCCTCCAAGATTACATTAAGCTAGATTACTACTGTAGCATGATATGGAGGATTATTCCGTCTTTCTCTATGTGGATTTGTATGTGAGTATGTATGGGTTCTGAAGCTTTACATATTTCAGTCCTGGAGAGAAGCCAATATATGAAACAAAGATCTACCCCATACAGGCATTATTTACCATCAGCATGGGAGATAATCTGGTACAGGGGACAGCAGAAAAGAAAAATAAAATAAAAAGAAGAACATAGGCAAGAAATAATAAGGTAAGGATCATTACGATACTGTGAGGGAACTAGATGGGTACCTCGGGTTGTGCCCTGAACCTCTCCAAGAAGAAGCAGCTCCAAAAAACAGTGAAAGCCATCCTTTGAAATTTTTCTTGCAGCTCTGAGACCAACAACATCTGAGGACTTCATTAGAAGCAGAATTGGGGAGTGACAATGGCAATGCAAAGTGTTTTGTCATTATATCGTCTGCTACCTGCAGGTCTTGATACCCAAAGTCTAACACACCCTTCTGCCGGGCACAGCTTGTGGAAGGAACAATGCAGCCTTTTTCCTTACCCATGAAAAGGAACCACAGTGATACTCAAAGCAGTTTCACTTGCATCTGGTCCGAAGAGGGAATCATGTCCTTCTGGGAAATCTCCTGTACTACAAAGAAACAGTAGTTCTGGAAGCAGTATGGTTTTTTGGAAGGATTTTAGAATACTCTGTGAAAGGACAAATCCTGAACGACACGCACGAAAATGAACATAGTTTCAAGCACGCATCATTTTTTCGTGTGCAAATTCAGTGGGTAAATGCGCAGTCTGTGAGTCACACAGACACTCCTGAGCCCACCTTCTTCCTTACCTTAAGGTTTTCTCCTCATTCAGCTTTAAGACCTCTTTGCACTGATACTTGCAATGGTGCCTGAAGGACACAAAGCAAAATGATTGCGCGACAGAAACGTACATCCCGTTTAGGTTAACCTAAACCGTGTTGGCCTGCCAGAAAACCAGCCTCAGCTGAATCCCGGGGACGCCTCAATCCGAGTGGAAACTTTCACTCTCTGGTTTATAATCGTATCGTGACTCAGACAGTCTCTCTTGCAAAACTATTGCAAAGCCTCGACTCATTTTGAAGGGATCTGCCCTCAATTTGTCCATCACGGCAATCTGAGCATTCACGCAGGGAGAACACGGCGATGCTGCTTGTACACAAACTGTGAAAGGTAATGGGAAAAGGGTTAGCTTTTGGAATTGCTGTGTTCCTAGACCGAGTCCCGGCAGCAGCCATTTTAGCAAAGCACTGGAAAAGGAACCATTTTGTAGAAAACTGTTTTCTGTGGCAACAGAGAGATAGAGGAGAATTCCGTTCTTGCTTTGATTTGGAGCTAAAGAAACAAAAGCATATTAAAGGATTGAGGCAGCTCACAGTGCAAATACAGAGGGTCTTTCCTTTTCAGTAAATTTCGGAGTCGTCAGATGTTAATGTGCAAAGAGAAGAGTTAATTCTAAAATCTGTTTAAATTGTTAAACTTATGTTAAACTTGAAGGGATTCTGCTTCGCACTCGTACTGCCAGTATCACAGTTTTTATACTACACTTCTAAATGGTTGTTACCAGCTGTGAGATTATAACAAGTCCATAGTGATTATAGAGCATGATCCAACTCCTCATTGAACTTAGTGGCAATCTTCTTGTTGACTTCAAAGGCAGTTGGACCAAGCCCTAAGTTAGGACTTCAAAATGTCAAGTCCTGTGAAAATTCCATTGTACAAGCCAATGATAAATGCAAATGCAGATAATGCACCAAAGAAATATTAAAGTAGAAGACTTAAACCCCCCAAAAGCAAGAGAACTGTAAATTAATCCTATCATAGCAAATTATCCAGCCTTCCTGGGTGGCACTTGTAGGCTATATTGCAGTCACTTGCATTTTCTTTATTGAAATTTTAGTTTTATTTCTTTTTTTTCTATTTTCCCTGATTTTAAACAATGTATTAATTGGCTGCTGAGCAGAGCTTTTGATCTGGCTGACCTTTGGATTGTAATGATAGCAACCCTCCACAGCCCAAGCAAGATCCGCCTGAAATTCTAACGATAAATTTGAGCTTCCTCTCCCTGAGCTTCTTTGATGGTGTTAGCTTGACTGCCAAAGCGAACAAAGCCTTTTTCATGACACATCATTCCCTGAAGGAGCAATGGAGAAAAAGATCATCAAGTCTAATTCGATGAGCAAGTATTCACTCCAGAAGTTACTTTGAGGAATAGATGACTACTGCGAATGTTAAGGGCTAGTTTAGAGTCAGCAGCTGTCCTGCAGCAAAACCGGGACTTTTTGTTAAATACAGAGGACTAGATTTTATGGAGAAAGGCTATGACATAATATGGCCAATCATTTGACACCTGCCCTTCCAGGCATGTAAGAACATCCTACCATCTACAGTTGCCTACACACTACCCACATAAACTTCCTGCACCTCAATTCTCCATCCATAAAATGTGAGAACAGCACGGCACTACTTCTCAGGAGGCTTGTGAGATTAATGGCTTTGAATCTTATAAGTACCCTGATACTGTGTTTAATAGAGCTGCTTTAGCAGCTAAGATAGATTTGAGACGTCTTCCTGGAGGTTCTGGAGAAGAGAACACAGCATTCCAGTCTGTCTTAATGTGCTCGAGGAAGAGAAAGGGTCTTGTCCTAATGTTCGTTCTTTGTTAAAAATCTGTTCTTGTGGTATATATCAGCACAGTATGTGCCATTGATAAATAATTTTTCTTGGCAGTGAACCAAAACGTTCAAACTTTTCAGGTCTCTCCATATGATGTAAGCATTTCAACAGGCTAGAAAGACATGCTGTTAGAAGGGCATGCATGACAGGACATATTAGCAATTCATCTGCAAATTATTCGATTTCTTCTGAACCCTGTTCTGATTAACCAGGGAGAAAAGCATTGCATTAGACAGAACATTGCTTGAGACTGAGCAAAGAATTGTATTTGATAAAATCCTCTCATACCTTTTCTTTTTGTTCCTTACTAGCATTTTCTAAAGAATATTAGCAACTACACTGCTATATTATGTTCTTCTGACTCTTTTTGTATTTAACAATGTGCTAAACTGTGTTACAAATAAATCAAAGGCTAACAGATTTCTACCTTTTAACAATAACAAGTTACACTTCTACTGCTTTCTGAAATCTAGATCAATTGACATCATCTTTTTGTAAGTGTAAAAGGCATTCTGTCCTCTTTCTCTGTTTGATATCCTTAAGCTATTATTATTATTTGTTTGTATTACAGTAGCTGTCAAACCCCAGTCAAAATCAAGACCCACCACAATATGCACTGAACACAGCACAGTATCAAACACCCCTTTTTTCTAGAAGTTTATGTTACAGTAACCAGCAGAAATGTTATAAAATAATCCCTGTTTTAAAAGTAGGGTATTAAAGTGTAGGTAATGATATTTAATGATATTTAAGTATTTAATTCTCTTTGCACAAGGAAGCTATATTTAAGACTGGGGTACACAGACATTCATTTGTGTGCCACAGGTGATGAATACATGGCACAGAGAAAACCCAGAGTCGTTGCTGGGTACTCCTTGGAAGTATTTCAGATACAATGATTAATATGTACACTGCAGCCTTGTAATTTCTGATTTAATGCAATCCTTTGCCCCGTTTTGAACAATGACACACTCAGGGAAAAGCTCTCTTCCTGTTCTTTCTAAAAGCAGCTGGATTTCACTAGTATTCAAATACCTTCAGGAAGCTGGGCTGCAATGTTTCAGCGTTCTGTAGAAAGTCTGCAGCTAGACCGGACATGAACCTAGATCACCAGTTCTGGTGGCAGGAGCTTCTTCTTAAACGTTTTCCCCACAAACCTTGTCTATTTAACTGACTCAAGATAATCCTTTATAAAAGATCAAATTCTGTCTATCGTGGATGACTAAAAACTGTCACTCAAGCATTCAGAATCCTGCACGTCTCCTTCATCTTGGAGGTATGTTGTTTTATTACAGCTTTTGCTGAGGAATCCCAGTTGCTGCTGGGCATTTGTGCTGTTCAGCTGTTTCTGAGCTAGGGTGGAAGACAGAGAAGCGTGCAAGAGCCAAGGTTTAGGGGCATGGGGTGCAAGAACAGGGGTGTAAGGTTATGGAAGAACAATGTCAGCCATGTGGCAGCTATAAAGCACACAAAGTACCTTCCTGCTCAGGAAAGTCACGGTGACATGGGAACAGATGTCGTTTGTACATATCATGCTGAGCTGGGTGGTCAACTGCTGTTGCTAACGGGCAGACGTTGTGTGAGGAGTTGCTAGTTAGGCTTGTGCATCAGAATTTTTTATTTCCTATAGTACTGCTTTTGATTAATTACTGTTCACTTCGCAGAACCTGAATGTGATCTGGACAGACAGAAACAAGTTTCTCAAACCTCACATATGAAGCTCACGTGATAAATTTTCCTCCAGCTCTGTCTGACAGGAGCTTCAAATCTAATGAGACCTTTCTGAGATTTCATTGGCAGCTACTTAAACTCAGAAGGCAAGGGAAAAGAAGTGGTGAAAGCAGGCTAATGTGGAAACTTGATAGAGACATTTCAGAACTGTGGTGGCGTATCACTCTCCATCCTTAACATTTCCCACAGTAGAGATGAAAGGAGCTTGTGCGAGCGTCTGTCAGACAGGAGAAGTTGATAGGGTGTACATCATAACCCTGCCCAGTAAAGCATGGCCGTGCAGAAGGTATGTGACCAAACAGATGCAAATTTTTAAAGAGGAATGAACAGGCAGAAGTGAAATGTGTCCAAAGCCTGTTCCTTGAAGCTAAATCTTGGAAAAGGGAATCAGGAAACAAGATGTGGCTTTATACTGACTCACACCAACCTGTTGTGTCACAGTGCAAGAGGAGCTGAAGAGCAGCGTAGAGCATCCTGGCTACCACACAGCTCCCTTGGCCCTGTCAGGAGTCCTGAAAAACTTTCAGGTTGGGTGCTGGGGCATCCATAGACACAGGCTCTGCTGGATGCTACTGCAGGTTTTCACATGACCTGTGAGAAGTGCACTCATCCCTCAGAGTTACTAAAGTGAGCGATTGCCTCTTTTCTCATTTGTTTTGTGGCAGACAACACAACGCTATTTAATTCTCTAACCAAATGTAGGACAATATTTTAACACTGTCAATATAATATGCAGAGTATAAGCAGTCTGGTCCTTTTCTGTGTAACTGCTTGAGAGCATTGCTAGTGCACTCGAAATTTTCCCTTTGCCATCAGAAGGAACATTTACCTAAAAACCTTGGTTTATGCAAGAGAATACACAGTGCAAAGAAAGAGAGCAAACAGATACATCCAAAACTACGATTAACTACCAATGCCTTGCAGACTAGACTTGAGCCTATGGTCTTGGAGGAGGTTGGTCTTCAGCTCCTGCAAGCTTCCTGGAGACCTCAAGAATGTCTCCAGTGTTTGTGTGATTTTATCCCTTTTAGTGAAATGACAATAATGTCCTCCTCATATTTTGTCTTGACTGCTTCATCTGTGAACTCTTTGGACCTAACGCCTCTTATTTCGTACAAGTACCGTAGGAGTCCTGTGTTCATTGATGTTTCTTTGAACTTCTATAGCTTTATCATTTTCTAGCTTTTACCATAGATCCTTATTCAACATGAACCTTAGCTCATACATACACTCCTGTCGTTCCTTCAGTGCTTCCTAAATACATTGAATACCACCTTTAACATTTTTTATGACTTTCTGAATTTTGTACTAGTATTGAATTTTCTGAAGGTCATAAAATTTCTTTTCTAAAAGATCTGGTCTAAAATATCAGCATAAATTGTCCTGGATCTGCATTTCCTTGAACTGTGTGTTTTGAGCAGAGCTAAGTAAATGTGATAATTTAACATCCAGGGTATTAGGTTTTTTCATCACAGTCACTTTAGCTCATATCTGGGAAGGAAATAATAAGATATGGGCTACAGCAAGTTAATTTGTGGAAACACAGTGATAAAAAACCTGTCAACAATAAAAATCAAGTCAGAAAAAGACAATTTCTCTTTCAAAGAAAGGATGTCTACTTGCAGATGCTTTCAGATATTTAAACTGTACGTTCTCCAGCCCTTGACCCACTTTCAAAGAGTTTTTAAAAAATTGTCAAGGAAACAAAGATGTGTTTTTTGGAATTTGACATTGTATGTCCAGTACATGGTAAAGGAAAAATGTCTGCTATCTACTTGAACCTTTTTCCTGCCGTGTCAGTCTGATGAGAAAAACTGCATCTTGAAGACAAAAAGAATAGGGGGTTAAGAACAACACAAGAGATTGATTAACCCTGTGTTGTTATCTAGCAAGTGTCAATAACGAAACGCTACTAGGCTCCTGCATTGTTTCCTTCTAAATTTCCAGTCTCACACCTGTGACATCTCAAGATAACTATCCATCAGGGAGTCAAAGTGGCAAACAACTGTGTGGTCCCTTGATAAGGAATAGTGACACAATTTGTCTCCTTCTCCTCCCACAGATTGCAACTAATGGGCTAACAGCAGGTTACAATAGCACAAGATGGATTTGAGTGACTGTCAGTGCTAGAAAGCAAGCACAGCTGCAGAGTAGCCTAAAGAAACACTTCAGTTTAGAGGAAAATCTGAAGCAACATACAAAATTGAAACTTAATCAATCCACTTTAAAAGGATTTAACGGTAGTCTTAGAAGTTAATTATTGCACATATTGGAGAGTTATTTATGACATGCACTACTCTGTTAATGGCAAACTATTGTAGAAGCCAAGACACAGCTCCTGCACAGCAAATAATATTACAGTGGAAGCCAGCACAATAAGTTAGAGAGTATTAAAGACTACAAAATGCCTGTCTGGGATCACATGGCATTTTCCAAATGGTTTCCATGGCATGACATTTAGAAATGTTGAGTTCATAACAGGAAAATATGAAATCAAATGTACAAATAACAAAGCTAGGAACTTGGAACAAATTCATCTCTGATTCAAAAAAGTTCTGTCAGAGCTCCTTTTTTTTAAGCTTAGAACACACATTTTCACAACAATAACTTCTTGAAATTTGTTCACGCCCTCCTCTTTCCCATACTACCCCTGCTAAAAAAATCATGCATATAAATCTATACCATAATGAGGAGTGGTGTTTCAGTCAGATAGGCCCAAGGAAAGGCATTGAAGGGGATTGAGAGGTAAAGCGCATATCAGGGATTTAAAAGGAAAACAGCTGTTTTAATACGTATCCACAAGCCAGAAATTGCAGATGTAGTAAATTCAGTCTGGTGGTTATTCTGAAAAGAAAGCCTAGTACATTAAGATGTGATAAACACAGGCCCAAGGTAGTCAAACCTTAACTCACTGCCATAGTAAGACCATAAGAAAAACCCTAAAACCCGGTCTACTTTCACATATGAATTTTTTCTTCAAGCTCACTCCAGAGCTAATAGATCCTGGAGAAGCAGCTGAAGCAGTCATCCTGGTTTTCAAGTCCTGAGCTGAAGCAAGCTGCCTCAGCTCCATCACCACCAGCACGTCCATGACCTAGCTCAAGCAAGGACATGCCCCTTAGCACCTCTGTAAGTGAGGTGGGAAGGGGTTAACTTTGAGGAAGAAACCATGAGCCCTGTTAATACAACAGTTTGGTGCTGCTGCTGGATCTGCCTCTGATCCTCCTGTTCTCAGTTGCCAGAGTCCTGTTCACCTCTCTTTTCAGCCTGACTTCAATTTAACACCTTCCATTTCAGACGAGGTCCGTGTTGAACAGAAGCCAACAACATCTGGATTGCATGATACTGACATCCATGTAGGAAGGTAGGAGGCTTTAAAAAAAATCCCCAGGATGACTTCACACCTGAAAATGATTGTCCTCCATTTACTAGTCACTCTCTCACTCTGATGCCTTTTGTTCTCAAACTACCAAAAACTGCAAATGAAAAGGGTTTCCTCAGGGAAAACAATGTAGTACAGTTCCCAGAAGTATTCTGCTCATGGAGCATGGACTGAGGCAGAATATTACCAAGCTGCAGAGAGCTATGAGATAAGCAGATGATTTGGGCAGGAGGCTCAGCTTGTAACCTGTTGTGAGAAAAAAAAAACACAGCCCTGCCTATTTTAACAGTAAGTAGTGCAGTAAGCCAACACCTTTGCAATGCATCATTGCAGAGAAAGAACTGGATGACCTTGAAGAGTGAAGATAGAGAAATGTGATGAAATTTAATAGTACAAAGTGCAACAGCATGAACTTGGGGGCTAATAGCAGGAATTCCTACCATCAGCTGGAGTTCATCAGTTAGAAATAATACAACAGGAGAAAGGCTTTGGTATAGTAACTACACATTGTATGATTATAAGTTTGTGATACTGCGTCCATGAAAAAATGCTGGGGCAAGGTATTCCTGTAGAAATGCAGAAGTATTCGCTCCATCGTGCAACGCACCGATGAAATTACATTTGGACTATTATGCACAGCTACGAGCAGTCAGACAAAAGTTTTGCCGGGACTGGCACGTGAACAGGGACAGCCTGCTAAGACAGGGAAACCAAGAGCCTGTCCCGTGAGCGGGAGAGAAAAGGGTCTGGCTTCTCTTAGCTTGCAAAAACAGGGCTGAGGAGGGGTATGACTGCAGCCTATAAATACACCAGTAGTAAAGAACAACTGCTAGTGAAGGACGGTGTTGGCACAAGAACAAATGTGCATAAACTGCAATGAGTAAGTGTATGCTTGTAATCAGAGGACCATTCCCAACCATTAGAGGATTCTGCAAACTCTTTCAGGGGGAGTAGAGAAGTCTGCACACCGAGCTGCTTTCCAGACAGGCATTTTTACAGGTTTCCTAAAGTGACTGCATGACCTAAACATATAACTAGGTCTAGGACCTGCTGTCCTAGACCTGATGGTCCAGGAAGTGCTTTTCCAAGGATAAATCCAGTAACCCAGTGGATGGGGGCCTGAACCCTCACCTTTCCTGTGATCATAAACCTGAGGTTCACAACTCTGCAAAGTCATATAGTGGGAGCATAGAGATGTTCATCCAGTTGCATCCAGCTATGTTTCACTGGGCAGCCAAGGCTGAAGCTGCCCTCCAGGAAGATTGCAAGCCGAGCTGGTAAAGGAAGTAAAGGAAACATATTGGTTTCCTTTCTCCAGCAAATCCCTTCCCACTTTCCAGTCATATTCCCCCTGTTCTAAGTGTATTGAACTTCCCAATAGTCTGGAATTACGGCTAAGGTCTCAGTTCAATTCAGCTTTAACTGAGTCAAAGAAACCTCCTGGGAGATTAATTCTTTTTTTTTTTTCCTGAGTCCCACTTACTATGCGACTACCTCAATTCACTTAAGGGTGCTTTATTTAAGATTCCCTTGGTGTTTGCATTCAAAAGTGACAGATTCAAGCCCTTGCCTTCTTTTCTACACCTCCTCAAGGCAGGACAAAAATGTGACCCTGAAAAAATGGGGGAGAAAAAAGTGCCTTGCTGAATTGATTTAATAAAAATCTGCAACATTGAAATAAAGTCAACAATCGCTTTCCTTTGTGCCCTTTCAACACCATGCAGAATAAAAGTCTACCTTGTCTGGGTATTGTGATAATAGAAGCAGATTGTGAAAAAACAACTGACCATCATTGGGACAAATGAAATAAACAGAAGCTATTATGCTCTAACTCTCAAAATCAGTACTAATGCTTCATGTAAGCTGTGATGATATCTCTCTGATAAATGGCAGAATCATGTGATTAAAAAATGCATCACATAATTTTGAGGCTTATCATGCCAATTTGACCACCTGGCTTTATTGGAATTATTTCTAGCATTCCTGATCGCACAGCGACTTCAGACAGGCAGCGTTTTTTGACTGTAAGCAGAAGTCATGAACAGCTTTTTCCCCCGTTCAGACGTCCATTTTTCTTCCCCAAAGCTGGCAATAATTATTAACTTGTACTGAAAAACTGCCTGGTTTGAAACCTGACTTATCTCAACTTCGCATAGTTAAGAGAGGTATTTTATATCATTGGGGAAGGGAAGCATGGTGTCTTCATATAAAACAGTCTTGGCTTATACCTTCTGAGAGACCCAGGGCACAAGACCTTGAAATTATATTTTCTGTTCTGTTTGAGCGATTTTGTTGGAGTTTCCTAGGGCGGCGAAGATGATAAGGTGCTGTTTCCAAGGCAGAAATCCCTGACGAAGAGGAGCATTCCTGTTTTCTTCTGTGTCCCAGACTCTCAGCTGAGACAGAAGGAAGGACATAAAGCATACGAGGCCTGTACATAGTACGGATGTGTAAAGATAATCCACATAAGTCAATTACATCTTTGCTACAGGCGGCTAATGTGGCTATCTATCATACCTTCTTTCTGACAAACCTTCATATTGCACCCGCTATCATTTTCTTTCCCTTCCTTTCAGATATTTATGCCGGTAGCGATGGCCAGCTGAAGAGCACAGAGCAACAATTACAAATACATGAGTTACGTTTCGCACTTTGTTTGATCAACTACCTGTTTTGTGGACAGGATTATAAAATTTATATTATGGTCTTAGGAACCCATTTTATGTTCCACTTTTCTGGACAGATGCTGAAAAACCATAAAAAGGGGATTTTTTAAAGTGTTATTACCAGTATGCTATTGCAATGTTAACATCGTCTGTATTATAGCAAGGGAAAGTCGAGGAAAGCATCTTTTCTTTCTGTCTCTTTCTCTCTTTAAATTTTATTTATGGCCTTGCAAAATGCTTGCATCCACATAGCCCGCCCTTGCAGACTTGCCAGAAGATTAATGGTATCGCGGTGTTCTTGAGAACGGAAAGGTGTCTACCACCCTGGCGAATAACCTCTCCTCTCGCACGTTAAGAGTGAGGCAGGACCCGTGTCGGAGAGCACGGGCGGCGCGGAGGGTGCCGAACAAATACCCCGCCACGGTGCGGGGGCGGCGGCACCAGCAAGAGAAGGCATCAGAGGGACCAGCACCCCGAAAACCTGTTTGGTGCTAGCAGCATGCCCGCTGAGCAAAACCTGAGAGACGGCCCCAACGCCACTTTTTTCTCTGGGGGTCACGTTGTCTAATCCTTTCATGTAACTTCCCTGCCATAATATACCCGGAGAGTGCATTTTTAATTGCTTGGGTTTGGGTTTTTTTAATCCCTTGTAGCCTTTCCAATAGTGTGGTTGGTGGGGGATTTAGTTTGTGTTTGTCTGGGAATGGAAGGGGAACATTCTTGTCCCTTTTCTGTGTTCTTGTCCATTTTACATGTTAAAAGTCCATGCTTTTTGCTTGTGGATGGTTTAATTTAAAAAAAAAATACTTTTTTCCTGTCCTCTTCTTTGTTGTGAACCTGGTTCCAGTTTCTGCCTATCTCTCTCGCTTCCTTTGACCTTTTCCTCTCTGTTTCTCTCTCTCTCTTCTTTGTCCACGTTGGCAATAGTCTTCAGCTTATGCTCTTTTATGAACCTTCTGCTTCTTCTCATTTCAACTCTCTGGACCTGATTTGCAGCTGCTGTGTTCTTCCTACAGTCGTTTACACATGTGCGACACAGGTGTAAAATACTACCATTTTCATTTACGCTGCTTGTAAATGTCAGCAGAAGGGAAAGGAGAACCTGTCCTTCCCAGAGTGAATCAGCAGACTTTCAGGAGTGTCAGATACATATGAGCAAAACCTGTGTGAGCCACCAATCACTCCTAATCCATGCCTGATCTCTCAGAAACCATCTCATGCTATTGCTTAAACCTCCAGCTCTCCATTGTTCCCAAGGGCTCCTTTAATCCAGATTTTTCTTCAAGCGAGGGGATGTTTCACTTTGATTTAGGCGATTTTTTTTTTAATTTTTTTTTTTTTACAGCTTCCAGACCTCGGGAGAATGTAGCTAAAAATACACACATGGAGTCAGGTATCCACGTGACTACTTTTGGGTCAGATGTAGTCTGAGAAGCCTTCCTCTTTTTTACGGTTAAGTTCAGAAATCACTTTTTAAAAAAAAATAAAAATAAATAAATGCAGGAAGCAAAGGTTAAGTGACAAAAGTCCAGTGTCAGATGGCCTCGAGCGCTGGTACCATCCCTGCTCTCGCGTTCCCCGCTCCTGCTCATGGTGCACCACAGACACAAGCGATTTGGGGGGGCTCAGGTACGCAGCACCCTGCCCTCTGCTTTGGGTCTGGGGGCAAAAGAGGGGTGCGGAGCTCGGTGAATAAACCCAACGGCCCACAGGGGAAGGTTACCCAGCGTACAAGCCCGCCTTATTAGCTCTTTTTGCCAGCGTTTCTTTGAAAAGCTGCGGCATCCCTTTGGATATTTAGCTGTTGCACGTTTTACCGCAGGCTGCTGTGCTAAGCTGCTTATTTCTATGTGTGCCCCTGTGATAAATTTTATCAGTGCTCAGCTGGAGGGTTTCACACAAGGCGGCTGCACAGTGGCTTTTTATCTGTCATGGCACCCCACACCCAAAACGCAACAATTTTTTTTTATTTTTTATTTTTTTTAACTTAATTTATGTTGTGGCATTTCTGCCTGTAGATGTGGAGTCAGCAGTTTCTGCTCCCAGAGGAAGCTTACGTGGAAACAGGGAGCCTAGCCACGAAGTAAAATATGGCTGGGATAAAAGCAACAACAAATCATAAATAAAAAGTATTAGCAGCTGTCTGCTTCTAAACAGCAAAGAAAATTTGATACCAGCTTTCTCACTTGTCTCACCAGTCGTGCTCATAGTGTATACAGCTGTCTCAAGCGGCAACCGGATCATTTTCTCTACATTTTAATTCACTTCTTTTAAGTAAAAACTGTCCTTAGTTACAACTTCATTTGAAAGGACGGCTGACCAGAGAGAGTGGAAACTCAGAACTTACAGGCATTTTGCCTGTGACCAGTGATATCTCAATATCTACCTCTCTATCCTACATTTAGCATTTTTTTACATCTTTATTTGAATTTGATTTTTAATGCTCCTCTAGCAGCTCTCCTATCAATGGCATTTGTAAGAACATTATTTAGTGTTTATTTCCTTAATCATTCTGTTTCACAGGTCATAAATTAAAATATCTTCCTGCGAAGTTCCCTGCGGTTTGTCTGCCAACAGGGGTGTTTTAGATCGGATGAATAATATCATGTAGCAAGTTTCCAGTGTCCATAATAGAGAATTTTAAAGATCATCTGCAGGATCAATTTCACTTTTTCAAGCTACTTCAGTTTTCTTCTAAATGGAAAAGGTTCACTTACAAGTGATTTGTTTCAAATTTTTCTGAAACTTTATCATCCAAGAAAGTATATGGCAAGTAAATTTTTGCCAGTCATTCTTCTGTCCTCTGGACTTTGAGGCACTGACTATGTAATATGCTCATTACAAAGGAAAGAGCATTTAAATAACACCAATTAATTTCTTTAGGCATTACCCTAATGAACAAGAGTGGCTACTGTTATTTTGAGACTACATCAAATTTATGAGGTCTTATACCACTGAACTGAGAAAAGATTACTGTCCATGTACTGAAACTCTGTAATTTTATAGAATTTTTTTGTTATTATTTGCTCAATATTGATTTTTAAATTGGATTCCTCCAACTGCCAAATTTGTACACCTAAAAGTTGTTATGGCTCTGAGGTAGTACACTAAAATATATATTCTTCAGGTACCAATATGTATGTGTGTGTATACATAAATATATTTAACTCAATAAATATTCCTTTAAAATACCTCAATATTTAGCCTATCCTAGATGTGTATTTACCCAGTCTACCTCCCATGTTTACCTAAGTGATTAGAAAAGTCTCTCGGGCAAACAGTGTAGGTTTTATAACCTTCCATGGAAGTTTCTGTAAATTTGCTTTTTGAAGAAAAAGCTCACTTTGGCTTCTTACTCTGTTGATTTCCTTTATTTCTTTCATATATAAAATTTTCATCTTTGTCCTTCAAGGGAAACTTGGATAAATAAATGAAAAATTATTTCGGATGGTTTTGGACCAGGATTCAGCAAGGGATTGAAACTTTAAAAAACTGGCCCCACTGACTTCACAGGGAATTACTGTGTGCTCAGAGGAAGGCTTGTACCTAAGTTCCTCATTGAAGAAGGAGTTGCAGTGATCTCTTTTGCTAGTGGACAGCAAATAACTTGAGAGCATTATATTATTAGCAAGGGAAGAAAATTAAAAATTAGGGATGTTGCTGGAAAATACAAAAAGGGTGCCTTTATTTAAGATTTTGGTCCCCTTGTTGAGGGAGAGATGCTTTAGACACAGAGCCTTAGCTGATTCAACTGATTTTTGATGCACAGCATCCTGGAGCCATCCGTACTTTCCTATCTAGTGAAAGTAAGGCCATACCCCGTGGGGAAGAACAAAACCTAAACAAAACAAAATGTCTCTAAACTAGCACCAGACTGAGCAAATAAAACATGGGGGCTTGCTGTTCGAAATATGTTTAAGCAGGAATTGTGGGGAAATGTGAACATATATAGTAATGAACTCACAGTACAAAAGCGGGGTTTACCGCAATTCAGTCTCCAAACA
This sequence comes from Phaethon aethereus, assembly GCF_964289735.1. NCBI lineage: Eukaryota > Metazoa > Chordata > Aves > Phaethontiformes > Phaethontidae > Phaethon > Phaethon aethereus. The sequence continues at coordinate 85,896,662 of NC_138577.1, read as the reverse complement.
ATAGGATTTTTTGTGGGCTTGATCCTCAGAACTGCTGGGCACTTTAAACAATTTCCATTGAGTTCTAGAGGAGAAGAAAACAGTCGGTACTTCACAGGACCGAGCCACATGTTCAGAGTGAGTGCGCAAGATCCAGCCAGGAGCTCCGGCCAGAAATGTTGGCTGCATCTTGTTACCCGCAGCACGAGCTTGGATATTAGACCTTGAGTGCTGAGCCCATTGTGAGTGTGGAGAAGTTTCAGTATTTGTAGAAATCAGCCTGGAAACCTTCTCTGAGTTCACCTTCCAGCCCTTCCAACTTAGGTTATGCAAGTCCTTTGAGATACTTTGAATAATTATGGACAATTAAGGGATATGAGCCAAATGTGAAACCTTTGCTTATTCCTTTCATCAAAAAAATGCTCAACATGGCTCAGATGGAAAACAACAGGGGGGAATCTGCGTCTTACAACAGCTTTGTTTGTTGGTACCCCTTGGCAATGGATTGCTTAATAAGCTTGAGCCTATCAACCTTTGCAAGTTGTAGCAGAAAAGGATTAGGATGTCCCTAAAAACTGATCTTAGGGGAGGAAACGGTCTGGAAAAACATTATTTGTAGAGTCTTCAAAGCAGGCACTAAAAACTTTTTTTTTTTAAATTATTTTGTATTCAACATCTACAAGATGTAGCATCTAGGAGTACTAAATGAACAGTTCATTAATTCAGGAACCTATGGCCAAACTTGTCCCTCAGTTATGCTGTCTATCCTCTAGAAAACAATAAGAACTCTGCAGTTCCTGAAATCAGATAATGTCCCTTATGAATAATAATTATTATTATTATAATTTCTGTGGCGCTAATCCATAATCTTGCTGCTGCTGAGCGAAGACAGCAAGTTTTTTTTCTTTTAGTCAATAATGAAATATGTAAAATATGAAAAATATATATAGTTACAAGCAGAACCTACTACATGAGAGCAGAAAGGTCTGCTAGGAACCCTCTAAGATTATTGTATTTAATTCAGAAAACAGTAGGATAATGTGAATGGTAAAAATGTTATGAACGGTAGAAGTAAACATCAGGCACGTAAAGGTCCTATTTTCAGAAACGTTTTGAGACTTAGCCCACTGATGTTTGTAAAGCATTTGTGTGATCCTTGAGTATCAGAGATAAAGGAATGCAAAATCTTGCAATTAAATGTCAGATACGGCTGAAATGCAGAACAAACAAAACACAGAAGATTTGCCCTATACTTGCCCCTCAATAAGCATTCATCTATTTGTGGAATATTTATATTATTCTTATTAATATACATGTGGAAGTTTTCTTCTAGAGTGGTTATTTGCAAACCATCTACAGTCTATGATTTCTAATGCTTAGAAAAGCATCAGAGAGCAAAATTACAATACATTGAATTCATGGCTTTTGATAAAATTTTTCTAGCTATGCAGCACAAGGTCTTCAAGTACATACAGTATCTCAGATGCATCCTCTTAAAAAATAGCAGTATATTATAAACAAATGCAGCTGTGTTTGGAGCCCCTTCTGAGCTGCATATGAAGTCTATAAAGCAACCATCTTTCACTTCTTGAAAATTACAATGCTAATTAAAAACTGCCTGGTTGATTCCTGGTTGTATTAATAAATGAGGAAGACTTTATTCCACTGAAATGGTTTTCTGAGAGATGGCATATATGCTCTTGCACAACAGGATCCAGATAGCAGACTCTGAAGTTATTGTCTGTCTTCCCAATACTTCTTTGTTGTTACTTCCAAGATTTTCTTTCCAGTTCAGGACCTTGCAACTTCTAAAACTTTTCAGCAGCATTTTAAAGATAAACAGATTGATTCCAGATTGTCTGCCAGTCATGCTATATCCTGTGTTAAAACTGATGATATATGGATGAGAAGAGATTCAGGTAGGACCTAAAGCACATATGGTCAACATATCTTGTATTCAAAGGAAATAAGAATTCAAAATTCAGTAAAACACTTTTGCCTTTTGAATTTTTTGGCTTAAACCGCACACTTTCCCTCCTTGAAGAATATAACGTGGAGTTTTTTTACCTGTAACTTTCTAACTTTGCAAACACTGAAGAATAAAAATCCTTTTAAGAAATGACTGAACACGGGAACTGGTGCTCAGTAGTATTATTGTTGCAAGTATTTATTAGGTGTCTCATTGCCTAGTCCTAACCAGACAGATCCAATCCTCAGAAAGTTACCTGCAGTCATCAGCATTGCCTATTGGATATGAGATGTTACAGTTTTGCCAGAGTATCCGATCTTGTGATGTCATTGCTAGAAGCAGCCATGAAACGTCTTCTCCGTTAGCACTTATTAGCGCGTATTAGCCCATTCAGTTTGCAGCACGCCCATCTCCATCACGTACACCTTACAAGTGCCTGTCACAAACTTGTGTAGATTTTTATATGACTGCTGGTATATTAGTTATGAGGTACTTCTGTGGGTTTTTTTAAACATAATTGTATTCAAAGCAGCCATATTTGAAAGAATGAGTTCTGAGTAACTCCTCTGAGCACTGAGAAACACACCAAGTAGCAGTGGTAATATGTTTACTCTTCTTTCACTCATAGATTGTAATAAGGAAGTATGGGGATAATGAAATCTAAATTTTGCACAAAAAACAACTGTGGAGTGACTATTTCCCCCTATTAAAGTACCGAGACATCTTCTGCCTGATAACTGGGGACATAACCATACTTTTTGAAGTAAAAATCATCCATCTGAGCTCATCTTTGAGAGTCTAAACCATGGCCACATACGTGTAAATCACCATCAGGCTGATGGTGAAGGTAACAAATATTATGACTATAATGTCTGCAATAATTGATATTTAGGGGGGATAAAGAAAAACTTTGTTTCTAAGCAAGAGTTCACAAAGTTCACTCCAGAAAATGTGTATAACACTAAACCGCTTCATCACGTGGAAAAGGTTCACTCACATTTTGCACATATGTTTGCACATTTGTTTTGTTAAAACAAATGATGATATCATTCACCTATAGCAAGATGAAGCTGTGCTGTATGACAAACAGCTGTTTTTGTGTTAAATCATCCCCCGCCCCTCTGAATTTATTCCTCTTATATCAAGGCTGTTCTCTCTTCAGACCCATAGCTGCAGCATTTCATTCATTAATTTAACCTCTCCAGCACAGCAGAGAGGCTGAACCTCATTTTCCTTGCCTTAACGTCCATGAAAGGAGTTCATGGCGTTTGAAATAGAAGATGTACACTCTGTGTCCACAGCACTTGCTGCGACGATGGGTTCTGTGCTCACATCTCATGGGGTCTTTCCAGTCATTGCACATCATGTCTCAGCCCAGGAAAATTTAAACAATCCCAAAGCAAAAAGCCTCATCACCACCATAACTAGGTAAGTGCATACCTCCAAACAGGCTAATCACAGAATATATTGAGGGACAGTTCTTCAGCTACCAGAGACAGGGTTGGCTTCTCCAAAGTGATGGAGGAAAGTCTATTTTCAGCCTATCTTGGGACTGCTGGTTGCAATGCATAGAATAGCTCAGTCTATCCACTTTAGGATGGAAGGAGAGCAGACGAGGAATAGAGCTCTAGAAAACAGAGTGATGCTTAGAGTGACATACAGAAGACAAACAGCTAATAGGTGATAATTTAAATTTTACAGTGATAATATTTTTCCTGCATTTGTAGTAAGCATGCTAAGAATTTGGGTGATAATTTCCTTCTTTCAGTTCCTGCAGAGAGCTAATACAGCTCTCTGTACAGAAATCCTTGGCTGCAAGGGGTTTGTCCGCAAAGGTGACAAAATATATACCAAAAGGTATACCTGTCTGTAGTAAAGGTAGTCACACAAAGCATTCGTAGTGATCTTTTGCTCGTAGGGTCACTTAAGATTTCAAGCCCCTTCTGTGGTTGCCGCATTTGATTCCTACTGGCTAATGAGATGATTTTTGCCAGTCAGTTCATTTCAACCAGAAGAACATAGTTTTGTTTTGTTTCTTCTTTTTCTTCTTGTGTTTCAAATGGAGCTAAGTTTAACTTGGCCACCTTTGTTTAACTGCTTCTGTTTGCCAAGAGAAGGTATCTCAGTGCACCAAATCTCCAGTACTTTCATACCAGGATCTGTGAATATGTTGCTGAAACTGTGAAAGTAGCATTAAAAAATTGGATATCACTGCAAAAACATGGACTTCACCAGCCGTGATTTTTATAGGTCTTACAATAACAACATAATTTTATAAATATGTTTGAATAGCAATAAAATAGTTGTTCAAGAATTTGGGTATTTGAACTATCAGAGACTTCCCATAACATTAATAAAAGTAGACCGGGATTTAGGCCTTTGCACTACTGAGTAACACTTCCAGAATTCCCACTACTACTGTGCGTTGACTGTGTATCATTGAAATATTCTTTTTTCATTTCCCAAGCCTGAAAATTGAACACAGAGTTCCCAAAAACCCACTTTTTGAACTCTGAACTCTATTACCCAAGCAAAAGGTCTGAAATAGAGAGCCAGCACACTATTTTTTTTTTCCGTCTCTCCTAATTGTCAATCACTCAGTTCACCAGAAATTTCCAAATATAGAATTATTTTGTCTAGTACCCACCACCTTTTGGCCAGCAAGACAAATTCCTCTGCCTGTAGCAACATTAATGAGGAATGAAATCTTGGCATGTGATGTCAAGTCCCTACCTCTTTCTTACTCTTTTAAGTTACCCTCTATATACACTCCAGTATTCAACTAAGTCATTGACAGAGCAATTAAAAACCTTTCAGATAAGCTGAAAGATATCCCATATGGGTGAATGTCTGAAAACACATGCTCTTTGGTGCAGTACCTCTGCCTGATGTTTGCTCTCTCCAAGCATATGTATGAACTGTAGCCAAATTTTTCTACACTTACTAATCATCTCAAGGGCTCCAGTTTTCAGATGCCCAACTTGAGGCAATTAAAGGTGAGCAATTCCTTGTCTAAAAAAGCGAATATCTTGAGTTCAGCTCCCAGGAAATGAGACCTCTATTGTAATTTTATTTCCTTGCAACACTGAGCCCATGGTTTTACCTGGTGTGGAATTCTGGGGACTCTTCTACAGAGAGAAAAAGTGGCAAAGAGGGAAATAACATCTCTCTCTTTTTAAGAAACAAAAGTTTGAGCATGGATCCATTCCCTTTCATGTCACTACTCTGACGCTAACATGCTGAGGACATGCTTCCACAAGCTGCATGTCCCCCTTCTATCATGGGATGCCAAAAGAGCTTTCCTCTTCAGCCAGGCTATGAAGAGAGGTGAAGTTCTTCAACAACATTTTTAACAGAGCTCTTCTGCATCTTCCTCGCCCTTTACCCTCTGCTGAGGCTTGGAGTGTCTTCCACTGCCCACAGACTTACACAGAAGCACCACAGAAGAGTGGGTATACAAGGCATATTTAATTCTTATTGCAAGTATTAAAATAAAAAGTTACTTTGGCAATTAGATGTGCACTTAAAACCAAAAGAAAATGTAATGTTTGGGCTGATCCATTTTAGTTTATTTAACAAACTTTGTAGCTGTCCTTTAACAATGACAACTGTAGTACAATGGAGAGAGAAGAATGACAAGTGTTTTATGGAAGTATAAAAATATCAGAGAAAGCAAAAATTGCCTTAATCCAACTATTCATCTCAAAAAGATATGAAATAGTGTGACAGTTGGGAAAACAAAAACAAAAACAAAAAACAGACCTTTTTTTCTATTACGTGATCCCTTTTTGACAGCAAAATCTAGCCTCAGAAACTGGGTATTTCCTCCATCCCCTTTTCCTGCCAGGGTTAAGCTCTAGTAAATATGATTCTAGCATATGTCAGTAGAGAAGATGCAATTATTGTTCTTGCAATGCTTTAAGAGGTTCTCTGGGGCCAGAAAAAAACTTTTTTTTTTTTTTTTTAAATCAGGTCACTGCACAGACCTGATTTGGAGCACAGGCACTGAAACAGCCAAATCAGCACAACCTTTTCTAGAAGAGGTGGAGAGAGAGCTCTTAAGGGTAGTGGTGGGTTCATGAGAGACAACTCATCCTCCAGCACATGTCTGCCTCAGCATCAAGTTGCTGCTTCTCTGCTCTAAGACTGGGAAGGATTTTTAACCCAGCAGTTTATAACAACAATGCATTTTTAATAAAATAACATAAAAACTGATATGATAGGGAGGAAGGAAATTGAGGAGGAGAGAGGGACCAGTATATCCCAGTATATGGACCAAAAATATTTCAGACCAGAAGGTTCAGGTCTCTTGCATAGCCATTTGCACTCACGACTAAAATGGCTAGTGTGCTATCCCTGAAATTACAACAAACAATAGATTCTGGCCCAATGGTCTTTGAAAGTTAAGTGTTACTGGTTATTCTTTGTCACTTGAAATAATGCTGGCTGGTAGATGGTGTCCCTCAGGGGTCCATACTGGGACCATTACTCTTTAATATCTTCATCAATGACATAGACAGTGGGATCGAGTGCACCCTCGGCAAGTTTGCAGATGACACCAAGCTGACTGGTGCGGGTGACACGCCTGAGGGGCGGGATGCCATCCAGAGGGACCTGGACAACCTCAAGCAATGGGCCTGTGTGAATGTCATGAGGTTCAACAAGGCCAAATACAGGGTCCTGCTGTCCTGCAGTTGGGTTGGGGAAACCCCCGGTATCAGCACAGGCTGGGGGATGAAGGGATGGAGAGCAGCCCCATGGAGAAGGACTTGGGGGTCCCGGTGGGTGAAAAGCCAGACAGGAGCCGGCAACGTGCGCTGGCAGCCCAGAAGCCACCCGTGTCCTGGGCTGCCCCCAAAGCCGCGTGGCCAGCGGGGCGAGGGAGGGGGTTCTGCCCCTCTGCCCCGCTCCGGGGAGACCCCCCTGCAGGGCCGCGTCCAGCTCCGGAGCCCTCGGCACAGGAGAGACACGGAGCTGCTGGAGCGGGGCCAGAGGAGGCCCCAGCAACGCTCCGAGGGCTGGAACAGCTCTGCCGGGAGGACAGGCCGGGAGAGCTGGGGGGGCTCAGCCTGGAGCAGAGAAGGCTCCGGGGAGACCTTCCTGCAGCTGCCAGGGCTGAGAGGGGCCTGTAGGAAAGGTGGGGACGGGCTTGTTAGCGGGGCCGGGAGCGACAGCACAAGGGCCGCTGGGTTTAAACTAGAAGGGGGCGGGTTTAGACGAGAGCTAAGGAAGACATTTTTCACGAGGAGGGTGGGGAAGCCCTGGCCCAGGTTGCCCAGAGAGGTGGTGGATGCCTCGTCCCTGGGAACCCCCCAGGTCAGGCTGGACGGGGCTCTGGGCACCCTGCTCTGGCTGGGGATGTCCCTGCTCACGGCTGGGGTTGGACGGGATGGCCTGGAGAGGTCCCTTCCAGCCCAAACTATTCTATGATTCTATGGCTTGACAATTTTTTCTGCTGCTGCTATAGGCAACTGCTAATGGATCATGCTGGTGGGAAGACCACTTCTCATAAATGTCAGCTTTCTTGACTATGCTGCTTTCAGCTAGAAAAATCTCTTCCTTGCCCAAAACTTTAAATACTATTGGAAAACAAAATCCAGAGAGAAGAAGTTGGAGCAACGTTGCTTTCTTAACTGCCATGAAAGTTGACAAGTACTATAGGTTCTAGTGTAACATAAGAAAGGTTTAAATATGTTCTTTAAAAATAACAAAGAAAATCTTATGTGTGAAAATGACAAATACGTGTCTTGAAAGCTATCCATTGAGTTCAAAACTTTATCTTTTTTACAGAAATGTGCTTACTGGACTTTGATACTCAAGAGAAGTCCCAAAGGGTTTTTCTACAAATAAGCTACTTTCGCATTAACGATTTATTGAGTCAAGACCTTTCCATCACAAACAAGTGTCTATTTGCTGTACCTGTTGGAATCCAAAAGAATAATGCAGGGGATGCCTTTGAAACTGAAACGTGCTTATTAACACTGTCTCACAAAGCCAGTGAGTGTTGTTAGTAAGAAATGACAGTGTATGGCTCAACTGCACATATTCCACTGCTGTCAAATTACTCAGTATAAATACATCACCTAAAATGGGCACCCAGCTAAGTGAATTCTTTGCTGATAGGATTTTCAGTGCCTGTTATTTCTGTGTTTTTTTGCAAGACAATCCAAAGCTCATTAAAATCAGCAGAAATTCACCCCTCGATTTCCATCCAGCCTCAAGAGCCTATAAAAATGGAGGGCATCAAGCACATACATAGGATCAGGTCCCGACAGCAGTGAAGCACATTATACTAATTAATCTTTTCAATCACCTCTCTAATATGGCAAGAGGCAGGTGATTGATTACGATTTATCTCCAGTGCAAATGGTTAGCATCTTTTTGATTAATCCTTTTCTGAGAAAAATAAAAGAAATAGTTATACCTTTTCACAACTGCAATTAGTCAAAAATCCAGGGACTTGCTGATTGTTCCAGCTTGCAGGAGAATAACCGTGCTTCTTTGCAAACAATGTACATGGTGGATTCCTCTCAGCTTAAAGGTAGTGAAACAAGAAACAAGGACTTTGCTCAAAAGCGTAAGCTCCATCTTAAGGCACAGATAGCCAAAAAGCTTCTTCTGCACTTGGAATGGTACAATACTACCAGAACAAGACCTTTCAGGTGTTTTTTTTCAGTAGTCACTATGCTGAGGATTAACAAAAGTAGACCATTTTCCCCACCAAGGTCAGAGAATTAAATAGTAACATCACAAATTCGTCAATTCTGAAACTCAAAAGAATACATTGACTCTGGCAAAAATGTCCTCACAGTGGCTTCTTGGGTCTGTTGGACCATTCTGCAGCTATGAAGTGTCTTCACTCATTCTCTTTCTTTCTCATTGAAATAATTTGCTTTGCTTTCACATGCACACACAAAAAAAAAAAAGAAAAAAACTCCACACCTGGAAACCTTCACATTTTTGCACAATGAAATTCTTGTTTTCTGTCAAGTGCCTGTTCTCCGTCACTCTATACCCACATCAATGATATTGCCTTTAATAAAGGAGACTGGAATAAGGTCTTTTAGAACTACATATTAAATAATATTCTAGCCTTAAAGAACTTCTCTTAAGATCACATTGGCTACTACGTTGTTGAAGAACAGAGCAGAAAAATCTTTAAAGAACAATAAAAGAACAATTTGTAAGCGTTGTTTTGAAACATGTAAATAGTGCTGTCAGTCAGTGAGGATTTTTTTTTCATTTTGTACATTTATGTTTTCCAACTGCAGTTTTAGAACATTTCACTGCATGCTACTATCAATCATCCTTAGCCTAGAAATGTACTGTACATTAGTAACGGTTAATTGGCATATTTAAAGTAAATAGCTACTTAGTTTTGCTGTAAAGTCTTTGAGAACAATTTTGTGATACCACACGGCATTGTTTGTTCCAAGAGCAAATATGCAAGTCTTGAAAGTTAAGTCTGATAGGAGAGAATTAGAAGTATTGAAATACTCAGCTCGCCAGGCTACCGTACAACTAAATATAGGTCATTGGGATATTGCCTGCCAATGAAATAAATGCATCTCATACTCTATGCCTGAAAATTATTTGGGAAGAAAGAAGGAAAGGTTAGATGAAAAAGAAAAACAATAATTGACTAGTCTTTGACATGACCGGTGAAAAAGATGAAATAAACTTTTATAAAAATCAGGAAAAAAAGGGGAGGGGGGAAAGATATTAAAAAAGAAGCAGTGAGAATAACAAGCTGGAGAGCAGGAGGAGGAGAGCAATGGCACGAGGCCAGATCCTGCTCTCAGTTACACCCCGGCAACATCGCAGGCTGAAGCTGCATGGGTGTAGCTGAGAGCAGAATGTGCTTCCCGGTCTGCTGCTTGTTTATACCAGCTCCCAAGAATCTATTTTCACATCAGGTATAAACACCATTCCCTCCACATGCAATTTCAGCATTTCTGCTTTTTCTTCTGAGTAACCGTAGAGGAAGGAGTTTGCTATAAACAAGCAACGTGGGGTGAATTTTTAGGAGCGTATAGCCAGTCCACCATCTTTTACTACGCAGACCTTGGCCAGATTCTCCCGTAAGACGTCTTGCAACGGTGCCACGGACTTTCTCCCTCCCTGAGAGGTCTCCCCGCCGCTCTCCGACACGCTCGCGGAGGGAGGAGCAGACGTGCGGCACGTGCCGCGATGTGCACTGGCAGTCGGACCGCTGCACGACTGGCAGGACGCGGATGGCACTCGCCGTGCTAAGTGGTACATGATGTTTCGTTTACATTTGCCAGCTGGCTAATAGTAGCCAAATGTTTGTTGCAAAGAGCGAGTGAGAGAGAAAAATAGCCATATCCTTTGGCACAGAGAATAATAATAATCCTCCTCCAGAACAGGCTGGCGGTGCTCGAGCCAGAGCCATCTTTCCGACTCTGAGACACTATTAGATTCTCCACCCTTCTCTTCTAAATTCTGCAGCAGATTGTTTGGGCTGGAGAGAGATGGAGACAAGAGGTCCCATCTGGTACCAGTTCCTTACTTCTTTGTAGCTCTATAATAGCTCCAGGTCTTTTCACAGTTCATTCAGGAGAAGAGGGGAAGAGTTGGGTGAAGGGAGGCGGGGGCCCTGGGTACGCTACAGGCCAATCATCTTTTTATTTTCTTTTGTATTTCCTTTCTTCTCTTTCCCTCCAGATTGACAGGACGGAACAGGCAGCTGCTCTCCTGCGTTCGCGGCTCTATAGTGCAGACCTGTCAATAGTTTCCACACTTGCTGAGATTATTTTATGGGCAAGACATTATACAGGGCTAGACAGAGCTAGTGTGAAAAATAACTTTCACATGCCTTTTTTTCCACACACACACCCCATGACTGTGTGCCTTATTTTTTCATAAGACCTGGAACAAAACTTTTCGTTCTTTTATATTTTTAAGCCTGCCTTTTCCAACAACTTGACTCCGCAGAGGACTAACTGCACGTTTCTAGCACCTTCATTTCAGACGCAGGTTCTGCCAAATGACAGTCAGTTTCCCCTGCTTTGTTGCATGAGAATGGTTTTTGTTCGGTAGGTCTGTGTTTTAATATTAAGTATTACCCCGCAGGCAGAGATGATGGAGTAGACTTGCAAGATGTCCATGTAAATAGTCAGCGGCTTTTTCATCCCTCTCCCTTCCAGCATTGATATTCATCAATCCTGGGTGAACCTGGAGTTTCAGTAACGCTCAACCCTGTCACTGTAATTAGACAAGAAATGTCAGAGAAGAAAAAAACCCCTTCCCAAGAAATGCTCTGGTTAGGATGGTGAGATGTGGGCTTCCAGGCTCTGCCGCAAAGCCAAAAGCCAAGCACCACTGCCATGCTGCACAGAGCAGACGTGGAGGTGAGGGTATCTCAGATTTCTGCCTCCGCTTTCACAGATGAGCCAACGGGCACTGCTAGATGCAAAGCAGTTTCAAGGCTAAATATTCCTTTTGTTATTTCCCCCATTTCAATGAGCTGAGGCAGCTTTGCTGTTTGGAGGAAGAGGCTGGGCAGAGACAGTGAAGTGGCAAAACTGAATGGCAGATGACTTGCTGGGCTAGAGATGTTGTTATCCCGCATGTGGTCCCCTCTCCAGACCAGAGAGCAGAAAGGGAGAAAGGCTGGCCTGTTCCTCAATCTCCTTGATTTTTGTTTCTGTTTAAAATTGCTTTGTGTAGTGGGAAAAAAAGTGGTCAGAACCTATTTAATGCAGCAGTATTTAATTACAGCAAGGCATAGTTTCAGTATGATTTCTTTGTCAGTTAATATTGTGCACTAATTATTCATAAAGGACCTGAGACATCATTTAGATACATTTAAATTAAAAGATGAAAGACTGAGAACATATTTTATGAACAGGAAATCTAAAACTTTATCCTTCTCTCACAGTTTTATCCTTGAAAAGTAGAGATTCAATTATTTATTATCTCTATAACAAATATTTTGGAAGAGAAAACCATTGCTGCAGTAAGAAAGAAAACAGAAGCAAAATAAACACAATTATGTTACAATTCAGGGAACTAATCTGAAAGATGCTGAGTGCATTCTGAGTGAAACTGAATGTCCTAAGGATTTATGCAACTGGACAGGACTTGAAGTTGTTTACCACACTGAAAGATCAGACTCCAAAAACATACTATACCAATTTCTTTTTTAACCTGTGTTGGGAAAAGTTTTACATTGAACCCACAATAGTTTCCCTTTAATGAAGTGTTCAGCTGCCTGTATGACTGCCTGAAAGGGGGAGTTCAAGAGCGACTCAGAATTATGATTTTAAGTCCGTGCTTTGCTGTGCTGTTGCCTACAGCCCAGAAGAGAGGTCTGAGAAAAACAGGCCCTTTATTACAGTCTTAATTTGCAACACGCAAGTGATTATGCCTTATCGAAACCTTGGAGGGAGGTGAGAGAAGCAATAAATCTATTGATAGGATTTAGGACATGTGCATGCCTTTTGCTTCACAGCTAGCCTTGCTCTGTTTAGTGACTAGCATTGATTTGCATGCAGTTTAAGTGCTGACACTTAATTCTGAATTTAATTGTCAATTAAACAATCACTGACAATCTGCTAGTGATATTTTGATTATTAAAGCGAAATACACTGTGAGTGGTAAGAAACTCGGAACATAAATATCATATAAAGTAGGTAAGAGAAAGGAATGAATCTACATTTGTCCTCCAAGCCAGTTGCTCTCTGATTCATAGGCACTTTTCCAATATGCCTAATATTCCATCAAACATATCCAATCTAATATAGCTGAGAATATTTTTGATGTGAGAAGGCTAGCTATTGATTAAGTCTGCTGTAATGCTGTAACCCACTGAGAGAAAACATTGCTGGGAAACAATAAGAGCTGGAGGGCACCTGGCCTGTGCGGGGAAAGCAGGAGAAGCATGCCTTCTGCTACTATCTGATTTAAATTGACCACTTAAAAGCAATGTTTTCGATGTCCTTTTTTGGAAGGAAACGTGAAAGACCCCTGGGGAGAGTAGGGAAGGTGGAAGGCAAGAATAAATGTCTCTAATGCTGAAAGAGAGTGAATGTGTTGTTACTGGTATAGTAAATATAAATAATTCAAAAGAATTTAATTATATCTGAAGGACTGGCTTCTGTAAATATCTACTGGACCAGATAAAACTACACTAAAATATCACATGCAAAAAAAAACCCTTAATGATAATAAGCTTATTTGAGAAAATACTGCTTGTTTTGATCAAACCCAATTCATACATCCCTCCTTACGCCCCCTAAAACTGGGAGAAAGTAGAAAATATTCTTTCTTCATATGCAATATATTTTGTTCTGGAAAGAGGTATGTTTGTATAAATTAACATAAAATACTGATACAAAAACAAATAGTTAAAATTTAGTATTTTGATGTAGCTTTTAGGAATTTTCAAAACCTATTCAGATCAAAATAAGCTTTTGTTCTGCCCCAGAAGTTTGTTACCATGGAGCTGATGTTTTTAATAATATTTAAAATCTACAGTAATTACTTTCTTTCCTTTTCACTGCTCTACTCTGGACTGTGCATGTTCAATGCCCTGAAATACCCACTGATGTGAAGCGTGCTGGAGTAGGCTAAATTGCAGAAAAGGACGCTCGCAGGAGGGGCATAGCACAGGAGTGCAATTGTCTAAACTGCTCCTAATTGCTCAGCAGATAGACTGGAGGTCTCTTTCAGTGCACACAAACACATTTTAGCTCCAGCCCATCTGATCTCTTCTCGTCTCCAGCCTCTGTCAGGGAAAATTGCTAACTATATCCCATGGGAAAAGTCACATGAGTTTGACTCAACTCCAGCTCTGACAACTGGGATTCCCTGCAGTCGCAATTGCTGTCGCTCAAGTCCAGCGCTCCATCTGCCCTGAAGAAAAGATTCACATCTTGCCGGAGAAGTATGAAAATTGCTGACTGATTAAGTCTCAACCTTAAACGGTACCCAGAGAGCCGGTTAGCAATGCAAAGTGAGTAATAACGCATACATCAAATACATGTACATTTACCCTACTATTTCAGATGGACAACTAAAGGTAGAATGGAAACACAGGTTTCCAACAATGGACAGTCAGTGCCTCCAAATCTTAATTACCTTTTGTAGACAACATTTTATTTAGGTCCTTGTTTAGAATTGCTAATAATACAGTTGTGCTGGTGAAACACCATGGAGTTCTTTTGGACTAAGGTAAGACTAAAAGTTGTCACTCGTGTAGTGATGCATTGACAAATGAAAGTTAACAATGAAAATTAAAAGAAAAATTAGTGTTGTACTTTGGGTAACAAATCTATTTCACCCCTAGGAATGGCCAATGAAGTAGGTTTCCAAAAGGTAATCTCTGTCTTTCTATGAATTTCTCTCTATTCCTCTGAATTACTCTGCATTTTGTTCTGACACAGTAGTCACCTGGAGCTCCCTAACAAGCAGTTCATAGACTTAGTATTTTCCTTACTTATGTTTTTTTACAGCATGTTTTTCAAGCAATCCTTTTCAAGTAAACAGGTAACTGTATACATCTTTTCTAGAACCAACAAGCTTATGGTGTGCTGTTGGGTTTTTTTAAACTGAATAAAAATAAGACTATTCTCAGAACAGCTATAACCAGGCACTTCTATTAACTGTGTGTTTCAAACCCTGATTTGTATAATGTATAGGTTTTCAGATCTTTCCAGATTTCAGTTGTGTATCATCCATCCTTAAGTGACTCTACAGTAGTGTCTGGTGCAGCTGTTTAGGATCATTGGGATTTCAAATATCATTCCATATTAAAGTAAGGAAAAGATTTAAAGGGAAAAACACCCTTGGCCTAATTAAGAAAAGTGAACTAGATTTAACGATGAACAATTTATTGGCAGTTAATAGAGCTCATACATGGTAGCCAGGAGCTAGATAATTTATCATTAAAAAGAATCTCCATTACACGTAAAATCCCTTTTCTCTTGATACAGTTAGCAACTGCGCTTCACAATTACCATTTTTATAAGCCTGATTCACTGGCAAATGAAGCTGTATTTCACAGAGTAGCAGCAAAATTTGTAGGTACTCTCAATATTTAAATACACAGGATTCAAGTTCCTTGTCAAGCAGTTTATGTACTCCTCTTCAGTCAACACTTCTGTGCAATCGTGACCTTGATTCTCAAGGCTTCATAGTTCAGCCTCCAGTAACTTCTTTATCCATCTGGAAAGCTCCTTGAAATGCTTCTGGTTAATGCAGTCAATAAAGTACACGGTAGGAAAGCACTCTGTGAACACCCAAGTATGCCCCAGATGTTTCAGCATCCTGCGCTTGCACAAGAGGCGAGCTGCTGTTCCCATGTTCAAAGTGGCAGCCTCCAGCAAGTGAATGGGAGCTGTGCTTGTGTGATTCAGGCTGGGTTATGACTAGGATTAATTTGGTTTCTTGTTTTGCCTTTGTGAGTCAGAAGTGGAGAAACTTGGGCTGTACACCTTGGTTGTCAAGATGTACTTATGCAGATGTGTCAATGTCACCAAGTCCAAAGCTGCGAGGCTGTCTGTTGGCAACCATGCAGATCCAGACCTGAGTCTTTCTTTTTGGCAAGCAGGAGCTGGGAACGTGATTTCCAACCTTCGCAGAGGACAGAATCACAAAGACTTTTTGGTGATTCATAAGATGGCACCTTTCCCAGTGAGCTGTACTCAGCTAATGCCCCAGCACAGTGTTTTGACTTGAATTCCAGTTTGAATAATTGTATTCATTTTTATGTTTCCACAGCTTAGCTTTCCCTGTGTTTTTCTTCCATCCCAGAAGTGACTGCATCTCAGTTGTGACATCTTTGGATGTGCTTCACAAAACATCTTTGGATCTTTCAGTATCAGCGGAATTACATACATAAGGGTATGGGGGAGATTCCCCACTGAAATATCTGGTCCTGCAAAACGGACACCCTCTTGACACCCAAAGGAGCAGGATTGGATCCATTGACTTATGGATTTATTTTCATAAGGTGAAGACTGTTGAAACTGGAAAGCCAAAGCATTAGCTCACTATAACATCTACCACACTCATAAATGGAAAATGAAAACATGAACTGGATGGTTTCTCTCGGGAAAGAATGGTTGAAGACAGTAGCTCTCTTGGCCCTTCCTCAGATAAGCAGCAGAAAATTGGAGTAATTCCTGGTTTTCCGAGCTGAGAAATCCACAAAACAGTTGGGATTTGTTGAGATAAGGATATACCTCTTTATGGAAACTTGCAGCTCCAGCACAGTTTCCCCAGCCACTGTCCCCTCCATCTGAGGAAGAAGGCAATTTCACCCTGTATTAAGGCAATCTATGTAAAGCAGTGCTGAAAACAGCAGCTTCAACTTACTTGGACTTTGGGAGGCAGTACTGAGGCAGCATAACCCCTTGTGAGGGGTTCTCATAGTAGAGGCCTTCTCCTCTGCTCACAGAGTAGAAGATGGACTATCTTGGAGAAAACTGCATCTGTGGATAAGAACACACTACCTCCTCTTGGACATTGCTCCGTCATTTCTTGAAGGAGATTTGAGGCACCTTGAAGGCCACTCAGCTGGAGGGCCCTGATGGTCAGGACATGAGATACCTGTTCTCTGGTTGTTTCTCTGCTTCTCTTTCTCCTCCTGTTTTCTTTCAAGCAGATCTTCGAGGTCTGTAAGTGCAAATGTGCAATGCCACTGTTTAGCACTATTACCTGATGGCAGGATGGATATAAAACCTAAGATCAGCCCAAAGCAGTGAGTGACTTGAGCCATTTTTAAGAGTAGAGGCTTCTTGCTTGTCTAGAGAAGACCCTGATCCAGCAACTTCAGCAAAGGTAACCTGGTGCCATCACAGGACAATGGGAACCTTTGAAAAACTACATGAAGAAGGCTGACAGAAGGTGGGTAGAAAGTCCCAGGCAGGGAGAAGCAGCCAGCTAAAGAGAGCTTTTTAATCCCGCCTAATGGAAAGAGTGAAACACCTGCCCAGTGCTGGCTTTTGGTCCCAGATGCAATGAGGTCCTTCTTTATTCAGATCTCCAGGTTCAGGGCACTTGCACTGCCACCTTTTTTTCAAAGTACAAGATAAGGATAAGAAGAGCAATTTCTGGGCCATCTGAGTGCACAGGGCACCTCACCAAGTGGCATGTTCTTCACAATTTGTATGAACTCAGGTTCGCATCTCCATAACGAAACTGTTCACTGTCAAAGATGAGGATGGCACAGGGTCTCTGTTGGGACGTATCTTTGACCTACAGTCCTGTGATGACTCTCTGAGTATGGTAAGTGATGTGAACCACTGTTCTTATTTTACAAAATCCCCTTTTAAACACAGTCATAGATTCACTTGATTTACTGTTCGCTAGCTAATGTGGTACAGCATGGCTGACATGAGCCTAATGTACAGTACAAAATGGGGTCCTTCAGGCTGCCTTTGTGGTCCAGCTCCAGAGTTTTTCTGGCTCACAACCGCTGTCTCAGCTGCAGAACAAAAAATAGACTTCTGGGAGAAGAGCTTAGGTGTTCAGACTCCTAAGTATCCGAAATGTCACCTTTCTATCAGCTGTTTGGCATTTACAAGGAGGTTTGCAAGATCAAATTGTATTTTAAATGTATTTTCCACCACGACACTTAATTGAGGGGAAAAAATCAAATTTTCAAATAAAAAAATACCATTTTTCTTCATTTAAGTCTTATCTTTAAAAAATTGGTATCTGTCAAGAGGCTGCAAGGTTGTTTTCAAAGGGTAACGAATCTAACTTCCTCTGTTATACAATACTGGCAGAATACGTATTTTAGAGGTCTAACATAATCAGAGATAATTAATGTCATCAAGGTAATAATGAGACAAACAGCTGCATCAATCTGCACAGAGATGACTGATGCAACAAATGAGGTGAACACGGGTCAGCCACAAAAACAGTCACTGGCAGCAATGGCCCATGAAAATTCAGATCTTGAAAGACTATCTGAATTGAAATTTCCAAACAGACTGCATATTCCCCTTTCCTCTGCATTTAAAGATCTCACTCTTTTAATATATAATTTTACAATAATTTATGAAAATGGAAAGCAATGTAAAATGCAATCAATCATTCATACTTCTGAATGAAACCCAGAAATAGCAATGCTGTTCTGCAACTCTCTCAAGAACTGCTGCTGACATCATGTTCATCCTGCCATCCTCGTGAACTTTTTGCCTCATCAGCAACTAAAATAAGCTTTGACTTCACAAAAGCTCTACATTTAATTGCGGGTTTCAGCCATTTATAGGAAGGGAGGGAGGAAACATGATTTGTAAACATATTACAAGTCTGTGTTAATTCCTTCCTTTGATCCAGCTCAACATTGCCTTCCATGACAATGGGATGAGGAAAAAATTGTAATATTAATAATAATAGTAATTGAGAATTTTTTTAAATGCCCAAAAATTCAGGATTCCCTGTCAAAAATGAGAGATTATATTTTCAAAAAAAGTCATTTCAGCATCTTCCCAGGCTAGAGCTATTGCTTTGGAAAAGCACAACATGTTTTGTTCTGACACTTTTAACTTGGAATATATTTCATTGTGAATTCAAAAAAGGTTAAGGAGAATTACTGCACATTAAACTACAGAATGTTAGAACAAATAACTCATGAGGGTAACCCATAAATTAAAATTTCAATTTTTTCAAAATTTTCACAGGAAAAAAGAAGTTTTTGAGTTTTTTCCCTAGTTCTGTTACCAGCCAGAAATTAATTTTTTACTCCATTTCATAGTTAATAGTGCAGCATAGGGGCTTTAATCCTATTAAGCTCCCCAGGACAAGGAGAAGGATGCTATGGTGAAACCCTATGCAAGCAAAACCTACATGGAATATAGGGCATGATATGGCCCTAAAAAGTGAGACATGCACATCATCTGGCCAATTGTCTGGATAAGACAACTCAAGGCTTTACTGGTCTATCAAGCCTAGGAGTGGTATAATTTGCAGGCAGCCTGAACTTAAGTTGCTTTTAAGGAGACTTCAGTTAAGCAAGAGATACCCTCTATCCAGTGTGAACGCATGGACCAAATCTCAGAACAAAGCAACCTTTTTAAACAATGGCACTCTCTCCTTTAGCATATCCTGTGAGTCTGAAGCTAATAAAGATTTTCCACTGGCAAGGAGGTGTTTTGAATCAGGCCCTGCACATCAGAGAGAAAATCAGAACCTGAGCGGTTCAGGAGAAAGCAGTCTGCCTTGAAAAGTAGTGCACTCACGTATTGAGAAATGCCTTAATCCTTTCACAGTTTGCTTGGACTCACGCCATTTCATTGCACTTAAGAAAATCTACCACTGGATAGATGGTGTTCATTAAAAACAAAAGGGTTTTTTTGTTTTGTTTTCCTGCATATTACTATTGATCCTCTTCATTCACAATTTTCAAATCCTTTTAGTCGAGTAAATTGCTTTCAACAGCCTAAATTTTCCTGATATTTCTTCTACTCTACAGAGATTTGGCAGATCAATTCTTCATAAGATCAGCATCTTGCTCTAACTGATTTCCAACTCTATGTATTAGGTTAGTGAATGCCAAAAAAAAGAAACATTCACAAAACTGCTTTGCTGATGCTCTTGGTTCAGAGGGTTGATGGAATGAAGATGTGATACAAACTTCCAGTCTTACTCTATCAAAGTAAGCAAATGTATCTGCTTTTGATGAATGGTTTGATGATGTGACTGCAAAGTAAATGTCATTGTTTTCAGATAATCCTTACATAAGGGAAGCCCTGTTTTCTTGGGAATGTAGAAAATAATGGTATTATTTTTTTTTAATTAAATATTAGCTAACTATAACTTTAAATTCTAAGCCTAAGTATATAAATAGAGTTAGTGGAAATTTTTCCATTAAATATATCCACTTCCTTCTAAAATTATTCTGTTTTCAAAGCCTTGGTCAAAAATTCTTAAGTTATCTAAACATATGTGAAGTCATGGAGAGAGAGAAGAAGAAAGCGATTGTATTTATAGCAGGATCATTGGCAAATTATAGAAAGAAAAAGAAAAAATATTTTGCCAGATTTTGACAGGAAATTTTCTGTCTTTTCCTATTTTCCAAAGAAGAAAACATAACCCTCTGACCAATTCCATCTACTGTAATATCTTCATGGTAAGGGCTCCTCATGAGATAGGGAAGAATTGTAATGATTTGGAGTCAAGAGGGTTGTACCAGATGAACTTTAAAGGCTCATTCCAGCCCAAACTGTTCAATGATTCTACGATATTCTCTCTATTTTTAAAAATAAATTGTAATAGAAAAAAGTTCTTTGCCACAGAGCAGAGCAACGGAAGCCGGGGTCTGGATACTATGAATTGGTAGCCATGGTTTCTTCTCTAGCACCATGATTAAACATATTTTGCAACACTCCATATTTGCAGAGAAAATCAGACTGCAAGACAGGAAAAGCTATGAAGTGGACAGCCATACATGGAGTTTGATTATTCACCTCCAGAAGAGAGTTATATTGGAAGCAGGGAGATACCGAAGCTGTCATATCCGAATGAGCATCTGGTCTGCTTCCTCCATCCTCTTTGTGCGAGTCTGGAAATCAAACATGCTGAGACAATAAAACCCCTCATTCTATCAGCTTCTGTATAGGAAAGCTGAAACCTTTCAGCATGAACGAGAATAATGAGCAGATCAAAGGGTGACCTGTTAGGAACAGGATGGAAATACAAGACACGTTATCACACAGATGAAGTTTTGCTATGTAAACTTTCACTGTACTTTGCTGTCATGAACTGGCCTGCTGCATAGCATGGGTTCCAGGGGAAGCTTTTGATGTGAATCATTTCCCTGAGACTTGTACACAGTGGCCATCTGCTGAAAAAAAAAAAAAAGAAAGAAAAAAAAAAGAAAAAGAAAAAAGGAATTACATTCCTTTATGCACATGCATCAAAGATATGCAAAGCTCAGGCTTGGCAAGCACCTATTGCTGAATTCACCCAAATTTCAGTGAGCAGATCTACACAGGGCTGTGTAAGCCCTGTTAACTGTGAATTAATGCTCTCAGCTCATACCTTTTGGACAGTGTCTTGCACAGTAAAGAGCCAGGGATGAAACAGCTATCTGTGCCTATGCAGAGTCATAATAAGGGGAAAACGAGCAACTGTGATTATCACACAGTAATTGGGGCATTTACCAGGGATGATGCATCGTGCCACTCTGTTTTATTCTCAGACTTCTCAGCAGCAACTCATGCTCAGTGACATAAAAGACTGAATGTAAAAGAAACATTATTTTACTTCTTACTCCGAAGCCGAAAAGAGATGATAAGTCAGCAGAACAAGCTCAGTCCCCACTCCTGCCCGTGCAGAAAATGAACACGAATATTGCAAAGGACATCTGTCAAAACTTCCTCGGTCTTCTTTTGAAAACACAGCTCAAAATGAGTGGCACCTGGAAGCTTCAAGAGATCATTTCTTGTGCAGGCCACTAGAAAACACTTCCTTATGGAAGCCATTCTATTCTGACATGATATTTTAATGCCAGAAGCTGGCCTGCTGACTGACTCCACCCGTTGTCCAGGGGGTCCTTAGGCAAACGCTGGCTAAAGTTTCTGCTGAGAAACCTGTACCTGATGCCAGCAGAAACATCTCAGCTACCACGGTGGTGCAGCTCCAGACCGGCATTCTCTATGTATCTCAAAAACTCAGGGAAAACAGTGTAATTAATTATATCAGCTTTGTTTATTGCCTGTTCATCTGTCTGTTGCTCCAGCTGGAGGAAACTCATGAATAGGGAACCTCCTTTCACGAGGTGTGACTAGCAGTTAGTTTTGTGTGTGCCTTCCTGGGAGCAGCACGGAACTGCATTTCAATTTCGTTCAGCTCTCCACCTGAGTCTGACCCTGGATTATTGACGCTGCTGAAAACTTTCACCAGCTTTCTGTAAATCTTGGGGTTTTCACCTTATGTTCTTTCAAATTGTACATAACAAAGATACAGTATCTTGCTTTGTGCCCTGTGGATGCTTCAAGATGTTCAGGTCATGACTGGATGAGATTATACAGCTTCAGTATAACTCAGTAAGCCACCCAACAGAGACCAAACATAGCCCTGACTCTTCGGTGCAGCACGATAGCCTTGCAGCTGCATTCTGCTTCTCAGTTTTAATAAACATCGTGCATCAGAAAAATGGAAACAATTATGCAATTAATTCCTGAACTAGCCAATCTGTTGGTTTGCTGCTTGGGCCTCTGATGCCTGGCTCTTTTACTCTTTCTGAAGTTATCTACACAAGCATGCAGAATAATCCTAACTCTGACACTACCATCCACATCTGCTTCCACTAGAACGAAAACCTCTCTAGGAATCAATGAGGCGCACACAGAGGGTCTAATTAAATCCCTATGACACTTCCTTTGAAACTGTCAAACTGCAGTTCTTATCTTGTATTCATTCACCCCCAGTGGTGGTGCGGTAATCTTAGCAGGGGTGTACTTAAGCAGTAAGACAGGGCAGCATGACCGTCATGCTGAGATTGCACCATACATCGAATTGCTAGACTGAAAACTGAAGACCAGGGACACCGGACAGTCGAGAAGTTCTCGTGCACGCTTAAGAAATGCTGGAGTGCCAGAAGGAGATTATAATCTATAATTATATATTAATAAGTTGTGTGTCAGTGCCCTGGGAAGAAGCTGAAGTCACAGAGAACAATGAAATCAAATAACATGGGGTTAATATATTTTATACCACCATAAGAACTTCGGAATACAAGAGTGGCCACCCTGGCTCCAGGCAGAGGTACATCCAGCCCATCACCTGCTCTCCACTGGTGATGGGAAATTGGTGTCTGCAGACAGATTACAGGGATGTGTATGTGGTCACAGCTCCGCCAAGTACTCCTCCAACCTCCAGCTGGTGGTGGTTCAGAGATCCAATTCAGAAATAATGTCCTTGTAATTAGTAGCCCTGGTCCTAAGATCCGTGACAATGCATGAATGTAACAGAAATGCTCTTAAACAATTGCTTGAGACTAAGAAATCACCAACTTCTTAAGATAATTCAGGTTTAACTTTACTATTTATCTAGAAAGGAGGCATGGAACCACATACCTACTTCTTCATTTGAGCTTTTGAGGAACATCTCTGTGCTGACTTGTGCTCTGAGAGTTTACCACTAATGTATACAGACATCACCATAACCACATTGCTTTTTTAATGAACTTAATGTTACAGAGCCTGAAGTATTTGCTTCACTTTTTTTTTCCTTTTCAATAGTATTGTTTATAACTTTCCTGTGCAATATAAACACTGAGAATGTCTTTTACAGTCTTCCCCCGGCAAGCAGATGTGGGCATAGCCAATTTCTGTAACATCAGAAGCACATCTGTGGCTCTTCTTTTATCTGTTTCTCATGAATCCAGGTGCCTCTTGAGGACAACCTACTTCTATTGATTGTCTTGCTTTGGATTATTTGTTTTACAGTTTTTATTGGGAACCTTTGCAGGGATCTGCATATAACTGTAAACTGATTTCTTACAGCATCAAGAGGTCATGGATTGAAATGTATTAAATACCATTCATAAGCTGCTGTCACCTGTTTTGAATGCTCTTAGGGCACCATATAAAGTAACCAGTAAATTATCCAACAATGTGCATAACCTGTAAAGCAAATACTGTATACTGAGGACTCAGAAATTTATTTCTGCATATTTTACTGTGACAGCCAAAAACTGGGAAAACAGTTTAAGAGATACAACCTACACTATAGAACTCCTAGGGCTAGCAAGCCTGAAATCCTCTATTTTGCAATGCTTATTCAAGTCACTTTATAATTTCTGCCTCAGTTTCCTGCTGTGAAAAATGAATTTATTGCTTTACCGAGCTTGCAAGAATGTTTTGTGGATACTTTATCGTACGTACGGTGCTTTGAAAGCCTAATTTAGGAGTATTTAGATATTCTACTGATATGGCTAAATAGATTTTCTTCAGAAAGCATTAGTAGACGTCCTTGGAAATGCTGACAGAATAAAGAAAAAGGAGAAAAAAAATCCCTACTATTTCATCTGAGAAAAACATCTTCTGTAGGTATACAGGGGATTTCTAGAAGCACTAGACCACAAGTGTTTAAAGTTTTGAGTCTCACTCTGCTTCCAGTAAAGCCAGTGACTGATTCCAGTATGAACATATTGCTGAGGATTTTTGAGTATTCAGCTTTGAAAAATAGAAACTAATTGAAATCCTTATAAGGAGAAAATAATAACTCTGCAATTGTGCAGCCATTTCACATAAGGATTGGTTATTACAGTCGCGGTATCGTGTGGAATCCCACTGCAAGGAGACATTTGCCAACAGACTGTACTGCATTGGCCATATTTGAGGTATTTAACATCCTTATTCATGGATAACTATGGAGTCCAACTCACTGCTGCTGCTTTGCAACAGCCTGACTGTACCCGGCTGAATTTGGTGAACACAGTATCAGTAATGCCTTAAAAACAACCGAGCCTACTATGATGTAATCGGGTTAATGATTAAAAATAATTGGTTATTCAGTTAGTCTCCGTTTGCATGAAGTGCATGCAAAATATAAGCAGATCTCAAGATAACACCTGAATTACCTAGGGAGAGACAAAATAATGCAAAACTTGTTGAGGGCTCTGTTCTTTTAATAAGAATGCTGTTGAGTACTGAAACATTCTTGGTGTGTTTTTCTACTTCTGGCAGAAAAACATGGTTTCTTGGATGAATTCCCAAATATTAAGTTAGAAAACACTTGACATTGTGTGTGACTGGACTCAATTTCAGAACAGTACAAAAGTATTCAATTACTTATTTTTAGGTTTGCCATATTAATAAAGCAACAACATTTTTCATCATGGACAGCTAATACCTCTGCCATCTAAAAGGACTTCTGTATCACTATCTAGACTGTATTGGGAAAGTACTGTCTGATAAAATGACAGTTTTAATAAATAAATTGAGTAATTATTAATTAATCTATTTGACACTGTTTCAAAAGGCCAAATACTGACCGAGCTATGAGCTTCCAAGAGCAGAGTTTTATCTTCAGAATGATTCTAAGGATTCCCAACATCCATTCTGTTAAAAATAAATTAAAGAAATATTCTACAAAAAGACAATAAGAGCTCCCCACAACTACTGTAATAATTTTGTTCCAGTTGATATCTCATCCTTTAAGAAGTCACCCACTACCCTCAGACGCTGACTAAATTTATAAAGCGGGGTCAGAGAGAGAGCTATTTCAGAGGTACTGCAAGGTGCAAAGCAGAGGGGAGGGAGCACTGGGTCAGTTAAGAGCTCTAGGTTTAATTGCAAGTGCTGGAGAAGTTTATTATTCTTCTATCATAAGGGACGGGAAATGGTGCGGCAGCATCTGCTCAGGACCTGGAAGTTAGCATGTTCGTCATGACATTCAACAGCAACCTCCTGGGACAAATGAACAACATTATGTTTAGTTCCTCCCACTGAGGGGCTGCGGTACGTGTACAAGACCATGAGTGAAGCAAGATTAAAGATAGGAAAGGATGGGAAATTGCCCTATCTCTGTAGGACATGATATCGATGAGCCTTAAGGCACACTCGGCTCCTTGAGATGTTGCTAAAAGCCAAAAGTGCTCAGCACCTCCCAGGAAAGCTTAACACGACAGATTCCGTCTTTTCAAGTCAGTTGTACGTTGTTTCAACCATGCATTGATTTAAAGTATAAATATCTATGAGCTCTGACTCCTAATCATGTAAATGAATCAGTGTCCTGGGGAATACAGGATTCCTTCTTTCCACTTACGTTGTGTTTTACCTCTGCACATCTATTTTCTGACTTCAAATGCATATAATGATAATGGGGCAAAGCCTGAGGTATTAAGCCACGGCCACTCAAACAAAAGGTAAATCTTCTCTCCCAGGATAAGAAATATTTACCTCAGCTGTTTTGTAATACGCGTCTCTGTTTTATCCAATCACTTTGAAATAATTTCTTTCAAACAAAATCAATTTCTAATCTCTGCAGCTGCCTACTAGCTCGCTCCAGGTCTAAGAGGCTTTGGGATGCTGACATTCTACTGACGCTTCTCTGTTTGCACTTCAGACAGTAACAGCTCTTGAAATGTACTACATACCCTGCTCCTAAAAAAACAAAGTATGTATGCGGCCCCTATGGGTACAGCATTTATTTTACTTTCAAGTTTCTGTAGCCACACAGAATTCTTCTAACAGTAATTTAATTGTTAAAAAAAAACCACCACAATATATTTTCAGCAGGAAAAATGTGTGTGCATTCATCCATCTACAAGGATTCATCCATCTACAATCTTCCCTTGGAAGGGAAGACCCTGATGAGCTGGTTACATTTACCCGTGTCACGTACCGTTCAAACATAACGTCCAAGTCCTGCAGCTTCGCGAGCTCATGTGCAAGGATTTATGGACATGTCCCATTGTTTCCTGTGCTTCAGAAACAGGCTGGAAGAACAATGGTGCTGGTTCTCAGATGTTTGGAGGAAAACACTGCACGCATGGCATCTGAGTCCCCCGGGGATCTGACGCACAGTTGTTTTAATGCTGCTGGCGTGTTCCCCATTATCTTCGATGCTCTGCACTGAAAGGAAAAACTTGCTCTTCATCTTTCAGGGAACACAGAAATCTCACATCTCCACAAAGTATCATCACTTGAGAAGATTAACTTGAAGGGAGGAGGAAACAGCAGAAGGGGTAGTATGCTGGAAAGGCAAACATACCCTGATGGACACAGACGCAGGTCACCTTCGCTCATGGAGCTCCTCGGAGACACAAACCGCTGCAAAGGCAGATGGAAAAAGCATCCGTCATCCCTTTTTCCTCCTTCAGTAATATTGAAACTTTAATTCTGAAATTTTTGAGATGTTTATCCACTGGGGTGGTGGGGGCGGGGGGTGTGGAATAAAAAATAACACAAAAAATGAAAACCGGCACAGTTTCCATCTCGTTGTCGGCCACCCTTGGCTGGAGGCCTGGAGCTTCGCCGCGAGCCAGCGCGTGATGCTCTGCGCAGAGCACAGCAGCCGCCGCTGCGTATAGCAACAGCTGGGCTGTAACATCCGCCTCTCATTGTAGTAACACTTCATTAAAAAACATAGAAAATGCTCAAAATATTTCCATGCCTCACAGCCCGTATCTGGTAAACTGATTAGAAAATTAAATGATCTGTTTTCTTCAGGTTTTTTTGATTAAATATCCATCATAAAGTGTGCAAGAACCACTTGAGTGACATTCAGATCCCAAATTCGGCGCATGAAGCGTAATTAAGTGTGATAGTTATGAGCAGTGATAGCGCTGCATGTTACAGCTTGCATTTGAACAGATAGGAAATAAAAAGAAAAATGTGGCTTGTGTCTTCATTTTTGAAAGATATGTACAACATCGGATTACATACCAGGAACCACACACGGGCACAAAATCCTGATCACTGCTCCAGTCCACAGGGTACATGATGCCTCCTAATGAGCTGCTACTTAACTCACCACCAGCTGAGAATACAGGGTTACGTATCGATATACTGATATTTCACCCTGACTCCAATCCTAACCTGGAATAGGTGGCAAAGTCCTCACTGGGGGCAAAGTCCTCACCGGCATTCATGGAACTTGCTGTGGACAAGGGGCCTCTGCCTCAATTTGTCCCAAAACAGCTGTTTCTCAGAGCTGTTTAAAACACTATCTTTCAAAGCAGCAGGCTGGATTGCCTAAATCAACTCGTTCACTTAATATTCCCCAACCACTTGAAAAATAGTTTAGAAGAACTTTGGGAAATATTTTTACTTGCTATTTTAGCTAAATAAGATAGAAAAACAAAGTGCGTCCTCAACTCACTGTCAAGGGCTAAAGAAAACAACTGTGATAGGGGACAGATCTCTTGAAATGACTAAATCAAAAGTGACTTTAATATGCAGTTCAGCTTGCCAAACAGAGTGTAGCTGATCTCTCCAATTTAAATCAGAAAGTCTTTTCTTGGTTATTGCTGAGATCTGCACATAAAAGATGTGCTGTTTTCTGAGTGAACAGAGATGCACATACCTAAAGGTTGAAATAATGGCAGACTTGAAAACTAAAATCTCCCGTTTCTAACGGCAGAAAGTTACACTATTAGCTCATGATGTCCCCGTTACTCGGTCAGTGTCGGTCTTTAGGGTTAACAGCAACGCAATGCTATGCAAACTCAGCCTGGTGGCTTGCGTGAAGCCGGCTGTGACAGATTACTACTGAGTGCAGAGTCCTCTTGCTCACAAACCAGATACGGAAAATCACTGCAGTTCCGATAAGGAAAATCACTGCAATTTCTGTATCTCCAAAGACAGTTGTTTAATTGTCCACATCTTGGTCGGTGATATAAAGTTGAATTAATGTTACACTCGTTGTACGAGTAAGAGTTATATAGATTAAAACAGAGTGCCCAAGACTTTTTTCTTTTCACCTCCCTAAATGTCTTAGAAGGAGGAAATCAGCATCGAGAAATTTTGCAGCAGATTATCTATCTGGCCCTCATTTTGGCCTGGCCGTGGAGCTCATCCACCCATCTTCTCTCAAGTGCAATAGAGGCAGCAGAGTCTGATCTGGCCCCACTGCACACCCCAGGAGAGAGGGTGTCGCGGGATGGATGGGGACACCGGGAGGTGGGTGCGGATCTCCCCGATTATTCTGGGCTACATACCTGACATTTTCCATTCAAGGGGTTTCACCTGTGTCTCATTAATTAGAAAATGCCCTGAAAAGACTGACTAATTTTGGGATATTCATATTTTTGAGCCTCACATATCTATATAGGTAGAGCCTATAAAGTATACATTACAATAACAGATCCTTCCACAGCACCAACAGTGCCTTATATTTAAGTGCCATAAACAGACTATGACCGGGACACACTTGGACTGATTCCAGTCTCCCTTGAAAAAGTCATATGCTATCGAGGTGTCACAGGGTTAAATGAGCGCAGGATGGATCCCATACCCTACATTCTATTTATGTTATATCTGCGTTGCATACAAATTGGCACAAGTATGAGGAAATATGAATATCTCAGCATCCTTCAGTGCCAAATACAGACATGATGCAACATAGTCATTTTCTCAATTCAACGTAACATACAATATGCCACTCTCCATTATGCTACAGCAACTGAAATGTGCTGCAGGCCAATGGAAAATATCCCTAAAAATAGCTATGCTGTTTCTGGGCAAAAGGAGAAGTATTCGACATTTCCTTGAAAATGTTCCCACCTGGATTTGCTGGAACAGCAACATGATCGTTCAGTGACAGGAAGCTCACTGTGAGGAGCTTTCTCCTCAATATTACCCCGCTTTCCTGAAAGCACTGCAAACATGGCTTGTAGCAGTTCTTTAAAATACTGTACATGAAAGCTGCACTAAACTGTTTAAGTGCTCCATTGTGAAGCACTGTATTAGGGGCTTTCTGCTGCTCAGGCAACTTTAGATTGTAATGTATTATAATAGCGTGCTATCCTCACAGAGATCATTTTACAAATACAACACAAAAGATTGTCACATGAGAGTCTTCTAAATCATATTAAGGAAAATAAACACCCACTGCAGAGGGACTTGCTTATTTTGCTAAGACATTTTACAACGTATTAGCATAAAAATACTACTTCTGCCTTTCAGGTTCACCCACAGCACTGCTTAAGAGCATTAGATGTGTTACAAACACAAATGATTTTGGCAGCATGATGATTTGTTAATGCATATTTGCAAACTTTACATGCCCTTATTCAGCCTGTTCATACAACCTGTGTAAATTACAGAATTTTGCATAATTGAAAAGGGGGAGAGGGAAGATCCCATTGGTTTTTCCACTTCACATACGTGACACTGGCACCCAGGTTCCAGTCACTAAGAGCAAAGTATATCCTGCCAGGTCTTGGCTGCTCAGAAGCTGCTGTGGGTCCTGAAGAGGCATATCCAGGAGCTGCCTAGTTTTTCTGATGGATTTGCATAGGACTGGAGGGTTGGTCATATCTACCCTCCCTGGGAACACCATTATGCAGTATGGGATAGACTTATCCCACACCTCCTTCCTTCCTTTTTTTGCAAATACCCTTGATGTCGTTCTCTTTGGGTCTGTTCTCCCCATTACGTGGTCAACCACCTGCAACACAGAGTAAAAGATATGCCCAGGGCTTCACCAGAAACCAGCAGTAGGAGAGGAACTGCAACCCAGATTGCATGAATTTTAAACGGCCGCCTTTATCTATTGAGCCATTCTTACCCTCATCCTCCTTGGTGCCACTAACCCTGTGTCCTCTCCTTCGATATGGAGCTACCCTGTCATGAAAGATTCTGCAGGCTTTTTGATAGGTCGTTGGATGGAGCGAGGTCTCCTTGCAAAGACCCTTTCATGAACGGGACCCATGGGTACAGCCTGGGTGGATGAGAGGAGCTACAAATAACTGTAAAGATCCTTGATTTTCAGTCAGTCCCTTTCAGGTTTGGATAGCTTCACTGGAGAACATAAAAGCCTTACACAAGATTAACGCTAAAAATTTCCATTTTTATGGTATTTTTAGATTATATTTCATTTTCCAGGCTACAGTTGGCTTGAACCAGAGCCACAATGCTTGTGATGCTCCAAACACAAAAAGGAATTACAAAATGTGACAATTCTTAAAATGTGTTTCTTGTTGTATAACAAATTCCCAGTGTTGTAGATTAAACTAGAGAGAACAGGAGCCATAACATGAGGATTATACAGTATTTCACTTTGTTCTGTGGCTAAAAGTTAATGCCTGCCTTGTTCTAATCAGTAAGTAGAAAAGATACTTTACAACGGCATAATACACAGTTTAGCTGATTGGAAACTGCAGGCATATGTAAATCGAAGATTTTCCTGCACAGTTTAGTGAAAGCTAATTACAGAAGTGTGTGAGGTACTTCTGCCCATAATATGTTCTGCAGAATTTAGAGCAGAACTACCGGCACAAATCCTTGTAGTTTTAACTTCCTTCTACTCAGTGGCCCTCCAGATAGGTCATCCTAAGAAACTTACCTGCACACCTCAAACACACACAATTGAATATCTTGGTTATTAGCACATTTTCTGTGCTGGTTCCTTAAAACTACACCTTGTCCAAGTTCCTATGTGTGTCTTATAGTCAAGATTCTGTTAACAAGAAATTGGATCAAGAGCTGGAAATCACACTTTTTCTTATTACAAACCCAGTCATTTCTGTTTAGCAGACAGAAGCAGAAGTAGGTAGGAAAGCAGAAAGTGAAGGGAAAGAGACCAGGTACATTTAGCTTGGGGTCTTTTTTCTGGAATACACTTTAAAGCACAGACTGAAGTTGGGTAATAGTTGAAAGGCTAAAACAGGGGTTGAACACAAACCATGCCATAAGATCTTCAAGCTCCTCCATGCACGCTTACACATGAATGGATTCATCTGCCCACTGAGACTCTCATCAGCTCCCCCTTGGTTGCCTGTTCAAGACAGTCTTCAGAGCCTAAATTGATTTAGTCAAACAACTGATGCTAAAGTTTGCATTAAATGAACACGGGTGCATTGTCTATTGTCTCAGACTGCAGGATCTTTGGGGCTGGGGCTGTTCTTTTTCTGTTGAACCATCATTGCCGTTCAAGCAAGTCTCTAGCTTGTGAGTATGTGCATTCATAACAAATATAATATAGCTCACCAACTGCCAAAAGTACCTGGATCTTCTGTCTTACACTAGTAATATGCAATGAAGAACAACAAACTGCAGGAAGCAAGCCTCAAAAAGTAATGTTTTGGATACTTATACTAGCAGCTGAATGGTCAGGGACTGAATTAGCAGAACCCCACCAGAGCTAATTTACATAGGAAAACAAACACTTATGAATTTTTTTTTTTTTCTCCTCAAGTCTAGGAAAATTCAGGCTGATGTGAAATGAGGTGGAAGCCAAATTCCCATTTCCCCACAATTATACAATCAACAACGTAAGCTTGATTTCCCTTTTTTTTAAAGTCTCTCATTAGGTGGCATACATGTGCATTTTCTCTAGGAGACTGACTTCCCCGTCCCTCGCTAAAGGCAATCCCTGCAGAGGAAATTCCTTGGGCAGAAATATCTGGCTTCTTGGTGAATGCCAGAGGACAGCATGAGCAACGTTGGAGTTGGTCTGACCTGTGGTTAGGCTGTTGATGGACTGTCTGGGATAAAGCTGGCCACCCATCTAGTTTTGGATCCAAGTGCTAGTTTTGTGGGTTCCTGACTGCCCTTGTGTTTTTGAAGGTTTGTTTGATTTCCACTGGTCTCCTATCGTGCTGATCTCTGAAGTTAAAAGGCAGCTCCGCCTCACATATGCAGCATGTGGTGACTGAAAAGCAAATCAAGTAGCGGGAGGGAAGGGAAATGGGTTTAGCCTTTGAGGTGTCAGCGTAAACTGCCCTACCAGAAAAAAAGGGATTACACAGAGAAGCCTCACTAGGACAGAGAAAACACAAAACCTCCAAGGTAGGCAGTCACACTCAGTGATACTTGTCCTTCTAAGAAGCTGCATTTAAGTGTTTGTTTTTGCAAAAGTCAATCAAGTATTTCTTCCGCATGGAGAGTCTTGGTGTATTTTCCTGTAGGCGGGACAGGTCTTTGCAGCCTCCACAGAATAAAGAGGCTTTAGTTGACATATTCTGTGGGATCATCTCAAAGCGATATTTAAGTAGAGTCAGTCACTTATTTAATACATGTTTTTAATAATATAGACTATGACGCAATTAGTTACATCTCCATAATATTGATAGAGGGTAAGAAGTAGCTGCTGCTTGATGGAAATATTTAGGCACATATTTATGGTTTTGTTATTATTCTTCTTGCAAGTCCATCTACTGTCTTATTTTCTAACAATACTGGAAAAGCCCAAAGACCAAATCTGAAAGCTGTATTTTTGAAAATAGTTAAGGAACTTAACTCCAGCTGTTAGAAGTTACTGAGTTACTTCAGATGTGTCTCAACATATTTAAAAGGTGGACGTTTAGGTTTGACGTCTGCCAACAGCAGTAAGAGTCAGTCTATGACTGCTGTATTATGACATCCAAGTTTCCTTGCCTCTAATTTCATTCACTATCCCAAAAGCTAAGAAATATATGTTTTTCAAGAATTTCTGGATGCTCAGATTTCCGGATGTCTGACAGCCCAGTTGGAGCAGAGCTGTAGCAATAACTCCAGCAGAATTACTGGACATGGACATGCAGAAATTGTAAGCAAATGGCCAAAGTGCAGAGGCACAAAACTTGTGCTGTGCCTATGGAGCAAATGCAATCCTCCTGGGAGTGGATTTGCTACACCTGCACAGAGACATGATAGAATTAAATTGGTGCTATGCCGGTGTAGGATGACACAGACAATGTTATTCCTATAAGCATGTATGAGCACCTTGTTTTAGGAGTGACCTTTAGGAGTTTCATAGAAACTTTCCAAAATGTTCTTCCAAAATAAGTGTAACAATCTACAAAACTTTGAACAGACATTGTTATGCATGTATGCCTATTACACTCTGGTCAAAATACGGGTCATTTTGTGTATTGCATAATGAGACTATATTTATTCATGAGAAGGACAAGATCTTGTTGCATATTAGCGGGTTTTCCACTGCAGGTTGGACAGTTCCTATATCCAAACAATTTCCTGTACTTTACAAGATTTTTGTACTTACTGTACATGTAAAAGTATTGGACAACAGAATATGTTACATTGCATAAAATAAAGCATTAACCTAGAACTTGCTGACACCATCTTGTGGTTTATATAGCACCCCCAGCCTTTAGCTGATTTACAAAGTTCAACCAAGAACAACAAAAAATTACCCTTGTTCAGACAACCAACGTGCTACATAAACTGACCACTGTGGCTGCCAAGGCTATGTAAACAACTTGGTTATGGGAGCTGAGTTTACCAAATCAAAACAAGTGAAAACACAATCAAACCAAAGTTAAATATTCTTCCTTGAGTCTTGCCCTGAAGGCCTTCAAACATGAGCACCCATGAGCTCCAGTGCAGGAGCTTTGTACTATTTATGATTGACAGTGTTCCTGGAGAAGTCTGTCCCACAGAACACTCTTGCTGACAATTGTCCTTAACATGTCAATAACTTTGTCAAAGGAACCTTTACAACAGGTTTGATGAGTAGCTTCTAAAGATCCAAATCTCTCTAGTCAGATATTTGCTAAAGGGGTTTGGAGAACTCTTTAAGAAATATGATACCATTAATTAGTTATTATTTCTTACATGAAACAGCTGAAAAAGACAGAATTCAATCCCTTTGCTTTTAATCAGATATGCTAGGCTCCGATCAAGGTCTTATTGAAATCGACAGATTTCAAGAGCTGCAAAAGTTAAGGAGCCATTGAGTTAGATAATGAATCTCAGTGGATGAGCTGTCTCCAGTACAGAATTGCTTCATGTCTCTTATATATTACTATGTTTTTCTCCATGAGATCTCCAGTCTGCTAGTCTCTCCTAGGTCTTAGAGTCCGCTTTTGTTCTTTAAAGCAAATGACATGCTGTACCGACATCACAGACTAGTGTCAATGGTGACTGTTTGTCCAAATATTTGTGGGATCTGTCCTGTTTATCATCTTCATTGGTGGCATGGAGTTGTTGCTGAAGTGGTCTCCCACCAAGTTTGGAAATGACATGAATGGGGATGACCACTGGGCTTGGGGACCTGCCAAGGAGTTGGAGATGGGCCTTTCATGGTGGTAGATGATAAGAGGACAAAAGACAGTAAGAGAGGTTTGGGTTGCATACAAGGTGAGACTTTCTTCTCATGAGAATGCTGGGCAGTGGGGTAGGTAGCCCATAGAGACTGTCTAGTATCCAGCCTCAGAGGTTTTCAAGATGGGGCTTGAACATCCCCCTCTGATCTCCAAGCTGGCCCTACTTTAAGGAGGAGGTGGGACAGGAGATGTCCTGAGGTCCCTTCCAGCATGAGTTGATCTGTGTGTCTGTGGCTGTAGACTCAGTATTTTAAAACTCCCAAACAATTCTGATGAATCTTGTGCTGGTGATTTCTTTTGATGTTGCATTTCATTCTTTATGAGATATAATTTAGTTTTATTCTACTGTGAAGTATGCTAAGAGCTTTGGGATGCGGAGGATAATAGGGCTGACCGATCTTGACAGTAGTTAAGCCTGTTGTTACCCTTAGCCCTGGATATGTGCTTGGTACCTCTGATGTACATACAGCACATCACTGGATCCTGAATGAGTCCTACTCTTCACTGACAAAACCCATTTTCAGCAGTTTTTCTGTTTTTGAAGATTGAACATAAAAATATTACTGTTCCCAGTAGCACAAACTGATGTGAAAATATCACAAAAATAGAGTTCACACTACACTTGGACCCCACCATTGGAGACAGTCTCTTATTTCTATGTTCAAAATGGCCTGAAACCCCTACTCCGTTGTTGAGAAAATGAGACTCTTTAGAGCAGTGAGGTGCCTTGTGAAAATTCTAACACTTGCATGGCTTTTGAAAAATCCTTGCTCCTCACACAGTTATTTCTCACCACCCATCTCCAGGACCCCGTGGCTGTGCTGGGAAGACAGTGACTTCTGTGTGGTCCCATCCCACCTCTCCCGCAGTATCTGGACATTGCTCAGAGAGGCAGCTGTCTGCAATTACAGATCTCCCTCATGTCATGGGTCACATCACCAGGAAAGTGGGAAGATTCAGGATGACAAACTGAAAGTAATCTGTCACTGTCAACTCCATGGGATCAAAGGAAAAACAAACTATATCTATTTTGGCAAATGGTGAAGGGAAGAGGAAAAGCACAGGCTGTTAAGTTAACGTAGACAGACAGGACTGACCTCTGCTATCTAGATTAGTTTATTTTGCTGCAGTATTTTGCATGCTGAAATCACTTTTGTCAGGGAACCTCCAAGCGCTTTATGGAAGATGTAATTAAGAGCTGTTACACCTCTGTGAGATACAAGCGCAGTTGTCCCGCGATGGGTTGACCCTCAGAGAGATACTAAGTTGCTCAGGTGAAGACCTGAGAAGTAACCGAGGTGTTCTGGTTTCGGTAACCACCAGATGTAAGGGTGACAATGGCATGGACAGCTTAGGGGCCTGGTGACAGCACTGCTGATGGAAAGGGCCTGAGACCCCGTCTCTGGGCCACAAGTGCACAAGTCAGAGCTGAGAAGAAGAAAGTTCAATATTGGTAAAGAAGTCTGGAGAACGATGGTCTCCATGCAAGGGTGGAAAGGAGCTTCAGTTAAGGTGAAGAACTTCTGGCATCAGTTTTCAAGCAACCGACAGACTTTTAAAGCGGTGTTTGTGGTACTCTTAAATTATTGAATTGAAAACTGGAATAAATGTTTTCTTTTTGTGTCTTCTAACCTGCATGAGTAATACACGAGCTACATCTGCTTCAGCAATCTTATGCATGCGATCACCGTTGGCCAGCATTAATCAAGAGCAGTGAATTCAGCTTCCACAATACAATCAGTTCTTGTTCTCAACGTCTGAGACTTCATAATTCAGTCTTACTGTCATTTCTTTCCTCTTCCATGTTCTTTCATGAAAGGTAAACCTGCACAGAAAGAAAGCAGAGTCATTAACTGTTGGAAACTTTAATGTGCTACAAAACCAGAATTAGAAGTGATAATGAAATTTCCACTGCTGAAAGCAGACTTTGCTAACTGATGTATGTAGTGAGAAAGGTGGCCATATAACCAATAAAAATAAGAACCGTGTTAGTTTTTAATATGCCTCATTCATCTCTGCTTGACTTGGCAGAACACCAAATTAGAGTTTAAGTTAAGATGTTCCTTTTAATTTTCAATAATTAAAATAAATATATGTTTAACCATTTCCATTAGACTCTATTAAATCCAGTGTATTTGACAAAATATCTTTTAGAACAATGTCTACCAAACTGAATGACATTTGCAATGCCCTTCGGAGTGAATAAAATGAATTAGTCCTAAAAATCCAAGTTCTATTCTGCAAAAGCAGCTCACTGCTAAATTACTTGTACTTCTATGGATAGACATTGTTGTTACTAAACGATATTTTTTTTCCCCCTGGGAGCTAACGATGAGCAGGAACAACTTAAACTGTGAAGGTGGATAAGATTAGCATCCCTGACTCTCTGTCCCATCCCCACTCCACAATCAGCTGGGCTGGGAATCAAGCAGCTCCGAACCTCACAAAGCAGGTCAGCAGCACAGATTCTTGCAGCTACGAACTCTTGCAGTTTATAAAAGGCTTATAAATTGTGGTATTGAAAACTGTTTTCCAGGTGCTGCACCGTGGACCCAACACAACTCCCATTCAATCAGCGAGAGATCAATAGCTGAATTCAGAGGAAACGGTAGTGAGCCCAGAAGGAATATTTCACAGAGGTCTTCAACGTGACACTAAGAAGTGGTGTCATAACCTCTCTACTGTCAAAACAGCAAATTCTCTGTTTTGGTCCAAAATTCCTTTTTCAGTGACAAAAACCTTTGACTGAAAATACATGTTTCATTCTGCTGAAGAAAATAGACTGAGAGATACTGTTACCAGTTCCACTTTCATTAAAAATTCAGGAAGTGTCCTCTAAATCAGCAAAATGAGAAAGTAATTTTGATTTCAACACGGATTCCAAAATACCTGGAGAAATTAAATGTCAGAATTTGTTATAGAAATGCAAAAATAAATAGGAGAAATTGTATCAAGAACAGGATTATTAAT
This sequence comes from Phaethon aethereus, assembly GCF_964289735.1. Taxonomy (NCBI): domain Eukaryota; kingdom Metazoa; phylum Chordata; class Aves; order Phaethontiformes; family Phaethontidae; genus Phaethon; species Phaethon aethereus. Next base: position 85,859,049 of record NC_138577.1, on the reverse strand, counting down.
AACAGCCAGAAGTAAAAAAAAGCTAGGAGAAAACCAAAACCAAAACCAAAAATAAGAGAGACCTTCACCTGGAGGAAGACACATTTGAAAAAGCAGAGTTAGAAGCAAGGAGTGACAGTCACAGGGGAAAAAGTGAAATTGGGAAAGAGATAGACAGAAAAGCGGCAGAAATCAGCAGAGGTGGGTTTTAGAGAGTCTTGTCCTGAGCAATGTCCACTGAGGAAACAAGGTAGCCAAACTATACAGAAAAGAGGGCATTTTATAGTCAAGTAGATGAAGTCTCTTGAAAAGGAAAAGGAACTGGCAACTGAGACAAAAGCTAGCAGATAAACATAAATAGTGCGATGAAATCAAAGAAAATGAGGCATACACACACAATACTAAGAGAAGAGAGAAAGCCAAACCACAGAGCTCTGCCAAAGGATCAAACCCTGGAAGATTCATCTCGCCAAGAATTGTGAGGGCTTGTTTTATTTTTGCTTTCTTATTCCTGCCAGAAGATATAAGCTATATCTATTTACTTAGGGGGAAAAAAAATGTGTTGCAATACAGCCAATTTCTCTTGGGGAAAAAAGGATGCTGTAACAAAAATGCCTGAACAGTTTTTCACAGTCTATCCAGGAATGCTGGAAGTCTTTGATAAAGCTAAAAGTGTACAAGGTCTCTGCACAAGGCTGAACTACAGAGAAAGGGTGGAATCATCATGGGCCATATTCAGATATGCTTGTGAAGCCTGAATAGCCCGTGGGACTGAATAGCCAGACTCAGTGCCACTGAAGTCAATGAAACTCTTCCAAATAATCAATTTGAATCAGGAAATCAGAGTCTGGCCACAAGAAGGGCTGTGAGGTTGATAATATAGCTCTTTCTTTTTAATAACAGCCTGAACTTTGTGAATGTAGACTCTTCACAGACCCTCACAAAAAGGTAAAGCAAGGAGAATGGATAGCCCGTTTTGGGGAAAGAAAACATTTGTTTGCCGGTTGCTTGTCAGGATCTAAGCAAGCATCTGTTTGCAGATCTGCTAGCTTTAACAAAATACTGGAGAAATTCGTTTACTTCTATAATTAAAGAAAAAAAAAGAAAATAAAACCCACCCCCCGTGACCTGCACGCTGCCGCTGTACAAACACCGGCGGTATGTGATCTGAGCTTTGAGCACACACAGAGGTTGGCAAGTTCAGCTGACGGCTGTGCAGAATTTAGGCCAAACAGCACACAGAGTACAGCTCCTCTCTCAGCTTCAACCCTTCTGCAAGATTTTATCTGACAATGTTTTCCCTTGCCCGCACCTTCCTTCGCGACCTCAAAGCGCAAGAGGAAGCGGGAGGCACTGCAGCAAATAAATCTCACACAGCCTAAGCGAAAGGCTGGCAGGCCACGGGAGCTGCTCGCCGGGGCTTGGAGCTCTGCTCCCAAGTTTTCAGAGCAGTCTCTTTCTCTTCCCTTTCTGCCCTCCTCACTCACTTTTTCAGCATTGATGGATCTTTGACTGGCCATAAGGCCTCTGAAACTGGCACAAGGCTTTTTTGCCTATGCCTTATTTTGACTACCCAAATTTGTGAACCCACTTAATCTACGCTTATGAGAAACTAAGTCCATTGGCATAACTAGACCGTCCATTTGAGGTAGCTGTACATTTTCCAAGAGCAAGTGATACTGCACTTTTTCCTAATTGTAGCCCTCTCTTTGGCAACTTACTCTCTTTTCCTACGACTACACAACATGGATGTGTATTTTAGCTTTGCACCATGCCATACAACATTGCCACACTGCACAGAGGTATTTTCTATGTGGAACTGTGCTCTAATCCAGCTCTCCTTGTCCAACTACCTATTAAACTCCATCATTATGGTGTTACTGACTGAACTTGGATAAAGGTGATGCCAAAGTATCTGGAAATACAGGTAAGGAATGCACTGTTTTTAGGCAGAATCTCCAGAAGAAGTAAAAGCAATTCTCAAATTGCTTTTGCAAGTGAATTGCGACAAAGAAATTATGGCATTTTGATGAAATACTTCCTTCGTATACTTTAAAGAGATGGAAGGCCAAAGAAGATTGACCATGACAGAAACCGACAGCTGAGAGGAGGAGGGCATTCCTGCATAAAAGCTGGCACTTAACCTTTGCATACTCTTCCTTGTATAGTGGAAGAGCTGGTCTAAGGGTAAGGACAGGATCCGCTGAAAGTGAAGTCTGACCAGGAGCCGTACAAGGTGCCATATCTCAAACTGTATGTGTAGTTATCATATGTATATGCTGCCTGTTGCTTCCTGCACGTGCACGTAGAGAGCAGCACAATTTTATAGACCTGGAAATGCAAAACCCTAACACGCTGATGGATTTCCCAAAGTCTCAGAGACAAATATCCACATTAAAACCTTTGCTACTTTTAGCTTTTTATCATTCCTACTCCAAAACTTGAAGTCTTTGCTACTTTTAGCTTTTTATCATTCCTACTCCAAAACTTGAAGTCAAACGTGACAGTATAATTGTACGGACATTTGGACAAAGGGCAGCTCTGAAATTTGGCTGCATCTCATGGCCATATTTACGATATATATGTCGGAGCCAAAGTACACGATGCAGGAGGGGTATATACTCAGATGTAGAAGGGGGAAGCAGGGAACAGTCTGTTGCTTTCTCAGACCAGTGAAACCTGCTCCCAAGAGAAATTTAAATTTCTGCAAAGTGAATCTCTGCCAACATATGTTGGCATATCGGGAATCAAGGGCTGGGAACTGCCTTGCACTGCTGTTGCTTTGGGGCAGGGGGAGGGGATGGAGGCTTAGGAGATATGCAGTTGTTGTGCGCACAGGGACAGATATCCGAGACCTGTGAGCTCAATCTTTTTCCATGACCTAAGCAATGGTTAAAGATTTCCACTCCTGCTGGATTCAAGTCTTACCCTAAGGCTAGCCTTCGTGGTGTCAGTGGCTTTGGATACACCCCAGTACTGCTGAAATCCCTGTAATGTTAAGGGAGATGTATATGAGGTTAGCCCTGCAAGGTGGGAATGGATGAGTGCCTTCATTTATGAGAACAGGACTGATTTCCATTGGCATAGTACATCTCCCCTTTTAACCCAGATAATAAATTAAATATATTAACTACTAACTAATAAATTAAGCAGCATTAAACTATGTAACAGCAACTACTTTTCTTTCCTCACAACAGCAAATTATAGACTCAGAAAGGGAACAGCACAGTATTACATTACACAGCAAGTGTTTCTGTGGAATTCTTATGGGAAAACAGAGACACATCACCTGCCGGAAGGTCTGTTGGGGGCCAGCAGATACATGCAGCACCCAAGTCACTCTAACTGTATTAACTAAGGACTGCAAGAATTTTGATTAATGCACGTTTTCAGCCAATGCAACATGCATATTTTTTCATATAAAAAGCAATGTTAATCAGTGAAGAGGTACATAGTGATACGTACTGGTCTGTTAGAGTAGACATACTATGGGGATTTGCAATGTACTACGGGCTCATTTAACACCCTCATCAGTGAGTGAGTGCCTCACCTGCCGAAGCCAGTTTTGGGAGCTCGCATGCTGGGGAGGGACAGGGTCTCTGGAGAAAGAAGGCAGTTGGTTTCAGCAAATGACCTCCAACCAAAAGCCATGAAATCTGAACAGGTCCAACTGCCAAATAAAGGGCTATTCTCACGGTTGTCCTGCCCAGCCTACCAGGAACAAGCCTACAAACCTCTGAGCAGAAGAGGGAGGCTCAAATCCCAAACCTGCAGGAGCACTGTGGCAGCCACATGCAGCAAGCAGCAGTGTCTTGGAAGATAAGGCACTTGCAGGTGTGACAAACAAAGCCCTGACTCTTCCAGCCCTGCTTGGGGCAGAGCTAAATTGCTTTAGGGATCGTGATATTCCAGCACAGTTTTTCAGAAACGGGGTAATAACACCTATGGTAGTGTGTGTGCGTCGTCTGAGATGAAAGCAAGCTTTTGTGTTAAGCCAACACTGAGCTGCATTAGTGTCAGAAAGGATAGGGCTTAATGAACGGGGATCTTCCCTAAGAGATGAGCAGAGACTAGGAGATGCTCTGAAAGGGGAAGAGGGGAGGCAGCACTCCAGGAGCACATCGGCTTATGTAAGGAATGCAAGCAGACTCTTAATTTTCCTCTAAATTAAGCTATAGTCAATTTTAAGACAAAGCTAAGTTTGAGATACTTGCTCTACTGTCATGTAACAGCACCAGTCACTCTTCCTCAAAGGACTAAAGGCAGCTCATGTGGTACAGAGGAAACGGTTAGCCAAGACAGGGTATTACACCCCAAACTTGATCACAATGTGGGAGATCTGTAAAATTCTTCCCCAAGACACTTAATGCCATGCATTCAGAGACAACAGTGTTTTTTAAGCATAAGAAGGTCTATGGGTTGTGTTTGTCCTGTCAAGCTGATATCTGCTAATGACAGTTACCTCTGGTATTCCTCTCTGGAGTTCACTGTAATGTGAACAGTCATCTTGTTAACAATGTAAAAGTAGTGTGAGAGACAAACCTGGCTCCTTCTCTTTCAAAATGTGTGAAAAGGAAAATCGCAAGAGGGTTTTTCTTGCCTAAATTAGTGGACTGCTTCCGTGCACCCATTACATAGCCTCTGCTCAGGCTCACATATCCCTGCCAGTGCCAGCGTCACAAAGCAAGCCTTAACAAACCAGAACACAGCATACTTCTTCATACTTATTCCAAGACTCCCCCAAACAGGGTTGGCACTGCATGAAAGAGAAACCCCATCACACCTCATGACAAAACAATGAGGAAACATGCCTATCCTCTGCACAGAGGTCCTCAGAAATGCCCAAAGACTCATTTTTCCCAGCGTGATGAAATGCAGATGAAACACCAGTGAAAACAGACTGTGTATCAGCGCTAAAATATTCACACCTCATTGGAGAGCTAAATGGAGACAGTAAGTTAATCGTTGTGACACTGTGTAACTCAGTTCATGGGGGAACCGAACAAAAAAAAAAGAATACAGCGTCTGAAGCTTCACTTGCAGCCCATGGCAGGCTTCATGTTTGTCTTCCAGACATACATGTTTACAGAGATTTCTTTTTGCATGTGATGTTTACTATTGCTACAGCTCAACGTCTTTATTTAGAAAGTGTTTGGTAGATTTTATCCTGTAGCCATTTACACCAGCCTTGTTCTGTGAGGACACATGTGCTGCTCAGTCATGCTGGCTTGCCACATGAGACTGCAGTCTCTGGAACTGGAGACTGGACATATTTGACCTTACACAACCATACATGTTGGTGTGTCCTTCTGTGTGACTAGCGATTCATCTTCAGCCAAGCCCACAACCACCACCGAGAAGCAGCAAATGACACGTTTTCCACTGCTCAGGGAGGTGAGAACTAGCTCACAACTGGCTTCAGAGTTCTCCTAGACATCCCACCCGAACACCTGCCTGCAGCTGAGAACGAAACCAGTCCACAATGCTGCAAACAGCCCCAAAACAATTGCATGGTTCTGAGCCACTCCAGCCAGCAGTGTCCAGCTTCAGAAGAATTCTTCTAAACGTAGATAATACGAGCCAGCACCTGGCTAGAGGTGCTTCAGTCTCGGGTGAAATGTGCAACCCTCACTCAATCCTGTCCTGTTTGTATTTCTGCACAGGGTCACCTGTTCCAAAAGCTTTTTGTGATGGGCCATGATCTGCTATTGTCTCATTTTCATGTAATGATGGAGCTGCACTGTTTTCTGTTCTGTAGGCTTGGAGTATGAAGATAGCCAATGCTGTTTTTTTTTTTCAAGGCTTTTAAAAGTGTGGGATAAGTGGTCAAAGTGGCAAATTTCCCTTTTCTTTGGCACTAATGTTATTCATATTTCTAACCAAGGAAACGGCTGGAAATTTTCCTTTTCTTTCCATCTTGTACGGTTGCCACTCCCTCAGAATCAAATGACTCAAACATTTTCTCTGTCTGCTGAACAATGATGATTTTGTGGTGAAAGTGCTGACATTGTCCTGCCCCTGGTAAGTTTTTGCTGCCCAGAAATTACTAATTCCCTGTGTACAATTCTGGAAAATTGGACAGGGTACTTAGTTGTATGTACTGAAGATGTGTCTCAAAATAACATTACTTAACCATGTCTCTGAGCTCACATGAGGTATTACAACACCTTTATTTGCATCAAGGACTAAAAATGGAATTAAGAGCAAAGAACCATGACTTTGGGCAATTCCACATCTTGCTGTTATTCTTTTTTCCTCATTTCCATGTATCTGTTGGACAGTATTTACTGCACTATATCATGGTAAAATTCTGAATCTTCATTCACTCCTTATTTGTCCTGGTTTCAGCCGGGATGGAGCTGGTTTCCTCCACAGCAGCCAGCGTGGGGCTGCGGTTTGGATTTGGGGTGATTTGGTGTCGATAAGGTGCCGATGTTTGGGCTGTCGCTGAGCAGTCGGGGACGGTCCAGCTCCTCGTGCTGGGCTGGCAGCGAGGGGCTGGGGCGCACGGGGAGCTGGGGGGGCACGGCCGGCACAGCTGAGCCCGGCTGGCCCGGGGGGTGTTCCGGACCGTCCGGCGGCGTGCCCAGTACATGAACTGGGGGAGCTGGCCGGGGGGGAATCGCTGCTGGGGGACGGGCTGTCGGTCACCGGGGGGTGAGCGATTGCTGCACCAGGCATGGCTCGTTCTTGTACATCCCTTTGTCGCTATTGTTGTTGTTGTCTTCGTCGTTGTTTCCTCCTCTCTTGCTGTCCCGTTAAACTGCCTTTATCTCAACCCACGAGTGTTTTCCCAATTCTCTCCCCCGTCCCACTGCGGGAGGGGGAGTGAGCAAGGGGCTGCCTGGGGCTTAGTTGCCGGCTGGGGCTAAACCACAACAGTCCTTGCTGGAAGCCCAGCAGGAGAAGCTGGACTGTCCTTGACTACTTAGCAAGAGCTCAAAACATCAGCACGTTATCAGCAGTTTCTCATCCCAAATCCAAAACACAGCCTCACACTGGTTTCTGTGAAGAAAACCAGCTCTGTCCTGGCTGAAACCAGAATGGTATTAAAAAAAAACTTAAGAGATTTGAAATCTCCAGATGAAAGAGACTCAAAATGATATCCTGAAAAATCTTATTTAATAATTGGAAAATGTCACTGTTGCACTATTTAGAGGCCATTCTGGTCTTGAACTGCTGGTATAACTGTTGTTATGCATCTGGATTTTTTCTTAATTATGGCAGTATCTCACCCAGATATAACTTATATCTTCAAGTGCTGTACAGAAATGTTAAATACTAATAGTCCTTTCTTTATAGGAGTTTATACAGAGACTAAGTTACAATAAGGTTTAAAATTCAGATCTTACTCTGCACTGCTTTGACCAATGTAAAATAATGTAAAAATTAAATTATGTGTGGTATCTGTAACTTCCCCTTAAGGTTTTTTCCTAAATTCTAAATTTTGTATACACCCATTTTAAAACCTTTGCAGTCATGTTAAAGGTTTTCTCATCTTTCAGAATATCTCTCCACCCTTTGAAGGGAACTGAGTAACCTGCCTTTTCTAATTCCCTTCACTGTTTCCTCCTTCTTGCCTCCCAAAAACACCTTTCTGCTGCTCCTTCCTGCTTCCTCCATCCTCTTGTGCACACACCCCACCCACGCTCACCCGTCCTCAAATCCTTCCACAAAAGCCAACATTTCCTACAGTCCTTAAGGGGGTAATCATCTCAATGTTATTCTTTAATTCATAAAACAGTGAATTAGACAAAATCCCCTTCAAATTGATTTTATAATCATCTTTGTTTTATCAGTCATTCACTTGACCGCGGGCTCCGTAGAGCAAGGACTGTTGACTTTGCGAGGGGCTGAGCACAAGCACCCCGAAACACGCACAGCACCCGTGGGTTTGGGCACCATGCTGCTAAAAACAGCTAGCCCATCTGCAGACCGGTCTGCAACTGAGAACCCGAACCTCCCTCGGTCCGCAGCCACCAGGTACAGAGGGCTTCACCGTAACACTGGGTACCAGATTGCCTTTGACATCATCACTTCACTTGTATGAATAAGTACCCCACAGAGCTCGTGCGAGTTTTTGGCGTATTTTGTACGAGCAAGGATGGCAGAAGGCATAGTTAGGCACCGCGCCATTTCCTCCAGCGACAAAGCCAGCCTCAGAGGCTCATGTCCCAGACCCCCACACCCTGTGCTTCACCTCCCTGGGGTTGTGCTGATATGTGTTTTTAAGCCATGCTATACACTGGAAATCTTATTCCTTTATGCCAGATTTAGGTAAGCTTCAGGAAAGATAATATCTTCTTTGGCAGAAATGTAGAGTGCTTTGGCAGGTGGTACTTAGGCTTGTAAAGTTAACCTGTAAACATATTTCGGACGAACGTGAGCGGGTTTGTGCTCTGTGATGCCTGAGAGCCAGCCCCCCCGGCTCCCCAGCCCCCCCGCCAAGCCGTGGCCCGCGGCCAGAGCGGGCACGTGGATTTCACACGCAGGGATACAAAGGACTCGGCTGTTCTCCCTCTGAAGCCAATTGTACTTCCAGAAACAATTGCACTGGGATCTCAGCGAGCTCGCTGCCCGCAGCTGGGAAGTCACGTCCTCTGTGCATCCCAAACCAGCGGGGCCCCGTCTCAGCAGGGCTGCTCCCAGCCCCCGTCACCGCGGCTTCAAGGTCTTTATTAAACACAATTTGTCAAGGACACCATATCTCGTTCTCTCTTCAGCCAACACAGTGTTAAAAAGTGAAGCAAAGAAAAATTTGGAGACAGTGAGCTGAGTGACATCCACGTCTTTCCCTGTTTCTGCGGATTGGCCGTCGGAAGCGATGACACCACTAGTGATGGTGTGTCCTGGACACAGGTTGTGCACGCAGGCTGAGACGCATTACTGAGCATCCCCCAGACAGCTTCGAGGTTGGCAGGCCTTCTTTTGGCCATCATTCTGGATTAAGTGTATGTGGCAGGATGGAAGGCTGCATCTTAATGTCACAAAAGACAGCGAGTCAATGTTTTATTTTCATAAAACGTTTAACCTTTTTTTTTTTTTTTTTTTCCCCAGCACAACCTCACTCAGCTGTAGTGGCACCCAGTACCGTGCGAGCTGTTTCCTAAAGGAAACGTGCATGTGAAATTCAGATTATTTCATCTAGCACAGCTGAAAGGAGAGCTGCAGCTGACAACAAGGTAGTATGGAGCATGACACCTCTGCTGGCCCCCTCCAGGAGCACCAAGCTGGTCTGTGGCACGCAACACATTTCTTAATTGTCAATAGCGTATTATCAGGACAACCTAAGCCTCATTTAATGAACGCAGTAAGTTAAATTGAAACACTTGGGTGGACTTTGTTGGTGTTGGAGCAGGAGGCTGCGGAGTGAGATCGCATCAGCCGGGCAAAACAGGGTCACTCCTTGGTAGCCCGCAGGGCTGGAGCAGTGGTTGGACTTCTGCTTAGTGTGCTGCCTTCACCGTCATAACCTTCGGGCTTTTCTGGGGGGAGGTGAATGATATTTTTATTCACCCCTCAAGACAGATTTGAGTCTACAAGGACAATGTACACCAGACAGACGCGTTCAAACCATAAATGATTGTCAAAGATGTCATCAATATGTCATTACTTAGACCTTCTTACAGTCTACTTTGTAAATACCAGTAGTTCAGTAATTTAAATACTTGTGTACCTTAAGTACTTGCATAATTCAGAGTGAATTATTTCAGTCCCAGTTTTACAAAACCTTTTGAAGGAATGAAAAGGTGTTAACATTTCCAACCCAAAAGTATTTGTTTACAACACAACAAAGAAAAGAGGCAAAAAAGATTACACAGGGAATAAAGATCTCGCTATTTATTCATCACATACTTTCTAGGGCTTTTTGCTCTTTAAATTTGTTCTAATATTATCAGAATTGATTTTTAGTCTCTCTGATCCCAGAGGAAATGTCTTCAGTGAAGCTCTCGGTGGATAACTGTAATGAAGAATCAGCTTGCAGAGCTGTTACTATGGTGCTCTTAAGTGTAGAGCTTCTAAAAAATTAACTGATAAGAAAATTCCAATGCACTATATTTAGAAGTATTTCATTTCCTAGCTTTGGACATAAAATAATTTAACAATTGAAAGCCTACATGGAGATTATTTATTTTTGATTGCAGTATGGTATCTTTTAAAATGTGTTTTTGTTGGCTTTTAAATAAACCCTGAATTTAGAAAAAATCTTGCTTACAAAATTCTCCAAAAATAAAATTGGAAGAAAGAACTACACTGTTTCATTTCTTTGGGTTTTGTTTTGGTTTGTTTTTTGGTTGTTGCATTGTTTGTTTTTTCATTCTGAGAACTGAATCCCTTAGACTCTACTACAAAATATTTATGTACAAAGAAATCCACTTGAATGTTTACCTTTACTTTACATTCTAGAAAGCCATTTTAACAGGGGTACTACTTTCTGACTCTCTTGGAAAAAGTCCAGGTCTATTTTTAGATGCCAGCATCCTAAATTGTGTACTGTATCACACAGGGCAATGCAAGGAAAAATGGCAAATTCAGCTTCCTATTATTTTTGAGTGTGAGCCAACATTGGACCATTTCTGTAGGACAGCCCAGCTTAAAGCCCTCTGTAGTCACCACTGAAATCATTATGAGGAATATGGGATTATTACAGGCACAACTGTATTTCACATACGCAGTTTATACCGCCTGGAGAAGAGTGAGTGCAAAATAACTGAAAATAACACCACACCACACATACACATTTGCAGAAATCTCTGTACTGTTATTACAAATCAGTTTACACTAACACCTTCTTTCTTATTTAAAAAAAAACAAAAAAACCCCACAACAACACCCCTCTCCACACTGCTCATAACGAATTGCCTGCCAGAACACAATTAATTTCCTGCAAACCTGCTCGGCAGTGCCCTCCCCACCTCGTGGCCATAAGGACTGAGGGATTTGTTGCTGTAACGGCTTTCTTGTACCACTTATAAATGAGGTAAAATGCTTGACAATGACACTTTTTCAGTGTTGACCACCTGCACTTGTCTGCAACCACTTGAACCTCCACTCACAGCTCTGGCAATCGGCTTCCACCCTACTGATGTTTCATAGATGTCTTGCACAGCATCACAGGCACGACCTCGACGCGGAGCAAGAAAACAAATAGGAATCTTGCTACTTTTTATAATCAGACCGATAATGATAAACTGTCCCCCCGCAAAAAAGTGCTGCCATCCAAATTACACTTTTTGCATCTTTGCATTCTTGCATCTTTGCAATAGGGCTGCCAATCATTTTACCTTCAGTGGTTTCATGAAAGGAGGAGCACTCACTGTAAATGATGATGAGGTTTTGCACTTCTTCAAAGGCTTTGTATTCTCAGAGTCCTACAAATTAATTACGTGACTTGGTAACATCCAACTGAGGTAAGCACTAGCTCTGGAACAGGAACGTCCCGTAAAATAACTCCTGAAAGGAGTTATGTGGTTGGTTTAATATTACTTACGTCCTCTGCAGAGACCCAGAAAACAAGTAATGAAAAGTCCTATATAGGTCAATTATCAACTGATTATATTACCACCATTAGTATTGTGATCTTATTATAAAATACGAATGTTTAACAATGTTGTCCCTTCACTAACTTTTCCACAAGCGTACTGCACTGCCATTTGTAACTCTGCAATTACATTCTGCATGAGCGAAATTCACCTATTCTCCCCACTGCCTACCCAGAGAGAGCTGCGGTTGTTGGGGTGTGTAAGCGCAGTCAGTCAGATAATTATTTGAATACGGAGAATATAGTGGAGTTATACAGTGGGGTTAATTGCGAGGTTTCAAGGCTAACACTTTCATACATATATATACACACGTACATATGTTGGCACGTACATATTTATTTTCTGTCAATCACTATTTATTATTTTATCTAAATATTTCTTTGCATTTATTACCAGAGAAGAGAGAGAAGATGTTGACACGGCTTCTTCCAACTTTTGCTCAAGTTTTTAACTGTTCTTACACTAAAAATAATCCCATTTATGCAGAACTGCTTGTAGTAAACATCATTAAGAGTCTAAGCTCTTTAAAGGTTAAAACCCTAGATGTTACGGCACGGGACGGAGAGTCAAGAGTGCTGAAATCTACTGTTGATTTCCTCACTGAATTCCTGAAAAAAGAGTGGTTATGTCATTTCACCTGTTCCCCTGTTATTTCACAGGGATGTTGTAAAAATTGAAGTTTTAATTTCAGCATCTCAGGAGAAAGGGAGGGGTACATGTTTGCCAAGTTATTTTGTGGTTACTGTAACTTGCAAGAAGCCTGAAAAACCAAATCCTTTACAAGGATTTTTCTTTCATTATTTTTCCACATTGTTTAATTATTGCATGGAGTACTGAAATGTGTACACCAGTGGCTTTCTGAACTAAAGCTTTGAGCTGGTGGTTTTGCAGAGATGAATACAAGAGAAATTACGTAGGTTTATAAAAAAGATTAACCAAATTTTTTAGGCCAAGTTTTGCCTTCCTTAAATGTAACTTTTTTCCCTGTAGACATAAAGCATCCTGTGTGCCCCATACACATTGCCATTCATTCTTCTGGCAGCCACAGAGAACTGGAGCACCAAGAGCAAATGCTCATCTCAAAATATCCATTTTTATGAAGATTTTTTTATTTATTGACCAAAGAATGCTTCCACCTGCCCTACAACAAGACTGAAAGTTCTTACTGGAAAGCGGAAGATGGTTTTCTCCTTCTGGTTTTGAAGAAAGATTTTTTGAAAGCCATTTTTGGATTAACCCTGCTTTCAGTGGCTGAGCAAGTGCCATTTTCTCTTTTTTTTGTGCACCTCATTTTGTTCACTTCGTTCCCATCCGAACCCAACACCGGCTCTGAGCCTCCCTGTGGGCTGGAGTAGCCCATCAGACCTGCCTCTGCCAAGGGAGCACAGCGATCTGAGATTCAAAATCTACTTTCCCTCAGAAGCCTGTGGTTTTGTGTTAAGGCTGAAGACTGCACACGATCTTGATGGCTTTTGATCAAGTGCAATTGAAGAAACAAGGATGCATACACCTACTTCATGGAGCCGAGCCCTTCGTCAGCAGCGTGCACAACTCCCATCACATCCAGAGAGAGAATAGACTCCCAAGTGTGTAAGCTCATTGTCTGCTTCCTCCTCTTTGAAATACTACATTTTTAGAACCTTGGCTTTAAGCATGCACTATAAATCTGACAGCAAGAGTTACTGAAGTCCCAACTCTAAATAAATAGTTTAAAATAAAAGTTGTATAAATATCCATCTGTGCCAACAATACAGTTTGAAAGGGAGCGCTGTAAACACAAAGTAAATTAAATGGGATCCACTTTTGTGGGGTGGATGGCTACTTAAACCAGTTATTATAGAGAAGATTTTGTTGTGTGGTGCGACAGCACGTACCCATGTGGTTAACCAAGAGCTGGTTGAAGAAACAAACCCCACCCATACCTAGGAGCAGTGCCACGACCAGACCACAATTCCTGTGAGGCATAAATTTAATTTGCTGAAAATGAAGCACAGGCACTGTCGCAGCTCATTAGCCAGCAACAGACATATTGCAAGAAAAGAAAGTGGAATTTGGTGGATGGTCCAACTTCTACATGTGCTGTGAATAAAACAGACTATTGTTTTTTGATAAAGGAGTATTGTTTTGAATGTGCCGGGTAACTAAGTAAAGCCAGCAGAATTTTTTGGCCAAATATAGTCTCTTGCTCACTGCTAAAAATCCTAGCTTTTAAATTAGTAGCTGAAGTCATTGAAAAAAAGTTTACATTCCTGCAGCCGGCTGCAGCAAAGCCAAACAAATGTTTGGCTTAATATTCATCTCTTTCATGAACCTTTCTTAAATGTCTAAGTCAGAAAATACCATTTCTAATATTTAGCAATTTGATGCTTAAATCATTGGTTTTCTTCCCTTCTTTTTCCCCCTCTCATTTTTTTTTTTTTAACGTGTTCAGAAAAGACGCAGTAGGGTCACTGCTGTGGTATTAGGCTATGTGAAGCATTTCATAACTTAAAGAAATCATGGTTTCAGCTTCTGGCACCAGCTGCAGCTGTAGGTCACAGTTACTAGCAGTATGTTTTTTGTTGGGTTTTTGTTTTTTGGTTTTTTGTCATATCCCAAACCACTGGAAAAGAGGAAAAGAAGGTGTTGTTTTTCACAGTAGCTAGCTGCAGTTGTGATACGGGTCTAGAAAACTAGCAGGGCTTAGGAGACCTGTCTGTAAAAAACAGTGAGAACTGCTACATTTCTTTAGGGCAATGCTGTGTGAATGACACGCCATAAAATTATTAAAATGAGTACAGTAACTGCTGGAAGTCTGAATTGTCTTTCACATCCTTTGATGTATTTTGTGCTTGCTGCTTTTAGCCATTCCGGCAGGCCAACAAGGTTTTTTCGGTTCCAGGATCCGGGTGTGAGAGAGCCAGCACCAAGGTGGAGGGATGCAGTCCATGCCTCGCACCTCCAGGAGACATTGGGAGCGTTTGGCCCAAAAGGTGTTTGGCCCCTGGTCCGGAGCTGCCACAACTGTTGTCCCTTGCTTCTCGCTTCCTCTCACCCATGGGTCGAGGGTATCACCCAGGGAAGTGATCTCCCCAGCCGGCTAGATTTTGGGTACATTTCTATCCAAGCAAGTAAAAATCAATTTTTTCTGTTCACTATTTCCCTGTCTCCTTAGCAGCTATTTCTTCTGCCAGTGTTTCCTCCAGAAACAAGCTGGCCTGGGAGATTCAGGTTCAACCCAACGGGGGTCATCAGTGCAAGCATGAAGGCAAAACCAAGACCACGCTGGGGTCATCCTCTGGGGTGTTAAGAACAGCTCCCTTAAACTGCCACAAGTATGACTGCCACATAGAGGAAGAGGTTTAGCTAAGAGTAACCAATTTTTCTCCTTTTCAGACTTCTTGGAAGCTGTATTAAGACAATATTCATACCAACATGTTGGTCCCCCCTAATATAATGGAGCGCAGTGTGTATTTGATCCATGCTTGTGCTTTGCCTCTTTCTTAAGCATACTAGGACAGTTTGATTTTCAGGTAATGGGTATCTCTGGGCATGGGGCGATGGAGTGGAAAGGGAATAGACACAGTGGGTGTACGTGACCTCGCCTGCTGGTAGGGTCCAGGTCAGGAGGGCACACAGGAACTGCCCCAGAGAATTAACTGAGCCGTGGAGCAGGCAGACTTGTTTTCTAAGAATTAACAGGCGGACGCAGTCAGAGCAGAATTGTCTTTTTCCAGCTTTTTCTGGTTTTTCTCCACAGTGATGTGGCCATACACACACCATACACCAAAAGGGCAGACTGCAAGCAAAGCTCTTCACACCCCGTCTCACCTTCCATTGCTCACTGCGAGAGGGGATAACTTGTCTTCCCGTGCCTATTGATTAATTTGTCTGTGTTATAGTGTACTGTCTTACAATGCCTATTATCATGTTAATAACAGGAGGAATTATTTTAATTTTTATTTTTCCTGCATGGATGTTAGAAACTGTCTTAGCTAGATGTGCATTGTAAGGAGGAGAACCAACTTCAGGAGGAAAACCTGCTTCCTGAAGAGTGCAAAGTTGGGATATCAGCTGTCAGAACGAGTTTTGCCTAAACATGAATTTCCAAACCGTGTACATTTGACTTTGTTTCCTTTCTTCCCAGATTATTTCCTTTGCCAAGACGTAGAAAGTACAAAAATACTTGGCTGAAAACATTGGATTAAAATTCCACATTTTAAGTTTATGTCTTCTAGAGCACCTTTCACCCCAGACTTGGCATGTGTGTTGTTTCCTTGCCTCACGTGCTTGATGGACCGCTTTGAGGTCTTCAGACTCTCAGGTTTTGCAAGATGTCCCTCAATGTATTAAAATTGAGGTGGTTTTAATGGAATTACTTTAAGATATAAATACAAACATCTGCATAAAACATTTCAAAATCATAATTTTTTAATAGATACCACATAAGAGATACCACACACTTAGTTTAATTTTATTCTGCTGTAGGTAATATTTTTTTTTTCTCCCTGCCTGCTTCATTTCATCTGTAGAAGGTAGGCTACATTTTAACACTCAATATTTCCCTCTTTCCAGTGCTTGAATGATACAAGAAGTTGCTAATCACAATTTTGGCTGAGATCCACATTGAGGATAAAAAAATTTCTTTCTAGTCATATACAACGCTAATCAAAGAAAACAAAATACTCCATTTATTGAATTATTTTAACGGACTTAACACAATAATAAGCCTATCCTAATCAGTATTGCCAGCACTTGCAACTTTATCACCAGTCACAGGATATTTGGTGGTTTCCATAAAATCCTCACTCTTTTTCTCTGGCAATTAGATACAGTATTTTTAATTCTTATTCCCTCATAAGTATTGAAAAAAACATGAGTCCTAACAAGTGAAAAACCAGAAGACATATGAAAAAATGTTGAATGGATGGAATGAAACACTGACATTTCTGGCTTTGACTTGCATGTGATAGGGTTTCTCTTTTTTGTATCTCTGTTGTTGGGGTTTTTTATTCGGAAGCCAACCTCACTTTTGAGGATCTGGTTCATGATTTCTGAAAAACTGTGGATTGCAATGCTTCTGATTTAATAGCATTTCACTGGGTTCCAGTCACTTTTTTTTCCTCCTTTTTTCCTTCTCTCCCCCACTGCCCACCCCATTTCCAGGACCAGCCATTGGAGCTTCCTCGCTATTCCTGGAATGTCTGACCAAAGTCCCAACAAAAGGCACCAACATCTCAAAAGCTCAAGTCTTCTCAGATTGCAAGTAACATCGGGGTAACACCAAATGCTGGCTGTGCCACCCACGGACACCGTCATCCATGTCAAACTTTCACCGACAACAGCTGATCTCCAACAGACAATGGAAAATTTGGAGGATTTAAAAAAAAAAACACCACCAAAAACTAAAAAAAAAAAAACCCAAAAACGAACTCACTGTTAAAAAGAGCAAACAAATTGATAGTGACATGGATCACTCATGTTGACTTAATAGATTGCCCTAGTTCTTCAGCATGGATGACTCTACGGCCGCTGCTACCCCAGCGTAACTACTGCTGATCGTGCTGCTGTGCACTTTAAGAAAAGTAGGACTTCAGAAGGAAGTGTGGTGGAAATTTCCAAAATATAGACCGTCTGTTTGGATAAAGACAGGCTTTTTATACTTAATTGCTAGGCCTGGGAAGCTTGGCTGCCCTGACCACTGGCTCTGTCTGGGTACACTCGGATGGATTCACGCTGGTGGGATCCCCCATGAATAGGGGCATTCCCTTCCCCCACCATCACTTGTGTCTTTCTTCTTGCTGTACGAGGCAGCCTATTGAAAGGGAAAAATATTTCCAACAGCTTCGTTGCTAACGCACTACACTTCAGGTTTTCCTAGTTCTGGGTGAGGAATGATTTTGCTGTTGTTTGAGGCAGCTGGGACAAAAGAGAATCAGCAAAATCAACACATCTCCCATCAGTTAAAAATGAGCTACATTAAATATTTGGGTACTCTTCCAGTGTTGCCTGAAAAAATCATTTCTGTGGCATAAACAGGGCTTGCCTTAAAGGTTCTGTGGAGAGAAAGGACCTTCATCCATCAGCAATTAGGTATGGCAGTAGACAGACTCCTGAAGGCTGTGGCATATCTGCATGTAAAGAAGGTTTCCACACTGTATTAAAATTAATCATGTATTTTCAAACATGCCTGAGCTTTTGCATGAAGACACCAGGGTAGGTAACACAGTTGCAAGGTTTCAATGTATAACAGCTCCGAGTTATCTAAAAATAGACCATCGGATTCTATTTTTAGCGATAGTGATATAAATCTGAAGAAACCCCACTAACTTCAGAGTAGTTGCCTTGTGAATTAAAGATGTCAAATCAGTCCCTATTTTATTGCTGCACACTTCTAAATGTAAATCCCTGATTCTGCAAACAAAAGCTGTACTAATGCATATGCCTGGAAATGTCCATATTAATTCTGTGTAACAGCCATTGAGCGAGAGTTAATATTCTCAGGTAGAAAAAGGCTGCGAGTGTTTTTTACTACCAGTCTGTTTTAATACCAGCTTGTGGATTGGGACAGCTGAAACAGCAATCGCTCAGAATGTTTTTTAAGCCACGATTTTTTGGTTACCTCACTTATCACCATGTCAGAATATTTTCTTCAGCAAATTAGAAACTGACTTTTTCCTTATGTACTTTTCAAGCACTCCAAAGATTCATTCACAATGCCAAGCTGCAGTAAAATCCAGCATAATGTAAATCACTCTCTGATACTGCTTTTCCTCTCTCATTCTGGATAGAGTTATAAATGCAATAAAAAAAAAATTATTTTGAGTGGCATCGGTGGAGAAATTGGTATCACGGATGGAGTTTAAAAGTCAGATCATCTTGCTAATAGCTAAATAATGTATTTCCTAAGTTAGATTTTGGCTACACAAGTTTGAATGTTTGAACATTTTTTATTTTAATAAGGAGAGTGTTTTAAAGTGCTGAAACCAGGAATAAGGTAACATTATCCTCTTGGCACATTTAATAATATGCACTAATGCAGCCCGTATTTCCAGCCCCTCTTCCCTGTCTAGCATTAATGCTGCAAATTGATATATTTTTCTGAACAGCAAACCCAAGCAGTAATGTGGTCATGGGAAACTGGAACAAATGACCACTTGCTCTGGAAAGCAGCACACTGCCAGTTTGAAGTCCTTCGTGTTTACATAGTGGCTTGACTCTCAGCAACAGGTCATAGCCGCAGAAACAAGAGCTGCCTGAAATATCATGTAGGGCCTGTAAACCCAGGAATGTGCTGTGAGCTGCCAGCAGTGCCCTACAGGGTCTCCAGCAGCCCGTCTTCCCAAGACCTGGGAGGACTGCAGACATTTCTGACCAGACCTGCTGGGCTGAGGTGACTTTGACAGAAGTCAGCTCATTAAGCTAACGGTGAAGTGCGTCTTTAAGTCTTTCAGCTGTTAAATATTGTTGCAACTCCAAGACCAAGATGTTGCTCCTGACCGAGAGCAACACTAACTGTGTTTCCAATGTAAGGATTGATTAGAAATTAATGCATTTCATTTTGATGTCTTTTCTGGAAAGCAAGAAATACCAAACCTCAACTAAGCTGATCCTTAAATAACAAGACATACCAGTTTGTGTATACATCCTTTCCAAATGGAAAGACAAAAATCCACCAAGTTTTACTGAATGAGATACAGCATGCATAACTGATTCAAAGACAGTCGTCTTTTCTCAGTAGCTTACATCACGGGAATTAATATATTGAGGGGGCCGTTACATGGAGCCTTTGAATTAAAAGTCCCGTTTTCTAGACTTCCTGTGTGCCTTTCTTTCCTGTTTATAAAGCAAAAGGATGACAGGCAACTCAATACTGTCATGGAGAGCGATCCCTTGTGATAAGTGGACCCCCAGCACTGCACCACTGCAGGGCTGGTTGACTTGTAGATTTAGCTGACCGGCTCAGCCATCCCTACTGCTTCTCCCCAAAAGCCCCACCAGAAACCTTGTCCATGGCCTCATAACCAAGTCTTGGCTGATTTGCAAAGCATCCTTTCTAGTTTCATGGTTCTTCCAAGGCATCTCATTTTACTTGAGATAGATATTTCTACCTTCTCAACTCACACATAACTCTGACTTGTTATGGTTAGCTATCAATTGGCATTTCCAAAAGCACCCATCTCCACCCACCCACCAAGTAGTCCAGGATAGCAGGGTACCTATTACACAAGCCAAACCAGTCAATCTGTTCAAGGGTGTGAAATTCTGAGCTGGCAGTGACTAGTAGCAAAGAATTATTCAGAAGCACCACAGTGTACACATTTTAAAATACATTTAACTTCTCAGTTCTTAGACTGCCTGTAAACTTTTTGAGTTGCAGAGGCTACACTGGGATGTAATTAAATAACAAGGCTGCTGTCTATAATTATAATGACTCTTTTAAAGGTTTTCATTCAAAGGTGTAAATGTGGTGGCCTTAAAACAACCGGCAATAGTGTGCATGGCTTGATTTCAAATTTCTATACTTACATGAGCAGAGATCAGGAGAAACAAGGAATCTTGCCATTCTTTTTGTGCCAGATGAAGAGTGTCCAATCTCATTTCCATAATAAAATCAAAAAGGCACATTAAACTGTTTTTCATACTTGGGATTGCAAGAACAAACTGAATACCAAGGGCCAGTCCCGAACATGCCTATCTTCTTCAGTAACATAATTGAAGGAAGCAGTGCTTCTGATCCACGGGGACTACTTTTGCTGACACGTGTTTGTAGAACTGGGCCATTAAGGTTTAGTTCTTGGCTTTCCAAACTGTGCCTGATCCTTACAGACAAAAGTCTTTAACAAAGTCCTTTCAAATGGTTGATGCCACCCTGTTTTCTAGCAAACAGCTGATTAGCTTACACGAAAATAAATAGCATTGCCATGCAAAAAATGCAGGTTTTGCTGTTGCTACAGAATTCTTTTTTCCCTATTGAGTGCTACCTACCACAGTTCAAGATATACTTTTTAGATTTAACAGGCAGGCTAAATTGTCTTCTCATTAACAAAATGCATTAGGCTACAGACTAATAAAAACACCTTACTTTGGGCCAGCAAAGCTTCCATTAAAACGAAAGGATATTTGTGTTGCAGAGGCATAAAATATCCTCTTTGCACAGGATTCTTTTAAACCACAGTCTAGCAAAATCCATGGATATATTTCCACAGGATTTAGTGACTTTTACATCAGGCACTAAGACAGTGCAAGCATTACATCTTCTTAATGGAGATTCACAGGGGAAGAAAAAACAGATTTGTTGTAAATGGAGATGTTCTGAAACATTTTTTACCTATGCTAAAAAATTAGTGAATGGAAAGTAGGTTCAACATGACACGTAATTCTTTATCTTGCCCAAATCAGCAGTCTTAAGTCTGATTCTCCACAGTTTTGCCAAAGTCACCTGAAGATTTGAAATCTTAAGTGAGGGCACAAGGTCTTGAATTGACAACAAAGACAAATTTCTAGCATGCCATTTTTAATAAAGAAAAAGTCATTATCAAACCTTTTAGACAATTGAAATAAAAAATCCTTTCCATTTCAACTAGTAATATTTCCCTTTTTTGTAAGGCAGGTCTTTGAAGGCAGATAATGATGACTTTCCCTGAAAAATGTGGGGCAATGGGACCCACCACTCCATGGGAGGCTCTGAGTATGGGTAACGAAGGCGGAAAGTAACAGCAACATTCAGGACAAAGCACATCATCAGCGCACGTTCTGATGCCCAGCTGCAACATGAATACAACAGTGCAAGAGGGTAGATGGGGCTGGAAGCCTCAGAAAACCTCTGTTCCAACTTGCCACACTTGTGGAAAAAAAAAGTGCTAAAATATATATATAATACTCCTTTCTGAGGTCTCAGGCATATGATTGAAGTTTAGTCGTCCACCATAATCCTTCCAGTACTTATTACCCACTCGTCTACTAACTCGTAAAAACACTCTGCGTTGTTGCTGTTACTTCAGGCATCTGTAGGGCACTTTGCTGCTAAAGATCGATTTACATAGATCAGGAAAGTACCAAATAACTTTGCACGAAAGGCAAAACATGTGCTCTGTGATACTGACCCCAGGCAGCTCTGTTGCCCACGGAGGGGGCCAGTATCAGATGTAGCGATGAGCCAAGAGATTCAGCAAAGGTCAAGAGACTCAGTACTGCATTTTCCTTAATCTTCCATCAGCTGGAAGTCAGCTAAATGACTTGTCTCTGGTCCTAAAATGGTCTGAATTCTGGCTTGGATGTATTTCCCTGAAACCATGCACTAGAGCCAAGACGGTGTCATTGAAATTATCCTCCACACCACCATTATTAGTACCATTCCTGGGGCTGAAGCGTTTTTTTCCTAAGCTGATACAGCAGGGCATAAGTGGACAGGCAGTCTGAAAGAGGCGATGGGGTGGTGGCCGGGCTTGCAAGGGACACAGCGGCCCTTCTGCCACCGCCAGCCGCCGCTCAGAGAGGAGTCGCAGCATCCGTGCGGCCGCTGCTCAGGGATCAGCCCCAGCCAGCGAGGGGCAGCCGGGCAGGAGTAGAGTGGTTAACCCTCCTCCCTTCACATCAGCCAGCAAAAGTGGGGTACATGCACGCTTCTTGCCCAGAACATCATGTGTCACCCACCACCGTTACATGGACGGGTGATGGATGGACGTGGATGTCTGAGGATGGAACCTGGAGTTGCCACAACTCTGATGAACGCCATCATCCGACATAACTCGGCAGCACCCTGCGCTCTACAGCTCTGCCCCGAAAACCCTCCTCCGAGCACCTCCATGGGGCTGGAAGCACCTCGTGCCCCGTCTTTCCCCAAACACACACCTTCCCTCATGGTCCAAAGCAGAGATGTGTTTTTACCACCTCCCAGGAGTCGTGTTGTAGATTAAAGGACAGCCAGCTTCAGCTCCAGGGCTGATCGCAGCCAAGGGGGATCATCTTTTTCTGAGTACCATCAAGATATTTAGAGGACCTGGCACCAGCAAAGCCTACCCCTAGTACCAGGCTATGTAATAGGTCTGGCATCACTTTATAAATCTGGAGAGCAGCATGCAAAAATAAGGGTACTTCAGGAAGAAAAATTCTGAAGACATTCTTGTGAATAAGCTCCCATTTCAAGTACAATTAGATTTCTGAGGCACCAGAGAGCAAATTAATTAGGGAACTATCTAAATAAAGACAGATAAAACAAATATACCAAACACACACACACACAAAACTCATGTTTTCTCTGCAAAACATTTTTTTTTTAATATTTGGGTTCTAGTTCATACATTTTTCCTTGATCACAGACACAGTTCTTCAGGTGGAGGGCGGATATTCTTTAAGGACTGAGACACTGCTTTCCACAATAAATAATTTTCAGATATGGATCACAACTGTGTCATTTCAAGATTTAAATGAATCAAGCAAGAGAAAGAAAATCTTGAAACTTTGCCTAAGACTTGATATTTTCAAGCTTCTA
Organism: Phaethon aethereus; assembly: GCF_964289735.1. Lineage (NCBI taxonomy): Eukaryota > Metazoa > Chordata > Aves > Phaethontiformes > Phaethontidae > Phaethon > Phaethon aethereus. The sequence continues at coordinate 85,836,054 of NC_138577.1, read as the reverse complement.
AAGAATTTGGGAAAACAAGCCTCACATCCATCTTCCTCTTAAAAATATAAAGGATTTTTTTAGCAATTACCGTGTTATTTTCACTATCAGCACATAAACACAAACTCATGCTGTTGTTCTGCAAAGACCATTTTCTTATGATACCCTATCAAAAAATCTGCTGCTTCATCCTGAAAGCCTACTGCGTTTTCCCTGATCACTTTGCGAAAGATGAGGAGTCCAGGGCTCTCAAATTCCATAAAGTAGTAAATTAATATATGACATGTCTGTAAGACATCGATTAAGTGGTCACATAACTTACTGATTTTTGACATTTAACGCAAATCTAGTTTATCAGTGTTTTACATGTTACTTGAATGTGTGCAAAACTTTTTTTCAGTGTACAAAAGAACATCTTCAGATCCTCCTTTTTTCCACATTGGACAATCCAGTTAGCAGCTGCTACGTCTGAAAAATTCCACCTTACCCAATCATTTCTTGCATAATCATTATTAAGTCTATATTGTTCAAATATATATGTATAGGGGATTCTGGTCCATAAAAGGTGCTTATTCTGGCCTCATTTTTCTTGGGTGGATACCACTAAGTGGAAACAATATTTTCTGGAAACAGATTTACAAGCATGTCTTGATTAAATCATGTAGAATATATGATGGACAGTCCATATCTGACAAAAGATCAGAGGCTGGTTGTCCTATGCATTTGTAATTGGTAAGACAGTCATGCAGCAGAAATTTAGGTTGTCTTTAACCCTGCATTAGCTGTGTGTCTGTGTGTGTTTGTGTGCAGGGTAGGAAAAAGGGGAACACAATTAGTTGACTAATTTCAATTATTTATTGTGCCTGCATTGCACGCTCTGTGTGAAGAAAATCCTAAAATGTAGGTCAAAATATGCCATGCATTTTCTGTACTTATGATTAAACCTTAAAGTAAGAGCAGCACTGATGGAAAAGTGTACTGGCTGTAGAAATGTACGATAGGCTTAATTACAGAAGCCCTAAAGCACTCAAGCATAGGAAAGGGGGGTCACGGAGAGCACCTACATGGCACACCCAGGTAGACACACTCAGCAGTGGCACATTACTCCTTAGCTTCAGGAGCTATTGCTCCTCAGCTCCTGAAAGCTGAGGAAGGGGAATGACTTGAGGCTGCCCACTTAATGGATGGTTCATCGTTGGAAGTGTTCATACGTCAGGTTGGACGGGGTTTTGAGCAACCTGATCTAGTGAAAGATGGCCCTGCCCATGGCAGGGGGATTTGGCTAGACCTCCAATAAAATATGTCATGCTCTTCAAATGCCTTATCAAGCTAGACTCGCTTCTGCCAGTGGAAATGGACTGTAAAGGTGGAACACCTAAGCAAGCCTCATGCAGACCTCTCTAAGGACTTCTTTCCTTTGCTTTGTATTTCAGAGTACGGGTTCATTCAAAACATATTAAGAGATATGCCCCAAAGCTTAGGAAACCTAGCCTATCCAGGGCACAGAAAGTGGAAAATCAAAGGGAAGCTTGACTCTTTCAGTTATCAGTTCTGGGTAGAAATTCTTGAATGTTTTGTCTTCCACTATTTTCGGGTATGGCCATAAAATAAATATTTCCTTTTTTTTTTTCTTTGCATGCTGTTTCACCACTGCCGAGTTCCATCAATGTTATGTCTGCTAGCCACTTGGCTTTGAATATTGAGAAAGTTAAAGCCCATGATAATACTGAAATTGAAGAGAAAAAAACCTGGGTTGGCTGTGGGAGACCTGAGACCTGGCAGGGAGCTATGTCTGGACAAGGGCTGCTTACAGGATCAGGTCCTTATTTATCATAATGTACGTTTGTATCTACAGTTGCTGTGTGTCAATCTTCAATCCTCATCTTCCCGGTGGTATCTAGGCACAATGTTTTGAGTGAGAACAAAATGAAGTTTAGAGCCAAAGCTCATTCCTGTTGTTGGAAAGGAGGACAGTGACCCAGGTGGACGTCATGTCACTTGAAGCTATTTTTTCCCTTCATCTTGCTGAGAGAAGGTGGCAAAAAAAAAAAGTGTAAAATTTCATTTTTTTAAATGTTTAATTGACAATCAAAGGAAAACAATGTGCTTAAAGGTTATTGTAATTACATCTACTTACGTTTTTGTTCCATAAACAACATTTTGTTAACTTTCCAAACTATGCAGTTTTGCTTTGACCTATTTTTTAGATGTCTGAAAGGATAATAAAGGATGTGAAAGGCAGTAATTTTGGACTTAAGGTTTGAACCTTGAATGCATTTATTTTTAGTACATAATGTAAAGGATGCTTAAAGAAAGGGGAAAAAAGTAAACCTAGGTCAGGAATTAAAAAGTGTTGTTTTGGGAAAGGCAACAAGATCTTTTGTTTTAGTGTATTGCTTATTTTTTCATTTTTTTATTTTTTGCTTTTATTTTTTCAAGCTGCATTATTGCTTTTTGAAATGAATCACCATGCAATATCATTTACAGTCTGACCAACAAAAGCTGTTATTAGTCCTAGAATTAGTGGGATTTCATAGTCTCTTCAGATCTCATGAATGCTCTAATGACGAAACTACACACATATTAAAGACACCAAGCTAACATAAAACAAAATAATTACTTTACAATTAATTTTCAGAGCCATCTGGCTTTCTTCTTGAAGGTTGTATCACCAGGCTGAAGATTATCTGGATATTCTTTTGCTAGCCACTTGAGAAATATTTGGGATTCAGGAGACGACTCAGGAGACAGAAGACATGCTGAAGTTCTTGGAAACTATGTGTCAGCCTCAGTGGCTCCAAATGGAAAAAAGGGCTGCACAGAAATCCGACCAACACCAAGCAACTGTTCTGAAGAATGCGGCATAAGGTTTTCAAAGTGGAGTCAGCCTGCTAATGCATGCAGCTGTAGTGGAGGAACACACAAAAGCAGAGAGCAGACGGGTACAGGGAGAAGCACTCCCGTTCAATCAATTCTGCACGAAAGATTTTCCTTCGTGCTACATCCAGATTGAAATGTTCGCCACTCTAATTGACCTTAAAGAATAACCACTGATAGAAAGATTTACTAGCTGATAATTATAGCCCTTCGTTTATGAGATTTAGGTTTTCAACCAGAAAGCCTGAGAATGGGATATGAGTCAAGCTACTACCTTCCGAGTCCAGAGTATCGGGGTACGAATCTTTATCTGACACTGCAGGAGGGAAGAAGTGTATCGTCACCTTGAATTGCACAAGGTGACACAAAAAATGAACACGTCTTCCTGCAATGTAACTTTTACTACAGCACCTGATTTTACCCTAATGACACAAAATGCAAAACTAATACTGGTTTCTGTTAAGAGCAAAGCCCTCTTTGTTACACTTGCTATAACTTTTATTTTAAACCTGGTAATTATAGGAGGCACAGGTGGTGCTGCCCATAGCTAAGGCTGCCCGTGACTTCCCATAATAAGATTCTTTTTTATAAAGATATTTACATTATAGCATAAAATCTTAAAATACCAGAATTAAGGTCAAGAGTGCATCTTTAAATTATCTCCTTTCCCCCTTGGTTGCATGTATTATGTCATGCTCCTCAAATGCCTTATCATAAACCTTTTTTGCCATCTGACTCCTGCCACATTCAGTGCAGAGAGTGGACCTTTTTCTGGGCTTGAATTAGTCTGATGTAGTGAAGAAGACTTTTTCCCCCGAGACATTTGTTTCAGAATTTGGTTGGAGAACAGGGATCGTGTCAGTGGGTTGCAAGAAGAGAAAGGATGGTTTTGTAATTAAAGACTAACGAATGCTGCCCTTTAGTACCATGCTCTGTCACTGTACAAGTTTGTCAGAAAACCCATTAATAGATATGTTCAGTTCACAGATTCTTCCATATCATCTGATAGAGGCACAGACCCACCTGTGATATTCCAAGACGTGCAGAGCATCGCATCAAATGTTTGGGAAACAGTGCAGCTGGTCACCCTAAGCCAACCCAAAATCTGTGTCCTTCTCCCCCTCAGGCTCTTCTCAAAAAACCATGCTTTTCTAAAGAGTTTTTTAGTAGATGCAAAGTGGAAATCTGAGTATGTTTAGACTAACAAAGTCTGCACTAATTTATATGAGAAAATCCCTGTGTGTTTGTTATAAGATTATGTTGTTGAAATTGGCTTCCTCCCACTATTTCCACACCCAGACATGACAACAAATCTGCTGAGTCCCATGGCTTTGACATCTTACATAAAGAATTCAGGGTCAATCGGATGGAAGATATGACTGTGTTAATTCAGGCCCATTTCCCTTGACAAAGTTTTGGCTAAAGAACTGAGTTTTCCACTCCTTTCATCTACTTGATAGTGAGAAAAAAATATGGAAAAGATGACTGACGTTCTAGGTAGGACACATGCATCGATATTCATTAAACATTAAATAAACATTAAATATTCTTAGAACAAAAAACAGCATATATTATTTGTCCAAATTAAATTCAACATAAGGTGGACATAAATTGCAGTGGTAAGTGGCACGAGAGGAATGGTGATAATTCACTACTGTACCACTTTACAAAAGTATACCATGCTTTAGACTGCTGTCTAGACAAATCTCTTCTTACAAAGATATTTCAGTAATCTCCTTGGAAGTACATCATCTAAACCAAGTAATATCAATCTGAGTTACAAATACGAGCTGTTCTTATCTAGAACTTAAGGTCAGTAGCAGATGTTACAAATTCCTATAGACGCATGCCCAAAGAGAAAGATTTTTTTTTTTTTTTAATGGCAGAAATCTGCTAGCTATTCTTGCCTTATCTGCAACAGCTGAGCAATCTTTCAGTGCCATGAGGAGATTGAAAACTTGGCTCATATCTAGCATGGACAAGCTTGCCTTAATCACATTGCTCTTTTACATGTGCACAAGGACATCAACATTGACAGTGCTACAGTAAAGCAGCCATTTGCTGAAAACAACTGTCAACATTGTCAAGTTTTTTGGAACCTTTTATAATGTGATTTGTGTGACAAAGCTTGTATAATTCTGTTTATCAGCTGCAGTAACAAATTTCCGTACGGGGGATATATGGAGAAACACACTGGAGCTGGATTTTCTATTACCAGCTCCTACATGACACTCTAAAGCAAATGGATTAGAAAACATTACAAGATAAATGAACTGCAACAGCTAGAGCTTCCAGTCCCATTTAAACCAATGTTGAGAGACACACAAAAAGTTGCAAAAACTGAAAAGATTTTGTGTTTCATTTAAAAGTCAGGCTTTTTCTAACTTCTTCATGCATTTTTCTTTCTACACTAATCTTGCCGTTGAACCTGTAAAGATTGCTTGAATTTTATTGAATTTTATTGAATTTTGTAATCAAAATTATTGAATTTGATTACCTGAAGTCCTAATTCCTCTAGCTTGAGTTACAGAAGTGTTTTTTCTTCTTTTCAATCAACGATTCTTCCTGTTGATCCATGAAATAGCTTGTAAAGAAGGACCGGGCATGTTTGCCCAAACAGATCCTGTCTCACATCTCAGATCCATTACGAGGACACCTTTGCACTTACTCCTGCGGTCCTCTTCAGGCTGTGCCTTAGCGCTGCGGGAACTGCTGGCCCCTGAGCTCCTGCACTGTCCCTATGGAATGTTAATGAGAGACCAGTGCTCTAAACTATGCCGTTAACAACAAGCTTTCTCTGTATCACCTTAATCACGATTTCTAAAGACGCATTTTATGCATGTATCAGCTGGAGCCCTGTTGATGCTCTGAGCTGCTCCAATTGATTTTTCTAACACATATTTGCAATGCCTGGGAGATATCTCGGCACAAGGTGTACAATTACTGGTATTTATCTTGAATTAAAGAGAGTGGGGGGAGGAGAGGAGGGAGAGGAGGGATTGCAGACACAGGGCACATGAGGCCCAGAGAGTTTCATAACACCCAAGAGAACCTAGCGCACGCTGTCAAAGTGAATGGTGTCTCTCAGTTAATTTGGTTGGTGGCCAGAGGCTACAAATAATTCTCTTGCCCACAGCCAAGGTTGCTCAGCTGTATAATAAGGATGAAAGTCCTGGCTTCTGCAAAGACTCAGAATTGTAGACATGGTTTTGCCACGCAGGGGAAGCGTTAAGTTACATAGAATTGTATAGGTGTTGCTCTGAGCTTACAATGTAATGCATTTCTAATTGTTCCTAAAGTTTAGGAAGAATAAAACGGTTAATCTTCATGATGACAAAAGGAAGCAGGAAAATAGAGTGACACACTTGAATGAACTGTGAGGAAATAAAGTGCACAACATGTGATAATGCCATGACTCTGTGTTACTCCGCATTTCTGGGCTGAAAAGATATGGCTTGATGGGTAATTTGTCATGCTGTGCAATAGAGAACAACAGTAAAGAGACTTCAGACAGAAGAAAATTACACAAATAGTAGGGTGGAAAGGTATAATTGAAGATGGTAAAAGACTGAAAGAAAGACATTTAAAATTACTGTACTGACCTACTAAATGCACTTGGGCGTGGAATCCTGGCCCCACAAGAAGAGGCGTTAAATGACTGCAGGCTGTGACACTACTACAGGATAATGCCAATCTTATGGAGCTCTTAGAGGATAAAAAAAATCCAGCGTTAGCCGAAAAAAAATCAGAGCCTTGTTTTTTGCATGCATGCACAGCCTGAACAAATAGTGAATTTACAACAAGGGAACACTTACCTATGGCCAAGCTGGTACCTGCTATCCAGAGTCGTAGAACCAACAGAATCACAGAATCCTTAAGGTTGGAAAAGACCTTCAAAATATCTGAGCCCTTCAAAAGCCTTAGGGTGAAGAAGGCTACCAGAGATTGAGATAAGTTTTATTACTGACCGGACCAAGACTCCATGAATGTGAAATGTTCATATTACTATCGAACTTCGTACCTTCACTGATGCACTTCGGCATAACACAAAGAAGAATACCACCAGCACATTAATAGCTTTGTCTTTTCTTCCCTTCAGGAGGCTCTTGAATTCTACCTTCATATCTGAGTGCTCTCTTATTCAGGAGAAATCAGAGAGTACATCTCCTTCTCCCCTCAGGGCTACCTGAAACATCAGAAAGTCATACTGAAACGAGCTTCCCGAGGTTTCCTCGTTGTGGGTACAGTATACTGGCACAACAGGGAAAGCATGGCTGATTTAAACGGCTTGCCAGGTTCCTGAAGCACCCGCTCTGCATGAAGCCTGAACTAAAGAAAGCCAGAGCCGCTGCAGAATGAGGCACTATCCCATTGCAGAGATACGCTAAACCGTTTTGCTACTGTACAAACATTTTGACCATAAAAATAAATTATCTAAATTGTGAAACTGTGGCTAGCCTGCTGTCAAGTTAAATAAACAATGAAGCAATCCAGAGACTCCAATAGCAATTGTTGTTCCATGACCTACACTTTTCAAAAGGCCACTTCTAGTGCACTTAAGTACTAAGTGAAGAGAATACTTTAGTAAAATAAGTTTCTGTGTTTGTTTATCACACACCATTTGGTAACAGTCAGGGCCTTGTGTGATTCTGTGGCAATTAAATTTGCCAGAGAATCCACCCACTGCTGCAGACACACACTGCAGGATGCAGACTGTCATTTTTAAAACTAAAATGGGGGGGCTGGGGCGGGAGTGCCTTCAGTGGCAAAGAAAATCTTCCAGATGTTAACTGAAAATAAAGTCATGCAGAGATACATGCCCAAGTTTGCAGGCAGACTAACAGAATGGCTCTAACAGGCATGAACTGCCCCTTGATTTTACTTGTTAATTACCAGAAAACTTGAGGCCATTATTTAAATGGTCAGTGATGTTAAGTGTTTCACAGCTGCTTGTTATCCTAATCTCTACTTCCCAGATCATCTTCCTATTCTTGCCAAATTTGATAAATTTCAACTTCCCCACAACTACTCCCCAAACCTTCTGTTTATTGTGCTGACAACTCTTGGTACGAATATTGTTGTCTGCAGCTCACTGAAAAATGAAAAATTAAGTCTGGCGTAAAATCAATAAGATGCAATATAAGATTAAATGCCATACAATGCTGAATTCATCGTATCATTTTGGTAAAGACTTCCATTCTTTTTAATTTACTCACAGCAGTGCCTGAATTCCCAATCTTTTGCAACAGAAAACTGCAGCAGAATTTAGGTCAAGTGAGCTGCAGCATAAGATAGGGTCATAATAAAAGTTTATCATAGTATGCCAGCCATAAGTAACAGTTCTGATTCAAGTCCTTATGTAAAGTAGTTATGCTGTGCTCATGTATCTTACCCATTTCAAAACCTGCGTGCTTTATTGACATTTCCCAGACTATTGTACATGAATATAAAAATAACATAAGATCCAGGACCTCAGCTGGTGTAAATTAGTGTCTGTTCAGTGGGACTAGTGCCAGTTGTGTTGGCTGAGGATTGGTGCATGGAAAATGACTGGGAAAATATATATGGAATTGTGTATAATGTTTCCTATTAGTATTCTTATGTCCAAGCATTCCCAAAGAGATGAGAGGCTGCCTCCTTGTCCTCACAAAAACAACAAATGAGAAAAAAAAAAAAATCACTTTTCCTTGAGGTTTACTTCTCAGCTACAAAAATCACAGTTGATCAGTCAGGGGCATTGCCCCATTTTCTGCTCTTAGGACACAAATCGTTACTCATCAACCTTGGGAAAGAAGTTAGGAATGAGAGAGGGAGTTGATCCTTGCCAGGGTGCAATCCTTCCCTTGGCAAGGTGAAGTTCCTGCACCGTTCCCCTGGCACAGCTGGGTAAACAGGTATGCTTCTGGCCTGATTTATTCAGCCGTAGCTTTAGGAAGAAGTCATGGAATGAAACCTTGGACAACTCTCAAACGGAAAACTTCAGCTTAAAAAATTTTTCTAAGCATTTAAGACTGAATACTTTATTCACTGTAAAGTAGTCCTTCATGCTGGCTTTAATGCCGGAAGACAAATACATATAATTGACAAGAGTGCAGGAACACATTAGTGTTCATAGAACAGCTCTGCTTCCTCATGGAGATATTGGCTTCGCTGTAATTCAGGGTGTGGGGGATAGGTGTTCAGAAGCAAGATAACTTTTACTTGAATAAATACATCATGTTACTTTAAAACAAACAAACAAAAAAAACCTGTTTGAAATTATGAACTGCTTTTCTACACAGTTAGCACAACCTCACTCAAGGCAAGCTAGAGAAAATACAGAAATTGGGCTCATTTCACACTATTTTGACTATACTTATGGGCTTAATAGTGGTATTTTACCCTTATCAGAATAGTGGAATTTTCAAGACTAGTAGTTTTCGTTTGAAAATGGACAAGAGCTATGCCTAACTAGAGGGTCATAAATTCACCTCATGGATTTATACCATAAGTAAATTGGCTTAAATTGGCAGAATAACCCTGCAAAATAATTGCATTAACTTGCAAATTCTTCCTCAAAAAACAGCATTTACAAAGTGTATTCTGTAGCCTGAGGTTTTACTCCCATCTTTATTTTCCCAGCAGCATTCCAATTCCCTTTCTCAAGCAGCTACACCCATAGCCTTTGCCCAGAACATGTACTAGAGGAAGCTAAGCTGAAGTTATTTCCTTCCTGAAAAGGATGTCCTATTTTATTTCATAACCTGTGATGTCAGGTATAGAGAATGGAGCCCTGAAGCTCTCACAGCTATGCTTAAGTGTCTTTGATAGCTCTAGGTTTGCATTTGCTGGACCAACTGGGTCGAATCCATCACTCTATCCTCCCTAATTAATTTGTGACAGAAGCAAGTATGTCAAAGCCATACTTCAGCAGATCTAATTTGTACTCAATAGCTTTCCTCTCACCCCACTGCCCTCATACCAAGTGATTAGCTTGGCCGGGTACAGAAATTGTGATTTTCATGCCACCTAGCATGCCAAGGGGTAAGATGGGCAAAACCTGTAACCAGGAGCAGAAGATCCACTTCAGGCATGGCTGATCTCTACTCTTTGTCACTGCAGGCTAGAAGCCTCCAGCCAAGCAGCAGACTACATGTTTTACCCAGGCCACAAAATACGTGGATTTCCATGACAATGGAATTACGCTGCTCTTCACATATAGGATGACCAGCTGCAGGTACAGGAGTTTCCCGGGTGAAAAGTTACTTTTTGATGCTCTGTCCTGGGAGGTAGCACCCTCTTTCCACCATTGCTGAAGTGAGAAACACATGTATACACTGTTCTTCCTTTTTTTCATGCAACTATTGCTTTGTCTGTGCTACGAGCAAAAAAGTTCCCCCAAAAACTAATCCTTTCACCCAGACTCATGTTCTGAGAGAAGTTGAAGTGGCTGGTGCTGGTTGTCCTCTGCATGCTTCCCAGTTTTCCATTCTGCCAACATCTTCATCTTGTTGAAGAAAACTCCCTCTGTCTCAATGGAGCTGTTGCAGCTAGATCATCAATACACATCTTATTTTCTCCTAACTTGTTAATGAGGGCTAAAATGCTTGAAACAAGATGAACTGAGGACTCTATTCTTCCCCCCAAAAAAACCAAAGCCATGGCACTCTTCCCTAGAGTCTGCATGTATAATCTCTACCGCATTTCTACAAACACACCTGCAAGACAAGGACATGTTTTTCACTTCCGTTTGTAATCTCAGCCTGAACGCACCCAAATCACATTGCTCCTTAGGACCATCGTGAGGAAAGGTGAGCTAGGCAGATGCATTTTGTGAACCCTATGACTGCAAGCATTGCTAAGAGAAAGGAAGAAGCTGTCAGGTCTCTGATTGCCCTAACAGGTTGTAATGACCCCGACAAGCCTTCTCCAGGCCCTCACCCATACCCATGCCCCCAATCCAGGAGCTCCATTGAAGCTCAGCCCAGGGCCTTAACTAGCCAGAGCTATGTTTTAAGTGTAGTAGTTTCTGGATGGACACCAGACCTTTGTTGTGGGTAGCTGTCTCCTGGATAGGCCCCTGCTTTGTCATAGCTTTGTCACCAGTCCCGTCTTTGCCCTGTCCCCTGGATGGACTAAGGAGCCATGCTGTAACCTTAAGCTCCCAGCCTTGGCCCTGGCCCTATCTCCTGCTGCTCCTGATTGTCTCTCTGGATGATCTCTAGACCTGACTGATTCCTTCACCCTGTATAGACTAACTGGACTAACTACAGTCTTCATCCTGGACCGTATGACATTCAATTAAAATCTCACTAGAGCAGTTCATTATAGACCTACCTTCTCAGAAACCTGGAAATGTTAATGGCCAAGCAATATTTGCCCAAAGTAAAGCCATCAGATGACCAAGTGAGCAGTTCATAGTAAGCACTCTAAGTTTCCATTTTACGTGTCTTATCTGATGCATTTCAACTGTTGCAAATACTATTATAATCACTCCAGCTTCATGGCAGCTGATGTGCTATACATGTTTGAGAGGGTAGTATCAATTATCTACGTTATCTATAATGCCATGCCTGCAATTACTACTACTTCACAACTTATCATTAATGCATTTGACAGGGTTTTTCCAAAGTAACATTTATTTAGAGGTTAATCAAAATTCCTAAGACTGCCATTTATTATAATCTGATTTTGGATAATTGTCCAAATCAGTGGCTCTTAGAGGCACCGGTTTTGTCTCATTCTCAGTGAATATGGTACATCAATGCCAAAAAACAACAGAGGATTAGAATTACACTTTTGTACAGACAAGTAGCTACTGCAAAACTCAGTTCTTCAGAATGTATGAATTCTACCAGAAATTTTTTGGTCTACTAGTTGGAAGGCTGGACAATACTTGCAGCCATACTAAGAGCTGGGAGGATGGGACAAAGAGAGGAAGTCAAGGTGAGGTTAGTTCCCTGTATCATTCCAAGGAGCAGGAAAAAAAGAGTAAAGAAAGAAAGGACAACCTATATATTCATCCTTTTGCACTAGAAATTGAGACCGAGCAGAAGAAGAGCAGACAGCAGCTGACACATCTGTCCCTGTACAAGGCAAAACATGCAGAGTCTTGCGTGCACCTTAGTAAGCCCTCAGATTCTGTGATAAAATAATGTCCAGTGCTCAAAATATGGCAAATATCAGAATTAGTTGCCGTGCAGCTCTAAGCTGGCTCTATGCATATAGGCATGCCAACAGCTTTTAATCACTTCCTCCTCCTCTTTGGTGCCAGATTCCCAAGTGAAGCCTCAGACAAATACACACGACCAGGTATTTTCCTAGTTAATTTCTCTTTGGTCGATATGCCATTTGGGCAGGGATCAGGTACATTCCTAAGACTGTCCCTGAAGTTCTTCCATTATTCCAAAATCTGTAGGTGTTGGAGATTCCCAGTGAAACAACTTTTACATGTCACATATGTAAACTGGGATACCTCTCCCCCTGTTCATTTCAAGAGACTGCTGAATCATTCTAGAAAACCCAGGAAAAAGCACATACCCAAAAAAGGATAACTTCAAAGCTTAATGGATGAAATTTAGCAACTCGCAAACAATGAAAAATATCAATGAGAAACACTAGGCAACCTTGTGTACAGCTGTGGTACCAGATCCATCTAAAATAATAGTTTTAAAATCAACTATTCGTATAGTGTGAAAGGCTTAAAACAAGAAGGAGGCCCGCTTACTTTTTATTGCTAAGCATCTTCCGTAGACACCAGGACAAATGCAAAATAAATCTCTTATCTGTTGAACAGAACATATGTATAAAACTGGAACTTTGCAGCAGTTTGGGAGACAATAGCAAACTATGAAAAATGGTTTGCAGGAACAGGAGTTGAATCTTTTTTACATGAAACTGGGAATGTTTAGCGAAACCCTTTATTACATTGATCCTTTCCAATGTTTATTATAAACACTCCTTTTCAAATAATTAATTCGACAATACACCATATTGCTTATTTGCACTAAAATGTTTTGGTTCTAAAAGCTTGCAACATTTTGAGGTTTTCAGTTTTGCTTTTAGATACTGTCTACGAATCACTCCCTGTCATATTTGTATTTCAATTCTTGGGCAACTATACTGGCAATTAGTATGTAAAACAGTCATACGAAAAAGCAGATCAGTCTGTAATAAATCGTATCTTGGCAGAGAAGGTCACTATCAATTTATTACTTTAAAATAACTTATAATCAGTGTAACTGTTCTGCAGTGAACATTGCTGGGGAAGCTCTCCTCTCTTTCCTCCGCTGACAGGCTCCTGCAGCACATGTAAATTAACGGCATATACGTACCTGAGTTCCCACCGACCGCAGCTGCCCACCCTCCTTTCACCCCTCCAGCACAATGGTATAGACCTATGCACGCACACCCCAGAACCGCCTTTCTTTATTTTTCCTCCCCCGACAAAATCTAATTAAGGCGGGGGGTTGTTGTGAGGTCGGGTGTTCGTGGTCCCTGGAACAGGGTGCATGCGAACGCGGCGTGACGGCGGCAGCGCTACCGCATCGCCTCACCCCTTCCTGCCGGTACGCTCAGCATAGTGCGTTACACAAGCACCCTGGCTACCTGGTGCTCTTGCACGCGTCAGAAATTAACATTTAATTAAACAATTAACATAATTAAAATGAGTAACTTCTCCCCGTAGTTTCTTTAAAGAACACCTAGAGGTAGAGCCATTCGATGTGCTCGTATGGGTGCGTACACAGCTCCCTCAGGCACAGTATTCCAGCAGAACCAGTAACTCATGCAAGGTCAGACTCTTCTCTCTCATTCACCTGTCTACCCTTACCCTTCAGGGGTTTTCATTTTCCTTTTTGAAAAGTCGCTTTCATTTTAGGACATAGCAAATGGAAAAGTAGAGAAGCGTAGTCCAAAGTTTTCTCTTTTCCTCGCTCTCAGAGACGTGCTCTTGCCAAGAAATGTTGGGCCAGGTGACCCCTGAGGTCCCTTCCAGCCTGGTATCCTATGATTCTGTGATTATCTTTTTCCCTGCCGTCGGCTGCATTCATGCCAAATCCGACTGTTTCTACAACACGGCATGCATCTCCCTCTGGCTACAACCAGCCACTGCCACAGAGAGAGTTATTCCTACTTAAACACCGTCTCTTCCTTCTGACTTCTTCTCTACCTCCTACCTCACTCTGTATTTACCCCATTCTCTTTCTTAACTTACGGACTGACGTATTTCTGAACTTCTACTGTGCAACTTGTTTCCGAAACAAAGTTCTTCTATTTTGAGATGTGGCTCCCCGCCAATGCTAACAGCCGTTTAAATGGACAGACATCTCACCTCGCCTACCTTAACCCTGCCCTACACCCTTCCCTCAAAACTTGTTCAGCACGCTGCGGCTAAACTCACCTTTTTCCTACTGCACCTCTACTGTCTGGGTATCTCGCAATTTATTTTCTTTTCAGGAAGAGGATCCCAGCTCCTCGTCTGTATTAGGAAAACCCGCATAACAATGCCCTCCCTCTCGCTTGCCAAATGTACGTTTACATCCTTTTGGCTTTCGGACTCTGCACCATCGTATAGGAAAGGCCACACGCAATTTCACATACGTATGTGAAGTGCTGGGCTTAAAGTTATGCACATATTTTAGTACGTTTATGAAGGAGGGGTTTCACACTCTATCGCATCGCTATTGTAACTGTGCCTTTCCCTCCTGGCAACTGTCTGCTCCTACCAGTGGAAGATCCTGTGTTTTCAGCATTCCCACCCCTTTTCAACCCCAAATTTGAGCCATCTTTGTCATGTACAAGTTCCTCAAATGTAGCTGCTTTTTAGTCAGTCAGGTATCTTACCAGTCCTTTTCAGCTGGGTATGTTTCAAGCATGGAAAGGTCAGAATTTAGGGCCTGTTTTCACTCTGATGGCTCCAAAATAACAGGAGGTGCTCCTTGGAGAATTCCTTGCCTACATTTTAGTCTGCTGATGATTTTTAAAAGCCTTCAAACAACTCAGCTCACTTTTCACAGCAATACTGCCTACACCTTTGCCGTATTCATAAATGTTTTCCTGTGTTTCTTCCCCGCTTATTTGTATTTGATCTATAAATTCAAAAAGTATGCAATGAGCCTTTATGTTTGTGAAGTACATGTAAGTTGGTGGTGCTATAAAAGCGGTCTGTGGAAAACTAAAATAGTAATAATAAGTTGGGCATATGATGATCTAGAGTTGTATAATATGCCCATTATCATACGATCTGTGCAGTTTTGTCATAGCTTTTTAGCACCTGAAAAACTGAATATAGGCCAAATGTTGTATCTCTATTTTACGTGATGGAGAAGGGAGACAGATTTTATCTGCAATATGCTCAGGCTGACTTTCTAGCGTTTTGGAAGTGATTCTTTAACAAATGCTAGAAAAAAAAGACATCTTGGATTAAAAAGCTAAAAATCATAAAGCTGAGAACATATTACTTAGATGAAGATTTATGTGCCCAAATGAACACCACTATCAATTTTCCTCATCCCTTTCTTTCCCCGAGATCTCTGGCTAGGAAGAATCAGATTTTTGCCCATTACATAGCAGCAACAGGGCAAATCTCACTTCCTCGATTTCGGTGCAGCAGGGTCAAGCGCAGCCTTCGCTGCATTTTGCAGTGCACCTGAGCACTCCTGCCATTCAGGTAGATAACTGAAATTTCATTTGTTCAGCATGGTGAACAAGGTCAGAGCTTCCTTGTCCACGTCAGACTGAACGCACGGAGGACTGAGCTGAGACTAGTCTCTCTTTCAACTTGCCCAGTTAGCACCCCAGCAACCTTGACCTTGTAGCAAGGACAGGCACATGATAGAAAGGAAATGCACAAAATTGTCATGTGTGCTGCATCCTTCCCCAGAGGCTGCAAGTTTCACCTCTCTGATATGCTTAGTTGGCTCAGAGCAGAAGTTCTTGAGAGCAGTCACAGTCCGAGGTCTCACGTGGCAACCTGCAGGACAAGTGGGCCAGCCCGCAGGCAGATCACCCACCCAAGCTTTTGCAGAAAGTCAAGCAGGTTCAACCGGCCCACACCACAGTCGCACTTCTTAAATAGAATCCCTACACACTTGTAAATGCATACACCTCACTGAAAGCGTAAGCCCGACATGGAGAATCCAGTGCGTGAAAAGGTAACAGCTTTCGTGAGACAGGGAAGTTTTACAGGGCTCCTGCAAAGGCTGCTCCAGCCTCATCAGTGGAGAGATCGTTTGTGCCATCTGCACTCAGCAGGCACGGGGCTGTCGAGACAAGGTGGGAAATAAAAACAGTAACAGCGGTAAATGAAAATAATACCCAGGGATACAAACTTAGCAAACCGAGGCTCTAAACCAGTTGGATTTCAGTGAGACCTACCGGATCTTTCCAGGCAGAAATGTGTTTTTTCTGATAGCAGTTGTAATTAGCAAGGCATTTTATTGTTACAACCTGGCCCAAGTGAGGGAAATGTTTTCCATCAACAAAATTAAGACAGGGTTTTTAAAAAACGCATATAGAATGTTAACTAACGGATAGCAATCGCTCATTTTCATACTTTGCAAATCAAACTACATGAAAAGCGTGCATCAGTTGTACCAGTTAATAGGTGGAATTCCAAAAGAGTTTTGAATTTGAGCCAAGGCAACTTTGAAATAACTACATTTGATCTTCAAAGGATCTCCTTCAGAATGATAGTTTTGAAAATAAATGTAGTTCATGCCTATGCTTCTTTCTCTGCATGGAAATACAGAGACAGAAAATCCCTTATTTCTGTTAGTTCTTTCCTTTGGTATTTTAACTAAACAAGAGGGGCAGACACATTTTAGTAGGAAAATTATTATTTTGCTTTTGATTTATTTCTGTGCTAAAGCACCTCCTTTATTTTCAGTCTTTTGGTTCAGTTTCAAGACGATTGTTAAGCTTTTAACTTCTGTGACCCCCTAAACAACGGTACTGGTGGGCATGGCTGTTTCCAAAACAAAATAGTCTGAGTTCTTAGTATTTTTTCCTATTTCTTTTTCAGAAAGACAGAAAAACAGACTAGTTAAATGCAATTAGAGCAGTGCCTAAGCCTGATGGTTATATGAACGATGATCATTGTTTTTCAAACAGTAATGGATCATCACAAATTTCAGAATTTTCATTCATTAGGACTTTTTGAACGTTGTTTTTAATCTGAGAATGAGCGCTGATAGGAGGCTTGAAATGAAACACATGATTTCATCAAATACGGTGAAAACATAGGATCTTTATTATGACAGATACAAACCCAAGAACCAAGCTTCCACAAAGTACTTCCTATATAATTATTAAATAAAAACACTTACTTATTCGGTACTCAGCTCTTAATCCCTGAACAAGAGAAGAACGTACTGAGAGAGAGGTACTTCAAATGTTTCCATGGATACAGGATGATGCCAATCAGGTCCCTGTTTTTATCGGAAAGGGTGCCCCTGCGGAGACATACAGCTTGGTGAGTGGTTGTTTATACAAGTAAGTAAATAGGAACCTTGTTTATTTTACAAAGAGCTCCTGACCCCCACTTTTTCTCATCACTTTTTTTGAAGGAACATTTTTCTCCTTTTAAGCAGCATATTGTAGTAAAATACAGACTTTTGACATTTTTCCTTACAGTTGTTTGAGTTTATGACATAGTTTTCAAGCAAAAAATGGAGTATCTAGGTATGCTGGCAACAATCCTGGCAAACCTATGTTGGTGACTCTTTTTTTTAACTCTGCAAGAAGACATACTGATGGAAATTACATCTCTCTGTTTCAACCACCAGAAGCCACTTCCACGACGGGGGGTGGAAGGTGGGGGGGAGAGCAAGGGGCAGATATAAATGATAAATACTCTTCTCTGAAACCAAAAAAAGACAAAACACCAAGTTTTGATCGCTCCTACTCAGAATAGTCTCCATTTACTTTAGCTACCGTTTCAAAAGGGGCTGGTTCCTAGATTCCCAATACATAAGTGCCATGAACATGTAATTTTGACATCCCGTCTCTCAACACTGCATGCTTTCTAATTTTGGGAATGAGATTATTATCTCCTATTTGAGAGGTTTTAGTCTTTTAATATTTCTTTGGATAAAAAAGCACAATGAGCCAGTGAAAAGAAAGGCAATCGACTTGAATACTTAACACAGTTTAATAACCTGAATTGAAATATGTGTGTGCTGTATTTCCACGTAAAAAAGTTTCCTTCCAGCCACAATTAACAGAACAAAACCCCGTCTCGCTCAGAGATCACTCTGGGAATACTGTAATTTTAACATCTACGCGAAGGAGGAAAGTTTTCTGCCACACGCAAGCAATCTGGCCTTCCTTCCTGTCGAAGAGGCGATTCCTGGGCGAGACGAGCCGGTTCGGTATTTTCCATGGGAACTCGCCGCGCACTCTGGAAGGGGACGGCAGCGCTGCCTTCGTCTGGCAGCGCTGACAGAGGCCTGCTTGTCAGCGATACCTTTCGCGGCTAAATTTACCCGGGAATGACAGAAGCAGGTGCGTCTCGGCCTGCCAGACACTTGCGCGCCCGCATCACGCAGCCCACAGGTCAACGGCCAAAGGAGAAAAAGCCCGGCGCCGCGCGGGAGAGGGTGAGTGAGGCAAAGACAACCCGAACTGGGGGGTTTCTCTTCAAAGCCAGCTGGTCTGGCTTTATTCTACAGGAATTTTTTTACCTGCCGGTTTGATCGACGAAGCCCTCAGCAGGTGCTGACGGGTACAACTTCCTGGAGAAGGAGAAGAAGGGCACTGGTGAGTTTTAATAGAGAAAACGGTTAAAAAATGATTCTTAAGTCTTTGGAGTTGTTCAGCTTGCCGCAGCGCTGGGCGATTCAGCTCCGGGCTCGCGGCGACGCTCGCAAAGCTTTCTTCAAGAGAAGGCAGATAAGCTTTGTAGCATGCTTCGCATTTTATTTGACACGGTGCTTGATTTTAGCTTCTGTTGCCAAGAAAAGTTTCTTGAAAGTGACTGGGTATTTATAGCCGTTTTCTTTCAAACTGCTTCTATGAATCTGAATGGAAAGAACACAGAGGATGACATACAGCAACACCAGAAGCCAGACAGCACTGGGGGTGTACTCCGTGACCCCCCCATCTGCCGCCTTTAAAATACATGAGTTACCTGGTAATTTCCAGATAAATAGAAAGAATGTGTTGTCTGTAGACAGTTCCCGGTCTTTGGAGCTTCAGCAGACATTCCAGAGCCTTATAAACTCCTTCCGAACAGCAACATAAGATTACTTTGTAAGAAATACGGGACCAAAATTAGCACATTTTACAAAAGTCAGTAATCAAAGGATTATCACACAGAACTGCTGCCTTTCGCTAAAGTGAAAAGGTAAATAATGAGAGAGGCTGCATGAGAGCACCGCTTGGCATGACGCTTTTTAAAGATACCGTGAATTTACACAATTTTACTCATTTTAAAACCACAAATTATGCCCGTGTGTGTATACTTTAATTTGCGTAAGAGCTGGGAAACTAGATGAAGGGAAAAAAGATTTATTTTTCTAAAGCAATAAGATTTCAATTAATGTGAAAATGCAGGAAAATGTGACCACATGTTAAAATAAATATTTTGGAGGGGAGAAAAGCATTTTTATTATGATTTCTATTTCAAGAACTCATTCTTTTAACTTTGTTTCACAGTATTAATTACAAATTGTTGTGTTAAATTGAAAACATTTATTTAAGCAAGTAAACAGAGAGAAAACTTGACCATATGAATCTTTTTGAGTAAACAGATTCCATCTTCACAATTTGCGTGCACACCATAGAAAGACACTAATGGGAGAAAGAAAAGAACCATACATCAATATACAGTTATACTACTTCTGTAGTGGCTATTCCCCCTACGTCAAAATAAATGATTTATCAGCAGTGGACAGCCTAAGATTAGGCTGAATGATAATACCTAGAGGCCCTTTTAAACATCCCTGAACCACAATTTTTTTCATCTAGGCTGCTTGGTGTGGGACCAGTACAGTTGGCAGGGAACCCCAGCCTCAGCAGAGGTAGATCAGGCCTTAATCCTTGTCCATCTTCTTCCTTTTTGGAGACGAGAAAAGAGCAGCTAAGACTATTTTTGTTTCTGGGATGTGCTTGAAAATAATCCAAGTTTTGTTTGCTGCAAGAGTATTCTACTGTATGTGAGAATAAAAGAGCAGGAGAATAAAACATTACTAGTCAAAGTATAAAGTAAAACTCTAAACATGAAAGATACTTTCTCAGATGAAGTATGAAACATAGAACAAAACAAAAACCCCAAAACTGGAGCTGCCTTTTAACTAAGCGATGCCTGTAAAACATCACTGTTTCATGCACAACGTTTGTAATGTATGGAAACCAAATACCCTAAACACCCATTAAAACCAAGCACTGTTAAATCCGAAGACAGTAAATAGTCACGGCAGGTCCTGGAGTTAACTAGACGTTGTACATGCTACACTGACCAAGAAAAACACATAACCTTTATAATGAGGGCTCAGAAACAGAAATTAATGTGACAAACTCCTGGATAATTTCAAGAAATTCCTATTAAGTTAGTCTATATTTCACTGCATTTGGGGAAAAAGAGTATTTTGTAAAATAAAACTTCTGTACAGATGTTTTACTTTCCTAGAAAAAGATTGTTTAATGTTGCAAAAACTTGAAATGAGTGCCATTTATTGGTCTTTCTGTTTCTTATTTTTCTCATCATCAGACTTGAGCACAGTAAGTGAAATTCTAAAATATTTCTATTATTAATGAAATACTGAGAGATTAAGAAATAGAAAAAACTTATTTAATTCACTGAAACTTTACTACTATTTCAGTTAGAAACAGAATCAGCCCTAAAATGCCTGGCACACTCATTTATTTTTGTACTGTAATGTATTCCCCATTAACTAAGAACTCTGTTGACTGTTTTGTAAACTAGGGCAGTTTATTCTACAACTATCTTTTTACCCCCTTTATTTCAAAAAGCTACAGTCTAGCTCAGCTTTCAACCACATGTTTGTCTTTTCCAATAAATCCAAGCTTTGCTGTCAGGAAGCCATCTCTATTAGTTATTCCATAGTGCGTGTAAACATAAAATGGGATTTAACCACAAAGCTTTGGCAAAAATTGCAATTTAATGACTCTATGTTGTGTTCTTCAAAAGTTAATTCACGGCTTTTCATACAGCGCTACATGGTATTTTCAAAGCATATTGTGCCGCCTTCTCCTTTCACTTACACTGGTGAAAATTGGACACTTTCCACTGAAGGCAATGAAGTTGCATTTAGAAGTTAGACAAGAGGATGAACTGCATGATAAAATTAGGGGACAGAATTAGGATGAATTTCCTTAATTACTGCTTCATATATGAACTTTTAAAACATGCAAATTTTCCATTTCATATTTTTATTATAAATTTAAAGTGGTGTGTGTATATATACACACCTGTGTATATAAACTGTGTGTTATGTACATATAACTTACATATATTTCCTTGGTATAGTAAACAAAACCTTATTCTACAAAATATATATAACTTTCTTCATGGAAATTTATTCATTCACTTTTTTGTTCAGAAATCCATTGGTCATTGGCCTGAGACCAATCAGGCCTGAAAATCAAAGGAACACACGCACGTTAGGAAGCAGTGGAGAATTCTCCTCCTTGCCAATCCGCCGGCAACATATGGAGCTGCTGCCTCTCCTGGGGGCTTCACCACCCCTGAGCTGTTGCAGCCGCTCCCACCCTGCACCCCATGGTGGCCCATTCCCACGTGAAGACACCCCTGGCATTCCCATACCACTCCCCACGTCTGCTCACAGCTCCTCCCTGCTATCCCATTTCAAAAATGCTGTTGGACTGTACAGCTCACCATAAACAGGGTAATGTGGACCGGCCTCGCAGCACACCCACACCTTGTCGCGAGGTACAGATCGACAAACTGTTAACCCACTTGTCTTCTCCAATGAAAGTATCTATTGCACGGTTAAATTGGGTTTTGTTCCTTTGAAAGCAACTAGCATTACAAGGCAAGTTCTGAAAGCACCACTTACTTACGAAATTTTCAACAGAGACGAAAGCAACAGCGCATTCTATGCGTAACTCCAAAGGCACCCGATTCTAATCAAGTTCAATAAATACAGCCTAGAAAGGATAAACATATAGATTTAAGTTAGCATATACTAGCTTGCTGGAAGCATGTAACATAACTGGACAGAATGAATGAAAGAGCAATTACTGCTTCGCTCATAAATACATATATATATAGCATAATGCTAGCTCTACATATATACTTAAAAGTTGCGCAATCTAATGTTAATGTAGCTGATGCACTGTACCCTAAAACATGACAGCATCCGCCAGGGCAAAAAATTAAAAGCTGAATAGTATACCCAGCTGCTAAAGATTAATTGAGCAAAACAAACCTTTCCGTATCTGGGTTGTTTGGTGTTAGGGGTTTTTTGTTGTTTTTTTTTTAATTAAAAAAAAACTCTCCCCCAGTAATTTTCATCTCTCACTACTTTCTCTTATTGTTATACCAATAATTATATGGAAGTATACAAAATGGATGGTTCCTACAGTTTTTGCTATAGATATCTGCAGCATTCATTATTTTTTCTTTGCTTTCTTAAGTGGTGGCAGGCTACTCTCTATCCAATATAACTATATGCAAATAGCTCTTTCCCCAGTATCAATCTATCTCCTCAGTTTGAAATTATTGTAGAAGAATGCTTGGTAATAACAAATTAATATTGTGTGCAATAATTATAAAAATTAATGAGGAGTCTACTAATGTTGAGAAAAATAGGAGAGATTGCGAAATAATCTACTTGTACATCAGGAGATAGTTCCTACCCTTGGAAAGATATGGCTATCCATTTAATTATGTGTCCTTGCACTGACTGACTTCATTAACCATTCAATCCTAAACGACTATGCTTTTCATAGCACTTTAGATCCTAGGCACATATAACCTCTCTGAAATGAGATTTTGGTTTGTATTATTCCTCAGAACGATGAGGGAACTGGCTCCCACACAGGGCAAAGCAGCACTTGTTCCTCGGTTCCTGGGAGAAACTATTCCTTATATAGTTTCAGAACTGCTGGGTTTAACTTGCAAAAAGGATGCAGGAACCTTTCATTGAATCTGACTTTAATCCAGAAATCCTTAACATGTCTACCCCCATTAGTGACAGTCCTTCTTAAATTTCTGCCCATATGCCTTCTGCCTCATCTTCACCCTACCGCAGTATCTAGGCCCCAAAAGACCCTTCTGCCTCAGGAGCAAGAAAAACTCCTCACGTCCTTCCAAATAAGTACCTGTTCTCCAGCCCTTGCTCCCTCCTCTGAGTCACAGACAAGAGGACAGCCAAGTCATGTCCAGAGATACTAGCAGAAAGAGGCTTTACTGCACAGATCCTTAGGCTGCTGTAGATCTGAAAGAAAAACAAATGCTAGTGCCACCATAACATATGTATTTAACGGTTACTGAGAGTTTAAAAATGGAGAGGGTAACAACCCGGTTGATGGGGCAGTTCAAGAGGTTTCAAGACATATTTGACTGGAGATTAACTGGTTACCGAAAAAAGAGCTGAAGCTGTCTCTGTATGGTCCTTATTTGCCTGACACAAATAACAACCCTCAATTTCAGAAACTTCGTTGATTTAGTAACCAGGTTTCTTGTCCTTTAACCGTGTCAGTGTAGCTATCTGTAAAGTCATTGCTGAAATCAGATCTTGCTGGTCTGGTTGGTGCATACTTGCAGAACGTAACAGATCAGAAACGGGGACTTCAATCTGTCCGTGTCATACAGGAGCTCTGCAAAGATGCTCGAACTAGATCATACGACAGCAACAATAACTTCAGATGAAATAGATCTAAACCAAAGTACATATCCAAACATGACCTCTGAGGCTTAGCTTCCTTTTAACCTCGGTAATATCAACTTTTTAAAGTGCTTCCATGGGAAGAGGTATAACCAATGACATCACAGCTGGAGGCTCACGGAAGTTTTAATATAGACGAACGTAAGTGGCACAAGCACATCTAGAAGCTGACCCAACTATTGTGCAATTACATTTTATGGCCACAGAGGTTACAAATTCTTCTTCACTCAGCAACAAGAGCTGTCAACCTTCAAAAGGCCTCTCTAAAATGTTTAATAGAAGTTTTATACTAATTGTTGTTTTGGTAACACAAATATTGCACTTAGAAGACACATTTATGGATCAACACACTGTTCAAATGCAAAACAAAACCATGAATTTAGTACTGAAGAGTTTACAAACACTCAGAAACAGTGGATTTTTTCAAAACATCCACAGAATAACCTACTACATCTCGACATCTGCAGGCAAGCATATCTGTATAAAACAGTTTGCCAACAATACCTTTATCCCCTCACTCCATGTACTAATCTATTGCCATTGTATTCTGTACTAAATTTATGCTGCAAATACCATACAGCATACTCTGTTACAACAGGCAGGATGACTGACCTTTAAAATTTGCATATCATTTACTCCAACTTTGGTTCCAGAAAGTGGTATGCAATTTGAAACAGGCAAATTGTCAGAGAAAGAGCCAAAAAGCTGGGTGCTTATCTAAAATATATCTGGAAGTCTAGTCTGGAAAACTCCTGAGAATTGGGTTTCTCAAAAAAAAAAAAAAAGGTATTTCCTCTTCTTGTTGGGAATACTGTAACAGCAGCCTTTCATGTGGTATGCTGGAATCTGCATCTGTAGCCAGGACAGGGAACCATAGTGGCCTTCGGCAACAGGAGATAAAGTTGACCAACATTTTTCTAGCCTTAGAAGAGGTTTGATTTGAATTTTGTTTGAACTGTGGCTAGAGGTCTATCCAAAACAAGTCTCTACTTTGCTTGGCCCTCAAAATTACCATGAATTTCATTGTCTACACAGATGCAGATGCTGATCTAATTTGTAGCAGCTGCAGAATACTTAATTAAGCCTTTTCTGACCATCTATGGCTGTGTGCTTCTGTATCGCATCATCATCATGCAGTGCAAGATAGACAAACGCTTGAGTGTTATACAATTAGCAAAGGGGTACAATCATTTTTTCTTTTGAGTTGTGCACTTTTTGGCAAAATATCTGAAAATATCACAACACTTTAGTCTGGCAATTCCATTTCAAGAAAGGAGAAGGAATGCACACCCTAAAAAAAAGTTCTACCGCAAAATCAAAGGGGATCATAGGGACATTCTCTTCATTCAACGGGGGGCAATCACACGGACAAACAAAAATGGCAGCAGGAATGAAACAGGTGGTCCTTACTTAAAATGCTAGTTCTTAAACTTATTTTCTAGGAGCCTTTCTTCCTTGAGGGAAGTAGGGGGAACCGTCCTAGCAGGAACTTCTTTTGAAATGTCCAGCTAAAGGTGAAGAGGTTTAAACCTTCTAAAGCTCCATAGATTAGCAACAAAATAGAAAGTTATCTTCCTCTGCATCCCATATAGAGGTTGTGTGAGGTACTGGAAAACAGATAAAGATTTTGAAGACGGGGACTCCCAGCGCTGTAATTTGCAGTTGGCAGGAACCTACCTGATCCCTTCTGCAAATTCAAGTGGCCCCACAGCTACTCTGATTTAGTCTCTGTTTGGACACAGGCCCTTCAGAACAACGGGTCAGCAAAGAACAGCACTTGTCCCTCCAGCGTGCTCTTCTGTATTAATGACTGAGCTCAATACTAAAAATATTGTATTTCTTGGGTGAAGGCTTTTTAATAATCTATGTAGACTTTAATCACAGTTGTATTAAACCATACAGTAAGTTACACTTCTACCAGTCGCCTTGCTTTTTTTAAAAAAATCTTATGTTTCTGAGGCAAATAAAGATGCAGAATAATCAGACTGATGAACAGCAGTTCATGAAAATGACATTTCCAAAATTATTCTTCAAATACATTCCTGTACTTAAACCCTATTAAGATGGGGAACTGATTCCAAATTTCCACTCTAAGCTCATATTTGAACTATTTTTCTATTTTTGCATAGAAAAAAAGCCCATTTAACTTGAAATTTCACCTAATTAATGTTATGTCAGAAGAGATTGGGGGCAGGGGGCAGATTTGAAACTAGTTCCTGAGCTTTTGAGTTTGTCTGACACTGAAGTTTTGCTTGACGGTTTCTGAGTAGCACTGAAGAACTTCAAAACCCTTGACACATTTCTTCCATGCAAGTCTAGACTCACATTTTTGCAGCCCCTGAATCTCAACAGCGGAAAGGTTAGTAGGTTAAATTCTTCCTTTAGTTACACTTAAGTAAGATCATTGACTACAAGTGTTGTCCCCCTAAAATACATATGTGTATATATAAACTATATACATTTGGTGGAACATTGTCATAGGATGATGAGCACATTTGAATATCCTACAGGGAGACAGTGGTTGGTACAGGAACTGGAGTTACAGCACATGCAAAGATTAATTCTGAGGCAGAAATAGGATCTGGGTGGCCACTGACGTAGGGCTGAGCTTCCATTTTAGGGTCTCATTTGAAACCTATCAGATTGCATTGGATTTCAACAGACTTAAGGGGACTTTGGACATGGTACATGAGCTCCACAGCATCCCTGTTCCACACCAAGCATGAGAGTCAACATTCCTGTAGCTGTTAACTCCTTCAGATGCAAATTCAGCCTCATTTTCAAACAGAGACCTTAAATATTGGTCTTAAGGTATCTTAATACTTAAGGATTTCTAAAAAGCATGTGTGGCAAAGAAAAAGAGTGGTTATATCACTAGCTCCAGTTCCAATTCTAATATCAGTCTGTGTTGTCATTCACAAAGTAATAAATATGATTTTCACACTTTTAGGACAATTTTAGTAATATCTAATCTTTGAAAGAAAACATGTTTGTCTATGAAGAAGTTAGCTCATAACTCTAGTTTTAAAACACTGTTAAAAAAGAAATAAAACAAACATTACAGAAAAAAATTCTTAGGTAAAATAATCTTTGGACAACTGCTGATGAGATATTTAAAGGCCAGTATCAACTTGCAAACAACACTCAGAAACTGCTTTTTGTAACAATGAAACTCTTCAGATTACTAGAACTGGATCAATTTAGCGAAACAAACCAACCCCCTTTTCATTGTTGACTTAGTGCATTTGGCAGCCTTTTCCCCTCTACAATCAGTCTCTTCCCTTCAAGGGCCCTTGAAAATATCAATACAGGAGTATGAAAAAAAATCTTAATTTTTTGAAAAAGGGGGCTTTTGAAAAAAGCTTGTTGAAAAAACAACTTTCCAAAAGTCTGGGAAGTCACAGATAATGCGCCCCATTAGTCCGCCTCCAAGCCCTCCATCGAGGCCAGAAACACAATTTACACTATCTTCCCAGACGCTACTACCCCGCTCCCGCCACGGCCGCAACACGTGCTGACGCGTGGCGTCGCGACATGGAACAGCCTCCCGCCTGTCGCTGTCCCACGCATCTGCTCTAACTTTACCAGCCTCGGCCCCGCTCCGTGCTCCGCGTCTGCGCATCGCTGCCCTCCCTGCAGACCTCTGCGCCCCTGGTTCCCCGCCGCCCGCCTCTGTGCTGCCCTCGCCCAGCCTGGCCCTTGCCCACCATGACTTGCCGCCATGAGTCGCAACCCCGGGCCTGCGGCACGGCAGGACTTTGCAGCCTGTACTTCAGCCTCCCAAAACAGTAACACTCCTTTATTCATAAGGTCGGAGAGGTGGGCAGCATCCCGCAGAGGCTGTGAACGACCTGGGAGGGGCCCCATGGGGACAGCGCTGCGGGGAAAGGCGGGGCAGGCCTCGGGCCGCCGCTGGCTTCCAGCCTTTCCTAGAGCCAACTGGACTTCCTACCCCTCTGCTGCTCCCGTCCTGTTTTAAACAGCCACCGCCTCACGGGGCTTTCGCGGCTGCTCGCCAACCGCAGCGGGATGGCTACCGCTTCCCCCCCCTCCCCAGGACCACCCGCTCTCGCGTTAGCCTCAGCGCCTTCCCGCGGAAACGGGGAGGAGGCGGCAGCAGCCCCAGCCGCAGCAGCGGTAGCGCCTGCAAGCAGTAGCGGCGGCAGCACCAGTCCCCCCCCCCGGCACGGCCGGAGCGCCCGCGGGGGCTGCGCACCGGCCGGCACCGCCCCGCCGGCCGCCCCCGCGCAGCCATGGCAGTTTACCTCCCCGCACGCCGGGGCAGCCGAGCGCGGGCCTGGCCCTGCCGCCACCACCGGCGCCTCAGGCGGTGTCCGGGCGGGCGGCGACCGCTGGGCCGCGCTGCCTGAGGAGATGGCGGCCGGTGGCGTACCTGCTGCTGCCGTGCCTCGCCTGCCACCCGCGCCGAGCGGGACACCCCAGCCCCCAGAAACATTCGAATAAGTCGGTAACGAATAGAAGCCCGAGGCAACGTGTGTCCAGCGTGCAAGGGGTCGGGGCAGAGACCGAGGCCGGGTGGCGTTGAGGACCCCCTCGCCACAGCCACAGGTGCAGGGAAAAACGGGCGTTTGGGCTAAAAAAGGTTCTCCCAGCGTTACCCTGTGCTGCCTTCCTCGAGGCAGGCGGCGGTGACCGGCCCCTGGGTGGTGGCACAGTGTGCGGCTGTCCTTAAAAGAAGGGAGAAACTAATACTTCGAGCTTTAACATTTTGCGTTTGGCCCGGCCTTTTGAATTGGCGTTTATTAAACAATGCGACAGTCACATTTTCCAAAATGCACGTAAAAGCATAAATAGTTTTCTAAGTACCTATTGGAGGATGAGTACAGTCCAAGATCAATAGTTTTGAAATTTTACTGATAGCGTAGCATCCCTAAGGTAGGATTCGGGTGGAGTTTATTTACAGCTTCTGAAAATGTCAAATTACTTACAAGAGATACTCCTCTTAGGCCTAAGTGCACATCAGTAAAGACTTGTACCCTTTTTATAAAAATAATTTCATACATCTCTTTAAATATATTTAAGTACTATAGGTTTGCATTTTAATAATACACTACTTTTGTGCTTTTAAACATCTAAGGTGCCGAACAAGAATTGTAAACTGTGAAGTAACTACTATGGGAAAGATTAAGTAAAGCATTGGAGGCGGATGATTTTGACAATAAAGAGGGTGTATGTGGTGAGTGTTTAATATTTATTGCATTTAATATTACAAAGTACTATTTATTGTTTTCAGACTTAATGTTAAAAGCAAAGCCTGGAGAGCACTCTGTGCTGTATTATATACTTACAGGTACACCTGTGACAAAGGCTTTCTGTAATCATTGTTTGATGTGTGTAACACCATTTTAGTAATGGCATGCCATTTTATTTAAAGTTCATGTGTCAGCTGTGCCTACCTTGCAAATATTTTTTTGCAATTAAATGATTTTGCAGGGAATCGTGCACATTTCAGCTCTTTGCAGTGTTGTACAAAGCATTTAAATTGTGCTCCTGGAATATATATCCTATTATCTTTGAAATTATCTGGGTTTACATCTTTTGTTCATTATAAAAGCATCTGGATTGAGGGGATATTCTGAATGAATGAAGAACAAATACAGAACTGTTGAATAATCTTGTGGGGTAGATTAATCTATAGCCTCGATTTCTCTCAGGGTGGGTTGCTGTGGCAACCGCCCCAGCTCACTTTAAAAT
This sequence comes from Phaethon aethereus, assembly GCF_964289735.1. Classification (NCBI taxonomy): domain Eukaryota; kingdom Metazoa; phylum Chordata; class Aves; order Phaethontiformes; family Phaethontidae; genus Phaethon; species Phaethon aethereus. The sequence continues at coordinate 85,806,631 of NC_138577.1, read as the reverse complement.
AATTTTGTAAAGCTCACTTCAAGCGCTGCACCCAGCGTGGGCCAAGTTTAAAAGCAGCCAGACATGGGAAGAAGTGTTATACTGTGTTGCTCTTACAAGATAGGGAGGTGGTGGAAGAGAGCGAGGCGTGGAGTGGAGCGGGGTTGAGCAGAACTTTAAACAGAAAATAGAAACCAAGCCACCCCAGGGTTAAGATGCAAAGGAGGTGGATCATTTCATAGTAACCTTACTGCTTTTCAGTTTAAATACCATTAAAAGATGTAAGCTGGCAATCTCATTTCTCCTAAGGGAAAGATATGTTCTGAATCCACAAAAGAACAAAAACGGACTTTGATAATCATCTTCAAAGGAATGTTACTTTGAGATAATCACACTTGTAAGGGAAAGAGATGTTTGGATACACACTTCACGCTTTGATAAAACTTGGGAGATCTGATTTTGTAATTATTACATTTTGACTGATTTCTCATTGTTTAAAACAGTGTGTGCCTCAGGTGGTGGATTAAGAAAAAAAATAATTTTGTCAGCAAACCTACACATGACCTGTGACCAGCAAAAAGGAGTCAATCTGAGTCTCGTGCCAGAAATCTGAAAAGGGTGCATTTGTGGAGCATCAGTACAAGTACAGACACCAGAACAAAGGTTTTTCACTGTTAGAAATTATTCCAGATTTTAAAATTAAATACAGCAAAAGAGAGAAAAAAATCCTAAACACTTCAAAAGATACTGTATAAATTCATGCCTTATCTAACCCTGAGATGAGTGAGAAAGCCTGATCCCTCCCTTTGTATCTGTTTGTCCATCTAGCACCTGAACTCTGTTTTAAAAAATCGAGGTGTCCTTTACATGGATTTGATGAATTGTACTCATGACAAAAACTTGGCATGGCTTTAAGGTACTCCAGTATGTGAAGGTCACAACTATTTAAAGATTAGGCCACAAGTGCCCACACGGAGGTGTAGTAGATGTGCTAAGCTGCTGTATACTTTTATTTTCTGAAATACTTGCCTACTCTAGTAATTGCTTTCAAGATATGACGGTGCTCCTGTTCTGGCCTGCTGGTTGAAGGGCTGTGTCACCACCAAATAGCCAGAAACCTGAAAATGTACATGTCCTGCACAAAATAAAGCAGATGACAATCATTTTCAATCAGAGCACAAAAGTGTGAAGTCTTAGCACAGTTTTCTATTTTTGCCACTAAGAAAATGTAAATATTACTGGATAGTTGGGTGCCGTGCTAGGAAACCAAAATTGCCTGCAAAAGAGGCAAAGCAAGGATACAACCCATGTAACTGTTCCATATTCCTTCATGAACTTCATGCCAAACCTGAGGCTGAGAAAGTATTTCTGCCCCGACGGTATTCAGGCTCTGCTGCTGATGCTGCTGAGCATATGTGCCTCTCCCCACCGTGTACAATGTGCTTGGCTGGTGTCAGGCTGCCTGGTGGCTCTAAGGCACATCAGTATTACTGTTATTATTGTTGTTCTGGGTGCATTTATAGCATGTGACTGCCTGTTACATTGAGACTTGTCCACTCTGAATCTAAATCTCACCGAGACAGAGTAGGGCATGATGAGACCCGAAGTCACTAAGGGGTATTCTCCCGGGATCCGCATTGAGAGCAATTGCAGGGTGCTTGTTAGAGCTGCCTTAGCTTCCTTTTGCTCTGACCGTGCTTTGAGCATCCATGTTTTAAGAAGTACAGTTGCATTGAAAAGGCATTTATTCACTGTAGAATACGGAACTTTGGAAGTAGGTCAGTGGCCCAATGAGAGGTTCATGGGGGAAAAGACTGAGAGACCAAGGGCTCGTATTAAAATAAACCAAACATATTTATCACTGTTGTTTGAATTTAGCTGTTTGGTTTTACCATGCGTGCTGTTCCTATTTCCAGTATCTTAATCTGTCATAAAGATAATGGTCTGTGCCTTTATAAACTCCCCTGCTGCTCTCGAAGGATGGTAAAAGTTGGCCGGCTACATCGAAATTAAAACAAGTACCTGCGAATTACTCACAGATTATTACATGTGCTTAATTTGGATTCAAGCTCCTCACACAGCAGAGTCCTTCCAGTCCGGTTTTAATAGCAAACGAAGCTATTTAAACAACAACAACAACAAAAAAAACCCCAAAAAACCCAAACCAAACACACACCAAAAAAAGGCCCTGTCCTTTCCCGCAGCGTTACCTTTGCTGCGGGGGGAGGCTGAGGAGGGAGCGCCTGCGGCGGCCTGGCCCGGCTGGGCCCGGGGCGGGGAGCGCGCCCCGGCCGGCGTTCCGCCCTGGGGAAGGCGGTGCTGCCCCAAACTGTGCCGTCGGGACCGCTTCTGCGCTGCCGCCCGCGGGCTGGGATGCGAGGCCGGATGAGCTCGGGAGGCCGGAGGGAGGGCTGCGGGAGGCAGCCCGGCGGCGGCGCGGGCCGCGGGGGCAGGAGACCCGCGGGGAAGGGCCGCTGCTGCCCCGCGCCCTCCCCTCCCCGAAAACACCCCCCCTCCCCGGCGCTGTCGGAGCCGAGCTGCCTGTGCCCGCCGGGCCTTGCAGGGTCGCGATACGTTGGGGAGGTTTCGGCAGCTCGCCCCCCACCCCCGCCTCGCCACGCTGCGCGGAACCGGGCGGCCCCCGCGCTGCCCCGGGCTGCAGTGTCTTGCAGCGGCCCCGGCTGCCAGACCCCGCCGAGAGCGGGGAGCGGGGGAAAAGAGGCACTGGCTCGCCCCTGCTGCTAACGAAGGATTGTCATTAGCGTTGCGTGTGGCATGTGCCATTTACCCCCGCCGTAAAACTAAAATTAGCAAAACGTCAGGAATGGAAAGATTGATTCACCCAAGATGCAATTATCATTTAAAAAGTGCTTGATTGAGGTGCTGATGTTCAGTGATTTATTCTGCATACCATATACATAATTAAAGTAGTGTAGTGGAGTAATTTATCAATCTAGTTTAGACTAGAGGGGCAAGGAAGGGAGCTGCCGCCGCCGCTGCTGCTGCTCTATGTTTGTTTTATTAAAACGCTTGCGGGATCTGATCCCGCCCCCTTTTTGCAAGAGTGAAACTGATTATTTCTCCAGCTCGGGAGGAGAGAGTCATTCGTTTGGGATTGTGGGAGAGAGAGGGAGAGAGAGAGACGGAGAAGGAGAAGGAGAAGAAAAGGGAGGACGAGGGAGCGAAGCAGGAAAGGACACCTCCTCAGGCGTCTAGTTTGAGCCCCTTCCTCGCCTCCCCCTTCCCCTCCGCGATGTTACAAAGGCAGTGAGCTGCTCGCCTTTTCCCATTCGCCTGCTGTCACTTCCTTCCTGGACGCTTTCGGGACGAGTCCGGTTACTTTTAATCCGACCAGCAGCTCAGCCACTTTCTCCTCCTCCACGCTGCACACACACGCAAGCACACACACACACACATACATACACACACCCCAGACATCTCCTGGCTGCTTATTGGATTGACTTTGAAGGTTGTGTGTGTGATTCAAGGAGGCTGCATGTTGAACCAGGTGGTGAATACTTAAGGCTGGAAGAAGTAAAGGGATTTTTTCTTTTTCCTATGAAAGGAAAATATCTCAAGGACTAGTCTGATCATCCACTCAGCTAAATGTTTATAATGTAAGTACATGTCAAATTCAGCATCGAAGTAAAATATAGTGGGCATGGTACAAAAGCCCTCTGTACATTTCCCATGGCGTTTGAAGAATGCATCAGTCATTGTGTGTGGACTGGGGTTGAGGTTGCTTGCAGACTTTTTGAGAGTATGGGTGTGCTGTCAATTGCTTAAAAGTAACTTTTTAGACAAGTAACATAGTTAAATCACTGCCTAGGAAATTATTGCTGACTGTCTCTATTGGTGTTGTAAGTGTTTAAACTTTTATGAAGTTAGCTTACATCATTTGTGTGCCTGATACTGTGAAGTGTTCAAAGCTTACTTGATTTGAATAGTTCACCAACTGCTATGACCTTGCAGTGCTTGCGACCCTGCTTTATCAGACTAAGGAAGCAATCCAGTTTGACTGAAATGCTCTTAAACTTCATTGTATCATAGGCTCTTCAGTTCTTGAGTTCAGGTAATGCTTGCAAGTGTTTAACTTTGTGCACCTTTCGTTTCAATACTTAGGTTTGAGGTGGAAAGACCCCTTGCACTGATGTGGGAATTTAAATCATGGGCTGCAAACCTCTTTTGGAATAGTATGCTTTTGGTCTTTGCCTAGTACTTTGAGTAATCTCTACATTTTTTAACACAAGAGAGTAGAGCTGATCAGCCTTACAAAACTGGCTGGTTTAGTTGCAGGGCAGTTACTTAGAGGCTAAGATAAAGTTTAATGTAAATGAGAGACTTATAAGACTATTTGTGCATTATGTAACTGTAATACTTAGCATTTCCCATAAAACTTGGTGTGACCTTCTATCAGCCTGAGAAACAAAACAAGTATAAAGACAAGCTAATAATTCCTTTGCAAAAAAAAAAAAAAAAAAAGCAGCATAATGCAAAACAATACTTAGTGAATCAGTGTGGGAACCTAAGCATTGTCTTTTACAGCAGAGTTCTACTTTCTTTATTGTATATAATAATTATTATTAGCAAATACCTGTATCCTGAAATTAAATAATGCAATACATAACTTAAGACTAAAGATTTAAGAGAATTAAGCAGAGGAAGGCACTTTGCCAGCATTTTCCTGGGGATCAGGAAAGAATCGTCTTGACACAAAATGCATTTTCCTAGCACATATCTGACAATCAGCTTAATGGCAAATGTCCTAGTTTCATACCTTCACTTTAAAAGAACTGCAAGATGGATGATAAACCAATTATATTAGATGCAAATGTGACTAGATTTCTTTTATTGGCACTTTCCTGGGTATTGTGGTTGAAGAGTAAAGATGTTTATATGGAGTATAATAACTCTAATCCCTAGAGGCTTGGCAGGGCATGGAAATATAACCACCTGTGAACCAGTTCTAACCTCTGTATTACATACATACTGATTTCCAGTTCAAACGCTCAGGCAAATGGCCACTTTGGGGATTTTTTATTCTGTAAACTGTTTTTGTTACACAATTTTAGGTACCTAACGTCAAGTCAAAAAACCCGCCAGACCTTCTTACTTTATCAGTGTTATTAAAATAGCTATTATATTATTCTTTCTCCGTTAATGGATACGTCATTCATATCGAGTCTAATACTGAAGTCTCTGCTCACACTTAAGTCCCTTTGGAAGTAATGGAAAAATTCTTTGAAGAAGAACTTAAGAGAATGGCCCATAGTTCAAGGTGTCTATCTTCCTTGTAGTATGCATCCTTCTATTTCAAAAACTTGCTGTTTATATACATTTTTAACTAATATGCCTAACATAGCTAGTATGAGAAGATAGTTCTGGTACCTGAACATGAAAACCTTCTTTCATGCAAGCAGTACTTAAACAGCTAGTCCCACTGACAACGCTGAGACTACTTGTGTGAAAATGAACAAGTCACAGGAATAACGATTCACAGGATCAGGTCCCTAGGAGACCTAAGCCTCTTGAGTGTCCCATAGCTCCCTTAGGACAGGGATGTAAAGAATGTCACTTTCGATGTCCTATAAATGAATGCAGGAATCAGATATGTCTGTATCCCCTTAAGATGACCAGTAAAAAAGGAAATTTAGGCTTAAGAGCCGTATAGAAATTGGTACTAAATGATGAATAGTTTGTGAGATTAAGTTTTTTAGAGTTATGTTCCCGAGCTGCTGGTTTTAGAGCATGATAAGAAAAATCATACAAATGCTTTCTTAGTGTGAATTTTCTTTCAGTATAGGATCAGAAAAAAATTCTTTTTTTTTTTGGTAACCACTCTTAATTTGTGTACCTGCAACATGTATATTCAAAAACGGAGGGATGTGTTCCTTAAATGGTTCTGGTTTTTAAAACATCTAAAATAGTATAGAGAAATTAAGCTTTCTGATGCTTTTTCTAAAAGTTTACCTCTGACAGATTTTGATAGCTCACTATTTAGCAGATAAGTGTAACTACATACAATCTTCGGAACTGAGCAGGAGTTGTGAACAGAATACTTTTGCCAACTTCATTTCTTTTAATTTTACTTTTCTCTGTAACAGGTTAATTTATTGTTTGCCAGAATAGTTCAGTTCATCTTCAGAGACAGCTAAGGATATTTCTACATCTCATTGAGCAAGAAGTTATTAACTGCTATTAGGTGCCCAAAAGAAAAGCATTTGGATTTTGATACATAAACTCCATTTTTACCTGTTGGACATCATTATTGTAAATTACATGATAATTTATCCAAAAATCAAGTAAGGTGTAGTGGTATTCTTTTGAAACACTGATTATAAAGATGAACATAAATAAGGTACTATATAATTTCAAGGAGTTTGTAGTTTCTGCTTCAGCATTTTGAAGAATAACCGAAGCAGTTATGTTTGTGATGTATTTTAATATTTTTAAATTTTGCTGTCTGATATCAGCAGAGAGATTTTGCTACATCCTCATTTAGGCTCTATAGCAACTTAGGTATAAAATACAAAAAAATTATATACGTAATTCAAATCAGCTAGAAAACTTCAAGCTTAATAGTAGGGTTAGTATTCTGGTATTTGAAAAGGGTGAAAACACAGTTTTGCATTTTATTTCAGAAACAAAACGGGCTTAGAAGAACTCTGGTCAGCATATGCAACTGATGATGCAAGTGCAAAACTGAATTTTTTAATTTTCTGTTTTTAAAAGGACCCAGGTAGAGTCCTCTGATAAGCTTTAAGGTAATTTTCTCAGAACTGATGGTCAATGTTGCATGTCGACAGGTGATTAGAAGCTAGTGTCTTCAGCTCTCCACTTTAATCTCACTGTCTCATTGACCGCAGTGCAGTAGAGCTTGTCTATTCACTAGGATCTGTCATCTTTAGGAAATCAGACCAGCTTATAGAGGCGATTCACAAAACCAACAGTGACAACAAAGTCTTATGTGCCTTACAAAAGAAGGATTAGGCAGTTCACATGTCATTTTGATTGGGCAGAGATAAAAGCTGATTGCTGCAGCATGGCAAGGCACACTTCAATTTCAGTTGATTATTTTATAAGACAACTATAACTCTGTTGCTTAGTCATTGTTAAATGCAGTTTGAAGGAAGGAAAATTCAATTTTATCATTACTGGTTTCATATGACTTTATAGTAAAAGGTAGAGCCACTTGTAGCATTGTATACAGATTTTTTTAAATGCTGGTTAATTCACCACTTTTGGTAAATGTATTTAAAATGTAGTAGATGTTTTTCCTGGGATTTTTTAAAAATATTTTTGCTTAGCTGATATCCTGTAATAGCAATTACAAGTTCTTAAAAGTGCCTAGGACTATACTAAATTCACTGCACTTACCCTGTTAAGAGCTTACGTGCAGAGGAAAGTGCATAAAACATGTCAGGGCTTTGCAGATTTATCAAGAAGTATAATAATAGAGGAACAAGTAAGTCATTTTAGTTTACCTCTATTCTGTTATTTTTAAAAACATAATATGATGTAAAACTATACTTTGTGTTGCGTATGTGAACAGAGTAGTCTAGTTTGAAAATAGTTAGAAAGTTAAATGTGGTCCCTATGTTAATAAATATGACATTTAGCAGTGAGAATACAGAGTTTTGGCTATTTGCATAATATAGTTATAACATACAGCCTTTAACATTTGGAAGTATGAAACTTCCAAGCTGATAACTTCTATGCTAATTTCTTACCATTTTTCAAAAGAAGAACTCTTTTTTTTTTTTGCCCAACTGATGCCTCCTAGTGTTTCACATAATAAAACACTAATGAGTCAACCATAAATGTAAACATTGTTTTTTTCATTGTCTTCCTCTTATGTGATACATAAAATTAATATTTATGTATTTAATTTTGTGTGTGCTATTATAATCAGACAGGAAACTCCTATAAATTCAGATGTTTTATCTTAATGGACACTGAAAGTATGTTTTGATTTTCTCTTATTCTAGCTTTGCCTAGCTGTATCTTGAAAAGTTTATGTTATATGAAAAGTACATTTTCTTTTTCTCCTTCTGCTTCCTATGTGCATTACACTAACTTCTCGACAATGTATTATGAGGCTCAAATGGGAATTTTAAAAATTTTGGTAGGATAATGTTTTGAAAAGTAAGCCCTTGGAAACAGGCAATAAATGCAATTTTAGAAATGTTTGAAATATCCTGCAGTACCTCACGGCCAAATAAGATGAAAAAGACTAGTCTGAGACACAGTCGCTCATTACAGTCCTTAAAGAATACCTAAGTTATCACATTTTGTAATTGTTCTTGGTTATTTTACTGCTGTATTAAAAAGAAAACTGTATTAGGACAGTCTTCAAATGTTGAAAATGTGCACTTTACACTTTAGATTGTAGATGTGGATGATCAGTACTTTTGAAAAGGAATTCATGTGCATAAAATATTGAAACAGAGCTTGAAGTTGTAAAGACTGAAATACAGTGTCCTTTTCCTAGAAGTTCAGTCTGGCCATAGGACTTGTGAATACCTGAAAAAACATGCAATTCTATTAGATTTATATCATACAACAGTAGAATATTTTATTTTCTTGACAGGAGGGTGTAATTTTCAAAAAGTTACCTAGCATCAGTGTGACAAAATACAACTTATGGGCCCCAGCTGTATATTTGAACTGTCAGGTACGGTCTTACAATGATAAAGAAGCAGCCAAGACTGAGTGCACTTTTAAACATTTTAATGTCACAGTTTTATGTAAAGTATGAGATCAATTTAATGATGACATTGGAAATACAGCCTGTTATTCTAAGACTTTGAAGAAAAGCAGTGAAATTCCTAGATGCTTGTTCTACTAAGGAAGCTTTAAAGAGAAATGAAATTACTTTGCAATTAAAAAATCCTGAGTTTACTAGTTAATATGAGTAATAAAAATTTGTGTCTTCTTCTTAGTGCACATATGATACATTTAGGTGCCTGCTTATAGATAAAATAATTGTTTCCCACTCTATACAGAGAGTTAAATCTACACATGCAGATCTCAGTCATGGGAATGAGTGTTTGGTTTTAGAACATATAAAAAATGCAGGTTTTAGGATTGTGTTCTGCCATCAACTCTGTTAGTATCACATTTTTCTCCCATTAGTTTCAAACTGCAAAGAGACCTGTCCAAGATCTGCCATTTATTTAAGCCACTAAACATCGGATAGTATCCAAGCCTTTAAACTTCCTTGTATCTTGAAAGAATTTCAAAGTATGCAAATGACACCCGCGATTCAGCCAGGGAGGCTAACATGCAAAAGTGATAGAATTTTCTCATATAGTTACATTGCTTCTTCCCTTGCGAAGAAAAGTAGATTTGCAAGAGAAATAAAGGGAAGCATAGACAAAAAGAATCTTTAAGGCAGTTCAAGTGTAAGACTGTTAATCTGAAATACAGCTAAACAAAACTCCACTAAGCTTTTTTTTTCCTTTTTTTCTCTCTTTTTTTTTTTTCCCTTTGCTTTTAACAAGTAAGTACAATTAGATTGCAGAAATATGTCCTAGAAAATTGTAGAAGTACATTATTTGACTTATTTAGAAACAGGCCTGGATAAATTATTTGATAATTAATTATTTTTAAATTGTATGGAATAAACTCTCATGCAAGCAGGATTCGGTAATCACAGCAGTGAGGTCTGTATAGCCTGGGCTCCTTTTGTAATTCCCTGGACAGGTGACTTAGCAGTCAGCTGCTTCAGCAGGGTAGGTGTGCTTATCTCTGCCTTCTGCCAGCTTCCCTGACATTGGGAAGAGGCTGCAGAGGTTCGAGCGGAGAGAGCTTCAGAGATCCTGGCCAGGACAGCAGGTCCTGGGAAGTCACTATCTACTGCTGGTGTTTAAGTTAACCGTAAGGCAGCCCAGAGATGAGAGACAGAACAGAACAGATGGCAGAAAGCTCCTCTGCCTCCTTTTCCCAGGTTATAAAGCATTGCTGATAGGAAACTTAGAATCCAACCTAACGGGTCTTCTGACTCTTGTTTCTTCAACTTTGTAATTGATTAAGTGAAGTTTATTATGAAAATGGTTATTAACCCAATGCCGGCGCAGGACTTCACCTCAGACGTTACTGTCTTTTATCTCTCAGCCTGTAATCACAAGATGTACAGTTAAGTAAACTGAATTAGAAATAACATTATTTATGTTTGCTTTTATAGATACAGGACGCATGCCATTTGTGGAACCCATGCTCAGTTAAATTTCGCTATTTACTTTTAAGTAGAAAATCGATAGCCATTAGCAAAGTATGTACAAAGGACAAGGAGGGAGAATTGTGAAATTGTTTATAAAACACATCTGGAAAAGTAAACATAATGCAGAACATTGTCCACGTGAAACATTACTTTTAGTAGTATAAGTAACAACACAGTAGCATGTGCTATTTATTTGATTTCTAATAAATTCTTCCCCCTACTGACAAATATGTTGTGATATGATATTATATTCAAAATAATGGTACATTATTTAAATCCAAATAATTTAGTTATTGACAGATCATTATGGAAATTAAAATGTGCCAGGACATATCCACCTGTGTAAGAAGCTAGGCTACAGCACTTTTAATTTTAAAATTCCATACAGACTTCTCAGTGGAGATTGTTTTAAAACATTTCACTGGAATTGGGTGGAGAAGCTGTCCCTGAAGATGGGGGGGTGTTGTAGAGAAACGAGAGGACACTGATGTTCCGGGACCATCCCGTAGCGCTGGCCACGCGTCCCCTCCAGCCTGGCATTTTAGCTTCGGACACGTGCTGCCAGGAACTCCCCTCTGGTTGCCGTAACCCTTGGGAATGCCTGGTTTGCAGAAAAAGTTAGTGCAGTTTGAGGACATTCTGTGAAACCAGCAGGAGACAGCACGTTCTCTACGCTTACCCCCAGGCCTGCTTTATCTCTGTCCATCCGTGTCCTGAACGGAGAGAAGTGGGAGAAATCGCAAAAAAGGAGGAAGGCTTTTAGGAAGGTTGGGAAGAATGTGGCTACGGACTGTTTGGTTAGATGGTATGCAAATGGAGGAGAGTGGACAGTAACGTGGTAGACGAACTTAAAACCTTAATCTTGCAGAGTTTTTTTCAAACAAATTTCCTGTTGAAGCGTAGAGAATTTGCCTTGCTATGAATAATCCTTAATTGCTACAGACACAGGGCAATGGTCGTACCAAAATAATAGCAATGATTGTTTAAATATGTTCTAGACCTGTAAGGAACTGATCTCTGAAGCAGTATTTGATGACAATCTCTTTTGCCCACAGAATCATGGAGAAGTGGTCAGTTTTTCCTTTACCTTGCTTATGTGTATAAGATGCAGACAAGGAATAGATAAAACATCAGAGTAAGGAAAAATACAGCTTATTACCCCACTGCAATTATGAACTAAATGTGAAACTGCACGCTTACCAAACTTATACATGACACATTTTTTATGTCAGAATACTAAGCCAGGGAATACAGCCTTGCAGTGGCATGCAAAATATACAACTTTATCCAAAGCACACATACAATAAATTTCAGAAATATGACCATGAATGTTAGTAAAAGCCTATGGACTGGTAGACTCTTTTAAAACTAAATAAGATGAAGCAGAATTTCATTAATGTTCCTGGGACCACACATTGAAAAAAATATAACCCAGGGTTGTTGGATTACTAGTACTCTTATTTATGTGGCATGTTGTAGCGATTGGAAATAGTTTTAAACTACATTTTAAAATGTGTATTAATTGGAAAACAATATTCCATTTTTTTCTGAAAAAGAAACACGATGGAATGATTGGCAAGCTACCTAATTAAAGCGGAACTGCCCGTAACTACATGTACAGAAATGGAGAATGCCTACCTCTATCCTTGGTAGGTAGAAACCTACATATCTTCACTGGGATAACAATAGGATCTGGCGTTTCTGTTTCATTGTTGATGCTGCAATAAAAAAGGTAATGCATCAGACAGAAACAGAAGAATATTCTTCTACATTTCCTATAATATTCTTGTCACACAACATGAAAATAGGACTAATATTTTTGTGTTTTTTCCAAAAGTTGATATTGACAAACCCAATAGATATTGCCAAATATAGCAATATAGATATAGCCAATTGATAGTCTCAAAGCCATGAGAATCTATCTTCAGTACAAGTTCCAGTACTTAAATCCCCATCCAGAACATTACATTTAGTTCAGTTATGCTTCCAGCAGATATTGTCACAAGCTCTGTATTACATTATGTGGTGATCAACAGAATAGTCATCTTGAAGGCATTCTTACTCAGTGCTATCTTTTCTGGAATTTCATGTATTTAAAAAAATATATCAGGGATAAGATATGGTGGTGATAGGCATAATGCAAATCCTTACAACAGATACAAAGAAAGCAACAGAATAAGTGGTATTTTTCATGGTGTTTTAATGCTATTAGCATTTTTTTCCCTACTGCTAATCCTGTAGGAAACTACTTAATTGAGAGCACCAGGATTGCTCAATAGATTCAGAGTGTGTTCTTTATTTAACATTTTTTTTTTTTGTCAATTAATAACAATATGAAGCAATACCTGATGCAGCAAAGAGGCATGACACAAAAGAAAGATACTGTGGTCTGTTTTGAAGAGCAGTGCTTGTCATGTATCTGGACAAGTGGTGATTTTCTGGTGCTGCCTTCTGTTACAAGTCGCTAAATGTTGTCTGTAAAGCAGTAGCGCTGTGTTGTACCACGTTTTTCTGTATAAGATTAAAGGCAAACCTGTTGTGAGACCATCACTACTTTACCCCAAGCAGGACATGGAATAGCACTTCTACAGATTTCTGATAAAAAGTAATTTTGAGGATGGTCAGGAAGAAAGTATTTGTTCTCTCCTTTCGCTCTACTGTTTTCCAGATGTGATCGGAAAGGGGAAGCTGTTCCACTAATGGGTCAGAAGATTGCTCTGTGATTTAAACATCATCCTAAAAATAGATCTTCCATGTTTGATATAAGTTAAAAATTTGAGGACTCTTTAAAATCACAAGGAATCTATAGACATATAGTTTTGTGAGATTTCCCTGCTGATACTTGTGAAAAAAAGAATCATCAGCATTCTATTTTCATATGTTGGTCTAAATGCTAATCTCAAATGCAGAACAGTCAAATAAATACCCACTATCGTGTCTGTTCACAGATCACATTTTGAATATATTGTGATCTAAACTAGATAGCTAAGATTAAAATACAGGCTTTCTATTGATAAAGTTAACATATAACACATTCAGTTCCAAAGTGTGCTCCAAATTTTAAAGAAGCTTCTTGAATATAATAATATTCAGCGCCACATGTAGCCCATTGGTGATTTCCGAGAAGACCAGGGACCAGAATCCTTCAATATGAATTCCAAAACTTTAAAATAAAGGGGGAATTTTTCAAATATAATGTATAACTTTAACGTATGATTCACTAATCATCATCCCTAAAAAGATAGATGAACTTTATGTGAGGCAAGAGATACAAGGTAAAAAACTCTGCAAATGAAATGCAGAAGCTGCACAACACTCCTATGCATAAAATATAAGAAAGAGACTCAGAACCTCTAAATGAAATCTTAAATGCAGCTGCAAACTTTCGTTCTGCAGGTCCGTTACTCAATGTCTCATTGGGGCAAGGGCAAAACACAGATGAAAATTGGCAACTATACTGAGATGCTGTAAAAGCTAAAATCTATTCAGCATGCCAGAATGTATCCACATAATTAGAAAGGACTTAGGGCAACACAAAAAAGGAGAATTTAGGTTTTACTTTTCTGTGTCCTGTTGCCTACCGGAATCTCCATCCCCAGATTAAGTCTATAAATTCTTTATAAGAACTGGTTTAACTTTTGTAGCAGAAATTCAGGATTTGAGAAACCCGATTTGAAATACTTCCTACTCTTAATTTAGAGCAGTTCACAAAAAGACAATAATCTCTTTCTGGAAAGGTCCTTAATCAGTTGGCTATAGAATATTCTGGGAGAAAGATACTCTCAGTTTCCAAATGTGAGGCCATCCCATTTTTGTATAGATAATTAAATATTCATCAAATGAAGGGCTGTAATTGAGTCATGTTTCACTGAAATGCCATAGTTCCTTAGCTATTGACTTGGTCTCTTGTGCTCTTTTATCTCTCTTACTCAAAAAATACAAGCCTTTCTGTGTTTCTAGTCTGTAATATAGCTTAAAACTACTTTAAACAACCAGTTCCATGCCATCTTTCCTATTGCATTGTCTGAAAAGTTCGATTTTACCTTATAAAATACAACATATAAGAAGAAAGTGCCTTTTGCTTTATCTTTACATTCATAAGTGTATCCATGTAAATATGTGAAACTAGAGCTTTTATAAATACCCCTGTGTCAGTCTTCTGCAATTTTAGTGGCCTCATTCTTTCATTTGAGTTTGTTTCTTGAACTGACTGAGACATACCATGCCTAGCAAAGCTCTGAAATCTAGGATAGGAGTTAGAAATATGAAGAGGTGTTTGAATATGAGGACAACGAGCATGCTGTAAATGACTAATGGATTGATTATAGGTTGGCTGAGACAGGAAGTACAGCTTCAGGGTGTGATAAATTGCTCAGGCTACCTAGGAGTGTTTAATAAACCTTTATGAGAACAAATAGTTCAAAAATAACCATTATGTGCCTATTCTCAGTCATCTTCAGCAGAGCTTGGGTGGTCCTTCAGGAAAGACCTTGTGGCCTAGCACGCATGCCTCTTCAGCCAGTTTCTTGTACAGTTAATGTGCCTGTTGAATATGTGGGTGTGAATCCAAACCTGACTTCCTGACCACATTATTATGCTTGAATTAATGAAGAAGAATAACAACTCTGGTTAAAAAGTTGTGCTGATATTCAGTCTTGACTAGTATTTATCCAAGAGCTTGAAAACAGCCTGTAAGTTGTAAAAATGTGCTGCCTTTATCTTTTCTTTCGAATATAATTGGGAAATTCCAACTTCACAAATACAAAGAGAACTTACATCCACAGATACTAATATGTTTATGTAACATTATTTCAGATGTAACTGAATATATGAAAATATGTCCTTTGCTCATGTATTCCAGTGTAACTCCACTGACTTGATGACCTACTAAAAACTGCTTTATATACAGAGTTATCATTCATGTTGTTAATTAACATCCACCTCTTTTTCTCAGTTCCACTTTGACTCTTTTTCCAGACTCATTAGAAACAAAGGTACCATTTGAATAGAACATTTCAAAAGAAGATCTCCTTATCTTCTCTTCTGGACAACACTGGGAAGAGTATGTAGAGATCTACCACTTCTTTGATCAAGAACATTATAAGCAGACTTAAGCAGTTTTCAAAGTCCCACTTGGGCATTAAAGTCTGTACAATGTGCGGCTGCCATTCACGCATCCTGAAATGAGATGGAACATGAAGGTGCATTATACGCTGTTCTAGAGGTTTTCTCAGACGAGGCGAGTATACGTCAGCTTCAGTCTGCTAGATGTTAATTGTACTATGTAATGATATATACGAGTTTTATAAATATCAAATAATTCCATTTTACAAATGTGATTCTGAAGTACCATCAGAATATTAGATAGTCACTGCATATGGAATACATAGCAGGCTGAGACCGCTGGCCCCATGAGGCTTCCAGATGCTCTAAATAGATGATTTGAGCTGCTCGGACCATTAGGTGCTATACTAATCTTTACTCAGCTGGCAGTCACATCTTATTCCTGATATATAAAGCACAACAGTGTGTAAAACATCAGTGCAAAATTCAGAAGAGTTTGTATGTCCTTGTAGTTGGCATACTGTTTTCTTTAAAAAAAAAAAAAAGAAAGAAATGCACTTCCATGTCTATTTGGTCTATCGTCAAGTGATTAACTGAAAGGGAAAGAATGTAAGTTACTTTACACCTGAAATAAAAGATTTATTTTAGAGACTCAGCAGAATTTCTGAATCTATTCCTGAGCATGCAGTTCTGCTGGCATGATGAGTCAATATCTGGGAGTGCTTTTTAACTATGAGTAAGACCAGGTTCTCCTCTTATATGAGAATACACAGCTACCACTATTTGGGGTACCGTTCTGTACTGAAGACTGTCACTTATTGATCCTTTTTAGAGCCAGCTTGGGCTCTCAATCCATACATTCAACAGTAAAAACTTGAGAGGATACAAGCAGCAATAGCAAAGCTGACCCCGTCACCATTTGTGCTAATTTAACTCATCAGGCTCACCAGTCCTGTAATGCACATTACAGGATGTAATGTAATATATATATATATAATGTAAATAATGTACTAGCAGGTTAATTTGTTTAATGCCAGGTCTAGGTATAACAGTATTTTTATTTGAAAGCAGAGCCAAGCAGAGGAAGGATATTCTAGCATTTAGGATGGCAGCCTGGGTTTGGACAGTGTGATTTAACTCTTTCTTCCAGAACCTATTTTAGATGACTTTGAGGATTTCACTTTGTTGGTGCATCGGTTCCCTGTCTGTAGAATGAGGATGATATTTCCCTGAGGCAAATTCTGTGGGACCCAGACACTGTGGGAATGGTGGCCATGAGAGTACCATAGGGAGTAAACAAGACATCGTAGAGTATAAATATGTAGTTCCTTTTGGAAAGTTAGTCTAAAGCAAAGCATACAGACTGCAACAGACTCTTCGATAACTTCACTTTTGTTAGGGAACCATTTTAATTGAAGTGTAGAACTTTCTGCTTCTTTCTGTCCATTTTTCTTCTACTTCTTTAGTTGTTGTGCCAAGGTATCCATGTGTGTTTCTTCCACTGTCATCTGGCTCGTTCCCAGCAGATGCACACAATCTGTTTTGCTGTCACTGACAGAGCTCAGTTTATGGAAAGAATGTGACAGAACATGCTGCTGTAGTCACTTATACAGGATTCTCTTTTCTAAAAAGTAACTGAGAATAAATTAGTTCTTTTTATTTTTTTTATATATTGTTCAGTCATAGGCTTTTATCCAGGCTACTCTGCACCAGGTTAAACGGGGCATTTTTTTAACATCTTAGCTTTCTTTTTCGTTCTTAGTTTGTAAAATATAGATTTGTCAACAATGTATATAGGAAATCATCACATTACATTGACAGACCTCAGTTTCAAGTGGCGGCCATTGTCCTGGCCATTCTGGAATAAATGTAATAGTCACAACTCTTATTTAGAAAATATTATAGTATTTCTTTTAAATTTTATATCCCAATTTATAAATGTTGCTGATCATCCAAAAATAGGGAGTCTTAAGCATCCTGCATGCATATGGAACATACAAAAGGGTATTGTATAAGGGGGTTGTGTTCCTTCTAGTGCAACGTACTTGTGCCATAAGAGGCTGAGTAGATACAAATAGCAAAATGAAATTTGACTATTTTGGACTTTGTTGCCTACAGAAAATAAACTTAAAATACAGTTAACGTTACTGCTTATTGTTGTGTTGTGGTACAGGTCCTAACAGAGATTAGGGCCCAGAGTGCATGATGCGTAATGCATATAAATATACATTAATGGACAGCCTCTACCTCAAGGCATTAGCAGTATGAATAAACAGAGTGAACAAAGAAGGTAGAAGGAAAAGAAATGCAGATAGTTTCACTACTATGAATGCCTTGCAGTCCTTCTCAGTGATGAGTAGAAAGAGTTGGTGTGTTAATTAAACTGTATGGAAGGCGTCTAACCAGCATAATATTTTATGAGGTGATGGGGTGTTCCCATTACGTCTTTGCTAGAGGAAAATTAATCAACAGCTCAAATTTGGTAAATGTAACTTTGAGTTTCCACTTTGCTGCTTTCTACTTCCACCCCAATGAGGACAGAGATGACAATAGCAAATTTCACACTGGGCTACTAAGGTTATAGCCTAAGCCGTTAAAAAACTGTTAACATTAAATATGTATGGGCACATTAGATGTTTATTAAAGAATAGAATTTGTTTTACAAGCTGATGTTACCTTTAATCCTATTATTTTCATGCTTAATGATCTAACTTCTCTCTTTGAATTATACTTTGTTCAGAGGGGTTGACGTCTCAGGGTTCTTTTTCATCTATAGCTAAAAAAAGTATCTTCAACAGTGGAAACCTCCATTAATTCCCAAAATCAAAAACTAATTTAATGAGCTTAGTGACTTGGCCGCATTTGAAATAGCTGCATATATACCTTAACATAAATTAAATATATTTAAAGAAATTTGATCAGTATTTCTCGGATGTATTTTTAAACACTATTTTGTTTTGGGGAGTGCTTTATATACTTAAAACTCTGAATTCATATCTTTATACCTCACATAATTGCAGATTTTATGTTATTGATAGGGTATATATGTCAAAAAGGCTACCTAGAAATATGCTACAGTGGTAGACTGCCATGTTAACTAGGCTTGTGGTTTTTCTGTAAAACACTTCCTATGATCATGTACATATATTTATACATATGTACATATATCTATATATCTGTGTGCTTTATATACAAATATATATGGTTTTCAAACTATGCTTGCATGCCTCTGGGTACGCCTTACACTGTAAATAAATCTGTCAAAATGTCTCTTCACAGTTAGACCTCATAAAAATAATCAGTCCATAAACACGTGGTGCTCTTTATTCACATATATACAGTTACTATATAAAATGAAATTCTTTCTCCTGTTGTTCTAGACTTACAATCCTTCTATATTATGAGTTAGAAATACAGTATTTTTTGGGTTTTTTTGTAAGTACTTTTATACTTGTTTGTGGGGGGGGTATGGGAATTATATATATAAGCATCCTAAACATAACTTTTTCCTGGTTTTTTAGGCAGGTTGCATCAGAAGATAACTGTAAGCCCTAGTTTCCATATCTATATTTTTAATATTATTTTTTGTTACAAGCTAGATCTTTCTAGGGTTTCTGAAAAAAATACTGACTTTTTTAATTAGTTCTAAAATTATTTTTGGATGGGAGTCATTAATATGTGTATCTCTAAGAGGCAAATATTTTCGGTATATCAGTTATCACACATAACGTAAAAAGAAAGCTAAGAGGAAATCGGGTCCTCAAATGGTTTCTTTTGCTACCTCTCTGCATTGATTGCTAGGCACAGTTCAACTCCAGAAATATTGTTGCCACTTAGCTATCACACATTTAAGACCCAGATTACAACAGGAGCAATACACCTGTTAGTCAGGCAGCAAGAAGTGAATGGGATAATTTAATACATTTCTAAAAGGACAGAATTTATACCCTGATATGTGTCGCAAGAATTGATACTTCTACGAAGAGTCAGGAAAGAGGCCAAAGACCAGATGAAAGACTATGGAATGTGACACCCTATCGTTATTTGTGACCTGTATTTATCTTGATTTTTTTTAATGCACTGTCTTTTAAACTTAAGCACATCAATTATACTTTCTTTGTAAAAAAACAACCTATAAACTGAACAGTTCAGCATAGCAATAAATTCTTTTTAGATCCAAATGCTAAGCACAAGAATCTCAAATCTGTTTGCCTCGTACTTCACGGTCCTACTTGGAACCTGCTACAGTATAAAAGAAGAAATTTAGACACATCCAGATTGGACAAATCAGATGATAAATTCCAAAGCTGAAGACTTATGATATAGAACTCTATTCTGTAAGTTTACCAGTTTCAGAGTCTGTTTCAGACACCAGTGCTGATCTTAGCTGTAAATGTATCACAAGTAAGAAGATGTAAAGTCGAGATTGGGGTTTTTTTCTGATTTTATACATAGTTAATAACTTAAGTCTAAAAAAACAGATCCATAAGGAAAGCTGATCAAGTGATTAGCTGAAAAACAATAGGCTGGGAGCTGCTTTTCCAGAGACAGTGCTGGGTTTAGTTTACATAGACTAGGGCACTTAACTTTGTATTCCCCTTACATTGAACAGGGATTAGTATTTTCAGTCTCCAAGTAATGTTTCGGGAATAAATATTGATAGTTACTGAAGTGATGTTATGAAGACATCTGTGTATCTTCGGATATACAAATATATAGAATAGGTCAGTAAGTCCTGTATATGTTTGCATTTTATGCTTTCTAACACTATTAACAGTAACTTAGAGAACTGGAAAATACCATGAAAGGGATTAGTTTGGTGTATGATTAAAAACTGGAAAATTAAGGTAAAATCAATACTGAAAAATTACATTTTCTTTCTTTTCACAAGGTGGAACAGTAGGGGCTTTTTCACTTGAAAAATACTTTCCGGTGCCTTGCCCGTAGCCTGTTTCCAATGCGATATGAAGCAGATTTTTTCCCTGTATCAGCGTAGATGTGAACCTTTCATGAGCAGAGACAACCTATTTTTGTGATGTGAGCTGGCCTCAAAAATGTATTATTCATTGAGTAGGGCTCTTCACCAGTAATGATAGCTTGGATTTCTCGGGCTAGTACTGCCCCTAGTGAAAGCACTGTTTGATTGGGGAATTTTTTCTTTTTAAAAATACATTTACCCTTTTTCATCTGTTTGCAGCAGGATGCAGGACCAACACATGACTCAAGAAGAAATTGCACTTATCTGCAATCTAAGAGAGAAGGGGATTGTCTGGTTGGAGCCAGAATTGACCACTGACTCTTAAACAGCACAGAGATTTGGCTGTGGTACGCTGTCATGCTCCACCTGCATAATTCTCATAAGTAGAAGTTGCATGTATTTATACAGTGCAAGAGACACCTTAGAAATGATTCATTTTGAATCCAATCACTATATTCAACAAACAAAAATGTCAGTAATCAATTCTCTCGTCAATTCTATTATGGCTTTCCATTTCTATTACGATTTGTCCTTGGCAAAAATACAGACAGTGCTTTAATTATGAATTTATTATTCTGAAGAAAAATACTCTATTTTTGAGTGTAGTTTTCATACTAGTCAGAAAAATAAACCATGTTAAGTGTGTTAAAATGGCTGAGGATGAAGCAGCCCTTTGGTAGTAGCATTTCTAAGTTATCTTAAAAACAGCTTAACTGACAAAGCTAGCTAATACCATATTAACTTTTTTTTTTAATTGGCAGAGTTATTAAGCTTTCAAATACACTATCTTAATAACTGTTCCAATTTTTTATTTCTGTTAGCTAAAGAATGTGAAAATAAGAACAGACAGATAGCTTTGTTGTTTCCAAAGTCTTATAATTCTGTTTTAGTTTGTCTGAAAACTTAACTGTTAAAGTATGAAATGTAAACAGCTGCAAATATAGCTCTCTGGTTGTGCAGATTCCTACTGTATAGAAAGCATCCCTTTGATGGGATAAAATGAAACCTCTCTGTTCACTATTTTTCATTAGAGTTAGCAGTATAAATAGCAATCCACCATATAAATTTACTTTCTTTATGTTTTTGTGACAAGGCATCAGTAGGAGATAGAACTCCAATTCTGAAAAAAATTTAAGCACAAGAAACCTCTTACGTAAATGGTCGGTTAAATAATTTGTATCCCAATTAAAGTCATGCCTAGACCAGACCCACTGGGCGCTCAAGCACTGAAGGATCTTGCCGTTATGTTGAACAAGAAGAGCCAGGGCATTTCTGGAGCTGAGAAGAGAAACAGTTCATTACAAGAAGGTAAAAGCAGATGTTTAAGAAACCTTTCAGCTTATCTCCTGGCAGCAAGATCACCTTCAAATTTTCAATATTTGCTTAATTTTTATGGTGTTTATCCATACCGGGCATGCAAGGCAAAGAATTTTTCTTCTCTTGTGCATAGAGGACACTTCCTGTAAACAGGAGCCGGGTCATGGACAGAATGATTATATACTTACATTAAAAAAAAATGCAAAGCAGCAAGCTGATCTTTCATTCCGTATCATTAAAAAGATTTTGTCCACTACCGCTTTCAGTGAGAAGTGCTGCACACAGTAGCGTCTCAGTAAATCAGGAAACAGCTATGTGTGTAGCTATTCCAGCATTGCATTGAGCTAATGTTTTCCTTCCCTAAATACCCAACATTACATAATGCCACTGAAAAATCTTTTTACAGAACTGAAGAATACTCAAATTGTTTAAACAAACTTAACTGAGAGGTCCCTTCCTTTATGCAGTAAGGCCTGGTGAGAGTGGAAGGTCTTTTTCTGGGTGATTAATGTTTGCCTCGTTTTGCTTTCTTTGTCTACCTCACTTGATAAAAAAATATGTAAGCAGCTTTGTACGTTTCTATTCTGAATTGTTGGAGTGTGAAAAGGCATTCTGTGAAAGCCATTTCTCTTCCTGAGCTAGACTAGATGGTACATGTAGTTGCACTGCCATCAAGAAAACTTGTGTTACTTTCCACTTAAGCTTCTCTCCCCTTTTCCTGCAGCCTTGTTAGCTCAAGAGAAACTTTGCTCCACATCAGAATATTCACCAAACCTGTTCAGTCAATATTCTGACATCCTGAACTGCCAAATTTTCACTATGAAGTCGAGAACATTACAGAAACTGTTCAATACAAAAACCCCAGACCAGAAAGTTTCTTCCTGTTTGTATGAAGCCGAGATAAAGATCCATGTTATGACAGTTTAATTTTGTACCTTTTATGTACAAAGCTTCTCTTAATGAGGTTTTGAGGACACAGTAATCTAGGTGAATTGTGTGACTGTGTTCAGGTAAGGGACCAAAGCTTTAGCAGAGGACCTGAATTCTTTTCCCAACTGCTTCTGTAGACCTGCTGCATAACTCATAAAACTCCATTTGAAAATTCCTCCTTTTGCTGTAAAACTTCACTAGTTACTGTAAGTCAGAAGTGAAAAGCCGGGACTGAAAACTTTATTTTATTACATACGTTATTTGATAATCAGTATACTATTTTCAGAAGCTTCTGAAAAAATAACACTTGTCATTTGAGAGCTGCAGCTGTTAGTCTGTTGAGACATAGAGGGGATGGGGCATATATTGAATTATTCATGAAGGCTACTGCTATAGTTGACAGAAGTTCATCAGCTAATCCCCCCACTCCATTCTGAACTTTCTTTGAGACTCAGTCAGGCTGTAGGGGTACAAGCTGTTACTTTTAATAATCATGCTACTCGAAGTTTCCTATACTGTATACCTCACACAAGCTTTCTCTTTTAAGAAAGTTATTTCTTGTTCATTGGGGGCTGATAAGTGCTGAATTTTAAATACTTTAAATCACAGATAATGTGAATAATTTGATATGCTTTCAAGATGTAACTGTTATATAAATGTATTAGAAAATATATGTAATGATGCTTTATTACCTGAATTCAGTTTGATGAACCAAACACCCCTGACATTTTAATTGTATACGTATTTAATATTTTCATGATTTAAGAACACAAGGAGGATTTGTGTGCTATGCCTTACAATACATTTTTCAGTTTATAGGCCGATTCAACACGCACATAATGCAAGGAGATCCTAGTTTGCACAAGCACGGGGAAATAAAGTACTTTGTATTGCAAACGCTCAGCCTCATGGCTGCGTTAGCCAACTATTTTGCTGTGCAGACTATCAGATTAACGACGAAAATATTTTATGGTTCTTCAAAGCAGTGCTGAAGTTCAAGGTTAGTGTGGCAAACACCAGAATCATGTCATGAAGTCCGTGCTTGCGGCGGGTGTTGCAGGAATGCTAAATATCAAAGACTTCATCCCAGTTTGAGCGATAAGGAGCTGTGTGCCTCTCACTCCCGGGATTCCACGAGTGTAGCTCTGTTTCCGCGCAAGCAGGACTGCTTCAGCCGCAGCGAAAGCCCAAATCTTACCGGTGTGTATTTGTTATCTTTAGGAGACTCTTCTCTCTCTTTACATGTCACTACAGACTGATTTGGGGGATTTGAGTGCAGTAGGAAATTGTAGTAAAAATTCTGATGTCCAGTTCATTCCCATCTCCTCTGTGGAGATTTCTGCAGTGAATGAGATTGAAAAAATGTCTTTTTAGTGGTGTGCTTGATGCAGACAGTGCCCTTATTTATCCTGTGATGACCTCATAGCAGCAGCACATGCCCTCTTGATGGAGAGGATTATTGTAATTCCGTCCTAGAAAGGCTTCCAGCAGCTCAGCTCTGTCACTTGCAGCCTGTTCAGAATGCAGTGGCACACTCCCATCTTGAGCAAATACGATCATCCCTCTTGTACCTTAACTCATGTACTTTGTCTGCTATGAAGTACTGTTTGATTTTAAAGTTTGCTCTCTTAGTTTTGAAATCCTTAATGGTTTAGATCCTGGCTATTTTCAAGAACTCCTCCACAAATATCATCTTGACAGATATCACCACCCCCATAGCACATTTTAGGAATCTCAGCATCACATCTTAGGTTGGCAAGTTATGTCCTTTGCTGTGATAGGCCTTCAGTTAAGGAACTCCCCCAGGAAATCTGTCTTGAACCATATATCCTTATCAGAAAACATTAAAATTAAATTTTTGGCTACTTATTTTTTCTCCATTATTATTTTTCAGCGTAATTCCTAGTAAGACCATATTTATTATTGTTGCTCTCAATATTCTCCTTGAGATTGTTATTTCAAATTTTCTTGTTTCCTTATTTGCAGCGTAACCTAAGCATGTTAGTGGAGTAGTTATTGACAGTGAACTTCTTAATGATGAGTTTCATGTCGCATATAAGTGTACAAGCCTCTCCATGTTAACATACACGGTATGTCAACATAATTGCTTAGTAAATGAGACATGTGGGCCGTTATTACATTTAATGTATTTTTTTTAAATTGTGTTTGAATCCTTATTCCACTTCCTTACAAGGAATTATTCCTTTCTTGTTCCCATTGTGCAATCTAAGTCACTAGTTTTCAGCTGTACAAAGCTTCAGATGGAAAGGAATCCTCAACTTTGTTTGCTCATTTTGCTGTCTGTTAGTATTGCTACTTCTATTATAGTCCTTATAATTATGATGAGATGTCTACAGCTATGTTTATATGGTGCCTAATTTCCTCCATTGATGATAAAGTAAGCCTACGTTTGAAGATGCTAAGATTAGATGCCAAATGTTGCTGGCCTCAATGAGGTCAGGCTTGTGAGCATTCATAAAGTACCTTGTGCGATACATAAGGCTTTTTTCTTCAGTGCCATGTCTGCATTTTCAGTTGCATTTTTCACACCTGAATCTAGTTGTGGAATCGGTTGGGACACTTTTTACCACGTCGCTCTAAATACTGTTCCATGCACTGGTAGTACCGCCTTTCACCTGAATACAGCACCTGTATTTAGATGCGTGCAACTCGTGTCCACCAAAGGTCTGTGAACGGCATCAAGGATTTGCTTTTGAATTTCTAATGTATTCATTGATTTCAGATTCCCATTGGCTTGCTTCGCTCATTGGGACGCAGTAACGTCGTCTGTGATTTCATTCATATTAACTGTTACATATGTACTTAATTTTAGGTACATGAGCAGTTCTGCAGCCTTCACTGAACTATTCAAGTGTTTCAAATTAGGCGTATACATTCGTGCTTGTGGGTTTGGGGCTACAAGCCATAGTACTGCAAAGGCTTACACATTTGTTCAAGTTTGCTATGTTTGGAAGATGTACTGATGTGGCAATTATTTTTGCCAAGTAAAATGCCCCCCATTAAGCCTTCACTGGTTGGTGTGATGGTGTGCTTTTAAATTATTTTAAATCCTTTGACTTTTAAAGTATTTCATGGATGCAAGTTACTTAAATAGTCTGATTGAAATGATCATAATTCAGAACATTTTCTAGATGTATTACTACAAATTGAAAGCTAGACTTAAGAAGAAAAAAAAAAAAGGTTGTTGGTGGGGGATTTTTTCTTAAATCAAATTTTACAAATCAGTTATTTCCGGAAAAAAGAAGGAAATGGAGGAAGCTGACATGCATACCTGAAGCTAACTTTATTATATTTAGATCCTTCTAAATTTAACTTCAGTACAAACTCCTTGTTCAGCTAGGTCAGCTAAATAGATTATTTTTTAACATGTTTTTTTGTCTTGTTATTTTTAGTAGCCTTCTGATGGATTACAGTCAGTGAGGATACCAAGGAACTTTTTAGCACAAATAATTCTTGAAACAATCCAAAAGTATTGCATATTATTAAGCCGGGAATTTACAAATCCTCATTACTGGATAGTCTTCAGGGTAACTTACTCTTAATCATTAGGCCTTGAACCACAATCCCAGATGAATGTGGTGTTTTTAATAGCACTGGTTCCTATGAGCAAATTTTATTGTGGCATCGTGGAATACCATGCATTCTTTTGCATTATGATTTATTCTCCCTAGATACAAAACTGTAAAAGAGATGTGTTAATCTATTTTTATTCAAAGTACAGAAATAGCTCTGTTACAGTTCAGGGATTGAATAACCAGTATGAACATACTACTCGTTCTTAGTCATGCTATATCTGATGCTCACAGTAAGAATATTGATCAATTACAGATACAGATATGCAGCACATTTTACAGATCATTCCTAAATAATATGTTCTTCTGTTTCAGACTGTTTTTTCAAAACACTGTTGTAAATCAAAAGCATTAAAATTGCTCCATTAAATAATAGATAATGTGCTTCAATGCTGGTTGCAAATATGTGCCAGAAAAATACTCACAGTGAGCTGACTCAAAATTATCCTGAAAGAATGACAATATTTTATATGATTTTTCCTTCTTGATTGGATCCTTAGGACACTGTTCTTCAGGGATTTATGCCCTACATATGTCTGAATTTATACAACTAGAAAAGAAATGTGTCAGAATGCAATATTTATCTCTAAATTGAGGGAAACTGTTACTCACTTACGTGTTTTTCGGCATGCAGTTAGAAAGCGGCTGTTATGCAGTGCAGAAAGGAGAATCAAGGCAGCTTAGCTGGCTCATCTGTCACTTACCTGGCTGATAACCCAGGCTGACTGTGACCTTGGCAGCGCTGAACAAGTAAACTTTGTGTAAGGATGAGCTGTTTTCAGCAATTTCTCCAATTTATTAGACGCAAAAAAGCTTTTCCCTTAACAAGGAATGCATATTTTCTTTTTCCTTCTTATCTTGAACAAATGTATTTAAACAAGCTGCTGTCCAGGACCTTCAATTCTCTGTTTCTCGTTTGATCTCAGTCCTTTCTGTAGTACCCTGGGACGTGATGGAATGCATAAGTGAAGGTTACTTCTGGAGTAAATTTTGAATTTTGGCAAGTTCAGATGGTGTTTTTTAGTGACCTTAAGCTGGAAAATTGCATGAGAATGAACAAGGTGGCAGCAGGAACATATTTTTAATCTCACTGGCATAAGAAGAACTAAAATGATGAACTTTTCCCCCTCATCAAAGGAGATGCACTGCTGCAAAGAGACACAGTAGAGGTAAAAGGAGTGATGCCATGGGCATTACCCTGAGTTCAGGTACTAAGATGGAGGACACTAGAGAAGTCAGATGACTGATCAATCAGAGCTTTTCTGTTTCTTAAATTTCTGTGTGTTTGGTTCTAATGGAAGCTTCAGGATACCGCATATAACATTTATTTACACTGCAGTTTTCCTTAAAAATATATGTAAAAGTTGGAACATTATTACACATTTTCAAAGTGTTTTCCTTTTCTCTTCCATTTTGTGTAACTAATGCATACAGCATTTATGGCCAGCAAAAGGGAAATAAGATACATGTGCACAGATGCAAAAAGTCAGAACAGAGACTTCAGGCAAAGGAAGTCAAGGGAAGTCAAGGGAACCCGCTTCATAATCTCAGATCAAATTATTGATAAGCAGCAAGAGATTAAAAATTAACTGAAGTTGTAGAATGTAGTTTCTGTAGGTCTGTGCTATAGCAAATCTTTAAAAATAATTTCAGGTTTACTGAAGACAGCAAGAGCAAAATGTTATACTACAGCACTACCAGATTTTCAGTTGTAGGGAATACACAGTCATTATTAAAATGGAAACTTGGAATTTTTGCATTATTATCTAGCTGGCAGAAAAGAAGAAGAATGTAGAACTAAACTACTTATTGTGACTGATCGTTGTTCCGTGAGCAGGGAAGAATTAAGAGGAGTCACAGCACACCGTAACCAGTGCACAGCATTGCTGAGATGAGCCACCATTTCTACGCAATGCACATATTGACCTGTCACACTTCTTGATTTCATAATATGCACAACGTGTAATCCTGCTGCGCAGATACAAACCCCACAGCCACAACAGTGGGTCCATTTTCTGCAGTAAAACGTAAAAAGTCATGCAGTTAGTTAAAAACAATGTGACAGTTAATATTAATTCTGTAGTTCACAAAGGATTGAAGTTTATAATACTTATAAAAAAATCAATCTCACAGAAGATATTAATTAAAATATATGTAATTACTTGCTAATGATCTTAATGTACTGAGTATATTGTATCGTATTTTTCACAAGGTGCTTTTCTTTCAGGGAGACTAGGCCCAAATTATACTCTGCTTACACCTAATTTTAGGTCTGACTATATTCTATAATGATTTTTACCCTGTTGAGTGGAAAAGTCCGTGCACTTCAGTTTAAATATAGCCAAAATTTGAGGGGGAAACCCCATAAAAATATAAGTAAATACATCACTATATTCTTCCATGCAGTTTTAACAGCAAACTGTAATGTAAAAATGTCCTTCCTACATTTAGTGATAATTTATTTTATCTGAGTGAATCTTGCAGACTGTACCTTGGAAAATGTAAGATTAATTTGTTTAATTACTGGCTATATTTTCAGGCTTAAGAAGTATCTTCTTGCTGGTAGCAAACATTAAACAATCTACTCCAAGTCAGTGCTGGTATTTGGCAGAAGCAGACTGAGGCTCAGCCTTGGAAAACAGATTTGACATTGGAACTGTTGTAAACAGAATGCTAAGAAACTCGATCTTGTGCTGCAGCACCACCTTTATCTTAACTACTTTTTTTTTTAAAATGCATTTGAAAGACAGTTGAATTCCATCAGCCAGAGAAAAGTAACGCACTAAAATACAGTCTGCTTTAAAATGCGAAGGTTTTTCTTTTTTTAATATGGTTCAATAGAAACTAAATTGGTGCATATGCTATAATTTTTCCTCAGTTTGGTCTCAACTAATCTCAACATCTGTACCCATTGAAAGTTACTATTTCTGACTGATGTATCTGTCCCAGAACTGCTGATTTACAATTCTAACCTATGGCATTTTTGAGGTCCTTCTACCCTTTTAGTCCAATTCCAGGCAGAATTTGACCACATCCAGAGCTGGTGGTGGCAGACATTTAAACACAATAAGCATCTGACATCTTCTCAGATTTGTTCGGAGTTGTTTCATACATTGCAGATCCTGCCTTCTAAAGCCTGACTTTAGACGAAAGCATTGCCTATCCAGATTTTAAGGAAGTGTTCAGAGTTGCTGATGGCTATCATTCTCCCTTATCGAAACTTAGTTTCTGACGTTTTCTGTCCATATGTCTGTCAGTGTGTTCCCTTGTGTATGTTTGCTTAATGTGACACATGCATGAGAAGGAACAAATAATTCTTCTGCAGCTT
This sequence comes from Phaethon aethereus, assembly GCF_964289735.1. Lineage (NCBI taxonomy): Eukaryota > Metazoa > Chordata > Aves > Phaethontiformes > Phaethontidae > Phaethon > Phaethon aethereus. The sequence continues at coordinate 85,777,220 of NC_138577.1, read as the reverse complement.
TGTTTTTTATTTTTATGTTAACATTCAGATCAACAAGGTTAAAAGCCATATTCCATGCATTATTGCAGGAGGGCAGGCAAGCAAATTTAATAACTTGTAGAAGTTTGCCTAACTTCAGTAAGAAGCTATGCATGTGTAGAAGAAAATTTGTTCTGTCATTTTCAACTGACAGAATTTATAGGAAATTGAGTTTTCAGAAATAGGAATTTCTCAACCTATTTAATAAAATGGACAATACCTAAATCATCGCATCACCCATCACTAGCAACAGAATAAAATCTCTACACAAAGAATAGCTATACTGTATGTGACAGAATGGTGTTAGGAAACACAATCTATTAGTATCAATAATGAAAGTGCCTCCAACTCTATCATGTTTTAGCACATTATAATGTAGTTATGTCCTGGTAATTAGCAATATTTTTGTGGATCGCTGATTTCTGATTTCTCACAATGTGAAAGCTTCTGTTCTAAGAAGTTCTTCTAGGAAGAATTGATAATAGAAGTAGTTTCTTAGTGGACATTTTTGATCTCTCCATCTCAAAAGAATATAGAGAATTTGAATTTCACCTATAAAACTTAATGACTGGGTAGGGTATAAAAAATGCATCTACAGTACATAAAACTCCATCTTTGACTGGGTTAAACTGTAAACATATATTCTACATAGTATTTTAGTGTGGAGAACTTTCTGTTCTGTCTTCTTTTGCATGATGCTGTCAGCTGTGTAGAGTGGACTTTCATGTCCTCTGTGTGTGTTTCTTAATACATTCTTATATTACCAAGAATCTCTTTTCATGAAGACCATCACTCCCTGTTTCTGAGCAGTAGATCTGGCCTTCTGGTCAAAAATTGTGTTTCTTCATAAACTTTGGTGATCCAATACACTAGTCACACAATCTAGCCCCTTCCCTCCCTACCCCCACCTTTCTGCCACCTGAAGTTGGCCATTCTAACCATTTTCTACCAAATACTGAGATTTCACATCTACAGGTTAATATGAAATTGGGGCATCATTTTGTTAAGAAATAAGTGGCATGTTTGCCATAAAAGGTAATCACTGCCATAACCTTACTAAAAATTAGATTAAAAAAACAGGCTACTGAACAAAAAGTCTATCAAATTTCCTGAAGATCTGGTTGAAAATACCACCACTAATGCAATTGTTCTTAAGATACTTGTTTTCTGTAACAACTTTAAAACAGTTAGAAAAGGGTTATTGAAAATAGTGAGTAGTAAAACAAGCTTCCAAAAAGTAAAAACTTGACCTTATTTGATGATGATGATGATGATTAATAATAATGATAGTAATAATAATAATAATAGTTTTTAAAACTCTATTAAGAAGGATCTCTGCACTCCAAACACTCTGTCACGATTTACGCCTTAGTCTGTTTAAGACGAATTATGTCCACTGGCTTGTTCTATATCACTCTGTATGCAAACTAATGCAGGGAGAAATACAGACTATTACAACTTTTACAGGAATGTGTCTTTCTGCTGTCATGATGACAAGAGCTGCCCTGAGTGATATGAAGCTGTTCTTTCTCTGATCTATTAGATCAATAGATCTAGATCTATCTACTGTGTCCACATAAACCATATGATTGTTAAGAAAAGATTATCAGTTAGGTTATTTTTTTTTCAGACAGCACTCAAGAATTAAGTATTGTCATTCCTTTAGGTTTGGTCCATTATTTTCTTTCATGGCATCATTACAGTCATCCATAACATGGTATTTCCAAAAACTCCATGTTGCAATCAATTATATCTGAGAAACTGAGATATTAATTTCATTGGGGGTTTTTGGATGCAAAATGTTCATGTCCTCATTGATCTTCATTAATTTGAAAGGAGGTTCTTAGAAGTATTTGTCTTCTTTCTGTGTTACTTTTCTAGAAGAGCTGGTAGGAGAGACAGACTTGCTCACTTCAGACATGATGAAATACCTATTAATAAAAATGCTTTCTAATTGTATAGTATGAAACGGGTCTTTATACAACCCATTGAAGGCAAAATATAAGCAAGGAACATGATTAGTTCACCTGACTCTGAAAACAGAGCCACGGTGAAATGCTAATGCTTCTAAGAAGAGAAAACATCACTAAATCTGTCTAAACGAAAAAGCAAAGAACGCTTCCTTCAACTGCATTAGAATTTATATGGGCAGAATAATGATCTAAGATGGAATTTGACCAGGACATTAGACAGAATTCATTCTATAAAGATTTTCATCAAATCTTTAATGTTCTCAGTGATCAGGAGCTTGGTTTTGCAATTCATTTGTAACCCCCGCTTTTCTGTTAGCATAGTGCCTTCAAAACACTGTTGGTTGAAATGTCTGTAACTTCGTATATTACCTGCACATGTCTGGACATCTTTGGTTAACTACAGTGAAATACGTAAAAGAGTTTAGTAATATCCTGATGTTTCAGTTACAACTGAAGGACCATTATTTTACCTGTTATTTTTTGTACCAACAGAAGCTTATAAGAAGAGACTGTCCCTGTCCTAAAGAATTTGCAGTACATAAATCTGACCCAGCTTGACCCTGATTAGCTTGTGAGAATCAACCAGCACATGCTGGTTTGACTGCAGCAAGTCAGAGAAGTGTCCCTTTTGTTTGGGTGACCATATGCCATACAGGTTAAGAGTAGCTGACACCTCTTTAACTGAGGGTGACAAGTCTTTAAAAAGATGAACATCTAATCCCACCCTCTTACATGGCAGAAGAGCATGGCACTGACTTACGGGTTGAGGAAACAGGCGCAAATTATTACTCGTCTCCTGTATGCATATCTGTCTTGATATGGAATATGCTTTATCTGTGGCAGGTGCAAAGCCTGCTTAATTTTGACTGAACTACCTGCTCCAGGTAGTGTCATAATCTCTACTCTTGCTGGTCTTCCGCTTTTCATCAGGCAAGCCAGGATGAGGAGAGTGGTCTACAGTCCTAAGACTCTATACTTGAAATCTTTCTAACACCTGCCTGCCATGGGCATGATGCTGAATGTCACAGTCAGCATATTTTTGGCTGGTGAAGGGAAACAAGTGATGCACTGGTTTATCCAAAACAGCAAATAACGCAGGTTGTCGTTTTTCCATGCTTTTTTATCAGACAAGGGCTTGTACTGTAAGACTGACATCCACCAGTCTGTACACACCTGAAGCCAGACCACAGACAATTTTTTGCATGTGTCTTGTCAGCGGTTATTTCTACAGAACCGTGCAGCAGTGGGGTTTCCAGAGACAAGCTCATGTAGATTTTCTACAGGCTCTGTTTATCCCTGCAAGAGGTTTCAGCAGGAGCTACAGGCTTACTAACGCATGGCTCTCATCTGAAGAAACTGCTCTGGGAACTGGAACAAATTATCTGGGAACCTAACATCAAAGGATCAACAGACAACAAAATAAATATAAAAATAAAGATTTTGGCCCAAAAAACAGCCCCGAAACCACACTAAACTTAAAACCCAGCGAGAGAGTTGCTTCCATCTACTGAAGCCAAGAAAAAAAATGACAACTGAGCAGCAAGCTCCTCTAACATGGGCTATAAATCAGTTTGTTCTTGTCTCAGGCTTCTGGTGTTGAAAAGTAAATCCATGAGCTGGTATGGGAAAATGTTGGATGATTAAAATGACTTGAAAGTATCACTTTAAGTTTCAGTAACTTAGGAATTCTAACAGAGAAAGCTGTAGTTGTAGTTCAAGTTCTTAATTTATACTGAACATATTCAATACATTCTATAGCTGTTTCATGCAAAATTGCAAAATGGAGCCTTTGATTCCTCAGTGGTCATTGCTACGTAATATGCAGGACTAACACCTTTGTATTGACATGGCTGGTACAGAGTCATTATTATTATTATTGTTATTGTTATTATTATGATCATCATCATCACTGTCATCATCATTATCATTATTACTTACTTTGAAAATTTTATGCTGCTTTTTTATGATGGTTCGTCACTGTATAGCATTGCTGTAGCCTATGGGGATTTACAGCCTTCCACATCGTGATAACTCATCTCTCCTCTCCAGAACCACCCAGTGGACTCATCAGAGAGACTGAGAAGCATCAGCATGTTTTTCCTTTATTTAAACAGGATAATGCCATAGAGATGTGTGGGTAAGACCATGTAGAGTCTGCAGCCTTGCTACTAGAGGAGTCTTGGGCATTGAATGCAATAGTCTCAACTTTTTTTCCAAAGTCGCGGTGTTACTTTTGTTAAAGTAAGTAGAAAAATTGCCACTAACTTCCATATGCACAGAAACAATCAGGATGGTGGAGGTTTCTCAGAGATATTGTGATAAGTAAAGAGCAGATCAATTTGATAATTAAGCTTGGAAAATATGTTGCATAATAGCAATGGACAGATACTTACTTGGCATTTATGCATCACCTAATTGTAAAATTATCTAATTTTACCTATGAAGAGAGTAAAATTAGGTTTACAGAATAGGATATCACTCTGACACAACATTTCCTTATGATGAAGGACTTACTTTTATTTATTCTGCTACTACTGTGAGAAGAAGTTTTTTAAAGCAAATTTATTATCAGGAATAAATGCTAAATTTGAAGCTGGCTTATCTAAAACATATAGTTTTATTCTAAAAAAAAGTATGAGAAAAAAATAGACTTCTCATCTAACTCTTGTTTATTGTATCATTTGTTAAGTACTGCTTGTTTGCACCTTGAATTTTCTCATTCCCATCTCAGACTGTCTCTAGGGCCAATAGTGTATTTTCTGTAATAGACATAACAACTTATTTGATATGGAATGGATTTTGTCCAGTCTTTTTATCTATTCATTGCAAAATGGAAATTAATCTCTTTAGCTTGAGGCTGCATAGTTTACTGTCATTAGTTGGGGACAATCAAAGACATGTGAAGTTTCAATAGTAGAGAAGCCTTGGGATTTTCAGCTATTTCTGAGATCTTAATCAAAAGTGTTACTGATTGCTTGGGAATCAATGAACACACTCCTGAGGAAAAAAAAAGCAGCATAACCTTAACATTATTCACTGTGTTTTGTTAAAAGCGACAGTGATTCATAATGATTATTTTTTTAACTTAATATAATGAAGTGGAGAATATTAAAGAACTTTAGGAATTTTTGCTCCATGTAAGTGGGTCAGAAATGTTCAGTGCTTTCGATCTTTTTGAGAGAGTCTCACACACATGAGTGGCTTTAAACACTGAAGAGTTTTTCTTTTGGCCTCTCGGCATACTAAGTTTAAGCATATTCAAAAGTCCGTGCCCACTGAGGTTTTTTGAAACCATAGCTTTGATGTTGACAGATACTGCAGTGCCATATAATAAGTACTATTTTAAGAGAATTAACTTTGTGCCGATGACACAAACTACAGCCTCTAACATTAATGGAAACGGCGTTTCTGAATCATTGAAAGTCTTTAAAGGGGAGAAAAGATGCTTAAAAATCATCACATTCCACCTCGGAAGAATACTACCTCCATTATATTATTCTCTGTTAGCATTGATTAAAACTTGTCCCTGCTTTTATCCAACAACATAAAATTCTATTTGACTGAATAGGAGTTAAAGCATTTTTAAAAATACATTGAGTCATGTCCAGTTAGACTACTGAGTTTCAAAACTTTGTTTTTCTTGGGTCTCTTTCAAACAGAAAAGAGGAAACACTTCCTTTTACAACACGATGTCAAGACAAGGACACACACGCTCACGTATGCACACACATACAAACAAGGTACTAGCCAAATCACCTCAGTTTAGTGACTGACACACAGGATCCTAAATGGTAGCAGGAAAAAAAAATGCATATGCTTGTAAAAAATAGCAGCTTAATTGTGCGGTGTTTCAGTAAGTAGACTATTGCTGTGCAAAATATAGGGAATAAAGATTAGTGTTCAGAATAGGAATCACAGTCAGTGACGTTAATAAAGCAACAGGCTTCATTTTCCATGCATATACATGTGAAAACTCTTTTTAATCAACGTATTTGTTTGGAGGATGGTTGCAGGCTACCTTCAGATCTCCGTTTCCCCTATGTAAATGTGAAATAATGGAACTGGCTGCAGCGCAGTTTTACTCGCAGCCGCGCACTGGAATGTCTTAGGATCGCAGCGCTGGCCCTGGGGCTGTAGTACACAGTTTTATAGCACTGTATTTTTTGTGGCAATAAGGACATGCTGTGTTTTCAGCGGAATGTCCTGACAACAAAGTGCATCAATGAAGGCCGCCCCCCTCACAATGAAGGTCTGTCTTTTAAAATAGCACTAAAACAAAATAACTGCTGTGTTTTGGCAAGGGTCTTAACTATTTACAGCACAACAGTCAGAACTGTAAATAGTGCTTTAGTACCCAGATCTCCATAAGCTGTAATTCCAAACCTGGAGGAAATATTATAACTTGAGGGGGCGGGTCTGCAGTTTTTTAAAATATAGTATCCGCTATCGATGGATGTTCAGAAACTACATTCAGGAACCCAGACTAATATTTCTTTTTAAAATGCAGAATTTTGATTTGTGACAGCTGCACTGGATCTTCAATCATATAATATCTTTATGGGAGCCTTTTTCTAACATATGTTAATTGGCTGTTTTCTGTGACAAATTATGAGCTCTTACTTTGATGAGGTTCAATTGCAATCATGTTGGAGTTGAGTACGTGGAGTTTCCAGCCCCTGCTGGCTCCTTAAACCACTACAAACATCTGCACGTCACTGCAGTGCTGAGTAATGGCAGGATTTGGGTTGATCTGATTTCTGTGCAGATTTTTTTTCTGCAGGATATTTTCAGCTCTTTGCACTAAATCTGTTACAGGGTTTGCTGTTTTTAGCGAAAGAATGATCTAAAATTAACATCTTGTATGGGATTATTAGAATACAATGAGAAATAATTTGCAGCACAGTATACGGAAATCTTTTTTAATCTTCAGAAATTTCAGTGCACTATTAGAAATTCTCTGCCAACTGTTACTCTTGTTACAGTTCAAATTTACCGGAGTCATATAGCATTTCTGGGAGTAAAACTTTTGCCTGTCTTTTGAAGTCAGTATTTTTTAAATTCCTAAATGTAACATTTGCAAGTTCTTTAAAAATAAATTTATTTTACTTTTTGAGAAGTGGTTGGTATCACTTTAATTTTTGTAATTTTTACAAAGAAAAGTATGTTTCCCAGTTAAACAGGAAATTTGTCTAATTATGTTTTACATAAACTTGCACATATTCCTACTAGTAAAGGAAATGTTGCACTGGAATTTAGTGTCAGTCTATCTTTTTTGTGTTTAAGGAATATCATGCTTACATTTGTTCTGTATGCAAATTAAAGAAATATAGAAAATATTCACGACATGGAAGTAGTATCGCTGTGAGCTTTTTTTACTTGTTATTTACTCCCTTGATCATAATTGTGCACATAATCTTATCTTGTACAGCAATTCATTAGAAATATTGAGATAGAAAATGTGTGCTGTGTTTTAATATGCTATTACTCAAAGCTGTACTTAGGGTAAATGTGCAGAAAGACGAAATCTTACGTATTTTAATACAGAGAGAGCAGTCTGGTCATAAAATGGATGGAGCATCATCTTTTTAAAAACTGTGTCAAACAATACCAATTACATTGCAATTAATTTAGCAGAACACCACACTGCTCAGCTTTGACCTAAACCAAATGGCAGTAGATAAATCTGTCCCATTTGTTCTTCAGAGAAAAGATGGGGGTTAAATTTCCAGGCAGGTGTTAAAGTTTAGAATAAGAAGAGCCAGATGTGTATGGAAGCTACTCCGGTCTCATGAGGCTGGTTTTAATTCAGCTGTTTCCCCAGAGTACCGCACAATCAATGAGTTCCAAATCCTGGGGCTACCTGCCTTTATGTGAAATCATGGGAACGTTGCTTCACAGCATACTACTGACCACGTGTGGAAAAATTAGAGCAGAAATTAAAGGTAAAAACCGGTTAACCTCAGAAGTTACGAGTGTCACATTTCTTTGAATTTCTGAAATGAAGAGATGAGGATGACCAAGTGGAAACGCTTAAAGAAGAGATGTATTACTATGAGGAGAATTGTAAGCGGTGCAGACCTTGTACCATGGATATTTCCTATATTTCTCTAATCACTGCTCATCGTGGGCAGTGTTTTAAAAGTCAGCATATGTAGGTCATGTGCAGCACAGCGAAAGGCGTTAAAGCTAGGTGAATTGAGTCGAGGAGGGGGGTGCAAAAGGATGATTTTGAGCGTGTTGTTCCTACTTCAGTATCTCTGTAAAAGTAAATTGAGGCATTGTATCTTGAATTGGTCTACACAATGGCATGCAGTTCCACTTGATAAGATGAGCTTAATTGGCTTTAAGAAAATAAAGCAATGTAAAGGAAGATGTATGAGTGAAAGAGAGGGCTTGGCACTTTATTGGATTTTGAGGCCTTTGAGGCCTGTGAGCCATGTGTCTTAATTGGGGCCAGTTGGGATCATTTAATAATTGCTGTCAGAAGATCAAATTTAATTCTCTTTATAAAAAGACCACAGTGGGATAGAGTTAAACAAATTGTCATCTGAGGTTTCAAATGAACGAAGCTTTAATTAGGTTGATTAGGATGCTGTAAGAGAGTGAGGGTAAGAAACAGGAAATTGATGAATCTGCTATGTACCGTGTTGGACCTTATATGACAGTACTGTCAAATATCTTTATTTCATGAAGATATACATTAGCATAAAGGGCTATAGTGTGAGAACAACATGTGTATATAAATGAATTAGATATACAAGATAATTATAACTTTCTGAAATCAGTGATTTTAAGCACAGATATTAATATTTTTATGACCATAATCCTGCCTTCAACATTGCTTTCATACATTTTTAAATCTGCTAAATTATCTTCTCTATTTGTTTACATACTCACTGCCTATGCCGGATGAGAATTATAGTATATTTACTGAAAACCCTCAGAATTTCTCTTTTGTGTAATAAATATTCACTATACTTGTTTCTCAGAACATTTGCGTGAACAAATCCCCAAGTTTCTTATCCCCAGGTTTCCAACAGAGAAACTGAGTAAAAAGTGAAGGTGGCATGAAATATTTTTGGCAGAAAAAGGAGCAGATCTCAGCCATGTTTGCATCCCAGCCTTATATTCAATTCTCTGCCTGCTACTTTTGCGCAGCTCTCTGTTTCTAAGAATATTTTTTGTCAGAAATCACCTTGCATATCAATAGACCTCAAATAATGCCATTTCTGAGAAAACATAATGTACATTTAAGGCCACAAAAAGATTTAGCTAATGTATCTTTGTATTGATTATGTTTTGTTTTTTTAGCATGCTTCTGGGACAATAATAAAATGAGGAATGCTGGCAATGATCCGTTTAGAAAAAAAAAAATGCTCATTCGAGATAGAATGGAGACTATCAAGCAAATTGCACTGTATTTGCCCTTGCAAATTAAGCACATTTTATATGTCTGCCGCCTTCTGATATTTGTCGAGGGTGTTGACCTTTTGCATTGGCTACCACCAAATGCAATGTGTTTTGTATGTGTAAGAAATTAAAGAAATAAATCCATCTGCATGTGCTGATGGAGTGGTTACAGCTGAGGTTCAGCAGGCAGGGTGTGATGCTCACTTGTGGCTTCTGTAGTTGTAGGCAGTGGTAGGTGTACCTCCATGGTAAACACCTTCATTTCGGTAGAACATTTGCTTTTACAGGTCTTGAGGCGAGAGCTGTTAGACTCCAATTCTGTGAAAAATTAGAAGAACAAATCGTCCTGTGGGAAGCAGGAATTAGTTACTTAATACAGTTTTCAAAAACTGAATGTGAACTATGATGTGGTTGAACAGTACCCTAAATTAGATGGGGATATTTATGTCTTGGTAACTGACTCAGGGTGGATCTTTAGTATCTGAAGTCCAGCTCCTTTAGCTCTTTATCATATCAGAGCATAACTCCTCGGTGTGCTATATGTCTTACATTTCCCTATTCTCTCTCTTTTCACGTGAACATTACTAATAAAAATGTATCTATTACTTGCCCCTTTCTCCACCAAAAAGGACTAAAAAAATCTGTAGAATATCCCACTAAACTGGAACAACAGAAAATTCCTTCCTCAACAGACAACATAAATCAGTTGTTTCAGGCATCTTGCCCATTTCTTCTCCCATGAGGCATCTTTTTTTTGTTTTCTCCCTCATAGCAAATTCTATGTTATCTTTCCTTTCTTATAGCCGTGCCTGTTTATGCACCTTTTCTAGTTCCAAACCGGTGGGGATCCAGTTTGGATCTTCCAGTGTAGAGAGATGCTTCTTGTCAAGATACAGCCAGGAGGTGGAAGGCAAATAGCTTCAGCAAATGAGTGATGGTCTGCTAGAACTAGGCCAGGTACTTTATTTCTTGGTAGCCAGAACCTTCCATTTTTCTAACAGATGCCTCATCCTGAACATGCAAAATTCCAGACATGAGGCACCAGATGATATATGTGCCAAGGTTTATTTCTTATCAAGTGGCTTATAAAGGGTATCAGATCTTTGTAATCACAATGTAAGTGCTTCTTTGCTATACTGCTATTTTACTTTTTTTTCCCCGTTTTTTTTGAACAGATGTATTCTGAGTTCATGTGTTTCTACTTAAATTGTGTGTATTTTGTATATTTAGAAGCAGCAACCTGCCCTAATTTATGAGCTTTGCCATTAGAAAAAGACATATATTTCACAGACAGAGGCAGTTCCTCACCCCTATTCAGTGAAATGCAGGTGTTTTCATTTTTTTTATTAGCCTTATTATGTACTTGACATACATTTCATCTCCTTTTGTCCTTGCAAAAAAAAAAAAAATGCCTGAGTGGGATTGGAAGCATTAATGTAGACTTTTCAGCTGTCATGGTCATTGGGAAGATTGATATATTTCTCTTTCCCTTTTTTTTGTTTTGGTTTGGGTTTTTTTCCTCTTCCTCCTCATTTTAAGCCTGCAGCTGTCTCTGGACAAGCAGTTGAGTTCAGGGATTGTCACAGTTTTTATGCTCATATTTATCATATTAACATTTACAAAGAATGAATGAACAGTTAGCAGTTTAGCACTTCGCCACCATGTTGTGCAGTCTACTTTGCATTTCAGAACTATATTTAATTTTTGACATTTCTGGGAAGGTCAGGAATTAAAGGGAAAAGGGTATGTTTCTATAACTGGGTATACAAAAGAGAGAAGCAGAACATCTCTGTATCTAATCATTCCTCTCTAAGAAGTGAATTGCCAGATGAAGGATGTACTCATCTGAAGTTGCTTTAGAAAACTAATAAAGGTATTTAAATATGAAAGTTATGTGTTTAGGTCTATGTTTCTTTCTGTTTCTGTATAGTTGTAGCTGAGATGGTCTAACACCACAAATGAGAGATGGTTTCTAAGCAGAGTTAATATATTTCATTTGACCAGCTTCCATAGCTGGAAAAAAAACATGAGTTTTGAGTACAGTGAGGATCCAAGGAAAGGCTTGTACACCATAAAGGCAATTTCTTTTTTCCACCTTTGTTAACCTACATTAGATACTTACCCTGCTTACAAAGCATTAGTATAAAGGAGTAGCTACATAGAAATCAGTGGCATTCTATGGATTTAAAATAATTTCTGACTGAGACTCAGTCCATCATTGACAAGTCAGTGATTGCTTTGGGTAACTGGTTGCATCATACAGGGTATATTGGTGAAAAATAAATTAATAAATAAGTTAGGCACTATTCAATCCATACAGAATCAATTTTTTTCAAGCCTGAATAAGGTAACTGCAAACTACTAGCTATTTAGCTTGAGAAACTGGCACATACAGCTTCTATGGATCTCCCAAGATTTGTTCAGGCTTTGAAGAATTTCTGTGGCTCAGGGACGCTTGCCTGAAGTCTTTCATGTTTGATTACTTCAGTTCTCTGGTAGGAAGCTGAACTATGTTAGGGGATATGCTTAAGAGATATTGCCCCCTTTTAGCTTGAGTAGCTAGCCAAATTCAGGGTATTACAGGTTATTTCTGTTAGGGCAGGGAAACTGACAAGTGACTCAAATATTTCCTTGATACTGTTTGTTTATGAAGATTTCTTATATCTCTAACTGTAGCAAGACTGGAGAATTAATGACCATTAGCTAGTATTAATGAGTTCCCCTTCCCATCAGCAATAACTCCAAAGCCATTTCTCTGTGTCAGTCTTACTACAGGGCTCTACTCTGTATTTTCTATAACCGAGCTCTCTCCCAATGTCTCTCAATTTTCAGCTTCTCTTCATGGTCACAAATCACAAACCTCCATAAAATAATACCTAACAAAGTTCTTTTCTGTCTTTTATTCAAGTATCCAGGTCTATAAGATCACAGAAGTTATGCTTACCAGCAGTAGTCCTACCGTTGTACCTTCTTTCATCTTCCAGCCATTACTCAAATTAACTCTCAAAATGGCAACACCATGAGCAACACTTCCCAGCCAGAAAAAATGTTACACCACCTTAACATACTTATACAGCTTTCCTGTCAAGGTATTTCCCATCACTAACCCAACACAGTTATACTTTCATTCAAGCCTTATCTTGACAATTTTTGTCACTCACTTTGGTCATGTTGGAAAGGATCCCTTTTATTAACCTCTTCACAATATTTCTGTAGAATCTGATGTCAGGCAGAGGCACACATTTTCTTCTAATGAGGAATTTATTCACATCTCAGTTTTTCTTCTCTTAATTTCTACACTTATGTTCCCAGTGTTAAGGTACTTTCATCCTCAGTTTTGTCCCTATTCTACCTCCTTAGATGATTCTTCCTCATTTTCAGCTTAGTCTTTGAACCAGAGTGCTCACTCATTTATTTGCTTAGTAATTTAAAGAGAGTTTGGGTTCTTATTATGTTTTGTCCTGTTTGTTCATGCCACAAAATTCCTTTTTCTAAAAGCTTTCTCTTTTCTCTAAAAGCTTCCTGAAAAGTTTCATTTGCAAATGTGTAAGATATGCCTTTTCAAAAGATGGTTATTAGGTTTCTACAATCCAAGTCTTTGTTCCTCCTTAACAAGATGAAGTGGTCGTGCATCACAAACCTAGGATAGCAGAACTTGGTTTGTGTTGTTAAACATAGACAGACATGATTACAGTGCCCTTTGAGTGAGAAAAGGGAGGATCCTGGGTCAGAGTGTATAAAATTCCTCTGGAGTTTTTTGGATGAGGATGAAGGAGACCAGGTTTGTGTAGATCTGAATAAACCCACCCAAATTTTTTTTACCCAATTTTGTTACCCATGTTTTACCCAAAATTTTATTCTCTTCTCCTTGTACTCTGTCTGTTGCTTCAGGACTGATGATTGACCATAGTTCAGACACTGCTGTCTCCCGCTCTCTTGTCTAAGTGCATGTACCAAGTTACCAAGCTTCCTTGCATTACTGCAGTTTAGCAAATTCAGAAAATAATCCAAAATATTTTCTGGTAACAAAGAATCCGTTTGAGATTAATCCTTACTTGCTTCAACAGTGGATAATCTAAAATTGTCTGCCACTGATATTGGCATTACCAAGCACTTATGCCCGGGTTCAGACTATGATTTGATATTGCAGTACATAGCTTTATCCAATAATAGCTGGAATTGTCCCCTGATTCTTAAAAGCCATTGTGCGGATTTATGTTCCTCACCACAGGCTTCCTCACATACGAGCTCTAGTAACAAATCTGTAAATCTAGATCTAACCACAGCCAGAGACTGCTCTCAGGTGATGCAATGACTTAACTCTAGAGATCTTGGACTTTTCCTGTAATAAGCCAACAATCTCCAAGGTCCTTTGCGTTTGTGTATAAGACTGCTCCCAAACTATAAGCACTAGTATTTTACCTGGTATGAAAGATGTCTTTAAATATAGTAGACCAAGATCAGAGTAGGTCCAAGAAACCTTTTCAACACACAAGGTGCTAAATCATACTCTGTTGACCACTGAAATGCTTCCTCTTGTCCTCCAGCTCATCAAGTGAGAGGCTGAATTTGTAAAACACCGTTCCTGATATTTATTGTACACCTGTTAACTACAATGCAATCCAATCAAATTATTAGCCCAAAACTGTTGACACTCCTAGAATTTCCCTACTCCATTTTCAGGCAGGTTTCCGTTCCTAGTCACTGTCTCCATTTCAGACCAATTAGGTGATTCAGTTTTCAGTCCTTTTTTTTTTCCCTTGTATTGTTAGCTTGTCTGATTCAATAAACTGTTATGCTTAACCAGTCTCCCAAGTACTTCAAGGATCTTATTCCATATTTATTGGTCAGACTTCCATCATGTCTGTATAGCTGCCAAAGGTACGTCATGAACCTAATCATAAATCTGTAAACTTTTTCTTCAAACTATTTGCTTCCGTTTTTTTCAACTGGGTTATCAGTAGACTAGTATCCTAGTCCTAGCAGATTTAAAATCAACTTTTCACAGGTATGTTTTTTAGTATCCTAGCATTTCATTTAATTGCTTTACTTAAAATATGCATTAGTGTCTGCCACCTGTGCTTTAGAAATCAAATATTCTCTTTATCTATCCTTCAAAAATGTATATTAGCCAAGTCTGTCTTTCTTCATCAAGCATAGCAGGCACATATCTCTTCTTACTGGGCTGCAGACAATCAGTTTTCATCTAGATTGCCGGTGGTCGCTTCCTCTTTTGGTGCACCACTGCAAGGAACGACTCACCATCTGTGGCCAATTCCACAATCACTTGGAAGGCCTTTGGCCTCCTGTCGTGGGTCGCTAGCAGCATGTCCAGGTTTGGTGTACCATGCATGTGCTATTCAGAAAACCCTCCTCCGCTGTGCCTGATGGACAACTCTCAGCACATCCTCTGGAAGGTAAGCTGAAGTCACTCCTTTCCTTTTCACATATGTATGGATCAGCTTAACTTGATAGATGGCTACAGATTAGATATTCAACTTCTGGGTAACTCAGTCTTTTGAAAAACAGGGTCTGTGGCATAATGAAGTAGGACTACTATTGGGAAGTACCATCTTCTCCACTATTTTGGCAATGATGCTTAGTTTGCCCAAAAAAACTCTTCAGGGGAGATTTGCAAAACGATAGCAAGGGAAACTCTTCTACCCACGTTGCGTAAGTTCTTGCTCTGTGAGATAACTTGGTGCTGTATTTGAGTTGTAAGCTACAGTGACCACAGTTGTCTCATTCAAGGGAGATGAAGTATTCTTACAGCTAGCTGCAGAGTGTTTAACTCCAAATTCCAAAAAATTCACAATGCTAGATATTCTCATGCCTCTTCCTCCTGCGCGTACAAATAATGGTATTGATTATAAGACAGTAACTTGGCTGGAAGAAAGGAATTTTCTGCAGTTCGTTGCTATGTTGTCAGTGTAATAAGTATATATTAAAATATAAATGTGAAAAGCAAATAAGGTGTATCTCCTGAAGCTCAGACTTAAAAATACACAGATTCTGCTCTCCTTTATAAATAAATAGACAAATGGAGTATCAGTTGGAGTAGAGAATCTTACAAATTCCGAAATGCTTTCAAAATCAGTATTAAAATTATTAAATATGAATACAGATCAAATTATGCAAGTCTTTCTCTAAAACCTGTAATTAACAACTTAAATATAAGGAATGATTTTGCAGCTTACAAGTTTATGTACATTTTACTCCTGCCTTCATGCAGAACTTCATTGCCCTTGAATTGTTCTCCATTATAAATTAAACTCATGCCATAAATCAGGAATTGGGTTAGATAAAGGAAAAGATTAATAAGCTTTGGTAGTTAAAGATTACAAATATTTTCTTTATGTACAGACATTTACAGTTTGATGTACTCTCTTTCTAGTAGTCCCTAGTATTTAATTGTTATATTATATCCATTATGGCTTGAAAGTCTGCTTTATACTTCCTGTGGCACAATGCATGATCTCTTGAGAGTTAAATTTAGTAGATCAAAATTATCTCACTTCCAATCTTTTCATGTGGCAGCCTGGCC
Source organism: Phaethon aethereus (assembly GCF_964289735.1). Classification (NCBI taxonomy): domain Eukaryota; kingdom Metazoa; phylum Chordata; class Aves; order Phaethontiformes; family Phaethontidae; genus Phaethon; species Phaethon aethereus. The sequence goes on along the minus strand of NC_138577.1, from coordinate 85,761,275 downwards.
ATAAGATCAGAACACATAAATGTAGGTTATGTTTAATTTCTAAATCAGGGTGTTGTGGACAGATGTTTGAAACCTGAAGATGACTCAGATTCATTTGTTGCATGGCTTTCTGCCTGGATAACCATACTGTAGATGGTGCCATTTCTGCTTCACGGATGTATTGCCGTGGTGATGACATATATAATTTTATCGTAACCTTTCTGTTAATGGCCTAAACTGTGTCTTCTGTAATGACTGTGCAACCAAACCACATCGAATGTGAAGGACCACTTCTATCTTTAATGTCAGCTGATGTCTGTCGGATGACATGAAAGATGAGGGCTACTTTCACCCTTTTCTGTATTTCTTTCAACTTTATCCAGCTCAAGGTGACGGATCCAAAACGGTCGGTGTTGTTATTTGATGCAGTATACCCAGCTGTTCCTTCACTGCCTTTGTCTGTATATGGAACATAATTAGCCAGGGCTTTTACAGAAAATATTTCAGCGATCATTTTATTTGCATATGTGTTCCCTGCGGTGGGTTTTCATGGTTACGTTGCAGTTTTTGCAGCTAATTTTTCATCAGAAGAGTAGCTGATGCATTCTTACTCAGTACATTTAGATTTTCATTTAGAATCTAATTCAAAACTCTTCTGAGTAAACAGAAAGGCTTGCATTAAAAGATTTCATAGACCTTTGAAGTTTCTTTTGTTTATCAAGATAAGAATGGTAAGAGAATCCTTACATCAGGATAATAAAAAAAAAATTTGGTTTGGTTCTCTAGTTTAAACCTAATTAATCCACTCAAGATGCAAGCTGCTTAATGGAACGGGGACATCTTTATGGCAAGTTTGTTTCTTTTGTAAAGCAACCATGAAAATGCTAAACCTTAGCACATTTTAACTTAGTTTTTCCCTGGCTGCCTTCTTGTTTATAAATTAAATATTTTGACTCTCCTGTTTTGATACTTCTTATTGCCCCTGGTGTGACTGTTCAAAGAAGTCTCTGTCTGGGGTGTTGCAGCAGAGCAGATTCAGACAGTTCTGCTTGGAGAAGGAAGTGGAGAGTTTTGGTTCCCATTTTGCACTTCTGGAACAGTTTAGGGAAGGAAGCACCTTTACACCTTTTATTGTTCGTGGTTGCTGACATCATATCCTTCCCTGACCACTCTGTGCGTGTTTCCTGCCATTCTATCAAGATTCTTCTGTGTTGCAGAGGAGGGATAGCGGGTGTGCATGTGTGTGCGTGTACGCGCGCGCCGACGTCTGCCTGTGCGTGTGCGAAAGGCAGGAGCGGCCGAGCGATCTGCTGCACTTGTCCCTTAGCTCTTTTCCCTTCGCAAGGCTCAGATCAGTCTTCTGTCAGCTACCGCTGCCTCTGCCAAATCATATCTTGAACAGAAGCCCGCCAAAAATGAAGTTCCTCTTTTTGTAAGCAGTCTGATTTTTTTTTTTTTAAAATGTTTGGGTTTGCAAAAAGAAAAAATGCTGAAGACTGTAACACCATAGCATGTAACTATGTGTTTAAGTGCAATTTGTTTGCATGTAACCATGTCATTAAGTTGGAAGGTTTCTTTTATGTGGAGAGTTACCTCAGCAAAGCTTCTGGAATTATTTTAAGTTCTTTTTCAGATTCTCTTGGATAATGAAATCCTGCAGTACTGTTTGAACTTCATAGTACCTTCGACTTTCATAGCTAATATGCTTTATCAGTGTTGCATTAGGGAAATGCAATTTATCAGTTAACAGGAATTTTAAATACTTAATATGTAATCCTTAATCCTGCAAGAACTTCCAAAAAATATTGAGAACACTGGTGAAGTCCTAAAGCAGCCACGGGGATTTGTTGGTCTCCAGAGTTCTTTATATTCTGTTTGACTCGGAAGTTACCAGCCTTTGAAGGTTATAGCCCTTGAATCAGATGCCTTGATTTCCTCATCTGAATCCAATTGATTTGGAATCAGTCCAGCTCTCTGCTTTATATATGTACATGTGCAAATGTACGTACTAATGAAATGAGTAGAACTATAGGCAAACACGTACTAAGAATAGCATGTGCAGCAGTATGTGTTGGTACATATACATGTGTAAAAAAGACAGATACAGAGAATATCACAGCATTCCCAATTTGTTTCTAGTAGCAGTAAAAATTGCAGATATTATTATTGAAAAAGGAAATAAACTTGCTAGAAAAACTGAAAAGTTTATATTTGAAATTAGACTAGTAAGCAAAAAGCAAACAGGGGAGGCATCTTTTTCATCAATGCAAGAAAACTTAACCTGCCGTCTGTGGAAGCAAAATTGTGTTTCTTTGCAAATTGTATGTTGGATACATATGGCCTAACACATTCTGTCTTCTCCTTCAGATTCTCTCAGATTGTATGATAAAATTTAATAACCAAATCATCCTTGCTCCTCTTCAACTTTATTTTTCAGCACATCTATTTTTCCTCTTAAAATCAAACTAGTGTACTTAGTGGATTACTACAGGTAACGAAGAACAAAATTCTGCTCATCAAGTGTTGCATGTGTTACTTCAAGATAATTTTAGTTCACAGGAATTTTAAGTGTTCTGACTTTAAACTGCCTGTAACAGCTTCTGTTGTTTGAAGACTGGTCTTAAAAGTGGAACTGATAAGCGTGTGGGAGGGACGCAACGCATTGCTCCTCCACTGAGATTTTTGTCCTTCCTGTAGTTTTTGTCCACGTTCAGTGATTTTTCCGAACTCTCTCAGCACCAGCACCTTGACCTGCAGAGCAGCTCTCATCCTTGCTAACCTGCTCTGACCTGTCCACCCCGACCTTCCACCTTGCAGGGAGTAGGAGCTTGGGCAGGCGTAGCGATGAAAGGCAGGGAAATTGTTCTATGTGCTTTTGCGCTGGATTTAGCGTAGTGGCTTACGGTTACAGAGAAAGCCCGCTAGACTCCTTTGGGTCCTGCATGTGCATGGGAAACACCATCCTAACTTGCTCTTTGTATCGGAGGTAAGACTATGGGAAAAACAGGAAAGAAACCCAGTCCGAGGAAATTTAAAGCTGTTTCTAAAAATAGGCTGGGTTTGTTTGTCAACACTGAATATCAGATAAGACTGGCTCCTAACCTTGTTTGGAAAAAAAAGGTTTTATGAATACATTTAATCAACTTAATCTATTTCAAAGTTCTGGACATTCATTTTTTGCCGTAAATCAGATCAAGTGCCTTTGTGTCTTTTTAAGCAATGAAAAGTTGAACTGTTTTCAAAGAAGTAAAAAGCAGAAAAAAAATCTTGCAGCCTTTACACTTCACTGTGTTGGCAACGTGAATTGTTCCATGTTCCACGTTCTGCATTGCAGTAATGATTTAGGCATGTATAAATATGACTAGCAAATAATACAGAAAGGCCTTCATGTACAGAAAGGTAGTAAGTGTATACCTGAAAATTTGTTTTGCCAAAATTGTAATCGCAGTGGCTAGTTAGAAGACTCAGACTGACTACCTATTTGTTAATTCTTTTTTTGCTTAAAGCGATAAAACACTTGAGCAGCCTAAAGTTTAATGTATGCAAAGAAAATCAAGAGAAAATTGAAGATCAGAATGAGTGAGGTCTAGCTTTTCTACCTCAGTAGCTTTGAATCAGAGCCAAATAATGGATTAAGTGGCCAGGACATCGGCTTAGTGTTACGTAACATACTGTGAGAATTTATCAGGTTGTCTGTGAGACTACAAGCTTAAAATAAATAAGTAAACACCAGCCTCAGTTTTAAAATTACTAATTTTTTATTTCCAAGGAAATGTTTTTACTACATTATTAATCTAACATAAAAACTTTAAAAATAATTTTCAATTAATCGTGTTCAGGGTTTTTTTTCTCTTCTGCATTTAAAACAACTCTGTTCTGAACAAAATACATAAATATAAAAATACAGTAAACCAAGATTAAAAAGGGAAAAAATTTACATGGTTTACTTTCATACTAGATTGAACATAATTTCTGTATTTTCTTATATTTCTATCAAGTCTTTTATTGCTAAAATACTTTGCATATAATAGAAATTAATTTTGTGATTTATGACATTTTGTGAAATATGGAATGTGTACAGCGTTATGTATTTTTAGACATTGCATCTAACTGTCCTTACTTTTGCGATAGAACCAGTATTGAAAAGTTCAGGGAGCTAGTATCAGTGCATTACTAAAACTGAAAATATTTTTCAAAACATTCTTAAATTATCATCTGTCCCTATTATTCTGTGCTATATAACTTGACTTTTGGTGCAAGAATTTTTGTGAGGAAAGATGTACGTGTTTCCTAGTTATAAATAATTCGTCAGAATGTTTTAGAATTTACATTGAAATGAAATGAGGCAAAGCGCACTACTATTTACTTCAAGCATCTTGAGTAATGCTTGCACCAATCTATATTCTTAAAGAATAAGGTTAAAAATTTTAGATTTAAAGTAGCTGACATGTCTCATATATCAAATAACACTTTAGTAAAGGTCCATCCTATTTGCATAATGAGGGACATTATCACCTCTGCTGTCAAAACACAAGATTGTTTTCCCTTCAGAAATGAATTAGCTGGCCTACTTAGCATACATAGGTACAGAAAGGTTCATTAACTCTCTGATTTAGGTAATTTTTCATATTAGGGCAGTGAGTGATATTTAAAACTAGAGACACCTAATTCCATTAAAATTTTGGCAATGTGTATTTCAGTCCTTTTCTTCATTTCTTGATATATTGGCGGGTTTGTTCATAAAAAGAAGCCTTTGAATTAAATTATTATTTCTTTATGCATTACTTATTTTATAGATGCAGTAAATTTTTATTATAAATTACTTGTACACTAAATTATAATTAGGATGCTTGGTCAACTCCATATAATAACCTTCATCTAGTTATCAATTTTGTAATAACATTTGATTTCCTTTTTGTGTTCAGCAGGAACGGATGCAGGGGACTGTGAACTGAGTAGTGGAAGTGCTGAAGAAGGAGGTTTGTTTTGAGGAAACAGGAAAGAGGAAGAAAAGAGAAGGGAAAAATACATAATTTTAAGGAAGAAAGAGAGAAAAAAAAACGGGGACTATGGGGAGAAAAAAGATTCAGATTACAAGGATTATGGATGAACGTAACAGACAGGTGAGTAGCAAAAATACTGTATTTGAACAGGATACTATATTTCTAAGGTGACTTATTCTCATAAGTGATTAAAAAGTTGATAACTTTGTGTATATGCACATATAGCTACATATACGTATACATATACACAACGTATGGAAGACTATCAAAGGAAAAGTACTTTTGGAAACAACCAGAAACCTCACACATAGTTTTTTCAAATTTAGTGACATGTGTAGTTAGGAATTTATTACTCGAGGCCTTGATTCTACAAAGACTGATATGTACGCTCTGCTTTGGGCCCCCTCTGCACTCACTTTGACTTCAGTAATATACATGGTTAAGTGCATCTGCAAGTTGTTACAGGATACAAGCTTTTAGTACAGCATTTTGTGAACTATTATAATAGTTTATTTGCAGGAGGACTTGATTTAAATTCATAGATCAAAATTACTTAGGTTTCTAGATGTTTGCAGTGTTTTTATTTTTACATCCTTCATGTAAAAATGACACTACTTCATTAAAAACCTCATCTTTTCCTGTCTGAATTTTAAAAATAATTCAGCTAGCCTAACACATTCTAAAACCCACAGACAATAATATTAGCATGTTGTGGTTATGAAATAAAGTCTCTGTGACTGATACTATGGCTAAATAGGTCCAGCAGGACTGGTTAATTAATTATTACCACTGCTTTAGATAAAATGGCTGTGTAGCTGTCACATATTATCAACACTACCTCTGCTAGTTAAAGTATGGTCATAAATTGGAGAAACTGCTTTCCTGTTTTCAGAAAAATGTAATTCAACAATTGGCATCTTGAAATAAAATCAGTGCAAAGCTGCTGCTGTTTACATTTGATGTAAATGGATGGATGTGTCATTGAAACTGGAGATTCACAAGTGTGAGAAGCTCTCCATAAAATTATTTAACACTATGATTAGTGTCCTTCATACCTGTGGCTGCAATTCAGGAGTAATCTTCAGTAGCTGTTCTTTAAGAACTTCATATTGAGTTACTATTAATATGTTAGTCCTATTCATTTGATCTATAAATTTCTTCATATGTTCAGGGTTTTTTTAAGAAATTATGTTATTAGTCTTCAAGGGTTTTATAAAGCCGTAAAACCCTCAGCCTCAGGACAACAAGAAATTATAATCTTTAAATATGCTTTCCAAGAATTTTAAAATGTTTTAGTGTTAGTAGTAATTTACGTTCTCCATGGCAGAAAATCGTGTGTAAAAGCAAAATTATATTTATGATGGATACATTTTGTGTTTTCCCTAAAGGTTGCCTATTGCTGTGGGCCAAGCCAAAAAGCAATAATTCTATCAATATAAAATCATCACCATATTTATTTTAATTGGTTTATAGCTTGGAATTGAAATTGGATTTGAAATATTGAACTGAATTTATCAATAAACATTTAGATGCTAGTTATTTGGAACTTTCCCAGACTACCACGGTTTCTTTTTGAAGTGAACCTGAATTATTTTGTGAATGCTACTACAAAATTTTGCCACTAGTAACATTAGTTCATACAATAGCTTCAGTGTCAACTTGCTTACTGAAGTACAGGATTTACAGAGAACTTAATCCCCAGTTTTGTCAGAGATATCTTTCAAAAGGCTGAATTTACTTTAAAAAATTAAGACAGCTAGTCTTTCAAGTCATTCACAATAGACTTTCAAGACTTCTAGCACCAGCTTTCAGAACTAATAATTATTAATAAAACTATAACAGTAGAATACTAACAACTAAGTGTGTAACAACTGCAGTCTTAGTGCAGAAAGTGTTTATCTTGCTAACATTTGGTCATATCCGTCATGTTGATTAGTCCCTGTGAGGCTGAATGTATGGACGTACATTACTTTACCCTCCACATAGTATAATTGGCTTGATTCTACTTCTTATTTCTGCTAATACATTGAAGAAAAATTTATAAAGTGTTTCTGCTGGCTTTTCTTTCTTTGCATTTAGTGCCCTGATTTAAAGCTCAGTGAAGCCGATGAAAAGATTTCCATTGATTCATTTGGACTGTTGGATCAGGCTTTTTAGTTGTAGCGATATATATGTAATTAAATACAACTGGATTTTCACTAATAGCCAATTGATCTTTTAACCATTTGTATGCAATGTACTCTTTCACAAGCCTTACTGTTTCTTTAAAAACATAATGTATTCTATAAGTTATTGCTGCTTCAGTGAAGCTGCATCAGTTTTTTGTTTTCTAACTTACACACTTCTGGTAATCCTAAAACAGTAACTGCTTTATATTCCTATATTATTTTTTATTTGATGACATAAATATATTTGAACGCACAGAAAAGATTAAAGAGTTGCACTGGGAAAAGAAAGGCTAAATATTTTTGCTTAGTAAGATTAAGATACCAGCTGAAGTATGGTTCCACAAAGCTCATTTGTAGCTCCATTTACCATGATACGGATGGAGACTGTTTTCATTTCTTTCCTACCACCTAACCAAAAGATGTTTGCAAGAACAGCAAATCTGTTGACTTAAAACTGCCTCACTGTTGCTTATATTCAAACAGTTTCACAATACAAGGCATGTTAGATGGGAACATGATATACATGGATAGTGCATCCTCAGCTCTTTTCAAGCACATAAATTCTCTGCAGGACAGCTCATGGTGGCACGTGTATCAAACGAGGGGATATAGCAATAGTTTAATTCTTCTGCCCTCTCCCAGCGCAAAGGTGAATCTGTTTGGATAACAGAGTGTTTGCAAAAGGGTTTAAATTGTCACAAAGCCTGTGGAAGGTGATTTCTGTCCTTGCTTTTCCATTCATTTGCCCAGCATCCTCACTAGCTATTTACGTTACCCATTGAATGGAGTACTTGTTCTATGACAGCTGTTTTCCCCCATGCTGCTGTCTGCTATGGTGGGAGACTCCCCGGCTGTTCAAAGTGCTTCTGTGAGTGGACTGGGAAGGGCAAAAATAGTGCTGACCTCCCTTCAAGAGGATTTCTCCTCAGCAAGTCTAGTTGGTTGGATTTGTATACTTTAGCGACTGTACTGGTAATAAATGTAAGTTGAAACTGTCCGGCATCAAGTGTCTGGCTGACAATCTCATAGAAATGTGCAATATGGGGATATGATCTGCACTTTTCCGAAAACTATTTGAAACTTTGACATTTTGGGATAAGTTAAAGGAAAACTACTGCAACCTAGACATTAGAGGCCCTTTACTCTGGACTGCATAAAATCTCTGTCATTTACTTCAGTGAGTGCAGAATTCAAGCTTTTAACTAGGAGGAGCCATTAATTTAATGTTGTTTCATGTGGGCTACCAGTTGGCTGTAGTTTCCTGGCCCTCACAGTTACTGTGTGGTGACAAAGGTGGCAAGGATGTTTGAATATTCTGTGAGTGATCACAAATTCTCTTTGGCTGTGAAAGTTTAAAAAAAGCCCATCTCAAAAATTCCCTTTCACTCTGCTTTTAGCCGTAGGGAGAAGGAGTATGAGTAACTGCCAGGGATAGACTAAATGTGTATTTATTTGTGTAAATAAAATATTATTTTATATGGTTATTTTATTAATATCCGTCATGATATTAAATGGAAATTAAAACCCTCAAGAGAATCATGTTATAAGAAGCCAATGTGACCCTAGACTTTCTTTTTATTATTATGACACTGGATAATATAGTCTTCATAAATGTGGAATGAATCTTTGGTAGTGTTGCTCAGGCTCATGCGATCGTGGTAGCCTTGTCAACAGCCCATTCGAGGAGACTGCATACACATTATTAGTAGCAACACCAACAGAACCAGTAGCTAAAAATATTAGGACTGACATCTGATGTTGGAAGCTCCTGACTGCTACAAGTTCTTTGTGCAGAAATTTCAATTGCACAGATTGGAGAAGGTTGCTGTGAAGAATTCTGGTTTGTTTAAAAAAAAAAAAAAGAAAAGAGGAGAGGCATTTGCAAAAACATGGGTGAACTTTATTTTCATGTGTTTTCTTAGCTGAAAGAAATAATTCAGCTCGTTCTGTTATGTCAACACATGAATGGTCAATTGCATTCATGCACCTCAGAAAAGTCCTTGTATTTTTTCCTATTTGTTTTTCATCAGTTCGAAATATTTTGTTAGTTTTAATTAAGGCCTTTTGTGGTCTGTTATAGACTGGGATCATCTGAAACTCTCTTTTGCAAAAGTCCAGGCTGGGCTGCCTGGGCCTAAAATAAACAGGTGTAATGACGTAAATGATATTGTATTAGTGTTATACAACGTCACTTACAAAATATCTCATTAAATCCATGGTCTGTGAGCTAAATCCAGAGATACACTGACCCAGGAAAGAGGACATATTGACCCAGTGACATTCTGGTATCAGGTCTGGAATACCCTCTTGCTTTTAATCTACTGGTTTTTCTAGTTAGTATTAAGAAATATCAGGTCTCATATGGAGATCCACCATTTTTTCTCCCTCTGATCATCTTGGTCATTAGTTCTGCATTTTTTCTCCTGCTTGTGAAGCATGCTATTGTCAGATTCACAGTTAAAACTAAGTTGAGCTTAGCTAATGATTCTGCATAGCGTTTAAGACATCTCTTTCAATTTGTAATGAGCTGCTGGGAGCTTAAGTGTTAAATAGTATAGAAAGTGTACATTTCAATATTAAGGTGCTTAAATAGTAAGACACCCTTTTTAAAGTATCGTGTCTGTGTAATTCTATGGGATACGACATTAACAAACACTTGATATTTAACTTTTTCATGCACAGACATTTTATCAGTCTTTGACTCCAGCAAATATGTAAAGCTATAAACCAAGACTTACTGCAGTTATCAGCTCAATAGAGAACAAATTAAAACAGATAAGTAAAGTGAGGTTATGGGGCAGGGGAAGAATATCCTGGAGGGAAATGACCGTTTGCAGGAAGACCTAGATTTGTTCTACTGACTTCGATACCTAATGCTGCTAGTTTCAAAACTAATTTCAGCCTAATGTATCTATTTTTATCTGTGTTTCAGCTCTGTTTAGAAGGAGAGAGTAAGAGAGTATCAGCTGAATCAGAAACTCCCCTGTAGAAAGAGAGAAGAGCCTTGCATATTAGTGCTAACATGAGCACAAGTTACATAGAAAACTTTTTTCCACCTATTTCCTGATATTTTGATATTTTCAATCTCCCTTCATGGGGTATCTTCATTTAACCTAAGATCTGAGGTGTTATGATTCTACCCTCCCCCGGGAAATGTTTTCATATGAAAACATAACTGCTTAATTATGCAACTAAGCATCATTCTGTTCAATGAAACTTTGTCTTAAACATCACCTGCTTTTTATCTTTTACATATTTGAATTTTTTCTCTTGCTTACATTAAATTACACACAACAAGACATGTGCCTGGAATACAGCATTAGAGTTAGGCTTTGGTCCTGTTTTTTTCAAGGGTGAGGTTAGGTTTCTGTAAGCAAAGAATACACCCCAAGTTTTCATTACTCCTAAACTGTAGTGATTTGTACAACTATGGGAACACTTTTCACATTATGCCAAATTACCTGAGCAATAAAGATTTAAGAGAGTTGCTGAACTGAACCATGAATTTCTAGAATGTATTAGATTTAAGGTTAAGTGTGCTTGTATTACAAATATATGTTCTGAGCATAATTTAGAGTGAATTAGCATAACGTAAATATTTAGGTCAAATTACTTTTAATTTGAAGTGTGAGCAAGAAGCCTAAGTCAAGGTAGTGAACAAGGCGCCTGCCAACACAGCAGACTTGAAAACCAGTGCACAGGCACAGCCTTGCAGTCTTGCAAGGAATGGTTTGGAAAGCCCTGGGGGAGAAAGAGCTGGAGGTGGGAAGCAGAACTGAAGCCATTGTAGAGAGGAAGAAGTTACACTCTTCCTGTTATGACAGGAAATGCAGACAAATGTGCTTCCTGACCATTTGCTCAGCAGGGAATGAAATATTCTTTGACCTTTACCTTATGAACATTTTAGCAGCACAGAACTAGTAAACATGTTTTTTACCCTAAACATCTATTTGTACCTGCCAGAACTGGTGATAACATACCGAAAAAAAGAAGTCTTGCTTCTATATTGTATTAGCTACTGTGTTTTTGATAGACATGATGTTTTTTGTCTAAAATATGTACATATCTGTACATCTATATCTAACAGACTTAATCTTATCTCTCTGATTCAACAAAAGGAAATGAAGTATCAGAGATTAACCATTATCATTCTTGCATCCCTGTCTGGTTTTATATCTTAATTTGTAAGTTAAAGTGGGAAGCATATTGATACTGCCTAACCTACTAATTTCTGAGTTCCTATATCATATGTTAATTAACACGTCTTCCAATTACCCCTCCTCTCTTTACTTACGAAGAGAAAAATTGTATGAGAGATCCACTATCATGTGTTGGATTTGGACAGACTGAATAATATTACTATTTTAAAAATTTGATCTGTTATTTATGTACTAGTATAGTAAAAATGAGGTGTAACACACAAGTACAAAACCTTCCATTTTATACAGATTAATCACGAACATTTTATTTGCTATAGCTACAATTTTAGCTTATCCTGCTTAGAGCTCCTCTTTATCTGGACTATTCAGCAAGTAGTAGCTCAATACACTTGAGGTTTTCCAGGACAATAGCTCTTTTACCAGCATAAATCACTGCTGTCTCATCCCTCTAAATTATGCTGGAGGGTTATAAGAACATGGAAGTAGGCTGCTGAAGGTCCTTCACTGCTCTCTAAAGGGTCTTTCATTTAACATGGCGTGCCCAGCTATTGCATAAAGGAGGGTTTGTCTGGAGCGGAATCCTGCACTGGTGCTGCTTCCCAGTCCCACTGAGCGTTACTGTAAAGATTGTTGCAGCCCGGCCTCGCCGTATGACAAACAGATCCGAACAAAAACTAAATAGGAGGAAGGGGAAGAGAGAACATGACATGAGCTGTTGCCTCTCGAGTAGTTATCCGGGGTTTCAGCATATGATAGGATTAGGTGCCTGGCAGTGGCATTTTAGTCAAGAGCCCCTTGGTTTACACATGGCCAACTTGACTTTATTGCGTTTGAAGTTAGGTAGGTTGCCAGTGTAGTACCCCCTATTTGTCACATACGTCGTATCTACCATGCTTGTTCTGGTCCCTGTGCCATAAATTTGTACGTTGCAGGTGAAATAAGAACGAAGAAACAGAACAGTATTTCTTCTTGACCAGGCAGCGTCTATATCAGACACTTCTGTGCATCAGTGGCCCCTGATTTTCACTAGTCACTCATACATGTTTAGTGGCAGGAAATATATACGGCAAGGATTATGTGCAATTTCTCTGTTTCTTTCATTTTCCTATGTCAGCAGCTATATATCTTTATAATTAGGATAGGAAGAATTAGGGGGAACACTGGTAATTTGCCATGGTTGGACTGAACTGCGTGAAAGATCACAGGACTGTTACTTTCAAAACTTAAAATGTTAGCACATATGCCGTGACTGTTAGTGACAAATACGGAGTGCTGTTATGGCTCAGCCTCTTCGAGCGTGTGAGATTTCAGAAAAAGCACCAGAAGGACCTGAATTAAAAACAAAGACGAAATAAAATACAATAATCCCAAACAAACTCCGACCAAACAATACAGAAAGAAACAAAGACTACATTGCAACAAAGATAAATTACGTATCCTGAAGGCTGTATTTGTTAAACAGGAGTATTTGTGGCTGCTTCTGTTCCTCAGCTGATGTATTAACATCTATAAGATGCATATAATTGCTGTTACAGCTTTAGCTAAATAAAGACTATTACCAGTGGACACTATGACCATTTACACAGACACACATTTAAATTTCAGTTTCAGCACGTGAAAGAATTTATTCTCACAACCGAGCAGCATTACCTCCTAGTTTTTTTAGTTTGAGAATTTAATTTAAGAACTACCCTCTAAATGGAGCATATCACAGTGAGTGATATGCACACTTGAATTCAAGCTGTCTACAGCCCCACTTACAGGCATTGCAATGACTAGTCCATGAACCATCTCTCAGAAGACTCTTGCAGCTTTATGCATGAAGAGCTACTTGAGAGATGTTTCCATGGTATTGAAGAAGAGCCGGAGTTGAAGTGGAAAAACCTTCTTTTAACAATCCTCTTTTGTCAATGCCTTTCCTTTAGCACATACAGTGCGTTTCACCTTTAGTCAGAATTTCATCCAAAATGCATAAAAAGCTCACATCGATTTATATCAAGGAAGTTGGAACCTGGCTACTTCACTGTTGGGTTTTTTTTTTTAGTTTTCCCAGTACTTGAAAGCAGCATCTGATTTGCTCGCAGCCCACAAAGTCATCAGCATTTATGCTTCTTCATATACAAAAATGCTGCAGGCTTTAGTAACCTACATTCTCAGTACCACCATTCCTGTTATGAGGGCAGTAGGGCTCTTAAAGTTTTAAAAATACCTTTAAATAAGTGAAATAACCATAGCACTAAGACAAATAGTAATGAACTAGTGGATTTTCAGTTAATATGGAGGGATAGTATTGGGTTATTTTTTGGTATATTTCAGAGGTAAACGTGGTACTCTCCACACACCGCTCTTTTTGCAATGCATATGAAACCATGTGTAAAAGCACCTCATAACAGTATTTAGAAACTGTGTTGGTGTTTTACACTTTACGTTTTATGTACACAAGCTTAAAAATGTTTTGAAGACAGTTGAATGCTGGCCTCTTATCGGTTCCACTTCCTCCTTCCACTCTACTTTCATTCTCCACAATTCTTACACTGTCATTATAAAATATTATACCCCAAAAAGAGGGGGACTTCCTAAATTGCCTATCATTCTCCTAAAAAGGAGAAAATTCGTGAACTGAAGAACACCTACAAATTAGCAGTGGTTTAGAGAGCAGGGATAATTAATCATATCTTGACTAGTATCGTCACAAAAGAAAATGCAGTGATTTGATTCTTGCTGCTGAAAAAAGTTAAATATTAAACAGATATGGAAATGCACGCACTTTTTTGGATGTCCTTTTTTACATATGCTGATGAATTGCCTCACTGTATGTGTGTTTTCTTTCAGTCTCGCTAGTGTTCTTTATGTCAAATGACTGAATGACATTGTTCATTGCTATACGGTGCTGTCATGACTGAGAACTTTGAATGCAGTATGTGACGTAAGACTATGTGACCACCTGGATTTTTTGGTACTGCAGCTACAGCTACTCAAAAGCTTCTGTTCATGTGGATTGTGTGTGTCTTGTTCATTCTCAGCACTGAGTCATTTCAAGCGTAGTCAAAGCTTCCAAAGTGTAGGTTGCACACAGTGCCTTCCACCTAGACAAAAGGGACTGAATGTTTTAAACAATTTATGCCACTTCTTACCACTCAGCAAAATTTCTGCAACACTATAATATTATCTGTTACCTTAGGCAATATTTATTAGATACTTTTAGTTGAGTGAGTATAGTTAACATAACAAGTGGTTAATAAATTGAAACCCAAAGAAAGTTAAGTAAGAAAAATGTTGTCCACTTACATTGTTTACAAAATTATTTTAGCATATGGAAGAGAAATATATTCATCTTCCTTATGTAGCCACATAGAAGAATGTATGCAAAAAGATAATTTCTTTTTAAATGGCTTGAAGAGTATTCTTAATCTTTTCTGAAGTTACTGAGCTTTCACTATATATTTGAAAATACAAGTTCACCCCTACTATAAACTGTTGTGAAAGCATGATAAATTTACATATTATATATGTAATGTACATACATAAAGATAAGACACAATGAATGGTATATTTAAAAAAAAAAGTAATATTCTAGATCACCATAGAAACCGTAGTAGATACAATTGGTTTTAGTGCATTTATCAGCAGTGGCAGAAAGCATTGTCTGATAGATTTAGAAAATATTAGAAAGATCAAAGAGTTAAAAACAAATAAAATTCAGAGAAATTAAGATTATATTTTATAGAAAGAAAAAAAAATCTAGTTGATTAGATGTTCGTTTTTTCCCTTTCCACAAAAAGGAACTCTAACCAGCGTCATTCTGGTGATAAGTATTATGAAATAAGTATGTGCTATGCAGCACAGCTGTGTGGTTATTCTAAATGTTCAGGAGCACCTAACAGTAAACACAAACAGTGGCTTTAGAGATATTTCTGTACCAGAGCGTACTTTGATGGTAAGAAGCTGTAACATGCTAAATTCTGAGGTTTCTGTGCAACAGAAACCACACTGTACAGAAACACTCCACCTACAGCACCGTGATCAAAAAGTTGATTGAAAGGCATTTTAGATGCAGAAAAATATGTTGAGTTAGTACATTTTATTTTCTATCTGCTTTTTCTAAAACATGTTTTTATATATGTTTCAACACATACATTGCAATTTTCTGTAATCAGAGAAAATACTAAAGGAGTATTTGAAAGACAAGGGTTTTTTCAGAATTTGAATGAAGTTTTGTTACCTGTCTTGTTATTCATTCTAAATATCACAAGCCATTGAGACAGACAAATTTAGAAAAAAACTACTATCAGTTGTGTATATGTGAGACCAGCGCTGTGGAAAGTGTGTTTTTAAAATGCTTGAGTAATTGTATTTAATGGCAATTCATCTTTTCTTAACAGTACATTGACAGAGGCTAAAGAGATTGAAATGACAATAAGAGGAATAGCATTTGCTATACATTTGGGAGAATAAATGTCCGTAGTATTGGCTCAGAGCCTCATCTTTCTGAGATGGTCTAGCAAATAGGGATTAGCAATACTTAAAGGTCACATTTTCCATGGCCTGATGTGCTGGGATTTTAAGGTAGTCTGGGGTCGCAGTTAGCATTAATTTGCATTAGGAGTGTGAGGAGATAAAACAGCAGCCGTATGAACCATGCACAGATGAATTTTCTTGCCTTGGCATTAAAGTGCAGAGGTGCTACTGCTTGTGGATATTCAGGAATGGTAGCAACAAGTGCAGGAATTAGGCAGACCTGTAAACTTGGTTGCGTGCCTCTCCTTGACATATCAAATACCTTGACTACCTGTTAAATTTGATTAATAAAGGGCTTAGCAAAACCATATTTTTATCTTAAAAATTCTTGTAACTGAAAATTATTAAAGAAAAATTAGATGTAAGAAAAATTACAGTCATTGTATACACTTGATGGAAATCGCATATATGCAGAAACAAAAGGAGAAAACTTCAACCATACAATTCGCTTAAACAGTTCATGGTGGTTTGTTTCTTACTCTGAGTCACGTGTCTTACTGGAACTTGTAAGCTAGTGCAGAAAAGAAAAGGAAAAAAAATGTTATTTTATGTCAAGGTCTTTTGCTGTCAAAACAGTCCCTGTGGAAAATTATGGTTTTCTACAGAGTAACAATATTTTTCATGCTGCCTAGGTTTTGCGCGTTGTCAGGGCATTAGCTGGCCTACTGAGAACTTATAAGTCTATCCCTATTTCTTTCTACATAATATGACCCAAAGTCCTTTGTACTAAAAAATGCCAATTCATAATTCTAAGCATCTAATTTGAAATGAAATAAAGTATGCTACATCTGTGTTTAGAAAAGACCTTGTTTCAAAGGTGGTATTTGTTGCTGGTCAGCTATTGTTTGTTATTCATTTGTGCTTTATATTTCTCATTTCTCACATGAGTGTTTGAATTTTTAACACCAAATATTTCTTCAAAACTATTGTCAGTGTGTTTATACAAACAATGTATCTGTTTCACACTGCTTAAATTCTGTGTGAAATAATTTCTTTCTCTAAAAATCTCGCAGAACTTGGAGGACACGGAATCAAAGTCAATCACTATCAAAAATAACAATTGACTCCACATGCTCAAACTTTGTGCAGCTGTGAATCCACAGTGCAGTTTTAAAATATTGATAGGAAATATGCATGCAGTATAAAGAGTACATTACTTTAAAAGTTGCAGAGAAAGGTGCGGTATCAGCACTTCACAGTGCTACGTAATGAAAATGTCCCATGCTTTTTATGTGTACCTCGAGTTTTGTGCAGTGAGAATTAGGTATATTTCCTCACTTATGTAATACACACATATTCTTATTTTCTATTTTTGAACTATATTTATATTTATGCATTTGCCTTTTGAACATGTTCAATTCAAAGACTACAGCAGTCACACATTATATTTCCAAAAAAAGAAGAAGGACTACGAAGACCAGAGTGGGGATTTTTGATGGACCTTTTTTTCTTTTTGTCCAGGTGACATTTACAAAGAGGAAATTTGGGTTAATGAAGAAGGCTTACGAGCTGAGTGTTCTGTGTGACTGTGAGATTGCTCTGATCATCTTCAACAGCACCAACAAGCTGTTCCAGTACGCCAGCACTGATATGGACAAAGTGTTGCTGAAATATACCGAGTACAATGAGCCGCATGAGAGTCGAACGAATTCGGATATTGTTGAGGTAAGGCTTTGTGTTCTGTGAGGATTCTGTTTTACTTTGCTCTGAGACAGAGGTACTCAAAGCGAGAGGCCTGATCACCTTTCTCAAGGGTCGTAGAACGTTCCCTGGAGGTGACATAGCAGCAGGAGAGCAGAACAGGGGCAACCTGTTGGTTTGAGCGTTGCAGCAGAGACTGGAGGGGAACCGGTCTTTTGAGAGCTTTACCCTGCTAAGGCTCACACGCTCCGCCAAAACTCCTGCGATGGGATCTCTAGCTCGCTGCCATCCATCTTCCTGTGCTTCTTTGTCCATTCGTCCCCTTAGTCCTCTCCACGCCATCACCACTCCTCCCCGCGGAATCTCCCCCGGCTCTCCCAGTCGTTCCCCGCGAGATGCTCTCCAGAAAACATTGCATGCCTTGCCTCCTCACGCCGGACATTACAATGTCCTACATCCAGGAGGAGCTAAAAAGTACCTTGTAAAAAGTGTGGAAGAAAAAGATTTAGAATCACTTTTTGATTACTTAAAGAGGAAGGAGATTTAATAAAATGCAAGAAAAGTTTACTTACGAGCCGCACAATAACACGTTTCAGCTACCTCACACAGAATGCTGTTACCGCAATATGATAACAACGGTATCAAAGCAATACTATCAGATTGCTAAAGACACCTTGTAATTATTTTTTTTTAAATTATATAGGTCAAGTTGTATTTACAATTACTGAAAATTATTAATTAAATTTAAGATTTTCAATTTTAAGCTTCTAGTACTTGCAGAAAAGTCGATTTACTTTATAATTACATTAGAATTCAAGACATGCAAAATAACTGAAGCTTTCAATGATTTTGTTTTAATAGCAAAATACTCAGAGTGATATCTAAAAAATTGGTTATGTGATTTATGCAAATCCTGTTTTCAAAGTACCTAAGTGATTAGGCATCTAATGGTACCATTTTAAAAAGTATTTTATTGGAAGAATTACGTCCTGTCTTAAAGATAAATGCTACTGAGTATCTTGGCCTACACACTGAGATTACTTCAGATCTTTTTAAAGGTGTTAGTTTCAGATTTTTAAATAATCTGAATCTTGTCTAAAATGGGGCTTTGGTGCTTTTGGAATCTTCACCTGGGGTTAGACATGTATTTGAGACTCGCAATGGAAGAAAGTAAGTGTGTAAATTACATAGAAAATGTTTTTGATGGAGCAAAAATACTGTGTGATAGACATCATTATATTTGTTACAAGGTGGTCACAGTCACACCACCATAGATTGGCAAAGACTGCAACCCAAGAGTATATATCACTTTTCTGTCTACTCTTCTGTCAACATATAGGACGACACTGTTTTGCTTCTTCATGATCTCGCATCTCTCCCCATGAGGAGAGGATGAGGTTCTGACAGCAGAACAAAAATTTATGTGAGTTAAGACTCAGAGGAAAGTACATAATTTCTTCCTCCTCTCCATCATCTCTTTTCCTCTCTTAGTTCAAATCTCCTTTATAGACATGAAGCCTTTCCTGTCACCTAGCTCTGGTAAGCCCATGTCCTGTCCAGCATAATTCAAATTCTGTCCCCAAAATAATGCCCTGTTCTCTCTTAGTGGCAAAAAGCCAGAATAGTCTTAGCAGGAAAAGTTTCCTGTGATTTCTTTACTTCTTCCTGCAGGCTTTCTTGTGGGAATAAGTAGGCAAGCCAGCAGTTGGGGATTTATTACTCACTTCACAATGAATGAATACATCTGATCATGAGGACTACAGTTTTTCAAGAAACTTGAGTGAAAACATAAAATTTAAAATAATGTGTATTTTGTTGTAACTTTGAGATTTTCAGAAGGAGCACTCTCTGCACCAGCAAGGTCCCTTACCTGCAAAAATAGTGGGCCAGTTTGGATAGGCTGATAGGTAATTTTGCATGCAGACATGTAATTTTCTGGCTATACTAAAACTTGGTGGGCATCACTTTTCTCTCCTCTAAAAGGAGCCAAGTAAAAGTAGGCAATTGAAATAAACGTTATTTAAATTGAGTAAGCTAACGATAGGCAGAAAAGGACAAACAAAGTGCATGTTTACAGGTTTTCCTTATGTTCTGTCGGCTCTGAATTCAGTCATTTGATTGTTTTGCTGTTAATGTTTTTTAATATTCTGCCTTTAATGCAAAATACTTAAGCCATGCCGATGCCAGTACTGTTTCAGGATCAAAGGAGTACCTGTGCGGGGTGTGGGTTTTGAACAGGGTTTCATATTATCGTGGCTTTACTTGATAATTAACATCACAGCTACGACTACAGTAGGGGAATGAACAGAGCCCATGAAAGTATGCAATCTGAGAAACGGCTTGACTCTTAGTGTAGTTTGGATATATTTTTAGGTAAAGGATATAAATCTGCCACACATTTAAATATTTAAATTGATCAGTTAAACTGGCTACATTACACATATTTTCCTTGTATGAGGAGTCCATTTTTTTTGCTTTCAGACAGCTAGATTTCACACTTGCAAGTTTTTAATCTTGTTCTTCCAAAGCAATCAACAGCAGCTGAGAATTAGACAGTATTATTAAATCTGATAATTTTCAACTAAATGACTGTTCAATAACTATATTTCAGCAGAAGAAAAGGGCATAGCTGTGCTCACAGATTTCTGCACAGTATTAGAGAAAGAAAACTTTTTTATAAAATCATAGGATCATTTAGGTTGGAAAAGACCTTTAAGATCATCAAGTCCAACCATTAATCTAGCACTGCCAAGTCCACCACTTATGAAAATTTGAAATATAACTGTCAACTGTATAAAGGTCTTTAATTTAGAATCCATTTCTGTTCACATTCAGTGTAATGTAACTATTGAGTTACTTTTTGGTTGTGGTAAAACTATGTTATCAGTCATTAGAATGTGTTATAACTTCTTTGAACAATCTGTATTCAAAGAAAATCAAAAGAATAGGTCTCCAATATGTAGTTAATTACTTTTAAATTAAACCACTGCTATTCAAATGGAAAAATTACATGAATTTTCATGTAGGTCTGGCTAAAGCTGTTAATTTTATTAGGCAAATGTTTTCAGTTTAATTACTGAGATTAATTATATGTAGCATTTCTGAAGGAATGAGTCTTCAGGCCATAATTTGTTATTTGAAGTATCAGAAGACACCAAGTGCCATACATCTAACAAACATTACATTGTTTTTCAAGGGAAAACTTATTTGACATTCATTTTAGTACCTGTATTACTGCAAATCAAGCAGTTTTGTCCTACCCAACTTATAAGTATATGGTCTCATTACATCTGTCATATGTAAAATGGAGTGGCTAAATTACGAGAATTGTAAAGCTCAGTTACTGTTATTCTTTGAGCTCTTTTGGTTTAATGATCTAAACAAATAGCCTATACTTTCTTTACACATGTAGTAATTTTATTTGCGTGTAATAAATATAACCGAGATGGTCCTTTCCAGTTGCTTTATTCAAAATGGAGTTGATTAACATGCAGTTTGGTACATCTGAGTTCTTTAGATCACAAAAACTATCTACCAGCTGAATGTGTTTCAGGTATTACCCAGTAAATATACTTACAACATCCATAGGTAACTAGAAGTCAGTGTGTACTTACGAAGGAGAAAATATTTGCGTTCAACACTTAATTTTATCCATTTTTAGCGACAGTGATAATTATTGTGCGTCTTACCAAAATCTATGTGGAGGTTTTATGATATGTATTAGTTCTGCAAAAACGATGTTCATTCTGAGACTTCTGTTTAGTGTTAACTGGATTCTTAAAACTGAAGACTTTATGTCCTTACCCACCAAACCACTCACACCACAGTTGTTCATCCAATTTTGCTTCAGTTAAAAAGCACATGTTGGTTTCTGGATATAGTAACTTATTTTAAGAAATAGCAGAACCTGTGCAGGGTTCATTCAAGACCAAGGAAAAGAAGATTAATTTCCTTTTTATGCTGCCTTTAAGCTGTGTGTAAATACCAACAACAATGTATTCATCAGCTGTCATTTAAAATACTCTGATATAATTACTAGAAGATTTGTAATTCTTTACTTTAAAACAGGATTACATTTTCTCTCATTACAAAATCATGTGGCATTTGGTACACAGTCTTTGGTACAGAAGTAGTGTTTTTACAACTGGCGTTCCAATCTGTCCCTCAAAGTTTGTCAATACATCCAGTTTCTACATGCTGTATTAGAAAAAACTTACCTTATTAGTTTGTTGTTTACCATTATCAATACAGTTGTATAAGACTAGGCAACAGCTTTCCTGTGGCAATGAGGAAATGGGGAAGAGCAAATGTCAAGGGTTTTACAATAGACAAGTACGTGCATTATGCATTTTTTGCATTTATTTAAAATGAGGCCAGATCCTTTCCTTGTTTCAGTAAAAGAGAAGTGGATGTAACACAACTTATTTCACTGCCACACCACTGTGAGTAACGAGAATCCAGTGACGAAGCACTGTAAGCCCACTGCTTAGGAGCTCAGAAAGGATAACCCCCTCCCCTTAGATTGTAGGGGACATATTTCCAAGTAAGAATACAGGGAAATGTTTTGCACCTTGGTTACAAATTTAATTACAGAAATCTGCTGTGGTTCTTCAGCTAAGCCATCAAGCCTTTGCTGATTTAAGGTGAAACTGCCTGCCTGTTTTCTCTCTCACTCTCTCTTCTTCCTTGTCACCTCTTTCATCTCAAAGCATCAGCTACCATCTCAGCTTCAGCAGACCACTAGTGAGTTTTTACGAAGCCCTGGTTTTGATTCTGTTTCTTAGATACCAAGTCTAATACACTGGTCCTTGCTCTGTGAGCACATAAACCATTCCTGCACAAATCACTAACCACTTCATCTTTCCGCTCTTTTTAAGCCCCCAGTCCATCAGTTTATTTGACCCTGCTGCTCCTATTGTCCCTCTTTCTCCAGCTGGCTTCTATTCCTCTACTGATTCGGTGGTCATTACCTTCAACTCAAGAACTCCTACTAGGTCAGCCCTTTCAAATTCATCCCATTAAACATACCTTCAATTTTCTGGCCACCTTACATCCACCTCCTCAGTTCCCCTCTGCCATACCACTAATCACTGGTAGAGAAAAAAGAGGAACAACACAAACTTCCTCCATTTTTCTCTTTGCTAAATGAGGTTCTATGTTATCAATGCTGATTACCCACCAAATCTTCTCTGAATTTTGTACAGTTCACTACTTAAAACTGCTACTTTACATGCATGCACACACATTTGTCTGATCTTTGCAGCAGTCTTTTATCTTACAAGAAACTCTTCCTTGACCTCAGTCTCTTTTCCTTTCCTGAAATATCTCTCTTGCTATCTGCCTTTGGCTCTATCTTTTACTGGCATCTGGCTTCAACTACTCCTTCTTTTCTTTTTTCTTTTGTTTTACACTTAGAAAGGGTTCAGGGTCCTTGACATAGGCTTTTACATATAGGAAGATGTCAGCTCCTGCAATACACTGTCATACCCTTCTGCTTCAATAAAACCTCATCCTAGTTTGGCTTCTCAAATATACGCTGTCTTACTCTGTGGGGGTTTTTTTTACCTGAGTACCCATCAAGAATGCCCTTTCACCCACCACTCCGCTCACTCTTGCAGTTTTGTTGTATTCTAATGCACACTAACAGGTCCTACCTCAAAGTATTTACAGCCCTACTTCACAGTAGAGTAAGAACAGGTAGCAAATAAGATGATGATGATACAGTTACATGATTCTCCATGTAAGATACATCCATCCTGTTTCCATCAAACGAAGTTTACTCCTCTTGTACCAAGAACTATCTTTTGACCATTTCTCAGCATCTCCTCATCTTCAGCTCATCCTCAGTTTCACTCTCCTTAATCTCTTGCCAGCTGCACTCCAGTACGTACTTCTCTTCCTGTCTTCCTGTCCCTGAGAGACTGTTAAGCTGTGCTCTCCTTTGTCTCTTGTCTCACCCACTGCTCCTTCAGCCTGCGTGCTAGGGATCACTTTTCCATTACACTTGACGCTACTCCATCCTCTTTTCCCTCTTCTTTCTCACTGAAATTGGGCAAGTTTGGAGAAACTCACACTGGGTGAACTCTTGCTTTTAGTGATACAGAAGACCTTATCAAGAATTAGCCTGAGCTATTCTAGGAGACTTTAATTATCCTAGGACCATTTTGATGGGGCTGTTGGTTGGCCAGGGGAAAAAAGTAGTTCTAATTTGCAATTATATGTCCGATTTTTAAATAACGTACAAATTATAGGTTCTTTTTCATAGATAATCAGCATCTAGCATTGTCTTTTTTGCTCGTTTTGCATAGGGTCATACATCTTCTAGTAACTGCTGATGAATTGACCTTTTGCAGAATATTTTCCCTTCCCCAGTGGACTCTTTATTTGGTGAGGGACAATAAACTGGAGATAGCAGGAGAGATGAGGGCCATTTGCAACAGCGTTTTCCCCCAAGGGGAGGAAGTGAGCTTGTGGACATGTGAAATTCTCCCTGCAGATTGCACATCCTCTGTGTTTTACAACACACGGAGACATCTTTACAGACCTTAATGTTAAGATGGTAGGGAACGAATACCAAGCCCTAGAGGGTGGTGGAATTCAGAATTTTGCTTTTGTGTGTGTGTTACTGCTTGTTAAAAAAACATTTTGCCCTAAAAAATGTGCATAATGAAAACTTGCAACTAATTATAGATAACAATAAATACTTCCACAGATTTGCAGAACTAACTTGAGTTGAAAACCCGATCACTTTTGGTATGACCAGTAACAGAGTAGCCATGAAATACTACTAAATTTCCTACGGGCTTGAGGGACTTGAGGCTTAAATCTTAGTACAGCTTTAGCACATTGAAAGGTTGGAGTTGATGAGGGTGGCACTTGGGCAGCAAAAGGTGACTTTTGAAAATCATGAAAAGCATGTGACATGTTACATGGGCAGTATATTGTGCCCGAGAGGAATGCCACAGTCCTGTTTTGCTGATGGACTTACTGCACATTATCCCATCAATTCTTACAGGTGTTCTGTGGGTCCTATAGCACATGTAGGATTAGTCACTTGGTGTGGAAGTTCTGAATGAGATGAAGAGAAAAAAAATTCCTTCTGTCAATTATTTCTAAAGGTCACAGAGCTAATGACTAGCTGGGAGGTTAATTAGATTCTGAAAGCCTCTTCATATCAATTAAGACTCTTATCTGTATATTTTGTAGTAAATAAGCCCATATAACTCTCTAAATGTGCTTTTTTTAGGAAAAGGCAACTGTTGTAGCTTGTTTAATGTAATAAGTATATTTTCTTCTCTTGTCATCATAACATAATACTGCATATAAACAAGCTGTGAAATACACATCAGGTCAGCTCTTCATCTGTTGAAATCAGGGGAATTATTTCAGCTACCATGGGCTGAAGATCTGGGACAGTATAGAAAGTAAGCCTGTATGTAAGAAAGGTTATTCAGGGTGATATAAAGACAGTACAGTCTATTGGATACTGCCCTGGACTTGGACTCATGAGACTTGGATTTTATTAATAGCTTTGCCAAATACTGTTGTGTGACCTTGGACAAGTCACATTTCCTCCTAATGCTTCAGTTTCCCTATCTGTAAAATGGGGATAGCATTATTGATTTCCTTTGTAAATTGGTTGAAGACCAGCTTGCTAAAAAAACAGCTACTGTTACCAGTTTCCACAGACCAGGAGATGATTGGACAGGGTCAACTGGCCAAAGAATTTCCTTTGGATGATGATTTAGGCTTTTGAAATGCTTACTTCTTGTTTCATTTTTAGTAAAAATGAGCCAAACCATTATTGCTAACCTCATGTATGACAAAATCATGGGATTGGTTTCAAGATCTTCTGCATTTTTGTAATATTCCTTTGGTCTTTCTTTGTTTGCCTTCTGAGTCTTGAGCCTTTGGAAAAATGTGTTTGTAACCTAACATCCTCATGTGAGTTTTTTCTATGTTTTTTCTAACCATGATTAATACAAAAAGATCTTGGAGGGGAAAATATCCTATTTTAAAAATACTAAAAAGCTCTCTGCTTAATCAAACAATTTCATTTTTTCAAGCAATTAATTTAGAAATGCATCTTTTTTAAACAAAAACTTATATTCTTACCCAATGTTATTATTCTATCAATTTGGGGTTTATGTAAATATTAGCTATTACAAGACCACAAGAAAAACTTCAAAGCTGGAAAACTGCAGAAGGCAATTCTATTCTGTCCAAAGTAGTCCCTCAATGGGACTGCTGTTCCAGTCAGTGGGACTGTCCAACTTAGTCCCTCTACTACACCCAATTGATAGCAATTTATTCCCTTCCTCCCACTTATCCACATGAGATTTTTGACTCTATCTTTCCATCCACAGGCTATTGTTTAAGCTCTCCTTAACAACTCTGCAGCATCCTGTTGCTGTGCATCCCGTAAGTGACAGACTTGATGCTTTGCAGCCTAGAAGAAAGTTAGAGGTCAAGTGTTGACACTATTATTTTTTTCCTAATATATTTCAAATTAATCCACCATGTGAAAAATGCAGCTAAGGGAAAGCTATATAATGAGTTGTTTTGTTTTGCTTTCTCTCAAAAAAAAATCCACTATGATTTATTTGCAACAAGTATTTGGTTGACATGAAACATAGTTTGTAATCCTAATGTATTAAAAATGAAGGTGAAATAGCTCACCTGATAGCTTGCTTTTCCATACCTGGAAGAGGAAAATAGGGACAGAGAAAACTAAAATGGATGCAAAGTTAGTTACTCTAAAGCACATGGTAGAACAAAAGCTATTTTTGAGTATATTTTGAGGGAGCTCTGCACCTCCTGATTTTTACTTATTGAGGATCAGTTTTTGTTATTAATCATGTCCCCAGGTTATTTTTCTTTTATTCTTTTCTACTTAGTAATCATTTTTAAAATATTTTAATAACTTAAGAAATGGATTTTTGTAAAAATGCTGTGATGACAAAGGTGAAAAGTATGAGCAGAATATAAATGTGTTTCAAACTCTGTTCATAGTTCTTTGTCAAACTGGGAATTTAAAACTGTATTTCTTAGAGCAAGGTCTATTTCACAGATGACTGTTTCTTTCTCCAAAACATGATATATCTGGCTGAGAAGCTGGAAAAATCTTACATGTCTGTGTAACATTCTTATAACTTAATAGCTCCAAACTTTTATCCCAATCTAGTCATTGGAGAATGTTCTTTGTTTTTGTAGTCACTGTTTCACATAGTAACAGCTTGTTGCATTTTGGTCTGTTTGCCAGAGGGTAGGTTTATTTTTAAATCCCTGAACTCTGAATTTTCTTTATTTTTCCAAGATTGGAAGCAGCTGAAATGCCTGGAGTTACAGGTTGAAGGGCTTGCTTCACAATATGAGATGGGAAGCTTCATCCCCTCCCCCTTTTGTGTTTTTCTTTTTTTATATTTTTCCTAACAAATGTCTCTTAACTGATATTTCTCTAAAAATAGAAAACTGCCTAACTAAAAATAGCTTGGCTCTCAGTCTTGCCAAGGAAAATGGAGAGGAATAGGCGTGGAATAGAAGGCTGAGTAATCCAGCTCTATTCATTCACAGATCCCTTTGAGAATGCAGGCGATGATAAAGTGCCCTCAAAAAACCACAGGCCTGACTTGCTCTCTTCAGACTCCTAGGTGCCAATAAACATTTTAGCCCAGGGATATTTTTTTTTTCTCATAGATCGTAAACACTTTCTGAAAGACAAGGCTTTGTTTCACAGAAGCTAACTTACTGTCAAAAATAGCTGACTTTCCTAAGGTCCTTTTTTTTACTTTCCACATGTTTTTTAATTTATTTTCAGATGAGCAATGGCTGCAATGTTCTGTCAAGAATTACCATGAAATGTCACATATCTAGTGTGAATGAATGAAAAAAATAGATGCTTTTCATTGATTTCATACTTAAAATCATGCCCTCCAAACTTCATGTATCAATAAGAAAGAAAAATTTATGCCTCTGATTCCGAGCAGTAAAAGTGAATGGGTAGACAGCTGATGTTTTTCACTAAGAAATCATACTTTAGCTGCAGAACTCTTCTGCATATAGATATCAGCGAAGTCTTTCATTTGTAATTCTTCATTTTTCTGATCCTCAAATTTCACCAAGAGGGTAGAGGAGATGGGAATGGCAAGGGGCAGGATCTAATTAACTTAAAAATAAACCTGAGAGACCCACAAAGCAGGAACTTTTCATTTGAAAAGCTGTCATATTAAAGAAAGTCAATCTTGTTTTGTGCTGCAGAGGTCTTTATATCACATCACCATTGTGGTATTGCAGTGCGAGGTATCAGTAATACTAGACGGCAGAAAAGACACCAGGAAGGGTTGAGCATGTTCTTTAAAACAGGAATGTTTGTTGTTGTTCTGTATGGAGTTTTCTGGGTTTGGGGTTTTTTTTACATCTAAGTAACCTGGTCAAACACAGCAACAGGGTGTGGAAATGTCAGCGCAGTTCACAGGGTTATTTGAGCCTGAGTATTGTTTTGTTCAGTTCCTGTAATGCTGCTTGTGATAAGACTCTGGAGACAAAGGACGATAATTGATGGAAAGGGACTTAAATCACTCCAAAAAGAATCAAGGTCCTTGTATTTGGGTACATCGACTCTTCTGGTCTCCTTCCTCCTTGTAAAGCATTTTGTCTTCTTGCATGTTGGCCCCCTACTGCTCTTTGTAATGGAGACAGACCACAAGTGATTCCTTTATGCACTACACAGGGTGTAATTGTGTCTGTGTGGTGTATTAGTAATTACCAAGGCTGAATTCCCGTATTGTATCTTCACTGCAAGCATGGAAAAATAGGACACACTACCCTGCATTACCATTTTCAACCTAGATAGTGAGCTACTTATAGCTATGTTCCAGACACAAAGGCATTTGTGAGCAAACCTATTTTTCATTTTCATCATTGAGGCATCTCTGCTTTGTAAGGTAAATACAAAATGTGGTTATTTACCTGGATTCTTACACAGCAGTAGTAATCACAAGTGTCGAAATACCACATCTTGTCTTACCTCACAACTATCTGTAATGCAAACTACTGACCTTGCCCTCTTTTCCCCCAAGACTTTTTGTTTTATTGGGCTCCCATAAGCTGCCAACTCTTCTTTGTCAAACCAGTGTTGAAGATTATGCAGCACTGAATTTCTAGCAAAATCAGCAAGTGATGCACAGTTCTTCATATGCTTACACATAGGCAAAGTTTTTTTTAGTGTATAAGTGTTCCCAGATGTGGGCCCTTAGCCACTGCTCATGGTTGTATTAGGTAAAAAGAGCCCTATGCTATCAAAAGCCATAAAACTGATATGTGAAGTCCACCATTCAGGTTTAATTAAGACCCCTGATTTAAAGCCTAGAGTGGCCAACGGGAGCCCCCTGACTAACTCCAAATCTCTCTGGTTACATTTCCTAGCACAGAGACCAGTTTCTATGGATTCTGTCACCTTTTGCAGCAAGCAATACTAGAACAGGTCTTATTTCTACAAAGATTCATAGAAGTCCTGTTTCAGACAGTGCAACTGCTCACAAGAAGGAAGTTGATGCTCCTGCAGATATCTGCAGAATCATGGCTTTCTCCGGTGTCAGTAAGGGTGGCAGAATTGGGACCTAAATAGTTCATACCATGAGTAGCGTTTATGTATGTATACTGAGAAATAAAAACATCCACTTCCCTTCCATGCCACAGCGAGTTGGCAATAATTGATCCCCCTCCCTGTGTAACAAAGGCACTGTGCAAGAGGAGCTTCATCACCAGAGAGGATGGGGATACAAAAAGTCAGTCTGATCCTGGCTTTTTGCCTCCTTCACTCCCTCGGCTAGGGAGCTGGTGTTTTAAATGCTCTGCTGGGGCCAGAGCACCTTGTCCGTCCATTTTGGATGAGGCAAAAGATCTCCATACATCTCCTTCCCTGGACTGCACACAGATAGCACTATCTGTTCTTGAGATGCCTTTCCACAGTTTTCACAGGTCTGGCAGAAGTTCTGTTAAACTTCAGAACATGCTGACTTTTCTTCCTTGTTACAGTAAGAAGATATAAATTAATTATTTATTTGTGTACTATGAAATTTGCATCCATCCTTTATGTATTATGTAGTTCATATTGATTAGACTCCATTTGCCCTGAATTCAGGGGGGCCTCTGTGTGTTTGTTTATATAAAAGACGATTGAAATTAATGTAAGTTACCGAATTTGCAGGGCTATAAAACCTCAAACACACATACTTTATTGCTTTACATTTTTAATAATCACAAGTCTAGCGGTCAGCTGTGAATTAATGTCCGTAGTCCAGAACTGTTGAATGTAGTTAAATAGCTATTATACTTTGAATTAAAAAAGAGCCTTTAAAACAGGCTTTCAATCAACATTTTCTTTATGCTGTAATTTATAAATCCACAACTTTCAGTTGTTGTGTTTTCCTTATTTAATTTTGCTATGAGTGTTTTTATATATGGTTACCAGTTAATGGAGGAGTAAAAACATCTGCTAAAAGAAGTTGCATCATCTGTGTTCTAAACAGTTCATTAATGCTTTTGCATGATAGACGGTAGTATTAAAGGGAAAAATCTGTGATATATTGGATAGGCTTGCATTAAAAAGAATCACAAACCCATTTATTTATATCATCCTCTGTGATCTATAGACAGCTATAATTACATTTTATAGTGCAGAGTTATAAAAATGTGCATGCACTTTACTTTGGGTTGCTAAAGTATACGTTTATTTCTTTGATCAAATGTTACAGCACACAGGCTGTTCAAAGAAAGCAAATTATAGAAGAGTCAATAAGAGTACTTTAAACAGCACACAGCTGCTATAGATTGATTCAAAAGAGATCAGAATCTTGACAAAGCAGCAGTTCCTAATGGAGTGTATGGTGTTTAAACTATATTTAACTTACTACAATAGAATCATGGCTATAACATGAAAAACATAAAAACACATAATTTTTCCTTTCACTCTTATAATCCAAGGCTTGGTTATTACATACTTCTAGCATGTTCGAACATATAGCAGTAAAATGGAAGCTTTACACTTTTGTCACCAGCAGTTAGCAGTATGTGCCTTAGCATTTAATCTGTACATTTGTGACCTATGTGGAAAGAGGCTTGCCTTCTCAGATGTAGATTTTCACATTGTTTAACGCATGAATAAAAATTCATAATTATGCTCAGTACTTTCCATCCTATGTGTGAAAGTGTTTCGCAGAAGTGACTAAACATAAACTTTAAAATATGTCAACCAAGGCAGTTTATCCAAAAGCCTAATCTGGAGGCACATGAACTTTGTGAGAGATCTTCTTATTTGATCTTGAAGATTCCTAGGGGCCTGTACTGTGCTTACTAAGTATTAACACAATCTGGGCCAAAATGTAGAGTCTTCTTGCAGTTTAAGCCCCAAAAGGTCTAGGAACTCTCAGTCCTCCATGAATAAAATATCCCTGGCAAGCAATTCCTAATGCAATGCACAAGTATAGGATCAGGATTTTCACAGAACGGAATGAGGAAATATGGCTGGTTTTTGTGTGCTATCAAAGGGACAGAGGCTTCAGCTTAATTCCTTTCTTAAAGGATTCTTTCTGCATTTTATTGAGAGCCTATTTATCGTAAAACGCAACCCCAAGCTCTGGAACAGAAATCAGATTTCAACAAACTCTTCCCTCAAAAAAAAACGCTGTAACAAGCCACGGAGCTCTGTGCTCTATTGAGTTCTGTTTCTCTGACCCAACAAATTTACATTTGTTAATGCACAAAAGCAAAATATTACAGGGTAATGCAGAGGTTTAACCTATCTAGAAGTGTGTAGAGCATGGGAAGCTGCGTAAATCCTTGCAGGGACACGGGAGACAACAGATTTGAGCCCAGTCAGATCAAAGAAGAAACAGAACCTGTGTTTCCAGTTTTGTAGCAGGTGTCTAACCACTATTTGTTTTACAGAAATTCTGCAAAAGCAACCTTTTCCTGAAGGGTAAGAGTGACTCTTCCTCAAGTCTTTGAAAGATTAGCTGTAGGTCAGCATGCCTGAGTCAATGCTTGAATGCCTGGTAGGGCATTGTGGATGAAGGTGTCCCTGCAGTCCTGGGTAAGCAGTGTAACTTCTGTTGAGGGATAGAGTTTCCAAAATCCCATCTGCTTGGTCTAGGTCACTCACAACTTCAACACATGCTGCTAGGTTTGGATCCTGTTCTGTAGCACCAAACTTCCGGTGCCTTGCATGGGAAGCCTCATATCCTAACACAGTGTGAATTCCACTCTGGAGGTCAGGTGCCTAAATAGTAAGTATTGCCAAATTGAGCTTTCTATGTCCCTGAATCCTTTATTGGACCAATTCCATGGCCCTTTCCTGTCACAAGGCCCTTCCTTGCAGCAAGGGAATTGCAGCAGTTGACTGCTCTTTATGGTTTCAGTGTAAGCTCAAAGCAATGTGACTAAGAGGGAACACTCCTCGTTGACCATTTACCTACCCTGTCACTTTAAAAAAATGCTTCTATTCTAAAGGATGCTTACAAACGCCTGTTCTTGTTTCTCTGCCCTGGAGATGTCTTCATGTATAGGTTTCAAATGCTGGCAGGTATAGGAGCATTCTGCCTAACTGGTCTCATTAGCAAAACTCTTGAACTCTTAGGACACCCATAGATAACTATATTTGACAATCATGACTTGACCTGAGTCAACAGTAAAGAGTCTGTTTAGTAGGACTAAACTCACCTGATTGATAGTCATGCCCATGAGGGATTCACAACTGTAGCCTGAACAGAAGTAGATGCTTCTGGGCTTGGACTTGAGGTGAAACACTGGATCCTCAAGGGTTATAGAAACCTCTCTTGTCTCTCCCACAAACTAAATTTTTCATTCACTTCCCATTAAGAAGTCTGAGAAATCCTCCTACTCTTTCTGTACAGTCTTTTTCATGGGAGAAACGTTCTTAATTCCACCTCCTCCTTCACGGAGAGTGATGGAGCGAAAGAGCTGATTAAACATTCTGCAGTTAAATCTGCTTCCTACTGATCTCCATGACCAATTCAGTGGCAGGAATAAAAGAAGTACTCATCTATTCCTGCTATCACTATTTTATTCTGGGGTCTTGTGATCTAGCATACCCCAGGCAGAAAGAGGAATCCTGCCAAACTTTGGAATCAATGTAAGTAAGCTTTGGTGCCGTTTATGTGAAAGTTTCATGTTGTTGAGAAACTGCAGGCAAACCTCAGGACTGTGAACCTCTCTGCAGATACTTGGAAGAAAATTGTGCACTTCTGAACTGGAGAAATTCTTATATGCTCATTGCTTATATGCCCATTGGTCTGATCATGAAAAGGATCTTGTAGCATTACTGCTTTCCACTGACATTTTGGTTATTTAGGACATTACTGGTTCCTTTTTCCACTCTAGGTGCTGTGTGAAGGCCTGGGCCCACTGAAATCAACCAGGATCTCTTTGCCAGATCTTTCGTTTTAATATATCAATAGTAAGAGGCAAAGCCACATGTATTTTGGGGTAATCTCATCTTCAGCCTTATCAGAGTCTCTGATTTCTTTGGCACAGTCATCTTCTGATTGATTTTAAAATTGACTTTTCATATTCAAACATGAAATAAATGTTAAAGAACCTGATGTATTCCTTTATCATTCCATGTAACACTTCTACCTTTCCTCTAGATTGTCTTATTACATTATAAATGCTCTGCAGAGCTTAGGGAAAAGCTCTCGCTACTGTGCCAGCAGGCTGATGTCTGCAAACAGCTTAGAAGATAGCCAAGATAATGGAATAAGTAAATGAGCTTGGTTTTCTTGCCACAATAATGTCGATAGGAAATAGTACGGTTCCACGTCTCAGCACAATGGCTTCAGGTTGAGTCTGTAGTTGGTCCAAGCCTCTGGCATAGCTAGGTTTTGGAACTGGGAGTAGTGCTTGTGCACCTGTGGATTTCAGCTCCTCGTTAGGTGGGGATCCAGTATGGTTCTTCCTTGCACACAAGCTTAGCACGTTAGAAAAAAAGTCAGAAGGTTACTGACTTCTGAATATTTTTTTTCCCTGCTAGCCAGAAGATTTACCTTTTCTCATGAAACACAGTCCCCAAAACAGTACCTGTGTCCATGTTGCAAAACACTGTGAAGTGATAAACCATGAAAGAGGTCAGTTCCTTAAAACAAATAGAGTCCTTCAGGCTGTTCTGCGTTTGGGATGCCCAATAAGAAAAGTTCCCTTTCTCATGTGTAACATGGCTCTGTGAGACTCTGACTGAGGCTGTCTGAGGAAACAGCTGCAGTATCTGGAGATGCGAGTAACCCCCAAGCTATTTATTGCCTTTCCTCTGTTGGAGGTCACCACCTTCGCAGCAGAGTCAGAGGAAGGGAATGCATGCCCACCCCTTGGCCGTTCCACCTCCGCAGCTCTGGTATGGGGTGAGTAATCTCAGATGGCAGGGCAGAGCCGGCAGCCCTCCACGGTGATTTGTACTGCAGTGGCGAGAGCCACCAAAGCTGGTCAGAGCCCATAGCTGAGACTCCACCAAGGGAGACAGTATCAGTCATGAACGTGTTCACAGCATCCTTC
Organism: Phaethon aethereus; assembly: GCF_964289735.1. NCBI lineage: Eukaryota > Metazoa > Chordata > Aves > Phaethontiformes > Phaethontidae > Phaethon > Phaethon aethereus. The sequence continues at coordinate 85,727,243 of NC_138577.1, read as the reverse complement.
ATTTCTACCTCTACCAAGTCTTCGGAGAAATTAAATAGGCTGAAATCTTGCTGGTGTTTCTCAAACTCTCCTGCAGAACTAGGGGACCCAAGTAGAAACATCTCTTGTAGCCCACAGAATTCTCTGTGTGGGAATACCATATGATTAAAGGTTTGAAGATCTCAGACAGTAGGGCTTTGGCAGGCCAATATACCAATTCTTCTTTACAAAACTATAATTTTGTCCAAAAAAAGAGATTCAGTTTTACAATGAAAAGCCCTAACATTTAAAATACGTTTAGCTGCTTCTGGAAGGAGTTGAAATTTTCAAAAGAGATGCTTAGTTTCTGAATGAAGATTTTTTTTCCCTTTTCTTCTTTATTTTACTTTCTCAGCTGTGATTTTTTTTTTTTTTTATTTCAGTCTTCAGTTCTGGTCAAAATTTTTGATAGATCTTGAGTCTGCCTCTGTCACTTCCACTTTCTCAAGCAGTGATAAGAACTAGAAGTTGCTCTGTGTGTCAAGTTTTCTTCCTTCCCAAACTGAGCACTGAAACTGACCATTACGTTGTTAATTTAACTTAGCCTCTACTCAACAAAGCTACAGATGGCAGCATGTAAGCCAGTTTTTGCAGGTGTATGTGAGGGTCTGTCTGTCTATATTAAATTTAGACACCTTACTGAGTACATTACAGCTTGCTTGGGTTTTTCCTTCTTATAGCACCCCAACTACATTGGTAGTTACTATCATTCAACTTTTTATAGAGGGAGAACTATAGAAAAGTGAATTAACAAAGCCCAAGCCCAGGAAGTTAGTAACAGAGGTGGGAGGTAAACTGCAGCTTCTTGGGGTATAGAGTGCAGATAATCTTATGTAAAAGGGCTAATCATTTGCTCCCATGATAACACAATTTGGAAATCTATAATTCCCTTGCCTGGAAAGCTTCCTAAATTCTCAAAATCTTTTCAAAATCTGACCACTTTTTGCTAATTCTGTCATTTCTGATTCTTCGCTTTTGAGAGAAGGGCTTAGTCCTCTCAAGGGAAGAACAGAGTCATGGGAGCAGTACGACATTTGAAGAAGTTGTACTTCAGGGAGAGAGAGTTGCTTGAAGAACAAGCTTTGTAGGGTAATTGTGAAGTTCTGGAATTTCATCCAGCTCCTCTATACAACTCCTGACTGTACTTTCTCACTCCTTTTTTGGCTAGTGTTTTAGTTGAGTTATCTGCAAGTTTCAGCTTGCAAAGCTTCTGTCTGAATCTTAACACCCCTGTAGGATTTTCCATGGGAAAACAAAACCCAGTTCTTTGTTTCTAGCAGATGACACTTTGGTAAGCAGACAAATGTATATCATAGTCTAAAGATTTTAGCAGATGTTTAAAGATAGATACAACTTGCACAAATGTTTCTGGTAAATAACAGAACTTATATAAATTGTTGGTCTAACAGAAAACAACAAAGCTATCTTAAATCAAGTATGAAAGTCTGCACTGTTTGAGTCATCTGTTTTCATAGTTAAAATCATGGGCCAATTCTTCTTCTCAAATAGTGCTTGTTCACTCTATACTTAGTGGAGAAACTTCCTTCTCTTTCTCCTTGGTGAAATCTTGACTCTATCAGCAGAACCGTGAGCTGATGGTTATTGCTTTGTTGCTATTTAAGGCCTCTGTCCTGCAAAGAAACAGGAGGCTAGAGTTTCAGAGATCTAACCTCTATTATATTTCACCATTTTTAAAAAATATATCGATTTGGGCATTTTTACCAGTGGATAAAACAATTATGGTACTATAAAAATAAAAGGGAATGTTCTTTTTCCTTTAAAAGGAACTGCTATTCAGCAACATTTGCTCATTGTCATATTGGTACCATTTTTTGTAATACCCTGTAATTTGATCTGCTGTGAAATAAATGTTCAAATTGGGGCGGGGGGAATCTGTTCAGAACATTGATGCATTCAAGATTTTTATGGGAGACCTCCAAAGAAAACGTGGGTGCTAAAGGAAGTTCCCAAGTAACTTATACATTACAATTTTACTTGTCTGAGGTATATACCACTTCTGCTCCTGAACATCTCATGGGCTAGCGTAGCTACACAAGTCAACAATATATTCAGCCCAGGATGGCTGCATTTTAATGATGTGTGAAGCAGTCCTTTAACACATAATTTCAGAATCTCTTTGGGATCTTTTAGAACACAGATAATGCTTAAAATGTATGCAAAGTATAATTCCTATCAGCTGCCGTTCTTTCTGTAATAAGTTTTTGTGACAAAAGATTCTGTAAAATATATGTGTCACTCTGTATGTCACATTTCTCAAGTATTTTGCATATGGCATTTAGTATTAAAGGCTCCCATTTATATCATGGAAAAACACCAGCTGCCTTTGATATAGTTAATTGTTTCTGACATCATTTATATTAAGCCCTGCATATTTCAAATACTGTATGTTTCAAGAGATAGTAACACTGATGTAACGGACTTGGTAAGATCACTGTACATCTAGAATAACTCAACTGGTGTCTTTACAGCTGTTCCAAATCCAGCTACAGATTTACACCAGTGTAAATGAGAGCTGACTTCAGCCCTGTATTTGTGTATATGTCTGACTAAATTAGACACAAATGAAAATGTTGAGGGCAGTGCTCCATCTGGAAGGGCTGGAGTCGGTGGAGAAGGATTATAGATAGATGAACATAAAAAGAAGGAGGGAAATAAAAACCTGTTGATGATTACAGTGTTTATTTTTAAGTGGCCTCATATTCCCTAAAGAAGCTGATCTGATTCTGCTGAACTACTGTAAAGTTTATTTTTCCATTCATATACTTTCTGTGTCTGGCAGCAAAACCTAGTAAAAAACCAAATACACTATGTCTCACCAATATCTTCTTCTATTTTAAATATGGTCAATAAAGCTTAGAGAAAACCTGGCCATTTAAAATTAAATACTTCACACACTTCAACACTTTTGAAAAATCAGTAAAGGATATAATTGACTGGTATTATTCTGTGGCCAAGGGGCAGGAGGCAAGTCAGAGATGCATCTATGGCTTCGAGCCATCTTTGCACCCCTCAGCAAACCGTGTCTGCTTGCGGACTGGTGGTGCTCCTGCCAGTGAACTAGTGGAAATGGCCAGAATATAGAAGTTTCGTCTTCATGGAGTCATTCCACAAGTACTGAGCCTTAAGGAACAGGGGACATCCTTTTTTTTTTTTTTTGGTAATTTTTTTTTTTATTTTTGGATTTTCTGAAAATCCAGCTTTGAAGACAGGGTGTGGAAAACGAGGTGTTGGCGGCTAGGCTGTGGTGCTAGCCTTCATGCCGCAGGAGAAGGCACATGTTTACGTGCAGGGCAGCGTGCATAAGGAGTGGTGGGAAGAACGGGGGGGCAAGTTGACGTTTTCTGCCCTTACCTACATCTTCTCTATTTCCATCACTCAAAAACAGTGCCTGTAACAGGCCTTTGAACCCTCAATGAGGGGTAATGGTCATCGGGGTGCTCAAAGAGCGGTGACAACGATTCCGTCCATAAAACACAAATACCCTGATACCTCTGATCTAAGTCAATAATCTGCTAATGTTGTGCGTGAAGCACTGACAGCCAGTCTCTGGAAAGTTGTCATTTTTTTTTTAACACAACAGAGCAGAATTTGACTGTCTTTTCAAAGTACAGGTTTAAAAAACAGCTTCACAGAAGTTTCATTTTAACACAGTCTTTGGGTGTAAAGGGTGCATTTGACAGTAGAGAAAATTTTGACTAATGTTTAGAAGGAATATTTGTTGTTCAAGGCTGATTTTTTTTTTTCTTTTTAAACCTCACGTATTTAAATTTGGTTTAAACCTCACCTCAAACCAAATAGAGGTGGTTTGATCAGAAGCTGTAATCACAACTAGGTCAGCATTATGCTTATGTCACTAATCTTAACACCTCCAATTAATCTCACACGTGAATTCATTATTTAGGAAATGCCAATCTTGTCTGGAAAAGCACATCCTTTTTTTTATCTCCTCTAATCCAACACACAAGCAATATTAAGCCGGTATTATACTGCATCATAGCACACGGAGGCTTGTCATGCTTGTGCATGAAGGCTTCTAGAAAATCCCTCTAGATGTGAAGAAAGAGATGCTGAGAAGTGATCTAGTAGAGGGTGTGTATGCCTATCTATAAATACATGTAGAGATCTATATACACATGTATTTATATACGTACATCTGTAGAGCACAAATGCCGCCGCAGACTGCAACCACACGAGAGCCAAGAAGTGTGACAGCAGCACGGGTGCGAAAAAAACAACAAAAAAAACCAACCCAAAGCCAAACCGGTCGGCCGGCGGGGCCGGGAGCGGAGCGTCCCCCGCCAGCGCCGCGGCGCCGGGGACAGCCATCTATGGCCACGGGGCAGCAGGCGCCGGCGCTGACAGGTGCGGATGGCGGGGATGCATGGCATTGCTGCGGCCGGGACGAGGACCGGGATGCGGCCGCATCGCGTCGGCCAGCGCCGCCCGTCACTTGATGCTCCGCTCCCCCCGTGGATTCCCGGGCGGCTGGGCTCAGCGGGTGCTGCCGCCCGTCTCCTCTGTCACGGCCGGGGAAACGCGATCCCCTCCGTTGAGGGTTGGCGTAGGAATCCTACGTCAGCTGCCCGGGGGGATTTGTGGGGTTTTCAGACCTTTTGCGCCATGGCGACGGACGGGAATAAGCCTGAGGGATGAGGAAATATCCTTACTTAGAACCTCGGGAATGATTCAGATCTAAGTTCTTCTTAAGAAAACGTTTTACAAGTGAAGCGACGGACAGAAGTCTTTCGCGTGTCCTGTGAAATGATTGTGAACGTAGGACGGTGTAAGCTTAGCTGCATGCATTAACGGAAATTTTAATACAAGGCTTTCCTGCTGGAGTCTTCATGTGACTTGCTGTTGTTTCGTTCTGAGAAAACCCAAAAAGATACTTGGTTTAGACTAGCTGCTCTGAGATCTCTGAACCTGACATTTTGTCCTCACAGAGGCAAAGTTGCGCTCTGTAATTTAAGTCAATACTGAGCAGAAAAACCCTGGCAAGTGGGTAAGAATGAACATCAGAGAAAGGGCTTGCGCTTGGTCTCTTTCAGAGGGCACACCTTGCCGTCTCCACATCTCCATCGCCCCGGAGGGGCAAGCCAGGCTCCGCAGCCGGACGGCAAGTGGGGCGCGGGTGGAAGGGGAGAGACCGAGCTCCGTAGGCGGGTGGAAGCCTCGCGTCCCCATGAGCTCGCGGTACACACGTGCAAGCCTGCGTGGCACGCTGGTGCACCGTCCGTAGGCAAAGAGAAGCAGATGTCACTGGCAAAGGGTGTCGGCACTGTCTGGCTTCACAAGAGGTGCGATTAGAGAAGGTACTTGAAGGAGGAGAGAATAATCAGTTGGCACGCAAAAATGAGAGGCAAATCCAAGCCTAGAGGGTTTGGCGTGTTGCTGTGAAAATACGTGCGTTCGTTTAAGCGGAGAGATGTACAGGACCAGACAACGGAACTATTTTTTCTCTTTGAAACTTTGGTGAAAATAAAATGGTAACAAAGAGGTTAACATGTGGTTATAGAAGTTCAGGTATTATATAAGCCCTGTAGCTTATTTCAAAAAGAGTATAAACCACAAAAGCGTTTTATGATTTATACAAAAGAAGTAAGAAACGTTCCATTTTTCTGTGTGACTGGTATACAATTTTTTTTTTTTTGTATGCAGCTTGTTAGATAACAGCAAGTATAATAATGTTTTATCTGATTCTCCTAAACATGCAATTAAAGTACATTAGTACCAGCATACTAGTTTGTGTTCATTATTAAATGTAAAAATCTAAAACCTCTACATTAATAGAACATAAAATTTGAGTTTTTAGTTACACAGAAGTCAGGGAATTCAGATGGACGGTTCCCATAGCAACCTATCTCTTCCTCTTTGTATTTTTCATTTGGCTAGAAACTTTCATTACTTGATTGCACCATACATTGTATCCTGCAATTTCATTATAAAATTTCATCATTATATAACTGTGCAAGAGAAGAGAGCGAAGGTTGTCTCCACTCAACACTTTCTAACTTCATTGTTTCTGTTGCCCAGAGAGCATGTCTTTCCTGTGCCTTCCCTGTGCCGAGGGCTCCGGAGCTGGACGCGGCCCTGCAGGGGGGTGTCCCCGGAGCGGGGCAGAGGGGCAGAACCCCCTCCCTCGCCCCGCTGGCCACGCGGCTTTGGGGGCAGCCCGAGACACAGTTGAGAATCACAGAATCTTTGGGCTGGAGGGACCTCTCCAGGCCACCCAGTCCAGCCCCCGGCCATGAGCAGGGACATCCCCAACCAGAGCAGGGTGCCCAGAGCCCCGTCCAGCCTGACCTGGGGGGTTCCCAGGGACGGGGCATCCACCACCTCTCTGGGCAACCTGGGCCAGGGCTTCACCACCCTCAGTGTGAAAAATGTCTTCCTTAGATCTCGTCTAAACCCGCCCCCTTCTAGTTTAAACCCAGCGGCCCTTGTGCTGTCGCTCCCGGCCCCGCTAACAAGCCCGTCCCCACCTTTCCTACAGGCCCCTCTCAGCCCTGGCAGCTGCAGGAAGGTCTCCCCGGAGCCTTCTCTGCTCCAGGCTGAGCCCCCCCAGCTCTCCCGGCCTGTCCTCCCGGCAGAGCTGTTCCAGCCCTCGGAACATTTTGGTGGCCTTCCTGTGGACCCATTCCAACAGCTAACTGATGCTTAAATGAATCAGGCCCATGATTTAAATATTTTCAGCTTTTTTGGGGGGCCTCCATAAATTTGGCCGGGTTCTTTGGAAGGGCTATAAATAATAAAGCAGTTGAAAACAATAGCATATCATTCCTTTGTAATTGACTATTGTCTGCCTTGCCACGTAGATATGTGGCTCCAGTGAGCAAAAGAGAGACGAAACCATTTTTCATTTGTGGCTAAAAGATTTATCCCATGCAGATACAGGAAAGAAAGCGATAGTGGAAAACTGAGGGCACTTGTGGGTTTTGTCTTCTGACAGTGGAATATAATTTACCAAATTATAACTCTGTGGATTGTCATGGTTGCTAGTGGGGTTATCAGTTAGAGATCATTGTGGTGGCTTCTAGACAACGTAACAGACACGGGAATTTGTAGAAGTAGACCTGTAATTCTAGATTTTTCCGTACTGTAAATTTTGATTACACATGAAGAGCCTGTGAGATTGCATTTTTCATTACACAAATGAAGACAGTGATTAACCTTGCGATAGTTAGGTCTTTGTTACAGAAGGATATCAAAATGGAACAGATAGAGTGGGCTGGTCTGGACCTTTTGCAGACCTTATCAACTGACCTGGTCTTTTTAATTTGGCAGCTATGTCATGAGCATTTCCAAGCCCCAATATCTGTGGCTTCTCAAGCCCTGGAGTGCTTTGGGGAGCAGTTCCACAGCAGATGAACCGATTAAGAAGAAAGGAGATAGCACTCTACAACGATGAGCAAACTAAAGAATAGGATGGAAAAAAAATTGTTTTCTAACCTTCTCCACTCTTCCTGTTAAAGAAATGCTAAAAGAAGAGGTTAATGCTGCAGAAACAGAGACTGGATTAGGAAAATTAAAGGCTTTTCCTCCTCAAAAGCCTTCAAATTGTGATGATTTCCATTGCCTTGATAAAATCAGACCTGGCTGGTAGTGCTGTATTTTCTTTTGTGCTTTTGTAGTGGTGATAAATTTTGCATGGAATGAAAGTAAATAGTTGTTTATACTTCATTTTACAGCAGCCAGTATGTCACTAAGTCAGCACTTCTCTTCCGAGATTTATAGAGCAGGATTTAGGCTAAATTGCTGGCATATGAGATTTCAGCCAAAGGTTGTTTTCCTTTAACTATTTTGTTTTTCAAATGCCTTGGCTGATTTTAGGTTATTGGAGTCCAATATAATTACTTGCTTAATTGCTTGGAAGAACTAGAGCTTCCGTAGTTCAAAAATGGCTTATTTTCTTTAAAAATAACTGAAATCTGGCTTGGGGTTCTCTAGAATGCAAGGCACTATACAATTGTGTAATTTTATCCTCTTAAAAATTCCCTGAATAGTCATTAAATCTTTGGAAACCAGCTAATCTCCAGGAGGATGCGATAGGTCTGGCTATTTTCCAGGGTTTGCAAGAGACTATGACAGCTTAACATGGTAAGAAAAATGGTTTCTAAATCGCTGCAAGACTGGGTCAAAGATTCTAGCTTGCTGAAGCCCAGTTGGTCATCCTTATGACTCCAGTCTTCTCCGATGTCCAGAATCAGCCTCTGTTTTCAAGAGGTGACACAGAGCAGAGGAAAAGAGGAAAAATTGACACGGAGTCCAGAGAGTTTGTGAATAAGGATGGATCAGTTAGATACTGGTCAGTGTCACTTCTAATTGTGCTGTGTCAACATGTCTTCTGTTGTGTTGAAGCACAACTTTATTGTTGTGCTTTATTAAGACCTTCATGAGAGGTATAATGTGGTAGGTAATGATGGGGAGGAGAGTGGAGTAACAAACAAAGCAATAGAACAGGCAAAACTGTAGCCTGCGTGTTGAGAAGCCAGAGATAATGCTAAGATGTTCGTTATATTTGTCCTGAATACCACTCAGTACCTTAGTGCAGAGGACAAGTGTGTCACTTTCAGCCTGCTCTCCTCTCCAGAGGAGGACTGCGTACGTCAGTGTGTGTTCATGTGCCTGTGCAGTCTATCAGTCTGTTCTTCTCTCTTTTCCCATATAATTTCTTCATTTTTTTTCAGTGCCAAGCAAATCTGGTGCAAAGGGAGGGGTCTCACAGACAATGAAATTCCAACAAGTTTCGTGAAAATTATATGCTCTCATGCAGAAAAAGAGAACTAGAAATTACTCCCAGAAAGACTCCCAGCTGAAGGCAGCATTGCAGCATGAGTCCTTACACACAGAAATAACAAAGAATCAGTAGAAGGTAGGGGGCAAAAGAAGCCCCGAGAGACCCAGGAAAGCTTCTGTGGATATTGCACTTTACCCCAAAATGCAATTCACAGGGAAGCAGGCATTGGTTCCAGCACTCACAAAGCTAGGCGCTCTGCCTCTGAGTGCAGCATACTTGTGGAAATATCGGTTGCCTAACCCAACTCATTGAAGCGTGTTCTTTTCGGGTTTGGGTTTTTTTGGGGAGTGAGGGGCAGAGGAGCAGCACACTGCATTAGTGAGCTTGATTAGCCATGACAACAAAGGTACCAGCCAAACACACTGGATTGATGGGTTTTGCAAGGCAAAATTTGCCTCTACCCTTTAGGGTTAAAGTTAATTTCAGCTAGAATACCAACACGATTTTACTAAATTTGGTCTTTGACTTTTCTGGTGAAAACAGAGTTTGCTTCTTCTCCACCTGGTGTAGCAGCAACCTGCTTTCTAAGGATGTGAAAATAAAAATAAATATGTATGAAAATAAAAACTTTACTATGTTGGGAGGGAATCTGGTCACTTTTTGGAGATGCTGCAAGGCATTCGTTGGGTTACATTGCCTTTCCTCCTCTGAACATCTGAAAGATGGCAATGCATTCCTAAACGTCTACAAATCACAAAAGTGACTGTTTCACATGCATGCTAAGTAGACAGTCACAGAGCTGTCTGTGTGAGTGTCACACATTGTGAGTATGCTGAGAACAAGGTGCATCTTCTTTCACCCAGACACGGTCTTGTGAATGCAGCAGAGAAGGATTTGGAAACAATAGGAGAGGAAAAGATTCAAAGAGGCTGCAAGATATTCTCCCTTTTGTCTTTTCATGTTGCTCTTCATCAGGGTTGACTGGTAGGTTAACGATTGTGCAGCTCCCTACCCTCACCTATGCCCATTCAGTTGCAGCTGTGTTGACCTCTGGGAAAAAAAAGAGGTCATTGCCATTTATAAATAGAGGAGCTGGACTGTCATCTCAGAGCTTGGAGTTGAGGATGCCATCCAATCCAGCTCACACCAGCATCATTCTTCAGAGACCCCAGGTGAATCAACAGGAGTCCATCAGTGACTCAGATGAGCTCAAGAAAATGTCCCAAGAGTGCTGATCTGGGTTTCACGTCTGGACAGCTTGATCCAATGGATCTTGAAAACAAAGTATTTTATGTATTCAGAGGACAATACTTTTGTATTTGTATGAAGAGAAGAGCATTAGTTGAGATTAGTTATGCACATGTAAAATAAAAACAGCACTTTTAATGTCATATTGTATATATTAATTTTATCAACCAACAGCTGATTGCAAAAGCCCTCTTTATAATTGACTTGTTTCAAGCTAATAGCAGTAGGTGACATAGTACATGACTATCTGTTCTGCTAGTTAACATTTAATAGATAACAGAGAGGTAAGAGGAGCGGAGGTGTAGAGAATCATTCAGGTTGTTTTAGTTTCTAAAGGTTTGATTCCAATGGATTTATAGTTTTGTCTGTGTGTCAGTAGTAGCTCATGGGATTAGACATAAAGTCTGTATAGATACCAAGTTTGAAAATAAAGACCTATGTTGAGCCAGCCAGTTGCCTAAATCTGTTTCAGAGGTCCACAACATGAGTTTGGAAGTCTCAGATCTCTTGTGACCAGATGACTGTCACATTGCTGACTTGATCAAAATGTGAGGTTGAGGGAGTGTGTCTCCACAAGGAGAACAGCTTTATAGCTTTTGCAGGAATAAGAGGGCTCTGTTCTCAAGTCTCAGGTAAAATGCAGAAAATGAAATCTAATTTTTAATAAATAAATACAATAGAACAGAAACAAGGCATGACGTTATAATACTTGAGGGCTTTAACGGTGGTAAACTGGGCATTACCATAAAAAAAATAATTAGGAAATTTACTTTTCCAAAAGGAATAAAAGATCAGATGAGAGGCAGCCATTCTGAGAAAGCAAAAAGAAACCAGTTAAGAGCATTCCGCACTAATACACAGCACAAGCATAGCCACTTATTAACACAACAGTTATGATGTGATCTGTACATTGTAACTGAGATTGCTTAGCCAGGTTTCAACTCAGAATTAACTGCAAGATGTCTAATAAAGTTTGTAGATAGCCAAATGGGCTCTTTGAAGAGTCTTTGACAGAGACATTCCTGAAGCTAAATTTGAGAAATCTTACAAATATTGACTTTGTGTACTATTGCTTGTACCTGGGGAGTCCACAAAGACTTGCTTCTCATATTCTTTTATCTTAACAAAGGCCCTGACTGTTCTTTGGTGGTCTGTCGAGGCAGATCAGCTAAAACCTGTCTGAGGTCAGGCAACCCTTCTGAATTGCATCTGGTTTGACTTCTCACTAAGCATCTGTTTTAGCAGTGTTTTTTCCTGTACATTAAGCTTCAGCACTGTGCATTTGTAGCACTGTAACTGGAGTCAATAAAAAGTAAACACCGCGTCTAGAAGCTCTTAATCGGTATTTCACAGCCACATTAGCAACTCTGTCCTCCCCCTTGTCCTATCAAAAGCATACACTTAGGAATGGCAGGGCAGTGCTGATGTCATCCCTTATCTCCATTTCAAAGGAAGACTTCAATTTAGTGCTTCTCCTTCTTCTTCTGTCAAGAGCTTGAATTCCTAAATTTGTTGCGGGGAGGGATGGTTTCAGTTCTTCCTCCAGTATCTTTCTTTAGAGAGAAGGAAAGCACCAGTGTATTCCACTGTAAAACAGTATGCGTCCTTTGCTTTTAACGTTGATTCATTTGAAATGGATAAATATGTTACCATAAATTGAATTCTGGGTGGGTATCTTAACTCCTTAATTCTATCGGGTATGGTGGGAGGTGGTGGACTAGCACAGGCACTTTGCCAGATTGCCAAATTCATTCTTTATTGACTGATTCCAGTCCAGAAGAAGGAGATCTGTATGGTCCTCTCCTTCTGCTCGTAACTGGCGACCTATAGCACCAGTGTGCCGGATTTCTAGTCACTTTCTTTCCCTAAAGCATAAAGTAAAACCTTCCACTGCTGGGCAGTTTGTGTTACTGTAACACTGCTGAGTCTTTCTTGCAGCCTGTGTCAAGGACTGAACTTTCCAAATTATGTATTTCAGACGTTGAGAAAGAAAGGACTTAATGGCTGTGACAGTCCAGACCCCGATGCAGACGATTCAGTAGGTCACAGCCCTGAGTCTGAGGACAAGTACAGAAAAATTAATGAAGATATTGATCTAATGATCAGCAGGCAAAGATTATGTGTAAGTACTCTGAGCTCCCTTTCATTTTTTTTTACTTTTTGATATTTCTCTGAACCTGGCAGGCATTGAACAAGAAAGAAAACAAAGGTTGTGAAAGCCCCGATCCTGACTCCTCTTACGCTCTCACCCCACGCACTGAAGAAAAATACAAAAAAATTAATGAAGAATTTGATAATATGATCAAGAGCCATAAAATACCTGTAAGTACCAAAGGTTAGATGGCTGTCTGCTGATAACTGCTGCAGTAACAAACCATAACCCTTTCAGTTCTGGTTTCTTAAGGAAAGCATTTCAGCTGGAAACAGGCTTTAATAGCCCAGTATATAATTAAACACTGTGGTCAGAAAATTTCACACAACATATTTTTCTTCCAAGTCTCTACCTCTGACACACAGACAAAGGCTACTATAGGGGAAACCTACAGAAGGAAGTGAAATATACATGTATGCATTACACTCACTTGATTTATAGAACTGTTTTACCACATCACTCGCCCAAATTATATCTAAAAAATAACGATGGAAATCTTTCTTTGTGGACAGGCTAACAAACCCACAGAATACTTTCTGTGGTGATATAGAAAAAACAATGTAGAACCGAAATTCCTGTAGCAATTAGTGCGTTATGTGCGTGTCACTTCAGTTCTCGAGTGTCTCTGCTAAACTCAGTTGCAGCACTGAAGGGTTACAGCTACTTGCTCGCTGCAGAGAAACAGACTGCATGAGAGCCTAATGGTAGGATTCAGACATGTTTGTGTGTTGGGGTGATTTTACAGCTTTATCAGAGAATTTGCTTTGACCTCATCAGCATTTCTTTAAAGCTTTAACATGAGCTAAATTTTGTGTTAACCAAGTCAAAATTTCTAACCATCAGTCATATGCCTTGCCAGATATCTAAGAGAAATAACTCTGCATGTGCTATTTTGTTTGCACAAGACATACAAGGGGAGGATACTTTGTCATTATGTTTACTATTACGTTTATAAAACCGACAAAAAGAATGTGGAGGTTTGGAGGTTATATTTGTTCCTTCTTCCAAATGTGTGTGGAACAGAAAGTAGCAAGCCAAAGATTTGCCCAGGTCCAAAGAAGCACCTGAATTTGCATAGGTAACTGCTTGCTTCTAGAAGAGATCACTTGGATGTGTTCGTTCCTCATTCCCATATGTAGCGTTAGCTGGCAAAAAGGATGTCTGTATACCCAGAATGAGCAAAATCTCCTCTGTTGCTGCTAGTCAACTGTGCGTACAAAATCTGATACCTGAGCTGAGGATACCTCCTAAGGATGCTCAGATTCTGTCTCATGCACTGTAAGTGTTCTTTCCATTAATTCTCAGCAGAAAGATTTTCACTCAACTAAAATCTGAAGAAGTTTTCACATCATGGCAAATATATTTTTGCAAAAAAAACGTTAAATAATAAAGATTTTCCCAGAGACCAGATGGCACAAAATTTGATAAATTAGTATTTGGAAGGACTGGTTGAAGATGCCCAACATGTATATAAAATATTAGGGAGGAATACATATATATTCCATCTTTTTTTACCCCCCTTTTTATTTGCTTCTTTTGCATACCTGTTTTTCTCCAGAAAAAAGCTCTAAAGCTGTCACCATGAACTTGGTTTCTCGGAGTGGAACTCAGTTCAACAAATTATGACTGCAACATTTAGGGTGACTGTTATAAGCTGGAATGCTTAACCCTTTTTCACATCACAATCTTACCAATTGCCATTCCTTTCCTTTTCCAAGGACAACTTTTGGTTTGTTCAAATCAAAGTGATGGAATTTTCAATCAGGTAGTATTTAACCAAACTAGTTTTCAACCTTAAAAATTGTGTTTGGGGTGATCCTTCAGATCCTCTGTTTCTCTCATGCTACCTGTTTGTGTTCCAACAAAGCAATACATGTTATAACCATTTGAAATCTTAAGACATGCAAAAAACCCCTTGTAAAAAAACTCATTCCTCTGGTAGCGGGTTCTATCAATTTCTTTACCTCCACAAGCATTTGGGGAAACAGTCTTTTCTATAAAACTAGTAAAGTTCTAAGAATTATAAACAACACAGTTAATCTAAATCTAGTACATCACTTTTGTCCACCCAAAAATTAATGAACTTGCCCACTGGTTACTTTCATTAAATTTAACATTTTGAGAGTCCTACTTCGTCTATTAACGTGGTCATTAAATTGGTTTCCTGAGCTGTATTTTGGGTATAGTGTAACTTTCTACCTTGCAGGGATGTTACAAGGTACAATGTATTATCTTTTTGTGCAAATACTTCAGAGATGTTTCAGAGATACAGAACTGCAAAATGTTAGCATTTCTTCATGTGAGACAGGATATCCCTTCTTTGAATACTTCACACGGAGAGCTCAAGGTCTGTGTGCTCCATCAAGCTGCTTACTACAAAAGGAAGAATCAGTAGGTGTTCTCCCCCAATGCAACAGAAGCCCCTTCTCTTGGCATAAGCCAAGATGTAATGGGCAACATGGAGCTCAAAGCTAGTGGAAATTTGTAAATACAATATATTTTTATATACAATAATATCCTTAACTGTACAAGTCAATACAACTTTAGGGAAGTCAGGGAAGTTTTATTCATTTACTTGTGATGATCAAAGGTAGCCAAAAAAGTTGGGGGGGAAGAAAGCAAAATTGAACAAAAAGTCACCAAGTTAAGTCATTAAATCACTACTTACAAAATATATAAAACAATGCAATGCCTGTGCCTGATCTTGTAACAGAATAAAGCTGCTGCCAAATGAAAATAAAATTGGCTTTTGCTCCTAACAGCTAAAGCCAATAATGTTTCCTCAGATAATTTTCTGGGGATAAGTATTTATATTGTTCTAAAACATCTGATAATAATTAGACATTTATTTGTAGTTTGCATAAGAGTGATGAAAGCAGAGGAGACAGAAATAGTCCACTAGAAGGGAGCTATAAGTATCTCTGTCTCTAAATAAATGAAGGCCTGGTTGAACATGGGAAGGATAAAAACAGTATTTAACACAGAATGTTTGGTCCATTCATTTCCAAGGGTTTTGAGTCCCCAGCGCTTTGCTTTGCACAACACACCACAGCCTGTGGAGCGCACATCTAACACAGCGTGTGCTGTGCACTGGCGGTTTCCTCTCAGGTGAGACATCGGCCCTCTTTGGCAATTGTGTCCAAAGGAGAAAAGATAGAGGGGGCAAAAAAAACCAAAACCAAAATGTGGCAAGCTGTGGACACGTTAGAGTAAGGCTACATCTATGTTAGTAAATTAGCAAATGGCAAAGAACGTACCGAGGCAGCGGGAGGTGCTTATCTCTGCCCTGAATTGTTTGAACAGTCCCTGGCATGCTTTTGGCACCAGCCAAATAACGCTCTCACAGACAATTTCTTAGCTCTGTTTGGTAGTTAGCCCAGGCCAGGAACAATTCCCAGTTGTCAGTTTATATGTAGTCATGATGTTTTTGAGGTTGAGAAAGCTTAATACTATGGACATGAACTGCTCTGTGGCCTCAGATGGCCTCAGTTCCTAGGCGAGTTTAATTGACTAATATAGATATTACGCAAGTGCATCATAAGTTTTAATGTCCATCAGGCTGATGTGGAATAGATATGCCCCGTGACTTACCACCAAGAATGACTAGGGAATCTGCAGTAGGTTGCAGTTCTTGGTGAAGGACATATAGGACTCAGAAAATTTGGGCAATCAGAGCAAAACTGTAGCTGGAGACTTACTATTTAATGCTGGTGCTTATCCAGACAAACTTCTCCCTCTAACCTTTGACTACTGAGGAGAAGAATAAAAACTACTATATTCCAGGTAGAGTGAGTATTGTGCTGCAAAGCAGAGAGTGAACTGACTTTGCCGTGATAAAATGATAAAATTGCCCATGAAGTAGTCTGTAAAAAGATGTAAGTAGTCAGACAGTAGTCAAAATGGTGAAACTTAAAGCATTACTACAGAAATTAAGAAAATAATTTGCTTAACTAGTTTTAATAAATAATTTTAAAATCCCAAAAAGAAAGTTAAGTATCTGTTTCAGCAATGTTTGTATGTTTCAGTGATGACTAGTGAGACTGGCAGCCGCAAGAGCAACCAAGACTGGAGCTCTTTTGTGCTGTACTCATGTAGAAAAAGAAGACTGCAGACCTTGAAAGGTTTGGTTCGCTTGCAGAAGAATTACAGAGCATAATGATGGAAGTAGATGAGCCTGTCGAGGATTGGCAAGACCTTCAGATTTGCTTTTATACCCAAGTTTTAGTTTAAATAGCCCAGCAGAGGTTGGGATTAGGAAAATAGAGACAATATTGGTATCATCAGGTGTCTACCCAGGGTCAGATGGCAGATTTCACAGATCTCATGACGGAGGTGAAGAAGACACTGTGCAAAGTGCTCCCCAGTGGGTGACACTCGATCTGACATGGGCTGGCACTCAAGCAGGCACGATCATGTTCCCGAAGCCACCAGGCAGAAACACCTCCACCACAGCCCTGAACATTGCAGTAACAAGAGACTCCATGTTGGCTTGTTCAAGTCTTACAGTTGGCTGGAGGTGGAGCTAAGACATCTATCCTCATGTGAATTCACTGACTAAAACCTTTTGAAAAGACAGAAACCAAGAGCAGCAGCAGCCGCTGGCTTTGAGCTCCAGGAGCAGCCATGCACTCCTGATTTACATGGGAGCTGGGAACCTCTTGGGTCCTTCTGTAGCCAGTGAAGAGAGCGTCTTGCTTCAAAACCTACCTTCAGGCTGATAAAATGTTTCAGGTTATGCTATGCGAACCTACTTCCAAGGAGCCTAGACCTCAGCTGTGACATACACTGGTACTCCTTGTGCTATGTATTTTGTAAATTTTCCTTTGAAAGACAAGCCTCACGTGCAGCTAGTGAGCTGGACTTCAACTGTAAAAACATCTGCAGGCAAAAAAAGTTTGGTCCTGAAAGAAATAAAGAACATACTTCAGCAATTGCATTTTGCCCCACATAATCATTTATTCACTTTTTTTTCTATTTGTGAGACACAAACATTCGTGTGTTGCAGGATTCCTACACAGACCTAGCAGCATGTGTAGTTTTGCCCCTTATTGAGTGAATACATAGATTCCCCAAGACACCGCTCCTTCCCTTCCCACCTCTACTTAGACCGATCAACTCTGTGGAAAATAAGGCCCTTGGGGTGCACTCCAGCGTCTCAGCGAAGGGAGCGAGTCCCAGCATGCAGCCCTCCGGCTGGGGAGCGGTGCCAGCAGGTCCATCCGCCCAAGTGCCCGACCTGATCTCAGCCATTATGCTATGGCCACCTCTCACAAAACCAGGCCATGGGCTACGTAGAGAGTTTCAGAGCTAAATTAACACCTTGAAATAAGTCCCGAGGCATTTGTGTAATGTATCCTTCACATCATACCCTGAACTAAAACCTTGCTCTGTGTTTCAGTGGTTAAGCAAAATGATTCCTCTATATTTAGACCAAAATTATGTCTGCCCCTAGAAAGGGGAGAGGACAAAAAAAAAACCAAAAACCCTTGAGATAACCGTAATTTGATGGTCAGCGCTGTAATATGCAGGGCACAGCCAAGAGCTCTGGGCAGCCATAGAAAAGGTATGTGGGTGGCAAATGGTCACCTCTGTTGCCTGACACAGCAGATTATGTGTCCGGCTCTCAATATACTCGCTCTCGGTCCTTAAAGACTTAACCAGTACTATCAGCTGCCAAGAACAAAATTAAAATCTGTGATTTCCTCCCTCTGAAGATGTTACAAGGCTAGTTTGAAGAATTTTTTAATGGGTTTAGACTCTTGAAGCTTATAAGATTTTTAAATGGAAAATTAAGGGGTACTTCATTTGCATTCAGGTATTTGAATATTTAAAATGCTGTCAGGTAATTCTGAAAAAGTTTTTTTTCTGTTCACAAAGACAAGAGATTAATTATTTTTAAAACAGGGAAATTAAACATGGAGTTCTAATGTATTTGAATGCCACCAGAGTCACAAATTTTAGAGAAATTCAGGCAACTGCCACCCAAGAAAACCCCAACCAATAAACACACCGACCAACCAAGAAAACCTCAGTTGGGCTTAATAAGAGCATAATGAGAATCAGGCGCTGCATCTCCTGACACCCTCTGTCAGAGTGGCCAATAATTTGGTTCTGTTTTGAAAGGGATTCTTGCAAAGGAAATTGGCTCAGAGGAGGATCCTGCCTTAAAGTGTGAAAACAGTATATTGAAAAAGCATCACCAAACACCATCACCACCACCACTCCCCCCACAAAAAAAAAAAAAAAAAACCCACAGAAAAAACCCAAACACCAAGAACCCAAAGACTGGTGTGCATCTAAAGGTCTTGTATTTGCTACCTGTTCCCAAGTAAAATTTTGTTTCTTTTAAGCCTTTCCAAGCTAAGATAGAAACTTTTAAAAAAATAATTTACTGTGTTGGTGCCTTTAACGTGATTTGGGATCATTCTAGTTGCTAAAGCAACATAAGCTGAAATTAAATCTTTTCCTTTTGCATTCCACACCTTCTAATTTTTCTCCATGCAATGAAGTCATCACAATCAGGTACCTTTGATATTGCAGTCATCTGTGACACTAGATTAAGATATCACAAATGAACAATTATGATTTCACAGAATGAAAGAAAAAGAAAATTAAGCCTCATAAAGCTGGGGTTTGTTTCAAGCAAAAAAAAAAGTGAAAAAATCTTTCTGGTTCTTACAAAGTAAACGTGCAAGCTGCATTAAAGGAAGATGGAGTCATTATTTGAAAAATCATATTTAAAAGCCTTGGTAACTCTTTTGAAATTCTTCTCTTGACTCTTGGGGAGAGGGGCAAGCATAAATATTTTAACCACCAACTACAAAATATTTGAACTACATATAGAGTAACTGTACTTGAAGGCTGTTGTGCTTCTGTACTATTCTTGTCTTTGTTTCCCTTTTTTGCTTGTACAGGCTGTTCCACCACCAAACTTTGAGATGCCAGTTTCTATCCCAGTGTCCAACCACAACAGTTTGGTATACAGTAACCCAGTGAGCTCACTGGGAAATCCCAACCTTTTGCCGCTGGCTCATCCTTCTTTGCAAAGAAATAGCATGTCTCCTGGCGTGACACATCGGCCTCCAAGTGCAGGTAACACAGGTAGGTTCTGTTCAGTCCCATCCCTGTAAATGCTCTTTTATCAGCTGCTTCTGTGCCTTAGGTCACTTTAAAATTTAATCTGAGAAACAAGAACTCTGTTTTTACCAGTCATAAGTTTGTCCAAAATTGCTGTGTTGAAAAATCAAAAGAAGAGTCAAAGTGGTTTCTATTCCAAATTTAGAAAATAAAAAAAAGTTCTACAAAAAGCTGGATATTGACTAAGATTAAAGAAAATCAATAAAGGATAAAAGGGCAGACAATCTGCTGTTTCATAAAAAGGCAGCTTGTCTGCTTAATTCATGCAAGTACTCACTATACCATAAAGCTTAAGAGAGCAGGGGAGAAAATGTAGCCGACACAAAAAAGTTGAGGCAAGTAAAATAGGACATTCGTTACTTAAGTCAACAATCTAGAGGCTAAATGCAGAATTTATTATTATTTATGTATTCATAGGTTCCTTGATGGATAGATGTTAGTTGAGCTCGGTACTTGAGTGCCTTGTATAGCAAGAGGCTGTACTTTGCTCTGGTGATGATGAGGGCTCACCTCTGAATAGGATAAATGGGGATTAAGTTCATTCAATCCGTCTGGCTGAAGCAACATCAAGATCCTTAAATATACTGGGTTCAAAGAACCATTTGAGGTCTCCAAGTACAAAGAGAAGTTTTAAAAATCCTTAGAGTGAATGTCTATGAAAGGCTGAGGAAATTAAAATTAAGAGCTATGTAAATATATATTATCGCTTCTGAGTTACGTTCTTGTACAGGAACGTAACTCAGTCTCTTCCTCCCAGTTCTATGTGGACGCCTTTGCTTTTCTGACTAATGCTGAACTAAAGATACTTTTCAAATGAAGGACTACTATACATAACTTTCAAATCTAATTTATTTTTCATATGCTGTAGAAGTATGAAAATAAAATAATGAAATGTTGTTTACTACAAATTTTGTTTGCCCTTGAAAGGCAAATATCTTGTATGGGTGATATTAAACATTACAATTTTATGACTATGTGTCTGATCCAATGCCTGGTGTAGTCAGAGGAAACCAGAGGTGGGTACTGGCCGTTTGAAGTTATAGAGAATGTTTTGAATGTTTGCCTGTTATAATTCATCATGCTCATTTTTAGTATTTCATTTCAACCCCCTAGGTGGCCTGATGGGTGGGGACCTCACAACCGGTGCAGGCACCAGTGCAGGTAAAGAGAAAAGAATTTATATTTGTTTTTCTAAGCGAACAAAGGACTTCCTTCAAAGGCTGAGTCCTAAAATAGCTCCATACTGTAGGTGGGATATTAGAAAGTGATCAGCATTGATTTATTTCTGCCAGCTTGGGGGTGGGGAGTTAGTATTTGTGCTTCTCTTATTAGTAGGAAGAGGCTTGTTTTCAGCAACGTTGAAAATCTTGCACCTCAACAAATTCCACAGATACAAATGTCTGTTTTCCTTCACATTAGCCTTTCCATAAAAACTTTTGGGTCCATTGCATACCCCTGTTCAGGCAAAACTCCTACTGAGGCCAGTGTCAGAAACCCTGATCCTTTTTAAGTCACATGGAGTTTTTCCACTGACTTTAATGGAACTGGTGTTTTGCTTTATGAATTTAAGCTTGAGTAAAGATTTCAATGTTGAGTCTTTCATTAGACTTCAATCTGCTGAGCACAGATTTGATTTCAAGCCCCTGCTTTAAGACCATTGCTAGTCAGCAAAATCTGCTAGCATTTACTTAAATAATCAGTAATTAACTTAAGCTTAGTTTTATGTATTTACTTAAGTTCTTTGGTACACAACAGGGAAAGGATTTTCAAAATACCCATGCAGAGAAAAAGATTAGCCCCTTTAGTCCTGCTCCCATAGAACTAATGAGAACTGTACTTGCTACGGTCTGTGTTAGCAAAGCAATGTTGTCAGAGTAGTCCCCTTTGCTCAGTAAACTCAGTGGTTTGTTAGCAATGTCAGCAATGTTGCATTATTGCAAATACGGATTACAAAAGACAATGGCAAGATTACTGTTTCAGTTTGAGAAGTAAACACATATGTTTGAAGAAAATAAGCTGAGTGGTAAAACATGGAGCACATCCAATTTTACTGGGTTAACTGCTCTCAGAAAGAACTGTATGGAAAAATAGTTGGAAGATCCATTTTGTGCGCTATAAACCAAGGCTGATATATATGCCAATTCTGATGTTACTTAATAACATAAAATTACTTATAAAGAAATTATGGAAATAGTGATCTTTTCTTCTCAGCCTGCGTTAGCCCCCCCCCCCTTTATCTTCATGCGTAGATGAGTCACAGATGCTTGTGTGATGCATTTGTAGTAAAATTGAAACTGCACAGCATTGTATCAGAAAGGCACTTTAAACACATGCTGAAGCTTCGAGGGGTCATTTTCTATTAATTTAGGAGTCGGGAAGGCAGACCACGGGAACTTAGCTATTAGCCTCCTTTGTTCTCGAAAAAAGAAAGCATGATTATCTTTTGTTAGCCTGCGAAACACAGCTAAAGAAAGATTCGTTCTGGCGATGTTCGCATTTCATCTCGCTTGAACCTCATGTATAGTAGAAACTTCAGGAACGGCAACGGAGGGACTTGGGTAGGAAATTGATTGCCCTATTAATTGGCTCCCTCTACTGGCTTATTGAGAAATATCATTGTCTCGTTCCTGGTTTCCCTGTTCCTTTAAAGAGAGGCTGGGAAGCAATGAGTAAAGGCAATGTTTTCTTTTAAAAAGCGCACATACTAAAATAAAAGTTCCTCTGCACATGCATTTGGCTTAATAATCCTTGTGCTTAATAAAATCTGTATATCAATATGCCAGTTGAAAATGTATATTATTTCTAAATAAATTTCTTTCTCTTGGAAATATATTAAAAGCATACATAAGCATAGGAAGAGGAATAGCTTGATTATTTACTTACAAATTAAGAATTTGTATTTCCTGTGCACACTGTTATGCATTAAGCT
The DNA here is from genome assembly GCF_964289735.1 of Phaethon aethereus. NCBI lineage: Eukaryota > Metazoa > Chordata > Aves > Phaethontiformes > Phaethontidae > Phaethon > Phaethon aethereus. Next base: position 85,705,001 of record NC_138577.1, on the reverse strand, counting down.
CTCAACCAATGTAGCTTTGGAGTAGGCAATTGATTTGAGAGGCATATATATATGAGGGGCATTGCTAGGAATGCGTCATAAATATTTAATTGTATGAATAGTCTCTGTTCTTTATCTGGCAATAAGAGCTTTAAACACCATTAAGGAAGTGTTTTCTAAATCTCTTAAATGCGGAGCAGTAGGAAGAATTTGATACAGGGCTGAAGGAAGATGAAAAGGTCACTATAAGGTTGAATCCTCTATCTTAGTTGCATCATTCCACAATGGTACTATTTTGGACGGTCCTCTTTCTTTAGGGTGCAGAAGAATAAACATCAAAAGTTCTCTTTGTTCATCGTTCTTCGCAAGAAACAGAGACCTCTCTGTTTTTTTCTATTTGGCATCTTAGAAGCTGGTAGCATGACCATGTGGTTTAATCTGTTGGGGTTCATATTTCTGGCCAAATTAGAACATTATAAATTTGCATTTTTCTGCAGTGACCAAAAATAGCGTATATTCAAAATAACATACTTCAGGAAGAAGAGTCTAAAAAGTTTCATTTTTGCCATTATAAAATGAAACTACTTTTGATAGCTAACACCAGGCCTCAGTTTCTGCTCTACTTTAACAAATTACACTAGAACAAATGACATTATAACTGCAATATCAGAAGTGGAAAAAGATGAGTTAAGCCTGTGTTTTGAAAAGTATGTTATTTTGTTGCTTTGGATTATTTCAGGTAATAACCCTGAAATCATCCACAATTTACCTCGAGAGTCAACACAAGACATAAGCAGAACTTTAAAAAGCTGACTGTCTCTTTATTATCCTACACAACTAAATACCATCAGTGGTATTTTTAAGTTAAACCAAGGTTATCTCCGGTTTGTTAAAGTAAATTTGTTCTTAGCCAAACACTAATTGAATAGTTTCTATCATGTGATAGTAGCAACTGCCAGCAAAACTGGAGTGAACTTTACATTCAGTATAGTTTCTAATTTATAAATACAGCAATGTCTTTGGCATTATTCTCTCAAACCAGAGGTTTTTGATTGAAAGAGAGAAGAAGAACTTTTTGGACCTTAACCCATAACTCATACGAAGACTAAGTGACATGTTACCTGTTTACACAGTAGACTATGTGAAGTTCTATTAATTTATAGAGACCATAGTCTTTAAGAAAACTACTTAACAGTAACTTGACCAGAAATAAATAATGTCTATGAAGTTTAAGTACTGTAAATTATATGAACTCAAATTTTATTTAGTGGCTTAATATTTATATTGAAAGCCTGATAAAATCTTAAAACAAAAAATATTTCAATAGTTTTAAAATGAAAATACAAGAGTATTGGAGGACATCTTTCTCTGCATCTGTACTTTAAGCTTTTGATTTTCAGACTGAGTTATATTTTTAAATTAGTTATATTTTTCATTTTTATATGGTTTTCATATTATGAAATTTTGTCTTTTATAATTAATTTTTCTTTTTAATGGAATAAGCCTGTCTAAATCAACATAATTACTTTATGTTTTAAACCACTATAAATAATAAAAGTGAAGGAAAAATTCAATCTGAAGTTCTAAATCCAGGATGGGTATAATAAAAAATACACTAGCTTGAACTGTTTATTCACTTCCTGTAATTTGTATATTTCACTATTTGATTTTTGTACTGCCTCCATCTTAACATTAATATTAAACTAAAGAAGCAAGTTATTCAAAAGTACTTGGGACTCTACAAATGCTGTCAGAGGGGCTAAGTCCTTGTTCTCTTTAAATCAAGCATCCTCAAACTACTTTTAAACCTGTTCTTTAAAATCATTGGAAACTGAAAAGATCAGTAGTGCATTTTGAAAAATTCATCCTATGTCTTTCTAATAACTCAGTCCCTTATTTACCTATAAATCAGCAGCTAGTCATTTCCTTATGGAAATTAACCACAAGCTAACAGCTGCCTTCTCATCTTCTGAGCACTGAGGTCTTGGATCTGCCAGCCAATATCATAATTTGCTAGTGCTTTCCTGCTCCTTTTTCTTTTCTTGGTCATGTACTGACTGTGGGTAAATGTATTATATGTTCTACTAGTATTTCAAGCCACATGGGAATATATGTAATAGTAGGGGGGGGTTAATTTATAAGTCCTCAGGGTAGAAGCAATCTGGATTGTATCTTCTCAAAAAAAGAGTGATTTACTAAAACGAAGCAATCTGCCCAAATAAACCTCCAAGCAGCACCAAAAATAAGCAGGGATTTCAAAGGCACATAGTTGCATTAGTGTCTTTTGAAACTATAGATATAAATAAGCAAACTAATACTAATAATAAAAAGATTAAAAACTGAAAGTTTACATAAGTATTCTCTGCTGTGCCCTGAAACCATGCTTGGCATAGTCAAGAGAAGATAATTCTTAGGCTACAAGTGTGGAATATGTTAAATAAATGAGCTTAGAACAATGGTTCCCAAACCACAGTTTATGGGCAACCTGTTAGGACTGGGCTTGCCAGGGAGAGCATGATAAGTCATTGCCCTTCCCTTGTTACTCGATGAGTGCAGTCGCCCACAGACCTCTGATCCAAAGATTGGGCAAGATGCGGTACAAAAGTATAGTAAACAATAGTTCCTGTCCAAGGAAGTTTACAGTCCAAAAGAAAGAACATGCAGTCATTCATAACAGAGTTCGTGATGCAATAGTGCCAAATCCAAACAATAAGAAATCATAAATTGGCAGGTTGTCTTAAAAACATGGAGGGGGATAAGAAATGAAAAACACAACAGCTCTCCTTTTCTTTTCTCTTTTTCCACTCATTATGCCATTAAGTGTTTCTTTTCCAAACTTTCCTCCATATAAGGATGGTATAGACTCTTTTTTTTTCACTGTTTTAAGGGAAGAACCTACAGGTAGGAGATTTGTGATAAAGTGGGAAGAACACTAGGACTTGCCTGACAGCTCTAATACACAGTGTGAAGGAAATAGTCTATCTAACAGCACCTGAACTTCGTATCTGTGTAGGCAGTCAACACAGGCCTCTCCAAAATTAAGTCCTATTTCTACCCTAAGCAACTGATCTGTTTTATACAGCTTATTCAGACTAGTTTCATACAGGTAAAAATTACATCAGTGAAACTTTGAAAGTTCGAAAGCATAGATGCTACTGTCCAGGTAAAAATCAAAAGAATCTTGCAATGGATGTCATGCAAAGGTTGGATGCGTGTATTTTCAGCTAACTGGTGTGACCTCTTACCAATGGAGAAATCCATGTAAACTCACGCTAAGTAGACCTCAACGAAAATCTGTGAAAATTTGGCCTTTATTAGGTTTCCATCAGTTGTGTAAGTGTTGACTTAATAATTTATTTAGTTATTCTCTTGTCTCATCATCTGTCTAATCAGCAGTGTCTCAATATTTGTATTTATAAAAAGACAGCTTGAAAGGATTGAAAGGGAGGAAGCCCTAAGTTCACATGTAATGAACAATTAAGTGAGTCATACAAACTGTGGTTCTTTGTAAGTGGGATTTTAAAGACAGGCGTGATTGACTTCTTTTCCTTTATGACAAGCAGTTTCAAATGCTCCTCAAGCATAATTTGGATTCTTTAGATAAATTCCTTTTCCTAGTGAAGTCTGGGGGAATTTTATGCTTTACTTTAGTGAGACAGGGATTTCACTGTTTCTTTTGTCTGCCCGTTCTTGCTCATTAAGACACCACACTGCCTTCTGATGCACACTGCAATCCATATTCTTGTTCAAATTCAGAAAACATAAGAAGGCATTGCAAATTAACAAACATCTGGATTTCATGCCTATCCTGAGTCCTGAAAGAGATAGTTGATGCCTTCTGGATCTGGAATGCAGCAATGACTTTGCTCTGTGAAAGAAAGCAAGAAATGCTTTTAACGTCTTGAAGCTGGGACTGCAGCCACATGTGGAAGCTCCTGGCAGTATTAAGTTAATGTGACCCCTGCCCTTTAACTTTTAACATGACTCCCCAATTAAGATATTCAATCCATAAATTCCATTTGTTTTCTGAATCTCTTGCAAGTTTATTTTTCCTTTGGTAACAGCTGGAACAGTCTCCCAGAAAGAAAAGCTAGAGGAGACAGGGATGGGTTAGCTACTGATCTTTTCTTTGCAACCGCTTAAATTTCAAAACAAATCTAAGTAGTATTATCTATGTGCAAAACACTTTTCTTTTGGATGCATATATATTCTAATAGCATTGGTAAGCTAAAAATATACGTATATATCATTTGTGTTTAATATATGTTGTCCTGAAGCTTTCCTGACATTGAATTTTAAATTATGCGTTCTTCATTTTGCAATAATTGTGCATTTAACAAAAATCAACAATTTAACTTTAGCTATATGTTTATGAAAAAAATGTTAATATTTCTTTCTAAAATTTCTTTAGGGAAGCAAGAAAATACATTTTCAAATAATGTGTTCAGTTTATAATTGTAATTACTTCTTGTCTCAAAATATTTTTCATTAAAGAAGCATTTTTCCCCAAAATTATAATTGATGTTAAACACTCAAAAAAGGAAATCATTTCTCATCAACAAATAATTTGTTAAAACCAGATGACTTGTCAAAGGCTTTTACTCAGGCAGTCAGGAGCAGAGACATGTCCTCTACTCTTCCCAGGCTCATATATTTCTCCTGTATACCTACAGAAAAGATTATATTTTTCAGTAATATGGTTTTCTCTCTCACATAAGCCAGTTCTTTTCCCTTTCTTCTGACTCTAGAACAGCTCATATAAAGAAAGGAAAAATACTGTTTGTTTTTTGCGTAAGCAGGACTAGAATGGAGAATCTTTTCAGCTAGCATTCAAGATGAAGGAAGATACATGCTCCTAATATGCATTTACTGGTTTTAGTGGAACAAGAATCAACTTATAATCATAAAAGTCCAGCTAAGTCCTGAAAACAGTTATTTTGGAGAGGGCGTTATCTCAGATGGGTGAGGACCAGATATGATTTGTGCACCCTGCACATGTTAAAAGAGCAGGCCTATGCCAGTAACGGCAAGATTTTTTGAAAAGCTACTATGTGAGCTAAATTTCAGATTAGCAGCTTTGAAAACCAGCCTCATTTTTTTGGTGTGGACCCTTCCCACTAGACTAAACCTTAGTGTGGGAGATGACTCCATTCCTAGTGCAAAGCGTGGACTTAACCTTTGCAAACGTGAAGAGCGAGTGAGGAGGAGCACTACACGAGGTCGGGGACATTGCACTGTGCCTCTCCTCGTGGTAGCAGCTACAACAGCGGAGGCAGGGTAGCCTGGTGGTAAGACACTTTTAAATGACTCTCTGATTCCTGACTTTTTTTTTGGCCTTTAAAAACTTGTAATGCACAGGAGTATATTTCTGATGCTCACTGTGCAGCACCCATGTGTTTGAACTACAGACATGTAATACCCATAAAGCACAAGATTGAAGACCACTGAGTAATTTTTCTCAATAATTACAACATCGTTACAGTGCTGATTAGATGAAGCTTCAAGCAAAGAAGATAACTTGAAATATATGGGCTTTGAGATGAGCATAGCTGTTGATAAATAACCATGTTAGAGCAAAATAGTGTTGTGGAAGTGGAAATGAATGAATCAATACAATCAGAAGTAAAGATACAGGAAAGATAGTGTTTCTGCATGAAAGCTGTATGTTCTGAGGTTCCCAAAATGAAGTGCCATGGAAGAATTATGAAAGTAAATATGATCAGACAGTATAAGAATAGAAGCATACTGACAGTAGTAATTCTACTGGAAAATTAAAAAAACACAAACAGGAACTTGACTTGGATCATAGAATCACAGACCAGTTTGGGCTGGAAGGGACCTTTCCAGGCCACCCAGTCCAACCCCGGCCGTGAGCAGGGACATCCCCAACCAGAGCAGGTTGCTCAGAGCCCCGTCCAGCCTGACCTGGGGGGTTCCCAGGGACGGGGCATCCACCACCTCTCTGGGCAACCTGGGCCAGGGCTTCCCCACCCTCCTCGTGAAAAATGTCTTCCTTAGATCTCGTCTAAACCCGCCCCCTTCTAGTTTAAACCCAGCGGCCCTTGTGCTGTCGCTCCCAGCCCCGCTAACAGGCCCGTCCCCACCTTTCCTACAGGCCCCTCTCAGCCCTGGCAGCTGCAGGAAGGTCTCCCCGGAGCCTTCTCTGCTCCAGGCTGAGCCCCCCCAGCTCTCCCGGCCTGTCCTCCCGGCAGAGCTGTTCCAGCCCTCGGAGCGTTGCTGGGGCCTCCTCTGGCCCCGCTCCAGCAGCTCCATGTCTCTCCTGTGCCGAGGGCTCCGGAGCTGGACGCAGCCCTGCAGGGGGGTCTTCCCGGAGCGGGGCAGAGGGGCAGAACCCCCTCCCTTGCCCCGCTGGCCATTCCTTTGACACGGTCCCCCACAACATCCTTCTCTGTAAATTGGAGAGATATGGATTTGATGGGTGGACTGTTGGGTGGACTGGAGGGTAATGGTCAACAGCTCCATGTCCAGATAGAGATCAGTGATGAATGGTGTGGGAATGTGATGCATCACATGTGATGTGATGAATGTCCCTGTAGTGGGACCAGTACTCTTTAATATCTGCATCAATGACATAGACAGTGGGATCGAGTGCACCCCCCACAAGTTTGCAGATGACACCAAGCTGAGTGGTGCGGCTGACACGCCTGAGGGACGGGATGCCATCCAGAGGGACCTGGACAAGCTCAAGGAATGGGCCTGTGTGAACCTCATGAGGTTCAACAAGGCCAAGTGCAGGGTCCTGCCCCCAGGTGGGGCAACCCCCGGTATCAGCACAGGCTGGGGATGAAGGGATGGAGAGCAGCCCCATGGAGAAGGACTTGGGGGTCCTGGTGGGTGAAAAGCTGGACAGGAGCTGGCCATGTGTGCTCGCAGCCCAGAAGGGAATAAGGATGATCATCCCTGAAGAAGGAAGAGTACTCCCCCTTCTCTCAGTGTATAGTATGTAACAGGCTCTCACCGCCTATGCGATATACCCCTATTCCAAAGGTTGCAAGGAGGGAGTCCAGAGATGTGCTGAAATATCTGCTGACAGCTTGGGAAACCTAACTGCAATAAGAAATATTTCAAAGGGTTGCTCACAGTTCATTCTGTGGGTGGCCACAGGCTACTTCTGTAGACAGTCAGGTGACACCTTTACATTTATTTTATTAAGGTGTGAAGTCCTAGACTAAAATAGGGCGATACCTAGTGCAAGAACTGCTTTAGAAACTTTTAAATATGGATCTTATTATAGCAACAACACATAACCACAACGTTAGTGATCAGATTAGTTTGCCATGTAGTTAGTTATGCACTTGACTCAGCAGTAAAGTATTTGCATGAAGTGTAATGGTCTGTGCTACACAGGTCAGGTTTCTGTTGTCATAGTCTTTCATTCTACATCTAAATAAACTCATCTATTTCTCCATTTGGCTGAAAAAGCATCTCCGATTTCTAGCCTCCTAGGTTCATGGTGTGTACTTACATTTCCAGAAATGTGTTTTGGAATGTGTTCCATGTTGTCAGGTGGCCAAAGAGCCACTTCTTTACTTTCAACTTCTGCCTGAGGAGCATCATCTCTGTCCTGAAGGAAATCTGAGACTGGTTGCTGCAGTATGGGATACGCATGCCCTTTTTCAGCGATAGTTGTGTGCACCTGCAAATACTCCACATAGAGTAGATTGTAAGGATGTTCCAAATTTTATATGGCACTAGCCCAAGGGTTAGAAATAGTTTTGACTGCTTCATCCATGTAAACAGCTCATTAAGCTAGCTGACAGTACTCAATATGAAGATTTGAAGAGGAAGAGTTGGGTTTTAATTCTTTCATGATGAGGAACATCCTGCCAGGACACCCTGAGGCCTGGGGCCAGTGGGGGGCTGGGAGCATTGGAGGTTTCTGGGAGTAGCAGGGCAGGACTTCTCATCCAGGACCCACCCCATTGTCCCGGCCAGGGAGCAGGGCTGGCGAGGGGCAGCCAGCGGCTGACCCAGCCCCAGGCATCAGGCACCTCCATGGGGACAGGGATGGGTCAGGAGGTTGGCCTGTGGGTGGGGGTCTGGATCAAGCCCTGTGAGGAGAACCGTAAGACTGGTTAGAGGACTGTTAATGACACTAAACATGAGATTTAGCAGTAAGACCCCTACTACCTCAGTATGTTGGATCTGAGCCCAAGTACTTGAACCAGCCCAGGGACATAGCAAAATTGAAAAATATGAGCCACAGAACAGAGAAGTCACTTTCTTCGTAATATACGACAAATATAAGCAGATCATACACACAGTTTCCCTTGGGAAATTTGATGAGATCATTTACCTCCGCTGTAGTGGAAGCAGTGGAGTTTTTCCCGGTTTCCAAAATGAGATCTCACCAACAGCCAGAATCGTGAAATGGGATGCACACTGTTACCTTTAGCTTTGTGCAGTCCCAGTACTGGTGGCTCTCCATGTACACCTAAATTGCCTACAGTATTAGCAGTATTTTAATACTGTCTTTTTTTCCCAGCACAGGACAACTGTAGCACCATTAGAGTTCTTCACATAGTTTTAGACTTAAAGAGCAAGAATTTCCTATTGACAGTTATACAATCTGCATGGCAAGAATGAGCGAGTTAGAGAGAGACTTGAATATCAACTTAATCTTACATTGTTGTAGGAATCTCTACTTTTATATTTGCATTATTTCTAAATGGTTCATTTCTAAACCTGTAATAAAGAGTTGTTGAGATAGTTTTCTCCTCCTTCTCTTCCTGTTCTTCCAAATGTCTATGCGTTCACAGCACTTTCATCCTATTTCAGTGCAAAAAACAGCTGATATTTCACAAGATGATTGAGAACTCTTTCATACAAAGTCAGTATGTTTCACATACCACATTTGTCTGAGCTGGCTCCTAGTAATTCAGTAAAGAAGGTCCATTAGTGTAATGTGGGAATGGGCAGCTACTTTAATGTGAAGATTTTTTTTTTTTTTCTGGATGAGCATATCTGCAGATTGGTTTTCTTCTACCACTTGCAGTTAGTAGAGTTCATGTACTGTGAAATGACTAACATGCAACATGTGAGTAAGAACCTTCAATTACCTCTTTTAAAAATTATATTTAGGTGAATACCAGTACAACTTCCTGGCATTAGTGCTATACTATTGGTATCTCTTGTTTGGATGGTAAATCATAGCCTGTTCCAATGGTGTGTATGCATTAAAAAAAAAAATTTACACATAAGATGTGAGAGGGAAAAGGAACCTTTTCATTGCCCTTTAATTACTATGAGGAACAATTACCATTCCTCCAGAAAGTGATAAAATTAACTGAGTGGATAGTGCAAAACTGGGTGTAAATTTAGGAAAATTTCTATTGCTGCATTGATTCTTTTATATATATATATATATTTTGAAGTGGAGGCAAATTGTAGCATAGTTGGCATTCATGTTTGCATAGATTCATTCTAAATTTAACACTGGTTTTGAGAGGCTTTGTGGTGAGTCATAAAGTCATATATATGGGGTGTGCACAACCCAGTAAGAAAGAGGAATCCTCCATGAAATGGAATGTACATATTGATAACTGTGATATGATAATGATAATTTCCACAAGTAAGAGCATACACTTGTTGGAAACTTGAATTGACCATTAATATGTATGGAAACTCCTTAGAGAATTTGAAAGCTCTTTTCCCACTAAAATTAATAGGAGGTAGGCATCCCAGGTTCCTAAAAATCTTGTAAATTCTCAAACCACATGATCAGTGAAAAGCATTAGAGTAAATGAAAGAGAGATCAAAGAAGGGACATATAAATTGTGTGTCTTGTTCCTCATTCTTTCAGGACTACCGCAGAGGTTTTTTCAGTTGATATATTTTTACATCTTTGAACTCACAAATTAAAAAGAAAAAAGTAGATGCACGACAGGTTCAAAACTTCAAGAAATCAAAATACAAAAATTTTCCAGTTTTTCAAGACTTAAAGCCTTTGAATCATGACAATGCTGCTCAAGAATGTTGAGAGACAGGGAAATAAATTGTTCTTTCCTCATTGGTGTTACCTTAACACATGGAAAGTTTTATGGCTTAAATGCTCAGTACAGAATTATTGCCCTAACTCAGAATATCAAGAATTGAAACCACTTTGCAACCACTGTAATACCAATGACCAAAACTACATGTAAGGTACAGGTGTTACTAATGGGGGATTGAAAGAAGAGAAGTGAACTTTTCTCTGTGTCCTGTCCTGAATAAACTTGTGCTCTACTCGTACCCTTAAGTTCCTAAAGCATGCAAGTGACCTCTTAAGACAGTAATACATGGATTTGTAACATAGTTCAAATCATAGTTTTCCATGAGTAAATGATTTTTTTTTTTTTACTAATTCTTCTAACTACAGGTGCACAAAAATAGCTTTTCTGGACATTTTTAAAAAGTGTTATTGCGGGCATTAATCATGCAGTCTGTACTTGGGCAGAATTCCTTCTAAAGTCAATCGCACTTGTACCTCACTGCAGCATGTGGGAACATGCCCAAGAAGAGCATTCTATGCTCAGAAAGCATTTGTCTTTATAGTCTGCCATTAGTCCAAATACAAAGTCTGGCACTGCGTTTCATGACACGTGCTGCTCCAGTAGTTCTGTCTAGAAACAAGCTCTTTTCTGTGTAAAATATTTTTGCTCTTTCAAGTCAGTATAACAAACAACACGAGGAAAAACTATTTTCTCCGAAAACTCCTTGAATTGAAAATGCTGTAAATTTACAAATTCTGACATATGCCCTTTAAAACTTGTGCATCTACTGTTTTTATTTTCATCATACATTACAAGTTATATCTGTAATGTTTAAAAATGTTCTATTCCAGAAAAAATATGGCTTTTAACCAAATAAAAATGTAAAGCCAACTTGCTCTAAAATCCATCTGTTTTTCATTTTCTTATAATCTGTAATCAGGAAATCCATTCATACACGACATATAATTTTTGCGCTTTCAAGTGGATAGTGGAATGCAATGTTCTGCATACAGTCACATCTAAATTGATAATTGTCCAGGCAGAGTGTAATTTTAAAGTATAGGATGAAGGAAGGTTTAATTTGTATATTAGAAGTCTTATACTTTTTTTTGCTTCTGAATGTAAATGAGGCCATTCTCTTCAGTGGATTTATCTGAAGGTGGGACAGCTGCCTCAGAGCAGGCCACAGCTTTCTGAGTAAAGAGGATACGGTTTAAAGAGCTGGTTAAAATGCAGACTCTTCTTAACTGTAAACCACATGCATGCATTCATCATTGATTTTCAAATGATGGGTTTCTGTACCATTGGTTTAAGGTCTACAGTCTTACATTCCTGAATCCACATTATACCAAAGAATAACAATTTGGTGACTGGAAAGAGGAACGGTTATTATATGGCTCCAAAATGCTAGCTGGCATAATATGCCACGAGCAGCAGAAATTTACTGGTAAAGAGAAGATTGCAGTAGTTCTTAAAAATAATTTGGTGTTCTAAAAATATGAATGTAAGAAATGTTATCACTGTTCAAAATATTTTACAGCAGTACGTAAATAATATAAAGGTCAGACAAAAATTTCTGAAGAGTAGAGTTTGATACGGGCGCATTCTTTCTCTTAATTTTTATCTGAAAATTATATTACGTAAACCTTCTGTAGAGTTCTTTCTTGCAAGGGCTTCTGTTCTCTGGAAATCACCACCATAGAAACAAACATACAGATTACGGTGCATGCTGTTTTGTTAAATAGCTTAGGTTTTATGCTCTAGAACTAAAAAAAAAAAAATACACTGTTTCTTCAAACAGCTTCATTTTCACTCTCTGAACAAACGCTTGTCATAACGACACATTTCACAAGGCAGTTTTACTTCCTGCTCGTAAAATAGCTCCTGTATGAAACCTGCACCAGAGAAACTCTACTTTGGCTTCAGTTTCTTCTGTTGATCACTTCTCCACGTCATTTCTGCTTTTCAGTGCTCAAGTTGCCAAAGATCAACTTTTAAAAGGCACTGTAGTTTCTAGAAGAAAATACTGGTTTATATTCAAAATGCCCCTTCTAATTTCTCTGCCTCTAGTAACACATAGCATTACTGAGAGCATAATATGTAGCAAATCCATGTTGAGAGCAATAGTTCATTTAAAAAAAAGACTACTGACACAAAATGGAAAATTCTTGACAGTGTTCTGCTATTTTAGCTTGGTAAGTGTAAAACACTTTTTTTCATCAACTCATTCTATCTCATTAACTATAAGATATTATGGAAGAAATACACAACAAGATGAACTATGAAAAATATTTTAATATAGAATCTCTGAAGTGATCTGGGTAATTCTAAGTTTTCATCTTAATTCCTTTTTACAAAGGCTTGGGGGATCATGGTAATAAAAAACATGAGAATAAACAAGGCAGACCAGACCAATGACTAAAGGTACCTCACAAATATGGAAGTCAAGCACTTTGTGAAACTTCTCCTGTGTCCTAAGCCTGGTGTTCACAGCTCAGTGTCTTCCAGAGCCTACAGTGGTGTTTTTGTATTTAATAGCCTTTGACAGATTTTTTTTTTCCGTGGATTTTCTGATCTGATAAATACAATTAGCTGATGTGCTTGCAGATTAAAAACATGATTTAATGTTAACCATGCTTGGACACACTTCATTATCCTAACTAGAAGACAGGTTCATTCTCACGTACTGTTATTTTTATGCCCACCTCACAGACTTTGTCAAATTTAGTTCCGTAATCCATTTATGTCCTTTAGGGCTGTAAACGCCATTTCACTTGTGGAAAAAAGTGAGATACTGAGTGTTTCACTGACTTTGGGACTACAAAGGAAGTTTGAAAGTCTAAAGCTTCTAAGTCGCAGGGCTCTGCCACACTCACTAGCTCATCTTCCCACACTATTTCTAGGTTGTGTGTCGCAGCTTGCGAGCTGTGTACAAAAGATGAACCCAGAACAGAAAGTCTCCCCTAGCATTTGTTTTCTTGGTATTTATCCATGAAGGTTTTCTCTTTCTGTACTAGTTTTCATACAATTCCCTCTCAGTGGCTGGGCAGTTTCTGTACCTCTCTTGAGTTGTGCAGACAGAATTTCAAGGCTACACTAAAAAGTTATCTCTTTCCCCAGACGTGGTGTGGGTAGGAGGTTAAATTAGGCAGATAGAGTAGGAAGGTCTCGTTTTTAGTGGAATGACAGGTCAGTGACCTTGTGGATACCCAGTTGTCACTACTCTGTGGTGAGAGAAGGCAAACCTTTTCTGGAAAAGGCAAATGAAGCATTTGCCTGTCGGAATTGCGGAAGGCAGCGGAGAGATGAGGATGAAAGATACCGTGGTATTTTCCAAATAAGGTTATGCTCTTGCTCCCATTGACTTTAGTGTTGACAGAATCAGGTCCAAAAAGTGTGGTGAAAGAGAGCCAAAAGCATTTAAGAATCTTCCTAGTCCTCCCCCTGCCTTTTCTGGAAATTATAACCTTGCTACACTCACCCTTTTTTTAAAAACAAAACAAAATCATGACCTGGAAAGGGCTGAGTCAGGCAAGGCAGAATCCTCTGTAGTTGTCGAGAAATCACAGCATAGCTTTGACCTTTTTTTTTAGTCATACGACTGTCTGACTTTCCTGATTCTCCTGTAAGGCAAACGTTAGGTCTTGGCTGCTTTGAGTGCACAGTATACTGTGCTATATATCATAGTGCTGTAAACAAAGTCATATAATCAAGTTAATTTCAGCACATCACTGAGAATTCACCTGCCATGAGAGAAACCATTTCAAGTGCTGTTGTTCCAAATGCAGTATGTGTGGTATTTTCCTATAAAGATGCATTACATGTCACGGGTATTTACCTTGGCTTGGTTTTATTTGACATTTTTAGTGTTCAGTCTTAAAAAAATACATTGGAGTTAATAATCCTTTTTTTCCTTTTTTTTTACCTAAACAGGAAATGGATATGGCAACCCCCGCAACTCACCAGGTCTGCTGGTCTCACCTGGCAACTTGAACAAGAATATGCAAGCAAAATCTCCGCCTCCAATGAATTTGGGAATGAACAACCGTAAACCAGATCTCCGCGTGCTTATTCCACCTGGCAGCAAGAATACAATGCCATCAGTGGTAATGCGTTTTCAAAGATTTTTTAATCTCCTTCAGATAAGAGACATTTAGGAATTTCAAGGCCTGGACAAGCAACTAAAATCAGCAGAATAACTTGCTTGTTTGGTCTTTCTGTCTAACCTTCAGGCTTGATATCAAGCTGAGGATATAGGCAGAGCCTGTTCGATTGCTTTTATGAAGTCATATTTACCTCCTCCCTTTTTTCTACTGGGTTGCAAAATAGGAACTGTGTCCTGCACAGCCTAAACTTCTGCACTCCATTTCCTAGTAGCTGGAAGAGTCTTTCCTGGATTTGTTATAAAGGTTGAATTTAACCCTGAGTGTTCCTAACCTACTATGTTTGTCTTAAATATTTAGCCACACAGACTCTCAGCAGATGGCAGAGTAACTACAAACAAATTAATTTGAACTCTATCACTCTGAGCTCCAAATTTTATAAAGATAAGAGGTAGTAAATAGATACAGCAGGATAAAAAGGAGTATGACACTGCTATATCTCCTGCCAGGATTAACAAAACTTAGGCAGGCTATATAACAGCTAGAAGGTTGAATTGTGGAGGTGTCGCGTGCATAACTTGTAGTTCCCTTCTGAAAGCTGGTTGCAAGTAAATCTTTCATGAGCAATTTAACACTAGAAGTGAGCTTAATTTAGAAAGGATCTTGGTGGTAAGTTTAAATGACACTATAAACACATTTTCCATTATATAACAGACACTATTATAACAACTTTAAACTACTTTAAACTTTTAAACTACTTTAGCTTGATGCATACTAGATTCACTTTGAACATCAAAGTAAAACCCCCCATAAATATGATGCTGCCTTCTAAGAGGATAATAACAAATAGTCTCCTACAGGGCAACGCTCTAAGTCAACCAAGGCAGTGACAAGCTGTCTGTATCAAATGATTTATTCCAAGGTCCTTAAGACTGATACTTTCCAAGGGATTCTGTGAATGGCCAGGTCTCCTGAAATCAGGTATAACACCACAGTCTGCAGCCACTGGGGCTGTGGAAGAAATAATGAAGTCTTAAAGAAAGTCTTGTGCTGAAAACTGCATAGATTATCCTCGCAACTGAGGCACACATCTCATTAGAAGGACAAAGAAGAGATCTATGAAATGTTATTTTTCCAAACTATGCTCAGAAAGTGTTTAATTTGCTGCGCCTATCAGATGAAGCTATTCCCTAGCCTAGAAATCTGCATCCTGGTAAATATTTATATTCACTAATTTTTAATGCTCCTTTCCTATGCACTCAGTCTGAGGATGTTGATCTGCTTTTGGTAAGTGGTAGTGATGTTCATCTTAATAACGAGGAAAAGAAAATCAGTTCTTTTGTATGATTGATAGATACCTGTGTAGGTGAAGTGTTGGTTGCAATAAGATGGAAAACTTCACCATAACTATTTTGTGAACAAAAAGGTAATCATAATTTTTGAAATATAACAATATGGAAGGCCAGGTGCAGTTGTTGCACATATTCAAATTACACATGCTAGAATAAAGCTTTCTTGCTGCTGCTTTGAGAGCATGTAAGCTTGCGCTCTTGAAGATGATGCAGCCTTATGACATTTTTTGAGTGGCTCTCTGGTCATTTTATCCTGCCACTCACAGGATTAGAGTTCTCTAGTGCAATTTTTACAATGCAACACCTAGTGCCCCAGAGTTAAATATAAGCGCGTAACTGCTGTTGTACCTAACGCTCTTGAAGTTTGTTTTATTGCACGAAATCGAAGTAGTCAGAGCACCATCTGCTGGTAAGAGTTCAGTGTTCAGAAATCTCACTTTCAAAGCATAAAATGCAATAGGACTGGGTTTGGGGTTTTTTTCTTTCACTTTTTTTCTTCACCCCCTTTTTTTTTCATTTGAGTGAAAAGGAAAACAATGGAAATAGAGTTTACATATTTCATTAGTTTTCACACGATCTGTTCTTCTACCCACAATAAAAGCAATCTTACTTGGTACTAGTTCAGTTACCTAGGAGATACTGATGTAATGGGTTACTATGGTGACAACTGGTCTCTTGAAGGCTTGTAAATGATAGGGTTGGCAGAGTTCATAAAAGCCACATGTTAAATGATTAATTTCTGGAAAATTGTATCAGCCTGTATTTCTCATGCACAAAACATACCCAGAAAGCTAATACACTCAACCAACTTAAAACTAGTCAATAATATGTTTATTTTACTTACTTTAAAAGAATCAGAGGATAAATAACTCCCAGTCTGCTCAGTCATTGGCTACTCCAGTGGTTTCCGTAGCAACTCCTACTCTGCCAGGGCAAGGGATGGGAGGATACCCATCAGCCATCTCAACAACATATGGTACTGGTAAGTATCAGTGCAAGATGTAAAGGGTGGGGGAGGGAGCAACTGCTGACAAGTGTCTATCTCAGCACCAACAAGTTAGCTAACGCGTGTTGGGAGAAACTGAAAAATTCATGGCTGATATGCTTTTGCACTTCTTTTACTCATTCTGTCACTAACTTGAGACATATCTATTTAAAAGTTAGCTATTTTGTTCAGATGGAAAACTTCTTTTGGTAGCTTTCTTTCACTGGCTTTAATAAAAATGTAGCTTAAAAAACACTTCTTAAACCTCTTAACACAACAGGTTATTTCATGTAGTTGAGTGCACCTTCTTAAAGTCATAAGGGTAGTGGGAGCAAGTAGTTTCACTGTCTTCAAAACAGAGTTCGATAACTTTGTGGTCTACCACATAGTTACCTGGGAGAGAGTAGGAATGAAGCCTCAAGAGATCCTTTCCCATTCCCATTGCACACTGTATAGACCATGCTGGCGTACAGGTCCAATGCTTGTAGAGAAGACTTGCATTGGTTCAGACACAGGTTTCCTGTTGGGCTCTGCAAGAAAGACTGCGACTGAAATATTATTACATTTTTCAAGCCTGTGACTCTGTGAGAATGCGTCTGTAGTTATGGTGGATATGCAGGCTAAGAATGCTTTGAAACTTCCAGATCCAGAAAAGCCCTGCTAAATTACAGAGTAATTATTAGTGCATTATTTGCTCCCAAGTTAACAAGTTGAGGGAAGAAGAAGGTCTACCTTTTCTGCTGCAACTTAATGTGATTGGTGTAATTAAAATTAAAAGGCTTGTAAAGTGATGTGAAAATTATGATGCTAGTTATTGTTTAATTGCTTCCTCCTTAATCCTCTTTTAATTATTGTCTTTTCTGTTTTCAAACCTAGAATATTCTCTGAGTAGTGCAGATATATCATCTCTCTCTGGGTTTAATACAGCCAGTGCTCTCCATCTTGGTTCTGTGACTGGCTGGCAACAGCAACACCTACATAATATGCCACCATCTGCCCTCAGTCAATTGGGGTAAGCAGTGTTTATTTTATTGTTCTATAGTGACTTCAGTTTCTCAGCAATCCCAAATCTGAAATATATAGAGATAACATACCAGCACATATTTGCTATGTGTAAGAGCTCCATTTACCTACTCTGCTAGGTAACTACAGTGAAATATTCTGTGCCCATAACATTTTATCAGTAGTGTAGTAAAGACTCCTGTTCATGTTTTACTCTTTATTTCTTTAAATAGCATTTTATTTCACTGCTAAAGACCAGACTAAACACTTACACCCTGTGCTATTGCTGTATTTTTCCATTTATGCTTTTTATTTCCAGTTACTATAGCACAAACTTTTACAGTGAACTTGAAAATTTTCTAAACATTTTTAAGCAAGTGAGAGTGACATAATGACTTGATCTGAGATTAAGCCTTAACCTTATGTAATAATCACATGCTGCCTTCTGCTCAGCTATGACATTCAAGTTTCATTTCTTTGGAAATGTTTTCCACAAGAAAATAACTTAATTAGGCCTAAGAACTGTAAGCCCACAAAACTCTTTGTGATTTGCCTGTGTGGAGGAGGAGAGGTATTCGTGCCCTCTAGTGGCTAATTTCAAGACATTTGTTCAAGATCAGTGAAGCACACTGCTAAATCATTTCAGGATTTTTAAAAGTGCAAAAATTCACACGGGGAAATCATCTAATGCATTCTTGAAAATGCAACGAGTTGGCTTATTGAAGTGAACTTTAAGAGTATGGTTTTCAAAAATCCTGGTATTCACAGTTTCTATTAAGACTGTAGGCATTCACCAGCGTGCCACACGCAGCCTAAGGTATGGCTAGACATGTTTGAATTTTAAAAGTTTTCATTGCAAAAACAGAAGCTGAAAACGACTGGAGTGTATTTATGAGGAGAAATTTAATTCACATGTATTTGAGAAGTCAACTTCTTTTTTTCCCCAGAAAGAGGTGTTGCACATATGCACTGATTTTTTTTTGCAAGATGGTTGCTATAATGTGAAAATATTAATACTGTAAATGTGGCTTAAACTTCAAAATTCTCCTTCTAATTTATCTGACCACATTTTGTAACTTAATGTAATTTCTTTACCATGTACAGCGGGTTTGGGTTTCTAAAGGACAGCCATACAAATGTTTCAGAGGAAACTATTTTTTGAACCTCACTTCTATATAAATAAGCATATATAGATACTAACTACATAAAAACATATAACTGAAATAGTTTCTGTGCTAGAAAAAATAATCTTAATACCTTTCTTTTATGCTTCTTCCATTTTCCTTTTGAGTTTGCACTGTTTCTGGAGCAACATTCAGACTAACTGTACAACTAAAAATGTGAAGTCTCAAATAAATTGAAAATTCACATGTTACATATCAATGTATAACCTTACAATAAGCTGATTGTTTTCAGTGGTGTACCAAAGAATGTAATAAGGCTATTTGGTTAACCAAAAAAAGTATACATTAAATCCTAAACTAACTACATGCCTTTTCAGATATGTCACACATAGTCATCTGTTTCTAATTCATATCACAGAATGTCAAAGTGTAATGGCTGTGGCTGGTGGAATACATTCTGAGTTGCTACTTTTATTATTATTCTTTCAGTGATTTGTAAATGAATTCAGCTATGAAAGCTGCTTCACTGACAGTTCTGGAGAAGTCTTCTATCTGTACAGAAAATCATAAGCATTTCTTTATGTTAGTCACTGAGTTCTGTATGCAAAAGCACCTGTGCTAACTTTTGGATTATTTGAAAAAGTTGAAATTATACAGAACATATTCAGTCCACGTCAACCTGAGCTAGAATTTGCAGGGATATTAAAACAATCACACAAAATCATAGCCATCACCAGGCATTTGAGAAAATACATCTAGAAAGGGTTTGACAGCCCAAATCCCTGTACTGAGTGAGGTTGTACGCTGGAAAGATTTGGCAGATGTGAGATGTTTGCTGACAACAGTAAATTGTAAAGACCTGTAAGAAAACAGAGTTACTGGAAGAGGCATCCTAGTTCTCCAGCAGGTTTTGTTTTTCACTGATGCCTAAAGGTGAAAAACAGCTCTGCTTCCTCAATGCATGTCAGCAGAATATGGTTAATAACAGAATAGCATATGGTTAGACGCACTAGCTTGCTCCAGATGAGTCCCCAACAATTTCAGCAGCACTGTCAGAACCATCTTTAAGATAATTGGAGAAGGCCTCTACAACCTAGCTCTTAACTCTTTGTGGTGTCTCTGCAATTAGCAACCATACTAGTGCCAGTGGGGTTGAGGGCAAATACCTGAGAACATGGGAGCAGCTCACCTTCCCTGTCTGCACAGCTTTTGGGCTTTTGCTGAGCCTAATGAATAGGGTAACACTGTAGAGTCTGTTTTGATATGATTGTGATGTTAAATAAAACTTTTCAACCTTTTAGGTTAAAAAGCAAAAAAGTACATTCATGGTCTTTTAACTAAGTCTACATCTATAAAAAGTACACACAAATTATATTGAAAATCCATCCCTCCCAATACTTTGGGATTTTCTTTGAATATTACTGCAATGTCTCTTGCAGAGAGGGTAACTGATTACTTAACGTGGACCAAAGAGTCTACCAGAAGTTAATTGCTGCTAACCAGAAGCGAAGTCCATTCCAAACTTTGAAATAAATGGTCTAAATTTCTTAGGCACAAGTCCATTATCTGTAAAATGTTCTCTTTTATCCATATTTCCCAGTCTAAGATAGAATCTTTTATTCCTTAAGTATTATCCACAGGTGAAATTTTGGCTTTCCTAAAATATAAGTGCAAACATAGAAACAATATTTCATCTGAAGAATCTTCAATATAGATAATTGTTTACATAAAAGAAGTTTCTCCCAACTTCTACCCACCTGAACAAAAAATTGTCCAAGTTCGTGCATACTGATGACTTGTTCTGTGACTCTTACGTTGCAAGCTTATTACTTAGCAGTGATTAATTTTGATTAGGTAATAGCCATAGCTAGATATGGACAAATATTCTCCATTGAACAATTTTTAATGAAAAATTTAGATGCAGTGACATCATGTTTTGTGCATTTGTATCAGTTCTGCCAACTTCCTTGTTTCGAATAAAAGCCTTATATATTTCTGGTTGAGCCTTTTTTCTTATGCCATCATTGTAAATAAGATGTTCCAGTGATCCACTTTCATATTATCCTTCATTTAGAAATTTCTTTTTAAAGTGTAGACCTTAACATGTGAGAGCTAATCAAAATATCTCGACACAGAAATTCTTATTCTACTTTTACATTGATCAAAAAATATGAAAAAACAACTTTGCTTTTAGCTGAAAGAAAAACCAAGAGGTGGAAGGAAGGTTGCATTGCTAGCAAGTTAAAAATATCCTCTATTCTCCTAGTTACATACTAGCACATAACTAAAGTTGCATAACTAAATTTTGCAGTGCATTTTCAATGGTTCCTTGTATGTATTTATGGGGAAAATTATATGAAGTGAGGAAGTAAACTAATTTAGAGAAGTGTGGGCATAAAAGAAAAGGTATGTGAGGCTCTCTCTTCCTTCAGTAGACTTTCTCCCTCCGTAAAAACCTGTCGGGTGCATGTTCATGTCCTCACTCATCACCCGCTCAGACCTGCACTTCTATCTGTGCATGCTGAGCTTCCATACCACACACAGAACTGATCTCACTGGCATCAGCAAGGACTAAACCCACTTGCAAGCTCGTTGCATCCTGACTTGCTTCCCACCTCTCACACAGCAGAGCTGTGTAGTTGTTCAGTGATGAAGGCAGATAGGAACGAACATTTCTCCCATGTGGCTGTTGTATTCTAAATAAACATCACATTTTCACTCTACTGGTCTCAGTAGGAACTCCTGCGTAAAATTAAAACATTTATTTTCTTCATTGTCCCCGTAAAATGAAATGTTTTCATACAATATATGGAAAAAGGTGATTACGTCAACATGAGTAGACTGCATGGCACTTACTGAGTGCTTATAATGATACACAATCCTTTGAAGTCATTTGCTTTATTGTCTTTGTGGATTTTCCATATTCAAAACCTGTTTGTTTTTCAGTGAAGTGTAGCGTTTCAAACAATGAAAACATGCCTGGACCAAAATTACAAAATTATATGAAGGATCAATGTAAAATATACATTGATATATATAGATACAAACAGCTTTTTCTACACTGATACATATGCATAATGAAAAGCAATAATTTTATTAGCAGACAGAGGTTTTTATAATACAGCTTCTATTCTAAATAGAGGTCAATCCTCTGTTTAGAATACGGATCTAAAGACTAAGACCTATGTACTATTTCACTATTCACATCTATGTGTAACAGTAGGTTTCCCTTGTAATTGACTGTTTTATCTTACATGAGATTCTCATAAAAATGTTTCAGAAAATTTTAATGAAATAATGTTAATTACAGTCACCAAAAAACAGATATTAAAATTCAGAAATATTTTAGCAGAAAGACTATATTTAAAAAGAAAACAATTTGAATGATGACACCAAATAATAGCTTTAATTTATTTATACTCTTTTAAATGTCACAAATTTAGTCCTGACCTGCCAAAATGACTTCTTAACCTTTTTTCAGTTTACAAAACAGTTTTCAAAGTACAGATCAAGCCGTAGCATTTTTAAAACTGCCACAAATATGTATGCCAGGTATTTACATAACCCTGCTGGGAATCTAAAGGAAAGTCTATGGAGATACGTTCTCATACTCACTTCTGAAACACTATTAAAAAAGCAACATTACAGTGCAGCAATACTAGTTCTATTTCATAGAAAAGGCAGCTTACCCCTCTAGATTTGTTCTTTTGAGGGCTGTCACACAATAAAATGCAAGCATGTTCCATGTGAACAAATTTGACTGAATATGGTTGTTTTTAACTAGCATGGTTTTTTAGCTGTCTCCAGCTTTGCAAAGTGACATGTCATCTGCTCATATCAAACACTTCTAAATAAAATCCCCAGGCTCCACCATCCTGTAATATGGGACTTACGGGTTTAGCTATAAGCTTGGCATCTAAAATCATATGTAATCTGTACATGCTAAACTGGCAGCCTGTTTTCCCAGATGAAGTCCTAGCATCTCCTAAGCAACTGAAAAATAAAGTCACTGGAAATGAAAAGCAAAAAAAACCAAAAAACCAAAAAAAACCCCGAAATCTATTTTATATTCATGTTGGATTTTTTGCAACAAATTTATGGGAAAAGAGTGAAATATTTCACTAAATTGGAATGACAAAGTCTGATATTTACAGTTTCTTTTATGTGTCAATTTAATAGTTACAAAAGCAAAGAAAATGTCCTTTTTGCTAAAAAAAATAAGCCTACATTTGCTACTGCGAGGGCTATTACTCACTAACTCTGTGACTTATGAAAGGGATTGCTGCAAATTTGGCACATTCATCTGTATAGGAATGAAGGGTAGATAACAGCAATTGGAGGTAGAACATCTTGTTTTGTCTGTTTTCTAACAAGATCCATCCATTATTAAAGACTGCAATAATTCCTGACAAAAGCAGCTAATATCATTCCATACTGAAGCCATATAGTTCCATTTTAAATCTGTCAGAAGAAAAGAAAACAACGTTTTGTCTTTCATCAAAGTTGCAGTAGATGTTGCTTAAGTAAAGCTCAGCTCCCAGTTGATAGGATATCAGGAAAAGTGAAATATTTCAATAAATGAAAAGACCACATCTAAACTTAATTGTTCCTTCTACATGTTTAAAAATTTAATTCCAAATGCCAGCATTTCTTCTGCTTGCTGTAAAAATGTGTGCACATCCCTTTGGGTTTAAAACCTTAGGAGGCCAAGTGGCCTGTTGCCCCTACTGCCTTCTGCCCCCCCCCCCCCATATAAATACTACGAGAAACCTTGGAACTGTGTCTCTGGGGTTACACACTAACTTCAGCCTAGCAGATGGTCCCTGAAGTGGAACCTAATGTGAACTGCCTGTTGAGAACTGTTTTAATAATGAAGAGAAAAGCCAGGTTTTACCAGGAGGTGGTGCTTTTGTACAGAACATCCTGCAGATGCGAGTGATCTCATTTCTCCCATAGAGATAAAGCATATCCTCAGTATTCACTCACCTCCCTGCCTGCTCCAGCTTTCTTCTGCCACTGCCTGCCCACAAAAATGCATGGAGAGAAAATAAACGCAAGACGGTTACGTAGCTTGCCTTCGAAAAAGTTTTAGCGTAGCAGTTTCTCTTGATGCTTGGAGCATCCTCTGAGCTGGGCTCTCCTACAGGCAAACAGTCCAATGCTCTGACATCTTCCACAACTCTTCAGCTTCTCTTTGGTAGTTTATTCAAAAGCACTCTGGACTGAGTTATGCATTCATAGATTTAAACCATAAAACCCCATCTAAATCCTCGCCTGCCTGTGGTATTTAATTAATGTCAATCCCAGGACTGGTAATTTCAGCTCTATTCTGAAAGGTATAAAATGTGCCCGGCCCACGTTTTTGTTTCTGTTTTGCATCTGAAGTCGCATGTCAAAATGAACAGTGATAAAAATAGCCGGGTGCATTCAAACTAATTGGATTAATCCCAAGAGAAAGTCCTTTGCCTCCCCTGTCTCAGCTGGTGCATACACACACACAAGCCTTAGTTACCAAGAAACCTGCAGGTGGTTCCAACAGTGCAAAGGCTCGCCTTCCAAAATTTGTTGTGACACTTGAGTCAAAAAAAGGAGAGAGAGGATGAAAGCGAGACCTCCTTTCGAACCAAGGGCATGTCCCGCTCAAGCCAACCACATTTGCTGTGACACTTTCATCTCTCTGAATTTGTGAATCCTGCCTGGAAAGCAGTCCTCATGCTCTCCGCATGCGCTGGTCCTGGCGAGCCTTTACACTGGTGTTTTGTGTGAGTGTTTGTGCATATCTGGGGGCTCCATGCCTCCTCCGTCTGTAACTGGGTTTCCTTTCCTCCTACAGAGCTTGCACTAGCACTCATTTATCTCAGAGTACAAATCTCTCCCTGCCTTCTACTCAAAGCCTCAACATCAAGTCAGAACCTGTTTCTCCTCCTAGAGACCGTACCACCACACCCTCGAGATACCCACAGCATACGCGCCATGAGGCGGGGAGGTCTCCCGTTGACAGTTTGAGCAGCTGTAGCAGTTCCTATGATGGAAGTGACCGAGAAGATCACCGGAACGAATTCCACTCCCCCATTGGACTCACCAGACCTTCGCCGGACGAAAGGGAAAGCCCCTCTGTCAAGCGCATGCGGCTCTCTGAAGGATGGGCGACATGATAACATTATTACCTACTAGTTTTTTTTCTTGCAGTGTGTGTGTGCTATACCTTAATGGGGGAGGGGGGGTCGATATGCATTATATGTGCCGTGTGTGGAAAAAAAAAAAAAAAAGTCAGGTACTCTGTTTTGTAAAAGTACTTTTAAATTGCCTCAGTGATACAGTATAAGGATAAACAGAAATGCTGAGATAAGCTTAGCACTTGAGTTGTACAACAGAACACTTGTACAAAATAGATTTTAAGGCTAACTTCTTTTCACTGTTGTGCTCCCTTGCAAAATGTATGTTACAATAGATAGTGTCATGTTGCAGGTTCAACGTTATTTACATGTAAATAGACAAAAGGAAAACATTTGCCAGCAATGGCAGATCTTTACTGAGAGAGAAAGCAGCTGTTATGCAACATATAGAAAATGTACAGATGTTTTGACAGACCCAGCAGTTGGGTGGCCATGAATTGATGCTAGAAAGAGACTGGGTCACCTAACACACCGAAAATGCTCACAAACATGCAGGCATATCATTAGAGTATGGCACTCAGTTTAAAAGGATCAAAACACTTAAAGAGGACCATACTTGTAAAAACGTTGAGTTCGAGGGCTAACATATTTAATTTTAAAAATTCTGGGTCTGCATCACTTATTAAATAAAAAAAATATAAAAATATGTACATTACATTTTGCTTATTTTCATATTAAAAAGTAAGACAGAGTTTGCAAAGCATTTGTGGCTTTTGCAGTTTCCTTAAGCCAAAATGTGTTCTTTTTTCCTTGATAGCTTCGCTAATCTTTTAAACAGTCCTGAAGAAACAAACAAAAAGGACTTTTTGTATAGAAAGCACTACCCTAAGCCATGAAGAACTCCATGCTTTGCTAACCAAGATAACTGTTTTCTCTTTGCAGAAGTTTTGTTTTTGAAATGTGTATTTCTAATTATATAAAATATTAAGAATCTTTTAAAAAAATCTGTGAAATTAACATGCTTGTGTATAGCTTTCTAATATATATAATAATTATGGTAATAGCAAAAGTTTTTGTTATCTTAATAGTGGGGAATTATATTTGTGCAGTTGCACATTTAACTATTTTCTTTCAGTTTTCTTTTACTGGGTATACATTTTACAGATCAAAGTCAGCTGTTGGAAGACTGATCTGTAAAAAGTTAGAATTTACCCATGGTGTAACAACTTAAATCATTTTAATACAGCATTTTACAATCAGTTGGGTGAACTGCGATCCATTGTATATACTGATTAGTTCTTTCATGCTGTTTTGTGCATTGTAACAAGTTAAGGGCCCTTCTATTACTTAACGTCCTGCGTATCTTGTAGTTTTCCATGGGTTAAATGACAAAGTGGCATAACTTGGCCCTTTCTCATTAATGAAGCTGGTATTCTGCCTGTCAGAATTGGATGTACAGCTCTAACGGCTGTCAGTTACGTGAGTGCAGGTGAATATTTGCAGAAGCAGTAGGGAAAGTTAAAGGGGGGGGTAGGCACGAACATGCCTGCTATAAAGATTACTCTCCTCTCACAGATTTAAAACTCTTAGAGAAATCATCAATTAAAGGACCGTTCAAAGTCGGCTGATCTTACGCAGCCAATATTGGCCATCAGGTCCCTGGTTCTGACGGACCTCTGCGGCTACATCGTCTCGCAGTGGGCACGTTGTTGAACAACGCTCCCTGGGTATTTGCACCCTAGGAAGATTTGCTTCCACAAATACGGCACTCACATTTTCTCCTGCCTCATATTGTTCCTTTGACTAAAATAACTTGACCAGAGGGAATGTATCATTTCTCTAAGTCCCTCTTTGTCCCTCTTGTTCATTAGAAGAAGGTGGTATATTCAATTGTTTCAGTTTAACCTTTCTGCTGAAGGGAAAAAGTGTGTAAGCAGAAGTTAGTGCCATAGTAAAACCGTAATATTTCTCCTTTTTCCAAGAGACCTTCCAACCCTCACCTACATACATTGACACTATGATGAAGGATATAGCTGCAACAGCTAAACATCAACACAGAATATTTTGTTAAGGGAAATCCACACTCTATTTCCCACGTAGACATGCAGTTGCTGTGCACTGCTCAATGGGAGAGTGTATCTCTCTGTAGAAGAGGATGATGAACAGACTACAGTGTGCATCAGGACATACGCTTGTCACTTATCATGACTTTCTAGAAGCCTGCCTTACAGGCACTCTCAGCCGTGCAGGGGCTAGTGCATAATCTGGACACTCTTTAAGCAGAATACTGTGCTACTAATGCATCCATCTTATCTTGTGTAGCAATCTGCAGGGTAAAGAAAAAGATACGCATGTTTTAAAACAAAAAAACAAAAAACAAAACAAAACACACAAAAAAAACAAAAAACCCAAAACAAACAAAAAAAAAAGGTAAAATGGGGCCCATAATTAATTTTAAAACACAAAAAAACTGTTTTTGAAACCACTTTCTTCACCTTCAGATGAACCTATACTCATATTCTCTTCTGAGAATTTTAAACGTCGGTGTGTCAAAAATATGCAAATATATCACAAATGTACCTTGTCATTTCAAGAAAATATACAACTTTATCAGTATTGTAGTAGAAACTTGTCAGTGGGGAAGGGGATTTGGTCTATTGATATATGAAGAATAGCCATATTAATAGTTTACCTTGCGATTTGCCTCAGCAACGCATGAAAAAGGAAAGATATCGTATTTAACGAAGATGCAGTGTAATATATTACTGCAAGTAACTAAGCAGAAAGTAGCGTGAAAAGTATTGCCTGGGCAATTTATATTAACTCTGACAGTGATTTTTGTATAAACACAAGTAGAACAGAATCACGTGAAAATAAATGCCAGTCATCCCTCTTGTTCCTGCTGCAGAGGGCGACTAACTTATACTGGCAAAATTGTGGGGGATAATGCATATTTGCAAACTGATCTAATGATAAGAAGCACAACTTTGATTGTGAAGTCACTTTCTGTAAACTATTACTGTCTACCTTTCTTGTTCCTTTATCTGTACCTTACCATTTATTGTATTTGCAAAGCTAATTTGGGTTTATTGTGTGATTCCTTTGTATTTAAGGAGTTTGGGGCAGAGCCCTGAAAGAGTATTAACATTTACTTTACCTTAACCCATGCTATATAATGTTTTAGGCAACATTCTTAATTGTAAGTTCAAACACCTGAAGTGGCATTCTAGACATCTGCAAGTATTGTTATAGCTAAGCTAACCTTTATTAAAAGGTGTTGTCAGTTAGTGTTTAATTGCTGGTGACAATTATATGATATACCCTATCTGCACAACCTGTATATTGTATGCATTGAGCCATTCGCAGTAAAGCTTTTGTCATTTCAGTGTTTTTCAAAAGTTGTGTTTTATAACAAAATGGCTTATATTTTTCCCAGAAGAGGAATCTAGCAGTTTTTAATGAATAATATAAAAATATCTGTTGTCCTCAGATCTTTTTCAGGTAAAGCTAGCGTAAGAATAAAAGAACTCATAGACTGTTTTCAAGGATGTCAACCCTTTTGTATTGTATGTGTTATCCTATATACCCTCTTTTATCTATAGTCCTAACAGAGCTGTTTTGTTTTCCTTCTTCCTTCGCCTTGAAGGTAAATGCTTTGTAATTTTTTAAAAGCCACTTGAAACCTCAATAAAGCCTGTTGCCTAAACATGGCATACTTCATCTGTTCCTGTTTGTGCCATCTGCTGTGATGTCGTCAGTTATATGGCATTAATTTCCTGCCACTACAGGTCTCTTGAAGGACTGATGGAACATTGGTGTCTGTTAGAATGCTTCAGACTGTAGATGTAATAAAAGGCTTTTGTTAATATATTTTAACCAAAGATGTGGAGCAATCCAAGCTTTGAGCCACAGACCTTCTGCATCAAAAGTATCCATTTGATTATTTTCATAATCAGGTGTTGCATTTCTACCTTCCCTGTTCATACCTCAGACTGATCCGTACCTCAGTTTGATTCAAAAAAGGTCAGTTAAGTAACTCATTAAAAAAACATAAAAAATAAAAAAATGCAGTAC
This sequence comes from Phaethon aethereus, assembly GCF_964289735.1. Taxonomy (NCBI): domain Eukaryota; kingdom Metazoa; phylum Chordata; class Aves; order Phaethontiformes; family Phaethontidae; genus Phaethon; species Phaethon aethereus. The sequence goes on along the minus strand of NC_138577.1, from coordinate 85,676,274 downwards.
CAGAGTCTTTTGTGGAGTAACTAATATCAGCCCTGGGTTACCGCAGGCATTACACTTGGATTGCTTCAGATGGTTTGTTGTATCCTTTTTTTCTTTTTTTCTTCTCTTTCATGGGGATTTGCTTCCATAAAACAATGGTGATAACAAAATAGCTTGTAAATGGGAGCATACAAGCATTTGCAACAAATATTAAAGTAGAGGCTCACAGCGGCATAAGCTGGACTTTGTCGCCACTAGATGACAAGATGTTATAACTAAGTTAAACCACATCTGTGTATCTCAAGGGACTTAATTCAGCTGTCTGTAGTGAACAAAAATGGGAAAATTTCAAAAGATTCTCCTGCTGGAAATAAGGTATAATTTGTATTTTGCAGACAAATCAGTAAAGTTACTGGCTTTCTTAGTGATACGGTGTCTGTGGTGCATTTTTTTATTAAACAATGTTCCATTTTCACTGTTTCGCACTGTAACACGCAAAAGAATCAGCTCTTTAACAACTGGCAGTTGTCTCGAGGTCCCTTTGCCTGTCACTTGTGCTTCCTTAGGAAGTTAAGCACCTTTTTTTGGCACCCTGAGCATATCGGTGCCTCAACGGTTAATGCCCCACCACACACCACCAAGTTAGAGAAAGTCCATTTACTGCTCTGGGAGTTAGTCTCACTTTGAACGAGGCCGCCTGAATCTGGCCCTGATGGCTGAGCGAGCAGAGGAGCTGGGCGAGTTCCTGCCTGGCTTTTAGGTACGTGGTCCCCAACAGGGAATCCAGGCTTCTGTGTATGCATGTCCTATAAATTCTACCCATGGAGAGAACCATGCAAAAAAAAAACTACAAAAAAAGCACGTTCTGTGTCAAAATCATATATCGTTGGGTCTATGTGTTATATATCCTCTATAGTTATATGTGTTAACTTCATGTATATATATATGAAGTTAACATGACAACTTCATAGGGACTGCATCAGAATTAATCTATTCCCTTTTGTGGACTTTTTTTGTTGTGTTTCAATTTTTTTCCCTGCTAACATTTATAATTTTGGAGTCTAAGAATACAAGGATCACTTTATTTCAAGATGTTTTTTCACGCCAGAGGCAGACAAGTTATTAATAGCTTGAGGTTCTTGGTGAATGTGGCAATTTCAAACATAATATTACCAGGCCTAGTTTCTAAATCTGTTTATGAAAGGAAACAGCCGTGCTGTTATTTACATGTTGCTTTTAATGACAATTTTTTTAGAGGGAAGTGTTTTTAGTGTTGCAGTATTGGACACAGCATAATAATTAGATGCTAAAACTGAGACTAAATGTCATTGGGTTTATTACATAATACATTTTTCTTGAGTAAATCACTTTTTGTCGTTATTGGCAAGGATAAGCAAAATATTTCTGGAAATGTGGTCAAAGTGTAATACTGTCTGAAATCTTAGAGAATTCATATCTGGGAGTCCTTGCTCCCGCAATCAGTCATCTGTGTGATTAATACTGATAATGCCATACCTGCACGTAGCAAATAGAGTGTGTTGCATATCGTGTTCTGTTATTTATTACTCCAGAAAAATAACCATACACATACTGATTACTTTGCTTTAGATTCTATGAACTGTATTTGTGATCAATTTTTAAAACTGTGCATGGAAATAGCAGTGGGGAGGTCACCGGTTCTTTAAATAAGCTTTCTCACTTCAGGCTCATGTATGTCATTCTGAAGAGCAATTGTAAAGTCTGTGGTCTGAGATAACTAAGAGACATTCTCCTTCCAAAGCCTTTGCTCTCCCTCCAATGTTTTTTCTCCATTTCTTCAGGAAAAATCAACACAGCCTCTTTTTAGAACTGGAAAACGATGCTGAGAGAGTTGCTGCATATGTCTCTCAAAAGAGAGCATAGACTGTCAGTTCTGTTCATATCCTTGCTAATTGTCAGTGTGACCCATTTGTACCTAGCCCTTCCTCAAACACAATGCCTGCATTTCTACAGGTAAAATACTTGGGAGGCAAGAGAGTCCAAGGAGCAGCAAAGAAGGATGATTTTAAAACAATGGGATCATCTAGTCTGCAAGCAGCAGAAGGACATTGCTCATGCCTCTAGTGACAAACGTAGCCTATTCATCATTAATCCAGTGGAAATTTACCAAGGCAGACCAATGCAGCAAGGGTTTACCTGCTACATGAATGTTCCCACCTTATATACACATGTAAATGGAACTCCAGTTTTCTGGAGTCCTTGATTTTGGGAAGCTCAGATTGCTTAGCCATAGCAAACTCAGGCTGCATTTATTTTATAATCCTGTACTGCATTATAATCCTGTACTGCACTTGACAGTTTACACTGAGTATTCAGACCACCTGCAATAAATAAACCTATACTGCATTCTCTGCAGTTCATGTAAACGCATCCAAGATGACTTTGTCGTTAGCAGGCATTGTGGCTAACAATAGTATTTCTACTGATGAAAGTGTTTCTTCCTCCTCTTCCAGTAGATTTCAGAGCACGCTTTTGTTCCATTCTGCATCACCTTAATTGCTAGAGATAGTTTAAAGCTAACATGAGGATGCTTGCGCGAATGATGGATTTGAAATGAGTACATTGCTTCCAAAAGCTATCAAGTTCTAACTGTCCTTTCTACCCTGTTCTGTCTTCGTGCTTCTATTTGTGATTCCTTCTTAGCCTGCCCAGAGCTTTCGGTTTCAAGTGTCCATTTGTATTTGTCTGGACTACGACTCGTAAGCTGTATTAGGCTAGAAAATATATTGCCTTATTCTGAGGGGGCATGGTTAATAACTGTTAGCTATGAAGGTTTCACTTCTTTGACTGAAGACGAGTGATGTAACAGAACATTTTACTGTGTGGGAAAAACTTAAAGGTGATAAGGCTTAAAGGTAGTATATTTGCATGATAAACATAATTGGTGTAAACAACAATTTTGTTATGACACTACATTACGTAGCTAAGTATTTTCTGTGTTTAGGAGAGTTTCTCAGGACAGGCTGTGCAGTCTCACAGTGGCAACACAGAATCCTGTTACAAGTATGTACAAAAGTGTGTTGTATCACCAAAATGCAAAAGCAGGGAAAAAGGAAAAAGCATCTGAAATCTGACTACAAAGATTTGACAAGCCAAGGTACTGCACTCAGACCACCAAAATAGCCAGTAGGAATGCAATGGCTTGCCTTTACCAGGTTACGTTTTGAACCACTGAGAAAATAATCACAAAGGAAGGAATTTCATATTTAAAAAAAAAAGCAAAACAAAACGCATACATTTCTGCCTTTCTGTGCCTAAAGATCTCAATATATGTCAAAAGTGTGGTGCTTGAAATATGCAACCCTTTTGTTTCACTCTGACATTTCTCAGGAAAAACACCACTTTCTCTAATTATGATTTACTGTATTACACATTAGTTAATGTGGAAAAGCTGAAAAGAGGTTCCTGGCCTAAGTATGCTTAATTCATAGTCAGTAGCCAAGGAAAAGTAGCCTGGTTTACAGCAGTACTCTCAGGCTATGGATACTGAACTTTCACTCAGCAGCATTTAAGACATGAACTTGGAGGAGAATGCATATAAACTTAGTGCTGTGTCTCACAGCAACACTCTACACCTTCAAACACAAGCTTGTAAAAATATAATGCATATATAATCTGAATTAAATTTATCTCTCCTTGGCAGAAGCCCAAGTCACTTTCTTGCAACTTTCTACAATACATTAGGAATTTTTTTGAAAGCAACAGAGTCCTAGACTAGAAATATGATTACGACATTCTTTGGAGATGTGTTAGAATCGTAGAATCATATAATCACTTAGGTTGGAAAACACCTTTGAGATCATCGGGTCCAACCATTAACCCAGCACTGCCAAGTCCACCACTAAGCCATGTCCCTAAGTACCACATCTACATGTCTTTTAAGTACCTCCAGGGATGGTGACTCCACCACCTCCCTGGGCAGCCTCTTCCAATGCTTGACAACCCTTTTGGCGAAGAAATTTTTCCTAATATCCAGTCTAAACCTCCCCTGGTGCAACTTGAGGCCATTTCCTCTCATCCTATTGCTGGGGAGAAGAGACCAACACCCACCTCACCACTTGACCCCTTCATCCAGATCATTGATACAGATATTAAACAGAACTGGCCCCAGAACCAAGCCCTGGGGAACACCACTTGTGACCAGTCACGAGCTGGATTTAATTCCATTCACTACAACTCTTTGGGGCCGGCTCTCCAGCCAGCTTTTTACCCAGCAAAGAGTATCCCCATTCAAGCCATGAGCAGCCAGTTCCTCCAGGAGAATGCTATGGGAGACGCTGTCAAAGGCTTTACTAATGTCCAGGCAGACAACATCCACAGCCTTTCCCTCATCCACTAAGCAGGTCACCTGGCCATAGAAGGAGATCAGGTTGGTCAAGCAAGACTTGTGTTCTTATGTGTTCTTGCAGTGGGAAACCCTGATCTGATACACGAAAATAATATAGAATAATATGAACTGGGGACAAATCTGCTTGAAATGATATTACGTAAAATGTTGAGTTTTCAACTTGGAAAATAAATTAATGAGAGAGTATATCCTTATGTGAGTTGTATGGAGAACACAGATCTGCAGAAAACAACTATGTGCTCTCTCTCAAAATCAGTGGAAACAAAGGATATCCAAAGAAACCATCAGACAGCAGATTCACAAGGACATATAATGACCATATTACACGTAATTAAATTGTGGCAGTTATGTCCCCAAGATGTCGTGGGAGCCAAAAGCCTGGGTAAGTTCACAAGGGGTTAGATAAGTTAACAGGACATAGCTACATTTGTCCTACTAAGCATGATTACTTACAGTTCCCAGCTAAAGGAGTAAAGAAAGATTTTTCACAGTTTATTTCTGGAAAATGAGAGGTATTCTAGGGGAGAATTCTTATATGCCATGTTTTTTTATGTTCTTCCCCGAAAATCCCCTACAGACCACTATCAGGGAGAAGATAATGAGATAAATGGACTTTTGATCTGATCCCATATGGCAGTTCTTGTTTCTAGATATCACATAACATAACCATCCCTCTTTTCCCTACAAACCCTTCTTTCTTCAGATTATTCATCCTGATTTTACAGTGTTAGAAATTAATACAGTGCAAATGAAGCAGTCAGCATACTTAATAAGCCAAGAGCTGAAACTGTCAGGCCTTTCCATTTAGTGTGGCTTCCCTTTTTCAATATTGTGAGGCACACCCAGTTGACTTAAGCGTAAACATGCACCTGTTTGTTTATTCCACAACAGCCAGGAAAAACTAATAACTGCATAAATCACAGACACACGAGTACAGTTAAGGGTGTGTGATTGAGAGAATTAATGTGCATGTACGAGCATGAGACGATATCAGTGTGTAAATAAGGGGGTGGAAAATTAAAACAGGGGGGTGCCACAAATACCTGGGCCTGTAATTTCACATACCTGCTGTTCAACACAAGCACCAAAACTTTGCTCATAAGACAGATTTGTAGTTGTCTGCAAAGTGGCAGTTAATGCACTGGGGCTACTCCCCCATGAAAAAAACTGCTTGCATATCTAAATATGCCAGTATTAGGCAGCAAATTTTTATTGATAAAACACATACACACATAGGATAAATAGTGAAATCTTTGTTTACTGTCAGAATACCCAGCCTCACAGGAAATTCCACAGGACGGCATTATTGGGAAATGTATTCCATGTGCTCAGGGGCTTAAGATGCCTTTTGCAAGGATCCCATTGGACCAGTGTACAGATGGATATGATGGATTAGCCACAGAATCACAGACCAGTTTGGGCTGGAAGGGACCTCTCCAGGCCACCCAGTCCAACCCCGGCCGTGAGCAGGGACATCCCCAACCAGAGCAGGGTGCCCAGAGCCCCGTCCAGCCTGACCTGGGGGGTTCCCAGGGACGGGGCATCCACCACCTCTCTGGCCAACCTGGGCCAGGGCTTCCCCACCCTCCTCGTGAAAAATGTCTTCCTTAGCTCTCGTCTAAACCCGCCCCCTTCTAGTTTAAACCCAGCGGCCCTTGTGCTGTCGCTCCCGGCCCCGCTAACAAGCCCGTCCCCACCTTTCCTACAGGCCCCTCTCAGCCCTGGCAGCTGCAGGAAGGTCTCCCCGGAGCCTTCTCTGCTCCAGGCTGAGCCCCCCCAGCTCTCCCGGCCTGTCCTCCCGGCAGAGCTGTTCCAGCCCTCGGAGCGTTGCTGGGGCCTCCTCTGGCCCCGCTCCAGCAGCTCCGTGTCTCTCCTGTGCCGAGGGCTCCGGAGCTGGACGCGGCCCTGTGGGGGGGTCTCCCCGGAGCGGGGCAGAGGGGCAGAACCCCCTCCCTCGCCCCGCTGGCCACGGGTGGCTTCTGGGCTGCAAGCACACGTTGCCGGATCCTGTCCGGCTTTTCACTCACCGGGACCCCCAAGTCCTTCTCCATGGGGCTGCTCTCCATCCCTTCATCCCCCAGCCTGTGCTGATACCGGGGGTTGCCCCGACCCAGTCCAGGACCCTGCCCTTGGCCTTGTGGAACCTCAGGAGGTTCACACCGACCCCTTCCTTGAGCTTGTCCAGGTCCCTCTGGATGGCATCCCGTCCCTCAGGTGTGTCAGCCGCACCATCCCTGGGCAGACCTTGTTTTGTATATCTAGACTGACATTTTTTTATTTAACAAAATTTAACAAAGGATATGCTGTAGTTTAATCAAAATTACAGGACAAAATGTAGAAACTCCTGAGCAAAATTCCACACAGCTCAAACTCGAGGGCTTCCAGATTGTGGTTTCTACATCCTCTGATTCTTTGAGTGTAGACTGAGGTATTTTAGGAGTTTCCAAAAATGTTTTTGTATCTGTGAGACTGTGAACTAGTCAAGTTTATTAATAGTCTAACCATGAAACCATTTAGTGAAAATAATTCTGCAACTGATGAGAAATGCTCATGACAGATGCAGTGTAAAGATAACAATGATTTTTACAAATTTAACTTGTATTATCCTAGCATGTAGTGTCAGAGGCTGAGCCCTTGTCAAACACAGCCTCCTGCAATGAATTCTCTATTTATACCCTTTGAATATTAGCTGAACAACTCGATGTATAAAGTCATTTGATTCTTGCAAGAAAACAAACTTTGTCCCAAGATAGAAGATAGATAGTAGGCTGCAGTTGGACAAATGAAAAAGCATACAATAAGAGTAAAGAGTGTACAAACATCATTCCAGTGCCATCTTTTTGAAATCTGTTTGAAATCTTAGCTGTTCTAAATCTGAATGTTTAAAAAATAGAAGTTACATTTAAACAGTTGTAAAGCTAATCCTGGTCTAGCTTTTCATATGGCGCTGTCAGTGTCACTCACAAGTATAAATAGCAGTTGTTTGGGAGTTTGCACAACTAGAATCAGCCTGCAGATCAAGCAATGGAAGTTACCAGTGCAATGACTTCTAATCACCTTTTAAAGGTAAAGGACCTTGAAAAGAGTAAGAACAGTATGGCTGTAATCCAGGTTTTCAAAAGAACAAAGATGGCCTATCAGCACACAGAGGAGTATGATACGGGCAAGAATTTCTGAAGCATTAGGCTACTATTTTCTTAACTTGTGAATTTAGCAGAGGAAGTGCATACTCTGCCTCCCAAAAACATAGGAAACGTTTTTCAGGCACAGTTTTTATGGCTGATTCACTCGATTTCTGCAGGATTAAATGGGATATGCATGAGGTATATTGTGGTTTGGCACGATTTGGGAGTCTTTGCTTCTTCCAATATGTAACAGATACCTACCGATCACCTCCTGAGTTTTTCATTTAAATTTCCTTCCACTGCTGGCTTTTCTGAGCCTCTCACCTATTAAATACTAGCTACATACTGCAGTTAAATTCCTGAGTCAATGTAATAAATATCTAGCACTTCCCCTCTTTAGTTCTTGCTATTCTAAGATGCTTTTGGGACACTGTGAGGACACACGCAAAACCCCATCATTGCATCGACGTGGCTCAGAGAGAGCAAAATTCTTTTGCTTCAGAAAACTGCCAGACAAACAGCAGCTTTGAAACACAGTGCCAGCTGAACTATTGTTTTAGGGAAAGGCAGTCACACAAAAACCACAAAAATAGAAGTGCTCCAACAACTTGCATAGTCAGTGAAGGCAATGTCGTAACAAACATTCGGCTGTCCCTCTCTCCCATTGCTGACGGCTAACAGGAAAAGGAGAAAAGTCCCTTTTCTTCCCTCAGCCCCCTTCTGCTGTACTGCCTTAGATGAGTTCTGGCTAGAAGGAAGACTGAAGCACATGTCTTTTATGCTGGACCTCAGGGGTTGCTTATCTCCTTCTGACACATTTTAAGATGGAGGACAGAAAAGAGGGATGATTTAATGTAATAGCATATCTTTGTGGATTTGTTTTTTCAGAAGATTTCCCTGTGCAAAGTGATATCCCAAATTTCTCCTGACTTGTCATGACTTCTTCTTTTTTTTAATGTGCCATGTACACAAGGTGCCAGTTTGTTGCTTTTTAATTTTTCTGGTGACATTTTTATATAACTTGGCAGAATTTAGGGCAGAATGCTATCACATTAGAAAGAGAGAGCTAATCATATGTTTCCAGTGAGAGAAACCATTTTAATCAGAAAATTTAAGCTGAGAGTTAGTGGTCAATCTACATAGTGCTGTTTAAATGTGTGTCTACACATGCAAGAAGACTTGACCACAAAGAAATGGTTTGTGAGAATGAGCACTAGTTTGAGGACATCTTTGTGTAAGAGTTTCATTGCTCCTCTACATAACTGCTTAGCAGCGCTTGGATCACAGTTTTTCCTTTGTGTTCAACACTTTTGGCTTGTCACTTGGGTGATTAATAATAATTAGAATCATGAACCCCCTCCACCCCTCTCCCACCCCCTTGTAGGTGCTGGCGAGTAGCCATCAGCCGGTGTAGTCTCCCCTCCTCAGTTCGGATCAGGGCTTCCGCTCACAGCCAGGATATCGAGGGAGGTCTTCACTTCCTCAGGGCTAATGATTTGTTTAGTTTTACTTACACTCTGTGTAAGAAGATCCTAACTGAAAATCACAGGCTGTGTAACGGCTGAATGAGGGTCTTGAGGGAAGAAACACGGAAACTATAAGCAACTGCTTATAATTCTGAGACTTTGCAAGTTTTTGCATAATGAAGTCATTTGCTTGAATAAGATGGTTTCTTTGACTGGGATCTCTCTTCTGCTCCTGCATTGCTTATTCTACAGGTGATACACCTTCTGAAGGGAGTGTCTTATCTCTTTGCAGTTTACTGTGTGCAGGTAGCATTTTTTGTTTGAAAGGCTGTGTCTGGGAAGCCAACCAGTTTGCTTTACCTTGTCTCTTACTATTTTAGGCAGGCAGAACCCTCTGGAAAAACAGGGAGATGGAACCTTCCCTGCAGAGTACTTGAGCAGGGAGTTTCTGGCATGATGTATAATCGCAGGCTGAGCCACCCAGCAGGAGTGGGGTATTGATCATGGCAAGAAATCTCCTCCCCCAGAAAAGACTAAAAAGAGAGAGGGGAAGGAACATTTCCAAGGAGGCTGAGGGAACTGTCTAAAAATTCTACAGTGCAAGAGGCTGTCAAAAGCTGCTGGAGTGGAGTGTCAGACCGGTAATGAAGACTACAATGAACAGGGAGACAAAGGAGTTAATTCCCCTACTCTTATTTAATATCTGCTCCTGCAGACCTGATATTCTGCCACTTAAAGTTTTCTTGTTTAGCAATTAGCATGTTAAGAAAACCTTGCTTGAGAGATAACAGTAGTGAGGGTGCTGACAGTAAGAGAAAGTCAGACAGTGTCACCTGAAGGCTCAGCTCAGCCAAGGCTCTCATCAAACACTTATTTAAGGATATAAGAACTTAGCTTCTAGGACACTGTGGGTGCACAAAAAAACATCAATTAGTCTATACCAAAAGGTTTGTTCTGTGTTAAGTTGTAAAATCCCTCTCTGGTTCCTCACTAACTGAAAAATTACTTTTTCCTAGCCAGATGCTGGAAGAAAAAACACAGTAATATATTTATCCCATGGCGAACCAGTTTGCCTCATAATTATTTGGTCTGTTTGCCAAGCATGGAAAGATAATGCTAACAGTAAAACTTCCTTAAACTAGGGCTAATTTTTCAGTAGACTGTATAACCCTCTTGATCTTTTTTATCCAATATAGTCTCTAATCATAGAAGTTTTTATATCTGTGAGAGTGTGAGCTGTCCACTCGCACTGATTTCCTCTGACAAAGCTAAACAGACTGACTGCTGTTTCTGAGAAGCTTCTGTAGTTATGCTGCCAGCTGGGGTCAGGCCACATTGCTAAGCTTGGATGGTTTTTCTGCTAAAACTAACATCAGTCTCCTTCAACCAATCTATGAAAAGCTGCTAAAGAGACAGCATTAGCCAGACCTTTTCTTTTCTCATCTTCTGAATGGCAGCAGATTTCTCCAGCCTACTAAATTATAAGGAAGATAATTTTGCCAGTAGAGAGAAGTACCTATCTCTCTTATATAGTTTTTCCATCCTGTTTTTTGGAGATGCAGAGTATTCAACTTAGAAAGTCTTCAGGAAGTCCCTTCCTTTCCACCTCACAGGTGTTTGGTGATTTCCTCTGATCTTGCTCTTTGGCAGCCAGTGATCCCAAGCAGCTACCCCCATTCCTTACCAAAAAAAACCCAGTTCTGCTCATTGGACTAGATCCAGTCACTTTAAAGGTACCTCATTCTTCACCGCTGCCTGCATGAATTTCCACTGAATTTTGGAGAATGGGTGCAATCATGCTCTCCGTCAGCAAGTGGTCCCACTTCTATGGTTTGCTCAACCAGGTTTATCAACCCTTTAGCTGGTAGATGCAAACAGTCAGCCAGAGAGAGAGAGGGAGGCCACAGAGGCTTTGCACAGCAGCACCTTGGCTCAGCCTTACTCCTGGGTGACTTTATTTCCCTGAGGTTAATGCTGTCTTATCCCAGAGTACAGGCTAAACAGGACTGGGTTTAATTTACAGTGTACAACTCTTCTGTGTGGCTACAGTTAGTAGAAAAACCTTATCCTGTCCTCACACGGCCCAAAGCAGAAGGCGGCAACTTGCCCTGCTCTGTAGGGTACTCAGGTGGTGGAGGCACACGTAACGTTCATCACATAGTGTTCCTGGAGGGCAGCTCGTATATCAAGTGGTGAAGATTTTAAAGCACACGGCTCCATCTTCGTAGCAAGGAATATGAGCTCTGGACCGGCGCAGAGGGTCAGGCAGCATCCACAGACACCTCTGCGGAACGCCAGGGCAGGTTTAGAAGAGACAGAGAACAGGTCAAGCAGAGGAGATTTTTCAAAGATTATCCAGATCCTGGGTAGATCCCCTGTGTAAGGGCTGTGATCCTTAAGACTTTACACAGGGTCTCCCTGTCCAGGTCTCCTTACTGTGCCAGACCAGTCTGTCAGTGGGTGGACCGTCTGTGAATTGTTAGTGCCTATTCAACAGTTACCAAAATGCTTTGGATCTCGGTGTTGCACTGTCTACCTGCCTGTGTGGTACAGAAGAGAAAAGAAAGTCTACCAAACTCTTGACTTTTGCCTTTTTATTAAAAAAAAACAACAAACAACCAAACTTCCTGCCCGCAAGCTTGGGCTTAAAAGATCTTTGTAATGCTTATAAAGAAATAAATTCAGGTTTTTGCCACTCATTTCTGATACCCTGTCTCCCATTAATTCCAAAGTAGTTTTTTTATGAATGACGGGAGATTAAAATTTTAATTTTAATAGCAGACTTAGTGAATAGACCGACAACAAGACAGAAACACTTTTTAAAGTCTTCGTTAAAAGACTGCGAGTGTGCAAAGGCATGCCAAGCCAGGGCATATGGGTGTTATGTTGAAGCTAAGGTTGCACAGATAATCTTAACCTCTCTGTTGTGTAATGTGTATGACTTAGGGCTGTCACTCTTCTGGGCATGCTGCAAAAGACATCTGTTTGGTAAGGTTTTTTGGAGAGCAATGGGAACATTCTTCCTGGAGTGATGTAGGACTGCAACAAAACTTTTGTAACTGGCTAGCTGAGATGTTACAAATCATTATTTTTGCTGCTAGGATTGTATGTTACTATTAACTCTGTCTTAGATCCCTAGAGCCTTGTTTAGGCAATTCTTTCACTGTAATTACCATTTTAATTTAAATTAATAAATATTCCACAGTTCCTCCCAGGCAAGCCATTCTACCTGCCTCCCAGTTTTCTCCTGTGTCAAAAAGACTCCTGAACTATTCAGGACCTTTTCAGCTGCAAATCCCCAAGTGGGCAAAAGATGAATGTGAGCATACACGTTGTACTCACGGCGAGCGAGGACGTCAGGCTTGCCTTGGCTTGCTGCTGGGATGGAGAAACCTCTCGGTGGAATTAGTGTCTTCTATCTCCACAAAGGGGCAGAGAGATTAGGTGGCTTCAGACCACATTGTGTGACTATCAGTCCAGCTTCGTAGACAAAGAAATGTGAAATACAAAGGGTTTTTTCAAGACAACCCTGCATAGCTATATAACCAGTTTGCTTGAACTGGCCAGGGCAGGTCCATCATGCATCTTTCAAGCTGAAGCTCCCTGGAGGTGTTGGCAGGCCTCCAGCTGCCTTCAGCAGGTTTTGGAGCAGGACCTGTCTGCCCAAAGGCACTTCCCTAACACTCACCTGGGGAGCTACCTGGCCACTGCAGCAGGCAGACAACATGTGTTCTGTGCAGCATCTCCCTTGGGCATCTCCCTTGGGCGTCTGCTGGTTTCGCTACACGGACCCCGTTTAAGCTAAGCCATGCCATGAAAGCGTGATCCGCCCCTTCATCTGCTAACCCCTGCTCATGATGCAAGAGTTTCACTAATGAAAAATGGCAAAGCAGTTTAAGAGTGATTTTCAAGTGTTTTGCCCCTGTTGGGAGCTTAACTCTGCGTCCCTCCTCAGTGCTCCCATTCCCAACTCCTGGGCGAGCAGCAGGAGCTCCTTTTCGTCTTCAGCAGCAGGTACTTGTCGAAGCCGGGGAGATGAGGACAGCTGTTGTGACACTTCCCCACTGTTTGTGTGATCTGCAGTCTCTACGTTTAGCGTTGCTGGAAGCAGTCGTGCACTCTTCTCTCTGTGTGCGACTGTGTTAATAACTCTGTGTTTTAATAGATCCGCAGGTAAAACCCCAGCTTGTTAATAGTCCCTGCGGGCCCAGCTCTGCCCTCAGGAACACAACAGCAGCTCCCACCAGGCAGAGCAGCTATAGAAACTGGTAGTGCCACTGCTTTGCCGCTCCCAGCTGGCAAGCTTTTGGTAAAAATATCACTCGTGTTACCTTCCTGCACCAACTTCCACAGCTTGGAAAGAGAGTGATACAAATGTTCCTTTCTGACCTTAAATCTCCAAGGTGGAAACACTATTTTTCTTATGAGTTGACATTACCTTCTCTCCTCAGAGAAGCCCATGGCATATTTGACAAGACTTTGAAGATCACTTGTAATTATATCTGGGTTTGCAATTTAGCAATATATGGCCTATATTTCCCGTAACTTACAAAGCGTAAGACAAATTAAGTCCATAGTTATGCATAACTATATAGTTATGTTATGGTTAAATTTATCACTCATGATACACAATAATGGAATTTAAATATAAATGCTTAGTTTATGGAATTTCAATGTAAAAGAAGACTTTGTGAGCTTAATACAAAAGCCCTACCTTTCTGTGAAATCAGTGGCAGATAAAAGTTCATGACTGGTGTCTGTTCTTTTACCGCTACAGTGTTAGAGAGGGCATGGTTTTAAGACAACATACCAGACAATCCTTACCAAAAAAAGCTGGCCATAGGGAAAATCTATTTCACCTGTTTGTATTACTTTATGTCATGAAATAAGACAATCAACTAATGGACTAAATTACCATCTCTGTAAGCAAAACACGGGAGCGTATGTCTGTGTGCATTTACCCAGGGCTATGCTGAGTCGCAGCACAGCACTAGTTTGAATTACAGGCACTGCAGTAACCTTTTTCCACTGTGTTCTGATGTGGAGGGAGAGGTGAAGAGATTTGACAAGTTCCTCTACAAGGAGAAAAGGGGACAGAGGTGACAGTACAAGTAAATAAAAGTTGGGAAGACAGAGTCACCTGGAAGGTGTCAATAAAGATGAAGAGAAGAGAGTGAAGAAGGTCTAAAAGAAGGTGACAAGACTCTCCTCTTCAAATATGTCCAATTTTAGAAAACAGTAGCGTATATTGAAGAGAGATCTTGAGGGAGATGGTCTAACGGAAATCCAAAGGGGTGATTTCTTTCCACTGTCACCTTATTTTATCATTTTCATTACCACCTTGTGGACCGCCGTCAAACCTGGACCTGAGCTGTGGGTCTCGGGGACAGCAGGATGGGAGCTGGTGTTACCGGGTCACTTCTTTGTGGCACAGCTGACCAGCTCTCGTGTAGCCATGGGCAGTACTTCCACGGGGCTGTGTCATTGGCACTGGAGTGGTCATCAGGCTGCCCCAGGTACTGTGCGGGCTCAGTCCCAAAATGTGGACCACAGTTGGGACATCATGTTTTGCATGTGAATGATTCAGCGAAGAGGAAGGGGGGCAGCTCCTGGAGATCTTTATTTCACACTGCACAAAATAAAGGGTGCTGGGAGAGGGAGAGGCATGCCTCTATGGGCTGCTTGTACACTGAAAACACAGGAATTTTTCTCTGTGAGTGTACGCATGTTTTGATTTTCCTTGCTGTATAGAGGACCATGAGGTTGCTCAGCTGGAATTTTTGCTTTTAGAGGACCATAATTTTAGGTCTTGGTTTTGCATCCAGCAAGAAAAGCTGGATTCTTTGCTGTGCTGACAGCTTTTGTCCCCGCTTTGGCTCTCATTGCCTGCAGCAGAATGCCACCTCTCCCTCCCAAACAACAGAGACAGATGAAACTGAGCCTCACAAGCCGGCTGTCTGACACTCCTGTCCCAGAAATTTATGTTGTGGAGCTGGCATCCAAATAACCAGGCACGCCATTTGTGTTGACATCTGCCACTGTTCCAGAGCAGAGCTTAGCCTTTCAATTACACTGTCTTCGTTTGCTTCTGTGCAGACACCACACCTGAAATACCACCTGCTCCTGGACCACCCTTTTCTTGGAGACCACTCTGCTTCCTGGGAGACACCTGGGACAACACTTCTGGGGTTGTTCCCAAGTGTGCCTTCCCTTTCTGGGTAAGTGCTCTTTTCCAGGTGCCTCCAGCTGACAAGGAGCATGAGACGGAGCAGCAACGTACAGACATCAGCACCGCGCCACCCCTGCCTGACCACCAGCATCAGGGAAATGTTCTCTTTCTGGACACCCCGTGCAGCTGTCAAAAAAAAAGGCTCCTCCTGAAAACAGTCCCTACATGCTCTCACGGAGGACTCTGTCTCCCTCCAGTGACTATTGAGTACCTACAGCGAATAGCCTCCTAAATTAAGTGTTTAAAGATAGGTGGTTAGCCACCTTAGAATGAGGTGTTCTGGTTTCTGGTTAGAAAAACAGGCCAAATCTGAAATCATCTCAGCTGACTTCTTGTGTCTTGTCCGCTGTAGATATTCACATGACACACTATACTGAGCTTACTAGCATGCTAAAATACACCTTTGAGGCAGGATAGCAAGGCTTAGAGAGCTCTTCCCTTGTACAGGTGGTGTACTCTGTCCAATAAAGATATATGCCTAGTCTTGATAAGTACAGCTTTTCATCTGCGTTGTTTTTCCCTCACCCAAGGAAGACCTCTTCAGTACCTTCCTCCCTGAAAAGCTACTTATGTCATGTAAGCCAGTTTTTCTTTTTTTTTTTCCTTTTTGTTGGGCAGATATACATTTATGTGCCTGACCTAGGCTTTTGTTCTCCCCAGCATTCAAATAGTTTGCAGGCATGCTCTCCAATTTTTCAGCTTCCATTGTGAAAGGTGGACCAGAGAATCAGTGAACACAAGAGAGCGTCCAGGTTGTGACTCACTGTTCCTGAGCTGCACGAAAAGGCATAATGATCTTTCTGTACACAAATTCCTTACCACCGTTTGAAAACAGATTAGTCTTTTTTCAAGCAGTCTCAAGATGAGAATTACTGTTGAGTTACCTGTAGATTCTGAACCTCAACAAGGTTATTGCTACTCAAAATAACCACCACTCTGCAGGTGGTTGCAATTGCTGTCCCATGATGCATGACTTTGCATTCGATTTGCATGTACTAGAAAATGCTTTAACTGACCCAAATTGGTTACAAACCTATAATACGCTGTATGACTCACCTATAACTAATACTATTTCTCTCTTGTCCAAAGCTTCTATCATCTGCAAATGTTGCCAGTTGGGATTTTTTTATTTTGTTTCAGATAGTTAATATAATATTAGAAAGAGCAGAGTGATCAATGGGAATCCTGTCAAGAAGACACTTATTTGACAGTTTTTCCACTGGCACCAATTTTTTGCAGTCTACTGCTTGACCAGTTCCTAATTCGTAATAACGTGTTCTTCATTGGTAGCCTGATAGTTCTCAGTCAGTCATGCATTGCTAAATCAAACAACACTGTGCAGAACTATGCAGCTACTCTTATCAGTGAACCCAGTTGTCTCATAAAAACTGAAGTCATGTTTCTTTGATTAAAACCATTTTCCATAAAACTGTGTATTGGCACTAGTTGCACTTCCATCCTTCAGTTTCTCCTTGATTAATCATACATTGGTTTCTTCATTATGCTGTCTCAGATAGATGTTAAATTCATTCTTTAATTTGTCCTGAGTAACATCACATTCTTAAAAAATTTAGGACTACACAGAAAGAATCTTTATCATGAGTGATTCAGAACTGTTCCTGGTACTTTGTTTAGCACAAAAAGGGTTACTACCCTAATGTACACCTTCTGAGAAATGAAAGTTAATTGTCATTCACGACAACTCAAGATCTTGCTGAAAAATTGTCATGAACAGCTTAAATCACACACTTGATATACTTTAAAAAAAAAATTATCACAGGAAGAGCACTGAGTTTTCCAACAGCCACTCTTCTGCTATTTGCAGTCAGTGTCATCCTTGTTCTGAGGCTGAGGAGACATGAAAGTCTGTGTATAAAATCAGCTTGGTTTTGCTGCAAAGCATCAATTTTGGGTCACAGAGAGCATGATGCTGTCCTAGAAAATCACTCATTTCAAAATGTATCATGAGTGAGATTTTTTTGTGTGTCTTTGTTAACATGATAGACAATAAATATGGTCCCAAAAGCATAGCACACAAGCAAAACTATTCAAAATTGCCTGTGTTGTTCAATAAATAACTAATGAAATGTGTCAACAGTTCAGATTTTGTGCAAGGCTGGAAAATAAGAAACGTACAGTGGAAAAGAAAGAACAAGTTACTTTTTTTCTTTCCCCCTAAGAGCACTTGCACAATAATACCATCAAAAAAGAATGTCATCAGCCTACATAAATCAATGATAAAAGACAGGTAGGTAATGGGTGATGTGTTGGCTGAAGTATAAATCTCCAGCGCTGATTTTGCCAGTCATGAAAGTTTGTGTTTTGAAGAAATGAGTGTGAAGAGTGAAAGCTTTTCTAAAGAAAGCTTTAGCTACGGCAACCACTAACTTCAGCTGCATTTGGATTCTCTCCTACAAATTACAGTCTGGATTTGCTGTTTAGCAAACCAACTGAGAGACTTTGTATCTGTGCCTATTGCAATTCCTAAGTGGTGAAACTGCAACATTCATCAATGAATCACTGAAAAGACGAAGAATTGGAACATGATGTTAAGAGAGCATGTGGTGACAGGACAAGCAGATGGCTCTTTGCATTGCCTGACACTTGGAAGGTGGTAGTCAGGATGCTGCCTCTGTTTTCCATCAGCTCGAGGATGCATTAGGAAAGCCATGCATTTCCCCTCATGCTGAAAAATGCAGAGTGCATCAACCCGACTTACCTTTGCAAGCACATTTTCCTTGAGAAAACAGTGTCATCAGTGGACTGCAAGGCACAGGTGTTAGTTTTTAGTGCCCAACAGCCGTATTGAATTTCACATGTTCTTCAGAAAAGCACATTACTACAGAGAGCCTTCAGTGACCTTACTGAAAAGTGGCAATTTTAACACCTAGTACATACACTTCCTATGCTTTGTTTTTACCAAGAAGCAAGATTAGACAGAGTGAGATCGTATGAATTGAGTTTTATCTTCTCTGTTCATCTTTGATCTCATGACCAAAAGCCAAGATCTTATTGTTCGTCTTCATTTCATACAGTGAACTAAACTTACTACCTAAATATAAAAGAAAGCAAGGAAACAAAGCCTGACTCAATGCTCTTTCTGTTAGTCTAATCCACACAATTAGGTGAGTTTTCTCGTGTTCCTGACATATCACTAAAGAAATTTTCCATTTTCCTTGTATGTGCAACTAATAGGGAGCAGTGTTTTCCCACTTAATTTGCTGAGGGAAAAGAAGTTTACTGCTACTGTGAGTTAAGGATGTTATGCACTTTATACTGCTAAAGGTGCTCTTAATGCCTGAGCTCTAAGAGCTCATCAGGTTGGGCATAGCTAGGAAGAAAAGTTAAATAAAGGCCCGCTGAGCAAGAAGCCAAAAGATGTAGTGACTGGACAGACAGGATTTAGAAAGCAGGCAGGACGTATTTAAGACTGAGGTAGATCAGAGCATGTGTAATTGAGGTCACAGACCTCTTAAAGGAGAACCTTGTCAGTGACTAAGGTAGATTCAGCAGAGTAGACAAGACAAATCACAGAATCACAAAATCATTAACATTGAAAAAGACCTTTAAGATCATTAAGTCCAACCGTCAACCCACCACCACCGTGCCCACTAAACCATGTCCCAAATTGTCACGTCTACACATTTTTGAACACCTCCAGTGACGGTGACTCCACTCCCTCCCTGTGGCAGCCTTGACCACTCTCTCCATCAAGAAATTTTTCCTAATATCTAATCTAAACCTCCCCTGGCACAACTTGAGGCCATTTCCTCTTGTTCCATCACTAGTTACTTGGGAGAAGAGACCAACCCCCACCTCACCACAACCCCCTTTCAGGTAGTTGCAGAGAGCGATGAGGGCTCCCCTCAGCCTCCTCTTCTCCAGACTGAACACCCCCGGTTCCCTCAGCCGCTCCTCATCAGACTTGTGCTCCAGACCCCTCACCAGCTTCACTGCCCTTCTCTGGACACGCTCCAGCACCTCAACGTCCTTCTTGTAGTGAGGGGCCCAACACTGAACACAGGATTTGAGGTGTGGCCTCACCAGTGCCGAGTCCAGGGGCACGATCCCTGCCCTGCTCCTGCTGGCCACACTAGTGCTGATACAGGCCAGGACGCTGTTGGCCTTCTTGGCCACCTGGGCACACTGCCGGCTCATGTTCAGCCGGCTGTCAACCAGCACCCCCAGGTCCCTTTCCGCCGGGCAGCTCTCCAGCCACTCCTGCCCAAGCCTGTAGCATTGCATGGGGTTGTTGTGGCCAAAGTGCAGGACCCTGCACTTGGCCTTTTTAAACCTCACACAGTTGACCTCGGCCCATCGATGCAGCCTGTCCAGATCCCTCTGCAGAGCCCTCCTACCCTCCAGCAGATCAACACTCCCACCCAGCTTGGTGTCATCTGCAAACTTACTGAGGGAGCACTCTGAATGTAAACTTAATTAGTTGGGACAGGTGAGGGTGAGAAGGAAGGCTGTGAGCAGTTTGCTGAAGAAATACAATACTTCATGTAAAAGGATGGAAGGGTGAACAAAGGACAGATGCTTGTGATTTATTTGGGACACAAGTTTTGTATCACCTCTGCCTTCCAGGCAAGCTGTGGGCAGTGGGGAAGAAATCCCATGCTGAATGCTAAACATTATAATGAATGCTAACATATAATAACCTAGTGGTAGTAAATGTGAGAATCAATGTTTGGACAATCTAGCGGGGTTGTTGTTGTTGTTGTTGAATGGCTACAATATGGTGGGAAGTAGTGAAAAGCTGCCTTTGCCACAAGCACAATATGCTGAGAGAAGGAAGGTTTTATAGAGGAATGTCAACAGTTAGCCTTAGTCTGAAAACCCAACCGTCAGCGCCACCTGAGAAGAATGGAAAAGGTAAAAGGACATTGGGAGGAAACAAGGGTCAACACGTGCCACGTCCTTCTTTGGCAGTTTGGTGTAGGGGGTTTGCAAACAAAGCACACTGCAAGTGGTTGCTTGTCACGAACCTATCAGTAATTGTTAGGCATTAGGGAAAAGTGTGTGATATGTAGTCGCTTGGATCATTTATTTCATTGCTGAAGGGAATAAACCTCCACAGAAGCTCTGCTCCTCCGCCAGATCTGCTCGTAGTTGCCATCACTGGGAAACCCCTGCAAATACCAAGGACTGGGTCTGGTGATCAGACCCTGCGGTTCAGTCCCTCCAATACACAGTTGTACCGTGTAACGATACTGAATTTCATTAGTGAAGGAAGACTGCTCCCCCATTGCCAAGAATAAAACCATTCAAAGTAGAAATTAAGGATTCCTCAGGGATGCCTACACAGCTCTGTTTTTCATGCTAGACTCATCCCAAATGTCGAGGTCAGCCTACAAGGACAATGGGTGTAGCAGAAAATGTCTATGATTGTGAAAAAATGCCTATCTGTAAACTGTTTGGTTTTTTTCATTTTTACTTATAAGTAACAATACAAACTATTTAACTCAGCACTGTCTTCCAGTAGTGCTGTCTATTACCATAGTGCATTAATTTCTCCTTAGGAAAAAATTGCTTACAATAATGCAATTTTCTGACTATCTGGCTCTTTGCCATTTGTGACCAAAAACTGGAAGTAGACTTTTATGGTTTAGCTGCTGTTGTTTACTTAGTTGCACTGTTTTCCTCAATTTTTAAAGACTGAGTTCATTTTGGGGGCAGTGAGGGAGGCAAATAGTCACTTTTGGGAAACTGAAAAGATTATCAATTTATTGTTAAAAATGCTTTTGAAAGAAGAAAGCTATATTTTCTAATGGCAGGTGTTTGTTTCAGTTAATCTCTTCTGGAAATTTGATAGATACTGTTTTATCTGGTGCAGCCAAAAAATTAATATTTACAGGAATACTCAGCTGACACTCCAGAGAGTGACTAATTTCTGGTTTCTAGCCTGGCAAATATTTGTAACTATGAGCTTTAACAAGTATCAGGGAGTAGAAAAGACAATGTAATTGTAATTTTGTTTAAAATACGTCCTTCCTCCACTGAGGCTGACTCCTTCAACAAAAGTATTTACCCCTACACAGCTGAAATGAGGTGTTATGAGCCATTGGGCATTAGCTTCAGAGATAAACTGCTGCCTTCATCCGCTTTGTAAAATCATGAAATATGTGACACAAATTTTGAAATGCATGCTTAATAAATTTTTAAATCCCATAAACATTTGTAAAGTGCATGTGTTAACATTGAAATCGTTACGGTTATGGTCTGGTCCATGCTTCTCATCTCTAATGAGTGTTGTAGGTTGTACTTTAAGGACTGGAGGTCCTCTCTTGCTTTTGGGAAATTTAGTGGAAGTCTTGTAGAATTGCTTACGCCCCTAGTCAAGAGGACCTACTACATTAAGAGAAACAGTGATCTTACAGGATCACCTCTGGTTAAGAAAGTGAAGCTCTCAGGATGCCGATATGCCATAAGAAAGAGCCATGGCATTGTATCTGTATGGGACAGCAAAGCTGAATACGTTCTGGCTCTGAATTTTAATCCTAAAATAAAAAATACATCTTCTCAGTATTGCTTGACATTTCTAAAAGGTATCCAAAACATAAAAGTTTAATGAAATTAATTGAAAGAAAATTAATCATAAACTTAACTTTGATGTTTTATATTTGTACCCCTGTAACATATTCATTTATTTAATATTTAATACACAACAAAAACAACAGTAGTGCTGTTGCTATGTGTTGCAGTGACTCAGGCTAGGAAAGTTAATACCTATGTTGCAGCCTAACACGTTATTTTATAAGGAAATAATAAATGTATGGAAAACCTGGGGATCCTCAAAACTAGATCTAAGAACAGAGGGGAGGGACAGTAGCTCCAAGCCTTGATATAGCCTTATGGCTCCTAGCATCTAACATTTACCTCTACTGCTCTGGACACAGCAGGATAAAAATACCACGTTACTTCCATCCATTTTGATCTCACTCTTTCAAAAGCCTGTAACAGAGAATGGTCTCTGAATTCGGTTTTATTAACTGTCTGTTTTCTATCTGGCAAATGTATATGATGGGCACTTTGATACAGTTCAGGAGAAGCAGCTGAACATCTAACCATTGTGTTTAATATGTTAAATGTCAAGTCACAGAGGAAGACTATTGTACTCATACCCACAGCAGAAGAAAAGTTTAGCCCAGGAAATAATCTTGATTACAACAATCCTTAGGCAAATGAGAGAGGATATGCTTTTCAAATATTTAGAGCTTTATTTTCATTGTACTTGACTTTTGAATGTTAGTTGCTGCAGATAAAACTGTTTTCATGTTTATATGTTTGTCTGGAGATTCAGAGAAAACAAAAAAAACCTGTATTTTATGAAGAAAAACTATTTTTTCCCATCTTTTGGGATGAGTAATCGCAATCAAAGCAGGAGAAGGAAGCAGCAGCCTGGCAGCAGAAACAAGACTCCCATTCTTCATCACAGTTGCAATGAAAACAGCTTTGAAAGGGTCAGCTGGCATATGAAATAGCCGTTTTCTGCTAATGTCCCAAAATTGGTGTTTTAATCTCTGTCACTGAGAGGGGCCTGGTACACCAATCTCCGTTGATAAAGACAGATTTCCCTTCGAGGATTAGTTTTCCTCACACTTTCTGAGGAAAGGGAGGGCTGAGGGGAACGTCCTCCTCAAGTTGTGCTTCCCAACGGGCACTGGGCACAGATTGCACCCAGACAGCTCTCGCCTAATGGAGACCTGAATCTACAAAGTCTCACCTCTTTCTGTGGGCAGGATTGGGCCTGGGCAGGGGCAGGGGGGGGCCGAGTAGCAATTTTTCATCATGAGCCACCCCTCAAATTGTTTTCTCAAACCTAGTTCTGCCCCACCTGTCATGGGAGAAGAATCCAGGGTGTGAGGGCTTGTAAATTTTGGTTACAACAAAGCCTGGAATTAACTGCCCCTTTTGGGTTTTATTAATCAGCTGCCCACTTCAGGGAGTCAACTTTCCCCCCGCGTCCTGCCTGTTGTAAACAGCTTTATGCGGTGTCGGGAGCTTCACTCGATTCCTCAAACCTGCTTTTTTTGCTCCTCCCCCCACAGAATTTTCAACAAATTGTGCTTGCAGACCCGTGGTGGGCATCCCTGTGGAGAGGAGAGGAACTCCCGTGGGGCTCTGCAGGTGGGAGAGGGGGGGACCAGAGAGCATCTGCCCCGGCTGAGGGAACAGCTGCTTGTGCCCAACAGAGGATGAAATCCAACCAAAAAAAAGGAGAAAAGAAAGAAAGGAAGGAAGGAAGGAAGGAAGGAAGGAAGGCTAACTGGGGAAAAAAACAAAAAGAGAAAAAAAATCCACTTTTTTCCGCACTATGAGTGATTTTTCACATTCGTTTCATCTTTTTCGTCTGCATACCTGCCTCCACACTCGCACGTGGTGCGGCCCCTCTCCTTAGCTTCATTCTGCCACGTTTCCCTAAAAGTTCTGTCCCGCTCCCTTCCTCGCACCTTGCATATCGACCCCCTCGCCATTTCCAAATTTCCACCCTTTCCCCTATTTCTTCGCTTGTGGCTCCATCGGGACGCGCCTCATTCCGCACCCGCGGGACGATGCGCACCTCCCGGGCCACACCACTGCATTTCACGGCGTTTTTCCAAAGTTTCGGGCAACTTCTAGAAAGCAGAAAGTCGCCTTTATTTTTGAGGTGATTCCGATTTTTTTTGTTCTTATTTTTTAATTTTTTATTTTTCCCCGCGGAGCACAGACACGCGAGGGTGCGTTTGTTTTTTCCCGCCTAACCCGCGTCGCTGCCGCGCGCCCTTTTTTTATTACTACGACGATTATTTTTCCTGACTTTTCTGCCCTTTCCTCCTTCCTCGCGTTTCTCCCCTCCCACCTTCCGGGGCGCGCGCGAAAACCCCCGGGGCGGCTTTAACGCCGCCGCTGGCTCCGGCTCCGCGCAGCTCCGCGGCTGTGGATGGGGGTAGTGACGTGCGGCGCCGCCAGGGGGCAGCAGCGCCCCGCGAGCCACCGCATGGCCCCCCCCCCCCCCGCCCTCCTTGTCGCCTGAGCCTCCTCGTCTGTCTGTCCGTCCTCTGTCCGTACCAGGGAGAGTGGTCCGCTCCACAGGTTGGTTTCTTTGTCCTTAATAGTAAGTAGTAGTGACAGTGATAGTGATAGTGATAGTGATAGTGAAAATAAAAAAGGATAATAGTAATAAATAATCATAAATAAAAATAATAAAAATAAGAATAGTATGGCAGTCATAATAATTATAATGTCATGTACTATTATTGTTGTTCTTATTGTACTGTGTATTTATCATATTATTGTGTATTTTATTATACTTCCACTCCAGAGGGGGAGAGGGGCGTCCGGGGGTCGGGCCACTGGCCCTGCTCAGGCGCGGCTTGAAAACCAGGCAGAAACACTTATACGGGAATTAAAAAAAAAAAAAAAACGGTATTAACGCGGCCGGGGCGGGGGGAAGTGCTTTTAATTTTTTTTTTTTTTCACTTTTTCTGAACGCTGGCGGTTTCACAGGGTTGAAGCTGGCGGGCGGTGGCGGGGCGGGCAGGGGGCTCTGGCAGCGGCTCCCCGCGGTCCAGGGGGTCCCGGAGGGGCGAGGGGGGCGGACCATCACCCTGCAGAGGTCTCTGGTCTGGATGGCTTGCCATCCAGCAAAGAGACTTTTCCCCCCACTCTGTGAGCACCTGCGTCCTGCGCTCCTTCCCGGCACAGTTTTTGGGGAGCCCACTCATAAGGAAAAGGACTTTTTTTGGGGAGCAGGGGGAAAGAAGCCAGTCCTGCCCCTCGACGTGCTGCTGGCCGCTGGGGAGAAGCTTCCTCACCTGGCAGGAGTTTCACCTGGGAAGTGCCCGGAGTCAGAGCCTGGCGCTTAGCTCTTACCTACGCGTAACAGTAACGCAGCCGCGGAGCTGTGCTGTGGCGCACGTTGCGGGGTGCCTTGCGGATCTATAGGGCCGCGAAATCCCTGCGGTGAGGTGTAATGCCTCACCGGGGAGGGCTGCAGGCTTGCTCCTACGCGCTGTTCATTCCCACCTCCATGGCCTACGGTCACTACACCCTGAGGGGTTTAACCACGCCTTAGGACAATTTACAGCACACAAGCAGACACAGAGACACACCCCTCCCTGCGGTGTTCAGCAAGTCGAGCTGTTCACTTCGGGAAAAGGAAAAACAAAAAAAAAAAAAGAGGGAAAAACAAAAAGGGGGGGGGAAGGGGGAAAAAAGAAAAAGGAGAAAAATTTTAAAAATAAAAAAGGACAACAAGAAAAATAAACAGGAAAACTAAACAAGAAAAAGAAAATATAAAAAGGAAAAAGAATCAGAAAGAAAAAGAAACAAGAAAAATTAAAAAGAGGAAAATAAAAAAGGAAAAAAGAAAAAAGAAAAAGAAACAAGAAAAAGAAAAAGAAAAGGGAAAAAATAAAAGAGGAGAAAAGAAAAAGAAACAAGAAAAAAAGAAAAATAAAGGGGAAAAAAGAAAAGGAAACAAAAAAGATAAAAAAGAGAAAATAAAAAAGAAAAAGAAAAAGGAAAACAGAAAAAAATGAAAAAAGAAAACGGAAAATAAAAGAAAAAAGAAAAACAAGGGGGTAAATAGTGGACACTTTTGAAAATCTCTCTTGTCATTTCTACACCGCTTGGGGAAGATGATCCCTTTTAAACGCATCTGAAAAGCATACCCCTCCAAAAAAAAAAAAAAAGTTAATTGAGGCAATTCATATAACTCTTCGCCTTCCGCCGGTGACAATGTCGATCCCAGCTGGAAGAGGACGGCAGCGGGATCTGACCCGATTTCGCTGAGTTCCGAAGTGACCCGCGCAGAGCCAAGGCGTGTCCAGAAGTTCTCGCTCTGCTACTGAAGCGCATTTTTATAGCAACGCTCCTCTCGGGCTTTACAAAAACCGACCTCCAGAGAGCTCGGCAGCCCTGCTCTCCCCCGTTTTGAGGGGGTGCTCGGCTTTTCCCCAGGAAAAGCGTCCCCTCGCCTTTTCAAGTTTCGCGTGGGTTGCAGGGCTGGAGCCTGCCTGAGGTCAGTCCGGTACCAAAGAAAAACCAACACGCTTTGCAGTTACGATGTACGATTTCGTCTGGTGATGAGGAGGACGAAGGGGGTGACCTGTTTTAAGCCGAATTCTCTGCGGGGGGGTACCACGGGCCGACGGAGCACCCCCGCTCCGGCTCCCACTGCCCAGGCAGGGGGATTACGGAGGGGCCTACGTTTTGCTCAGAAACGCAGGTGTACTATTCGGGAGGAGAGTTTGGAGGGGATAAAAATCATTAGAGGAAAGATGGAAATGAAATAAAAGCATTTCGCTCAAGGTCAGAATTACTTAAGCAGGATTTTTAATGTTTTATCCCCATTTGTTGCAGCATCAACCTCTTGGCAAGGCTTTTCCTTCTGATGGTTACGTTCTGTACGCTACTGGAACAATCCAATAAATTTTGGAGCAAACAATTTTAACTTCAGCAGATTCTCCACCCCTTAAGTTCCTTTGAAAGAGCTGAATACCGTGCCTATATGTGCCATATATATAAAAGTTTAGCAAGAGATGACTGTGAGAGCTACATTTTAAAATAAATAGGCACATATCCTTGTAACTTGAACTGGGCCCCATTCTGTCCCTTTAAAATGAATTGCAGTGACTTCGATGGCTTTAGAACCGGTTTGGTGATTATTTTCTGCTTAATAATCCACTTTTTTTCCCCTGCTTTGTATTCTTAAAGCTCAACAGCAACTGATGCCTAACATCACTGGAACTGACCTGCTCAGAAAGACCTTAGCTGGTTTTTGAAGTCGAAAACAATATTCATATATTCATAGTTTTTTAAAAAAAAGAGGAAGGAAGGAAGGAAGGAAGGAAGGAAGGAAGGAAGGAAGGAAGGAAGGAAGGAAGGAAGGAAGGAAGGAAGGAAGGAAGGAAGGAAGGAAGGAAGGAAGGAAGGAAGGAAGGAAGGAAGGAAGGAAGGAAGGAAGGAAGGAAGGAAGGAAGGAAGGAAGGAAGGAAGGAAGGAAGGAAGGAAGGAAGGAAGGAAGGAAGGAAGGAAGGAAGGAAGGAAGGAAGGAAGGAAGGAAGGAAGGAAGGAAGGAAGGAAGGAAGGAAGGAAGGAAGGAAGGAAGGAAGGAAGGAAGGAAGGAAGGAAGGAAGGAAGGAAGGAAGGAAGGAAGGAAGGAAGGAAGGAAGGAAGGAAGGAAAAAGGGGAAAAAAGCACGCTGGCGTTGTCAGTATATTTACTAACTACTGTGAAGAAAAATAAACTCGAGCGTGAGTGCGCTTGGAAAGATGCAAAGAATGGATGATCTGTACCAGAAAGTGGGTACGTGTCATCAGTAGCGGTGACTATAGACAGAGTAAGAGAAAAAAAAAATTAAAAAGTGGAAATTCAGGAGCTTGCTTGTCCATTTTTACGTGCTTCAGGTAGCGGCACGTCACAGCAAGGTCGGGCAGATGGTTGTTCTAATGTCAGCCCTTCTGATTTGCAAGGAAGTCAGTTCTAATAGGTTTTAGTTTCTGGTTGTGAAAATAAGAAAATTGAAAGGAAAATGTTTCCGTGCTCATTAGAATGAACAGCATTATTCGATGGACCTTATTTTGATAATGTAAATAATGGTAATTCCCAATTTAGTCTATTTGTATTTATTATCTTAATCGTTTTATACAACACCAAAAGCGATACGAAGTCAAAGACGATATCTGAACATAATATAGGATGCTTACAATACTTTTTTTGTTTGTTTATGCTGAGCATCAAAGATTTATTTTAGTGCAACCGGTTTTTTACATATAATGCCATTCTCCCTTATTAATTTTATTTCGATATCATTAATATAATCTCTCATTACACTGTTTTGTTTTGTTTAATTGGGATATATACAAGGTATAAACATCCCCAAACGCGTTGGCAAATACTAACTTTTGCTACTTTCTTTTCCAAGCTGAATGAACACGGCATTTGCACAGCCCCCCAGAATCCGCAGCCTTTGCTGATCTGCTGTAGCCCTGCTCCATCCAGCTATTCGGCAAATCACGTTTTGCTGTCATGTGCGTCACGCAAGGAAGAGAGGATAGCATGACGCGATCTCCGGCGCGCGAGTGGCTTAACAAATCGCGCTGTCTACCCCTCTAGCAATTAAAAACACCGGGTTCTGGTGCCGGGCGTGTCTGCCTTGCCCCCTGCCCTCCGTGGGTCGCGGGAGCGGGTGGGTGGCTGGGTGTTTGGCCAGCACGGGGAGATGAGCTGGGAGAGGTCTGGAACTCTTTTGTCAACAGGCGTGATACCAAAAAGGCGAGATTTTAATGAAGGTGCTGCGGGAGCAGCGGAGCAGCGTCCGTCCGGAACTGCGATGCCGCCAGCCCGGTGCGGCGTGAAGGGGAGGGTGGTGGGAATACACGTGAGACCCCGCTGCCAAAATAGTCCTGGTGGTTCAGGGAATCACTGGGACAAAAGGACATCACCCTCCCCAGAAGGACAGACAGACAAATCTAGGAGGTCTTGTCGTTGATTTTAACCCGTGTTTTTCCAGCCCCCACGAGCGGGAGCCCTGGCCAGATAACCCACCGGCTCCTTTACTTTTGCCGGGAAGGGCCCCACGGGCTTCTTACGCCGTAGCGGGGGTCGGGGAATAATTTTACCCTCGAGTTTTACGACCTGGGAGATTCAGCCGAATTTTGTCGCTTTGCCTCGGTGCGAGGCAGTGCTGCAGCAGAAACCCGCGAGGGGCAGCCCCGCCACGCGTGCTTTTGCAACCGAACACAGTGGCCACGTTGTCGTTTAGTATAAACATTTGATGGGTGAGCGCCCACAGCTTTTCCTCACTGTAAGAGCCCAGGACGTTGTTATTTTTCTATTTTTTTCGGAACAGAAGAGATTAAGTCCTGCCCTGCAGGTGCAGAAGAAATGTCCTCCGAGAGGTCATTCATTTCTCCCACCGCAGCCTGCTGAGGCAGGGGGGGACAGCCAAAATTTCCCAGAAGGGAATCTGGGAAATCAGTTATCTAAGGACACCGACTTGGTGAAAGCTCGGCTAATGAACAAAATAACAAAAAAAAACCAAAGAAAAAAAGAAAAAAAGAAAAGAAAAAATAGAAAAAAAAGAAAGAAAAAGAAAAAAGGAAAAAAGATAAAAAAGAGAAAGAAAAAAGAAAAAAGAGAAAGAAAAAAGAGAGAAAAAAGAAAGAAAGAAGAAAAAAGATAAAGAAAAAAGTGGATGTTAATCCAATCAAATGTCATCCCCCAACTTCTCGGGACTGCGTCGCCCTCCTGACAACTCACCGCGCTTAGAGCTCCTCACCGCCATTCCCGCTCGTAAAAACTGCCTTTTGGTTAACATCATTTTCGTTATTTTTATTAAAAAGAGGAAGGGATACTCGGGGAAAGGTAAAGCCCCGGACGATCAGACCGCAAGTGCTGATTTTCTGTTCTTTCTGCACAGATGCAAATTCAATAAAGAATGGGGACGTTTTGCCGGGACGAGCACTGAAATATTACCGTTCCCTGAGATATTGCAGCCGCCCCCCCATCCGCGCCGTTCGTGAGTCCAGCTTTTCTTCAAACAGGCACCCACAGAGCGAAAACACCACTTGATCCCGGCAATTAACGTGCGAAGCGGGGAGGGGACGGCACGATTCCCCTCCGTGCGTGGGAAGTGCCCTTCCACGGCGGGGTCACGGGGTGCTGCCCATCGCCCGGGGGATGTTCTGCCCTTCAAGGCTATTCTCTCCAGGTTTCTCTCTTTCTCTTTTTTTCAATTATTACTCAATTATTACTTGTGTGTGTGTGTGTGGAGCAGAAGGGCCAGGAGTAGGATTTGAGCAGAGCGGCCCCGCTCCCCTCGGGCAGGCGCCGGGTGACGGAGGGAACCGAACACGACGCGGAGTCCTGCCCGCTCCTGCCCGCTCCTGCCCGCTCCTGCCCGCTCCTGCCCGCTCCTGCCCGCGGCCGGGCACCGGCAGGTGTCGCTGTGTCCCCGCAGCCGGGGGCGGGGGGGGGGGGGCGGGCACTGGGATTGGGGGGGGGGGCCGTGACTTGGAGAGGGAGCACGGGGACTTTGGGGAGGGGGGGCGGGAATGGGGGAGACACAGGGACTTGGAGGGGGGGACACCGGAAAGGGGGGTGATGCACCGGGACTTGGGGGGGACAGCGGGGCCGAGAGGGGATACCGGGACTGGGGGGGGACACTAGGGCGGGGGGGGACACATCGGGACTTGGGGGGAACACTGGGGCCAGGGGAGACACTGGGAGTCGGTTGGGGGGACACCAGGACGTGGAGGGGGGCACGGGGGATGGAAAAGACCCCGCAGAGGAGCAAGGAGTGTCGTGTGTGTGTAGTGTATGTGTGTGTCGCACAAGTGGGGTCCGGCCAGCCGAGAGGGAAAATAAAACACACGACTCCAAACCGAAATAATTAATAATAATTAAAAGCAGGTTTAGACCTCTCCGAGAGGCCGCAGCTACGGAAAACCGCGAAATAACCGCGCATTTCAAACCTCGTCTTTATTAATAGGTTATTTAATGCCAGGGTATAAACTGATTACGAAAACAGAAGAGCAGAAAAGCCAATTTCTGCGAAAATGGAGCTCATTCCCCTTCATTGCCGGTGTTGGAAGCCAAAACACGGCGTGTGTGGAAACTCCGCTGCCGGTGCCGAGGCTGCGTCCTGCGTGCTCGCTACAACGCCCCTGAGGAAGGGTTTGCGGTGCGTCACTCCCCGGAAATCTCAGCGTTTAGCCGTGATTTGAAGCCTGGGTGGAAGTACTGCGGTTCTCCCCTCGCCTTTTCCCCCGCCGCTCCTCTTGGTTTCTACCGCCCTACCTCTAATTAGCGCAGGCGGTTAATCAGAGAGCATGACTTTGGGGTTTTCTTTATTATTTCTAAAGGAGGTGTACCGTCAGGTGTATCCATGCCGGAAGCTTTTCTGTAAGGAGCTCAAATGATGGTATTTTTTGTCTGTGTGCGTAGGCAGAAAACTCTACATTCATCTCTTTTTTTTTTCCTTCCTGAAAAGTGATTTTTTTTTTTTCCTGGCAAATTTCGGTTAGTTCACCCAACATTATGTTTGCCATTATCCATCTTTTCGCCTCCTTTTTTAAATCTCGCGGGGGAAAAAAAAACAAACAAAAAACCCCCCAAAAAACAAAACCAAAAACCTAGCATTCCTTTTACACCTGCATCTCCGTTCCTCTGTAAATAATGCCAGAACATGTATGTTCACGTGTAACTATATCGGCGCATTCCTGATTATTTACGGTTTGATAAGAAGACGGACAGTGCGGGCTGCAGAGTCGAGGGAGGAAATCTACGTGTAGAATGCCGAATACTCCGTTTAGATGAGTCTAGATATTAAAAACAATGCGGGGGGGGGGGGGGAAGAGGACGACGAGAGTGGGTAAAAAAAAAATTAGAAGAGGAGGGAGCGGGTCTATTTCATGCATTTATTCATTTTCAACCCAGCGCCCTCTCTCACCTCCGCGGCTGTGGCGTCGCCCCAAATCTGAGCATTATTAGCGCTTTTATGTCTCCATTTATTTACTTATCTGCTCTTGGCCGAAATCCATGAAATACCCAACTTTGGCGGTGTATTCAGCACCAGGGGTGAGCCGTGCAGATGCGCATCGGAACACACGCGCCAGTATTTTGAGCTGTAAAAGGCCGGTATTCGGTAACGAGTGTGCGGGGCAATGCGGGAGGGGTGTATTTATGGTTCCTGTTCCACTCGTGGAGTTCGCCTTCAAGTGGGCAGTGAGGGAGGGGAGGCAGCGGTCCCCGCGCTGCCCGCGGCGCAGGCAGCGGCGCAGGCAGGGAGGGGGGAGGGGCGCCCTGCCGCCCCCCCCCCCAGCGGTGAACGGCTCATTCAAACGCCGCCACCGTGATTCGCGCGGCCACCGTACGGTAAAGTGGGGCGGGGGATGCTGCGGCGTGGACCCCGGCGCCCCGGGGGGTTGCTCCGTGGGAGGGCTGCTGCGCCCGTCCCCGTACCGTCGGGGCGGCGGAGAAGCGCGGGGTAAGCGAGCGCGGGGAAGTCGGGGTGCAAAGGGCGCGGATGCGTTGCGGGGACGGACAGACAGACACCCACCCAGGCGCAGGCCCCCGCGCTGTCCTCCGCATTTGGCAGACGCTAATGAGCGGGAGCTGCACGTGCGCCCATTAAAACCGGGGCGGGGGGGAAGGGGGGGGCTGGGTTTGCGTCCGACGGGCCGAGAGTCCCCGGCACGGCTATTGGTAAAAAAGCACAGAAATGGTACTTCCCTGAGGAATTGTTGCTGTGCGTGCCAAGGTAAGAGCTAACCCCACGGTTGATGGTGTCGGTTTCGGTTTTGGGGTGGGGCTTCTTTTGGGGGCTATTTTTGATGCTTTACGGGTAGCCATCCGACCACTTTTTCTAAGGTGTCGTATCGGTGTAGAGTTTGTGAAACTGAAGCGGGAGGTAGGGCTCGAAATACCCCAAGAAACGCCAAAGAATTAAAATATAGGTGTGGTGAAACAGGCACTGAGTAATACAGACCGAGCGTGACACTCGGCTTTCTTAAAAAAAAAAAAAATACAGGCGTGACAGTCGTTGGGGAGGGCTAACTTTTGCGCTATACATTCATGCAGGTAAGTCATTCATAGTGTAACTAATTATCCATGCATGCAATTTAAGGTGGGGGGGGAATAGTGTGTAGGGGTGGGTGATGTTTTTAGGGAATAACGTTGCTCTTTTTAAAAGATAACACGCCTGGACTATAAAAAGAGAGTAATCCTCAGTTTTTAATCAGATTTAAACTACTCTTCTTCCTTGCAAAAATTTCCCCATCAAGGTAAACCGAATTGAGCTTACACCGTTGATAATGTAATTCATAGGCCTGCGGGTTTTCGAATAAAGCGAATGTAATGCTGTCGGCAATATCTTAAAACAACCCCTAAAAATGCTTTTCCTGTAAAGGATTAGGTGGTGGGTTTAAAACTACACGCGCCAAAGTGAGATGTAATACATTTAGTAGTGTAGCACTTAGAACATACAAAATGTCTTCCTCAGAGAAAGCTCTCCCTACCTAGGTCTAGACATTTTAAGAGAAGATTTTGAAATAAAAGCTTCCTGAGACCGAGACCGCAGGGTAAGGCACAAGTGCGCTTATAGGCCGTAATACAATACATCGGTGAGACATTATAAATCCTTTGAAACAGTCCCCATTGCACGCATTATCTACATAGCCTGGTATCTTAAAACGGTAATTTTATTTTTTTCCCCTTAATAAGAAGCTAATTAGGCGATCAAACTTCCAGTTTCGAGCTGGCGGTTTGATAGCTGAACAGGGCAAGGAAATCCTCCTCCGAAGACCAAATAAGCATCGTGCGCACCTTAATTTGTAATATTAGCACTGTGCGTATTTTGTAACCCTGTACAAACATGGAAGCATGAAGGGAAGGCAATAGAAAGACACACGCAGCAGTCTCGCCAAAAAACCGGGGGAATAGAAAAAAGGGAAGGGTACTTAAAAAAAAGAGAGAGACGGAGAGATCAAAGGAAAAGTGACAGCCTGTAACTTTCAGTAAATTTTAAAAAATGCAAATATACCTTTACATATGCATCAGTATTAAAAATAATACACGCTGGAGCCAACAGGAGCCGCAGGAGGAGGAAGAGGAGGAGGAGGAGGAGAGGAGAATGGCACCGGAGCCACCCGCTCCCAGCCCGGCTTTTCTCCGCTCATGTCGGAGGTGTTCGTTTTGTTGATGATGATGATGGTGATGATGATGATGTTTGGAAGGAGAGGGGAAGCCCCGATTTCTTATTCCGTTAATTAGGATCTTCCGAATTAGGGGCGATCGCTCCGGGAATCCGCCACCTCTTCTCCGAGCAGCGGGATTTGCGTATTCCCTTTTTTTCCTTTTTTTTTTTTTTAATGCTCTAATTTCCTTCATGTATGTAAATGTAGCCGGACGTACAGTGTGCCTCGAGCTGACGTCAATGGACGTGACCTCGCCGTTAAACCTTGAACGTGAGGCGGCGGTGGGGAGCGTGGGGCGGGGGCGCAGCCGCCGAGGCGTTACGCGATGCTCCGCGCCATTCTGCGCCCAGCCGGGCTGGGGAAGAGGTCGGCGGAGGGGGCAGCCGGCAGGCAACGTCCGCGGGCACGTAGGATGCCCAGCCGCGTTTTACCGCTCCGCGCCTCTACGCGGTGAGACGAGCACTGGCAACAGTAGCAGCAGCAGCAGCAGCAAGCAGTCCGCCCCCCCGCGCAGCCCCAAAACAAAGCCCACCTCCCCGAGCGCCGCCGCGCCCGTGCTGCCTTATTTTTCCGTAATTTTTTTTTTTTTTTTTACGGGACGTTGTTTGCCGGTTCTCTTCATCAGGCGGCGAGCGGGAGATAAAAAACTCCAGGCAATTAAAAAAAAAAATTAAAAATCCCTCTCCTCCCTCCCCAAAACACTGGCCTGTCGAAGGAGGGGAGGCGAAGCCCCACGAAATGCACTCGGCTGGCTGGGGGCGAGGGGGAAGGTGTCTCTCAGGACCCGATTTTCTCTCCTTTTTCTCCTGAGCTTACACATTTATTGGTTAGCCTGCTCTGAGATGTTCCGGAGCATCTCTCTGGAGCTTGGCGCCGTCCCTCCTAGAGCAAACCAGCTTGCCGGCGAGCGGCTGCCCACGCCCACGCACACGCCTCTCCCTTCAAGCGTCTCAACTAAACTTAAATGCCCACTTAAATGCCCAGAGAGTGGAAACGTGAGTGTATTTCTGGCCAGTGGAGCGGTGCAGACCGCTCAGCACTTTGGGTCTTGGGCGGGGGGGGGATGTTTTTATGTTTTTATTTTCTGTTGTTCGGGTGTTCATCCTGAATTCCCTCGGCTCGCTCCGGGTCGCTTTTCGGTCCCCACGGACCTCTCTTTGTCCGCCGGGTCCGCGGGGACCGTGCCGGCAGGGGATGCCCGTGGGCTGCGGCGGAGCTGTCCCCGCGGAAAGCCGCGGAAACCCCGCGGAAAGCCGGCGGAGCGCCTCCCCGCTCCCTGCAGCCGCGCTCCATGCGGGACACCCACCTGGCACCGTATACGTATCGATATATATACATATATATCTATGTGCGCGGATGTCGCCTGTGTATAGGTATTTATACATATACTCATTTTTTAGCCCTGCCCCTCCCCCCGCCCGCCCCCACCCATCGCAGCCCCACCCCGTCCCCTCACACGTATCCACACTCCTTGACACCTGCCCACGCGGGACAGAGGTCGGCGTGTAAAGCCACTCCAGGATGGGGGGACAACACGACACTCCCCCACCCCACGCCACCCCACTCCCGGGCATGCGAGAGCCGTCCTGCCGCCCCCTCGGTGTGCACCACCTCCTTCCACCCCTCATCCCTCTCTCCTCCATCCCTTCTCCCTCTTCTCTCCCTCTTTCCTACCTCCTCTCTCTCCCCTCCGTCCCTCCATTCCTCCTCCCTCCCTCTTCCCTCCCTCCCTTCCCCTTTCCTCCCTCCCTCCTCCATATTTCTTCCCTCCCTCCTCCATACCTCCATCTCTCCTCCATCTCTCCATCCTTCCTCCATCCCTCCGTCATTCCTCCATCACTCCTCCCTCCCTTCGTCCCCGCACATCTCCCGGCCCGGTGCACACCCAAACTTCTCCCCGCCCGCCTCCCGTGCCCTAAACCCGGGGCTTTCAGGGGCGTTTTCACGCTGTTTCCAAACCCGGAGCGATGGGCGAAGAGGAAAAGAAGCTTTAGGACACGCTCTTTTCCAGCTACAAGTTTGCATGACAGGAGGGATGGGAAGAGAGTCTTTTTTGTCAGTACCATGATTATTTTTTTCTTTCTTTTTCCTTCTTTTTTTTTGCTGCTGTTACCTGGCTGGTTGGTTTTGGCAAAAGTTGCACAAAATAGAAGTTTCTCCCAAAAACAAGACTGGGAAGAAACTGTTCTTCAGAAGTTAGCTGGAGGAAAACAAATTATAAAACTCGACAATTTGCTGCAATTTTTTTTTTAAGTTTCCAAAGAAATCTGCGCTTTCCTTCTTCTTTAGGAAAAGGTAGCCATTGCTCTTTTTTAGACTAGACATTTCTAATTTGTTCCGTCTGTCAGAATGGGACTGTGAGAGGTTTTGGTGTAAATTCATTATCTCTGGCAACGCATAACGTATAGTAGGGACTGAAAAAGACCGTGGCAATGGATGAACAATAGCGCTTCAGTTCATCAGCAACAAAAGCGTTGGGGAAATTGGTTGAATTTCAGAGCACGTCCTCCTCAGCAGAGAGGGCTGGACTAGACCTTGGCCAACCCCCCCAAAAAACTTGCAGAGCCTCACATACAACACTTCACTTTCTACTGCGGGGCGCAGGAAGCAATATGGAAAAAAAAAAAAAAAGCGGGGCGGAGGGAAGAGCCAAACCCAAGCCAACTTTCAGCTTTTCTCTCCGGTTTTCCTGGATGGAGGATACTCAATTCTTTCAGAGCCGTTCTCGCA
Source organism: Phaethon aethereus (assembly GCF_964289735.1). NCBI lineage: Eukaryota > Metazoa > Chordata > Aves > Phaethontiformes > Phaethontidae > Phaethon > Phaethon aethereus. Next base: position 85,639,675 of record NC_138577.1, on the reverse strand, counting down.
AGAATGACGGCGTGGAGCTAAGCGGCACTTTTAAAAAAAGGATGGCGAGGGGCAAGACGTGAATTTCTGGAGTCATGAAAGGGCTTTCTCCGCTCCGACGTGGCTCGGCCGTGGGATCTTTGTTTGCCACCAGAGGCCCAGTTCACCCCCAGATCTGGGGTCAAACCTTTCCCTGATGAAGACGGAGAAATGTAAGTGTCGCGGGGTGCATGCGCGCGTGGAGGGGTGTGGGATAGACCGATCCCGAATTCCCTGCAAAGCCGGGGATGTTGAGCCGCGGGCACATCGGGGTTTCCCGGGTCCGTGTGAGCCCGAACTGGGGCCACCTCTCCCCGACCACCTCCACTCGCCCCCGGCGAGGGCGATTTGATGAACAAGGTTGACCTGATGAACAGATTTGTGACCTCACACGGCGGCTGACGCCGGTTTGGTGCGTCTGATGTTTCTAAACCTGTTGGTCGTGGGGTTGTAGTTAGGTGAGGGCACTGTTAAAGATCCAGCAGACTGGCAAAAGCAGAGCTGAGGTTTTTCCGGGAGTTTTTTTGGCAACGCCTGGGTGCCCTCGTAGGGCGTGCAGGCATAGGAGAAAACACTTATAGGGCTGGAGTACAGGGAATAACTCCTGTGGCCTCTGTATATTCGAACTTTTTGGAAAAAAAGAAAAGAAAGGGGAAAAAAGAAAACAAAAGAAAAAGAAAGAAAAAAGTAAAAAAAAAAAGAAGAAAAAAGAAAAGGAAAAGAAAAAGTAAAAAGAAGAAAAAAAGGAAAAAGGAAAAAATAAAATAGAAACAAGAAAAAAGGAACGAAGAAAAAAGAACGGGAAAAAAGGAAAAAAGAAAAACAACAAGAAAAAAGGTGAAAAAGAAAAAAGAGAGAAAGCGAAGGCTTCTCCTGCAGCTGGCCGGGGTGCGGGGTACTGCTCGCTGCCTCCGCACGTCGCGGCTCACGTGCAGCCAGCATCCATCCATCGCCTCCCGGCTTACCCGAAACGCAGCCCGATCAGAACACGCACCCCTTCGCGCGGGGGCTGAGTGGTAAGGGCGCGATGCCCCCGCCACTCTTCCCCTCCCGGCGCGGCTCAGGAGCGCACTTTTGGGGGGACGAAGGCGGGGGAGCTGAGAGGGAGGTCGGGGCGGCTGCGCCGGAACCCGGGGTGTCACTGGAGCGGGGGACTCGTCCAGGGGTGCCCCGCTGCATCCCCTCACTCCTCCCAAAAAAAGAGGAAGTAGCATCCCTCCGCAACTCCGGTCCACCCCACATCCCTGAAACTGCTTCACCGCGAAAGAGAACAACTCGGTTGTTCCGTGGGAAATAATAATAATAATAATAATAATAATAATAATAATAATAATAATAATAATAATAATAATAATAATAATAATAATAATAATGATGATGATGATGATGATGATGATTATAATGATAACAATAACAACAATAATAACAATAATGACAACAACAATTACGTGCTTTTTTTAGCAGAGGCTGGTGTAATCGATACGATGCAATAAAAGCGAGTGGCTTACGTTGTAAGCTCTCGGTGCGCTCGCAGGGCTGTGAATAGAGAGCATGCCTTCCCGGTGATCCCCGTTTCAGGGCACCGGCGGTCTGGAGGAGCTGGTAAATCCAGCGGGGAGACGTGGGCTTGGTGTGTTTTGCACATTTTGAGCCGAAGGCTAGGTGGAGCCTCCACCCTTTATTAAGTAACCGGCAGCTTATAGTATGCAAATACTACATCTGCCTCTGTCGTCTTCGTCACTTCCATGCAGCAGCTCCAAATAATACTCTTAACCGTCTATTTTTAAGCATCGTTCTCCAGAAAAAATGATGCGATTTGGTTTTTTGTGTTTTTTGTTGTTGTTGTTTTTTTTTAAATCATATTATTTCCTGTAAATATCGATGACCACGTTTAACCCTGCAGATACTGGCGTACATGACTCATATCTGGTTTGTGTCACGTTAGATCATCTGCAGGAAATGTGGCAAGTTATTTCCCAGTTTAACCTAGAGCCAAACGTTTTCGTGATTTCTTTAGTAACCTCAAAATATACTCAGCACCGCCTGAACACGCATAGGTTTACCTGTTCACATATATTTCATGAACAGGAACCAAACACTAAAAGTATTTAAATTATGACACGTTGCTTTTTTCTTTTTTTCCTCCTGTCTATTTTCCAGATTTAAAGAACGCAGACAGACCACAGAGAGTGACAGTCATGACAAGAAACGGTAATTATTTGTTTGTTTGTTTAATAAGAGTCAGACGATATGATATCGCCTTACCTACAGATGTGAATATGTGTTACTAGCACGCAGCGTTTCCATGTGTGATTACTGACTGTTCGTGTGTTCAGCATTTTCATTTTTTGTTCCCCCAAGACTTTGAATCCTCGATAGTCTGCCTTTTCTTATTTCATAATTTGGATGGGTATCAAACATCACTTTGCATACCATATGTTCCACATAACAGAAGTATAATCTGCAGTTGCCTGTAAACCGAAATTTGCTGTCACAAAAGAAATGATGAGGCACTTACCTAGGTGACTTACCTGGCTGGGAGGAAAGTAATGTTCTGCAGGAAAAGCTGGCCTGGGCTGCACTGGTGTGCCATCGTTTACCTGAGTTATATCAGAATTTCGTGCGAAAGGGGGATTTATGTGATACTACACCCTTCTCATGTAGCTTAAGCAGCAGGAGGGCTCCGGTGTGTCTTCCCCACAGAAGGTGGGGATGCTGGCATTAGGACAGGGCTCTGATTGCAATAATTAGAGAATGATAAGCTTCCCTTTTTACAGTCAATGGAGACCGTTCTTAAGAAATCCACGCAGGATGTTTCCTCTTTACGTCATAGCCATCTGGAGACCTATAAAAAGATTAGAAAACAAGCATGGCAATCACATACTAATCTACAGGCCATTAGCGGGAATTTATTAGGGAGGTAGGAGCAAAAAGTACATGTTTGGGTCTCCTGTCTTCCAACATGCAGACCATTTCTACAGTGACTTTGGGATAAATAAGTTTTACACAATTACGTGAACTGGAAGTAAGCAGGCAGTGTTAACAGTTGCTTCAGATGATTTAGGCAGTATTTTGGGCAGTAATTGCAGAACTGCACATTGCTTAAACTATCCACAAGCTAGACAACACCGCGGTCTCAGAAAACTATTTTACAATGGCTGCACACGGGGTTTTTTTGTGATACTCAGATTAAGCAAATACTTTTGAGCCAGTCTTACCAGACACCCATGGATTTCAAGGCCCTACAAGGTGTCTGAGGGTTAGCAAATGCAATTGGTAACACAGCTAATGAACAGCTAGGTCATAATCGTCATGTTGTCTCTGTTGACCTACTGAGGCTCCAACGATTAATCCACAAAACGTGCCAGGGGTATGTCAGTTCCTTCCCATGTTGGGGTGCAAGTGAGGGGGTGGTAAGAGCAGAGCTTGGTGTTTTGAAGGTGTACCTTGCACCTTTGAAGATTTGCACTCATATGCCTTGCATTTTGACATAAATCTGGTGACATGGTGACATGTTTTACATGCGTGCTTTAACAGGTGCATGTGTGTCTGCGTTAATATGCATCATATATATATGTGCATGTACCTATATGAGCATAGGCATACACACATGTATACATGAGGAGCACTTGAATTTTCATGTCTCTGACTGAATTTAAGGCATACGCTCACAAGCCTGGCGTGTGCAACACATGCCTGATCACCAACACTGCTGCCTCTAGCTATTGCCAGGAAAAAAACAAGAACACCACCAAAACCTCCATCTTTCTGTCTATCTGCTGATTCAGAAGGATTCATTAGAATTTTACATAACATCAAAACGATTGTGTGCCCCTGGATCTATCAGACGTCTGTTTCCATCCTCCCTGTTGTGTTTGAGCAGCCTGAGAGGCAAGGAAAGGTGCTCAGTAACTAATAATGCAGCATGATGAGAGTTCTCACCATTTTGTGCCAGGCTCTGCCTTCTGCCAAAAAGGCCCAACGAGCTCTTGCATCTCTCAGGTACAAAGCACTCAGCAGTCAACTGCAGCATCCCTCTATACCTGGATATCTAATACGTGCTTTAAAAAAAGAAATGCTCAAATATCTGGGACTCCGAATGCGCAAACAAGCAGCCTTGCGAGTAATACTGCTGCCGAGCTCGGGATGCGGCAGGTTAGCAATGCCTATCTCTTACTTCTCGGTGGCAGCATAAATTTTGGGCCTTTTCTGATAAATGAGACTGCATCCCTGTTTTTGCACTCTTGTGATATTAACTTATGATTAAAATGGACTGGTTTATAGAGGTGTCATTTCACAGTCTAAGAAGAGGCACCTACACATATATTTTAACAGAGGCACACGTACCTAGACTGACACATGTACATATGGCTCCCCTACGCAGACACAAACACACATACACTTTACCACGTCGGCAGGCTATACAGTCCATGTAGAGCAACACCACCTTCAGCTTAACTCCATGCATTGAAAGATTCCCCCCGAAAAACAGCAACATACGCAAACACAGGTTAATTTACAAACAAAGATATTGAAATGCAGTGTGGCGTATTGACGATGGCTGTATGGGAACACAGACCGTGGTGTGTTGTGTTTTATTTTGCACCTTAAAGGAACAGTAGCAGCGTGGATTTTAAGTCCTAATTCCTTTCAGGAGTGCAGAGCAGTCCATACTCTGCCTGTGCAGAATTTTTCAGCGTGCATCCTACACTGACCACAGCATGCACGAGCTGCCGAAATGCATTTATTAATGCCAACAGCAAATATGGTAGACCTCAGTGAGGAGATTGGTTGTGTCACGTGTACTCGAGAGACCTTTAATGTTTGCACTTTAGACTTAGAAAAATTCCACACATATTATACTGTTAAATGATTCTAAGTACAATGCTCTTTTTTGGGGGGGGTAAGGGAGGGGGCCTGCGAGGCTTTAATCCTAAAACTGTACATAACACATTCTAACAGTTTAGAAAGACATGCCTCCATCGGTTGCTTGAGTCAGCATGCATTTCTTTGCTCTGAGTGGGAGGTTAATAAAAATATGCGATAAATCAGCATTTTTATTAAGGCATTTTGCCAGGTGATGTATATATCCTTAGATAAATATTGCTGCAACGTTCACCTGGGTTGCATTCTAACGCAGAGACAGACACACAGGCTGGGAGGGAGGAGAGAGGGAGGGAAGGAGGGGGAGAGAGGGTATAGGTACTATAAGATACACTGAGCCCGCTGCTCACCGCTCATCCCGACAGACACGTAGAGCAAAACGCCTTGCACGACCCTCCCGATGTAAATACCTGTAAATACGCTATAGGCGCGACACAACAGTGAGATGCGGAGACATTAAAAAAAGAAAAAAAAAAAGAAAAAAAAAACCCAACAAAAAAACCCACCCCAAAGACACATCACACAGCAGAGCACACTGTCAGTGTCATTACACACCGCCTGACTGCGTAGCACAGACCTGATCCCCGGCCTCAGGACGCAAGGCCCCGCTCCAAGCCACGGCCGAGCATCTCTCCGCAGAAGCGGAGGCTGTCCAGAAGAGCAATAGCGGGTGGAGGCGCATCCCGGGCCTGAGGAGGCTTTTATCTGTCCTCAGAGAGGGCTTTCTTCCAGCCCCCGGATGGCGGAGCCGGCCGGGAGGAAGGTGGAGGCGGCGGGCATCCCCTGCAGCCGGCAGCGGTGGAGGACGCGATGCTGGAGGCCAGAAGGGCTCGGTCATGCGTACCGACAGCTCTCTGTACTTGAGGTTTCTCATGACATCATCATTACCTTGGTCTCCCGCGGTCCAGGACCTCTGACCTTGCCGGGCTGGTCCACGTTTTGGCACTGAAAGCCCTCCAATGATGGCCCTTTTCTCCTTCTTTCAGACCGGGGGCAGCAGCAAGCCGGCAAGACGGCGTCTTCTTCTCCCCAGCTCTAGGAGCCCCGAGCAAGCGAGGATCTTCCCCCCCAAAAACACGCACGCACGCCAGATATTTGCAATCAAGCTGCCACCATTTGGTAAAAAGCTCTATGCCGTGCATAATCCAAAGGGATCAGGAGCCGCATCCTTGAATCATCTTGTCACTTTCTGCTGAAATGGGATTTTTTTTTTCTTTTTCTCTCTTTTTTTTTTTTTCCCCACCCCTTCTTCGTCCTTTACACCGCGCTGGAAATTGCCGATGGCTTTACATCTTTATAGAGGCTAAAGAGTCTTTCGCGAGAAGGAAGCGATTTACAATGCAAATAGAGGCCTGTGAAGGGATGGATGCTTCTCACTCCTAACGCAGCTTGACGCACCTTAATAGCTGGTTTTATTTGCTGGTATTAACGGACGAATTGTTGGCTGTCGCTGCCGGAAATTACTGGCTGAAGGGAAAAGTTCAGAATAAACTTCGAAGGCAACAGATCTCTATTTGGATGTTATTAGTGGCACGTACACACAAACCAGGACACAAACCGCAGAAAAGGATGAATATTTTAAAGCAGCACTAGTGCTCTTGGAGGAAACAACACGCCTGTTTGTCAGAGAGAATCTGGATTCTAGCAAGGAGGGGAAAAAAAAAAAGCTTTGAGGGAAGCGAGTTGTTATCTTTGGTTATCTAGCTGTATGAGTGTTTTGGTCTTCATAAAGCTAGATAACCGAAAGTAAAAACTCCTTCAAGATCATCGTACAGCGTCTGAAAATGAAAGACTACTGCGAGAGACAGTAAAAAACAAGACAGGTCAGGAATGCTTATTGAATCTAACATTTTTACAGCCGAAGGTGGGAGTGGAGGAAATTACATGGCATACTTATTCCAAAATATGAAGTTGTCAGATGGCACAGAACGGATAGCCAGACGCTGCACAGAGGAAATGGTGCTGATGGTAGAATGTGCAACTATTGCTGTTGAATAAATAAATAAAGAGAAACCCAGGCCAGTTAAGGTTTAACTGGGCTAAGAGGATTTTTTTTTTCCTTTTAGAAAGCTATTTGGACATGCCGAGTTTCATTTTGCTAAAAATTAAATTAAATGAAAAATTGCAATGAAATGGCATTAAAAATAAAGGTCGTCGTTGGTGGTGATGATACAGCGTGGACTGAACTGAATGGAGAAAAAAAAAAGACGACCAAAAAAAAAAGCACCTGTCTGTGTGCATCTGAGACAAAGCATGAGGGTTTATTTCAAATCATATGAAAGCGGGCTTTCAGAAAAAGTTTACACTGAAGTGTAGGCAAAGCTTAATAATTTATATCTACCAAGAGCTCGGCGGATCTGCACAAAGATGAAAAAAAAAAAAAGAGAGAGAAGTGATGGCCGATTTTTATTCTCCTATTCAGAACGCGAGCACAGATGCTTCTCTGTTGCGAGAGGGTTTCCTTGAAGAAGCTACTGAAGCAGAAAGACATGATGGAGACGAGATCGCCTCCCCCCTTGTCAAAGTGTTAAAAAATGTCCTGTGTCTTACTCCGCGCCCAGCATTGGAAATGAAAGTGACATTTACTCCAAAACCCACGTGTTCGCCTCCTCGCTTTTTGTTTAAGGATGATCAGATCTATCCAGGGAACAGCTCTGGCATCCCAAACCGAAATAATTAGGACGTATATAGACCTGACACACACACACACACACAAAAAAAACAACCCACAAAAAAAAACAAAACAGGGAGGCGGCAGGGGGGGATGGGGGGACCGGGGTAGGGAAGCGGAGGGTCTGTCTTGCCTAATTGATGCCGTTAAACGGCGTGTCGGAGATGTGAACGGCCGGGCGCTCCCGTTCCCACGCTCGGGGCGGGCGGCAGCGCCGTGCCCCGGCAGCCGGTGACAGACAGCCCGGCGGGGGACGGGGACGGGGGGCACCGTCCCTCCCCCGCCCACCCGAGAGCGCAGGCATCTCCCACCCGCGGGCTGCCAGGCGAAGGGAAGGCGCCCCGCGGGTGCCGCCCGCTCCTGCGGGCGCAAGTTCCGCTCCTCGCCCGCGGACGGCGGGGGCGGGGGTGTGGACGTGGGGGGAGAAGGGAAGAGCAGGCGTGGCGGGCTGGTCTTGCGAACCTCCCCGGGTTTTTAATAAACACTAGTTGGGGTCTTTATAATTCGTCTTTATACAGCGCGGGCACCTCTGGCAGTGAGAAGGAGCGGGATTAATTGTTGAGGGTAACGTTTTCGTCTGGCCTTGACCCAAACATCTTCCCGGAGGCACAGCGGCGTGTGACGCCGTCCCGGGAACCGAACCTCTCCGGGGCAGAGCGAAATAAGATCAGGAATACGGGAAGGGTTTGTTCTCCACCAAACGGGGGGTCAAGCTTGGGCGCACTGCTTTTCATGTTTGGGTTTTTTTTTATTATTTTATTTTATTTTATTTTATTTTATTTTATTTTATTTTATTTTTATTTTATTTTTCATTTTTCATTTTTTTCTTACTTTGCAGTCGGACTGCTCGTATAAAACGTTGTTCTGAGGGCTGTTAGTGGGAATATTTGCTTCTCACGCCACACATCGAGAGGGGAGGGGAGCAGAGAGCTAGCCAAGCAGCGTCCTGGCAGCAGCGGGCGTGCTGTCGATTATACAACAAGGAATTCGTCCCCCAAAAGTCACCCCGTCCTCCACGTAGCTGCAAAAACAATCGCACCGCAGTTTCGGTCGGAGGAGTCTCGCCCGGTGGCTTTCGGCAGTGCCAGGCTGTTTTGGGATAAATCCCCCGTTTTGGCTGCGCTGCACGAAGCCTCGCTGCTGCAGGCAGCCGTGAGCGGGACCCTTCCCTATTTACACCCCCGGCCGAGTTTGTGCCAGCAGCGTCTCACCGGGGAGTGCCCCCCGGCCCCTGCTCACCGCCCGTCTGGGGCTGCTGTTTACCTACAGCCCTTGTCCGCCGCAATTAACATTTACATCAGAAAGCAGGAGGTTTTCTTTCTCAAAGAGCTCCCATTAAGGCAATAAGCTGTTTTCTGGGGAAACCCTCTGTTTACTTAGGCATTCAGTGGGGTCAGTTTACTTAAGCTCTTGCTTGCGCCTGGGTCTTTGATGTAAATTTGTGAAGGGAAACACCCTGAGAAAAATAGCAGTATCATAATCGCGTGTTGGCCGTTGTCATACCGAATTACTTTGTACCTTACCGATGTTATCTGACTATCAATCAATAAAACACGTTTGGCTGGTATTACTATTGTTACTCCTTCACTGCTTTACGAGCAAAGTGCCCTGTTTCTCTAACTTCTGACTTGGGAAAAGAGAGCAGGTGGAAATGTGGTGGCACGCCCTCCAAGTTTATGCTTTAAGTGGCTCAGGCAGCAAGCAACACTTCCTAGGGTTATCTATTTGTTAGGTGCCGTCTCCATAAAACTTGTGCAACCCCCCCCCCCAAGCCATATACCACTTTATGTAACGGGAGGGGGAAAAAAACAAGTGTAAATATCAGTGGAGCAGTTCTTTGAGGGCCAGTTTTAGCACTAAGGAGAGACCAGATCAAGTTTATTTAGCATACCAGTGCATTGTAAAACAGTTGGAGTGAAGTTGCAGGTTGCGTGAGTATGCATGTTAACTAGCAGGGACCCGGGCTTATTCTTTCTGAAAAGGGAGCAGCAGATTGCTGTGCAAGGCCAATGTTAAAAAGGCAGCTGAATTTAACACCATCTGGAAGAAAAGATCCCTTCACGACTTTCTCACACCGTCAGACAAAACTAGTGTCTCTTGTTCTGAGCCCTTGTCTATGCAGCCATACAATACCGAGTCATTATACTTTTGCTGAGAGAAAATTTGAGAACACAATATGGGTAACCAGTGAATGACCAAGTTTCATTGTGCCCGCTTAAGTCGATTGAAATCTACGTCTAGAGCCATGAATGGCAGCATTGTTTTCCTCACCGGGGCTGTACTAAATGTCAGCACAGTGTAAAGAAAAACTTGAAGTCTGCAAATAACTTACCAGATCTCAATTATAATATTTTCCCACACTAGAACTAATATCATTGCTAGGGTCTACAATGCACGAAATACAAAAAGAAGCGGGGTGGGGGAAGTGGGGGGAATGAGTTCATTTACAAGTTGTTTTAGCCAGATAAACATTTTAATTTTCTTACGGGAACTGAGGTTCGGCATGTAGAGCTGGCTCATCATTTCCTGAGAAGTTAGCGTTACCAAACTGCTTCTTATGTAATTAGGAAAATAAACTGTGTGAACAAGCTTGTATGCGGCACCTATGGCAGCCCTCCAACTTGGGACTGATAAAATGTTAGTGAGTGCACTCCATAGCACATTGGTCGCTTCTTCTGAGTCTAGCGAAAGATTTCTTCTTGAATGTTTTGCAGAAATAAGGCTGAAACTGATAAGCAAAGCAGTGGGAAATGTGTTTCTCCAGGTGCTGGAGGAAATCCATCAGAGCATCTCGGTGTAGACCTAGGTACCAGAAGGATGTTTCCCATTCTCTCTGTTTTTACCACCACTCTTTTTTTTTCGTTTTTTTTCTTTTTCTCCCCCACTTAATAATGGTTTGTTATGTGTGCTGTTCAGTTTAGTCCTGTTTAGCATTCATGCACAGTGCTGACTAAGAAACAGCTTAAAGACATGGTGAGGAGTTAGTAGTGCGTGCTTTATTAGATCGTCTGCATTTTAAATCTAAGTGACCACGATTCTGTGCGTGTTTCATAAAGTCCTGTACAAATCCTGGCACAAAACCGCAAAACAGTGAGTGCTGAGTAATGCACCCTGTCAGCCCCTCCAACAGCTGCCTCTCCCAGCAGGGCCATCACCTGCAGCACTGGCCATCGGGGATGCTGGCGTGCAGTGTGGGCAGAGGTGGCTGGGCAGGCATTGGTGCCAGAGAAATGGTCTTTTCTGACTTTTTTCACATAACCACTTGTGAGTGCGGGGTAGCTGGGGCTGTCTGGGCCCGGAGCAGAAGCAGAGCACCGCAGGCAGGTGCCTAAACCCTGTCTGTGGAGGTAGAGAGAGTAACCAGGCCTCTGTCAGGCCCCTGACCACCGGCAGCCAGCGGGCAGGGTCTGCTTCACACCTCCAGAAAGGGCTGCTTGTATGAATGGGCATACTCAGGAGCACATCTCCCCCTTCCCTAGAGCTGCCGTTAATATGCTTCGGCACAGGGTGGATTCAGTATATGTTTCAATTAAAACAGACGTTGCCAAATATCTCGTTTTGTGGAGAAGCCAAGTGTGTGCTGTCCGTTAGGGCAGATCCCGCCCTTCCCACATGCATTAAAAGTTGTTTTCTATCGGCTACCTCCAGAAGCAGGTGGGGTGGGTGCAGTCATGCCACAGAGACATGATGAAAGAAGTCCATTTAGATTTTTAAAAGGAACTCACCCTGGGTTGAGCACATTAATTACCCGTTACCTCCTCCATTATTTTAATTTAGAAGAAAGAAAAGGTCAGATTTTGACCATTAAGTTTCCTAACTGAATGGCAAGTGCACAAGGTAAAAATGAGGGCACTTCTGGGAAGGAGTGGGAAAGGAGGAGAAAGGAGCCCATTGGCTTTGCCATTGCTCAACAGTAACCTGCTTCTCTCTTCCTGAAGCTCTCGCTTGTGTCCAACTATAAACATACCATGTGTATGCATGCATATACATCCATAGTGTGTGGTGTAAAGCTGGTGTCGAGATTACTTGCCAGGGTCATAGTCTAACACGGATGAACTTGTGCCACTGGCTTTGCAGGGGCCAGGATTGAGTCTCAGCCCAGGCTGCTGACCTGTAATTTCAGGTATCTATGTAATGCAGAGGAAAGGGAATGGGTTTTTCAGTCTGCATCTTTAAAGCTAATGCTAAAAAAAGCTATTTTTCACCCTAATTCCAAACAACCAACCTATGAATGAGCCAAACCTCATAGTGTTGGTCCTCCTAAGTACCACTCAGAGACTGGGCTCAGGGCTGCCCACTCCTGCCTCTGTACGATTTGGACTGGAAGCAGAACAGGTCAATGAATAACTATCAATCATAGAGTATGTTTGGGTGGGAAGGGACCTCCAAAGGTCACCTAGTCCACCCCACCTGCCATAAGCAGAGACATCTTCAACTAGAGCAGGTTGCTCAGAGCCCCGTCCAACCTGACCTTCAGTGTTTCCAGGGATGGGGCATCGACCACATCTCTGGGAAACTTGGACCAGGTTTTCAACACCCTCATGAGAAGTATCTTCCTTAGATCTACTCTAAATCTGCCCTTTTTCAGTTTAAAACTATTACCCTTTGTCCTATGGCTACAGGCCCTCCCAAAAAGTCTGTCCCCATCTTTCCTGTAGGCCCCCTTTAAGTCCTGGCAGGCTGCAATAAAGTCTCCCTGGAGCCTTCTCTTCTCCAACTGTCATTAGGCTTTACAAATTTGGATCTTGTCCCTTATCCGACAGTACTAACTGGAAAAATTTACTATTATAGCCTGGTTTCCCACCATCCGCTATGTGCTATCTGTGTGACGGACACAGTGGAAAGAGAGGAAGGCCTCTTCCTTGACTCCGCCCACGGACGGACACGGCCTCCGCTTTGGCCCTGGAGACCCATGCGCTGCGGGGTTTCCCCCCGGCAAACAAAGAGGCCGCGCTGGGCCTGAGAGCTCTCCAGTCTCGCTGGCCGGCCCCGGGTCCCGCCGCTGCCGCGGGCCCGGTCCCACGGCCGACAAGCTGCCCAGGCCCAGCGCGTGCCAGCCACCCCTCGCTGCCCCGCCAAGATGGCGGCCGGACGCCGCGGGAGCCGCCGGCAGCCAGCCGTTGGGCCACCGCCCGCCAGGTCCTGCCCTCACAGAGCGGCCGCGGCGCTGATTGGTATTTCCCGGGAGACGGGCAGTGGCGCCGCGCCCAGGGCCAGGATGTGCCGGGGCGCGCCGGGGTGGGGAGCGGCTGCGGCGGGACGAGCCCCTCTCCCCGCCGGTACCCGGCCTGTGGCCCTCCCCCTCAGCTCGTCGCCCGCCCCCTCCGGTCGTGAGGCCGCGTTGCTGACGGCGGTTGCTAATTGTTGTTAGCGGTTACCGCTAATTAGCGCTGCTCGCCGTACGAAGAACCGCCTGTCGCAGCGCCCAGCCCCCACCCACCCCAGGAACCCCGTTGCCGAGTAATTGAATTATTATCGCGACTGTGCCGCCGCGCCGGTGTGCTCATCCGCGGGGGGAGCCTCCAACACCCCCCCCCCCCCAAAAAAAAAGAGGGAAAAAAAAAAATCCGTGTGTTAAGCGGTTAAAGCCAGTTAGTAACATCATGCATGGACACTTAAACTTGTTGTAAGTTGCAGGAAGGATCAGGGGGAAATCATGCTGCGCGAGCTAACGACACTGTCTTGGCCCCGGAGCGCTGTCAGGTGGAGATGAACCCACCCGCAATGGTGGCAGCCCTGCACCCCCATTTTATTTTTCTTCCTCCCTGCTGGACCCTCATTTGTGTTAACTAATTTCCTGGCAAGATGGGACAGCACACCATCGGAAGCGGTCATCTTGTTGGTGCTGTAAGGGTAGGCCCGTTTTTGGACCCTGTTCTGAGTTTGAGCGCCTTGCTTACAAGTGCGGATGCTTCCAGCACCCGGTAACTAAAGGAGTAACCTTTTGGAAAGGACTCACTGGTACCGCAGCCATTTGGGATGCTGTTCTTTTTATAGCTGTGACCACTTGCCTTTGAAATTTTTGTGCTTGGGCTACACCATAAGGACATACTTCTAAAGTGGTTTACACTAGAATGGTAAATACATATTGAATGTAGGAACAATCACGGGATGCGTAGAGTTCAGGTGAAACTGATTTTGCTCCTCCACATCTAGATGCTTTGTTGCCATCTTTTTCAGTTCCTTCAGCTTTTACTGAAATCTGAGGCATGTAATGTTGGGAAGTAATGGTGAATGGGCATTCACTCCTCCTAAACACTGGCAGTTTAAATGTCTATGCTGAAGTGCAGCGTGTATTAAGAACACATATCTTCATTTGCTTAATGATTTGTAGACTCTTACGGCTTCGATGGTGCTGAAAGCCATGTGGCATGAGAGTCAGGTTGCAGCAGTGAGCAGGACCAGGAGACGGAGACCCATGTGATAAAGAAATTAAGGAAACTGCCAATGCACAGGCGATTGTGATAAGAAACCACCTTCTGCTTAGCCTTTTGACCTCCCGTTTGTACATCAGCGTGAAGAAAGTAGAAGCCAGGTGAAAACGAACTTCATAAATAAATGACCATGGGAAACAGTCAGTAACTTGTCTAGAGTCTAAGAAGTGTTTCTTGGGAAAAAGCAATGTCCTGTGCTTTGGGTCAAAGCTTGGTCAATCTATCTTCAGACTTGAATAGGACCAGCATTTCACCCTTTCATAAAAGGACCTGTATGGTCTGAGCGGGATCGTTTTAATTTCAGAATAAACTCTGTGCCAATGAAAAGCGGCATATTGCTGTTTTTTAAAACCTGGTATTTTTTGAGAGATGTCTTTTTGAGTCAGTTATGTTTATTCTGTTAATAATGTCAGTTCTCTGAAAGGGACATTAACACAAAAAATACTCCACTCTCACTGTTGTGTAGAGTATTATCTTTAGGAAACAAGAGTTTGGGGTGTTATAAAATAATATCATTATCATGAGACTAACAGTAATAGTTTAATGTAATTGGAATCTTACACGCAATAACCTTGTACCAGAAAGCTGGAGTCAATCACAGAAAACCTGCACAGCGAGGGTGGGATCACACATATGCAATTTCTTCTCACCTGTCTAACTCAGCAGCCGTTGTGGTACATCAGAAAATGTAAAATTAGCACCCTTTTGTATGAAGTATGAATTATTGTCTTTAGCTGTTCTCTGTCACAGAAAGCAATTGCTGTTGTAGCATCTCAGAATTCACTGTAGGTGCATAGGAAGGTATAACCTGGTGGTGGTACGGGCTGAAACAGAGCCAGAGCTAATCCTCCACTTATTCTTCTGTATTAAAAAATTGTTTCAAAACAGGCCATTAAAGCTGTCTTCTGTACGTCTGTAATTGGTGTAAGCATACATTATATAGGTTACTGCTCATCTGAGTACTCAGGATTTTATGAGGTACCAATATTTTATCAGTGGGCATAAATACATTGTTGGGAAATATATGAATATTAATTTTATGTCTTCCTCTGAATTCCCATCATTCTCAAATGGCCTAAATTGGGTTTGTACAACAGCTACGTAGACGCTCTTTTTATTTTAGCAGCATATACATAGACAGAATTGGCATGTGCAAAACTTGCATGTCCATATGTGTCTGTGCGTGTAAGTTTGAAACTGTACAACCTGTGATGTTTCTGCGTGTGCACCGTCATGAAGTGAGTTCACTACGCTCCATCACAGCTACGAGATCTACCTCATTTGCCTCAAAAAGTCTTCATGGGCTGAGGGAAGATCCATAGTATGACAGAGTTACCAGGGGTGCGTTCCTTCTGTCACCAGTCTGTCCACGCTGACAAGGCAGAAAACTTCCATTTCTTCCCTGCATTGTCCTTTACCACTGATGACCAACAGGGTTGCCTAAAACAACTACACAAAATCAAGCAACCGTTTAACGACTTTGTAATAAAATCAGCATTTCCTCTGACAGTTGAAGAAGAAGGACTGCAGGATTTTGTTGTAAATGATATTTAAATTATCTTCCATTCTGGGAGGAGCATTCTATTTCCTATAGAATGGTCTAATTCCTATTCTCTGTTTTAAATTTGTTTTTTTCTTAAAATAAAACTCAATAGGGAAAACAATGTTTGATTTTCATAGTCTAAAAAGGAGTCATCAAATATACCTATGTTAGATATTATAACGTCTTACACATCACTACGTTATTAAGTTTATCTAATGCCCAGAGTCATTACGCACATTCCTGGGTGCCCTTGTGATATCTCTCCAGTCCACTGGATTTTGAAGTGTGATTATGTAAATTTTTCACTGATAAATAAATTACTATAATTGTAGTTGAAATACCACTCAAATTCTTAAGACCATTGCATCTAAATAATATATTATGCATTACTTAATTATTTATCAAGACTAATTCAAAATAACTGTAGGGCAAAGCATACATTTATTTTTAAATGGCACTTTTTTTGCACCAGGTACAAAAATGTTCCAGATGTCAAAAAGAAAAAAAGAGGGAGGGAACAAAGTTTCCATCATTAAATGTAAGGTTTTTGTTTGTATTCATAATATTGCAAGAGTGATGCCATTCTTACTGCAATCTTGCTATCAATTCAAATACATGTGGGCCAATATATATAATTTCTATTAGCAGGAAGACAAGAAGGGAACAGTTAATGTGGGTGGAAGGTGAGTGTATGTTAACAGTAAGAGAAAAATAGTGTTTTTAACTTGCACTGAGAACCAGTGAGGAGCTGGCAAGGTTTTGGTGGCTCTAGATCTAGCAGGGAGTGTTAGAGATACATCAAGCATTGCAAAATTAGAATCATGGGTTTACGTGGATTTTAAAACCAGTGCTCAGTGCTAAATGTGTAAAGTCTTAATGAACTGCCTGGTGGTTATTAGCAGCACCAGGCTGCTTTCAGGGGGACCATTTAGCGGCACTTGCCAAGGAACTTTGCTTTCAGTCTACTGCAAATCCTAATTCTAGACTGGGTTCTAATCATCACGTAGAAATGATCATAGACATCATCAGTTTGCAGTGTACACACAACAGTTTTTCTTTTCCCTTTTCAGAACAGATCTTTATCTAGCTGCTAATGAAATATAGGAGATTGATTGCAGAAAACCTGCAAGGGCATATTTACCGTACCATATATAGTAAGCCCCATTTGGTGCATTAGCATTTAGCCATTTTATGCAAATTTATTGAGAAAATGACTCATGTATATGATTTAATATGCATCAGCGGTAACTCGTAACATCCTTATAAGAGAAAGAAATTAAAAATTCATTAGAAAACTAGACTAGTGTCGCTACACGGTTAAAACATTATTAAAGCATATTTCAGTGTTTTGCTTACACTAGTGTTCTCATCATGGTGCCACCATTTCATGACAAAGAGCGTAGAGGAGAAAACATTCAACTTAAAATGTCTGCTGGCACACATCGCTGGATTTGTATGTCACTAAACAATGAAGGAGCATAGCCTTGAATACCAACTATTTAATTAGCACTTTTGCCAGCCATGCATAGAAAATAGCTCATTTACATGCGTCATGCTTAGCGATTATTCCCATAAAAAGCTACTGATTTTTTGTTTAATGTATGTAGCATTCTAGTATGCCAACGCAAGAAAACCAAAACATATGTTATTATTTTAAGAACCTTGAAATTCAGAAATTTAATTAAAGCACATAAAGTCTCTATATTTCTCTTGGAGGTATATTTTAATTATTTAATTTAACCTTAAGTACGCCATAAGAGGCTGGATACAACTAATAATTAAGAACTTCAAAGGGCAACAGAAACCCTCTAACAGTCCTCAGTTTAATTAAAGGCTATTATTACAAACTTCTTGAACATACAGTTACATTTAATGACAAGTGGTGACTTGTAAATACTGCAATTGAAAGATACCACTCCTGTTCCAAACGCTGTTGGTAGATGATGCTGAAACATGTAAATTCTCCCAGTGAAATACTCTATTTTGACCATATGTGGAATACGTTCCTTAAATTAAATATTTCTGTCACTTTGAAAGGATACAATTTTCAAGTATTTTGCTTAGAAATATTCATTAGTTTTGTTCATGCTTCTCAACAGCTGCGAAACAAATAGAATATCACTGAAGGAAAAAAGATATGCCAGTTAATGTAAATGAAAGTCAGCCATTTGAGCATACTTTGCTAATAACATAACAGACATGTTCCCTTGCTGTACACACAGGAAACATAGGGTACTGTATTTAACACAAATGCTTAATTTCTTAATTGAGTTTAAAATAATTTTCCACTTAAGAAAAAAAAAAAATCTCAGTGTCTTTAATGTTTTCACAAGCAGCATATATTCCAGTATCTGTAGGAATGTAGGCCAAAATACCTGTCAAATCAAAATATATTGTACAACCTATTAGCCATGTATTGAGCCTAACCTTGTAACGGTCCCTGTTTTTCAGGTGGTCGTTACTTTCATATGGTGTCTCTTAAATGAGGCAGCTCCTATAAATAAGAGCTGCTAAAACAAACAGAGGCTTTAGGTTGGACCTATCATACCTAAAATTAGCATTTGTCATGAATGGATACAACCTTCTGCATTTTGAGTCTTAAAGTGAATTTTGACCTATTCTTTCTATGTTTTCATCCCTGTGGCTTTGCTCCCTCAGGTGAAGCCCAATCCTGCGCTTAACTAGCCCTCAGTTACACAGAATGTTAAAGACCACAGGACACTTGAACTTTCAGGCATAATATGATGAGTTCACCTCAAAATGAACAAAGGACCATGCAATTCTAATGTTTTAATAATTTAAAAATGAACAATCCCCCCCCCGCTTAAATAATTGCACACACTTTGGTGATTTTAAGGAAGCTTATTATCTAGTTCTGTGAATACTGAATTTATAATCTGAATGTACTTATTTACTAAGAATTTGCAGAGTGCAAATGAAACAACTCAAGTTACTATATTTGGAGATGCTATAAATACTTGTGGGGAAAGTGAGAGAATAAGACTAATCAAGACAGATTAACAATATTTCCTGGAAATCAAAATATAAGATTTAACATGTCAAAAAAGAAGTTAATGAATACATGTGAGAAAAAAAAAATCTGAAACACAAATAAATATCCAGTAGAAAGAGATCCTAAGTAATAGGAAGAGACCCAAGAGTGAAGTGAATAACAAATTAGTTGCAAGGTTAAAATATGATTAAAACCAAAGCAAAAAAAAGAAGTAGGAGCAATGCCTTTTATGCCATATATTTAAAAACATCATGTTGGGAGCCCGTTAATTTCCACATTAGACTAGTAGTCTGGTAGTGTGGTACAAATGGTAGTATTAGACTACCCAGAATACAGCATGCCATTAAAAAAAACCCTGTAATGAGTCAGACTGATGAGATTCAGAGAAAAAAAGGGAAAACTATTAAGGTGATAGAATGGAGGGATTGATTCAGGAGGAAGGCTTGAGAGAAGTGACTGAGCTGACAGTTGAATGTAAATACATCTGAGTAATCCCAGCTACCAAAGGCTTGTATGATGTCAACTGGTCATTCTTTGTATGTGTCCAGAGTTTTCTCTAGTGTTGACCAAAACCTAGCCAATATAACCCAAACCAGAATGCAGTATTAAAGCAGTGCTGACTTGATGGTCTGTGTAGCTAGGAAAGATAAATTAAGAGAAACTGAACACAGGAACTCTCTGAATGTCTGGAAAAATTCTTAGTAAGGAGGTGGATGGTGGGATGGATTCAAACGAAATAATTGTGGCTCCGTTGCTGGAGTCATTTAAACGTGGAGCGGAGCATACTCCAGAGAACCCGTTGCAGATTGACTAGATCTGCTCTTAGATCTTTTTTCATCTCTAAGTTTTTATGATTATATAGTCATTTGATTCCAGGTGATTGTTTTGCCTAGAGTTAAATCTTCAAATAAAATGTTTTCTAAAAGTAAATCTGGATAGTTCATTTGCACGCTTGTTTTGAGAAGCACATGTGATAGAGACCTATCATGGTACTATTTGCTGCCCAGCTACCATCAGGGGATCAATAGGAATACAAACATTGGCTTGAAATATAAATTTAAAAACCAGAAATAGAAATGGTTGCTTTAAGATGCATAGCCTTATGTTGAAGATCCCAAAGGTATAATTATATTAGATATAGGCACATTCCTTCCATTTATTTGACATAGATAGATATGTACTGCCTTTGCCTTTTTCACCGTTTCCCATAAGACAGTATCTGAATTATTCCTTTCTGTGAACAGGTGAAGTACAAATATATAATATTACATATCATTATATTATGGTCTATAGCAACATATCATCTACTTATAAATACAGTGGTTAAAAACATGTATTTTTTAATGTCCGTGTCCTAGAGAATTTGCATTGTCCTTGCATCTTTCCACTGAAATCAATGAGCAATGCTTCTACTTGTGCAAGTACAACATCTCTTTATGACTGTCTGTAGGAAGTTAAAATGATCGAGTCTCAAATAATTTATAAATTATTGTCTCTGAACAGACACTGGCATAATACTGGGCCAAGTTAATTATAGAGGCGCCTATCCTGATTTCATCCTCAAGCTTCAGTTTGAACATGGCGTGAGCATTCAGCTACCTTGTTCAGTAAGAAGAACATAGCCCAGCCAAGTTCAACCACCTTTAGAATATGACCTGAGAGCTGACTTGATGTCTCTCAGGTGTTCTGGCTGCTTTACTGGCATGCATCCCAGCTGTGCACAGTTTATATTTATACATATGTATGTATATCTATGTAAACTATATATATTATGTACTATATAGATAAACTACACAGAGAGAGTTTACCCCAGTGTTGAATTTCTTGGTGTCATTGTCTGCTAAATTAGAGAGAAAAAAGATGAACTTTCAAAAATACTAAAAATAATAAAAATAAAAACATATGAAAGAAAAAGAAGCCCTAACTCCATTTTAGCTTTTTTTTTTTCCTGATAATTTCCAATTCAGTGGATCATCTCTTGCTGTTAAGACCAACATTCCATAATATGCATTAGCCTTAAAGCCATGTTGAGAGTAAATATGTAGAAGAACTAGTTTGGTGCATTATTATTTTATTAGTCTTCTAAATTTACAGTTTATAAAATCAGGGCAATTAGAGAAAAAAAAGAAAAATATGGCATGAGACAACAAAACCAGGAAAAGTGGTTGGAGAACCTTTGGAAAGTATTTGTTATTTCATGGGGAGTTGCTGAGAGATTTTTGTTTATTTCTGAAAGCTCCATTTTCTAGCTGATATAAAGGGGAGGTTAAGGAGTGTGCGCAGACGGTGGGACGCTGCAGTCCCTAACAGTGGGGTGCCCGGTCTTGGGGCAGAACTCTGTGCACCCGTGCATGCCAGGCACTGTGTAGGGAGCACCAGGTATTTTACACTGAGGTCCGAAGTAGCGAGACAGATGCAAGGGTGAGGGGCTCAATCACAAAATGCTTGATCAGGCTCACAGCAGGTCCAAAGCCCCAGACCCTGAACCGGGTGAACCAGCAGAGCTCTGCTCTTCTTAAAGACAGGCGTAGGAGAGGCGATGGTGGTGAAAACACTGGTGTTCACGAGCAGCTCTCTCTTTTATGTAGTGACCTAGTGATTGGGTAACTCACCCAGAAAACTGCAGTGCATGCCAGGGAGACCTGGGTCTAATCCAGCGTCTGGTGGCTGCGTTTGTGTTTTCTCATATGGTCGTCTTTGCTCTGATACTGCCACGCTGAGTTTCATGACCCCGGCTGGATGCTGGCATGGATTAGATGCTACAGAGGGTTGGTGCAGGTGTAGCCTTCTTTTTAGGATCTATGCCTCGCAACTCTTCCCCACTCCAATTCTCCCTGCTTCTGCCTTCTTAGACCTTCTTCCATGCTTGCTGTCTCTTCCTCCTCACCGGCACAGAGGAGGATTCTGCTATCGGAAGTAAAAACAGAGACGAATACATAGCTGCTGCTCTTGGGATGAGAACTTTGTTGTCCTCGAGGGTAACTAAGTGTAGAAAACCATGCGGCAGTGGGGGCATCAGGGCTAGAATTCAACCTTTACAAACCAGGGCATATTCTGACCTTTTGACTTTGGTTGTCTCCAGTGATGGTTAACAGAATTAATTTGGATTTGCCATGATTTAAAACAAGATGAGAATTGAGCACTCTTTTTTTCCTGGTTTTGCCAGCCCTGTTTTGACTTTCTTTTTTTTCTTTTCATTGCAATAAGAACAGAAGAACCTTTCCTCCCTCATGCATTTTTGCAGTATTTAAATAAGTGATAAGTTGAGGCTGACAGGTTGAAAAGTTTGTATTCCAGAGCCAACCTAAGAAGAAGTATGGTAGGTGATGGCAGATATATGACTATTGAAAGATAACGACATCTTACTTCTTTGGTTGGTTAACTCTCTGCCAAACAGCAGGAATGGATTTGTAGGGTGTTTCTTAAAGAGAAATAACTGCAGTGATTAAGAAAATTGGAAACTCTTCAGCCAATCAGCATGTAGGGCTAAGAATAAACTTTATACAGTAATTGAGCATATCTGCACAGTAATTTACAATAAGAAATAAATTTTATTACAATTTTGCTACGGAAAGTCATTCTGCTATGTATTTCTGAAATTTATTTTTCATCAATATAGTTAAAATTCCATATGAAATTGCATTTAATATATTGTGGATGTGGCTAGAAATGGATTATCGCAACAAAGTCTGTAGACTTCTCAAACTGCTGCTCTAAAATACTAACGTCTGAAACTTCATTAGTAAGTAAAGAGATATCTTTTCCCTTTTCTTGAATAAATTTAACAAAATGACATGATTTGTGTTTGTGCCACATTGTCTCCCTTCAAGTTAGGTATAAAATGTGTGCATAAATTGATAACGACCCTTTCTGTACAATAAGTTTGGGGCAGGTTATAGAACTATTAGCTATAGTTTAATCAATATTTCACACAAAAAAAATATTTTTTTTTCCACAAAGTCAGAAAACCTATTGAAGGAAATAACTTTAATTCTACCTTAACCAGTTATGAAGTGGGAAGAATTCTGATCTCTTTTTAAATTCATCTATGCATGTTGATTATGTTTTTAAATATTCCATAAAATATAAATTTCAAGTAGTAACTGAATAAAATATAAAATTACGGCATATTCTAAAACAGAAAATATTGAGACATTCCAGTCTGTTGATCTTGACTTATAAATCAGGGTGATAATAAAACCATTTTCCTATCCTTATTTCCAAAGACATTCCAAGTAGTACAGCAACCTTATTATAACATGTAGCATATATATGTGGGTATGTGAGTGTGTGTATGTGTATATGTATACATTTACGTTTATGTATATGATGTATATGTAGATACAGAGAGAGCACTTCACATATCAAATCCTTCTTAAATGTTTATTAAAATATGGTACATTTGATTGTGAGGCTGACTGCTTGGATTTTTTTTTTTTAATTTAAAAGCAGGGAAATCTCTCAACTGTGTAAACATTGTCTTTAACATGAACTTGAGAGAGGACCTTACTTCACCAAATGATACATATATTTTTTTAAAAGGTTATATTCTCTATTTTAAGAAGGCCTGAAAGTATGTTTGTTCTTGAAAAACTTTTGTTTCTTTTAAAATTAGAAATTCTGCTCTCCATGAAGGATCTAAATGCCCATGTTTTCCCTGGGAAATTTATCTGTTGCTATCAGCTTGAGTCAAAAATGGGCACAGCTGAGTTGGTACTGCAGGTATCTAGCTTTGAGCCTATTTATACAGGGATATTTAAGGAAAGAGCTAACGTTCAGTATCATTTATGAATGAAAGTGTTTAGTATGCTTTAATTAGTGAACATCTGGTATAGTTATTTTGCCAAAATGAGTCTTCTGTTTAGACATGACCTCAAAGTGTAGATGGAACAAAGGCATACTCAGCACTGCTTAGGAGCCAGTTTGGACCCTGCTCTGAAGTGACATGTTTTATTCTTCCGAGTGTTGGCAACAGATTTTTTTTTTTCATCTTAAGCTGCACATTTAGGTGACAACTGGCTTATCTTCAGAGAAGACAGAGTCCTACAGCAACTTGATATCTAGTAGCATGATGACATATAGGAGAGTGGAAGTGTTGAAAGCAGGGCAACTGGGAAAGAAAAATAAGTTTTAATCAATTACACAGAGACTTTAAACTTATTTTGAGAAGTCAGCTGACTTCAATAACCAAGGCATGTTTTCAGAAGAGGCATCTTTGACTTTTGAATTGAGAGTTGACATATGGAATGTTTCAAGAGATTCTTTAACAGAACTTTAGAGAACTAAATATCCATCCTCATAGTCCTAATATTTTGGCATAGGAGAGACAGTTGTCCAACTCCATGTAGAATGAGGAAGCCGCAGGGTCAATGTTCTTCAGTTCAAGGGCTGCTTATTATTAAGTATTCACAGAAAGCAAAACTCCTGATTTGCATTGGTGATTGACTGCTAATTAAATAGATTATCTCCAGTAAGTTTCAAATAAACTAAAGCTTATGGAAGCCAAACTTGTGTGTCAGTGGCTCATCCGATCCAAACTATTTTCAAAACTCCTCAAAGCATCATATCCTGAAATTCATTCCAGAGCAGCATCTTTTAAGCATGGAGATCTTCTGAATAATATCAAGAAGAATTAGGTTAATGTCCATTTAGAAGGCAATGTACTGTCCTCTAGATCTTGGTTTAGTTAAAGACAAAATTAAGTTCAAATATTTATCTGCAATTATTCTTGGAAAGGCCATCAACTTTTGGAAAGCCCTGGTATAACTGTTTTTAGCAAAACATGATAAATAAATGAAATAAATCTACAGAGGATAATTTTTTCTGGAGAATTTTCAGCAAATTTATTGGAGCAGACAGGGAGAACTCTTAACCTGAAGGTTGTTGCAAAGCATACCTCACTTCCAGGCAGCTGCAGAAAAGGTTTTGTACTTCAGACATTCACTGGTGGTTTTCAGGAATATAAACCTCTGTGATCGTACTTCAGTAAGGATCACAACTGAAACTGGATTTCAGGATAAGGGTGACAACTTTATCAGTAAGTTAAATATCAAAGCCAGTAAGTGCTGAATCTACCTGCCATTGGGGTCAAGCACAGAATTCAGCAGACCTTATGCAGGCATAACTCTTATGACAAGTTTGTCAAGGAGATTCATCTTCAGAGACAAAATATCAAGAAAGAACATTTCTTAAGGAAAGAATCAGTCTCATGGTGCATGAGACGACCTTATTCCTAAGTTTGACAGTTTAATGCCAGTTCCATTTTGACAAGTTGTAGTTTAATCTTGATGGACTCAGCTGAGGATTTTACATCTTCATAAGCACATTCTTAAATTAAGTAGTAATAAATACTTCATACATGATTATAAGTGTTCTTCTCTCTCTCTTTTTTTTTCTTTTTTTTTTAAATAAAAATCAGTAATGAAGGGAAAAGAACCCAACTGATGTGGTGTACATAGGTTAAGTAGATACGGAAGTTCTTGAAACATTCGTGCTTTGGCCAAGTGATTTTTTTTTTTCCCCTGAAGGACCCAGCAAAGATACAACCCTGCAAAAAGCTAAGTGCCTTCTGTGATATGCTCATTTTAATTTTAATGGAAGCTGAGACTGTACAGCACCTTGTAGTAGACACTCAGCAGCTCAAAGCCCTTCAATTTCCTTCTCAAATGCAGGGGAAAGAACAATAAAGTAAAATCTCAAGACAGTGCCAATGTGCCCTCAAGGAAATTTCTTTTCTGACCCAAATCTAGCAATCAGTGAAATGTAGTGTAGGACATCAGGAATTTCTGACAGAACAAGCTGCATCTGAAACCCGACTATTCTTTTCTGGGCTTTATTACTGAGGAAAATGGCAACCACAAAACCAGTGAAGATCAGGAAAATATGTGGGTGGGTGATCTGAGGCTGGCTGCCAGCAGCAGAGCTGGGATAGGCTTCCACTTCCTATCAGAAAATCTCGGTCTTCTGATGAGGGCACCTTGAATGGATTTACATGAATATGAGCAAATATGTACGCGGTGGCCAATCAATCGGCTGTGTTACTGGATGGTCAAATCTCCCATCAGTCCGAGAGCGTTTAGCTGGTGCACTCCCCAGGGAGGCAGAGAGGGGTGGTGGTGTCACACAACTGAACTGAGTTTGTAATTCCTGTTCCTTTCCTGGTGTTGAACCCTTCATCCTAAACACAGCAGGGAGATAAAAGTTATTGCTCAGTAGAGTAAACCCTTGCCAGAGTAAGAAGGAAATGCTCTTAAGCTTGAGTTTACTAGACATAGTATGAAAATACCCAAACAATTCTACTTTGTGTTTGTGGCTGTTATCATATGCTTGAGTTTTGTATGTGAATAAACTGGTCCTGGACATATTTTAAATGGCAAGGATTGTATCTGATTTGCTTTTTGTAAATATTATTTGTTGGTAGCTTACCAGTGAGCAATGGGGTGGCTTTTCTTTCTCCTAAGACTGGAATGTGCTGTGTAGCTATCTAAATTCTTGCACCATTGACGGTACAACAACCAAGCACGGGACCTAGATTTTGAGCTGCAGGGTATCGGTACAGTTTTACCGGATACTGGCTATGTGTGGTTTTACCCAGTTATTACTGAGGGATTCTTGCTTGCTTTCACTGAGGGCATGTACTGTGTCTTTGTTGAATCAGACCAAAAGAGAAGAACATAGGAATGGAAGTGTTTGAGAACAAAGTTGACGGGAAAAAAAATTACTACTGAAGAATTTCATGTTTGCTGATATGTTTTGATTTTCTTCTGGAAAAAAACAGATAAAATGATTGGCTTTGTTGTTATTGAATTATGTGTCTCGGTGTTCTAATATTGCTTCATGGGTATTGAAGGCAAGATTCCTTTCCTCATATATGAAGAATGCAATATGGTCTCCTGTCTAACCAGGTTCTAGACATGTCATTGGAGTTGCATGGCTGCAAGTGCCTGCACACTGAAAAACAAACCTGGTGCATAAAGGAAAAAAAAAACCCCACAAAATGACAAGACTTTTAAGGAAACATGGTGCAAGATTTACATGTGGGAATATCTGATGTTGCAATTAGATTTTAAAATGCCAAAATAAGGAATCATGGGAAACTGACTTTTTGTATTAAATTTTTCAACTTAGATCAATTATTTTACAGTTGCATTTGTGTTCTAGAGAACAGAAGCTACCCTTATTTCTCACAGAGAAAAGAATCAGGAATGGATTTAAAGGGAAGAAAAAAATCAACAGGCATTGAAAACTACAAAAAATTTAAATTATAATTGAGCATGCTAGCTAGCATAACTAGCTTAATATCATAAGCTGTAATATCATAACCGTGAAACCCAAGAAATCATTATCTTAATCTAGAGATAAACTATGAAATGTGACTTCAGTCTTAATTTCTTTGTGCAGATGTATTCTTGCCTAGGTTAAATAAAAAGCTAAGACCCATTTTTCCACTGTTGTTCATTTCCCCAACTTACGTATCCACTTTAAACATCACTTTTATGAGTTTGGACAATAGAAATACAATCAAGATCAGTGACTAGTTTAGATAAAATGTGGCTGAGTAATGAAGAGCAAGAGTCTTTCTACTATGACAATGAGTAATTTAAGCAAACCTATTGATTCCTGTGCTCAGAGAGTTGGCAGATTCTCAGCCTAGACAAATGAACAGCCAAGATCATGTCTTTGTTGATTTTAAAAAGTTATTTTAGTCACCGTAATCACCATCAATTTTACCAATGGCTTCTGGTAATCTATACGAGCAGAAATTGAACTCAAGCCTGCACTTCTAAAACCCCATCTATTATTCTATACAGATAGCTGTGCAGACCTGCAGTTCTGCATTGGTTTTAAGTTTTCATCCCTCCATTGACAACATTCGGTTTTCCCTGCACTGGACTTTGGCACAAAGAGCAGAGTCCCTAGATTTTTTAATTGCAAATCTGAAATTTCTGTGGCTATTAGATGTGGCCATTTTTAGTAATTAAAAAAATTTTTCTGAATCTAAGTTACAAAAAAACCCCAACAACAAACCCAAACCTAAAACAAAAAAACAATTCCTTGATCAATTAACTTAATAAAGTGAAAAATATTGTCAGAAAAATGTTCACCTAAGACTAAAGTGTACTAGCCTAAATTAAGGATGGGAATTATTTTTCCAGTTGGATCACAATATTTTGTGAAGGTTTTTTTTGGTGTCAAGCATAGAGGTAATTGAAGTTTAGAAGTTAAACATACATTTTAAAAATCTATTTCTTCTGGATATCATTTATCAAAGCTGAATTTCCAAATTTGTCTTTTAAAGCAGATACTAAAATTTAAAAAGTAATCTTAGAAATGAAACCGCAGTATACAAAAATCAACATATAAATCTAATTTAAAACTTTTAAAACAAAATCAAAATCATACTTAAAGCAAGGCAGTATTTTTATGGTCGTAAATAGAAAGATACTATAATATACAACATTAATATAAATGCCAGTAAATGTGATATTGTCAGTGTACCAGTGATGTAAGAGTTGTTTGAGATGCAAAGTATGTTTTATGAACATCAAAAAACGTAAAATATACCTCTAAAATAATAACAATAAAAATGAGTATTTCTTGATAATCACTTTTTTTACTAAGCAAGAAATGTATGGAAAGAAATGTGACAAAAGTCTCATAATGTATAATCAACATGAGTTTGTTTTCTTTGTCTGTTTCTCAATCCACTTAGAATCTGATTCTTTTACCCTATGTAACTGGAGAGTAGTCAAAAAATGAAGACAATGCATATGCTTTATTATTCCACTTTTAGGGGCTCACAAAAAATATCCCATTTTGCATTGAGGTGTCATTCATTTCTTGCTTTTCTCAAAGACTTATTCACTCATTTTGGACCAGATTCTGTCATTGATTTTTAACTAGAATTCCCCACTGACTCTCATAGGAGGTTCTGCTAAAAAATCAATTGCCTGATCGGGATCACTGTGAGATTCCTTGAAAGAAAGAACCTGATGCTTCATAAAGATAGGCTAAGTGGAAGTAGTGATAGTGCGGCAGCAGTATGAAAGCTGGGAAATGGAAGAAGAGTTGCTAGCAAATGATAGTAAAAAATAGAAGCCGAGTTAAAGGTGATGTTTTGGCTGTTGGGTCTTCTTCAGGCTATAAGCTGAAAACTAACATTTTTATATTTCTTCTTCAGCCTGAGGAAGGCCTCAAAGACAGAGCATTGCCTTTAACCTTGTTCTGTATTCCAACATGTATTTTAAAGACTAGAAGAATGTTGTTGGGGCAAAAGTGATAGGGTAGATCAGACGAAAACTGCCATTATTTTTCTTAACTAAACAGACTCTGAGAACTATACCCCCAGAGTTACTCTAAATTCAGTATTCTGTCCAGGGACATTGCTGGTAAATAATTAAGACTGCTACTGACTTAACTAAGCCCAATTATATATCTAAACATTCCTCTGAAAATCACTGTCTAAACATTTCCCTAGTGACGGTGTTTTATGTGGAGGACCTGATTCAGCCATCCTGACTTTCATGGTATGATATTACTCGCGCACGGAGTTTCATTGAGGTTAAAAGGCCAAATTCTAATCTCATCTGTACAAGGAGTAGATCTTGAGTAAAGCTATTAAGGTCAGAGGAGTTACTTTAGATTTACAGCAGTGTAAGTAAAAGCTTATAGGGTATATTCACATAAGATTTATTTATGCTTGTAAAGGTTACATGCCTGGGCACCTGAGTTTTCTCTTAAAGATACAAATTTCAACATTCATGTCATGTTTTGTATGTCTACATAATTTACATATTTCCTGTAAGTTATTGGTTATAATTAATATGTAAATGTAAACTCTTTAAAATAATCTGTTGAATTTGAGGAGGTAGTAGGGAGGAAATAAAAATATTAACTCCTTTTTCAGTTTGGGAATGGCAGTTCATTTCTTCTCACAGAAATCTCATATAGACTCATTCCTGTAGTATATATGCTAGCATGCTTTTCTAAAAATGGGTCTGCCTTTGACAGATGTGGCCTTAGGCGTACAGAGGCTGTGACATTCATGGGCATAATGTATGAAAGCCTAAAATGCAGAGGATGCATCTTTCTGATTTTCTCAGAATAAAGTGATGGAATCACACTGACTTTGTAGGAGTACATGCAGCCTCCACAAGAAACCAAAATATTATTGTTTAGAGTTACAGGAATGGCCAAAAAATAATACTTTGCACATTTAAAGCATGGTCTATTCACAACATTGCACAAGCCTTAACTTCATCAATAAGATAGGTGATTTGACATGATGTCTTTTCCGCTACGTGGCTTTAGGTAAAAAAAAAAAAAATATACAGTATATACCAGTGAACAAAATAGTGTCAGAGGACAAAACACAGCAAAGTCTACACAGCCATGAGTGTTTCCATAACAAAAATATGCAGAGTAAAACACAGAAGACAAGATATGGCTGCAGTGGCACAGGCAAGTTCTGTTCCCTCCTGAACTTAATTTGTTTCAGTTAGGTTAACTGGGAATCTTTTTTTTTTTTTCATATTTTCCAGATAGTAATGGAATAATGGAGCACGTCTTTAACACTGTGATTATTGTAATCCCAGATACTTTTGAAATGGCAGCTTTGTAAAAAGAATCCACTAGCCCCACTCCAGTTCCTCTTATCCACCACCAATCTCTGCTCGGCTCCTGAAGAGCTAAGTTTCATAGTATGGATCTTCTCAGCACAAGCAAATTCTGGAATGCAACTGTCACCTGTCCGACACTTGTCCTGGATGGAAAGATGTTTGTTATTTTTTTACTGTGGTAAATTATTATTGTGCTGGCTAAGTGTTTTTTCTTGGCATTGATACATACTAATAAAGGTAATAAATGTTCAGATGTCCATGGCTGGCTGAAGTAGACTTCCAAGCATGTAAGACTTCATGGACTAGTGACTGAACTACAAAAAGAATCTGGAAGATGTTTCAAAGGCATAATAGATGTTGATAAAAGGCTTATGCCAGAAGATGTAAGTGGGAGTCCTGTCTTTGCTTTAGTAAGATAAGCGCAAGTCCTCACTGTGCAGAAAGGAGGCAAATTTATTAACCGAGCACAATGTTTTACAGAAAAAAAACCCCAAACCAAAAGAAAAGAAAAGAAAACAAAAACTTCCATCAACTTTCTTGGAAAATATGGAAGCAACCATTTTGAAAACAGGAGGCAAAATTATTTGGCAGATATAGCAGTCCAGAGAAGAATGAGAAGTGAGATTTAAAATCCCAGATAGGACTGTACTATAGATTTTGAGGTAACAAAAATCTCCCACAGGGGAGAGTGTCACTGGTAGAGCCATTAGGCTCACAGTGGGCTTACATCGCAAACACAAGGGGAGTGCCCAGAAAGTGCTCTGGTAGACAAAAGAGGCAACTAACGCAATTGGCAATGAACTGGGATTACAGAATCATAATGTTGCTGAGATTCAGACATGTTTTTCAAGCACAGTTTTCAGGATTCCATATTTTGGAGTGAATGATTTTCAGCAAAGAAATTGAGGAAAGCACAGTATATTTATTGAATATGGGTCCACTGGGGACTGCAATGAGTGGTGCTTACTGAAATGCATACGGCCAGCTTAACGTATTGCTGAAACAAACACCCAAGTCTTTCTTTGTAAGCTATGAAGACACATTTTGCACAGATTTTGTGTTATTTAAATAGTAGTGCAAAACTTAAATTTTTCATATCCTTACTTTCAGTTCAGTTTGCAATGGTTTTGTATTTTTCTGATATTAAAATTTTACCAATAATATAGGTTAATTGTTTTGGAATGAAGCACAATTTGTACTCCCTGTAACTCAGTATTTCAACAGTTACTTTTCTGGCTTCATGATTATATTCCTTTGACTTACTTACATGTAAAAACTGTCAATTCTGCCTATCCATTAACGTTGTCTTAAAGTTGTCTTTAGGTAACCTACTGACATGCAAACTCCAAAGCAATGCTGATGTATCCCATTTCTCTGCTATTGGGGTTTTAACTGCTCCTTTAAATAACCATGTTAAAATACCTGTGTATCGTTGCAAGACTGAAAAAATACATCCCATGAAGTTGCAAACAGCAAGTTTCAGGTAGAGATTTCATCTTCTATTTAAACTATAGCAGGCATCCAGTAACAATTGGCATTTTTTCAAAATACGAGTAGTATTGACAGTCTAAACAAAATAACACACTAAGCCACAGGTGTTATTTAGTCACTCCTGCCATAGAAAGTAAGGCAATCTACATTTAGTGAATGAAATTGTGGTCAAAAACTGAAAGGAATTTTTTAAACCAGAGGAGAGGAAATGGTATTTCTTAAATTAACATACATAATTGATGTGTGAAACTCACTTTCACAAGCAATAGCCAGGATGATACTCCAGCAAAGTGTTAGGTGGACAACTTGAGTGGCCACAGTTATGTTCTGTGAGAAGTTACATGCTGTACAGATAACTAATCAACAGGTAAAAGAAAAAAACTTTTCCTCTGCATTGGTAACTTCATCATGGGCCATTCTTGTGTGTAAGTGCATTTTCTTCTGTGTAAATAATGCTGGTCAGCCACAGGGTCAGGATGATCTTACCCAGGATATCAATTCCCATTCTTCTTTCTGTTGGATACATAATTCCCACAGAATGGAAATTGCATCTGGGACAGCACTAGTGTAAAATTTATTAGGATTGTGATTAAAGGTTTTGTATGAAAAAAAAAACCCAACAGTAGAGAAGTTATATTAATATAAAATACATAAACCAATTTGGTCCTCCAGTTGTAAAAATTTAGCATATTGTAAACTTAAGAATTTTACAGGACATCAATAATTTTAGAGTTTTAGGGCTACAGTGTTTTAAACCTCAGCAAATGTGGTTGAAACAAGGTTTCTTTAGGCTACTTTCAAGGCATGTTTTTTAATATGACTATTTGATAGATCAAATATTCCATTGAAATTTTAAAATGAAGCTTACTTTTTTTCTGTAAAAGCACTGTAAAAGCATAGAGCCCCTTCTTCTGTAAAATATGACATAAACTGTGCATCTATAGTACTTTTCTCTAAAATAAAATCCACTCTTTTTTGAGACAGAGGAAGACTCCTGCAAGCCTTTTGCATGTATCTTATTTTATTGTTGGAGGGTTTTTTTGGTCTGATTTTCACATAGCTCTTTTCTTTATGTCTTCCAGTATGTATTTTGCTCTCTCTCTCTGCATCTCAATGAAGCTCTTCTGCCTCTTTCTTCCACACACCTTTTGACTTTCCTACTCTTCTCATTCAAGTGCTGGCGGATGATCTTTCTCTTAAGTTAGTGAAGTATCTCTGAGTCTAGATCACTCGTGCCGTGAGGTTATATGGTATCTGTCACACCAGCCAACAATTCCAAATTGGTTTGCTACCTTTAATAAACAGCCTGCCGTAAGCACGTGAAAATCATGCCCTTCTTTATGTGAATAGGAAAACCTTTATATTGCTGGAATCATTATTTAAAGACTTTTCCAATTGTGACAAGAATCACAAGACCAAAACTACAGTGCATTTTATATATGCTTGATCATCATAGAAGCAGTAAAAGGTGAGACAAATTTACAACCCAGCATAGCATAAAACATCTCAAGATCACCTCGACATGTGCATATGCATTCTGAAACTACAGAATACGGAGATTTTAAAGATGGGCTAAATCATTTCAGCTCTTTTGTTATCTAAATAATGTAATGAATCGGTAGCAACATCACAAAAGGCTTTTCGTAACGTTCTGTTACAGTTCTCTGGAACCTTTAAAAATTCAGTTCCAGTAGAAAGATAGATAAAACTAAGCTTTATTAATCATGTCTGCCTATGCACAAATATGCACACTAATAGGACATTACTGCCATCTCATCGCTAGTTTTAAGATGTCATTTCTTGCTCTTTCTTAATGAGACTTAAATTCCAAAGTCATGTCTCAGAATAAACTGGGTTCATTTTATGACTGAAGAAACATTATTTTTGTTACTATATGTTTTCCATTCCCAAGAAGTAAACACTTCTTTTTTTCCCCCATCTGGGTTATCTGCATTATACGCGAAATAAAAAAACAAAGGAATGAAGAGCTTTAAATTTTCTGTGACTTTAAATTTTCTGTGACAACACAGGGAGTCCCTGTTTCTAAAAGTGTCTGCTGAGGGTCTCAGACCTCTAAGCCAGGAGACAGTCAAACACATACAGAGTGCAAACACCAGAAATCACAATCATCACCTGAACCAAGTCCTTTCTTAAGAGTCCCAAAGTCCTGCTTGGGTTTCATATTGCACTGACGTTTTGATGGGATGTTATAATTTTTATTTTTTTTTCTTTTTTCCCTGTCACATAATAGAAAAAAGTGAAGTAAGGTGTCTTTAACATTAAAAAAAAAATCTGCTAACCCTGTATTGCTTACATTCACTACCTTTTCTTGACCAAAATAGTTAATTTCATTTTGAAATGAATAATGAGAGACACTGTTTGCTCTGTGTCAAAAGGGTGGAAGAGTGTCAGAAACATGTTTAGCTGCAGAGACCAAGTCAGCCTCACTAGAAGCCAAGGACCGTTGAAGTTGCTATACAATTTTTCTTGAATGCAAGATGTCCTTCTAAAGCATTATCACTAACATGGTGAGAGATGGAGGAAGACAGTAACAGGTGTTGTACGAGCATTTACCTTCTTTCAACTGCTCTGGCTTAGTTTCTGGCTTTTAGTTTTGCTATATGCACAGGGATTAGACATTTTTTCTTAAAAACAAAAATACATTTTAAATACACACATATATATATTTTGAAATAAAAATATAAGATTCCAAAAATAAAGGAATCCAGAAATTAAAATTGACAGCATGTTTCTGTAATAATTCTGTAATCCATTACTATAGGACCATACTGGGATCATGACTAATACCTTCAGTGAAAATAACAGCAATAAGAAAATCAGTATGTTAAACACATTTAGTCTGAGCCTCTGTTTTAAGTGATTTTTTCCCCCGCTTCTATGCCACTATGCAGAATATAAACATAAGATCAGTGAGGGGAAAAAATAATGCTTGCCAAATTGAACACGGTGAATCAAGAGGGTACCGCAATGCTATCTGCAAACTTCTAATTAAAAGAAGGTGTTGAAAATGAAAGATGTTGAGTATGGAAGAGAGCTGAACTTGTTCCATTAAATACAGATGATCAGCTACAGTTTTCAGATGTAGTGCCACATGGTGAAGGCAGCTGCACCCCCTTACAGGGAAGATCCCTGAAATTTTCTTCACGGAAATTTTCTTTCGGAAATGCATTATTACAAACGGCCAGTGCGGGATGGACGGCACACGCGGTGCCATTGTGACGGCTTTCATCTCTAATGGCAATCGGGCCCTTGCGCTGTCTGTGTGACATTTTTAGTCCCGACTACTGATCATAACCCTTCCCTGCTCATGCCCTTGTCCTTTTGAGAGCAGGCATGGGACCAAATGAGTTTTTACTTCACCTTCCTTGCTCTATTCTAGGGAGGAGCGTTATCAGAATAAAAACATGACACTGTTTTAATAGTCCTGTGTAACCACTTCTTCGCTCCCTACGATACTGTAGGTTTTTATTTTTGGAAGATGGAAGGCAGAGTGCAACTTTCCTTTCATAGATTAAGGCAGTGACGAAATGCATCTTAGCAGTGCTGCTTTTTGCACTTTTTACTTTTCTGTTTGAGGCTTCTTGGTTGTGAACCTGCAGACCCAGGAATAACGTTATTCCAATTACTGGACTTTGCACCAAGACTTCTCTGTTGCTTCATGTTGTATCACATGACTGACTATTTTAATTGGTATTAATTAGTACAGAAATATTTTAAAAAGATTTTTCCATGGTATTCTGTGAGAAACTAATTTTCAAAATTGCACAGGAAGTGCTCCAGACAAAAAAATGTATTAAGTAATGATCAGATAAGGTTTTTATGAGGGCTTTTTCTTCAGGGTCAGTATCAGTGCAAAACACTGTTTTGCACAGAGGAAGTTAATGCAGGAGATTACTTTCAGACATTTGACTGTACTTTCACACAAGTGCTAATATATTCTGATTCAATATTTATGTTACACGTCTTGCCATCTTGTTATGTTACCTGTATTATGACCTATTGCTTATTATCTCACAAGACTAGGAGTTTTCAAAACAGATGTGTAGTTTGTTCTGGACTAGGATACCTGTATGAATACATATTTGCAAAGTACCAATACTAGCATTTGTGGTACTACCACTTCTGCTAAGGCAACAAAGACTACCTACCTTTTCACAGGTTGCACTGACATCAATGGAATAATCTTTTTTGCTAAAATATTTGTGGTTTCTTACTGCTGCTCTATTGCTCTGGTTCTATTCAGTTGCACAGAAATCAAAGATGGTGAAGACCTAATAGATCATCTAATGCTTTTCAATGTCACTGTTAGGATTGTTTCTTAAAATATATTCCTCAGTGTTTTCTCTTGCAAAGAACAGAAGTCCACTATTTCCCCTGGGAAACTTTTCAACAGTCTAATAGAATTCACCACTAGGAACACTTTTCTTTTGTTCAACTTACATTTTCCTTTTCTTTATTTCATTCAAATACTTCTATTTAATGATAATAATCTGACAATCATGCTGTATCGTCTTTCCTGATACATTCCCAAACACTTGAAACCCAATTCTGCAGTCATTACTAATGCACAATGTCCTACCAGTGATGAAAATTTAGCCTTCAAATATAACTCTGCAAGGTGGTGGGCACGTCCTGCAAAGCATTGCACGTGTCTCAAATTCAGTGCCTCCTGGTTAAATTTAAGCCTTTTGCCTTTATATTTGAACCTCTCCATCACATTGTCCTACCTTATCTGACCTAGACATTTGACCTGCTTCTGCCCTCTCTTTTCTACTAATGATGTTACCCCTGGTGCCCCTGCTGTCTGCTCCCCTCCTCGTTTGTGTAATTTTGTGTCCTCTTTTCCATTTGCATAGAGTATCTTCAGTGAACTGAGTTACAAAACACCCACCTTCTCCTTAGCATGAGCTGTGATTAAACTCCAGTTTTTGGCATTAAAACTAAAGCAATGTGGGTGATCTTTTTGAATGTTTGGAAGTATACATACTTTGCAAGTTATAAACGCTGAAATAACCAATCCTAAGGTAAAATTGCTTTTGCTAAGTAACTGCAGTTATTTAATTTTTGCCATGAGGTTTTTGTCTGTCTTCTCATTTTATCCTGTTCTGAAACTTGTGTTGACATTGCAGTAAAAGTAAACTTCTCTGGGAAAAGAAGATGTTTGCTTTGGAAGTACAATGGCTAACTTAAAAAAGAAATTATGCATTCTTAGCAGAAAAACAGCAGTAGCGTTAGTTTTATACTCAAATTCCAATTCTGCAAAAAACCCTGCAATTTTCAATAAGCTTTGTACTTCAACATCAAATGTAGCTTAGGCTTCAAGTAAATTAATAAATAGAAACTAATTATAGGAAGACTATTTTGAGTGGAGGAAACAGCAGGAATCCCCCTGTATGTGCAAATACTGCTCAGTTGAAAAAACAGGCACAAAGAATGATTTAGGATCCTGAAGCTTAGTGGTGACTAACCTGTTTGACACGAACTACAGAAGTATTTCCAATCAGTGTAGGCTAGGTTTAATCTGCAAATTAACAGTTATTTGCTCAGGTGTTATGGGTGCCTTGTTATAGGCTTTGTCAAAGCTGTTTGCTGGATAAGTATATGTGCTTATCTGTTCCTCTCTGTTGAAAGTATCCTCAGAGTTTTCAGGCTGATGTGCATATTGAATCTGAAGATGAGTCTGCTTTGCTGTGAGAGGTTATTTGAGGAAAGTAAGGCAAAAGAAGTATTGGTCGTGCAGCCAGTAATCCTGGGTTGAGTGAATAAGAAGAGGAGAAGTTCAGTCAAGAGCAACTTTGATTTATTGGTCAAAAAAACCCCACCTATTTTCCATGTTCTTTCTGATCATACATGGAAAGAAATCTGGGAAGAATATCTTTTCCTGGTTTTAGCCCTAGTTCTGTTGCTATCTTTCATTACCTTCTGCAGCTCCTTTGGGAACTGTCTTGGTTTTATTTTTTATTTGACCTGACATAAGTATCTCTCAATTTTACAAGAAGACATTTATTTGTTTCACTGATATCTAAATTTTCTTCTGCTACTTGCCTCAGGCCTGTGTTGTATTATCTCTGGACAGAGGCCTATGCACTCTTATGGGTTCCCCAGCCTGTGAGCAACATCTTTAAATTATCATCACTTAAGGGTTTGGCAAAAGAGTCCTCTATTATTAGAAAGGAAACCAATTTGTTTTACAGTTATTTATATACCCGAATTCTCCTGTGTCTTTAGACTATGAAACAAATGTTAACAAAATATACCAGTTTGTAATTTATTTGGTTAATTAAAAAAAACTTGTTTTGATATTTAATTATTTTTATGATCTTGTGCTTTGACATTTTTGCCAAATCCACCCACTCATAAATCAGCCTCCAGCAAAATAATGATTACTTGAAAATGAACGTGGTAGAATAGTGCAGCTTAGCACCTTTCTTACTTATCTTTCTCTTTTCTTTGAGCCTACAGAAAATGTATATCAAAACTTTCCTCTATAGAGTTAGTTTTAGGTGTGATGATATCCTTGTATACGGAATAATGAAAGCTCTCTTGCTGTAGTTCTCAGCTACCTTAACACCTTTCTACAAACCCTTAACTGAGAAGGTGAGATTGTATTTCTCCTTTTATCCCAAACTGCTCATACTTATTTTAAAACAGATTGTTGTTATTTCTTTGAAAAATGAGCATAGCCAAAAAGAGAGAGAATCCAGTGCACACACATACTCTCCGTTGCCAATTACATTGCCAGATAACAACCACATCTTTTTATTTTCTTCACATATGTTCTTGGCTGTGTTTCTTCACCTTCTAGATCCTTCTACTCAGCTACATGCAATCAACACCTTCTTATGGGAATGGGTCTATCCAGCATTCAGATCCTTTGCACAGGGGTTCATTGTCAGTCACTGAAGACATTCTCCTCCAGACCATTGCACGCACCACAGAAAGGGCCATTTTTTTACTCTATCTGATAAGACATTGATTGTTTTTTACCCTTCCCAAAGATTTGTGCGACTTAAACTTATTCTCATGAAATCAAAATATGAATTTTAAGCTTATAGTTCACCTAAGTACTGGATGAATAGGAATAACTCAGAGTACTATGTATATTCATACCAGATGGTGACTTTAATACAATTATTATGTTTTTTTTAACAAACGGAGTGATAGGAGCTGGATTTTGTTCTCAGCGAAGACTTATTTCTGGCAAAGTAGTGCAACTGACTGCTCTCTTGAATGTTTAATTTAATGCGCACTTATGCAGGAGCATGCCAGCTGCTAATGCATAAAAACAACCTCTGCTATCACCTCTCTCTTATCTCAGTCACTGGCATGGCCCAACTTTATTTAGTTTGTGAAATATGAGCGCTCTGTTTGACTACAGATAAATACACATCCCTGTACAATGGTACAGCTCTTTCCCTAGCCTAGTGGTTACAACTATTAAAATTTTATTCTGGTTTCCTTGGTAAAATCTGTGCTTTTACAGGAGCGACTGAGTATATTATAAACTTTTCCAATGCAGTCCTTTATTTTAATATTATTTGCAACTTGGCAATATTTTGCTACTGAAGTTTTCCGGTAGGGAACACAGAACTGATGACATTTTTAGTATCTTCCATCCTACATAGAAAAGATATAGTACTTCTCAAGGCTGTGATTTGATGACATTCTGTGGGAAGCCAAAGATAGCACAGCTTTTTTTTTTCCCCCTGCCAAATTGCATTGAAAATCTTACTTCAAACTTCTTGCCCGCTGTCACCCATGTTTTCAGAAATGATAAGCACTCATTCTTGCTGCTGAAATAAATGGAAGCACACAGAAGTTCTAGAAACCAGATTTTCAAGCATTAATATTTTAACCCCTGTTTTTTCCTTACAGCAATTATCTACGCTTCATATTATTTTGCTGTTAATATTACTGTAGAAATTATGGTAAAAAATAAGATCAGTCATATCACTAGGACTTGAGACTTTATTTTGAGGGGGTTTAAGATCACTTTTCTTGTGTTTTCGGAGTAAGTAGACAAGCGAGGTTGCAGAAAGTGGCACGGGTGCTTGAAGGGATTATTTGCATGAATGTTTGCAATGCCATCTTGAAAATGCATTTTGGAAAGTTGGAATGAAAAGGAGGGATATTTGATGCAGAGCCCAGGAGGAAGAACAATAATATTTAAAACGAGAGTCAGTGCTGATAACTTGATGGAATTGCTGGAAGGGGTTGTGTTGCTAATAAAAGCGGTACTCATGTGTCGCTTTTGGGCCAGGAAGGCATCTAATCACGCAGTTGTTGCCCACATCGCGCCGTGGTAGTGTGGCGGTGGAATAGCTGTCACATCAATAACGCCCGCGAGCATCACCTGGGAAGGGCGCATTCAGGAGCGTGCTTTGCGTCATGTCCTGGGCGTCATTAATCGCCTTGCGATGGGGCACTGGTCGTCAGCTGTGCAGAAGGAGGGCAGGTCAAAGATGCACCAAGCCAGAGCGTACGAGGGGGACCATTTCGAGCGGGCGCAGTGGGAGAGGATGCACGGTGTGTGACGGCCAGATCTCCTGGGTGACGGGGCTCGCGGGGAGCCGGGCTGTTGCAAGGCAGTGGAAATGTGAACTGGAGACAGGGAGCTCAGTGAGGGCCTGAGGCTGCTGTCAGAGCAAGAACGAGCTCCGAAGGGGGCTCCGTGTCTGCAGCAGCAGCAGCAGGGTGTTGACACGCAGGAGGATGCTGAAGGGGCCTTTGCCCTGGGGATGGAGACATCAGTCGTGTAACTCTCTCCTGAAGCCGCTGGCGTTGGAGTGCCCCTTGCTAAGCAGCCCGGGCAGGGCTGTTTTAAAGTCTTCACTGAAAGGGGAGAGTTGTTTCCTTTGGTATGGAAAATATCCTTTTTTTTTCAATCCATCTTAAAAATTACAAGCCTGCATTTCTAATAGTTGCAGTTCCAGCTTTTTTATCGTTTCTGTCTTGCTAGGATCTGTTATGTGGCACTTGTAGCTAGAATCGTTAATAAAAGATAGTCTTTTGTGGTGACCTTAATCAAGTTTTAAAAATTGTTTTCATATTTAGTCAAGAAGCTTTATAAATACTTATTTTAAAAAGCCTGACAATCTGTGGGAAAATATTGATTTTGACTGCACTGTGTTTTCAGAAGTTTGAAGTTGTAGTAAGAATTTGACTTTTCAAGAAATTGATTTTTATACTCCAAAGAAAAATTATTAGAAATCTAATTTTCTTCACTCAGTACATAGTAGGAGAATCACATATGCATGTGATAAAAAGTCATCAATCACTTAAGTGCTGCCAGTAAGTAGAATAAGTCTTTTTGTATGTGTCTGTCGTGGTTTAACCCCAGCCAGCTACTGAGCCCCAGGCAGCCGCTCGCTCACTCCCTCCGCCCCAGTGGGATGGGGGGAGAGAATCAGGAAAGTAAAAGTGAGAAAACTCGTGGGCTGAGATGAAGACAGTTTAATGGGGAAAGCAAAAGCTGCACACACAAGCAAAGCAAAACAAGGCATCCATTCCCCACTCCCCACGGGCAGGCAGGGGTTCAGCCATCCCCAGGACAGCCGGGCTCCAGCACGTGTAACGGTGACTGGGGAGACAAACACCATCACTCTGAACATCCCTCCCTTCTTTCTTCTTCTCCCCAGGTTTATACCCTGGGCACGATGCCGTATGGTCCGGAATACCCCTCTGGCCAGGCTGGGTCAGCTGTCCTGGCTGTGCCCCCCCAGCTCCCCGGGCACCCCCAGCCTGCTCGCCCGTGGGGTGGGGTGAGGAGCAGACAAGGCCTTGCCTTTGTGTCAGCGCTGCTCAGCAATAACGAAAACACCCCTGTGTTATCAACACTGTTTTCATCCCAAATGCAAAACACAGCCCCATACTGGCTACTGTGAAAAAAACTAACTCTATCCCAGCCAAAACCAGCAGTGTATCGTTCTCTCCTTTACATGGGAGAGAAGTTCTAGTATTTTGTAACATAGCATATTACCTAGCTGATGTATATGTATATGAATGTGTATACATATACACATTACATGTATGTATATAAACATATAAAATGTCAGCTTTGAAATTTCTTAACCATATTTATCTCCTGATCTACTGAATGCTCCCAATTTACTTCTCTCTCTCTCTTCTCCTCTTTTTATTTTTGTCAGAGAGAATGGACACAAATCAGCCTATTATCTTGGTTATATAGTTTAAGTCATCAGACTAAATTCTAGGAATAACATGCACATCAGTGGGAAAAAAACCCCAAACAGCTATAAGGGATTGAGACATAAACTCAGCTCTGTTCTTCTTGTGCATCAAAAATATGTCATTTTCCATTTTGCAAATACTTATACATGCAAGCATCCCCTTCAGGGTAGTTACGTGACTCACATGCATAACATTAAACACAGATATTGCAGCACTGAGGTCTTGCTCGTTGAATTCCACTTACAAGGCCTTTTAGTCACATCTGTGCGTCACTATGGGTAGCCCTTGCACAGGTGTAACCCCGTCACAGCTCAGCCTGAAGAAGCATTTACTCCACTGAGATAATAATTTATTTTCAGGGGTCAGGTACTGGAGCACGTTTGTGAGGACTGCAGTCAGAAAGTGCGCTGTGTTGATGCCTTGGGTTCGCGTGTCACGGGCTTGGTAGCGGTGGGGCCACAGGGGCGGCTTCTGCCAGAAGCTACCAGAAGCTTCCGCCATGGCCGCCAGAGCCAGCGCCAGCCGGCTCCGAGACGGACCCGCCGCCGGCCAAGGCCGAGCCCAGCGGCCACGAGGGCAGCGGCTCCGGGGAACGGGGCGAAGAAGGGAAAACAAACCGTGCGAGCGCGGCCGGGGAGAGGAGCGAGCCCGGGGCAGAGGAGCGGCCCTGCGGCCCCCGGCTCGGGGCAGGAGGGGCTCCGGGTGCCGGAGCAGAGGGTCCCCGGCAGCCCCGGGGGAAGCCCCTGGTGAAGCCGGCTGTGCCCCCGTGGCCACGGAGCCCCACGGGGGAGCAGATCCTCACCCGCCGGAGCAGGGGGATGCCCGAAGGAGGCCGTGACCCCGTGGGCAGCCCGCGCTGGGGCCGGCTCCTGGCAGGGCCTGTGGCCCCGTGGGGAGAGAGAGGAGCCCCGGCTGGAGCAGGTTTGCTGGCAGGACCTGGGACCCCGGGGGGGCCAGGCTGGAGCAGCCTGTTCCTGAAGGACGGCACCCGTGGGGGGACCCGGGCTGGAGCAGCTCGTGAAGAACTGTAGCCTGTGGGAGGACTCACGTTGGAGAAGCCCGTGGAGGACTGTCTCCTGTGGGAGGGTCCCACACCAGAGTGGGGCAGAGGGTGGAGAGGAAGGAGCAGCAGAGACCAGGTGTGATGAGCTGCCTGCAGCCCCCATTCCCTGTCACCCTGCACCGCGTGGGTGGATGAGGGAGAGAAAATCAGGATTACAGTAAGCTGCGGAAGAAGGGCAGGGTGGGGGGAAGTGTTTTTAGAGATTTGGTTTCATTTCTCAGGACCCTGCTCTGATTTTGAGTGGCGATACGTTGAAGCGTTTCCCCAAGCTGAGCCTGTGCTGCCCGTGACGGGCCCTGGTGACTGGTCTCTCCTGCCCTTATCTCGACCCATAACCTTCTCACTGCACTGTCCCTCCCTGCCCCGCTGAGCAGCGCAGTGACAGAGCGGTCTGGTGGGCGCCTGGCCGCTAGCCGACGGCAGCCCACCACAGTAGACTGATGTATTGATAGGTATGACCTAAGAAGGATAAACATCACAAAATAACAGAATAGCATCTTTGTGATTTAACCTGTATTTCCGAGCTGTTTTCCACAGCTAGTTAATTTGGGATGCGCCTGTTGAATTGTCCTTTGTTTTTCAACATAAAGTATAGCTGGATGTTTCCCATTTTGAGTGAGAGATGATAAAGAAAGCGATCTTATTTTTTTGTTATTATTTGCAATGACAGTACTGGGCAACCGAGTGAAATGGAGAAAACATCTTTATTTTTTTTTTTTTAATGGCTTGTTATGCAACCAGAGCTGAAATGTTTTGTCTTTTAATTGATTTCAAAGCTCCCTGTACTGTAAGAACTTTGGCTCCAACAGTGGTAGGTTGCTGTGTTCCTGTACTGAAATGAGTGGGGGCTTCTGCGTGGGTTTGCTTCCCTGCCCCTGTGCTAATGTCTGCTGGCTCAGGGCCTAACGCACATGCTTAACTTCATGTGCATTAGTCATGCCATTGAACTCAAATGGAGGAGGTGACCTTATGAAATAGCTACATCAGGAATGTACAATACATTATTCCAACGGCAGTTCTACAAACACAGGCAACAAACATGTTTTGCAATGCAACCGGATGCAACCTGAAAGGCAGGGCCAATGGGTGAGAAACTTTAATACAGAGATGAATTAGTGTGGTGAAGGATTAGCAGCTGCTAAATGTGTAATGCAGTTTTTGGTTGTGATTAATTTTTTAAGGTTTAAAAAAAGCCGACAATGAGTATGTTCTTAAAATGATTAGCAAAGCACTTCCGAGAAATGTTTTCTACAAAAATATACTTTTCTATTTTATATACTTACATATATTTAAAATTCAAAACAAATTTACTTAGCTTCAAGAATGACAATATCTAGAGGATATAGATAGCGGATGTCTTTGCCTATATTGCATGTACATATCTTTGAAATGTGAAAAAAGGTACTTTAGCTGGGTTCATTGAATGTCTTGAGATTATGAATGGTAGTTTCTTGAAGTTATAAATGGTAAATGTCTTTACATCTCTTTTTTGTTCAGACAGTCTGAACTTTGTTGCAACTTCAGAATTGCAACTTGTGCTAACCGTAGTCATAACATAACTCAGCACTGCTTGTATCAGAAGTATATTTTTTACCCAGTCATATGAGGCATACAATTATTATGTTAAGACAATATTCACGTGTAATGTTACGTGTCCTGATAATTTTTTCTAATGAATACTGGAAAAGATGTGGTCTCTTATCTAATTTAGACTAATCCAAACTCTAAAAAGAATATTTCTCAACCCTAAATTTTCCTGCATATTTTCATCTCTGTAGTATGTCTTTCTAATGCTCAACACTGGGCCACAGTTAACAGTGATATGTTTGATTCTGTGTGTGCTGATTCAGTAGATGTGAATGGAGCTAATCTAGCTAACCTGAGCAGTTTTACAGAAATTACCTCAGAAAAGGGAAAATTAGAAGTGCAGGAGGAAAAAGGGCACTGTTGCATCTACAAAGCAGGGAAGAACAGTCTATCCTACATAAACATATGATTCCATGCTTTCCT
The DNA here is from genome assembly GCF_964289735.1 of Phaethon aethereus. Taxonomy (NCBI): domain Eukaryota; kingdom Metazoa; phylum Chordata; class Aves; order Phaethontiformes; family Phaethontidae; genus Phaethon; species Phaethon aethereus. The sequence continues at coordinate 85,594,718 of NC_138577.1, read as the reverse complement.
GTGTTAAAAATGCTGCAATGGACAAAAAGCATCAAGTGCTTTCCTGTATAAAATTGCTACTCACATACAAATCTGTCTCTGGTACACCAAAAGTATAGACATTGATTATCCTTAGCTCTCCTATATCAAATTTTCAGTTTGCTTCTCAAACTTCCTGACAGAGGAAGGTATCATTCTTACTTTCCAGATGAGGAAGTTTAAGTATGTGATTTTTCTAAATTACAGAGAAACCAAAACTTTGTCTAGGAGTAGAGTATGTCTACCTGAGTTCATGAGACCCTATATAAAGACTTGCATCATATCCAAGTATTTTGCATTGAATCACCAAAGCTAGTTTGTAGGTGCATTTCAGTAGCCTGCTTCCTTCTTTTATTTACCTGGTGTGCTTTGGAATATGTCTTGATGCAATTCTGCTTTATATGTGTGGGATGGACACAGTCAGATTTGGAAAGACCTTTTGGTGCCAACAGATATCCATGGTACTGGAAGTTGGGTACCCACATGCCTGAACCAAAGTCTCCATCCCTTTTTCCTAGTTCTTCAGTGGCTACCTGCAAGGCTACTGGTATTTTAGGTCTAGTACTAAAAGCAGACAAGACTTGGGTAGGTCTTTGGATACTTATCCTTGTGATAGTGGAACTAAATATTGTGCCAGTGGCTTGATCTGCCCTGTCCTGGCTGCCTGAAGGCATGAGTCAGCCACCATCCTATGTATGATGTTCTCTGGTGATGGAGCAATGAGACTATTTCAGATAAAAATCAGGCTGCAAACTATCACCCTGGCCATGGAAATGATCAAGAAGGTCCGAGCTCAGTTATGAACTCAAGACACAATGGGACAGTTTCAGTGTAGCCCAGTGTCATGGTTTAGCCCAGCCGGCAGCTAAGCCCCACACAGCCACTCATTCTGTCCCCCATGGTGGGATGGGGGAAAGAATCGGGAGAGTAAAAGTGAGAAAACTCATTGTTTGAGATAAAGACAGTTCAATAGGGAAAGCAAAAGCCGCACACACAGAAGCAAAGCAAAACAAGGAATCCATTCCCCATTCCCCATGGGCAGGCAGGGGTTCAGCCATCTCCAGGACAGCAGGGCTCCATCACACGTAATGGTTACTTGGGAAGACAGACGCCATCACTCCAAACGTCCTTCCACCCCTTCCTTCCTCTTTGTCCCAGCTTTATATACCGAGCATGACGCCGTATGGTCTGGAATACCCCTCTGGCCAGGCTGGGTCAGCTGTCCTGGCTGTGCCCCCCGCCAGCTCCCCGTGCACACCCAGCCTTCTTGCTAGCAGGCCAGCATGAGAAGCTGGACTGTCCCTGACTGCTCAGCAACAACTCAAAACATCAGGACGTTATCAACATTTTCTCATCCCAAATCCAAAACACAACCTCACACTAGCTTCTGTGAAGAAAATTAACTCTGTCCTGGCTGAAACCAGGACACTCTGAATATCTAGGTTGCTTGTATCGGTCACTCAAAAAAGTTTATTCTGGTCTCTTTGGTTAGATATGGATAATTTGGGGCTTCAGCTGGTAAAATGTTACCAAGCCCTGTACAAAAACCAGGAGCTAAACAGATGCTGCTCAGTCCTGCAAAATTATCTTATAAATTACTCATGCTCTAAACTGGTTTTATGCCCAGCAAATATATTTCTAAAACATCCATAATAGCAATACCTATTACACAATGCCTTAAAATAGTACTTTGCAGTACTTTTATATATAATCTATATATAAAATATATACTATACATATTTATACATAGTATATATATTAAATAGTATTTTTAAAATAATACTTAAAATAGTACTTAAAATAATACTTTGAAGCAATAAGCCTCACAGTCACTGTGGCAAAAAGCAAATTATCTTTTTACTCCCTTTTCACAGGCATAGAGGTATACACAGAGGTAAAGAGTTTACTCGAGGTCAAGTACAAGATATTATCACAACTGGGGTTAAAACTGGGGTTTTTCCAGTGCTGTTTATATATGTAGGGTGCTTGATATTGCTACTTCATTAGTCCTTTTACTCCAATATACATTTGTTATGACAAGAATGTTAAAGAGCAAAATATTCAAAATGTTATTGTGTAATTATTTCTGTATCATCCTACCCATAAAATGAATGATTCATCTTCTCTCGGTAGGTGAGTGCACATGTGCATCAGTGTATTGCTCATAGAATCAAAGAGAAGAGGTTTTGTCCTCTAAAGTTTTATTTAAAGTAGAAAAATGAGCACACTTTACAGCAAATATATTTTTCTAATGCACTTAATAATTCTATGTTTCAGAGCAGTGTATGGCTAGTGACCTATCTTCCCAAGGAGAATGGCTGAGATATCTGCTTGGAATTATTCCTGGAATTAGACCAGCATGAGGTCTCCTCTACCAATCTGAGGTAATACCGCTGAAAGGCAAGAAATCCAAAGTGATGTATGTCCAGCTGACTGTGCATTGACAATGTCAACCCTGGCAAAAGTTCCACATGCCTGGAGCAAAAAAAAAAAAAAAAAAAAAAAAAAAGCCAGGAGAATGGGTAAAGGATTCATCATTGCTCTATGAGTCATGGTAAATACAAAGTCCTTTCCGAGCGATATTTAGCCAGTGGAGCCAAAAGCTTCTCTAGGTGAGGGGCAGGTTTTATTAACAGTGATAGCCCAGACTCCTGCCACACTGAAGCACCTTCCTGAAGATTAACTAACTAGTTATTTACCCAACAATACACAGCGTAATGCAAATACAAGAGCGTTGTCATTTTTTGTTGATTGGTAGAGCCTTTACAACCTTAGAGACTCCACTAGAGGAAAATCAGACAATTTAAAATGAGAATGTGGGCAGTTAATGTTATATGTTTTGATACTGCTCAGGCCTAAGCCTCCTGCTAGAAAAAACACTCAAATTCTGCTTTCCTTTAACCTGGTGCACACCAGAAGAGGTTTTGGCTGCAATCATTTTGTATCAGGGTGGGCCTGACATAAAGTGAGGGCAGAATCAGCTCTGCTGGGATGTACACACATAAGTAAGGCAAGTATGATTTGCTGAGCGAGATGCACGAAAACTAATTTGCTTGCAGTGAAATGATCTTTTGAGATGTTTTCTTTGAATGGTTGTAGCTAAAAAGCAGTAGAAAATAAGCCCAGGTCTAAGGTATATCTGTTCATTCTGCTCCCTTGAGGTTATATAAATTATGTATGCCCTCTTCACTTCAGAAAACAGTCTGGTATTGGAAAGATGTTAATTATTATGTAATAACTTTCACTAATTTTTTCTCCCTTTAGAGTATTAAATATGTTGTGTTGACAATAGTAAGGGGTAATGAATGGTTGTTAAGATGTCTGTAATACAAAACGAAATACTCCCTGCTTCTTGCTTCAGCAAGACAAAGTCAGTATGATTTTTATGGTATTATAGGTACATTATGCTTCTGCTACCTTTTTTGGGAGGAGGAATAACCTTCAAACATTTCTGCTGGTTACGCAACCTGCAAAACTTGCATCACAGCACTCAAACTATTACCAGATAACATGTTAATATATCCCTAACCATATTGCAAACAATGTGCAAATCCTTCATGTTGAGAAATCCCATCTACTTCAAAGGTTTGACCTGATTTCAGTGGGAGCTCTGTAAACAGGAGGTTGAAAATCTAGGTTCTTAGTAATAAAGAAATCCTGACTCCAAAAATACAGATGACAACAATCAAACACATTTTAAAAAAAAGCCTGAACAAAAATGTTTTTCACAAGGTTGTCAGGTATTTCTTTCAGTTATCAAAACTTATGTATATACAAGTTAATAAATGTCTTATGTAGTAGAACACCCTTGTGGGATGTATAGGTGTCGTAACATCTCTTAAAGACAAATGCTGCCTCATTTCCTAATAATTGTCTCAATTGCATACTTGCTGACAAGTCAAAATATGTCACAATACAAATACACAGTTCTCACTAAGAGGAATGATGCACATAATTATGTAGGTATTTATATACATATATATGCACAACCCCCTCTAATTTCTGTTGGTCTCTAATTCTAGAAGTAACTGAAATGCTTATGTAGTTTTGAGGTGTTTTCTTAAAATGTACGTTATCCTGTAACGTGAATGCCCTGTCAATTTCTTACTTAATTTAAATAATATTTTATTAATTTAAAATGCAACAAAATGATTAGTATTTTCATCATTTTTAATTGTAGCACCACTCTGTGAAAGCATTAATGAGATCTCAGTCTGATTTTGATGTTGTTACTCACCTTGGTCTTTTCTTAGATATAAGTAGCTCAGCTGTTGGTCTTTTCTGGTACAAGCTAAAAACAATGGAAGCAGTATCGTATATAGAACATGGTAAAAGACAGCCTCCTATAAAAAATTTAGCCTCTTGGAAAGTAGTGAATACCTTAATTTAAGAACAGGGTACGCACAGGCATCCGAATTACCTTGCAGTGCTATGCAACTCTTCATCAGGAAAGCTTTGATGAAGCTTCATCTAAATGCAGATATGGTCCCATCTTAACTGTTGAGGATACAGCAAGAATCACCAAGCTAACCAACAGCATCTAGGTTGTCTTATCCGCGCAAAAGAGTTTGGATAGGATAAATTTTGTGTTCAGCTGAGATGAATTGCATCAGTAAGGTGGCTGGAGTTGAGGATCTGTTCATCTTCTGAAGAACAGAGATTTTTTTGTATAACAGCAACAGGTATTTTTTCTGCTTTTTAGAAAGGAGAAATAAATTATTTAAAAATACATAAAATAATTTAAAAGTATTAATTATATGAAATATTTTGTAACATATATAAATAAATATATTAAAAATTAATAAAATAAATATAAAATAAAATAAAAAATTTAAAAATACCTACACCAAACTTTTTTTCTTTCTGGACTTTGGATCAGGCCCAGCCAGCATGGGTTCATGAAAGGCAGGTCCTGCTTGACCAACCTGATCTCCTTCTATGACCAGGTGACCCGCCTAGTGGATGAGGGAAAGGCAGTGGACGTTGTCTACCTGGACTTTAGTAAAGCCTTTGACAGCGTCTCCCACAGCATTCTCCTGGAGAAACTGGCGGCTCGTGGCTTAGACGGGTTTACTCTTCGCTGGGTGAGGAACTGGCTGGATGGCCGAGCCCAGAGAGTTGTGGTGAATGGCGTTAAATCCGGCTGGCGGCCGGTCACGAGTGGTGTTCCCCAGGGCTCGGTTCTGGGACCAGTCTTGTTCAATATCTTTATAGATGATCTGGATGAGGGAATTGAGTGCTCCCTCAGTAAGTTTGCAGATGACACCAAGCTGAGTGGGAGTGTTGATCTGCTGGAGGGTAGGAGGGCTCTGCAGAGGGATCTGGACAGGCTGGATCGATGGGCAGAGGCCAACTGTATGAGGTTTAATAAGGCCAAGTGCAGGGACCTGCACTTTGGCCACAACAACCCCATGCAATGCTACAGGCTTGGGGAGGAGTGGCTGGAGAGCAGCCCGGCGGAAAGGGACCTGGGGGTGCTGGTTGACACCCGGCTGAATATGAGCCGGCAGTGTGCCCAGGTGGCCAAGAAGGCCAACAGCGTCCTGGCCTGTATCAGGAATAGTGTGGCCAGCAGGAGTAGGGAAGTGATTGTGCCCCTGTACTCGGCACTGGTGAGGCCGCACCTTGAATACTGTGTTCAGTTTTGGGCCCCTCACTACAAGAAGGATGTTGAGGTGCTGGAGCGTGTCCAGAGAAGGGCAACGAAGCTGGGAGCACATGTCTTATGAGGAGCGGCTGAGGGAACTGGGGTTGTTTAGTCTGGAGAAGAGGAGGCTGAGGGGAGACCTTATCGCTCTCTACAACTACCTGAAAGGGGGTTGTGGCGATGAGGGTGTTGGTCTCTTCTCCCAAGTAACTAGTGATAGGACAAGAGGAAATGGCCTCAAGTTGCGCCAGGGGAGGTTTAGGTTGGATATTAGGAAAAATTTCTTCACTGAGAGGGTGGTCAGGCATTGGAACAGGCTGCCCAGGGAGGTGGTGGAGTCGCCATCCCTGGAAGTGTTCAAAAAACGTGTGGATGTGGCGCTTCAGGACATGGTTTAGGGGACATGGTGGTTCTGGATTAATGGTTGGACTTGATGATCTTAAAGGTCCTTTCCAACCTAGTGATTCTGTGATTCTGTAATGAATCTTGAATATTTCTTTGCAAGTTGGGCAGGAGTGAAGATTGAGTGCCCTCACTCAGGAACTGCCCAGTCCTGGTGGTGGGGGCTAATTCTGACCTTCTCTATGGAGATAAGACCTAGAGGCAGCCAGTAATAAGGACAGGCACAAGAATTTAGGTGGAATTTAGGCTGTCTGGATTCAGGCCAGCTTAATCTATGTAATTCATTTATTCTGACATCTCTTATGGCCCTGCCAAATAGGTCAGACTCAGGCACATGTGCGGAGAGCTGAAACAAATGTCCCAAATAAGGCTACTTTTTTTGAAAAGTAAGGGTCCTGAGCAAAGCTCTGTCAACAGAATCTTCCACTCTCCTGCCACCACCACTAGAACCTACCACTTGCTGCTTTTAAGCTTTATGAAACAAAATGGCCCTGTGGTGAGATGACCCCTCCTGTGCTGAAAGGGGTAGGTTTTAGTAACCAAGATAAAAGCAAATGGTAAAATACGTATTAGCAGCAACCCCAAATCACTTCTCTCCCTACTGTTTCACATCATAAACGCGGTACAGTTTTAATTAATGGATCAGTTGTTAATGGTGTTACCTTCTAGAGTCTACATGTTACTTGAACAGGCACTCCTTTTGTCATCATATTACAGGAAAATCATGTTGTGCGTTGGAGTATATATGGCAAATATAAAAAGGCAAGCCCTTCTCCTTGCATGAAAACGTTGGAAAGTTGTAAGTTAAGGAGTTCTGTTGTACGTCAATATGCCAAAAGTTTCACTAGAAGAGAATTGTGCAGTCGAGCTTTTGAAAGTTTGGAAGTATAAGAATTAAAGCTTCCTTTGAAGCCATTCTGATATTGTCACATACTGTTTTTTTCACTTATTCAATCAGCAGAGTTTGAAAGTAAGATCTTCAAAGCCATAGCTCAGGTTCCTTTCATTTGAGCCAACAGAGTAACCAATAACTGCGGTCAGACACTTTCCTGTACGTGGGCAACTCTCAGAGGGGGAGATGGCATATACTTTGCCACCAAGTTATGCAGCAGAGACAGCAGCAAAATACAGGGTAGGGGGGCTGCTGGGCTCTGTGTCAGAGCTGGAGTGGGCTTGGTAGCCCTGGAGACCTACAAGTATTGTAACCCTATGGGAATTTTATTTGTAAAGTGGGTATTTGTTGGGTACCTGTGAAGGGAATATCATACTGAGAAGTAAGGGCTATAAACTGAGAGGAATTCTTCTGAGCACAGTGGCAACAAAATGAGAACAGACCTTTTGCTTTCTGGATCCCACCTAAGTGTGCTTTCCTTTCGTAAATCAACTTTTTAAAGCTTGTGTTGTTAGAAGCTATATATAACTCCCTTTGTCACAGTGGGAGTGCTATAAAAATATATATGTATGTATGGAAATATAACTAGGAGGCAACAAAATATGGTGCATTTTAAAGCATGGGGCAGCTGTTTTCAGGATTAGCTCATTCTCTGTATTAAAATCTTTTAATCAAATAGTTAAAAAATTTGTGTTGCTTATATATCCTGTTCAAGATACGGTGTAAAGCTAAAACCATAGGAAAGTCATTGAAGGATGTTTACTAATTCCAAATCCATTTAGTGTCCCGAGTATCATGGCACCATGTTTTTTGTTGGTAGCTCAGTCATGATCAATTTGAACTTCTGAAAAGTTAAGATGGAAGTGTTAAAGGCCCAGTCTGAATCCAGGCTAATATCAGGCTGCCATTTATGCATCCCTGTAGGGAAACAGCAGCATTTTGTGAATAAATATACCCACTCCTGATGTTAAATGCTAGCATCTACGTGATACAAAACCAATATAGCTTTTATACAGTGTTTTTTCTAATCCATTGTGCAGTACAAATTGATTTCTTTGAAAATTTAAGAAATAGAGAAAATGAATTTATTTCGTTATGACAGTAATGTGATAATGTATGCATCTGGGTGAATATTTGTACTTTTATAAAGAAAGATCAGAAAGATCAGTTTCTGACAGCTGAAACGTAAACACTGCTTCCATCCACTATCACCAAGAACATAAGGTAGGATGAAAGCTACTGCAAGGTTGAGTCTCCCAAAACTAGCAGCAACAGTCCAAGAGCAAGTCAGTCAGTCCACGTAGAGAGTCTACCCGATGAATAAACCAAAACCAACCCAAACGTATTTATCTCCCTGTTTGCAAGCTGCTGAAAACTTCAGAGGTGACTTCCAGTGCCTACAGCTGTTACCCTCCTTCTGCATTAGAGGCTGGTGAACACCTCGCATCATTGTCAAGAAACGTTTGTTCATATTTTTGAGTGATTCACTGTAATTGTTTCCGCTCTTTTGTGTATGATTCTATGAAAGTAGTTTACTGTAGGAAGCAGTCGCTGTAAACAGAAAATTTTAAACAAATATTGCCAAACATTCACAATATGAAAGCTTTTCATTCCTAGTTAGGAGTGTTAAAAGCCTCACTCCAAAAGTAGCATTAGCCCAGTCAGAGACAGGAATTGTCTGTTACTTACAGAGCCAAATAAGGCTGTTGATTTAGAAATATTTATTTTAGAAATAATTATTACTGTTACTTATTGAGTAACTAAAGAATATATCAAAAGTAACATAAGACAATTTGCAAAGATATTATGTTTATAAGATATACATATATAATTTTATTGTCTGTTATTTATACTTTACACCTTTGCACTCTGGACTGTATAAACTCTACTAACTTCTCTAGCCCCATTCAAATCCCTGCAAGGAATGGTGACACTGTCTTGGGCACAACCCTTTATCTGTTATCCCTGTAACTCACTGTTTGTTATGTAGTATCACTACCCAGTTTGTTAAGCGTTATACACACATGCAATATTTCCCAAATGGGTGAAGCCCCAAACAGGTGTATTTTTACAGACTATGTTTTTTCCTCTGTTTCTATGTTCCCACACCTGACAGTCTTCTAGGAAACTCTTCATAATTGCATGTCTACTGGAAGGGGCAACTGCTTTCCCTATCTCATAACTTTGTGGTAGGGGTGAGCATAGGAAAGCAAGGTGTAAGAAAGGGTTACCTTTAGGCCTGTTTTCTTCATCTCTGGTTTATTTTCAAAATGGTCAGCCTGGAAGAGTCCATAATAGCCACGTTTTCTTTAAAAATCTTCCTCAGCTGGCTGATTTCTGTCAGCTTCATAAGTGTCTACAGAGGGAAACCACCCTGTCGATACCGCTCCTAGGAGCTTGGTCTTTCTAAACTTGCAGATGTGCCATCCTGGACAGTGCATTTGTGTGGAATAGTACCCTGCAAAAGGCTGCATAAGTTAAATGTTTTGTGATGGAACATGGGTTGATCCTTGAAACTCTGGAGCATGTCTCTTTCAACACCTAGGAGTGGGATGTTCACTGCTGGAAAGCTTGTACGATGGACTGGGGTCTTCAGCCTCCAAGAGCAATGCCAAGGCACCTCGTGGCTTTACCGTGGTTTTTTGTAACAAGGGTTTTCCTTAAGAAGGCAGTTGAGGTTAAGGGACATGTATCCCTCACAGGATGAAGATGAGCAAGCATCACAATATTTAAATTATTGTATCGTGTCTAGGGTCTTCTCTGGTTATTTACATATTCACCAATCTGACTTTATTCAGTTGGAAACCCACTCCTGCATCCTCTGGCCATAACACATCAGTTTGAGCTTATTTCTCCTACATAGGAAAAATGTCTAAGGTGAGATCTAGAAGGGATTTTTAGGCACCTCAGACTGAAGCTCTGTAAAAATAGTGTTTTATGGTAGGATGAGAAGCCTGCCTAGACTTCCGAGGCAGAGACCAGAGCCTTCGAAGCAGGTCATGTTGAGGGTCACCTCTTGGTTTGGGCTCATATGAGGCAGCCAACAGGAAGTTGCTCCTGACTTCTGCAGAGGAGGACAGTCTGTTGACTCCCTGTTCAGTGTGGAGTTTTCTGTGGACAGCCACTCTGCCAACAGCACAAACGGCAAGGCAGAAAGGTAGCATAATAATACGCATGCCAAGACAAAGCCTTTGGGAGTACATTTTGTAAATATCCTTTATCACCTCTGTGAAACTATTGCATGGAGAACAAGGTTTTGGTTTGTGAGAGACAGCACATGGGGCATTGGCACAGAAGTGTGTGCAGAGCTCACTGAGGGTTTGGCAGATTGCATGGTACTTGGACAACTCTGAGCCCCCACGTGCGTATTCCTAGACTGTCTTCCAGTTTTTATGGACTATGCCCCATACAAAATAAATGCTATAAGAATAGAAACAACTACTACTTCGCACATGTGAAAGACGACATGATTAATCAGTACAAAAGATATTTGGAACAAAGTGAAAGAAACAATTAAAAGCACCACACAGCTCATTATTTTATTTAAAAGCATGCACTGAATATAGCTGTCAGAATCGAGTAATTGTGGCAGCTCCCAGGAAGGCACAGACAAATTCCTACAGGTAATGGTAAGGATGTTTCGTCCCTTGAATTATGGAGCTATTTTATTTATGCTGCATCTTATAGATGAGGTGTAACCAATTCTTCTGCTGGCAGATGCTCTGAAACAAGGTGATGAGGAGAGCATTGTGTTTTTTAAGACTAACATGAAAACACGCTTCTTTGAGAAAGAAAATACTTTTTTGTCTTCTGGTTTCTAGCAGGAAGGTAATGATGGTGATATTGTAACAATTTAGCACTGCTAGAATCATTCGTGTTTAGAAAGAAGTTTAATGACATTGTATTTGATTAATTCCATTATTTCCGCAGGAGCTTAGAAATTAAAGAAATGGTTAATCTCCCCATGTAGGAATCTCATAGAAGGGGAAGTACTTGGTATCATGCAAGGTAAAGCTCAAGCAGTCAAATTATTCCTTCCTTTTACATCCTAAAATTCTACAGAAAAGAAAGGCACTTTTTTTTTTAATGAGTTCATGGTTCTCTCAAGTTGTGTTCTTGTTGCAGCCAGTGGGAGTTTACCTTTCCCTTTCAAGGGGATGACGTTAAACCCTCTATCAGCTACTTTTGGACAGAAACCAAGGAACTGATTCTGAAAACTTCTTTCTGGTTGGCAGATCTGCTGAAATCAGTGGGTAAAGCTGAATGAATCAGCCTCAAATTTCCATAACATCAAAATACACTTGGTACAGTATAAGAACAACCAGAAAGTAATAAGACACTTAAGGGGATCCAGTCTCTTTGTTTTAGATGCGAGGCAAGCAGGAACCCTTGGAAGCGAAGGCTGGCTGTCCATGTGGAGCTTTATCTGCCAAATTCAGTATTTTATAATATCACCTTAACAAGATACATACAGATGTATAGCAGATATCTCACTTGTTATAAATAATCAGGTACTTCTTAATTGTTACCTACTGCTAGTATGTTTCCTTAAACTGTTATTGACAGAAAATCTGAAAGTATTATTAAAGCAAAAGATTTTTGGAGGCAGTTTAGACTTTTCATTTTCTTAATAACAAAATCTGTTAGCATTTCATAAGCAAGAACATACATGTGATTTAATGTTGAATTATACTGATAAATCAAATGGTAATATCAGATGGCTGGAACAATTTTAAAGAAAAGAAAAGGTTATCTCTGTATATAGGTTTTGCTTTGTCACTGTGCTGTACTCTATATCAGAAGAACAAAGGCTATATGCATAATAAGGCCATGCAAATGAGGTGGAATCAGCAAAAGTATGATGGGGGAGGGGAAGATGTAAAATATGGCTATCAGTATAATGACCAAGGAGTGGAGAATTTAAATGTTTAATGCTTGCACATTCCAGTTCATTTTTCTGTCATATTTTTGAATGTGGAGACTGAGGTTCTTGAAAGACCAGAATGAAAAGATCTCTGATTTGGGCCAAAAGGATTAATAACATTATTTAACAGGCTGTCCAGATATATATTCCCAGCCTACAGCTATTTACTTTTCTTTTTTAAGATGGAAGAAGCATGGTAATAATTAGCGGGGATAATGGAGGAGAAGGAGAAACCCCACTATTTGTGTTTTCAGTGAGGTGATTTTTTCCTTGCCCTGCTGCACTGTCTGGATACCAGCTCCCCATCTCAGCCATGATGGAAACTCAGAGTACAATAGAAGCACAGCAACAATATGAATTACAAATACATGTATATCTTACTGCACGGCCTTTCCCTCCCCCTCCTTTAAATGAATGTAGTCTAAAAATATCCTCCACTCTAAATTGCTTTACTACTGAAGCAACATCTTGGAAAAACACTATGGTTACTTACAGAAGAAAACAAAACCTCAAAGCCCAGACAGAATAATGTTAATGTGAATTGTTTTGCATCTGACTGCAAATTAACTATCTTTTTGAAAGATATTATTCTCTTTTAATAACGTGTAGTGCACGCCCACATTAAGAGCAATTCTGTTTTACTTAGGGTGAATTTATGAGGAATATGTTGTTGCTTCAAATAAAAAAAGGGGAAAAATGTAGGTGCTACACATGATAAGTACATGTTGTAGTTTTTTTTATAGTTGTAGCCTGCTAAAAGCAATTTATATCAGCTTTTGGAAGAATATTAATTGTCAATTATTTGTTCACAAGTGGATCTTGAGGAAAAAAAAAGTGGGGGAAAAATATACCAAAATAGTAAATGGAATGCATATTAAAACAATTTTTTAATTTCAGAGATTGATTTAGCAAATTTACTTACAAGAAATTACTCGCATGAGTAATCCACTCCGTGGTAAATCCACCTGGTTTACCCAGGTAAGTGTAGTTACTTGTGCACAAGAACTTGCAGAATCAAGCCCTTGTCTGTCAGTATTTAGAAAATAAAGCATTGATGAAATGTACGATATCCTTCTGTTTATAAGATGGAAATGCCCATTTGGCAATTGTAAAATATGCTAATGACAGTCTTTCTTAAAGAAGTGAAAATTAGCTAAGTATAAATGACTTCCTTTGAACTAGTTATATCCTTTCTTTACTTTCTACCTAAAGAAAAACTGAGTAACTCTTTCTTTGGCATTTTAACTCTTTTGTGAAAAATCTTAAAACCGCCAATGTCAGAATGTGGGGCTTAATCAACACAATTGACAAGGATTTATGAGCTTTTTCATTCCAAATGCATTTACATATACATAAGCATATATGTGTACATAAATTCATTTTATTACAGCCATTTTACACAAACAGAACCTTAAGTAGTTGAAGTACTAAAAAAGCCAATCAAAATACTCTTCATATATCTGTAAGTCCATAAACCTCTTAAAATTGTCTCTTTAAAAAAAACCCAAACAGCTAAATTATGGAAATGCAGACTGCTTTACAGAATATTTGCCAGTTATACCTTGATTCTTATTTGAAATTCCCACAAGAATATAGGCATGAAGGTGATATAAACCATAGAAACGGGAAAAAAAGTAGAACACAGGGACTTGTAAATAAATCCATGAATATCAAGAAGCAGGGATGCTAACATTATGCATTTTACCAGTTTTCTTTTGCTTGTAAACCATAAGGCCAGACATTTGTGAGATGCAGTATTGCCAGCCCTGCAGAGGAGGGAGCGTGCGTGTGTGTTCGTATGTATGTATGTATGTATGTATGTATGCATGTATGTGTGTGTCAGAGACAGGAGAAAGGGAGGAGGAAGGGAGAGGTGGAGGGGAGAGGAGGGGAGGTGGGGACAGGCAGACACAATAAAGCATAATAACATTCCTGCATGTCTAATAGCTTAAATATGCTCCATCTGTCTGTATCCTATCGCTATTAATGTTGCAAGCAGAGCCAGAGAAGCAGTTAATATTCCATCGATAGTTTGTCTTTGATTCAAGTACTTTTTTGATAAAAAGAAAAAAAGGGAAAAAAAGATTTGTAGCTTCAAATGCAGGGAAAAATGGAATGTTTACTTTAATGATATTTTCAAGATACAGTAGTGTTTTCATGCCTCACATGTTTAACAGGCTGCTTGACAATCATAAAATACTAGCATTAAATTATTTATATCTTAGTTATGTGGCACACCTTATTAGTAGTAAATTAATATTAATAATTCCTATTTATCTTTTAACAACAGCATACTTTTTAAGATTACAGTTTTAGGGACGTAAGACGAAGCCAAGCCCAGAGCTGGCAATGCACTTCCGTGATATCATTTGGCTCCATGGTTGATGATTTGTGGAAGTACGGGGTATTTTTTTGTTTATTTGATGGATGCTGTGGCTTTAACAAAGAGTGACTGAGTTGTCTTAACAAAGACCAGGACGGCTGAGTGTTTTGCTTGCAAGAGAATAACCACCTTCCAGATCTCTTAAATCCACACTGTATGTAGTGCAGGTCCTGAGTGGCTTTTGCTTTCAATGCCTTTTGTAGGCTTTCAGGTTTTTGGTTTGGTTTGTGGGTCGTGGTTTGTTTTTTGGTTTTGTTGGGGTTTTTTTGTTTTTTTCCCCTGCATCAAATGTCAAGTTAATTTACAGGGTGCTATTACTGGTACGTTTCCTTGGCCTGTGGTTTTCTGTGAAAGGCAGGCAGCTGAGACCAAGTCTTGGGGCGAGGGGGAGGTGTGGGAGAGCCCGCAGCACGTACCGTGTGCGCCCGCGCCGGTAAATCGACTGCCCGTATGACAGCAGACGGGGGAAACCTCCCGTCCTCATTTGCATCCTGAAGAATATCCAGGATTAAACCCTACTGATTTCCATATGGGATTTAGACCTGACATTTATTATTCGGTTCACAGACCTCTTGAAGGAAAGTTTGTTTTCCACTCACAGAAGAAAAATCTCCTAAGATAAAATAAAGGCTGGCTTAACAGCAACAGTAGATAAATACCTTCCTTGTATTTCTTATGAATTTATCTTACATGATTACCAGACAGATGCTTGCCACCAAATTATTGTATTTTGCTCCTTAGCAATTCAAAAGAAAATATCTATCACATCCACGGTGTGACATTTGGAAAATGTACCCATTTAATTCCAGAAGTTTACCTCCCATAAATAAAACTATAGATCCTGGTTTTAAAGGCAAATTAAAACAATCCTCAAAAAAGGATTGTAAGAAAGATTTTACACCTTTGTGTAGGGAGATGAAATTGTCTACCTGCTATATCCATCAATTAGTACTTTTCAAGCAGTGCGAAAAATGCAAGGTAACTTGTTACTTGTAAGCATGCATGTAGTGAATTTGTAACATAGCACTAACTCATTTTCATCACCTAATAGCTTCATAAAATGTTTTGGTGATGCTTAGTCCTCAAGTCTTAATAGCTGGTAGTGATAAAAACCCGTAACCCAACATTTTAATAAAATTTTAAATAAACCAGGCCTTCGCTTTTAATGAGAGCTCGTACAATGCTTTGACTTGTCGCTAATTTAAAGGAACACGTTACAATTTTCTCAAGGTGCTGCTCTCCAGATGTCTCTCCCAGCAGCTCCGATGCAGGGTGTTGGTGCCTTCTGTGAGCTGCTTAGTGGCTTGTAGGATCAGGGCCTTAGCAGGCATATCCACTTAAATGTGGCTCCCAGATCTCTCGCCTTGGCCGAACGGCTTGTGAAGCTTCGCTTGGTCTGAACAGTGAGAGCAGAGGACAAATGCAAGCTCAATCTCAAGGCTGATCCTGCAAGAGTGAGGCTACGCCAACATAAAAAAACCTGTGCCCTGAGAGCATATAGGGACAAAACCCTGTATGTATTTCCCTACAGTATTTCAGTCAATGAGGTTGTGATGATTTAGATTAAACAGAAACCATGCCACGACGTTTATTTTGTCCCCACGTCTGCCAGGCACTGAGCACCTTTGGGGGGACGTCTCTCGGTGGGTGCGTGGGGGTCTCCAGGCACAGACCCTTTGTGAACACGAGGCTGGTGGGGATAAACCTTGGTTGCTTCTTCTGTGGCTGCCAAATGCAAAACATGTACTCAAAGTAATCACAGAAAACACTTATGTCTGTGTATATTCACGTTTTCGGGGGGGGGGGGGAAAGGAAAAAGCATTTTAAGACATTCGTTGGATCCTCATGGGCGCTGTGACAGATTATAAATTTTAGCCATTTAAAAAATGTAGTGCTTGGTGTCCATGTTGTTTTGTGCAGATGGGATGCACATGCACCCACGCACACGTCCAGACACGTGTGCACACCCGGGTGCTTGGCTGCAGCATTTTGCACTGCTTTCGTATGCAGTAACACAGCTGTAAGTTGTGTCTGCAGTGTGTCACAGTCAGGCTTATACCGTATGTATGTGCAGTCACTTGAAACAAATAAATGTAAAACTAGATCGGGCATCCCCGTGTTACACAAAGCAAGGGCTTCCCACACACTTTCATTACCTTCTGGCTAATTTCCCCAATTAAATCTGAGATCTCACACAATAATGAAAGACAGGACTTTCAGTGAGCTCCCCTTCCAGTACTTTGTTACACATGGAGGACAGGACTGAGCTCATGTCCATTAAAAATACTGTGCAAAATAGCTTACAAAAATTTGGTGAATAAAACAAAAAGTACATCTATTTTCCTAAGTGCAAATGCAGTAGTCTATGTATGTATTTAAGTGAGACAGTGAAACGAATTCTTAAATTTTATGAAGAGCAGATAAGTTCTGTTAAGAACATATACAATTACAATTAGAGTGCTGTTTTCCCTGTAATGTGGCCTGCAACATTTTTTCTGTTTAGGTATACAGCCACAGAATAATTTCTGTTAAGACTGAAGAATTCATGCAGTAATGATGCTGCATGTTTTGTTTTGTGAATATTTTGAGGCATGTGGCAGTGTAAATAACACAGAATTTTTTTGTGACGTAATTAAGTCTATAACAATATCTAGTAATACTGTAATTTGCAGTGTGGCAGGCAATTTTACTATTTTTTTATAAAAAGCTAGACTTCTCAATCTTACTGTTGCATACTAATGTGTGGTGAATATCCACTTGTATTTTGAGGCCTCCCAGTGCATTGCATCTTCATCTACAAGTAACTTCTCAAATGAAATCATGTCATGACTTTGAAAGTCTAGCAGATGTGCTAGCCGCTCAAAATATGAAGAAGAAAAATGCCCATAGTTAGTAATCATTACAAACAGTACATTTTTAGACTCGATTCCAATTAATACCTCTGATAAACAACACATCCAAACCTCTAGGAGGTACAACAGATCTGGAACGTAACTGCAGTTTGCCATAGTTAAGAGCAAATTGTTTAATGTCATTGTTTTAAAAGTCTGTGTTTAAAATAAAAATTAGAAGAAAAGCTTGCTACATCACTCTATCAGGTGGGTAATCAGATTACTAAAGTAATTAAACAGATCAAACTAATTTTCAGAAAGCAGTCCAATACAAGAGACATTTTACTCTCCATTGTTATCTGTAAGTAATGTAATAATAGCATGTAAAATATCTACAGAAAGACTTTTGTTCATTTCACGTAAATAATTGGCATTAAGGTAAGACAATCTTACACGCATGCAGACATACCACGTGTATATTAAAACCCCGAAGCTTTAAAAAGTAACATGCTCGTAAAGTATTTGATTTTTAAAATATTTTGTTCAAATTCCTACCAGTTCACACTGCTCCCAGGAGAGACCAAGGAAGTATTAAAAATACAATAGAAATAAAAGGGATAAGATATTTGTCACTCTCATTTAAATTGATGTATGCTGCTGTCCTATAAACGTCACATTGGATAACCCTGAAAAATTACCATGAATCTCCATAATTACGCATATTCATGATGGTGTTTTGCATAGCGCTAGCAGCAGACTGCATGGGGGGGCTGTGAAGGGAGGCGGGTGAGGAAAGACCAAACAGTTTGACAGACAAAAATTACTACCAACATCCTAGAAATAGACTCAGCAACAGTTCCGTTTTGCTTGGTTTGCAAAAGCAGAACGAAGTCGCTGGTGCCGTTCTCGTGATGCTTACGGTTCGCTCCTGGTTTTGTGCTGCGCACTTAGCTGCAAAAACTTAGCGAGGACAACTTGCTGGGAGACACCCCTGCTAGTTAGAAGGGTCTTTTTTTTTATTACTGGCAGTTGTAAAGAAAACGAGGAGTGAGAAATCGGAGGAGTGCTTTTTCAGAACTGCCTTTTCTGGGGGAGAAGGGTTGCGTTTCCAGCACCGCACCGAGGTGCCGGCGCCTCACCTGCTCACCCGACGCAGGTGAGCCCAGCGTGGATGCCGGTGCATCCTCACTTCTGCACCCAAGACGAGGCCCCGGCAACATTCAAGCAAACCGTTAAAAGACCAGGAGAGACAGAAAGGTTGTCCTGCCCCTGGCTCAATAGCTTTTTGTGCCGAAAGCGGAGAGCAGAGTTAATCGGAGGCTCTAGAAGTAATTACTGGCAGGGTTTGGGCAGCGCGGATGCTTGGGTAAACAGCGATTGTTCTTTCCACCAGATCCCGACCAGAAACAACAATACTGGCATTGTCCTCCACTTCTCATTAAGGGGCTGTGGCGAGGGAGCCAGCTCTGGGAGGCGGGTGGGAAACTGACGGTCAGACCGTGCTCCGGAGGAGCCTCTCCTGATCCCGCTGCAGCCAGCTCCAGCTTTCGGCATCAGCGGTGCCAGCTGCACGGGGAGAAGCCAAGCCTGTCATACCATCTTCTCGTCAAACCTTCAGTGGGGGGGCACGAGTGCGGTTAGAGCCCCATGAAGAAGCAAACACAAAAGGGAAGATTAGGCCTCGTTAACATGTGCATTCGTTTGCCCCCGATGAGATCTCGCCGGGGAGGGACCGCTGTGGAGGGCAGGGCGTTTCATGTTTATTTTTTTTAAGGGGGAGAGAGCGGGATGGTGTTTTTTGTGGCTTTTTAGACATCGTGCCAGGACCACGTAGCCCTAACTGGGCAAATTGTGATCGACAAAAATTGCATCTGCAACAGCTCTGTCAACGGCCACTGTCCACAAGCCTGTGCTTTGAAAACATTCGATATTTACAATAGTGCACCACTGCCATCCAAAGCGTTCACGTACACACTCTACTAATACCATTGCATGCTGTCGGATGAATAATCACGTGGGCCTTTGTGTGTTGTTAAACTCAATCTACTCTTCAGGAGCAACGCCGGCATGTGATGGCCCCCAGTTACTCCTAAGACCGAGCTCTGCTCCCCGAACGATGCTCTCCGTGAGCAGCTTCACTGATTTCAGCAGTGCTTCTTGCGGGGCCAAAGGCTGCTCGCCGGGAGCGCAGGGCTCATGAGCTGGTCCTCCAGTCCCGCTTCATCGTTCTGCACTCAGAACAAGGTGGCCTTAACCAGGGTCCCAACACAAAAACCTTTTGCATATCCCATTTCTGGTGGAGCCAACAGGATTTTCGTGTTTGCAACTTGAAGAATTAAGGCGCTGGTCTGCAAGCAACTACACCGTCTGCACGGGAAGGTTAGCATTAAATGATGGAAATCTGTGTAAAGTGACTTGTAGAATTACACCCTCAGCAAAGACTCAGGACTTGGCCCTGCATTAGCTGTGCTTTAATGTAGAGATACACTTAAACCCGTGTGAGTTTGTGTGCTTGAACTTATATCACTAAGAACAATGACTTGGGGGAAAATATACATAAAGCTTTTCACTAAATTTGTATTGATAGATAATTTGGCTGGAGGTTATTTAAATGTTTATACTCATAAGGTATTTGCACACCCCTGTGACGATTTAGGTAGATATGTGTGTACATAGAAATACTTCTATTTCAATGTCAGTGATTTTATGTTTTCATAGCTGAGTATACATGAAAAGAAGTTGAACACTGGAAACAGTTCCCAGGTGTTTCTTGCACAGACACTTATATGTATTTACCCGAAAGTGGCCAGGAAGTTTGACAGGCATGATGCTACAATTATTTTTCATTGTTGTAAGTAATCAGTCATCTGCAGAGGGTGTAGTCAGTCATCTGCTCTGTGTAGACCCAACACGAAGCTTCTCTTTGTTTATGCTGCATTTAGCTACCTGTCAGCCATAAGAAACTGATGGAGTATATTTTGAATGTTAATGCTCTAAAGAAAACACGAAACTCTTAACTGAATGATCTGCTTGCCAAGCTGCAAGGCGTGTGTAGAACCTGTACAAGAAAGATCTGTAATAAATCCCTATCTTTGAAACCTCAGGTGCATGTTTGATGATGGTAGCCTATTGCTGGAAGACAATCACACAGAAGGACGTACACAGTCTGTTGTGTAGAGAAGTATCTGATTTTTAAACAAGAACTTTGCAGAAAAAAACCCTTTATATTTTCTGCTTTGGCCAGCCAAATTTTCACAGAATCACAGAATCACTAAGGTTGGAAAGGACCTTCAAGATCATCGAGCCCAACCATTAAACTAGCATCACCATGTCCCCTAAACCCTGTCCTGAAGCGCCACATCCACACGTTTTTTGAACACTTCCAGAGATGGCGACTCCACCACCTCCCTGGGCAGCCTGTTCCAATGCCTGACCACCCTTTCGGTGAAGAAATTTTTCCTAATATCCAATCTAAACCTCCCCTGGCGCAACTTGAGGCCATTTCCTCTCGTACTATCGCTGGTTACTTGGGAGAAGAGACCAATCCCCACCTCGCCACAACCCCCTTTTGTGCTAGGATCACTTGAGAATTCGTTGCAAAGTTCAGCTTCTTTCCAAGTGTGCTCTGCTATAGAAACAAAATGCATAAATATTTGAAATATATAATAACACATGGTTTTATGAAGGATGGCATGTAACACCAAGTCCCTCACAGAATAAAATACTGTTTTTATGTTACATTTACCAAAACTTTGATTTCAGTATATTAATTTCCGTATACTGACTCCTGCCTAGGTGGCAAGAAGAAGTGCTTATAATGCATTTGAATTGCAAAAACAAGAGCTATTTCACAAGAACTCTGCCTCCTGGGATCTCAGTGAATGTGTGCCTTATTTCATTTTTCCTATTTTTAATATTATTATCACACACCATTCTTTTATTTCACAAAAATTAAAACGTACGTTTCTGTTACGAGGATTAGCAGTACCTTTTCAACACACAATGGCTTGGTGTTTTGTCAGGTTTTTATGATATAAGACCTATTGAAATGAAATGTCTTTATTTAAGATATGCTTCTGCAGATTCAAAGAGACTACGGGCAAAAAAATCCTACTTTTAGTAATAATCCTCATGATATTATTTGGTACTGTGTTTATAAGTCAGAAGCCCACTGTTGCGATTTTGTGCTATTTTTGTGAAGCTGCTCATTCCGTACCAAAACCATGTGATTTTGTTGTTGTTAAACTAAGCAGCAGTCCTTCAATTATTTTCAAGGAAGGGCAAAACAGTCAAATGATGTCACTAAAAGCCAGTACTGCTGTACAATAGCATAAGGCAAATATTAGTGCAGTTTGCAACTACAAGATCATGTGTTTTTTACACAAATAAGTGAGCTTTGTAATAACAGAATCTAATTTGTTATCAATTACAGAACAGTTAAATATATTGCTAGAACTATAGATAATGTAATCATGTATATGTGAGAATTATGCAAAGTACAGCTGCACTATTTCACAGGTCCCTAGAAGAGTTTCTGGTTATATGTACAGTTATGATTGACAAAAACGGCACCTGAAAGCACTGTTTAGCAGATGCTAACTATTACAGGTATGTCATGAGGTCATAACATACATTAATGTCGTATAGAAATTAAATATCCTGTGTGGTGCCTGTATATAGTGCTATCATCTGTGTATTTCGTGTGCTTAGATATGTGACTGTTGGTGCCAGGTCTATAGAAAGAATATTAAGATAAACACTTTTTGAAAACTCTGTTGCTGGCCAGTCAGCAGTACTGCAGCCTTCAAATTCCAGACAGAATTAGCCCAAATTACTGTGTATTTTATGTTTTAAGTAGCTTTAGAGAAAAATTAGGTTGCTTATGTGAAGTCCTTTGAGGAGATTATTGAAATATTTTCAAAATAAATATTATGATAATGTCTTCCTTCTAAGTCTATTTTATTTGAAGACAAAAAGATCTGTCCCAAAGTGTTAAAAATAATTCAAAAAATATTTTTTTAAAAAGAAAGTACATATATATATAAAAACACATGTATGCATACATATATACATACACTTACTATACTATATAATCGTATATATGTATACATGCAATATCCGTGTATAAATGTACACATACATATAGACGTACCTTTCTATATACTTTCTTTATCATATATAAATATGCATAGTAATATATGCAGTATCCTCAAAATTTTTGTATCTGTAATTAACGTTTTATGTTTTTCATGTCTTACTACACTGCTACTATAAAAAATGCATAATAAACAGGAAACTATCAAGCATAATATGAAACAACAGACTCATTCTTACAAAGCTGAAACAAAAACACTCTGCACAACAATTTATAAAGTTTCTGTTTTCATTTCTCCTTCTTTACTAGGAAAGATAATAAATAAAGCAGAATAAAAAGCCAGCAAGATAAAATATTACTGTGTTGGTTACAATGAATCATTTAATAAGGTTTTCAATATGGCATTTTTTTACTTACTTCTGTAGTACTCCTGTGAATAGTCTTCACCAGCACTACTTATTCAGTCAATGACACATAAGGCGAGTGAAAAATTGCAGAATTAGACTCTGAAATGAATATTAAAAATCCTAACAAAATCACTGGAGCAATCCCGCAAGATACTGAGTACTTTGAGGCTAATCTGATATGAACTCATGAGCAGGATAAATTTAAAGTGTGTTCTCAAAGTTAAAGATATACAGAGGTTTAAGTTCTTTGCTGAGTGGGAGAGAAAATGAACAGAACTTTCTTCCTCTGTTTTTTGCTGAGTTTTTGAGCAATATTTTGCTGTAATTGTTGAGAATGGGTTTTCTGAAATGTGTAATGTTCATTGTAGCATCTTATTTTCTCCCAAGTAATTTTTGAAAATTTTACATCTCCCATGTAATTTCCTCCCTGCCTGCCCTCCCCCCCCCAAAAAAAAAAAAAAGAATAAGGAAGATCATTCAACAAAGATGTAGAACCTGGGTTTTGCTATCAGCCCTGCCAGAGACTTCCTTGTGAATAAGATCTGCCTTATGAGGCCAAATTCAATCTGATTGATCAGATTCATGCCCACTGAAATAAATGTAAATGGTAACATTTATTGCCTTGCAAGACCGCATGAGTGTTTAATTTGTTAATCCTTGTGCATTACCTTAAAGGTCATGATGTAAGTAGAAACTAAGACAACATGGTTGTGCTGTTGGATGGGGTGGGGGAGCCATACGCATGGGCACAGAGCTGGTGAACACCAGGCGGTGGTTGGGAGATGTCCTGAGCAGGCTCTGAACAGGGTAATACTGATATTATCCGGAGGAGGTCTGTTCACCAGCCCAAGCTACGGCACAGGGTAGGTGAAGCAGTAGATGAAGGAGGGGAAACAGGCACTGGGCAGGTTTGACTTGCCTCTATCCACATCTGATGAGCTCTGCTCAAACCAAGGCAAAGCAGGGCAAGGTGGCAAACTCCAAAAGCATCAGCTACGTACTTTACTGAGCAAAGATTGTATTAATTGATGTCTAAAGTAGAGAGGTTTTGCAGTCCCTTGAAGAAATTCAGTGGTTCTGGCTGTAGGGGATATTTTGGAAATACCTGCTTTTTAGTGTATTCCTCAGGCAAAAAAGTCACTCCTTATGAGCTA
This sequence comes from Phaethon aethereus, assembly GCF_964289735.1. Lineage (NCBI taxonomy): Eukaryota > Metazoa > Chordata > Aves > Phaethontiformes > Phaethontidae > Phaethon > Phaethon aethereus. Next base: position 85,570,965 of record NC_138577.1, on the reverse strand, counting down.
AGAATAAAAGTCAACCCTGTCAGGGTTGGTTTAGAAATTCACAGAGAAGGACATAAAATACTGGAGGCCACACTATCTTTACTTCCCACCCCCTTCAAATTTGGCAACAATATAGATATTTAAATAGCAACGTGGTCTGTTTCTAGACTTTCTGTTTTCCAGCAGCGACTTCAATTTTGTTGTTCAGCTTTCTTACAAAATGATTAGTGTTAAACACTGAGCTGTGCCACAGACATGTCCATCCACACAGCTTCATATGTATCATTCAGCTTTCTATTAAGTTCTATCAAGTTTCTATTAATTTTCATAGATGTAATTTATTATTTCCCATGACTTCATTTTTCCCTCTTGCTCTCCATTGCTGCTTTTTTGTCAGTCTTGTACACACTTTGCCTGCAGAGATGTTCCCTTCGTTCCTTGTCACACATTTTCTTAATTTTGACTCTTTTCTTCTGCACCCCTACTGTTAAGCTTCCCTCCATCCTCCTGACTCTCATTTTGTGTGGTTGCCTTCCAGTTTTCCCCGCTCAGGTGGCCACGCTCAGCTGTTCTGCCACTGCAGCCACCGATGCTCTCATCGGGTGCCTGGTATTCGCTCCGCAGCCAGCACTTGCTCACTTGTGCGCTGCCAGCCTTTACTTCAGCTGGACACCACCCAACACCACGGTTGGGTGGTGCAGATCTCTGGATTTTGAAGGCTAATTGGGAGGCACTTTTCTTTCCATGCACGTGGCTGCTCTTTCGGGTATGAGAGGGCCAAAGACAGTTTTACCACCCTTCCTTTAGGTAGCCTAAGGCTGTGCTGTTGAATCACAGGCTGCCTTGCAAGAGCACCATCTTCATCTGTTATGCACTGCAACTACGTGAGGATGGAGGGAAGACGCCAGTCTGGCGTGCTAACCAGGGAATTTAACCACCATCAAATTGCCCCGTCCAGCTTTGCCACAAAGCCCGTTTGAAAGTGGATTTATGACTATCACCCATATGATTATTTTGAAACTGAAATATTTATTGCAAATGCAGTTCTACATACATTGTTTAATATTATGAGCAATATATGCACTCCAGACAATATTTTCTCTTGCTTTCAACTCTTCAGCATCTCTTATTCCAATGCCTGTGATTTATAAAAATAGTTGTGCAATATTTCTCTGCTAGAAGCATGGCTCAAATCCTGTGCTTGACCTGCACCATGGCAATTATTAAATTGAATGAGTCACGTTCCATGGAAGTCCCAAGGATCCCCGTGCTCGTATGGAAGTCTGCCTGCCCTCTTGAGTGCACCAAACAGCCGTGAAACAAAGGCCACCGCACACCCCAGGTGCTGGGTTGTGTTCTTCACAGCGCTTTTCACATAAAACCGCAGAGCAGTGAGAGTTAGCTGGGAGGGGTTGTTTTGTTCCTATGGGTGTGGGTGCAGTGGCCAGAATACGCCCCGCACGGAGCGTGCCTGGGCAGTCACTCCTAACCTAAAGCTGCTGGTGCAAACCTGCGTGTGCGCAGGGATGAGCCTCATGCTCAGCTGCCTGTGCAGGATCACGTACTTTGCCCCGCTAAGTCTGCTTGATCTAAGTGAAATATTTTGCAGCCTTATAAGGGTTTTCTAGGTAACCTGCCATACTAGTGCATGAAAAATGCTTCTTTACTAGTTCTGTGAAGGCTGGTGTATTCTCAGACATGACCACATACATTTGTGTTAAATCCAATCTGCTGAGTGTGTCTGTATGTGGGCTAACAAAAACAAATGCTCAGCTGTAGGCATTGCAGTGACCTATTAGCCTGAATTTCATTGCCAAATCTTTCTGTGTTTAAAATTTAATTTAGCTACCTGCATGCTCTGGCAGTTAATTCTTATTTTATTTATCTGTTCATTTCCTCAAGTAACTTTCCAATGAAAGATTAAGTGACACATTTTAATGAAGGAGTCTATTGTTAGTTTTAAGTGTCATGTGAAAGTCCCTCAAGTGGAAATTATTACTCAGAAAGCTCTCTCCTGTAAGGAGAGTGCTCACACATACAAGTTTTGGCAAGGATGAGCCTTCAGACTGCTGTGAGAATCCTTCCATGGATAAAGTTAGTGAGGTAAGTAATTGTTTGCAGGACCAAGCCCAGATACAATAAAGGTGAACGTGAGAGAAACAGAAGCAGTTTGCAGAGATGTCAGTTCATGATGAATGTTGGTATATTTGGGAAAGGTGCTTTACTCTCTGCCATTCAAAAAATTTATACCATAACTGTATATTGTAAGTGTCAATATAAATATAAAAAAATCTAGATAATATATTTCTAGAGTGAACATAATTCACATAAATCTCAATGATTCAAAATAAAAAGAGAGAGCACAAAGTGCCCACAACTGCGAACAGTGAGGCATACAAAGCTTTGTTGACTTCCGTGGGACTACTTATGTGATTAAAGTTTCCTATATTCCTAAGTGTTCGCTTTATTGTGTTCTAATTATATAATCTCTCTTTTATGAAAAGCACTAGTGCCCCTTAAAAAGAATAAAGATCCTGCTAAGGTATTGGTGCAGGAAAAGCTACTGGGGAGCTCGCCGAGTTACTCATTGCATAAGGAACACACATGTGCATTTCTGTTAGCGGAGTCCTCTTCTTTCAGGGCTCGGCGGCTTGCAGAGCCGTCCCTAAGCAGCAAGTGGTGTGCACTGATTTGTGTTAGAGAGACTTCTAGGAAGTCACTATTTTTTATTTTGCTAACCTCTCGCTCCAGAGGAGAGTAATCTGTAGGTAATCTCTCTCAGGAGTAAATTATCCCTTGCTCCCCACATCCCTGTGCCTGTCGGAGAGCTTGGGGCTGTTGTCCATCCCCTGCACTTAGCTCATGCTGTACCTGCTAAAGAGGTGCAAGACGATTGCATGAGGGAATTGAGAACTGCTCTGACACATATGCAGTAAGGTACAACCAACCTTTATCGTTATTTACCAAACTTTCTGTTCGTAGATAAACCCAACTGAAATAATTTCTTTCTCACTAAATGACAAAACAACTTACAGATTTTTCTTTATTGACCTCACTTTCGTGCCAAAACGGCATGTGCAATTATTGTTGGGTAAAAGTATAAAACTATGGTATTCTGTTCACAAAGAAATTTACTTAAGAGGGAAAAAAAACTTGAGTCACTTAAGGTTCTCCATTTTCTTCCCTAAGGGAACAAACTAGTCCATGGAGAGGGAATGGGACTAGGGCTATGGATCCAGCAGATCCTTCAAACCAGTGACAGTTTGTCTGTCTGTCTGGACTGGCTTCAGAGTCCTGTGGATGCACAATAAGACAAGTGGCTTAGAAGTCACACTGGCAAAGCATCTCCTGATGTCATGATGAACAGTGCACAGGGCCCTTTGGAAAGCAGCATGGGCGCTGAGGACAGAAGCTGTTGCTGGTAAGAGAGCTCTAGCTCTCTCCCCAGCTAGAGCTCAATCTGGCCACAGTCGTAAAGGATAACAAAAAATGCGTTTACAAATACATTAACAACAAAAAGAGAGGCAAGGAGAATCTCCATCCCTTACTGGATATGGCGGGAACATTATCACCAAGGATGAGGACAAGGCTGAGGTACGTAATGCCTTCTTTGCCTCAGTCTTTAATAACCAGACCAGGTATCCGCAGGGTATTGAGCCCCCTGAGCAGGAAGACAGGGATAGAGAGCAGAAGAAACTCCTCATAATCCAGGAGGAAACAGTTAAGGACCTGCTACACCACCTGGACACCCACAAATCTATGGGGCCTGATGGGATTCACCCAAGAGTACTGAGAGAGCTGGCGGAGGAGCTTGCCAAGCCACTCTCCATCATTTATCAGCAGTCCTGGTTAACAGGGCAGGTCCCAGAAGACTGGAGGCTTGCCAATGCGATGCCCATCTACAAGAAAGGCCGGAAGGAGGATCCTGGGAACTACAGGCCTGTCAGCCTGACCTCCGTACCGAGGAAGATCATGGAGCAGTTCATCCTGAGAGTGCTCACAAGGCATGTGCAGGACAACCAAGGGATCAGGCCCAGCCAGCATGGCTTCATGAAAGGCAAGTCCTGCTTGACCAACCTGATCTCCTTCTATGACCAGGTGACCCGCCTAGTGGATGAGGGAAAGGCTGTGGATGTTGTCTACCTGGACTTTAGTAAAGCCTTTGACAGCGTCTCCCACAGCATTCTCCTGGAGAAACCGGCGGCTCGTGGCTTAGACGGGTTTACTCTTCGCTGGGTGAGGAACTGGCTGGATGGCCGAGCCCAGAGAGTTGTGGTGAACGGCGTTAAATCCGGCTGGGGGCCGGTCACAAGCGGTGTTCCCCAGGGCTCGGTTCTGGGGCCGGTCTTGTTCAATATCTTTATTGATGATATGGATGAGGATATCGAGTGCTCCCTCAGTAAGTTTGCAGATGACACCAAGCTGGGTGGGAGTGTTGATCTGCTGGAGGGCAGGAGGGCTCTGCAGAGGGATCTGCACAGGCTGGATTGACGGGCAGAGGTCAACTGTATGAGGTTTAATAAGGCCAAGTGCCGGGTCCTGCACTTGGGTCACAACAACCCCATGCAACGCTACAGGCTTGGGGAGGAGGTGGCTGGAGAGCTTCCCGGCGGAAAGGGACCTGGGAGTGCTGGTTGACAGCCGGCTGAACATGAGCTGGCAGTGTGGCCAGGTGGCCAAGAAGGCCAACAGCATCCTGGCCTGTATCAGCACTAGTGTGGCCAGCAGGAGCAGGGCAGGGATCGTGTCCCTGGACTGGGCACTGGTGAGGCCACACCTCAAATCCTGTGTTCAGCGTTGGGCCCCTCACTACAAGAAGGATGTTGAGGTGCTGGAGCGTGTCCAGAGAAGGGCAACGGAGCTGGTGAGGGGTCTGGAGCACAAGTCTGATGAGGAACGGCTGAGGGAACTGGGGGTATTCAGTCTGGAGAAGAGGAGGCTGAGGGGAGCCCTCATCGCTCTCTGCAACTGCCTGAAAGGGGGTTGTGGTGAGGTGGGTGTTGGTCTCTTCTCCCAGGTAAACAGTGATAGGATGAGAGGAAATGGCCTCAAGTTGCGCCAGGGGAGGTTTAGATTGGATATTAGGAAGAATTCCTTCACCGAGAGGGTGGTCAGGCATTGGCACAGGCTGCCCAGGGAGGTGGTGCAGTCGCCATCTCTGGAAGTGTTCAAAAAAAGTGTGGATGTGGCACTTCGGGACATGGTTTAAGGGACATGGTAGTGTTGGGTTAATGGTTGGACTTGATGAGCTCAAAGGTCCCTTCCAACCTTAATGATTCTGTGTGATTCTGTGTGAATTGGCAATTCTTTGCAGAATTCTCTAGAAAACCTCAAGGAGAGGAGGCTGTGGAGGCTTGTGTCATTTACCAGCTTTCAGCATTCCTTGTTTCCATCTTATGGAGGCTGCTCATACAGCTTTTAGAGAAATTCTTCTGGTCATATTTGCTGCCATCCTCCTTTCTGGAGTTTATTTCAGGAAGAAAAGCACCAGGCTGACTTGTTACTTCATGCATTTAGAAAAGCAATGGCTTATTATACTTTGATTTCATTATGGCTACATGTTCTGACTGGAGTGTGAGGTTTTTGCAGAATTTCCTTATTCTGCAATATTTGCTAATTCTTTTCCTTGGAGTATAATCCAATTGATCTGTTTACAACATTCTAGTTTAACAAATTATCTTTTTCTTAACAGCTGTACTATTGGAGACTTAGCAGTCAAATGGCAAACCAGCTTGTGTTTCTTATGGTCAGGAAAGGCCCAAGTTTAAGGTACTTAGTAGATCCCATAAATTAATATGTCTTTCTAATCACAAATGTTATATGGTTTGTGATAATGCTCTATTAACATAGTTTTTTCAAACAATAAAAATATTTTAAAAATTAAAATGTTTAGGAAAGCATTAATCCATTTTCCCAGAATGTATCCCTGAGAATGAAAACCAACAATGTTTATTAGCTGAGTCAGTCTTTTCCATTTTTAATGCAAAAACTGTAGCCAGGGAAAAAAGCCCCAATTAAACAGAAAATGTTTTTTTTGATTTTGGCTTTTGTGCTTCACTGAAAAACTAAAAAAATTCCACAGGAAACAAAGGAAAAAAATTACAAATGCTGAAAAGGTCTTTTTTTCAAACAAGTCTGAACTTTTTAGGTAGTATAGTTCCTCATCATTTTTTCTGCATGTCCAGAACCAAAGAGGAGATTGGATTACTCCCCTTAACAGTCAGAAAAAATTCCCCCATTGGCTCCTATATTATGGAAGACCTGGTCCCAGCCAGAAATTGCTTATGACTTGCAATTCATTTTGCGTTGTGTTAATTTCTACCATCTCTCCAAAAACTATCCTCCATTTCTCTCTGCCATATGTAAAGGATGAGACCAAAATAAGAACAGCATTGCCATGGTAAGCCAAAACCAGACGTGGTTTTAATTTCATCCTAAAGTATAAGCTTACAAACATGCTGCTCAGTGAGCTTGGCATGATGGGCCAGATGCTTGAGAAAGGAGAAATGTCTTTTTCCACACTATGAAAATTTCTTCCTGATACCAGTTTATTGATAAACTAATATTCAATGCAAACAGAAGACCTCTGCTGTTTGTATATTATCCTCTCCACCGTAAAAAGTCACATGCCACGCCATCAGTGTAACTGCATGAGACAGGGGTGAGGAGCCAGGGGAGGACTCTGCCTTCCTCAGCACGGGCATTTGTCCTGACATCCTTCCTGGAAGCGAGGGGAGCACAGGAGAGGCCGCAGCACATCCTCCATAGAATCACAGACCAGTCTGGGCTGGAGGGACCTTTCCAGGCCACCCAGTCCAGCCCCCGGCCGTGAGCAGGGACATCCCCAACCAGAGCAGGGTGCCCAGAGCCCCGTCCAGCCTGACCTGGGGGGTTCCCAGGGACGGGGCATCCACCACCTCTCTGGGCAACCTGGGCCAGGGCTTCCCCACCCTCCTCGTGAAAAATGTCTTCCTTAGCTCTCGTCTAAACCCGCCCCCTTCTAGTTTAAACCCAGCGGCCCTTGTGCTGTCGCTCCCGGCCCCGCTAACAAGCCCGTCCCCACCTTTCCTACAGGCCCCTCTCAGCCCTGGCAGCTGCAGGAAGGTCTCCCCGGAGCCTTCTCTGCTCCAGGCTGAGCCCCCCCAGCTCTCCCGGCCTGTCCTCCCGGCAGAGCTGTTCCAGCCCTCGGAGCGTTGCTGGGGCCCCCTCTGGCCCCGCTCCAGCAGCTCCGTGTCTCTCCTGTGCCGAGGGCTCCGGAGCTGGACGCGGCCCTGCAGGGGGGTCTCCCCAGAGAGGATGCCGCGTGTTTACCTATAGCAAAGCGATGCCATTGCTGGTCTATACAGATGTGCTTTGCCACAGACAGATTTGCAGGTCCCTGTTGCGTACTATGTGTGTCTTAATAACGGCATACTATTAACTTGTAATCTGCAAGGCTGATCTTTAGGAAAATTCAGTTGTTTTCCATTGGATAATACTGGATGACAGATGCTAATTGTTCCTTCCTCACAGTGTTTTAACCAGTCATGTGCTATTTACATCAATAAAGCAAGTGGTCCCCACAACACAACGCTCAAATCAAGAGGAAAACCCCTTGGTTCGCAGTGGAGCAGCTTGGGCCTCCTTGGCCGAGGATGCTGACAGGCAACATTTGATCTGCGGTGACTGGCGTTGTTTTTGCTTTCTGTTTTCTGTTGTGCAAACGCCACTGAGGGCCTGGTTAGGATGCTGAACATATCATTAGCAACATCATTAATAAGCCAACGCTCCCTGGTGCTTATTAGCAGGGTCTTGACACATGGTGAAATTGTTGTTTCAGCACAGGGAGCCGGAGCGGGGGAAGCCACAGGCAGTACTGAAGGTCCGTCCGTCCATCCGTCCACGCATGTCCGCGCCGCAGCTGGAGTCACCAGGACGGTGGGACCGGCTGAGGTTCAAGGTTGCTGCTGACATTCAGCTGTCATGGCTTCATCATCCGCATGCCTTCCCTCCACTGAGAAATCCAAGGGCACTTTATGGCCGCCACAAAGAGCCAGTCAGTTGATACCGTTGCACTCCCCGCGCTCACGAGCTGGGGGCTCGTTCGGGACTGTTGATACCGTCTCACGCTTATTCATTAGCGCAGCCATTGAAATTGCGGCTCACCCACGCCGCTCCTAACGACTTCGGCTTGCTTGTTTAGTCCAAACGTTTAGCTATGTCTTTTTAAACTTTCGCACGGTGTTTTCTAATTGAGGTAACATTATCTGCATTTTAATGCTAGACCATATGTGTCTAATGAAAGATTACCTGAAGAACCCTGCCATTTACCACCCCGGTTTAACTACAGGCGGCTGCAAAGAAAAAATATACACAAAAGTTGTAAGCAAGGGAAAAAAGGCAGATATTTATTTGTTCTGAAATCCGATTGCTCAGGAATAGGGTCTGCGGTGAAAAAGGGGAAAACAAGATTGTGTCAGGGAAGAGACAGTGATTAGCTCCATTGTTAGAGGCTCTTTGAGGTTCGTTGGTCCTAAAGAAAAACCTACTAATGGATCTATTGAAGCTTGCCAAACTTTGGAAGAGAACTTAAGTTCTAGTGCTCATCTGAGACATGGTAGTAAAGTATGCTGATACAGAAGACAGCAAATGTGCATCTTTACTAACTGCTTCCTGCACAAACCCTACAAAGACTGCCAATTGTTTATTCCAAAAATGTGCTTTCCCTGTAAGTGCAGTTGAATTGAGAATTTTGATTTTGGGAAACCGATATACAGAGGGTAAAATACAAAGTAAGCGAGGCCTGGTGCTATGTGCTAGAGGAAACTTTAAAACTCCTTTTACTGCTGTTTTCACAATGAGGACAGAGGAAAGTTTGTTTTCTTTGAATTTGCTTAGGAGACATTTACTTTGGTGTTTGTCTTGATGCCTGATCAAGGACCTGAAATGTGTACAGCCAGACCTCACCACAACGGTAAACCGCCACTGCATTAATTGCATATCAAAAGCTATTGATTGCTAAATGCGCTACTCAGAAATACTGGTTTTACCACACAAAGCTACTTCCTTCTGGTTTTTTCCTGTCTGCTTTCCCGCATACTGCTCGAGCTCCTTTTTCCTCGTGCTGATGCAGCAGAGGCTGCAGCAGGGCAAACTTCCCACCCATGTGCCTGGCCGGATGGGGAGGGACCACCTCTGGAGGCTGTGAAGCTGCTGAGACAGCCGGCAGGGGTGCCAATTAGTGTCAATTGTTGCCATCGTTCCCTGATATGGACACCTGTCCATTGGGAACCAACCCCAGACCACCAAACTAATTTGACAGAAACCCACGAATAGGCACCAGCTGAAAACCGTCTCCAGTTACACACTGGTTATCTGCACCAGCCTGATAAGGACATGTGTTAGGCTGTGCAAGCAGAAGGCCATGCATCGTTGGGAATGGTGAAGCACTGTGTTCAGCCCATGAAAACATATGTTGCCATGTAGGTAACAACTGGTGTTGAGGTGATGGTGTTGGGGGGCCCCGGAAGGCAATGGTTGTCTCCAGATGAGGTACCACTGAACTACCCTCCACTGGGAGTCCTACCTACCTCCAGCTGGCTTTACACTTCACCAACTAGGTCTCACGTGGGGCTTTTTCATTTAATCTGGGTGTCCAGTGGAAAGCCGCAACCCCAGCCTCTGCATCCTCACTGGGTCAGTTAACAGGTTTTAAAATCAACGGATGGGATACGTGGTAACCTGCCTCAGCAGGAGGTCGGGAGAGACTTTCTTGAGGGGTGGCCAGAAAGATCTGGCTGTGGCTGACAGGCTTTTTGCCTCCTTCACAGCCATGACAGGACAAACCTGGTAGCCGGAGGCCTAACTCCTTTAAGTGTTACGGCTCTGTAGAGATCCAGCTTTAACTTGTCAAAACCCAGTGCATTTGAAGGCTAAAACAGCTGTTCCTTAGAGATATGATATCTGGTAGTAGATGGTTCCTTTACAGTGCTTATAAATAAAATTGAGGCTATTTAATCCCACTTAGTCTGTGTAATCCTTCCCTTGTACGTCCAAGGCAGTGAAACAGTTCCTGTATTCAGTCACGATCCTGCTTCCAAAGGTTCCCAAGTTCGTTACCACGTGCTTACAAGGGCATAAGCATTGGATTCACATCACACTACACCAGTGCAACTGAAAAGGTTTAGCTGAGCCTTTTCTCCGCTTCTTCCAGTCTTCTTTAAACCAATTCATTTTGGTGTATAGAGGAAGCCAAGCACGTCCTGCAGCTTGCAAGAAACCCGATGTCTGCTTTCAGGCCTTGAATGAGTTCCCATCACTCCGGTATGAGTTAGTCAACTTCTGCAACTCAGCCTTGCCAGATATTTGGGTTTAACCAGGACGATGTGTGTTTCTGGGTAGCTTCCAGTTGAAATTTCCAGTTTCCAGCATATTCTCGGGAGGATACTAATACATTACCAAAGTGATATTTCATGCTTCATCCACCCCCAATCCCACTCAGAAACAGGCAATAGGAAAAAAGTTCAATTTCATCACAAGGAACACAACTCTGAGTCCTGAGGAGGTGCAAACACCAGCTACACTGTGCGTCTGGCTCTGCTTGAGGGAGATGATTTAGGCAGCACCGTGACTCTAGCCCAAGACATTCTGCAGAGAGCCATGCAGTTGGACTCAGATAAATCTGCTCTGTCTGCTCTTTCTGCTATGTTTGTTGGGAGAATTAAGAAAAGATAAAGCAGTGCTAAATTTCGGTGAAATAATAGAACAACAGCAAAGAGCACCAGTGTAGTACAGCGAGGTTATCTGCGCAACAAATTTTCCACCACTTTGCATGCATGCATGTACGAACACAAATATACTACCAACACCACAGCGTTACTTCACTAGTGTATGTGTGGGTGTTTTTCTAGCATCAGCATCTGTATTTCTGGATTAATTACAAGGCCATGCCAGTAAAAAACAAAAGTCTAAAAGGCCTCTGGGTCAAATTTTGCCCATTTTGGATGTGCTGTAAACCCAGCAATTCCTATTAGCGTCAACAGGAGTTGCAATAATAATTTTTTGGGGAAAATCAGGTTACTTAGGAGTAAAATTTTCTAAAACCCCTAAACAGGTTTAGAGGAGAAGTAAAATCTTTCATTAACCCAACTGACGCATTGAAAAAATCCAGAGAAGCTTTCAGGTTCATGAACACTTCCTAACATCCCAGCCTCATAAGAGATATTAACTCCTCCTGTAAACTTTGCCTCTTCCACTGAGGCCATCATGGCTGCCACAAAATTACAAAATTGACTTAAAGAATTTAAACATTTTATCTTTATGGGCCTAAAATTAGGCCTCATTTTTTGATTGGCATGACCATCTACATTCTTGCTTAGAGCTTTCGTGATTTATAGTGATTGTGTATTGGGATTAAGCTGGTTTCAAGGCTGTGTTGCTCATCTAGTTCCTCCAATTTTCTGTTCTTTTTATACTTCATTTTGTCCTGAAAAACCTTGCATTTCAATGGCTTTTTTCCATTTTGTAGACCTAAATCTGCTAGTGATAAAATTGGTGAGACCTACATCACTGACGTCTGAAGAAGTATGACAAAGCCATATTGTTTGCATAAAATATATCAAGCAAAGGTTCTTCTTGTGATTTTAAAGGCTGGTTCATGCATAATTTTCTTTTACAGTTTAATTTGGCTCCTCACGAACACAACTCATCTGCACTCTTCTACTTCTTAACTAAAAAGCAAACACAATAATGTATCACATATTCTTCACATGAGGCCATAATGAAGGAATTGTTTAGCTGCAGCAATATTGTAAAATAATGTTTGGCTTTTTTTGAGTGAATGACAGAGAAAATTTCTGTATTTAACAGTCAAGAACAGCTCTAGTGGTCTGACACACTGGTATAAATGATATTAGAAAGCAAGTATTCCAGCTCCCTCTCACTTTTTTGACCAAGACATCTACATCTGGCCTTAAATGTAGTACTGATTATTTTAATTTTTTGTTATAGCCTAATTACACCAAGTCATACTCATACATGGTTGGAAGAAGGTTAATTAGCAGTAGTAAAAATCAGCCTTCTGAAACTCAAACTGCAATTAGACCAGATTGTAACATTTTTGCAGTTCTAATCGATGCCTTTTGTGTTGTTCAAAACTAGACATTTTAATTACATTATCTGGTTCTTTAGATAAATAGAAATAATTTTTAAGACATAAAAGATTTGCTGGCATAATTTCATTTTACCTTTCAACAACACAGAGCCAAAGCAAGCAGTGTACAGAGAAGGAATTTAGATAATATTTCGTTCTTGCAGATTAAAAAAAAAAAAGGAGGGGGTGAATAAGGAGGCAAAAGGGGTGGGAGCAGCTAATATTGTAAGCTTTCACTGAAGGATTGCTGAGATGATACTCTTTGAGCTGATTTTTAATCTAGAATGAGAATTATTTGATGGGTTTGCCCAGTAACTAGCAAGATTCATAATCAATACAACTGATTCTTTTCTACTGGGGAATCTAAGAAACTGAGCGCATCTCTTAACAGCATACAGTCAAGTAGCATGCAACTGACTTGCTTTGTTATAGCAAAGGCTTAGATTGGATATTAGGAAACATTTCTTCACCAAAAGGGTGACCAAGCATTGGAAGAGGCTGCCCAGGGAAGTGGCTGAGTCACCATCCCTGGAGGTATTTAGAAGATGTGTAGATGTGGCACTTAGGGACATGGCTTAGTGGTGGACTTGGCAGTGCTGGGTTAATGGTTGGACTCAATGATCTTAAGGGTCTTTTCCAACTGAAATTATTCTATGCTTCTACGATTCTAATGCTAGTAGTGCCTGATTAAACAAAAAAAAAAGCAAGCTATCATTGTGTTAGTAAGTTAATGTAAAAATAAAGTAACATTTACCCTGTAGGAGTAGTGACTGTATTGTACTATTGAATTCGATAGCCCATGATGTTGTTAGCCAGGAACACAACCAGACATGCTGAGCTGTGCCTGGCATAGACAAGAGGCTTGTGGTACCTCAACAACAGGCTGAAAATGATCTTATTTTTAATATTGTGTCATTTGTCATTTGTAAGTGATTTTCAGCTCTTTTTGGTATTCTTGCAGCAGACAACTGTGTTGGCATCTTGAATGTTTTGAGGTTGTTTATTGTTTGGCTTGTTGCTGATGGTTAGCAGAAGAGACACTTTCAGGTTCTGTTCAAGGAACCTCAGGGCTCTCTTTCAGGCAGTTCAGCCTAATGGAATTAAGCCTGACATGTTTCAAGTCTATTCCTTTATAAAAGAAACATAAAACAATGGTTCAGATTTATCATAAAGCTCTTGAACCATGTGAGACTCAGACTTTCCCTGTTTCTTTACACATCTGTAAATAAAGACCATAAAAGAGGAGTACACCAGGGTAAATCAACACAAATTTGAAATCCACTGCAGCATATTAAATGGCGCGGTCTCACCGAAAGAAAAGGTGACCCCTCGGCTTCTTGCAGTTTGAAGCTAATTGTTTTCGTCAGGATGGGAACGTCTGGAAGTCCACTGCAGTGTCCCACCAGCAAGGCTTCAGTAACTGAGCCGGCTTGCGGAGAATGAGCCCACTTTGTAGCGACACAGCGGGCTCAGACACCACCTATTCTGCTCTCCAAACTGTCATGCATAACAACTTCATTGTGCTAAATTGAACTTGAAAGCAACCAAAGGCTATGAGAAGTAGAAGCTATGAGAAAAGCGTGCTGTCAGCGCTGGCAAAGGCTGACCTGGAAAGTAGGCTCAGAGACAGGAGAATAAAAGACCAGGGCCCATGAACGCAGCATATTGTTTCATTTTAAAGTATGATTCCCATACCAGCGAAAGTAGCAAATGTGGTGTAAATTTATTTAAATAGATTCCACCGCTTAAAAGTTTGCCAGCCGCTCTTATCCAACTTTCCCAGCTCCCTGATTCGTTACTTACAGTGGGAATATAATGACATATAGTCATCATTGTAACAGCTTCTTTGCAGGGGCACAATGATGATTAATAGCTAGCAGCAAATTTTCACATGGGCTCTGAAGCACTATAGCGTTAAGCAGCCAAACACTCCCAAATCCCCCTTTTCTGTTCTACTGAAAAGTCCTCTCCTTGTACCTTGCAGATATGAACAAAGCCTATCTTAATTCCAATCAGCTTTTCCTCATTCAAAGAAACATTCTCTTTTTCATAATTGATTCATGTGCATTTTTTTCAGTCTTTCACTGAGCCCGAGACTTTTTTTTTGCTGGGGGAGGGAGGAAATAATTTCAGTAATAACTTGTTTTGCTTTGTTTTTCCCTCCAAAATATATTTCAAGACCCTTCTCAGCTAGTTGAGATAATGCACTTTAAAAAGAAACACAAACCCAAAAAAGAAGCCTTAACCTTCTCTGCATTGAAAGTTTATTAACTACGAGCACTGAGGGATGAGCTCAGAGAAGCAGCTCTAGTAATGTAAGTCAAAGACTGGAGAGCAACAACAATAAGCTGCTTCTATTTATTGTATCAATTCACATTCCCATGAGAAACTTACAGCTGAAACTGGAACAGATTAATTTTCCATGCAGAATTATTTCAAAGATAAGCTAACTTGGAATGGATATATTTTACCACAAATATTTAGAAATAGAAATATTTTATTTTTATTTTAAAGTTTATTCACTGATGTGCATTTATTGGCTTTCCACAAATGTTCTTTCCACACTGATAGAGAAAAAATAGTTTTAGAACTGATTCAGTCTTCCTTTCATCAGTCTTGGTATGGTATAACTACACTTTGAGGCAGTTACACCTGATGTATACCAGATCGAGCATAAAGCAGATTAGCAGGATTCAGTCTTGATTTTTTATTTGGGAAAACACTTCTAAAGAGAAAGAAAAATTTTGAAGCAATATTAGAAAGCTACAATTTACAAAGAATATCAGTTTGTTTTGCTCCCTGTGGAGGAAATCAGTTACAATTCTACAGCTCCCCGTGCACCACATACAGTGTTAATGTTTGACTGGTAGACTTTGCACATTACTGGTCTTCCACTCATGAACTGCTCTACATCAGATTTGATCTGTACAATCCAGAAAAGCATTTCTTTGGCATTTGCGTATTAGATAGAATGTGGACAAGAATGGATTTTGAAAGTAGCATAGTTTATAGGAATAAATACTGTTTGCTGAAATCACCTCATACAGTATGTGAGATGAGGAAGTAAATACATTAATCATCAATCTTCTTTTTCATGCACTTTAGGCGAACACTTATCATAAAGTTATCCATAAATTCACTAAGTTCATTTTCTAGAAGAAGAAAAAAATTTTCATCTTAATTCTGCTCCCAACAAATTATTTTGAAAGAATATAAAACACCTGTGAACATTTTCAATTGTTTTTCATTTGTGGAAAATTTTCATTCGGTTTGGTTCAGGGATGAAAGCTTCTAGTGAGACAAACAGCATGGCAGGCTGGGTTTATGATTTTCATTGAAAATTTCTTAAGATTACATAGGAAAGAGCATTGCATATCAAAATCTCTCAAGAGATCAAATTTCTACTCAATTTCTTTCTGTGGCAGCACTTTGCAAGCAGGTGTGCTCCTTTTGTATGTTTCAGAGATTTTTCCCCTGGTGTAACGTAGCAGAATTACATATGATTTAATACACGTGACCCAAGGCTTGATTCAGGCTCATAGGATTTTTGTCAAGTGTTATTAATGTTCAGCGAAGTAAAGGTTGTGTTACAAAATTGGGATTCTTTTGCTGTATGAGTGTGTGAGATTTCTTCCTCTTAACTGAAAGATATATGTCATTAAAGAAAATCTTGCATTGTTTTCTGCAATCTGATATCACTTTTGACATTTAATTGAAATTGTTTGACAGTTAATTGAAATTGAGTTAAAAATAATGCAAATTCTAACACATATAATGACTTGTATTGAAGAATGCTTGCATTGCAGTTATTTAAGAGGGATTGTTGTTGAAAATATTCCTGGAGAAGTGGAAACCTAAACCTGCATATGGATGAGGGTGATCTGTTCACAGGTCTACGGACCCCAAGTTCCTTGGATGGAGTCACAAATCTACCTAGTGTCCCTGTGAGCGGTGTTTTGTATTTGGAACTCTGAATTTGCTGCAAAATATGTAAAACCTTGTGTAGTCAGTGAGCTCCCCATTGACTATGCGTCTGAGAAGCCTCATGCATGTTGTTTATTTCAACAAGTACATAGAATACATACAGACTGCCGATGGCCTCAGACAGCGGTGTGCAAATAGCTGGCATGAGGGGCTAAAACCTCAGATGAGATACCCTTTTCAGGATGTGTCAGCACGAGCACATTCAACGGGTCAACGTGTTCATGCATCCTAATGTACCTTTTGGAGGACAGCAGAATCCCAGCACAGCTCGGGTTTTACAGCTAGGAGGCTTGCAAAAGTACATTTGTTCCACTTTTTGGTGCTGCGTATGCACTGGTTTCACAGAGCTGAGCGTTGTGTAACCGCAATGTTAGATGGGAAAGCTCCTTTCGCCAGCCGTCTCTGGTGGCTTGTGGGGGTAGGTCATATTACATGATTTGCTGAAAATATTAGATGGATATGACCCAAGGGCATGGCCAAATGTTGTTGATTTTTGTAGAAGTCTAGCTCTCAACCACAGGCTCGTATCTCCAGCGTACCTTACCCTCTATCTTCTCTTACCTCGTGAACTTCTAAGCCACAGAATTCACCTGTCTTCCCTCACTTCGAAGAATGTTCATCCCCCCTCCACCACCAATCCTGAGATATTTTGATATCCACCAGGTCTTTCAATGGTTTCACCAGCACAGCCCTATCCATACCCAGATGACACATATCTGACTAGTACAGCAGGTTTGCAGGTTAAATCTAGGAAAATATTGAAGTACATATACTTGCTTTTAGTGGAAAAAAAAGTCTAACTTTGTCATCTTTACTCATGCTGAGTGGTACCTTAAGACTTCAGTGGAGAAGCTGCTGCTGTAAGTAACAATTCAGCAGAAACAGGGGTCAGAATCTAATTACTTGTGGTTTGGTGAGGCAAAAAGTGATTTTTTTATTTCTTTTCTGCTCTCATTTGCAGTAAATATATTCCTTCCCTCTTTTTACCTTCAGCCTTGTTAAGTTTTTCTGCTACCTATTCTTCTCCCCAAGAATCTGTTGTCTCACATGATTCTTCTTTTTCCTCCATATTTTGGTTGTTTGTTTTTTTTTCCTTCTGGATTCCAGAAAAAACTCATCCCTGTGCAGCCCCTAGGACTCCTGCATTGCCTTCTTCCACACCCTTGAAAATTCTCTCCTTCTGAGTTTCAGGCCGTCAGAGGTCCATATCTCAGCCCCTCTTTTGCATCGGAGCAGCATTCCAGTTCATTGCCTCTTTTTGAGTTTGGTGACAGCATACAGGCTTGCGTGTCCTCCATTTTCCGCAGCTTTTAGTCACCTTTTTTAAGGTCACAGTATTATGTAGCAGTGCCACACCCTCCGTGCATTGAAGATCTCAGGCCTGGTGTGCCTACTAAAGTGGTGCAATTCTCCCTGTAAGGGCTCACATTAATAAGGAAGAATTTCCCCTGAAGCACCTTATGGTGCTATAATTTTCTATATTTTTTCTATAATTTTCTATAATTTTTCATCTCTTCCTACCTTAAATTAGATTTTCTCACTCCAGATCTACACAGTTGCACATTTCCAAGTTATTCTGCTTTATTATCCAGTTCCAGATCACTATTTCTTTCCTCTGTGGGCTGTCAACCTTGTGATGAACCTAGATTAAATATCTGGTTTAAAATTGTACCAAAGCTGATGAACAAATACATTTAATTGTCTTGAGAAACAGCACTGTAAATGTATTGGCATTACATTTTGTGCTTAGTTTCAGCTGCAACAGCCTCTGTTGAACAAATAAGCCCAAAACCTGTGAGAAAACCTATTTCAGTCTACCCAAGTATCCAGAGAACAGCTTTCTACCTCTAAATGTCAGCTCTGAAAATCATGAAAGATAAAAAAGTCTTGCTGGAGGTTACCCTAGAGTAAGCCTTCATCTGTCATTTTCTGATTATTTTCTTTTGGCATGGTTTCTGCATATTCTTTAGGTCATCAGTAAGAGCAATGAATCATAAGTATCATTAATATCATAGACACAGATATCCTGTAACACCATGTTTCTTGAATTATTCTTGTGGTCCATTGCTGACAATTTCTCTTAATTGCTCTGAAGGCAGACAGTGCTTTCTGTCTAGAATGCGACTGCTCCTGTTTTCTCTCACTCTCACCTTTAACCTTTTACTTTTTGACTCATGGATCACCAGCCTTTTTATGCTTAACCAATAAAAGACCTTCTCAGAAAGGAATCTCCTCCCAAGCATAATACATCTTATTCCACCAAACTCTTAAAACAAACAGTCCTCTGCAAAGAAAAGAAGAACTTTGTACCCTTTAGGAAATAAGAAAGCCAACATGTTGTCCATTACGAGTAGAGTTAGGACATGTTGCCTCTTGCCTGAACATCATGTAAAACAAAGCTGACTGAAGAATGGGGGAGGATGATATAAGTAAACACTGAGGGAAATTATTGTGGCAGGAAACCTGTATGTATTGTGATGGTTGAGAAGAAAAGACTCAGAAGGGACATGGAGAAGCTATGGTTTATCATAGCTGATGATAGGAAGCAGATAGCTACTAGAGATACCAAAAAGATTCAGTAAGTTTGTCATATAAACGTGTCCTTCTTTCAGCAACTCACAGGAGACAATTCGTTCACATTTTCACGTTGCAAAAGGATTTACAAAATTTCAGGAGAGGTACTGGAAAATTGGAGAGAGTCCAATCTGGGGCCAACAAAGTAATCAGATTGCTGGGGAACTTGACATATGGAAAAATCTTGAAGGAACTGGATTTATTCAGCCTGGGTTTAATAGGCTCAGGGGACCAAAGTAGTCTTGTATCTAAAAGGTTGTTACAGAGTAGAAGCTGTCCTTGCTTCACAATGATGCACGGTGACAGGACAAGAGGCAAGGGGCATAAGGTGCTTCAGGGGAAATGCTGTCTGGATATAAGAAAAATATGACTAAGAGCACTCTTTAATATCGGAACAGTTTGCCTAGGGAAGCGATAGAGTATACCTCACTGGAAATACTCAAGTCTTGGCTTGACACGGTGCTGGATAACCTAATCCAAGCCCCAGAAGGTTGGATCAGATGATCTCTGGAAGTTACTTCCAACTTAGACTTCTCTATGACTCTGTGACTCATACTAGAATCTGACTTCAACATAAGGTTACACTCCTAGAATAAGGCTAATTTTAAAGGCCATGTTAGAAATTAGAAGACATTTAAAATATCAAAATAAAACCACGTTATTTTCAAAATGCATTCATTTAACAAGGCTAAGCTATTTGGCAGTTCTAAAAAAATTGAGGGTTCCCGGCCAATGTGCTCAGTTCTTCAGTCAGCCATTCTCCACCCTCACCCCAAATCTCTCTGCCTTGTAGGTAGCTCTGTCAACTTATCTGTCTCAGCTATCTGTCAAGCAAGAATAAGATACTGTGAGCTTAAGTTAATGTAAATAAGTGACTTGGATGAAAATATTTATTGCAAAAGCAATCAGACAATATCATTTTGTAAAAACTGAATGTTAATGGTTTTAATTGTATTCCACTGTGACTGGTGTCACTAGACATCTTTTATTGTATTTCCCCTTTGATTTCACCTGCTTACACCCCCTTTATTTGTATTAAAGTCCCCCAAGCTGTCCTCTGTTAGTTTTCATCATCAGGTCAGCTAGCACCTCCATTTTGCTGCCTCTCATTTCCTGTTTCTTATCCTATCATTTGTCCTGAAAGAGTTCATCAGTTCTCACATCTTACTGCAGTGATGTGCTTTCAGCTTCATCTGTACTTGGAACTGATCCTTCTCTATGATCTTTCACACTAAATCCCTTTTCTCTGTTGACCTCCACCACTCGCCTGTGCCCTTTCCAAGTCTTACAAGTCGGCAGTGACTCTCATTTCTGCAGTGCATTCTGCTCTTTACTTCTGACAGTGTTACTTCTACTGGGATTATTGTCTACAGTTGTGTTTTTTTTAAAATGTAAACTCTTGATGTTTCTTTTCATCATTAGTATTTGCCTCCTGTAACACCACAAACACTACTTTATCTTCCATCTCCGAAGTCTCATGTTCTTATGCTCTTTTGCCATAGAATTAAGGCCAGGTACCAAGTGATTTCCGACCTTTGCATATGTTTTCAAATGCTATATTTGTTATATTTGTGAAATAACTCTCCTTCTATTCCCTGTTGCAGTGTTAACTTTACAGCCTTTTCTGCAGCTTCATGTCTCTTCTTGCCCTCACTGGGGGACTCACCAAGTCATCCTCTCCTCTTCCTTTTCCATCAAGCCCAGTCATGTTCTTCCCTATTTCTATGCTCTTGTCTCCTTTCCTAACACCTTTGCTCTATTAAAACCTGATCATTTTGTGCCCTTATCCTGCTCTTGTCTTCAGGCACATGATGTGCTCTCGATGGAGAAGAGGCTGGGCAGCAGTCGCTGGCGAAGATGAACAGTGCTTCAGGAGGACTCTCTTGAGTTGTTGACGGCAACATCTCATGCTCCTCTCCTGGACAGGATTCTCGCTTTGGTACAGAGCACTTCAACATGCAATCACCTTGACTGTCTCTGGGATGAGCTCCTCTGGCAGGCTGGCTGTTTACCCAAGAAAAATTGAAGAAAAGATAAAGAAATAATTAAAAGACATCCAAATGCTAATGGTCTGTCTCTCCCTCTCCTGGAGCAGGCTTTATGTCTCTAACCCCTTTTCCTAATACGACGATTAGTGCTGGTTTACCACCAGCACAGTGTCTCTTTCAAGGCCACGCTTTTGAATGGCACTTCCTAATTCCGCTTTTCTTCAAAACAGTTGGAACTGGTCTCCACAACTGCAGCAAATGCCAATTTAGAATAAGATGTGAAGCGACCCCGGCACACCCTCAGCTACAAACTGTCTGGGGGCTCAAATAGCTTTTGATATAACTTAGATCAGCCTGAAGATTGCCTCAGTGACCTCTGTGTGTCCCATGGGAACACCTGCACTGAGTAAAGATCAGGGCAAGAATTATATATTTTGTTCTGCCTTATCTGCCTGATCATGATTCCTCCCTAGCCAACCACTCCTATGAACAAGAAATGGCTTAATGGTGGTGTAGAGCACGGTAGCCAGGCTTGTGTGGCATGCCTCCTAGATTAATTTTTTTTCTCAATTATGAGCACATTGCCATAAATACAAGTAATAAGAACATGACCTCATTCTTTCAAGGTCCCACCAGGGCAAAGGTGCACACCTGAACTCAGGTTTTCCATATGAGTCTCAACTTTTTTGCATCAACCTACTCTGTCAGGTGCTGAGGACAGAAAGTCCATCTGTCAGAAAGTCATAGATCCAGTTCAGGGATCGCCTGGGCATTAGGGCTTCCTCATGCAAGGAAGAGGAGAAGGAATGAAAGATACTGGCTGATCAGGCATCTTTCTCCTTGAGAAGGGAAGAAGGAATTGTGAAAAGTGAGGAAAGTGTAGGTGAAAAAACTTGTGCTTACGCATCTTGCTGGGGAAAACAACATCCCTTCAGCGGGCAGGCTGAACAGGAGCAGCCCTTGACTTGTAAGGCCTCAGTGACCTGGCCAAATATCACAAGGACTGCCCCTGGAAAAGTAATTACAGAAACTTGGGTCACATAAAATATAAAACATAAACAAATGCATTACTGAATAAAATAAGGAATAGTCTAGATCTCTGTACAGCAGAGGCCCACCAGGCACATAGATGAGGGTAGATTTGCCTCAGGGAGGAATTTGATTTAGGGACTGGAGATACATGAAGACCTATTTTTCTACATTTACATGTTTTTTGTTTGCTTGCTTAGAACTGACAGCATGTTTATTGACCTACGATGCATGAAAAAGAATCCTTTCTATTAACTGGTATCAATAACAGTAAAATTATAGCATACTGACATGGAAAATGGCACAAAAATGGGAATAAATTTGGGATGAGAGAAGGTGATTATTTTTGTCTTCTCTTGTGGAAATTGCAGAGTAAGTGCCTTTTTAAGGTGGACTACAATGAAGACCAGGGAGGGGGTCCAGTTATATCAGAAAATTCAGATGAACTGCAACTTCTCTTTTTCTGAGAAGCTGAGGTGAGCTGCCTTTTGATGCCAGGCTGGCTCAAAGAGAGAAATACGAGAACTACTGTGCAATGGCCTTCATGTGACTGACCATTTGTCTCAATGAACTAGGTATGAACTTGAAATACACAGAATGGCATGACAGAAGGATAAAACAAACCCGCTGAAAAACAGAGCAAAAAGCTTTTAAGGATCACAAACAAAACTTGAGCAAGTCTGTTAAGTGCTTATTCATGGATGCGATTCAAGACACGCAGCAGTCTAAATTGGCATGGGATTGGACAAAGGGTTATAGAAGTAAGACATTCCCTGTAAAGTTTCTGTGTTTATTTTGGGTGTATTTTCTGCTTTTTTATGGAAAAATAAATCTTGAAGTCATGCCTGAGCCACTTTAGCTTCTTGGTGTGAAAAACTTGTGCTCTGATGCAGAGATTCTAGTTGCTTGTTTTTTGGCAGCTCCAGGAAACAAATTCTGTGAAACACCAGGAATAACATAAAAATGGAACATCACTGTCAAGCCATCAAAAAGAAATCAAACTTCCAATATGTAGATAATAATACTACAATCTACAAAGGTGCTGCAATATATTATGTCCAAGACAGTATGTTATAAACACACTGTTTTTTCTGAACAAGGAATCTTTGAGAAGACAACCTTCCATCACAAGTCTTGGTAAACTTACACCAATAAACTTAATAAAATTGAACCTTATACTACTGTTAAACCTCATAAAATTTCCTACATTTTGACATTTCCTGTATTGTTTCATGTTTCCCCATGGAAATATACCAAAGTCAAAACCAGAAAAATCTTGAAATCTTTTTCATGCTTTTGATAAGATACTTTCTTCAAATAATGTTTAACTCCTCAAGCCATGTAGAACAGAGTATTTTTAACTTCACTTCTTTCTCCATCCTCCAAATGGTTGTTAAAATAAAAAGAAAGCAACTGAAATATCACCTACATGGTAGACAACTCAATTTGGTTTTTTGTTGCAAGATAATCTATACATGCCAGGACATACAGTGAGGTCTCTGTACCTGTTATAATAGAATTGCTTCAAGGTGAAGTTTTTAGCTACAAAATTTAAAGGTTTTTTTTCCTTTTTGATGGAATATTAAACTTTTAAAAATAAAGATATCTGTTAATTTTATATGAATCGCAGCTTTTGTTTCTTGATATGATAGCCTTTCTCTATTATGTAAAATATACAGAAACCACAATTTTCCTTTCCATTCAAAGCAGCTTTCCATTGAAGGTCATGTGAATAGGCTAATCTTAGCAATTCTTATAACCTTATAAATTCTGTAAGTTTTTTCTGCTTGTCACATTTCACATGAATTGAAAAAGTATTTAGCTTAAAGGTGTTATGAGTGATCATGCACACCACAAAGCAACTTACTTTCTAATCGTTTTGGTCAGATAGTATTTTCAGATGATTGAGATTGGGTCCAATTCTCTGCTTAACTGAAAAAGAATTGAAATTCTGACAAAAAATAAAAGTGGCATTTAACAGAGGAAAGTTTTATCTTTAGCTAGTTAAAAATCTCTCAGGAGGATAACTTTGTTAATCATATAAAACGCTTTTTTTGTTGTTGCTTCCTCTTCTTCTCCTCAGTTTGTCTACTGTTCTTAATTTTCCAAATGTTTACTGTTCTTGAGATTTTTATAAACAGAAAGGGGGAAGGCAGTCAGACCATGTCTGTGTTGAGAACTAGCTTCAATACTCTTTATTGTTAAACAATGTAACCAGATGCCTAACTAAAATATTTGATCCTCTGTGTTTCAGTCAAAAGCTTCTTTTTAAATCTTAGATAAAGCAGGGTCAGAGGAAAGGCATTCCTTTGCTTTATGAACTGAGGAAGTAATCTGGGTGCGTTGTTTTGGAGTTATCTAACTCCCCACATAGGAATAAAGCTAAGTCTGGAGCTAGTTTCAGGTTTAATATCTTCCACTGAAAGTTGGACCTTCTGAAATCCAATGCAAGGTGGAACTCACAAATGGGGATTTTGTTTTGTGAGGCTGTAATTGCACTAGTCAGTTCAGTCCTAAGCCCTTATATACTGACTTACCCTCCTTTACATTTTACAGTATTGCCATACTCAACTAGCCGAATTTTATGAAGACCTAAACTTTGTTTACAAAGGCTTATCTGTGTACAAATTTGCTTTATGGCACTTTGTATGAATTATATCAATCAATATGGAATAAGAGGAATCTTTATTTGTTGTATTATAGCAGCAAATCTGAAGGTAAATGATACTAACAGTGTAGCAACAACTTAGTTTACATTCTACTCTAGAGGTACAATGCTTGTTTTGTTTTGTGTTTGCTTTTATGACTAATCTCTGTTACAGAGTGTTATAAACATGGTGAAATGAATTAAGATTTTTTCCACATTTTTTTCAAGCAAAATAAGGTCACTTGTTATTCTAAATGTCCTCCCTGATACTCATAAAATTCCAAAGTATACATGCTATATTGTGTGTATCTTATGTGCTGCAACTATGTTTGGCAGGTATATGTGATATGCTCATATATTATTCTGTCTCCTCTTCAACTTGCCTTAAACCATTTGGCTATGATCCAAATCCCACCAAAAACAGTAACAATATTTTAACTGATTTCATTAAGTTTCAGATCTGATCTGTAGCGAACCTGTCTAGGGCATCATAAGCACAATGTCTTCCTTCACCAACAGTACATTCACTTTTTCTGTTTTGATGTTCGTTTTTTTTCCTGCATGGCAGCTTGAAGTCTTTGCTGTTCTGCTCGTAAAAGCTTCACAGATTGTGCAACAGGGCAGCAGCATGAATGGTTGGATTCCTTTGACCCACACACTGTCAATCTCAACCTTCAGATAAGATCTACCATCAGCACTGGAAAGGAAATATTCATAAAAGCACTTGTCCTTATGCAATACCCAGTCACAATCCTGCCTGGAGTTTGGAGATACTTTACGAGAAGGCTGTGTTGCTTCTGGACATGAAAACCTGAAAAGTTTCAGGTTGCCTTTCCAAGTTTGTATGGACACTGCTGTTCTGAAGTTTCCAAAAGTCTCCTGGAGATCTCTGAGGACAACAAGGATGTGATCGCCCAGCTCTAATTACAGTAGAAATGGGATAGGAGACTGCTAGAGCAGCAAACGGCAGCCACTCCTGCTTGCTTTGCTCGTGTCTATGTCCTGGAAAGCCAGGATGTCCACTGCTTCTGTGATGGAGGGTCTGGTCCATGAGGACCAACAGTACTGGGGCTGAAGAGACAAAAATCACAGTCCCTCTTACCTTCTCTGAAGAGCAATCTCACTTCTTCAGGGCTCCCTGCCGAGCTATGCCATGACACTCTCCAGATCTAGCACTGTCGCTGGGTGATGAAGTTCAGTTTTGCCCAGATGGCTGAGAAATCTGGACTTAATTTTGTGTGGAAGAAGGTGGTCACAAAGACTGCTCATGGTCAGTCCTCGCTAGTTCTCCTTACCTATAGCACTACCATGGCAGCTTTCTGCAAGTCTGTGGGTCAGGCCAGGCCACTCCACTAGGCAGAAGAGGCCCTATGGCTCTTTGTGTTTAATACTCAAGGAAAAGTCAGTACCATCCTGTCCGCACAGGCTATAAAGGCACCTCTGTCTTTTAATGTCTTACCTGTAGCAGTGTGTATAAAAGTGCTTTAAAACAAGTAAATCTAGTTTGAAATGTTGTTTTTCCCCCTCTGTTGTCCCTAACCTTATCCTTGAGAGGCTCCTGAAGGAATTAGGATGAAGGTTTCAGATTGGTAGTTTTGGTTGGTTGGTTGATTTTTTTTTTCCCCCAGGAAGTGGGAGGTGCCTCAAACCCCAGACAGACTTTTAAAACTGGGTCATCTTTCCCCACCAGCTGGGGCAGTTTTTCTTGAAAATGTACAGCAGAATCTGAAAATCCTCCTGTAGTCTTTGGGAAATTGTGGAGAGGGAAAATACATCAAGAACACTAGTCTATATCTTTGAAACCAGGAATCAGATTCCTCTGAATCTCCTGAGATCAGATCTTTTTTTAAAGATTATTTTAGAATAAAAAATGTAATTTCATTTATTTTCTGTCTAAAGTTTAAGTAATTGGATTGTATCCAGGTCACATTATCCAGCTTTTCATTGCAGCCGTAAAGATTAGAAATGCTCGATTTTTTAAAATAAAAACAGGGATGTCTTTTCTGGTTGTTTCCAAATTTCTTCTTTCCACATAACTACTTGGTTTCCAGGAATGCACTTCTCTCAATAGTCCCTGAAATATTGTTCAAGTCCACCCAAATCACAGGAGTGAGCCAGATTACCACATCACAAACTAGGCTGTTAGTCAAAATCCATATGGATATGATCAATATGGATAGATCACGCATTACAGCCTTCGGTTAAACCATGGATAAATGCTGCACAGAGATCGCCTTGCGTTCCCCGGCTGCGTGCAGACAAGGGATAATTCCCACTCCCATGGGATAATTGCACTTACGGTAGTGTCACGTTACTGGAGGCCGTCGATATCAGTTGGCCATGCTGAGGAAAACAATAAGGCCCATTTAGTTCCAGATGCAGTCCAGAGGTTCCGGGGAATGCATGTCATCCCCATCCCCAGCACGCCTGCATCTCTCCTCTCGCTTCAGGAAGCAGATTTTCCATTCCCATTGAACTCGTGCAGCAAAGTGTTACTGCTACATGGGAAATGAAAAAATCTCTGAAATAAAATCCAGTGAGATGAGGGGTGTTTTGGCCAGAGAACAAGGAGAAAAGCGAAGTATAAAACAAAGGAAATTTGAAATAATTATTGATTTTCTTGGAAGGAAATAATTATCTCTTTCCCCCCACAAATACATAAAATATATTTTTAATTCTTTTGTCTGATACCACCTAAAGGGGCTAGCGCATCCCCACAAAATGCCAGGGATCAGCAGGGCTTTTCTGGAGAAACACATTTTTTTCAGGGTCAGATATTTTTTTAGGCTTGTGATGACAGGCTTATTTGGCCTTGATACACAAAACAGAGATGGCAGATCTCTTGCAGAGATGGCAAGATAATTTGATACCATACATAAACCAGCTGCATAAGGAAAGGAGTTCAAAGGCAAATAAAATGTACCTGCAGAGAAGTTTAGCACACCAAATCTGACCTGTGCCTGTATGATACAGGTATATTGCTGGAGTAGGCTCAGCATCTCCATTTCTAGGTTGTTTGTGGTAGAAAAATCTGATTTTTTTCAGAAATACAAAATCTAGATTGCCTGTAGCAAGCATGTGCCCAAGTTTTAACAGCTGCAGCCAGCAGAAGAAAAGAACCACTCAGTTTTTCCAGATAATTCCTTTTGTCAGTTAATCATGACTATTGGATAGTGGTCAACAGAACTGAGATTTCCACTGAAGAGGAAGATTCAGGTTCAAAAGGATGTCTTAAAGAAAAACATGTAATTTTATAAATACATGAAGAACTAAAATTACACATTTTTCTGACCACACTTTAAGTGCTGAAGAAACAAGACTGAAAAGATACACACTTTCTCTTTGAAACTTCTTAATTGCTTTTTTTGCTTTTGGTTGCTTGTTCCTCCTTATTCCTATATCACGGAGGTGGGTGGTAAAAAGGGTGAAAATATTGGGAGGCTCCTCTTCTGTTTTTCATCCGATGTGATTTCCTTGCATTGTATGTGATAGTTCTCCTTTCCCAGTAGATGAAAACTGGGGACGGTGGGGGCAAAACATGCCATGGAGCTGTTGCTGGAAAGGATATTCTCCTTCGACCTCTCTGGACCTTCCCCAGTTCCTGCAGATTTTTGTCTCTGCTCCATGTTACATTATAGGTTATTATATGGGAACTAAGAAATGCAATTAAACCTAAATAAGAAATTACTTTCCCATCCAGAATTTGGAACTGAGCTTATATTCTATAATGAGAAAAGCATAGACACTGTACATATGGGAAAAATAAGAGCATATCAAGACAAATAGATCAAAATTACATTATTTTCCTTTCTTTCCTTCCTTCCCCTTCCTCCACAGCACTCCCGTGTCTGGAAACCATTTGGATCAGAAAATTATAGATAGATAAACAATGATCTCCACTTTGTAAACATTTTAATACCCATAGATACAGTGTCACACTCAGAGATTGCATTATACTAACCATTCTTAAAACATGTTTTTTTACAGTTTGTTATACATTGGCTCTGCTGGTAAGCATCCAGGCTTTCTGCAAGTAGAGACCAAATGAAGCTATGTAGGATGCTTTAGCTTAGATTAGTCCAGAATTAAACAACTGTCCTGCGTCCCAGTGTCTTTAACTTCAACAACTGAGCTTGTGAAGTTTATTTCATGCTGCAGTTTGCTAAAGACTCCACATGCAAGCAATGCAAAAAGACATGTCTATTTTAATGGGTTAATGGTGTATAATCCACCCTTCTGCCTTCCTATTGCCACCCAAGAACAACAACAGAGGAATGGATCTATACTATTTATTAAACAGAAATAATAACATTCAGGTATGACTAGAATGCAGGAAATATTGTAAACTTAAGCTCCAGAAAGAGCAGACTTGGAAAAAAAAATGGTTTCACTTCCTTTCTCAGAATTAGCCTTTACGATGTAAAATGACATAGTGACGTTATATTGAATATATTTTCCATACCACAGTTGTCACAACACCAGTATAAAATGAGTGAGGTTCTACAATAACTTTAACAGAATGCTGACTTCATTGCTTAATTATGGCCTTTTTCATGTCAACAGTATTAATTACACAGTGCAGTGTCTGTCTTTTTCCTCCCAGGGTGAGACCTGCAGCTATGAGACATTTAAGTTGGGAATATCATCATTGTTTTTGGCTGAGGGGAGAGTTACTTGATGATGTCACAGCACCTATGTGTTTGTTAAAAGCTTTTCATATTATAAATAGCAAGTATCAAGACATCTTATACAAAAATGTTGTCAGTATCAAGTAAATACAAATAAATAAGGACTTTGCTGAGGAGTGACCTGGCAGATACATCTGCTGTTGTAAGATGCATCTTGCATGGCCCCACGTTCCATTTATTTGAGGATGATCTGTTACAGTCTCCTTCTAGGACAAGTGTGTACTCCAACAGCAATAAAGGCTGATAAACAAAAGAAGATAAACTTGGAAATCATCGAGGGGGAGGCTGTTTTTCCTTTTGAGATAGAATAAAGAACCAACCTTATGCAAACACAGTAAAACAACTTTAAGAGTAATCAGTGAACTAAATTAAGCACACTCAAAAATATAATCTTATTTCATCTATAGTAGCTAATTAAAAGGAATCTTAACTTTCCCAAGACTTTAATAATCGGTTGAAAAGCAATCTGTCACTATTTACAGTAAACGCAGTTGCCAAGGAGCTGATAGTCAGCCTCAGCCTTTGCTAAGTTATACTATCATTATTCCCGCAGCTGCAGTGCAAGTGCAAAAAGAAAATGAAGCTCTCATTATTTTCCTGTGCCGCTCTCTTCCTCTAGGCCATGTCAGGTCTGCAAGGAGATTTTGAGTCCCACCAAACAATTCCCTCAGAAGCAACATCATCACGGTGGGCTGGTAGCAGCTGCATACAACAAACCCTTCCATTGGAGCCAAGTTTTAGAAGTCCGCTTCAGTGTAAAAAGGCATTGTGGGCTGTGGTAGGGACATGGGATTGGTCCCAAATTGACCTGAATTGTTGTGGTGGACTAGTTCTACGCTTTAGGGTCAGTCTCCTGAGCCCAAATGAGGTCTGTATCTCATGCAGGTGCCATGTGTCCTGGGTATAGTGCTCACCTGAAAGCAGAAGGCACAGAAAGAATTTGCTTGGTCCTGTAGCTTGCTTCAATGCTCAGAAAATGGCCAAGCAAACAGCCAACAGCCTCAGTCCACAAACATGATAATAACAGCTGCGGATTTAAGTTTATTTAAAAAAAAAAAAAAAGGGCAAATGGCCATAACTGAGTTCTTTTTTTTCTCGTTTCCTGAGGGTTGAACTCAATTAAGATATTCTGACTAGATCAAATTTCTGGAACACGAAGAATTCCTCCTCCCCACCTCCCCAAAGTGCAACAATTACAATAATATCAGGAGCCAATAATAACAACTGAGTCACATGTACTCAAACCAAGAAACACACACATACACACACAAAATAAGACTCTAAGAGGAATCCAGGTATTGTGAAAAAAAAAGAAAGAGGCAGAGGTTTTGGGGTTGACTGTTGGTGGATGCTGGAGAACAGGTTGCACTGAGCATTAGGCTCAATGTGAATCAACACATCTACCACCAGAATATCTTGATTCTGTAGTCAATGGAAAGAGTTAAATGTCTTTGGGGTTGATTTAAGGAATTTAAATTCAATGACTGAAGACAAACTGTGTGAATACTCCTGAGAAGAAATGGAGGGAAGTGACTTAGGATTGTTTATATTTTCACTACTCATTTTGCTAGTAACTTATAAACATTACATGGGTGATTTTATATTCTGCTAGTGAAATCCTGTCAAGGAGAGTTTAGCAAAGGAAAGGGCAATATTAGGAGTCTCAGATCACGAGTCTGGCTCTTTCATATTTGACCTTCATGAGTACAATACAGTTTGTTATGTTTGGTGGAGGTCTTTTTTTTTTTGTGTATGTGTGGTTTAATTTGAAAGTAAGACAAAGATCTTAGCTTACAAAATTAAAGGCAAATATAAGTAACATAAGAGGGCTTAGCTATTATTCAGGTAGCATCTTTAGATGCTACAGGGCAGTGGGGCAGATGGCAACAGTGGTCACATTTCAAGAAGAATTATTTCTCCTGGGGTGTCCCAGAGGTTCAGCATTTCTCATTTCCCACTCTAACAATATCTCTTTCATTTCTTCTGTCACACGTGGCATTCACGCTGTCTGAAGTCAGATGAAAACTTTGTTTTTTTCATGAGGTGTTTGAGTCATAAAACTTGTATTCAGGTGAACAAATCTCTAAGGTCATCAACACCCGTGTCTCTCTCTCTTGTCTTTTTCCTTTTTCGTATTTTGCAGTGAGTGGGAACTCTTACCTCCAAGTTAACTCACTCTAAGTTTCCCATGGTTTGTAATTAACACCTAGAACCTGCACTTTTTTTTTTGAAGCAAGAAGAAGAAACGTCTGATGGCTGCAGTCCATCAACAGTTTCTCAGTGCACTTTGCTCTCGAACTATTAGCTTTTGATTCAGACCTTACTTATAATGAAGCCATTGTTGCTAAGCAGAGAGTATTGCTACATTAACACAGATCAGTTTGCCCAGTTTTCATATAAATTAGTAAGTTATGGAAGTTAACTATCTCACAGAGATGACACATACGAAATTGATCCTGAAGCAACCTTGTATTCACTGTTTCAGGCTCAAGATTGTATACTAAGCTATCGCTTTTGAAAGGCAGTCCCAACAGCAAACAAAAATGGTGCTTGAATGTTAAGTGATAAACAAGATTTGAGAAAGATACGGTATTTGGAAGTGAAGTGCAAACTCAGGCAGCTGACTTGCATATTTACAGGTAAGGTGCTAAATGCATGAAGTAGGAATTTGAAAACCCAGAAGTGGAAGATCAGAACTCTGGACAGAGTGTAATTGTATTGAAATAGTTAACATGAAATTACAAGGGAAAAAAAAAAATTGAGACAAACTGAAGTTATTAATTCTATCTTTCATAATTAAATGGGAAAATTGAATTTGTAGTATTCCATGGTGTTATATAACAGCTGTTAGAAGTTTTAACTAAAATTTAATGCTTTTTAAAATATTTCCTTGCATATTCTACTTTATTTAATTGTTACCTAACAATTAGAGCTGATTCCTGACCAGTTCCATAAAACCATTATTATCCACGGCATTTCTATCAGTAGCTACTGCTTTTGCTGTAAGCATTACTGTTAATGCTTATGCCTTAATAAAATTAAATGTTTCATCAACAGTTTAAAAATCCATTTATAACTTTCCTTGTAAAAGTGAAAAATAAAAAAACAGACTGTAAAAAAAAATGTAAGTGCCTTATGACTGGCTGTGGTCCACACAAAGTAGATGCCTCAGCAGCATATTGACAGTTCTGCTAAAAATTAGAGATGATCATGCCTTGTCTGCAAAGATAAAGTGTCTAATAATCAATAATCCTACGTTAGAACTCAGTGTGCTGGACAAAAGAAGATATTTAATCATTGCAGGTTGGTTGCTGCCCAGGAATCAGTGATTTTGACTTGGCTGCATTCAGTGTGAGTAAAAGGAGTTAAGGTTCAAGTAGTAGTACAGCATATATGCCATGCTTTCACATTGAAAGTCTCATGAGCAAATAAGATGTAAGAATAAGTTGGAGGGGGATGTTTAGAATTAAAGGCGTGAATGAAAATTAAGGTGTCTATAAGATGAATTTATAGCACAGCCAAAAATTGTGATTACACAAGAAAAACAGGCAACACTACTTTTTTGGCCCCTAAGCAGAGACATGAAGACAGCATATAGAAATTTAAACAATTTTAAAAAGATATGTTACAGTGGGGTAGTAAAGAAAATGGATTGCAAAAAGTATGAAAGAGAATTAAACTGAAAATTTTAAGACACCAAAAAGAGATTCACGGTACCTTTACAGAAATAAACAAACAGATACAAGGATTTGAAAAAGATGGAGACAGATCTATGAGTTTAAAAAAGTACACTGGGAACAAAACAGATCCTACAAACATTGGGAGTCTAATAGTAAATAGTTGTGATAAGCCTATTAATAGACAGGCAACCCAGAAACAGTCAAAATTATTTCTGTTCTCCATTTGGAAACAATGACATTCTTATTACATCGGAATATCCTTTAATGAGGTTAATAGGTATTTTCCAGTCAATTAATAGACATTAAACAACATCTGCCAGCAGGTCTGAATAACTTTTACCCAAGAGTCCTAAAAGACTGACCTGGGGAGAGCATTTATTCACTGACGTTAATTTTTAATAAGCCTCAAAATAGCAGGGAAATGCCAGAAGACCAGGAGAACGTTGCTGTGCCAATACTCAGAAAGGGCAAGTGGTCCTACCCAAGTAACCTGAGCCAGTGAGAAAAAACGCTGCTGTGGGAATCAGCTGACAGGGACTTAAAGCACAGCTCACAAGTGGTTAAGGGAAAACAATTTTGTCAAACAGACCTAATTTTTGACTAAACTACTACTGTTAGGGCATGTAAAACAAAAGCTACTCTCCCCGCCAACAACCCTGAATGAATAAATGGTAAATGCGTTCAGAATTGGCTGATGGGTGGTTCTAAAAATAGGAATGTGAAAATCGAGATTTTCTGTTGGGACCTGCAACGAAGAGGAGCGCTGCTAGTGCTTGTCAACATTTTCATCGATGATTTGGTTGTAACTCTAAAATCCCTGGTGATGCAATAAACACTGATGAGGGCAAACAACTGACGTGCTCTGCTTCGCTTAATAAGTGGAGTCTGTTCCGACATTTTAACACGGGCGTATGAAAGCTGCATGTGTAAAGCAAGCCGTGCCTGCAAAATAGGGGACTGCACCCTGGTTGGAAGCGACGGGAAAAAAGATCTCAGTGCCATACTGAACTCCAGCTGTGCTACGGCAAGAAAAGGATGGTGCTACCCACGGGGGTGTGACATCGTACAGGGTTTGTCTTCCGTGCTCTGCAACGGTGAAACTGGGGTTGACTTAGTTCAGTTGCGGGGTCCTTTTAAAAAAGAAGTTGCAAAGTCAGAAAGGGAGTAGAAGAGACCCCTCAAAGTCATTCCTATACTGAAGATAATGCTTTGCAGCGAGGGGCTTAAAGAGCCCATCTATTCAGTTCCTCAAAAGGCGGGTTGAGAGGGGACTCGGTTGCAGTATGTAAGTACCTTCACGGGGAAAACAGGCTAAAGGGCTCTTTAATCCATCAGAGAAAGGCACAGGATGAACTGGTGGCTGGAAAATGAAGCCAAACAGATTCAAATGAGAAATTAGACACAATCTTTCACCAGGGAGGCTGATCGGTCATCAGAGAAATTACTGAGGAGGACTGAAGGATTTCCATCTTAGATGAAGACCGTGCATCTTTTGGAAGATGTGCTTTACTTAAACACAGGTAACAGTTTAGTCAAACAGCGGAGGTCCTCGAGCTCAGCGCAGGAGAGAGCAGATGAAAAGCAGCGGCCTGTGATGCTCAGAAGATCGGACTGGTGTGATCTTACGAGTCACTCCAGCCTTAAGCTTTACGATCTTATGGGTCAATAATAGTAATCTTAATTGTAATCATAATTAAAATACTAATTGCAATTGCAAACACAGCCAAAATCGCAACAGTAGTATATTTTTTGTATTTTATGTTGTGCCTGAAATTTAAAGGGACAAATCTTGATTAAGTAACACAGCCTAAGAAAGCAGATTATCCTGTGGGGAAAAGAAGCAAGATTTTGGGCCACAAAAATTCTCCCTATTCCTCTGAGGCGCTAAAGAGATATAGCTTGTCCTTCAGGACTGGGATGAGATGAGGAGACAGTTGACCAGATGCATTTTTGTCACATAAGATGCCCTGACATTTTATGGTGTGGTGCTGCACCCATAATCCCTGGGAGAGAACCACACCGTCATTTGAGCCTCTTCATAGAATCGTAGAATCTTTGGGTTGGGAGGAACCTTTCAAGGCCATCCAGTCCAACCCCACTGCTGTGAGCAGGGGCATCTTCAGCTAGATCAGATTTGCCCAGAGCCCCATCCAGCCTGACCTGGGGGGTTCCCAGGGACGGGGCATCCACCACCTCTCTGGGAAACCTGGGCCAGGGCTTCCTCACCCTCCTCGTGAAAAATGTCTTCCTTAGATCTCGTCTAAACCCGCCCCCTTCTAGTTTAAACCCAGCGCCCCTTGTGCTGTCGCTACGGCCCCGCTAACAAGCCTGTTCCCATCTTTCCTACAGGCCCCCTTTAAGCGCTGGAAGGTGACAATAAGGTCTCCCGAGGGCTCTTGTGCTGCTTCTCCTGGTGTGACAAATATGCCATTTCCATGGAGTCTCAGCACCTGCACCCATTGCAGATGGAGCCTTCTGAACCCTCAGAGGGGTGGGCAGAAGGGATTACTTAGAGATATGAGTCCATCACTTTCTGTCATTTGTGAAAAACTTAATTGACGATGGCATTTCATTAAAAACAAAGGGGGGGCTGCTTGTAAAACATCTGTGGTCAGGCTTTAGATGAAAATTTCACAAAGATGCAAAGTACACTAACTATAATCTTGTGTATATCTTCTTCCCCTTGACCAGCATCTACTTTTTTATCAGCTTAAACATTTCTAAGTAAACTTTAATTCAACGTATCCTGAAAACAGCTCTCAGGAGATTAACATATTTAAATTACCATAATTATGAATTTGAGAGCCCTTCTCCTGTAGTAGGGCACTAATAAAAATCTACACCAGGGCCTTTGTGGGGAGAAGTTACCCCAAAGCTGTGGAGTGGATGTTGAATCACAGTTTTAGTCCTCTGCTTCCTTAGAACATCTTCTCTAGGGTGTGGGAGAGGGTCCACACCCTTCTTATCCCTACTGCAATTTTCCTCACTTCCTAACGAGGGTGCAGAACTACCAAAACTTCCTCCAATATGCTCAGAACTAAAGTTTTAGCAAAATTTTATTGCATATTTTCCTGATCATTCTGCAGCTGCTCTAAAAATAGAAACCCATTGCACGTAGCTGCAACACAGCACTGGAGATTTTGGCATTTCCAAATGCATATTTTTACTAGCTGCATCCGCTACTTAAAGGACTGATCACTCTTACTATGCACATTTATCTGCCTTTGGTAGCATTATTTCTTTGGATCAGGACTGGAAGAAGAGATCTTGCTAAAAAGAATACATGGGTTTTTTCCTGCCTTAGATAAAAATTGTCATGGTTAGTGTAAATTTCATTATTTTAATTTAAATTTTGTGTGCCACACTTGAGGAGAAAGCCCTTGAGTGTTCTGTGTCCTGGGTAATTTCTTTTTTTAAAAGAGCAATATTCATGTTGAACATTTTCACATTTTGTTCTTTTTTTACATGTTTTTGTGGGTTTTGCCCACTGTTACTGCAAAAACAGTTACATCAAAAAAATAAAATATGAAAGAAAACTTCTGAGAGCAAAATAGATACAAATATGGTGAAAACTATTTTTACCAGCCTTGAAGGCATTAGGATTTTGATTCTTCTTCTCATGTTAGTCTTGAGATGTTGGCAATGTCATTGCTTCCAGAATTAGTTGCTGACAGTTCACCCCAGTAGGATTACTTGCATACTTAAAGTCAAGCAAGTGCAGAAGTGTTTGCAGAACCAGACTCTTTAATAAGCAGCTATACACTCGCTGGAGAGCACATGGGATGAATAATGAGTCATCAGCCCTCTGAGGGCAGCGTAGGTCGGCTCTGTGGCCGTTGCTGCAGAATGTGGTTGGGCACCAAAATTGCAAATGTCCTTTTCTCTTCACTTTCCTCTCCTTTCCTTTCAGAAGAAGTGGGGGCCTGACATTGTGACACTTCTTTTGTATTTCAACAATCATTTCATACACCTGTAGAAATTCTCAGAGGAAATTATGGCCAGCCTGGTTAATTCATTTTTCAGTTTGACGTCCTGGTGCATCAGTACAATTGCTTTGTAAAAGGAAGTTGCAAAACCCAATCCTTCTCCCAAGCAAAACCCGGAAGACATTAACAACACCAGCAGCATTTAGAAAATGCACAGTGTGGGCACGTATGCCAGGAAAGTCAGCTCTGAGGATCTGCACTTTTGGAGAGCTGGGTATGCGTCTGGGTGCATCTCTCCAGAAGCATACGTTCTATTGCCAAGGATGCTAACTGGGCGCTGATGTTTTGTGGGTATGGTGCTCACTTCATTATGAAGTAGAAGAGCAATGGCTCACATGCCAGCTGGTCATGCCCATTTCTCTTACAACTTTTGCTGTGTCCATGTCTGTGGATTCCATGCTTTTGCTTGAAGTATGACGTACAACATCCCTCTGCAAGTACAACGTGAACAAGCTCCTGCCCTAACCTCTAACTCCCTTCATGAAGTAACAGATCTCCAAGATTAGTGCAACCTTAATGAAGCACATTTAAAGTAGGAGAGCTCATGTGTTTTGTACACCAAGCTTTTCTGCCTCAGTCTTCAGCAAACAGTTGCTTGCACATGTTACCTATCGGTAGGATTTCACATTCTTTTGTAATTCAGAGGCATCATCCGATGTAGAGTTGCTCTTTTGGTTAAATATACATCGTAAATATACAGGACAACATGTTAACAGATGAGCTAATGCCACAGCGAGGGTCTTTTTGCACTGCCTAACTCCTTGTTACCATCTGTCTGCAGCGACCTGATGTTGCATGCCTTTAGCTGGCACTTACATTCTACCTTCCACCTCCACAAAGGCAAGGAAAAACCCTAAGATGCACAGCTCCCAGGTATGGCATTTATTTGTAGCTGACCTCACTCTCCTCCTTCTCTGGGGCAGGGTGCAGTGACTTAAATGAGAGGGACCAATGGAATGCGGTGGGGTGGCACAGATATCTGCCGGTGACTAATTAAATTAATAGCGTCCATCTGGACTCATGGGTTTAACTCGGAGTCTCCTTACGTTTATGGATTGACTGTGGAACAACATAATTATATAAATGTGTTTTCATGTCTGAATTGAGGACACAGGTATAATCCTTGGCTATATTACGTAAACCCACACATTCTCAATCAGTCAAAATGCAAATACACTTTTATGTTTGTAAAAAAAGTCTTTGCTTAATAAGCAAGTTTATTTTATCTGTGCCAAATACTCATTCCACATTTATAAAATATGGGCTCTGAAAACAGTCCTATTTTACTTCAAGTACAAAATACAAATGATCATTCTTAACTCCTAGTCTTTTCAGGTTTTGGATAAATGTTGATCTTGCAACAAGACAAAAAGATGTTGGCTGTTGTTTTCTTCTCCTCATGTTTTATGCTATATTTAGGGAACCCTTTGCCAGTAGCATTCTTAAATAATGGATTCTGGGCATGCATATGATGGCATATTTTGCTAACACATAAGAGGAAATATCCCAGTTTTCCAATCCCACCTATTCTAAGTTTTAAAAAACAATAAATGCTCCTTATGGGAGAACAATGTCTGTACCCGTTGCAAAACTTTCATCGCCGGTGAAAATTGAGCAAAAACTAACTTCACATCATG
Source organism: Phaethon aethereus (assembly GCF_964289735.1). Taxonomy (NCBI): domain Eukaryota; kingdom Metazoa; phylum Chordata; class Aves; order Phaethontiformes; family Phaethontidae; genus Phaethon; species Phaethon aethereus. The sequence continues at coordinate 85,532,643 of NC_138577.1, read as the reverse complement.
AAAGTGCAAAGCAAATTAAGGAAATTAAATCATTTGCATCAACTCTGGCTATAGCTGCTAAATATTTTCTAACCGTTTTAAGAAAGAAAAACAGAAGGCAAACTTGCAATGAATAGAAACAATAATGGGCAGTAGCATGTGTTGCATGTTATTTGAATGGAAAGTAATTTATCACTTCGGAAATAAAAGCTGGTTATTCTTGTGTTTCACTGTCTGTAACAATTCTCACAATTTATCTGTGAAAAAATGAGAGACTGTACCACCATTAGCATATGAATACTTGACACTTCAAATTGGTGGTACAATAACAGAAGGACATTTGCTGTTGGTGTATGCACACAGACAAAGCAGCCTTTTGGGGGTGGGGGGAGAAAAAAAAATAAAAAAATGAAATGGTGGGAGTGTTTAACCCGTTGCCTGTCTCTCTGGTTTCACACAGCGGCTTTGATGAGGGCAGCCTGGCAGAGTGACAGGAAATTCCTAAAAAAAACCCCCAAAACCAGAGCGCAGGTTAAATGCTGGAACAAAGATCCCACGCGTTACGTTTGTGTTCAGATGGTAGTGGATGAGATGATGCAGGAAATGCAAGAAACCAGTCCAGAATAAGCGATCTTGCGTGTTTTTTACGTGCGCACCCAGGGTGGGGGGAGTACAGAAATGCGGAGGTCGTACAGAAAAGACCCATTGCCCACGTACAGTTTTATTTCATGGCAACAACATCGCGGGCCTTGGGTCAGATGTGTGAAACTATTTCTCAAAGAAACTGCATACGTAATGGAGGCCCTATGAAGGGTTCTCAGTTGAAGTTGCCAGGCTACATTCATTTCAAAAGCAGAGCCATTTGTTATCAAATTTAAATTAACTCTCACGGTACTGGACGTGTAGGTTAAAGCACAGCTTTGCAGACCGCACTTGCTCTCTGAGGAAGGAGGATTGGTGCCTGCTCACCGACAGTAGTGTTATTTCTCAAAGGATGCAAATCTTACCTGCATTTAGGCCTGCAAAGCGATAATCTGAAAAGAAGGTTATTTTCTGAGGGGTATCTTTATGCTTTGTTCTCTCCTAGAAGCCACAGTGGTCTTTTTTCTCCTGTTCCTTTCTTTCCCTTTAAAAAAGAAAAAAGTCATTATTTCAGCTTTAATTTGGGAATAAATTAGTAAATTAGTATTTGCTGATGTTTTTCTGCAAGCATACTGTGTCTGCTTTCAGCAATTTTTAAAAATTTTATTTTAAAAGGGGCTTCAATGGTTTAAACGCACAGATTAGCAGCTCAAGATATATGTATTTTTTGGCCCCACATGGCCTGCAACAGCCAGGTGTGATCCCATAACCGTTATTTGCACTGGTAATCCTTACTGACGTACCTGCAATGTGACTTCCGTCACATTCAAGAATTACTAATGAGAGAAAAGGTTGCACAAATTATTATAATTTACTATTTATTTCCCTGAGCATCACGGTGTACAATGTGCTTTTCAAGCAGAGGAGAGATGTTCTTGCCCTAAGGAGCTCACATGGCTGTTCTGAGCAACACATAGGGCTTGATGATGTGGCAACTTAAGTAGCAAAGGGCAACCAGTAAAAGCAAACACCTAAAATCACAAACATCCATTGACCATATGAATCTGCTTTAACTGGGCTCATCCCCTCCCTGTACTTGCTTTCAGTAAATACTGTAGCAGTTGGTTGCCAATGGCAAAATATTTGTGGAAAGCAAATTTCAGATCCTGGAAAGAAATTTGCTTGCTAGAAACTCATTGTGTCCTTTCCTGATGGAGATGTTGGACACTCCTGAGTCCAGCAGGAACATACATGTTCTTGAAGGTCAGATGCTTTGGCCCAGATCCTCAGGGGTCACTCTCCAACCCTCGGTGAAATCAACCACCTTTGAAGGTAGATGCTTTGTTGGGTAGAGGCCAGAGTCATCACTCAAAACTTTACAGACTCAGCTCCAAAAATAAAAGAACGAGTACAGCAGTTTATGACTTCTCCAGCCAAAGACAACTGATGAGTACAATGCAGGTTTTGAATATTGGTAATGAAGTCACACAGTAGGAGAAAAAAAAAAAAACAGAACCACCAAACCTACCTTGCAGTCTGCTCACAGATATGACAAGAGATTAAAAAAATGGCTAAATTTATCAAATAAATTATTCATCATTAATTATTTGCTCTGTCTAGCCTTAAATTAGGTTTAGTCAGCAAAGATGTGCCAACAATTAAACCGAACAGAACTTTCCAGTCATACACATATTGTGTGTGCCTGAATGCATCATCGTAGAGTGCAGGCATTTTGAACAAGAAAAGAAAGTCATACCTACTTTTGTAAATTCTGTATAAAAGACAATGATTTTTCAGGAAATCCTCCTTATAGTATTAAATGTTTATAGTTTTAGAGCTTTTAAACCTGAATTTTTCACCCGATTTAATGTGACATTTCAATCTTAATTTCTCCAATAAATTGGAGTCCCTAGCTAAGACTTTTACTATTTTGAGCTTAATATACTGTACTAAATATAGCTTTCTTAACTAGCTGTGCTTTTCCTTCTTGAAACATGAGCTTGGGGCATTTAATCTACATCCCTTCATCAAGGGATGCTGACTTGTTAGAATCAAGGCAAGCCTGTTGTAGCCATGGACACATACACTGGTAAGACTGAATTTCAGTCTGAGTGGAGAGAAGACTTTAGTTTAGTAAAGACAATGAGAATACCACCAAACACTGTGCTGCCACATTAAAATTACTTTTCCCCATAAAAATGGACAAGCCACATTTTTCTATTCATATATGTAAAGATGTAACTAATTTGTTTAAGAAGTTAGTAGATGACTACGCCACTTGCCTGCCATATTAGAGAAAGGTCCCCTGAGTAATTTACAAACACCTTCTGAAAAAAAAGAATAAACTAAGTTAAAAAACAAGGAGAATAAAGCTACACAGCATAATGTTTACCTTTTGATTTTTCTAAAGGAAGACATAGCACGTATGCATGCCCCCACACAGTCCTGGATATTATTCTAAAACTACAAACCATTTGCTTGTTTAAAGCCTCGTGCAGCTAACAATACTACAGGGCTAGTAAATCCTGCTGAGCGGTCTTTGAGAATCTTGTTTATTTACTGGTGGAAGTGATGTACCATACTTGCGTATCCATGACAACATTGCAACGTGCCGGAGCAGGACTAGTTCTTTTCTTGCTCCTGCAATATGACATTAAAAGTAAGAGGCTAAATCTTTTTAAACAGCAAAAGCTTTTCAAAAGATAAAACATAAAGTTTACGGGAGCATACGATAGTTGTTCATGGTAATATATTTGTGCTATTTCAACGCTTTTGTTGGGTTCCTCCATTGATTGTAAATAGTACTGAGTGGTGAACATACCAGGAAAGATAAAACTTTGCAGTTCGTCCTGGAGTTCATAACACAGAAAAGTGATTCAACAGCGTCAAGCCTGAATTGTTAAGAATATCCATTTTAAAGGGTATTAAATTGGATCGTGCTGTAATTTTTATCTCTTCTTGAAAGGTGTTATAGGTTCTTTACTATTGTTCACTCTCATGCCAAATGCTTTGATTAAGAATGGTATATGATCCAGTGGATTAGTAATGTAATTGCCTATTTATATTTATAAATCCATGCGTTCTCTTGGTGCATTTGTGTTTGCTGTGTCGTTGATATGTTAGACTGATATGATTGATATGCAAACTGTGTGTACGTGGTGGAATTTGGATGTAAAATAAAAATTCAATCCTTTATAAGCCGTTGTTTTTCTTACTGTTACTCTTGGTTATGCTACCATTGCCTTGACAAAGGTTGTGCACTTTAAAGGTTTAGAAAAGCACCTTGAAAAGTTAAATTAAATTAATTCTGTGCAGGCAAATCTATGCAATAAAGGAAGAGTTTCTTAGCTAGCAGTAAGCTCCAGAATGGTATTTATCTTCCTCTCACATCTTAATAAATAACACAGTAGGCCAAACTCTAGCACAGGGTTCTCAGAGTTCATAGATTTAAGTGAAAAAAGATTTTTATTTAATGCATCAGACGTCCTCCAAATATATTGTATTATCCAGACACATTACTATTTAGGCTAATGTGTAAAGTACAAGGTTAATATGTTACCTATATTGTGATCGCAGGATAAAGTTTTCTGTTTTTATTAGTATATAAATAAATAAATTATATTATAATTATAATATATAGTTATTATGTTATGTTATGTTATATATTATAAATTAAATATGTGTATAAATTAAATATTAGTGTGTTACTTTAATCAGTCAGTTGATTCACAAAAATTAGAGATGGAGTCCTGAAACAATTGGTAAGCCTCAGCTGAGACCAGGAATCACTGTACATTAAAAAAGAGGATCAGGGTGTAGCAGCTCTGGAAATTATGTAGAAAACACCCCTTGGACTGAACAGATTAACGTCTTCTGGGCTTCCAGAATAGCGGCAAAATAAATTATTTTTTAAAAAAAAGGATAATAGGAAGAAAAAAATTTTTTCTGTGGGTTTTGTCTCATTTTCTGTCCCTTTCTCAACACGCTGTACATTGGTCACCTCTACACAAACAAGACAACAGTTGCTTATTAAGCAGCTGCCTCTGCAGATACCTGCTCTTCTGCTAGAAGAGACACACCAGTTTTGGTCTCCCATTGGCTGATTTTGATCATTATACTTCGGGGTGAGAGGGAGTGTTTACACACCTCTTGTTCAGCTCTGTGTCTATGTACACATACAAACGAAGCTGTGAATTTGCTGGCGGGGGGGGGGGGATATAATTGTTCTTATTGCTGTCTGGGTTAATGTGTACCCAGTCTGTGAGGTTGGGAGGAGCTTTGTGCCATCTAAGTGACAATAATTCCATTTGCAGCAGGGAAAGGAGTGGAAGGTGTGTCTCCACAGACAGGATAAATGCTGTTCCCAGGCTGACTTAACTGTGTGGTACCTTCGGTGTTAGAAAAGCAATACTTTTCATGATTTCAGCTTTGATATTTGTGCCAAATCTTCATCCAAACAATGGTGCAGAAAATCCTCTTTGCAGTATTTTATTGCTTTCTCAGGTCAGGCTTTGTAGACCATCACTGTTCTGCCTTCTTCAAAACATTTTTATGATGCTGTTGTACAGAAATGTCAGAGAAAACTCCTAAAAGCAAAGCAAAAATGAAGACCCAGACAAAGCAGAGTTCTCTGTCCTCCCCTCGACACAAGGGGGTAGGAATGGGATCAACCCCTTTGGAGAGAATTGATCACTCTCATATTAGCAGGTAAATGTTTCGCAGAATAACGTTTCACAGATGAGTAGTGTCACTAATCCTTCATCTCTGATGCTACAATCTGACTTGCTGTAAGAGCAAGCTGGTACTACTGTTGGGATATTTCCCTCCTTTATGCTGTGGACCAGAATTTAGCCGGGTGGAAGAGACACTGAGTCATGTCTTTGATTTTCACAGTTAGAGAGGAGCCTGTCTTTCTGGGGGACTGCAGGGAAGAATGCTATACCTGTTGCCGCTTAGAGGCAGGTAAGGAATATCACAACCTGCAAGTAATAATAATTGGCCTTACTCACCGCTTCAGTAAGGTCCCTTACTGGAGTCTGTCCAGACTGTGTAAAATGCAGATTAATCCTCCGAGCACACGCGTTGCTTTTAATTTCCTGGCTCTGCACGCAGAGACCGTTGTAAACATCCCGAAGTGGCCAGAAGTAGGCTGTCCAGCGTGGTCATTAACCCCTGGAGGGTTTACTCCCAGGTATTTTTCCACCTAATCTAAGAAAACGTGTTTTTTGGCTCCGGTGGGTTTGAGATCCTGGTTAAAGGCGAGAACAGAGCTCATGCCTTTAAGATTGCTGTTGGGTTGGAGAGAAGACAGCGGGACCCCGCAGAGGCTGTTAACTGAACTGGTAAGTGGCTACCACTGTATCTTTCCTACTTTTGTTTTCACTTTAATAGGCACATGCAGCTTCTTTATTATTTGGTACAGAGTGCACAGTTCCAATGCATTAGCCTTTTGGGGAATTGCTTCTTTCCTATAGCTGAGCTGGGATATTTTAAAATCTTTTATGGCATGGATGAATTGCCCAGAATTCTTTTGTGCACCCTGCAGATACGTTTTATTTTCAGCAATATTTGTCTAAAAACACTTAATCGTTTAGCAAGTTCAGCTGCAAGGAAGGTTGATTTTATCAGCTATATTTACACATCCTGAAATCAGATATCCTTAGTGTGTTTACACAGTGATAGTAAATGATAGTTTGTAAACATGTGTAAGCAACAGTAGATTGAAATGCAGGCAGGAAACACATCGAAAAGCAGGCAGCAAATTAAGAGGTGAGTGAAATAAGTTGCAAACTGAAATTTAAAACAGATGTCTCAAAAATACTTCTTGAAAATGAAACAAAATTTAAGAAAAGATAACATGGTAAGGAATTTATATGAAATTTGAGGCGAAATTTCTGAAAACAGGCATATCGACATTGATGACGAAGCAAGGTTCCTACAGTTCTTCTTTGCATGTGTTCTCCATGTGAGACAGTATGTGCAGGAAAGGACTGCGGAGCACAGAATCCAGTCTCGGAGCACAGTTTTGAACATCACAGCCATGCACATCACCTAATAACTCTCAGCGAGAGACATGTTAGCCTCAACCTTAATCTCCACGTCTCCCATTACCTGTCTTTGCTTGCCGAGCTATTCCCAGCCTGCAGCATCGCGCTGTCCTTGTGCCATGCCCGGGGAAGGTCCGTGCTCAGCGTGGCCCTGGGCACACTTTGCCTGAGATGGACGACTTTGCTCTTCAGGGTGCTGCAACACTCCAGCAGTGCAGAGCCACTGGCTTCAAAGCAGTTTCCAGGAGCTGCATCACATGTCCAGCAGCCATTCTATTGCAAATCTGCTGTCTTATTATCCATAAAAAAAAGAAAATTCTTTATTGGAATAACACATGGAGGCTTCATTAAAAAGTCAAATAAATACCTTAAAGAATAAGTATGACGACACCTTTATTTGCAACATATTTCCACATACAGGCGCTCATACATATGGAGCAGTTTTAGGGGTTACCAGCCAAATTCAGTAGCTGTTCTGTACATAGAATACTGTAAATTTTCTTTGTATTGTCTAAAAGTGAAGTAGGGCAGTGGGATAAAGATAAAGAAGTGGGCGATACACCTTCGCTTACGATCAGTGATGTGACCAAAGTTCAGAAAGTAATTATAGAAATAACTTGCATGGCCTACAGTTCTCTCCTCATCAAAATATGTTTACTGGTTGTTTCCTCAGGATGCCAGCCACCACGGTGGGTGAGCAATAATACCTTGTAAATAGTGGAATTTCTCACTCTTATCAACTATGTTAGAGTGACTTATAAGTTTTACTCAAATATATCCTACTGAAAAGGTTCAGTGTGAGCATTTCTTATTCATTGTGAAATATAGTTAATAAAAAATGTGGTAAATGGTGTGTATTATTTTGTTTGATAACATCCCATTAGATAAATTACTTTAAAGGACCTCAGCTGATATTATGTGTTCAAAAGGCAAGAGAACAAAACCAATTTATTTACCAGTCCAGATGTTAATTTTGCTGTTGTTTGTACGCACAGCTGTAGCATTTACATGGCCAGAAAACATCTAAGATTTTAAAAACTTGGCTTATTAGTTACAACTATGCAGTTGCAGATCTAGAACAAGTATAAAATCTCATATTAACAACAAAATATGTAAAATTATGATTTTCAGTTTACATTTTGTTTGTGGGATGATGTTACTGAATCTGCTAGACGGAGCCAGAAATCTCTTTTCAAAACTCGAAGCAGTCTAAAGAGGATTTGGTTGAACATGGCTCTGCTGTTGACATCATTGACTAGAGACATAAATCACAAAACGGTACCATAAATTGAGTTGCCATTATTAGCTCTGGGCACAAGCTAGACTGCTAGCAATAGGTAAATTGTAAAAAGATTTATAGAGTCTATTTGATTCGAATAAGCATCCAAAAACATTTAGTGTGGATATTGGGATGGACTCGTGAAGAGACCACCATATTTCAGCTGATGTACAGGGGCCAGACTGTGGACTTGCAGGGGCTGAAAGAGGTTTCCAGGGTGTCTAAAAACAACCAAAGGTTGATTGAAGCGGTTGTCTTCACTAATAAAGGTTCCAATGGGCTTGGCCAAAGTACATCCTTGACATAAGGGTACTGAAAATCCAATGTCATTATACATGTTTTGCACTGTGCTAATCTGGTAGCTACATGGTTGACTATTGCAGGGATAATCATAGACAAACCTGGAAAGCAATGAATTGGGGTTGTCCTGGCTGACTAATCATGTCTTAGAAAAGAAAGAGGTAATCGCAGCTGTAAACAATGCTGCTCAGAACAGATTGGGGCAGGATTTCTGCTTCAGAAATGAGTTGTGTTGCTCCAGTTCTTTTCTTTTGTTTTCCAGTTGTGAAAGACACTGCAAATTCTTCACTACTTCTAGAGTTCATATGAGGTTAAATCTTGTATTCTTACATCTGGTGACATTATACTGTCAACATTCACCGAATTCTCCCTGTATTTATGTAAAAGTTGAAGGTTTTTGTTTAGAAGGTGTTAGTATTGATGGAGGCACATTTTAAATATCTTGTAATGGTCTTAGAAACCCAAAATGCGCATAACCAAACTCAAATTCACTGTATCATGTAAATAACACCCTACCAAATTTGATAAAACAGGATATACAAGTAACTTAAACGTTATTCCAAGTAACATTAAAAAAAACAAATAAAAAGCCAGCTTTCAGTCTTTCAAGAAGTTTCATAAGAACTCAGTGTATCTGTATTTAACTTCAGATCACTGCTGGTAAAATGCTATTTTTCCTTTTTTAAATGTTTAAAAGTAAGCTATCTGCAATTTTAGTTTACATTGAAAGTTTTTCTTATAGATTTTTTCCAAAATTTCTACTGTGTTCATGTCCTCTTTTAGATCATGGAATACACAGAATTTCAGTAAGAAAATCAATTTTTAAATCCATAAGCATTTGTTTTTCTTTTTTCAACAGATAGTTCTGTTATACTAAAGTTATGTTTTGTAGGGATGGTTATAGGAAAAATTTCTAGGTGCTTTGTTATATTTTTAATTTGGCTGATGGTATTTACAGCAGAATTCATTGCAAAAGGAAAAGGATGTGACTCAGTCAATTAGGATATAGGAAATTTTAATTAATTTGCACATAGTAATCATACTATTTAAAAGTGATAGGACAAGGATTTGAATTTAGTTGCCTAAAATTAGGCAGCTAAAACCATCTCAGATGATTTATAACCAACCTAATTTTAAAATCAGCAAATTCCCCTCATTTCCACTGGATTTGTAGGACACATTAATCAATAAGTATTGATGTTTAACTGTGTGACCTACTTACTGTACCCTCATAAGAAAAATTTAGTCCTGACCTGGCCCTCTTACAAGGCTGCATATGTTCTTAATCAGTTTAATTAGTATGGACACTGTGATCAGTAAGCCAACTCTAAAGTGGCTAGTTGCTTTATCTGTGTGTTTTCTGAATGTATTCTGAATACTAGCCCAAGTGGTGCTATTTTACATAGTAAGTCTAAAACACAGTGAATTATATAGCTTGCAGAATATGTGCAATTCACCGATTAACTTCTAAAGAGTCGATATATCACCAGGGGACTGCGAGACCAAACATCACCCCTAGAAGAATCTCAGTGAAGTAATTAATGATATTGGTGTATATAAAGATGCACACACACTCCTGTTCTTACAGCTGTGACTTGGTATAAGTTCAGTGGAGTTTTTCTTGATTCACCTCCCTCTGACATGAGGCTTCATAGTTATGTGACAGGAAATGGTTACCTGCATTAGTCTGAAAATAAATATTAGGCTGAGCAAATGCATAAAAATTTGTCTCTCAGACTCACAGCCTGCAGGGCACCGAGGTCCCTGGGATGTCTTCTCATCCCGTACTGGGCACGTTGTCTTCTGCAGCATCAGATTCAAAACGCTTCACTGTAAGACACTGCATACTTCAGCAATCTGCACACCAGCTGGCTGTTTTTTCAAGCTGCGTGAGAGCAATATGTATACATGGTCTATTCAAGCAGCTCAAATGATATGTCTATTTAAAACTATTGTTTTGCTTGATACCTGCCCATAGTAGTAAATTACAGTTACTTTTTCCTATACAGTGCTCTTAAATATAATAATCTCTCTTCATTTTTTATAGGAGAAATAGAGTTTAGAACTGGCTCTCGACACTTGATGCACATTTGGCAGGAGGCCAAGGAGAATCAGAATAAACATCCAGAAGAAAGTGCCAAATACAGGAAAATAACAGAAACTTAATATGATTTAATACCAATAAAGTGGTTAAGGTTAGTGGAAACAATCCTTGATCTTTTCTTCTTCTAACAAATTAAAAATGATTTTATAATACATTATAGCTGCTGTAGCTCCTTCCAAGTAGGGCCATCCATCACAGCCTGTATGGAAATACTGCTTTTTCTCCGTATCATGGCAGCCAAACTGCTGAGGAAGGGTCGTGACAGAGAACAGAGGGCAATGAAGATCTACACTCTCTCTTCAAGAGCCCGTTCCTGCCATTTTCTATAATGTCCTTTGTGTTCTTCTATTGAAGCACCAGGTATCAGCTCTTGCTCTAACAGTGCTGCGATGCAGCCACCCTATCCATCCACACCTCCAAAGTGGTTTTGGGTCCCGGGATGCAAAGCTGGACCTTCAGCCGTGCCTAGCAGAACCAGCGGTGCTGAGCAATGCAAATTGTCTTCCTGCACCACGTATGGGGTACCCTGCCTCTTCCCTCCTCTCCTCTCATCACGTTTGGGTGTTTCTTATTAAGGAGTCACAGCCGTTGAGGCTTGACCTCATGTCTGACATACTCTTCATTACCTGAGTCCTTCCTTCTTCCTCATGCATTGCCCATGCTGCTGCTCCCTCCCCAGCCCGGCGAATTTGAACTGTTTTATGCATTACAGCAGTTCAGACAATATGGATGGAGTATCCCCCCTGGGGCATCGGGTAGTTAGGCCACATGCTGAGAGGCTGAGGAAGGGAGAAAGCTCAGTTGAGGGGAAGGTGGGACGCAAACATGTGTTTCCTATACCCCTGTTGGGTTACCAAATAAACCACAGCAAACAACAGGTGGGAGGTAACACTGACTCCACCGCTCTTTTTTGTCTTGTCCAGTCCAGCAGATGTTTTCTTGAAGATCTTGTGAGATGGGTGAAGTTGAGAAAGCCCAAGAGGCTGCAGAAGTGAAGGAGACTCTTGGCTGTGCTGCAGTAGACTCTGTTGAGAACAGGCATGGTAAGTACCTACAGGGTTTGATGAGGGGCACCAAATTTTAAACTGTTCTGCTCATGCCTTTCAATAGGTATCTTACCTCCTGCATTTCTCAATTAGCTGCCTCTGAAGTAATGATGTCAGTGCTGCTATAATATCAACACTGTGAAGAACATTTGACTATAATTTACCGTATCTTCAAATGGAGAACACAATTTAAGGAATTATTTATATTGAGTTAACAAAATGATCCCCGAAAGATATTTAAACTTCCATTTAGCTCATCTAATGTTTAAAATAAGGTGGCAGGCATTCATGTTCACACATCTGCTGCTTGATCTTATCACCATCATCATCATCATCATTGTCTCACATGAACATAATTACTCCTTATGTAATCTATAAATTTAAATACAATCTGTAATGGCATTTTAACAACTGCTGGGTAGTAAATGCCTACTTTCCGTAGCTGGGTTTAAAGCATGTTAGCAAGTAATTATACACCGTGTAAGGATGAAAACTGTTATTTTACAGGAGAGAGGTGTTAGAAAGTGAAAAACCAAAGAAAATTGTTGTCAGTTCGCCATAGAATTAAACTCAAAACCAAGCAGGCCTTGGCTGGTTTTATGTTCTGCAATGAGCAAGGAGGCTAGGCTGGACTCACTGACATTTGCAGATAGCCAACTTCATTGATTTCTTGTTTGAGATGAAAATCGTACAAAGCTTGTAGCTCCTGACATCAAGATAAACTTAAAAGTTCTGGCTCAATTCTGTTTTCAAGCTTTTCCAATGAAAGTGTGAAAATTTAAAAATGATATACGGTATGTCAGACACCTGAATAAATCAAGTAGAGTTAGGCAGATGTGTCCTTCCAAAATTCAAGTCTGCTGCAAATGGGGCTGCTGAGTATCTGGAGCAATGGAGTGTATGAAATAAGAAAAACATTTCAGATAGAGCTTCCACAGGCAGACGTTTGAAACCACACATTAATAAAACTAACCGCCAGTTTTAACGTGGTAAGTGAAAGATAGCTCTCTGTAACGTATTTAACGATGAATTCCCACTGTTCAGAGAACTTCTCTTTTAAAAAGCACCACAACATGTAAAACAATGATGTTACTTGCAGGTTGCAGGCACGCCGTGCCGCTTGCAGCAGTGCAGCCTTTCCATACTCCCGTGCTGCTGAGAACCAGGGACCAGGCGTTCTGCAGCGGGACAATATATAAAGAAGAAACGGGTGCTGACATCTAACTGAGGTTGACTGGCTGATACCAAGACAGATCCCACACCAGCTACCTGTTGTCTACTCTTCACTGGACCTGTGTAAATCTACCGAAAAATTCATCCGGTTTTGGGGCTGTGCGTTTCGTTTCCTTTCCTTGCTAAAGCAATGTAGCACCAGATGCTCAGGATGGGATAAACGCGCATCGCAGCTGCGTAAGGTGGGAAGGAAGAACATTTTCCATGAAAATCCTGCAGGGAATTGGAGCTCTCTGCTTTCAGATCTTAATGGGAAGTTAGAAAAAGTAAATTATGGGACTATCAATGTGGTGCAAAATGATGGCAGATCAAGAGAGAACGGGTCCTGATTTCACTTTCACTTATCTGCATTAGAGGAATGTTCCTCTTGCATCACCTTTTCCTGTGGGATTAATGGGTGTGACGTAAAATGTTGGGCAGTCAGGGAAGATCAGTCCTGTGTTAGGAATTCGGGATAGTCTCAGCGCAGTTCCCAGGAGAACCCAGTTTTAACTGGACTTGAAGGGAGCACTATTGTCCTCTTGAACCTTCAGAGGGCAGTACCAGGTATGTCATTAAGAAGTTACCACTAGTCCTGAGGTATCCCTGCTCCATGGAGCAGCCTCCAGAGAAAAACATCCCCTTAAGGCTACAAGGGGCTCTGCCTGCACCCCTGGCCACTGGCGACCTCCTGCTAAAGAAGTGCTAAGAAAACTCAAATCGATGTACTTGATCTGTGCTGAAAATCGCGTGATGTTCCACCACTGCTGTGAAAGAGGCTATTAGCTCTGCAAAAGCTACTATATCATTTCACAGAGACATTTCCCATTGCTCAAAATATATTTGAATTAAGTTAATTTCTGAATAAAAAATTAACCGGGTAATTTAATGGATGGCACCAGAGTCAAAGTTTGGCATTCTGAATTTACTTCTTTTTGCTTTAAAAAAACAACAAAAAAAGAATGAAAGCATAGCTCTCTTCCACTCTCTTTTGTGCATCTTTAATATATATAAATGTCTACTTATGAAAATGTTAACGTGATTATCACCACCATCAGAAAATGTTTTCTACATCTTAGAAGCAATTTTTTGTTTGCTTCTCTTAATATCTGAAGTGAAAAGTGAGTGCAGAAAGATAACACCTTAGTCATGGATCATTTTGTTCAACCTCTGTGGGGAAAAGCAGTTTACTTTATGGTATTTATCTTGTAATAAAGAGTTAATGTTAACTTTTTTTTGTTTTGTTTTGTTTTGTTTTGTTTTTTGTTTTGTTTTGTTTTGTTTTGTTTTGTTTTGCAGATGACGTATCTTAGCTGCATTCCATAAAAGCACTTTAAGATGGATTACTGGGAAATGCATCTACAGTTCTGAATGTTTTGCTAACAAAATATGTTAGCAACAAAAAGAAAACTTGGTCTTTAGCTGCATCATGGAATATTTTGAAGGCAGGAATTGCTGACAAACTGTATGGTGAAATGTGCAGTTTGCACTGCTTTGGGAGCAGTTCTGCTTTTGGACAGCACATGACATAAAAATTATCCTTGAGAGAAGGTACTTCCAGAATGTAAAATAAGTAAAAATATGACTCTCAGTTGATTTCTAATTTTTCTTCAAGGATTCATCAGCCATCCCCAGCTTTTGAGCAAACCCGGTAAGGCACATTTAGCACATGCACTGTTTCTAGTGCATGCAAGATTGCAAGGTGTGCGATTCTTCACGCTGGAGTACAGTTCTTGAGTCTTTTCAGGAAGTCAAAGCCTTGCAGGGAGAACCTGGAGAGTGCTCAGGGACTGCTAATTAAAGTGCATCTTCAGGGCCATGTGTTAAGCTGTGCGTTAACCCATGCAGGTCTGAGTACTTGACTGGGTTCTTCAAGTAGGAGCAAGTCTACTGAGCTGATAAAGAGTGAAACTACATGGAAGATGAAAACGGTTCAAAACACCCTTGGGATGCATGTACAACCACTGCACCAAAATAGTTATTTATTTGCTTGCTTACTGATTTTTGGGTTTTTTAGGTGGTATTTAACAGCAACTTTTACCCGGGCCCTTTCATTATTTACCTATTGTACCATGTACATGGTAAGGAAGCTCTTCTATTGAATTCCTATTAGCTTACTTGCTTGCTTGCTTGCTTGCTTTCAGCAACATGGACCATAATGGACAAATAAGTTAATGACATTGTCTCATTCTAAACATCTATAAACTTCAGAAAGAGCCTGATTTACAGTCTGTCATAATTTTGAAATGGAAATTAACTGGGAAAAGCTATAATCACTACCTAAAGCATATTTTTTCTATTTTATAATATTTATAAATTATATTCTAATATTAAAAAAGAGCATGTTCCTATGAAATATGGTTATGTATATTTTGTTCTTGAAAAGTTTCTTGGAGACTATCTATCTTCATCTTTGCTATGAAATTACCTTTTTTTCAAGACTCTTGCTTTATTCTTCTGTTTCTTACGCTCGGCAATAACATTATAGCTTTATACTAAACAAAAGGTAAACTTCAGTGAAGAAACCCTTAAAACAATTTCAGCTCACTTGTAATTTTTATTGCTATTTTACATTCATTTTGTAAGTATAAAATCTAACTTTTTAGAAATCCTGTAAACTGTCTGCAATTAAAATCTTTGCTGAAATTGCAAACAAAGATTATAAAACTTAGCTGTGAGATTAGCTGCATGTGTGTGTGTGTGTGTGTGTATGACACACACCTGATCACACGCCTGAGGGACGGGATGCCATCCAGAGGGATCTGGACAAGCTCGAGGAAGGGGTCAGTGTGAACTTCCCGAGGTTCAACAAGGCCAAGGGCAGGGTCCTGCCCCTGGGTCAGGGCAGCCCCCGGTATCAGCACAGGCTGGGGATGAAGGGATGGAGAGCAGCCCCATGGAGAAGGACTTGGGGGTCCTGGTGGGTGAAAAGCCAGACAGGAGCCAGCAACGTGCGCTGGCAGCCCAGAAGCCACCCGTGTCCCGGGCTGCCCCCAAAGCCACGTGGCCAGCGGGGCGAGGGAGGGGGTTCTGCCCCTCTGCCCCGCTCCGGGGAGACCCCCCCGCAGGGCCGCATCCAGCTCCGGAGCCCTCGGCACAGGAGAGACACGGAGCTGCTGGAGCGGGGCCAGAGGAGGCCCCAGCAACGCTCCGAGGGCTGGAACAGCTCTGCCGGGAGGACAGGCCGGGAGAGCTGGGGGGGCTCAGCCTGGAGCAGAGAAGGCTCCGGGGAGACCTTCCTGCAGCTGCCAGGGCTGAGAGGGGCCTGGAGGAAAGGTGGGGACGGGCTTGTTAGCGGGGCCGGGAGCGACAGCACAAGGGCCGGTGGGTTTAAACTAGAAGGGGGCGGGTTTAGACGAGAGCTAAGGAAGACATTTTTCACGAGGAGGGTGGGGAAGCCCTGGCCCAGGTTGCCCAGAGAGGTGGTGGATGCCCCGTCCCTGGGAACCCCCCAGGTCAGGCTGGACGGGGCTCTGGGCACCCTGCTCTGGTTGGGGATGTCCCTGCTCACGGCCGGGGGCTGGACTGGGTGGCCTGGAGAGGTCCCTCCAGCCCAAACTGGTCTGTGATTCTATGATTTTTCATGCCATGTCCTGCTGGGTATTCAGAACACTTTTTCCACCAATACAACTTAAATTTTGATATAATTAATATATAACTTTCCCAGTTCTCTAGTAGAATAAACAGCTCATATTGCTTAAGCACATCTCTTTGTTTGGACTCCTAATTACAATCTTAAAATTCTTTTAAGTTCCCATTTCTAGGCTTTTCAGGAAGTTAAGCTGATGAAAAGGCTCATCTTTTTCATCTTGATCTATTTTAGGCTAGGTGTTATGGTGATGGGTACAGTCTAAAGTTCTGTGTAGCACTATCCTGTAGTGATAAAAAAATTAAAAATAGTGCAGCACTGCTTAATTTTAAATGCAGTTTTTTTAAAAATATTCAGGACCATGCAATATATGACCACAACATTTTCACAATTGCTTGTAGTATAAATGGCTTTGAGAGCTGTGAATTTATTTGTGTGTATCACTACCGTTTTGGAAAGACCAGTGTTCAAACCTGTGTGGTGGCTATGGTGGAATACGAGGTGTCCTTGGCATCAGTTCTTTGCAGCCAGGGCAGAGCTAAACTCTTCTCAGTGCTTGTTTCAGAGAAGAGTGAAGGACCCTAGACTTTCAGCCAATATTAGTCTCTACAGCCTTGCTTTCTTACCCTTAAATTAATGAGTGGAATTAATGGGCAGCATGACTCTGAGCAGGGTGTGTTTAGCTGCAGGTCCAGCTACATTTCCATGCAAGAGACAGTCCAGGATGTCAGACAAACTGCAGGCCACAGTCAGGAAAAGAGGAAAATCTTTCCATGGACAACCATCCTACTCCAAGTCTTTTCCATGACCTCTAAACCCTTGAGCTAATGCCAACACAGCGCTGAGCAAGCAATAAACTGTGCTGGCTAAAGGGCTGCTGAGTCTTGCTTTCACTTTAGAAGAGAGAAAAGCAAGGACCAAACTGTGACTTGAATACATACTGCCTCTTTAGAGCATCTTTCATGGGAGCTCATTTAACCCTGCTTGCTTGGGAATAATTCAAGTGAATCTGGCTCCAGATTTGTAACGGATATTGTGCAACAGAAAGAAAAACGGCAAAGAGCACAAAACTTGGGATTTAAGTATATGCATACAGTAAGAGTATTTGAGGGCAAAATTAGTCTCGCTTTATTTAACAGAAAGCCAGAAGACAAATGTGCATGGAATTATAACACCAAGCATCAGCCGACTGGGAGGATGAAGGCGATACCACCAATATCAAGCAATGTGCGATCATTTAGCCATAGAACTTACTTTCATCTCATGACACTCTGCCATATGAGTCAGCCCAAAACCATTCATTTTTGTATTTACCTTTTTACTGTTATTTTCATCTCTGTGCCAGTGGATTGAAGAGTTAACAAAATTTCACTGCTACAAGAGGTCATTTTGCAACTAAACAGAGCAATTCAAAATGGGAAATGGAACGAACGCCAAAGAGATGTTTAATGAGGTGACGTTCTGGATGTACTCTTTGAAGAACATTTGCAGAATTGTTTGATTGCTTTAGAGTATGCAGGAAACAATAAACCCAACACAGCACCAGCATTGACTGTCACAGTTGCATTCAGCTCAAACGTCACCATTCCGCTTGGAATTACAAATAAATCTGATATTAAATTACCTAATATCATCGAAATGTTCCTGTGTGTTTTGCATAGCAAAATGCTCAGAAAAACGGTGCTTCCTTCAGCCTAGACATTAAGAAGGTAAGACTTGAATCTGCTTATTCATATTAAAACAACTGCAAGTTTCACCAGTCTCAAGACTAGTGAAAAAGTTGTGTTCAAACAACACAGCACTGCAATTTAACCACCTCTCACACCAGCTAGATCATTACATTTTCGTTTTCTGACAGCTACTGTAGAAGAGTATACTTAGAAACTATCAATATTACATATTACATAAATACATGTATTTAGAAGAAGCAGGCTGGCGTAACCAGTTTTGCATGTCAATGTGTGGACTCCAGTGCCTACCACACAACGACAATGTTCAGCTCAGCTTCTAAATCTCAGCATGCAATGTGCAAAATTCAGTCTTTGGCCCGATTATTCTTGGAAGAGCAAGAAATCATGGATATCTTATAGCATTGCAATTGACTGTGCTGCTGGAAGGAGTGTGGTTTTATGTCAATCTTGTTGCCATCGATGGGTACCAATCAAATCAGATATCCTAAACAGCAGTGGAAAAATAGTAGGTGTCAGTTCTTTTCTTTTTTATTCAATATCTCCAGTCAATACAATTCATTAATTATTTCGTGGCATTCTTCTTCTTTTCCCACCTCACTAATAAAAAAAAATAATTATAAGCTCTGTTTTTACTACACCCCTCAGGGTGCTGCATAAATGCTATACCTTGAATTCAACATACAAATTCTGCCGGACGAGTAACAGAGGGAGGCAAATTCATTAAAGAGAAGAAAGCAGAAACATGAACAAACTTTAAAAAGGACTATTGAAGAAGTAGCTTATGTGATTTTTTTCCTCCTGCATTTCTCTTAGTTAGGTTTCGGTTTTGAAAGCTTGAGAGGTCTCTGTGCAATTCAGTTTTGTCTCTTGCTTGATCCTGTGAGACCACAGTGTCTGCAGTTCTTCGAAGGTTTTGGTAGAGAAATGGCAAGTGTTGGTATTTGAACTGGATAGAAGTCACCAACCACTGTCCTCTTTGACTCCTCCAAGATCACAGATAAATTGTTTCAGCCAGCTGCCTAGTACCTCTAGGAGAATTTCATCGACCTTGCTGACTTAAAAACAAGTAACTTAACCTAAATCCTCCCTAACCTGCTCTTTCCGTATGGTGGCTGGAATTTTGCCCTTTCAACATGACTGCTGGCCATGACAACTGATTTCATCCAAGTAATGACTGAAAAACAAAACCAAATTAAAGTCTTTTGCTGGAGTGTCATTAGCATATCTTTCCCTGAGCAATGAATCAGCTCTTCCCTTTGTTTTCTCCCTCACTACTACTGTACTTACAGAATACTTTCCAGCTACCTTTTATGCCCATGGTGACACCTGAACTCACTTTGTGCCTTAAGGACATGACAACAGCTTCTAGTGAATCATATCTGAGGTCCACCTGGCCTCCAAGCAAGGTCAATAGGTATTTAGAAAATAGCATAGGAACTGGGCAAGTGTGTATTAATTTTTTATCAGCATCTTGTGGCTGAGGAACATAGTGACCAAAAGGTTGCATCCTTGCACATAATAACCCTGAGTGGATTTTTTTTCCCCCATGAATTTTTCCCATAATTTAAAGGCATTTTTATCGTATACAATACTCTTCAGTATAAAGTTCCACAGCAAAACCGCACATTGTCAGAAATATATTGGTCTGTGCTGAACCTACCACTCATGAACCTATCCAGTGTATTCTTACTGATTTATCAGTTTTCTCTTTATGGTCCTTGATTCTCTTGTCAATTTGCACTTCTCTGGGATGTGCCAGCTCTTATGCCTCCTTTATGCTTCTGTGTAGCAGTTAACGCAACTGAAACTCCCTTTTGGATGTTGATGCCATTAGACTTCTTGTGAAAAGGTTTGGGTTTGGTGAGGCAGCATCTTCCCACTCTCCTTCCTCTTCTCCCAAAACCCTGAGTGAAAAAGGAAAGTTGGGAAAATTAACAACATTTATAATTGTAATTCAGCACTGAAACAATAACCTTAATTGTCCTTTGACAGTTACCTCCACGTAGAGTAGATGTCACCTGTTTTGCAATCAGAATGAGAGGTTTTTGCAGTCAGCTTGCATTTTGTAAATCACTGCTGAAGCCACAAGACAAGAGAACATGCAAGTGAGGGCAGTGGGTTCAGAACAGAATAAACTTAAAGATGACAGCTCAGGGTTTGACGCCAGTGAGCTCAACACAGGTTAATTTACCCAATGAAGAAAGAAATTATTCCACATTTAGCTCCATGATGCCACAAGAAGACATCTATGAGCAGCAAGCCAGTAGTGTAACGCCAGCTTGTTGAGCAGGGGCTGAAGTGAAGGCATGTTTGGGGACCCAGATCCAGCTGTAGCCATCAGCCTGAGCACAGGTCTTGCATAGGGCATGTTTATAGACGGACACAGACGTTTCCCAGCCCCAGGATTTCCTTGAACACCCAGTAAGAAGTGAGGGGGTGGGGTGGGGTGGGAAGAAAGCTTTGGTATTGTCCTGTAACTGGTTTTATATCCTTACCAGAAATAAGAAAGCAAATCCCAAAACAGCATGTGTTTTTTTCATAGATCCAAATAATGTATTCTCCACATAAATAACTCTTTCCTTTTTGTTATTCATTCCAGCTGAGTGGACTGTTTACCTGGCCACATAAATGTCTTCAAGTGGGTAAAAGCCACTTAGCTACATACCACATATCTTGGAAAGGAAAATGAAGGAAATTCCAGGAATAGTTTACAGGCAGAGGTTGTGCTCCTACAGTTATAATTGTAAGAGGGATAGTTATCTGTTTGGTTTTGCATTATGTCCCCAGACATCTCTCTGTGTGTTCTCATGTAGGTATTAATAAATGGTAAGTTTATACACAAGTGCATGCGTGCCAGCAAAAGCGTATGTGTATATTTACATACGAGCTTATGTTATATAATCTAAATTTTTCAGAACTGGAAATAAAGAAGCTATTGCACCTTCTTTTAATTGCAGACTTAGTGCAATGTCCCCTCCCCTGCACACACAGTTTTGCAGATATAGTAGATGGAGTTAGACCTTTATGCTGGAGTTAATCTCTACTAGTTTGGGTTACCTAACAGTTAGGCATTATCAGTTAGAGGGAGGCACCTCCAGAAATCAGAGTTCAAAGAGGTGGGATCATTTATCATCTAGATGCTATGCAAGCACCTTAACAGCTTGCTTAAATTGGATGTCTCACTTCAAGATAGTTAAAATTAGAGGAAACAAATCTTTTTGCCAGCTACTTGATTGCTGTTAGACAGCTCAGGAAGACCATCTGAGTATGCAAATATCTGAATGGAAAAAAATGAGAAAGCAGGGTAATATCACTTGTGCTCTGGAAAAAAAATATTAGAGAACTGAAGAATCCAGACAGAGCTGGATTTCCAGCCTCCTACACCAAGCAAAGTTGCACACAATACGTGTTTTCAAAATCTGCATGCAATACCAGCTTTCCTTTACATGCATCTACTGCCATGCCCATACTCAGGCAAGAGCAAAGAGGTTTGCAGGTGAAAATGCCACTGTTGGTTTTAATGGGTGTAAACACCAAAACACTAATCAGCACAATTGACTGGAATTGCTAAAATGTACCCATTGCTGTTTGACATCTTCAGACTGCCAGGGTTTATGGAGGAACTAGGAAAAGTGTGGAGCTGTTAAAATCTCATAGAATATTTTCCTCCACCAGGGACTACTTTATTAATGAAATATTTGAATATTCATATTTTAAACAAACAGTATTGCTAATACTCCTCAATATATTCAAAGCACACATCAGATGGAGAAATAATTAAAGTACGCAACTCAATGACACAAACACCCCTCTCAACTCTCTGCTAATTCAATTTTAATGATGTCCAAAAATACACGATCATTTATGGAATGCTTTCACACTCTTTCAGATGATTGAATCACAAGAACACCCGAAGTCTTCCTTTCCAAATGGTGGGAAAGCAAATGTTAATCTGCCATGAGAAAAACTAGTGCTGCACGTCAACATGGCCCTTTGTTATATTCATCAAGAAAGCGTCAATTCCAAAGCTGCTGATACAGCTCTTTTTATAAACACTCCATATACAACACAAAACAAAAATAGTTAGGCCATTACCTCACTCATCAATGATCTTTTAAGGAACAGATTATTTAAAGTACCTCACCCATGGAAGAGAATCCTGTATTTACAATCATTTATATTGCTACATAGAAATTAACAAAAGAATTCTTCTTTATTCAGGTGTTTAGACTGTGCTCATCAGCGTGGGATTACCCTTAATGACTTCAGGAGGTTTGCTCAAATAGGAGGAAAGAATGGAATTTTGTCTGGTTTGTTCACAGTCATTTCTGAAAGTTAAGGAGCAAAACAATGTGCAAATCTGATTTGCGCAAAACAGCAGAATTGCAGCTTTGTTAGTCTGTGGAAATTACTGCCTGAGTGATGCTGCACATGTCCATGTAACTGGAGACACGTTCCATGGCCTTTGCAAAAGTGTAACACAAAAGACTGTAGGAAGTAAAAACACTCATTTCGCACAGAGCTGTGTATATAACTATCTTCAATCTTTATGAAAATATTCATTGTTATTCTCAGGGTTTATCTTGAAAAGCATCATTTGAGGCTGTTTTTTTTGTTTTAGCCTGCTGGAAACAAAGGAATGGGAAACGTCTGAGCTCCATTGTGGAGAGTGGCCGAAGGAATCATGAACACGTAAAACAGCTGTGCCCTTTTAGCGACCTGTCAGGTGGTTCCAAGCAATATATTACCACCAGTCGCTTTGAACAAATGCCCGCACCCTCGATTCTTGGCAGTGGAGTCTCACATGCCCATTTTATGAGCAGATGTGTTATTGTAATTGCACACAATGCTGCCATTCAAGAAAGAAAACAGAAAGATCATCTTTTTAGTTGGAGTGGACTAGCAAAATCCACTTCCATGATATAATGAAAATGTTTTTGTGTGGATGTAAGGAAGCATTTGAGGAGGGATGTCTTTCCAGGGTGACTTGCCCAGGCACAGTGGCAGAGAGAGGCTTAATTTTGGAGATGGCAAATTGCAGCCTGGAGATCCTTGTTTTCTCCTGCTGACTGTGATGGTCTTCCTTCTGGGTTTAAGGTGGAGCTGAGGGAGATGACTCCCATTTTGGACTCGTCTGCAACCATGCTAGAGGGTCAGGTACAGTCGGTTACCCAAGTCAGGCTCTTCAGCAGCTCCAGACATCCGCAGCAAGGGAGGACCTGGTCACCCCAGGCTGCCCTCATCGTTAACAGCTACTTTCAGAGCATGATTCATATGTCCTATTTCAGATACTTACCTTTGCATGAGAAGAACTATTGCTGAGGACTATGCCTGTGTTTGGCCAAATGATCCCTACCCCTGGTTTCCCTTTGGCCAACGTGACATCTGATGGGTTGCAAATTTAAAGGCCAACTCTAAGGTCCAGCATTTTCCAATATTATTAGATTTTTTAGATAGGATTGTGAGTCGCATACCAGATGTGGCTCAAGCTCTATCTTGGTAATTTAGCTGCAGATTCCAGTGGAGTTCTTGCATCAAAAACCCAGCCCTCCTCCCCCAAAGTCATTCAGTGCTTGAATGCCTTTAAACTGGCTAGAGATAGCAACTTCCACAACAGTGTCAGGCAGATGCTCCTGTGGCATTTATGATGGAGAATGGGACTACCCTACTTATTAATGCACATTAAAATTATATGTATACTTGTTATTATGAGTACATGACGGACAATTTCATGTATCTATTTTGCTTTCATGCTAAAGTATAACATTTCATAACAGGAGAGGAAAAAATGGTGGGGCTTACCTGTTAATTCTCAAGTATTCATACACTGCCCATCAGTGTTACAATAACCCTAAAAAAACAGATAAGCATTCAAAACTGGGCAAGTAATTAATTAATTAACTGCAAAATTTGTTTTGTTGCTGTTTGCAGACCTCTGTTTCGCTAGTGGGATTCCTTTCTTCAGCCCGTTTGTGTTTCACATGAGAGACTTATTTTCCCCTGTTCTCTGACAATACAGGAAACATATTTGTACAAACGAGAAAACCTGGTTCAGTCAATGGCATTTCAATCAAGCAAGCAGAGACTGTACTTTGGAGCTGTACATGAACAGCATTTGAAGAGGTAACAGTGAACTAAACCATATTTACACAAGCATTTGGAAGAGTAGCTCATAAGATTCACAGAATCTTTTATTCCTATTAGCTCAATTGCACAATTGGTTTGTCACTCGGTATCTTACCCGACCTATAAATCTTCCCGCTAGATGGGAAATCTGGTACATTT
The DNA here is from genome assembly GCF_964289735.1 of Phaethon aethereus. Taxonomy (NCBI): domain Eukaryota; kingdom Metazoa; phylum Chordata; class Aves; order Phaethontiformes; family Phaethontidae; genus Phaethon; species Phaethon aethereus. The sequence goes on along the minus strand of NC_138577.1, from coordinate 85,508,529 downwards.
TGCCATCATCCTTCACCTTACGCACACACCTCCTGCTGCTGTACGGGGGAGAGTAAAATCTAAGAATTCTTTAAAACATTTCATTATTTTTAATCCTACAGTACAGCACATTAAAATTAAAGTGAAAAGCCCTGCACCTTATATTACTTGATGAGCTTTACAGAAATTGTCATAATTGTGTGTGGGCTTTTTAATGACTGCTTCTTGTAAAATACCTTTGGTAGCACAAGATCAAAGCAAAGCAGAGATGTCTGCTACAAGATGATAATTCAGGTAAACACACCCAATGGTAAAAATGCAAATGTTGAAATTTGATTGACTTTACTTCTATTTAATGTTTATTTTCCCTGCCAAAGCAACGACAAGTTCAAACTAATTCCAGACCTGCTGTAAAATAAATCAAAACTACTACAAGTCAACCTGTTTCCATTTTTTTTAACTTAACCTAGATCTCACATGGTAAAACACTGCTCAAAGGTTCCATCCAGTCAGCTTTCTGTTGTGCCCCAGGAACGTGAGAAAGAGCTCAGAAGAAATTAGCCCAGCTACAAATATTTCCAAAATAATTCTGTCATCAATTAAAATCGTACAAGAACGTTCCATCCCTGTCTCCTATATGACAGCAGGTCTAACTTCTGTGCATACTGTGCATCCCCTAATTGTGATCCATCCTCAGAACTAAACTTTTTAAACCAGTAAAATCCCCTCTCTGGGAGTTGTAAATCTGTAAATAAAAAGAACCTACAGAGCTGGACACAGTCCTGCACGCAGGAAGGTCTCGCTGTATCAGGCACACTTTGTTTCTGGAGGGTGTTGGAAGGAGGGGGACTCCTTGGTGGCACCTGTGACACAGGCACAAAGTGGGGGGGGTGTCCCTGCCTCTGCAGTATTTACAACCTAATTTAAAGTGGTATGTGCCACAGGACATGATATCACTCAGAAAAGGGGGAGGAAGGAGCACAGGTAACACTCACAAAATCCTGCAGCATCATTTGCCAGTTTTACACCGTCCTTTTGTTTTTTCCCCTGCCATACACATCATGCTGCTGCAGAACATCTCCCTTCAGGACAACTCTAGAGTTATCTCAAAAGTCTTAGTTTATTTCTGGGGAGAAATGGCTGAAATTGAGTTTCCTGGATGTATCTGCATTAGGACCAATGCTGTAAACCCTAAGCAAGCCCACTGTAGCCTGCAAGTGCCTTGGATGGGTGCAACGTCTTCATGTGTCATCTTCCAGAGAGCCTGCCGCAATGTAAAAAATAGGCAATAACAAAGCCACAATTAATTACCATTAATCACGATAACCCTGTTTATTCAGACATCATGGTTGACTAGTGTCGTCGCCAGATTACAGCTTCCCCTGCAGAAAGCTGCTTTCTATTTGCTGTATTTGCCTGTCACCCTGGTTCTGTTCTCCCACTTCGCAGAAATATTAATATTCCCTCTAAATGAGGATTGTCTCTGGATCAGAGCACGTTAGCACAAGGAAGTGTCAAATAGCCTAATTCAAGAGCTTTTAGAAAACAGACATAAAATTGAGACTGTAATAGTATAAATGGAGAGGTGAAATTACACTCCAGCAGAGAAAGAGAGAAATCGAGAGACACGGAGACAGAGTTATGGACAGCTAGACATCCATTACATGCCTATACTGAAACACACTTCTTCACAATAGGAAACGCACATCTACCCACAGCACCACACAAAGCTCATTACACTAATTTTCATTTTTAGGAATCGCAGCACAAGCAGGGACTGCCATCCTCGCTTTTCCACCCGTAGCAAATCCCTCCCGGAGAGGGGAGTGCATTTCTGGGCAATTGGGGCCAGCAGCCCATGGGCACGGCTTTTGAAGCGGGGCGGGGGGGCTGCCGTGGGAGGCGTGGGGCCAGGTCCACACGTGGCGTGATGCCCAGCACGCTGGTACCAGCTCGCAGGTGCTTAGAAAAAGCACCTTTGGCAACAGCCCTCCCAGCAAGAACAACCAAACCAGAAATAACCAACGTGGTTGTTGTTTTCTACCTCATGCACAAAAGGTTGTGTGGTTCTTTTTTTGTTTTGGTTTGGTTTTTAAATCACCCCGTTTGTTAGTGTAGTGAAGAAATGCAGCAGGGAAATTTAGGGTGAGTATGTAAAATTAAGCTGCTTTTCAGCTATAAATCCCCCCTTCCCCTTCTGGCCCCACTGGAGGCTGGGAGAGGAAGGACTGAGCAAGGAGGAAGAGCTTGGAGGGTAAAAAAGTCATATGGGGGATTTGATTTGTATTTTAGCAACTTTTGATGCGAACAGTCCACTTTAAAATAACTTCCAAAAATGAATGTTTTGTTTATTTATCTGTTTATCTGGGTAATTTCACTGACCTGGTTCCCACTACAACCCTACGAATGATGGGTATCAGGGCAATGAAGAGGGTGGGTGAGCTGCAGGATGAAATTTTGTGAGCCGGCTTGGCTGTCACAGAGGAGATGATGGAGCAGCCCTGAGGGCTGAACTGATGTCCAGGACTGTGAAACAAGCAAGTGGAAGGAAGAGGATGCTGGGGGAAGTCATTGTACACTGACTTTTCTACTGAACCATCAAATGTCTCACAAAAAGAGAATAGTAGCTGGCAGTGCCAGACATTAAGCATACTTTTTCAGCATATTTTCTCTCTGCTACAGTCAAGTCTAGTTTCAACCAGACACCTGCTTGAATAGTTGCTGAATTATGACCCTGGTGGAATGGACTGCTTGTTGGCAAGCAAATCACATGTTTTTGGAAAAAGGTGGATTACAACGTGGAGGATCCATATCATCATACACTTGAAATTACAGCTTGTCTGACTACACAGATAAACCTAAAAATGAAAATCATGAAGAAGGTTTGGCTGTGATATAGCTCCCCAGGAAGACGCTCCAGTTGGGCACAAATTATTGGACTTCAAAGTGGTCATTCTCTGAATGGAAGGATGCCTTCCACTCCCCCAGTCGGGGTAAAAACATCTCTGGTTTAACATGTACAATATATACCCCAGCAACCTGGAAAACCACAGTGGTTTCTCATGGCCTCAACATCTGTTGAACTCAAACAGTAATTTCCTAAACAAAATATTTCAGTGTCTATATAAGCACTTGAATGTTGAGGCATATGTAGGAAAAGACAGAGAACTGTATTTCCTCACAAAAGACAAACACTACTCCAACAGAGAAAAGAAGATTAAGTTCACCCTCACCTCAGTCAACTCTTCTTTTACATCAAACTTCAGGCATGTTTTTTTTGCAGTCAACCCCAATGTATGTATGGGGTCTTTTTTACAATAATTTGCTCGCACATGATTTTGCTGTTCTTGCAGAAACTTGAATTTTTCATTTATGCTTTATCAGAGGCTCTGGACTGAAATTTTCTCTAAGGTGTGATCTGATGGCTTTGGAAAGCCATTACAGAGCTGCGAGTTGCCCAAGCCCATTGCCCTTCAGGCTGTGCCTGGTGGTCGCAGGTGGAGAGCTGTGATCTCAGCCTTTAACCACCTCTGCTCTGAAGGGGATGGAAAAAGAAATAAAAGACGCTTGGTGCAGAAAGGCAAGCAGATCTGAAAGGAGAAACCAAGAGGATCTCACAAGAAGCAGAGAGAAAACTGGTCAAAGAAAGCTAGAGGACAGGAATATTTCTCTTTAATATTTTCTAGCAGAAAATGTGGGACAAAGTAAGTGACAGAAGGACCCTCGACGTTTTCTGAAGTACAAAGAATATATGATGCAGCCTCAAATACACATTTTATCCTTGTAAAAGTGGCTGGTCACATTATGCACAACTGACTCTGCTGTGATAAGGCAGTTCCCTCCAGCTGTGCATTGGTAAAATGTTTACACTGTACCTCTGCATCCTGCTTTCTGCATAGGCAATGTACACATAAAACAAAACTGTTTTAGGAGTGTTTAAGGCAGTCTTAAAATATTTCATAGAGACTATTTTTTGTTTGCCTTTGCCTGTAGAGCCCGGTTCCCTGAATAATTATTAGTCACAACACAGCAGGCTTAGGAAGAGCAATGAAACCCTCAAAAAGTGCCAAACATAACTTTTCCGGATACAAATACATGCTGCCTGGAAAGTCTTACTATGGTTTTTTTAGGGCTAGAAGCACATGATGAATCCCTTCAGGAAAATCCCCTTTATACAGACATAAAACTCCTACTTTCACCCTCAGTTAAGGTGGCAGATACTAAAATCATTACGTCTTTGGATATGAGGAAAATTTGCAAGCCACAGATGAAATTCCCTCTCTTTTTTTGGGCATGTGCAGCTAGGGTATCTGGATACCACTCACCCCTGGAGGGAATTTTCTAGTTTTAAAGAGGTGGAGTTTTGAATTTTTTTTTAACAAGTCCCGGAGAAGATGGATTTATAGTTAGCAGGAAGGTTAGATAACCAAAGGGACATGTTAAATTACTGTTTAAGGGTTTGGTTTTTTTTTTAATGGATTTTAGCTGTTTATCTGTTAACTCCTGTATCTTATGTTAAACTGTGAAGGTTGCAAGAAAGGGACATTCCCCGCAGTGAAGACTATTTTTACTGCACAGGTTGCGCTGGCTGCTGTGAATCCAGCTCTGAAATGCACCACACTACCCCAAAAATCAGGGCAGTGCAGCCAGCACTGGGGTTTTGGGTTCAAGAATGGCAAATCTTACCACAGCAATGGCCAAGAAGTGCAGAGCCAGGACGTAGAAGTCCTGCCTGTGGGCTTTATCTGAGGCATCTGCTTAGTCCCACCGACTTTCCAGGTGGACTTAACTCTTAAAGTTAAGCAAGTCCTCAGGTAACCTCCTGAAAAAGAGTTGCCTTCCTGAGTTGGAGTCCACCTATTTAAAGCAAACCTTGACACTGTTGCAAAAATATGTTTATGGGTGGATCTGCATTATCTGTTTTAAATTAGCTTCTGCTTCCCCAGGCTTAACATATTGGTCACTTCTTTTACTCAGATTATCTGAAGAAGGAGGACCAAGCTGCAGTCTATGGATTAGTAACTCAACGGTTTGAATATTGATCAAGTATTTCTTATTCAAGCAAAGAATCCACTTCTAAGGATGTATTGTACTACAGGGTGGGCAAAACAAAATGAGGAGACAAAATTTCTAAAAGAAAAAAAACTGTAAAAGCTTCTTCTCATAAGGAGCTGAAGATGTTTTGCCTGAAGGTACCAACCAAGGCACAAGAACTGAATCAGTCTCAGCTCCATTCCACCCACGTTCCTCCTTCGGAATCCCACGTAGGTTCCCACAGTCACGGTCATATGCAGGAAAATCAGTGAGCTGTAGGAGGGACCTAAATAACCTGTTCATCTCTCTGCTAATTCAGGATTATTGTCTACTTTCTGGTGGTCTGTTTTTTTCTCCTTGTTAGTTGCCTTTCAAAAGGGCATAAGAAATTGGGCTTTTGCATCCTCGTTTTGGAGTAAATTCAATGGTGTAGAGTGCAAAACTGAGAAAGTGTACTTTTTATAATGGTTTCCAAGATAACCCCAGAACAACACTCACAACAATGCAAAAAAAAAAAAAAAAAGAAAAAATGGGCTAATCCACATTTTTAAAACTTCTTGGATGTAAAATACATCTTTGATTCCTATAAAGTTGGAATAGTACTGTCATTCTCATTCATCATAACTAGGAAATTGAAAATTGAAATTCTTTGAGACAAATTAATTGGAATTGAATTTTGTTATTTTGGATGTATGCATATTTAAACATCAATTACTGTCATTAATTAATATCAGTAAATTAATTTTATATACAAAATTAACCAGAATTAAATAGAATCACAGGTACAAAGGGGAAATTTCTCTGTGCACAGCTGAAAGTCTACACGCAGGTGACACACTGCACAGTGGGTGCAGTGACCAATTCTTTTTTAAACAAGAAAAACCTAATGAAATCTTTACCATCCACTTAAAACAGAATGGTTCTCAGTTTCTAGGCTGAAGAAGTTCCCATCCTACATACATTAAAAATTCTTCAGATAAAGAAGATATCTTATCTTCTTTACAAAGAATGAAGTCTAAACCCACCAAACAAAAAAAGCATCTATTTTCCTTGTTGTGGAAAATGATTGGTAATCATTAGTAATGATTGGGGAATGACTGTCAACTTATTTGCAACCCATGTTGAATGACATCAAATTTATTCATAGTCTTGTTATATTAGATATGCCAACTATTCACTTGAAAGAAACAACTGAGTTAACTCTGCACAGGGACTAAACACGACTGGCCAAACTCAGATCTGACTTGCCAAGCGTGGTTGTTTTGGATTGCAACCGTTTCGCTCTACTGTAAATGCACACAGCTAATTTTAATTTACCATTTTTACCGTTATGTAACTCTACCAGCTTTAATGGAAATAAGCCGACTTTACGTTACTGCAATGGGGATCAGACTCTGGACCAAATAATCACTGTTAGATGTAGGATTGATAGACACAAGTCTCCGGAATTTCTTTTACCACAGAGGAAAAAAAAGGAGCTACTTTACCATATGATCTCCAAACACAAATACAATTCTAGTTCCAAACAAGCAAATTGATAAACTACATTACTTTCTTAAATAAATGCAGCCAAAAGTGGGCATTTTATCTTAAGGAGAAGGAAAGCGATAGAGAGAATAAGTTATTTCCTTTAGGAGAACAAACATGATGGGGAAAACAAGAAAATAAACTTAAATGGTGGTGTAATCTCCAAAGAAAAACCTTCAGTAATACTGTGCCCACAGCAGATAGCTCACAAACATGTAAATCATTTTATCTATAAATAACTGAAGATTACAAGAAACTGATTTAAATAGTTTTATCCTAACTTGAACAAACAGGGTGATTGGAAAAACAGAATTACGACAGACTAGGGGTCTGGCTTGATAAAAACTCTATTAGCTGTGCTGATGTGAAAGGATTATTTTCGGAACGAGAAAGAGGAAAGGAAAAGAGGAAGAAAGGAGAGACGACTGCTGCCGGGCGATGGGGAAGCAAAGGTGGAGAGGAGGGTGGTGCATCATGCCAATCCCAAAGCTTCAGCCTTGTCACAGTCAAGCATCACCATACGGAAATCACAGTCCTCAACCCAGGCTAATGCCCGGGAAGGCTTCTGAGCTTTTTATTAAAACAATGCTTGCTAGCGTAGGTTTTCTGGGCATTTATGTTATGCTCATTGCTGTGTTATTTGAGCACCTGGGAGTTTCTGTTGTAATTTCTTAACTACAGTCTCAGTTGGACACTCGATTGTATGGTGATGGGAACCTTTACCTGCAAACAGCCGTGATGCCTGCAGTAGATGCGCTAAGATGCATGGGGTGGCAAGCCACCAGGTTGGGCAAGGGGCCTGTATTGTATTTTATATTTTATTTATTTTATTTTGTTTTGTTTTGTTTTGTTTTATTTTAATTCAATTTAATTTAATTTTTTAAAAAAATATTTATCTATTTATTAGCATGAAGGTAGCAGGTTGCCCAGGTCAGCTGCAGGCTCTCCATCCTTGGAGTTATTCTGAACTCAGCTGGACGTGGCCCTGCACAGCCTGACCCACCTGGACTGCTCTGAGAGCAGGGCTGAACAAGACGGTCTCCAGAGGTGCCTCTTGGTGTAAAATAGTGTATGATGTAGTGAATGAGTTTAACAGGAACTGTGTGTGTGTAGCACTCTCAGTTGACTTTCACATACAAGAGACGTGAAAAAAAAAAAAAAACAAACAACCTGGAAAATAAACTTTTGTTGGGTTTTTTTTGGAGATCAGAACCTAATTTGCCCACAGCAGGAGACTTTGTGATAGACCCTGAAGGACCAGATGGAGCTGGGGCATTGTGGCTTGGGAAAGCAGAGGAGCAGACGATTATATACAGGTCAAGAATAGTGCATGCAGCTAAGATGTAGATGTTTTCTTACACTTTCATTTTCAACCTCAGAAACATCATCTTCACAGTCAGGCGGGGGGAGCGAAAAGAGAAGGCGTCGAGAAAAAGAGAAGGCAAGCAGAGAGATGGTTTTATGTGTGTTACGGGAACAGCATAACTGCTCTCAGAGTCACGGTGATGCTAAGAGGAGATCATGGCTTGGTGGTTATTAGGCTCTCATCAAAGCCTCAGAGGTCAATTTCAATTAACGTGGTTATTTTAATCTGGTGGTGCCGAAGTCAACTCACAGCTGCATTTTTCCACCAGCTCTGAGCAGCCCACCACTTCCCTGCACAGACGTGTATTTGGTGAGAAGTCACCCCTCCAAGCCATCCGACGCAGCCCCTCAGCCCCTCGCACGCGCAGGACTGGCTACCGGGCTTTCCACGCTGCAGGTCGGAGCAGCAAGCGGCTCCTGACAGTAAAGCCATCACACCTCACTTCCCGTCCTATTTTGTAAGTAGCACCATCAGTTTAAAGTACAGAGCATTTCCACGCAGCAAATCTGCAAAGGGACGGGTACACTCCAAAAGGGGGTGGTCAAAAACAGCGCAGAAGGACCGTGGCAAAGCTCTCCTCGGCAGGAAGCAAGCGAAGTTTGCAATTAAACGCGTCACCAGGATGTCTATTATCATCAACAACTCGGTCTAATCCTGATTAGAATAAAGAAAATATTAAAAATAGCCTCACGAGTTCCCCAATGAGCCTTCAATTTCAAAAAAAAGAAAAACAAAAACCAAATCAAAACAAACAAACCAAAAAACCCCAACCAACCACCCAACCAAAAAAGGCTACAGACAGGTAAGATGAGTGAAAAATGAGCCATTATTTCTCAGTCTGATAGGCAGCAGGCATCTTGCCAAGGCCAAACAAAATTGTCTCAGGGAGGACCTACCCGCACTGTGCCATTTTCAGGTAAAAAAAGATGCAGGCTTAGAAAGTTCACTGCACGCAGCTGCTTTACACACACTTTTCCCAGGCTGCATGTGGTGCAGTTCCTAAAACTTCTCCAGCAAAGTATCTTGACGAGGTCTTTTTTTTTTTTTTTAAGTTATCAGTGGCTGCGTCTGGCTAGGATGACTTTTAGGTATTAGCGGCCAAAAAGAATCCCCTTGTGACATACTGGCAAGGTACGTATTAAAAGGCTAAGTACTGTAGCACGCACTTTCTCATAGCGTATTGTGAGGCTACCTCCTTTAAAAAAATGAATTGCTCCTATGAGTCCTTAGCACAGGCCTAATTCCAGCCCCAGTATCAGCTTCAGTAAGTGAAAAGCTGAGCAGTCTGCACTACTAATTACAGCGTAAACATTTAGTAAATACTCTTTCGTTTTATCCTTTGCCATTTCAAAAATGAAAGGTTGTAATTTACATGTACGTGTGGCTCCTGGCTGCCTCTTTACAATACCTGCTTGTTTTTCTTTATTTTCCATCTTCTTTGGGGAAAGAAGAGGTGGGGCACACGGAAAGTGAGCAACATTTCTACCCTCATCGACATGTCTTCTGTAAAACAACACTCCCTCCAAAAGCACCGCCAGCTCCCACCCCACAAAAAGCCGCAGAGCCCTGGCGAGGATTTCCTATGCATCCACCTGTGATCTCACGTGATAATTCTACTCAAAATCGCATTTTTAATTACAGAATAGTTATTGCCTGCAAGCATCCGTGTGCCTGTATGGGCCCAGAGCTACATGTCTGGTGCAAAAGCAGAGTTTGTTTGCTTTTCTGTTTTATAACTATTCTGACACAGACATGGTTGCAGGATGCACTGGGTTTGCAGGGGTTTTGCTTGTTTGCCACAGCAAAGTATGGCTGCAGGAATGGTTATGTTCGGGCTCCATATGCGGGTTCCAGCCGTATATTCAAGCTGGACAATAAAGCAGGGAAAAAACAGCTGATACACAAAAGGGACCGTCTAGACAGTGCCCCATCAGTCTGGCTAAATTTGGTGCTGGCATTCCCAATGGGATTGTAATATAATTGTTCTGGTGTCTGCGTTCATCCCCCCTGTCAAACAGCATCCCAAATATACATCCCTTTTTCCATACAACAGGGCCCACACTGTACCATTAGGTGGAAGCAGCTTTGAAACGACCACGTAAGCAAATATCTCCTAATATGCAGAAAACCTGTTCTCTAAGTGCTGGAAGAAAAAACCAAAACGACAAGACCCACACAGTTTTTAATCATAATGCAAATAATTTGACTTTCAGTCAAAAGATAATGATTTTAATTAAGAATCGAAAAATATTTTGGGTGGAAAAATGTGAACATATACCTTTGTATGGGCGCAAAGCAAAGGCATTGTCTCCTGTGGGTTTATCAATCCCTCAAAATGTAACAGAAATTCAGAGATGTGAAAGTGAAACAATAGCTATGGAACATATATTGTAATGAAGGAAAAGTCTAATAAAAAAAGACAAAAAAAGCATTAATGAGCCTAAGGGAAAGAAAAAATTCTGTCATTTTACCGTCCCACAATTAAAGAAAAACAGCCAATTCAATTATTTCTTGAATTTCTGTGAAGTGACTATCTATCTTATTCATTTGGAATTTTTGATTGTTCAGAGGACATTTGACAAATACTAGAAGCCCAAGCTTATCTTGATTAAGACTTGTTCTACATATTTTGGAAAAACCAGTGAAAAATCTGAAATCCATGAAAACTTTAATAAAGAAATCAAGCACAAATATAGAGCAAAAGAAAAAAAAAAGGCAATTAAGAACATTGTCTATGTCACTGATGTCCACAGACACAATGGCAGAAATCAAAACATGCAAATAAAATGCAAAGACATAAAATCCCCGCTTTAGGAAAGTAAAATACAGAAAATGTGTTTCTGATTTGTCTTCACAGTTATGTGCTATCTTTAATGCTGTCCTGTCCTTTCATTTCAAGAACAAATCATTCCAAGACCTACCCGGACTCAGGCATGATTTTAGACATTTTAAAGGAACGTGACCCTGACTAACTTTGAACCCTCGCATGACGGCGTCGCTCACATTAAACAGATAACGTGGACTTCTTCCCCATCGTTTTCCATTCTAACAGTAGCCAGGAGTCTGAAGAATGCCAATAACCCACATACCAGGTTATGTTGCAAAGAAACACAATAAATCTCCTCCCCACCCCCTGGCCCAAACCCTGGTGTCTATCATTCCCTAAGTTTTCTCTGCAGAAACTTCGGTCCCAGCAACTTTTTGCAGAGTGAATGATGGAAAGGAGAGAGCAGAAACTCCCAGTAACGGGGGGGGGGGGGGGGGGGGGCGGAAATAAATCCCTCCATCTCTGCCCAGAAACGCCCTGAAGGAGCTCACACCGAGGGGAGAAAAACCCAGGAGCTGCCCCCCAAAAACCACGAGGACTGGGAGACAATATATATAAATACGATGACTGAAAACATGAAATAAATCAAGTGTAGGTTTGACGCTGGGTTCAGTGGCTCTGCTGGAGGGGGAGCTCAATAACGAGGTGCCTTGGGAGGGAGTGCGGGGTTTGGGGGTGCTGTGGATGTGGGGCTGCCCCCCCATCCCCGTCACACCCCCCCCCCTCCCCCCCCCCCGGGCCGGGGGATGCAGAGATTGGGGAGGGGGCGGCTGGGGCTCTGCAGCTGCCCCTCTTGCACTTGAATAAAGGGGAACTTTTCTTTCGGGAGGGGGCGAGATCGGTGAATACCTTACCGAATAAGAGATGGCGCATATAGAAAACTATATTAAATTACCCTGATTAACAATTTAGCCACGAACAGGGGAGCTTTGGGAGATCTCTATAGGCAGGGCTGGGGGCTATTCATGCCAGCAGCTAAGGGGTCGAAAGGTTTCTGAAGTTCACAGGCTCAGAGCCTTTGTTATGCTAACAGACAATCCCAAATCAGCTGCCTGCTGGAGTGTGAAATATAAATGATTCCTTGAGAACTTCCAATAAGTTGTCACTCTCGTTCTCCAAATACCAGGACAGGCTGCTTAATTTCTAGCAGGGCCCTTTTCTTGCGGCATCGCGAGCCCTAAATGAATACCTTTGTAGATCGAGTAATCTTTTTAAGGAAGCTACCCTGCCGTAATAGCCCAAATGCGTCTCGGTTTTTGTGTTCTCGGGTTTTTTTGTTGTTGGGGCTTTTTTGTTTGTTTGTTTGCATTTTTTTGCTGTGAAACGAAAATCGCGATTTCTTCGAACTTGACATTCCCCGTGCGGAGGTGTTTGGGGTGGGTGGGAGAGATGCTCACAAATACAGCGAGCCAGCACCCGGGGCGGGGTGTGCGCATCGACGAGGGGCGACAGCCTGGGAGCTGCCGAGAGCCAAAACCTCATGGTTTTGAGCCAAAAGATCAACAACTTCTTGGTCTGAACAAAGCCCGGGGCAAGATTTACGGCTCCAAAGCTACCTGTGTGGTACCTTCAGGGGTGATTTAGGGAGAGCCGAGGCAAAGGGGGCGAGTTACCGGGGACACGCCTCCGCCCTTCTAGTTGCCCACAGCAAGGCGAGGAGGGGGCTGCACCCACTCTTGGGCGGTGTGCGTGGGGGTGCCTGGGGTCTGGGCACCAAGAGAAATGTTCATACCCTTCCTCAGGACGTGGGCGCTAACGCCATTAAGGGCGGAAGAATGAGTTAATTATCTTTCTACAGCAGGACCGCAGTCTGTTAGAGGATGCGGTCTGCTCTTACCCGCGTGGGGAGGAAAGCCCCCACGCTGCCGGGGCCGGGGGAAACTTCTCCTTCGCCGCGGTAGCGGTGATGGTACTAGTACTAAAAGCGGCACGGGTTCGGTTTGCCTGCGCTGGACATAAAGATACCGCCGGCCCTCGCCGGGCACCCACTCCTCCAGCCGAGGGGGACGCACACACGCGAGGGGTTTTTTTCGGGGTTAAGTTTGGTTAAAGGAGGAGTTGCGCGAGCCACGGGCTTCTCTGATAGACGCAGAAAAGTGATGCCTTTTACCGATTCCTGTGCTGATACAGACCGGACGGGGCTTTATGTCGGGGGCGGGGCGAGAGGTGCTAATTGTTTTCCCCCTAATCAGCATGTATTTTTCCCTTTCGGAAATGGACCTCGCCAACTGTTTTCTATAAAGCTTTAAGAAAAATTTCTCCGAAAACGGGCGAAACAAAAGTTCGGTTTATGCTGTTTGCAAGAGGAAAAATAAGGTTTTGTTTGTTTGTTTGTTTTGTGTTTTTTTGTTGTTGGTGGTTTTTGTGTGGGTGGGTGCGCACGCGTGAGGTGGCGCATGTACGGGGGTTATTATTCTGAAACACCAGAGTCACGAATTATCCATGTCCTCGGCGTTATTAATAACGCCTAGCACTTTCCAATGCGCTTTGCATTGACAAAGAGCTGGCGAAACACAGGCTAATTAGTGTCGCTGTTCTATTTTGCATTTCGAGACTTTTTTTTTTTAAAGGGGAAAAGTTTTCTATTTTTCCCTCAAGTTTTCCAACAAATTAAAACCCGCTACATTCAAGCTACTGTTGAAAGTCTGTCGGTAAATTGCGAATAGTGGCATAATCAATAACGTTTATAACAGCTAATCCTGAACCGAAGAGTCTGCATGTTAATGACGGTGTTGCTGACGGCATTTATTTCATTGACAAATAGTTTCACACCCTTATCCTCACGTTTTTGGTGGCAGAGCTTTGAACTTCAGAATTTAGCTTTCCTTCTTTAAAAAAGCTATGGCAAGGTAGGAACTGTATAATGCTCATTGGTGCAGTTATTAAGTTACAGTAAGCAGATTTTTTTTTTTTAAGGGACGCTTTATTTTTGAACCGATGTCGTTAAACAACACAATATTTCAAGTACAAAGTGAAGGACTGCATTAACTATTTCTTTTGTTGAAATACGATCGACATATTGAAATAGAATCGGCGATAACAGAAACTAAAAGCTCTTGAGCTGTCCGCAGAGATAATGTGAACGATTAAGGGAGTAAATAGGTCTTTCAATAAATATCGGCAATATCAGCCAGAAGGAAGTTAATTTGGGAGAGGTAGCATCCAGGAGATTTCCTATTTTGTCATTCCTGAATGGTATACCTGCATGTTAGTTTGCAGACGAATTAGTCTCGTACGCAAGAATAATATTTTGCTTACATATTTGCTTATTGTAAATATATTTCCACAGAGCTACAGAATGCAAAAATTATGTTTCATTCATATGTATGAGTAAATATAAAGGCAGATGTAGTTTCCTTGTAACCACTACACAGCGGTTGCCTGAAGTGCCAAAGGGGAACGCAACTTTTCTATAGTATATGGAATGATGAAATACCGTTTTGCATATCAAGTACTGTCTCCGAGGCTAAGTAGGGTGAAAGGCAATAAAGACGGCAAAAAAAAAAAAAAAAGGGAGAGTGTGGAAAAGAACCAAGGAGAAAAAGTGCAGTATGACACCCACAAAATGGCTGCCTTTTCATTCTCTCTCTATGATTATAGTCCAATTTCTAGAGGAAAATTAATGGAAAATGTTCTTCAGCAAACCAGCCAGAGGAGCTACAGTTGCGTTCTCCCAACGCCTATGCAAACAGTAATAAAAGGTATTAAACACAGTTAAGCTCATATAAATACAGCAGAACCTTCTATACCTTTCTCTAGAGCAACGCCTGCTGCATACGTTAGTCATCGTACTAATATCATGCTAATATCTGCAAGTTTGGGTGCCGGAGAAGGACAGTAAGGTACAAGATAAAAGAGATCGCTTCGATAGGAAAGGCGGAATTAGAGTACGCGTATGCAACAGCTACGTCGTTTTGGGAGATGAGAAAATACACTGTGAAAAATATGTCTGGGCATTTAAAAACATCTTGAGGCTTTCTTTAGGGAGTCTTCTCAAACTCGGGCAGAAAAATGTGTCTTTGTATGATGGTACTAACGCCTCTGCTCTTGGCCGAAATCTACAATTATTTAAAATGTCGGCGATAAAATAAAGAGAACGTTCAAGGCTGGATCAGAAGCTTAATAGAAGAGACCAGTCTACATTACAAAACATTAAGCTTCAATCCAGCGAGTTTAGACAAAAATAAGGCTTCATATAAACTGTAAATAGTTTGGATTTTAGTCTATTCAGCAAAAATGCCTAGGTTACAAGGTTACCGTGTGGGCTGAGACTACCGACGAAGAACAACGCAAATGGCTCAGTTTCAATAGGAAATATAATAAAAACCCCTTTATCTAAAAGCCATCAGGGACAAGCACTCAATGCAAGTTAACAAGCAGGAACTGATAAGATAACATTTATATGAGGTCAGAAGTCAAATGCCAGTCAAAGGCTTTTAACCTCTTGGGTCATAAACAGGAATAGTTAAAACACATAGATAGGTATTTATCGGATTTTAAACGTATCTGATCATTGTGAGTGAATAACGCGATGATTTAACCAATTGGGATTTATAGAAGAGGAACTTTGTCGTCGTTAACATAAAATGCAAAGCTTCTAGCCTATAATTCTTCGTTTTATTATTTTTTTTTTTAATTCGCCCTTCTCTCTCGTAAATCTGTAAGACCAAAGCAGACAGGCGACCAAAATGATAAACATTGTTTTAAAACAGGCGCATACTCAGTCAATACGTGGACCGATCTGTGCAATCCAAGGCTTGTCTGAGGATTCAATAGGCTAAATATTTACAGTCAACATACATAAAAGAACAATAACCACCCTGCCTATTGTGGCGTTAATGCCACTGGAGTTTTGTTTTGTTGCTTTTGTTCGAGTCCATTAAAGTAAAAAGAAATCTCGTTCCAGAGTAAAAATGAAGGGATTTCCCTTCATTAAAAAACCAGCGCCTGATATTAAAAAAATTACCTAATTTTAAGTGCATAAATGTTGCGGGTGGATTTAGAAGAGATTTAATGACACTTCTAACCTAGCCGCGAACAGTAATTTCTCTTTCAAGTAGTTTTAATTTCCTCTTGCAGACTGAGTCTCCAAATGCTGCACCTTGCCTACATTTATGTCCAAACGTGCATTTTGTAGGTAATACTAAAAGATTAGCGAATAAAACACAATACCCATCATCTGAGAGAGAAACAGGGATTGATGGAAGGCCTTTCTAGGCCCACTGTTTCTTTAAACAGAGCTCATAATACACTAGGCGAACGTTGTGGATTTAAAACGCTTTTAAATATTTATCAGAAGTATTTTATCACCGTATTCAAATGACACCTGGAGTGCACTCACCTTTATTGACAATCTCTGTTCTGAAAGTCCATTTGCTTCGCGAAAGCCCCCCAAGCAGAACAAGGACTAACCATTTTCATTCAGTTAATGTTTAGTAAAAAACCAAGCAACCTTAATCAGCATGCTGATTGCATCGTCAACTAACAAATAATTTACTACTCTGAGCATTGCATTCCATTAAAAGCTCATTAAATTTTCTGTTCTCCAATGGGAGCTTTAGCTTTTGAACTGCATGCTTTTGCTCCGAAGTATCACTTATTCAATTTTTTTTTCAATTTTGTTTTTCACCAAAGCATAGGTGAGAATTTCAGTACCTAGACACACGAAAGGCATGGGAAAATAGATCTCAGATTTTGATTTTTGTTGTAAATTCAAGATCCTTAAGCGTCGGGGGTGTGTGTGTGGGGGGGGTGTGCAGAGGGAAAAGACTTTGCTAGATTCTCACTCAAACAGTTTAACTTTGGTGAAAAACGCCCCTCTTTCCACGGAGAGGAATGGTGGTGATTTAGGTGTAGATACGCTTTGAACGATGGCGGGGGGGAATATAACACAGCAACGTTTTGTCCTTTAAATTGGAAGCGATCGCCTAACGAAAAAGGAAAGAAAATCTAAAGAAAACCCCAAATAACACAAAACAAACCAAACAAAAAATCTCCACAATAAGAAAAAAACCCCAACAAACCAAAACCCAAGCCCCTTATATTTTGTTTCCGTAAACAAAGAACAAAAGAAAAAAGAAAACCAACCACTCTTCGGGTTACACAGCACAAAACTTCTTGCCTGTCCTAAATACCAGGCACTGTGGTTAGGGTGCTTTGGGGGCTCATGGGGGGAGGAAAAATCTCATCTCCCTCAGCTTTGCGTACTGAGCTGCACATAATGGTTATATTTAATAAGTAAAAGACACGAAAATGTCAGCCCCTAAATTAACATGCCCCTTTGGATTGCTAATTGTGCTCATTGCAGATTTGGGTCATTTTGCCTGAGTGACTCTGATGCGGGGCCGAGATGGCCACGGATTCCCGGTTCCCTGCGCTAATCCTGAACCCGGTGATTGCGTCAGGTGCGGTTCTGCATGCTCCAGCAGCTGGTTCATCCTCATCAATGCAAATAAGGCAACTCCTACAATCAGAGCCTCGTGAGTCGAAAGCCTGATTGCCGAGGGCAGGCTGAAGCGCGGCACAGGCTCACTTTTCCAGTCACACCGACTGACAAGACAACTGTCATGTCCCTCCGGTTTAAAAACGGCCTTTCGCCAGACAAAACAGACCAACAGCAAAGAAAAAAAATAATAAAAAAAAAATTAACGGGGAAATGCATCAGTTTGGGGGTGTACAAAATGTGGTCAGGTCTTCCGTGGTAGGGGGGTGAAATAAATAAATTAAAAAAAATATATATATACCCTACTTGAATAAAAGTCTGCCGTGGCGATAGTTAACGTAATATTTGAATACTTATGAGGAAGATGGGCAGCCAGTGATGTTATGTAAAGTGCGGGCCGTCTCTTTTCTCAAGGGCGTTTTCTCAGGGCTTTTGCAAATCTCCCGCCCCCGGCGCCGTCCCGGGGCTGAGCCCAAAGGGCACCCGGGCTTGGGGTGTCCCTCACTCACCCACCTCTTCCTTCCGGCTCTGGGGAAAACCCTAAGGAGACCCCTTACTGAAATCTGCCCTCTGCTTGCCCCCAAACTGCGAGTCTTGTCCTAGCTGCCTTTCCAAAAAGCCCCCGAACGTGAGCAAAATGGTGCTTGAAAATGCTTAAGGGGGTGATAGAGCCTGTGAAAACCCAAAGGCCACTTCGGTGGATCCGAATCAACGTATACAATACGTGCGTATACTATAAACAGAAGGCGTACAGTCGTATAAATACAAAACAGGGAAAAAATAGCCTTTGCAGCAGGAGGTTACAAACCCTCACGGACAGGGGAAAGCGGCGACCTGCAGCCCCAGCAGCACCGCTCAGGGACCGAAAATCCGGCGCAGGCAATATTTGGTGCTGGAAAGCCAGCGGATGCGGGGATGCGGGGATGCAGGCGCCGGCAGCCCGTCCCGGAGACGGGGCTCCGAGCCGACCCCCGGACTGGGAACAGGGGGAAATCAAACACCCCCTGCAAAGTTTGCGGAAGGTAACACCCAAAGTTCCCTTTGCCTCTTCCCGCCGCCCCCGTTCACAGGGTTTGGGGGCGGGCAGCGTTGGACTTGATGATCTTACAGGTCTTTTCCAACCTTAATGGTTGTATAAGTAAACCCGATACTGAAATCCCGGATTTCCACGGCGGCTGCAGCCACGCACCCGGTCCGCGCCCACTCGCGGGCTCTCCCCCTCCCTTCCCCTAATAGGATGAACAGACATTTTCCTAAAAGCAAATCAGAATTTGTCAAATCGTCTGTGACAGTCGATTTGCTCACAGTATCCGCTTTCTTCCGTCCCCAGGCAGTTTAACCGGAAAGCAAGCTCTGCCCACCCGGGACCGGACTGAGTCCTGCCAACTCATACACCCGGAGTCCGGCTTCCAGGTCGTGCCCAAACTGGGACGAGGCAGGTGCCCCCCGGGACCCCGCCGGGTCGGGGGAGATGCTTGCTTCCCCCCGGCGCTGCAGCTACCTTCCATTCCTCTTGCAGGGATCTTAAAAAGAAAAACCCTGGTCCACCCCTAAATTCCCTTTCCTTAGGGGTTTCGGGTTTGTTTCTTTTTTCTTTTTTCTTTTTCCTTTTTCCTTTTTTTTTTTTTTTTTGTTTCTTTTTGGCTTGTTTTTCTGTTTCGTTTTGTTTTGTTTCTTCTTTTTTTCTTTTTCTTTTTTTTTTTTTCCCCCCCTGAGCAGGAAGATTTCCTAGCTCTCCTTCTGTAAATATGTACAGCAGAAACCTCCCCAAAGACTCAGACAAAGTCTCTTACTGCAGTTAATATTACAGACAAAGTGTCTTAAAGCTCTGATTTTGCTGCATGCTGTGAGGACAGAATGAGGACTCTGTGATTATTTCTTTCTTTATTATTATTATTCTGAATTTCTTTACGGAGAGAGTGGTAAAGCATTGGAACAGGCTTCCCAGGGAGGTGGTGAAGTCACCCATCACTGGAAGTGTTCAAAAAACGTGTAGATGTGGCACTTCGGGACATGGTTTCGTGGGCTTGGTGGTGTTGGGTTGAGAGTTGGCCTTGATGATTATAAAGGTCCTTTCCAACCTTAATGATTCTGTGGTTATTTAACTTCCAGTAATTATACAGAATCTGTATCTCCACAATTTTGTGCTGTTTTCCTTGTTCTTCACAGGTGATGACATCAGATTTGAACTAAAGCTTACTTGACTTTTCAGTAACTTTCTCATAAGCTAATTAGCACTGGGGGAAAACTACAGTAAAAATTATTTAAAAGGATAATTACTTTAAATTTTCCACCTGTTATATTCTATTCTCCTGTCATTCTCCCTCCTGCTTTTAAATGTGTTTCCTTTATTTGCAACTGATGATCTTTGAAGAGTTGGGGGGGGGTGTACACATTACCAAAATGATACACTAACTTGTGCAACTTAAAAAAAGTAAGAAGTGAGCCACATATCCTGAGTAATTCAGAGTGAGCTGGTGGAGCAGCAGCTCCACAGTGGTCAGTCCTGAAGAAGATGGCACAAGGGCTTTAACTGTGTTGAAAAAAAGAGGAAACAACACTGCAAAAAACTTTGCCCAGGTACACAGGTGACTCTTCCCAACATAACCTGAGATCTCTTTGGTGAGCAGCTTTCCAGGGCTAGTCAACAGATTGCAAATTACATAAATTCCTCCCCTCTTAGGAAAAATAAAAGCTACCTAACACTCATTTCTACAAGCCTCTTGGTGGGCTTGACAAACTCTTTGCAGCTTGACCTAGCATCCTGTCTTCTTCCTCACTAGAGCAGAAATAGAGATACTAAACTCTCCCTCCTTGTTTTAACAGTATCAGCTAAGGATTTCTGACTTGTTCCACAGTAAGGGCCATATATTCCTTTTTCATGGAGGGAAAAATTGTGATAGACCTTCGTGCCTGTTATAAAGACAGAAAAATACTTCAAGAGGCTGCTCCCGATCAGTGACTGTCCTTGGAAAGGTTATTTAAGTATCTACTGTTAACTGACCTATTTTAATATGGCTCAGCCTTTGCTCACGCTCCTTAGAGCCACCTTGTGCAGGTGATGTTGTAGAAAACGCTTACTATGTATGACTGTGTTCTTACACTCCATGACTTATCGCAGCCATTACATCTTATGAGTCGGGATGTCCATTCAGTACAGGCTACACACACAAACCAGGCAGGCGAATAAAAAAAGCAATGATGTGGCTCAAAAAAATTAATAATGAATACATGAAGATGATGTAATGCTGAAATGGCCTGTTGATACACACTAAACACCCAGTTTCTAGATAACAATAGCATATGCCATGGTAAGAGTCACAGTTTTGGTTGACAGAGGCTATTGAACTGACAGTGCCTGGAGTGAAACCTTAGTCCTAGAGCTAAACACCAGAAGTCAGCCGCCGTGGACAGAAATTGTACCAAAGTCAGTTTGCCTTGTGGGTCCAGTGCAGAGAGGGATACGTACCAGGGTACACACAAGAAAAGCTCTGCAAGACACAGTTTGCGAGACAGCAGGGAAAGGACAGAATGACCTGGGCTAGCAAGCAGGTGAGGAACCTCCCAGCAGATTGGTGGGGGTAGGTCTGCAGCAGGGGATGTAGAGCTTGGTGCCAGTGACTGCCTAAAAGCCCATGTACACTGCCCCACCCCTCAGCCAGTCACAAAAAATTCATCCCTGTGCAAGACAAGAGGGGAAAAAAAGAGATGCCAGAACATAAGGTTGTTTTTAGGTATATGCCGCAAATCTTCAGCATTTATAATTCCATCTTTATTCTGGGTACCAACCTTAATTTGAAAGCGTAGCCATTCACACAACCATCGCGCAGTTCCAGGACAGGTTCTCTAGTGTCTTGAATTCACCCTATTTGTACACCACAGTTAGCCAAAGTTCATACAAAAGCTGGAAAATGATCATATAATTTTTAAAATGCCAACTCTGAACATTAAGGTGATACCCAAGATACTCTGCTCGTAAACAACAAGGAACAATTCTGGCTATGAAGGCGCAACATGCCAAATCAGAGCGATCAAACCAATTTCATTTTCCATTTTTTCCTGATTTTCTGCTCTTTCATTGCACAGACAACTAGCTGGTATTTAAAGGAACATGGGAGGGTGGAGCTGGTTGTTAACGTATTTACTCAAGTAAGTACTTGGGGGTAGTAATGAGTTTGTTTTAAAATATTCATATTATATAAATGTTAGTTGAAGTTGACAGTAAATATTGAATAGACATATCAAAAGGGCAGCACGTCATCTTCATTTCTCCCATGTTGTCTAAAATTCAGGCAGCTGTTTGCTCTGTTTGTATCCATTTTCTTAGAGATAATTAATTTTTAAAAATTATAGCAAAAAGATGATTGAGTATGACAGAATAAGAAGGAAGGAAGGAGTTTAAAGATCATGCTGCACACATGAGATTAAGACCAAATTCCCAGGACCACTGTTTGATTCATACCAGTAATTGGTATTTAGTTACAAGGTCTCTTTCTCAGGACATTAGAATGAAAGACACGTGGAAGAGCAAGGTCTAAAGCTACTGTAATTTTTCAGCACAAAGGGAAGCATCAGGAAAGTGCCGTTACTAAAAGAAAGTTCCACCAGTCTTTTCTAAGCGATGCACGAGAAATAAGTGCTTCGGAAAGCATTCACGCAGATATGGTAAAGATCAAAAACACTCCTGAGACAGGGACAGAAAGAAGAAAATAGCACTAAAGTGGTGTGAGAGAATGTCTCGGCTATGTGTCCCCATCGTGTCCAGCAGCAAAATGCTCCAATTCCCTCCTGTGTGTCACAATATGGTTTCTAAACATGGCATTACTTACCAAGAGCACCAACACTGTTTACAACATTTTTAAGCTAAAAAATTTTTCCCATGCCCAAAAGACCATAGTGTAAATGCCTTCGCAACACTTACGCTCCTAAAGATGCTACATACAGGAGTCAGAAACAGAGGATGGGTCTCCTGGACTCCAAATGCTGCTGGTGTGATGTGAACAGAGATTTGATCAGGGAAGAGATAATGCGATCTAATTTCCTCCCAGTTTAATATTGACATAATTCTGCCTGCTTCTTGTGGGTTACTGGGGAGTGGAGTTCACATTCCTCATGTCTTCTACAATCCTTCAGAAATTATATGGGTAGGTTGTATTAAGCATGTGTATATACAAATGTATTCACAATTACGTTTGTTTACTTTCATGACTAAAATACTTTCTGTTTGTCTTCTGGGCTTGTTCGCAATTGTATAAAACTGATGTCACTATTTGCAAAGCGCTTCTGAACTAACATCCCATTATGAATGCCTCCTTGTTCAGCAGCCAGGCTGAGTTCAAACATTTTTGTTGGGAACTTAGTTTTTTCGTCTGGTGTTTTTTTTTTCTTTTCTTTTTTTTCTTCCCTAGACAACCAAACCAAAATGCTTTGAAATGTTTATAAAACATTCACGAAGGAGGAAAAAAGCCTCAAATGGTTGCAGTGAATAGAGAAGCATTTTGAAAGCCAAGAGGGTATTTAAGCATTGTCTTAGCTCTTCTTTTTCCCCTCATAGTCAGCAAAGTCTTTCTGCAGAAAAAACCTACCAGAATTCTTCCATGTTAAGCTGCCGTGTGCAGTTTTGGTTAGAGAATTGCTATTAACCTATTGTTTTCCAACAGTCTTACACCAACAGAGAATGTAGATGCATGTAAGTGCCAAGAAATCAAGACACACGAAGCAAAAATTTTTCTTCTCAGGAGGCTTCTGCCAGCAGCAGTTTCATGATTCTGAAGTCTCAGATTTAACTTATTTCTCATTTGACATAGATGGCCATAGTCTTTGGGCTGTAACTGAGCAAACACGTTTTCTTTTGCAAGTGCTCTCATGCCACAGGCATGCTGGACTCATCTCTCCCAATTTACACAAAGGTCTGCTCCTCTACTTACCCGGAACAGAGGAGGTGGAAGGGACAGGGAGGGAAGGGAAGCACTTGCCTGATGCAGTCCTTCTGCCTGATGACCAATATTTGCACAGGAGGTACACAAACTCATTGTGATAAATCCATCCCTTGGCCACCTACGTGGTTAACTTTTCAACGAGTCAACTCAGCAGTATTCACTGGAGTCTAAGTGCAAATTCCTCTACGGAGGCACCTATCCTCAAAATTTTAACTAAGAAGGTGGTGACAGCATTTTGTCCGGTTTTCTGTAAATATAAACATATGTAGTATATAGACACACACACATGCGTACATAACACACACAGAGGTATATAGCAGAGATTTTCATACATACATACATCTCTACACACACATATATATAGTATTTCTATCTCTCTATACACATATATGTACTTCTGAGTATCTGCAAGGCCAGGTACAGACCTGCCTTTAAGATTTGTGGAGATCACAGATTATTGCATAAAGGACAGTGTGTAAGTTTTAGAAAAGACTTTAAAAAAGACAACTTTCTTTTCCAGGGTGCTCTTAAACGACAGACTCAAATTCGCCTGAGTACAAATATCACATTAGCAGCGGAGCTAATGAAGCCTGCTCTCCTTTGTATTTGTGTTTTGTGCTTGGATTTGCTAATGTCTGAATAAGATATGAGGGCCAGCTGATGCTTTGCCTGCCTTTAGCGTGCTCTTCCATGTAGATTTTAATCAGGGGTGAGTTCACATTGTGGTGCTACCCTTGCTGGTAGCAATAATGAGGGTCTCCTCTTGGCATGGGCTGCACATTTTCATCAGACTTGTAAGAACTCAGTATCTTTCAGGCAGGTTCGGTAGGAATTAGGCAATGAGCTCTACAGTATCCAGATGAAATGATGATGCAACTGTCATGTACCCACTCACACACAAACATAAAGCAATTACAAACAGCTTAATTCCTTAGGAACAGGTTGAAATGTTTAAGAGTGAAAAACACGCTTTACTTCCAGTGCATTTGAGTTTTCCTGTGCTCCACAGTATTGCAGGCTGTTAGAAAATCATTTTAGAGGAGGCACATCAATAGCAGAGTTTGCCGGCCAAACTATTTTTATTTTTTGTAAATCTTTTTCAATTTTTATTTTATCTTTCCGCTTTAATCTCAGAGAACTAAAAGGGCATGATTGAAAACATTCGTCTTTTTCAAACATGTCCCAAAACTCAAGGGTCCTGGCATTCAGAACTGTGTATTCCTGGTTAACAGCGAAACACTGACTGTTTCAGCATCATTTACCCGAAGCTGGTTTATAAAACTCATTGATCTCTCCTCTGCATGTCGGAGAACTAGTGCTGCCCCTGTGACACTTCACATTACAGAAGGGTGGCAGAGTTTTTCACATTTTTACCTCAGGGCTACGTTGGAATCACACCAAGGCACACAATAACTGCAGGGTTGAAAGCACTCAACAGATGTGTTGTTCTGTTCCACTTTTTTAATTTGAGCCTTACATCTCAACTACATTTATTTTAGACATTTTCGACCCAGATTCATCCTTAGTGTAGCTGTGCTGAAATAAATGGATTTACATTGGGGATTAATTTGGCCCGTTATGCTAACAACCCTATTTCTTCATAATCAGCCTGTGTCAAGATGTTTTCAAGGCTTCCTTTATTTTAAACTGAGTGAAGAATTGCTCCTATACATAACACTCTGACAGACTTAGGGGGAGAGTGAGGAAAGAGAGAAAAAAAATACAGAGATAAGTAAGTACAGGCAACAAAACTCCTCAATGGCTTTTATTCTGTGATCACAGAGCATCACTTCCAGCTAACACTACTGAAGCAAACGCCAGACTTTACTGTTGGGTATAGACAATACATAATGAGCATATATGGGACACCAGATAACTCCCATTAGTGAGGGAAGATCTTTTTAACCCACATGTTGGTTTACCACTTCATTTTATTGACTCTCACTCATTAGACAGGAGTGGCGCTTTCTGCTACGATGACAGCTCACTTCTTTAGGGCCTACTGCGTGATGGGTTTCCCCAACGTTGGCCTTTTGGGAATTTTTCTGAAGAGAGGACCACACACGTGACTTGCTCGGCTGTTGTCGGAGAGGTAGCCAGAGCTGACAATAAAAACAAAGGGCTGCTTGGTTTTCCATGCATGCAGCCCTCTGTACACAGCTGACTGAGCCAGCCCTGTCCCCTTCCCATAGAGCACTGAGCAGTAGGAAATTCATCACTGACCTTGATCTCCTCTTCTAGTAGAGGGACAGGGACAGGGGAAAACTTGTCTCCTGACCCTCGTCTCCCCTTTGACAGCATGGGACTAGAACAAGAAAAAGTCATTCCCCGATCCCCACCCACTCACAGTCATTCATCCTAGGGCCCCTTTCATGGTTTAGAGCTCTACAAATCATCATTCTTGTGAGGAATGCAGAGGCATGTGCTTCGAGTATCAACAGGGGGTGGAGGACTCCTAGTCCTGAGCCTTACAAACACCGCATATTTAATCTCATCCCTAGAAGTAAAGGAGAAGAACGTTCTTGCAGTGTCAAGTTTTTGTTTACTTATTTTTTAAATTTTACAGACAGAATCAGCTGAAGGCTCATAATAATACTTGCAAGTGCTTGTTGGAATTTATTTCTGGATGCCCAAGGAACAGAGACACTAAATAGTAGGTCTACAGCACTTCCGCTGGGTGTTTGAAGAATGCTTCTCAGGTTGTTAACTTGCTCACAAGCCTCCAAACATACCAGAGTCACTTTGTTCTTTACACTGCTTCCCTGTGAAGCAAAGGATTGATTTTAAAATTCTATTTCTGACCTGCAAGACCTTCAGCGGTTCAGTTCCTGCAAACTGGCGCAAGCCCTTTTCCCCACTTGCACTGCAGATTTCAGTGTGCTGTTCATCATCTGCTGCTAGCTCTAATACCAAAACACCAAAGAACTTCACATTTTTTTGCACTACACAGCTGGGACACTTTGCCAATTCGTAGTCCATTCACTCATGGTAAGATTTTTTCCATACCAATGCTGCTGTGGGAAACTGTAGCATGTACTGTCCCATAGCTGATATAATTCCATTCTGATTGCTGCTGTTATGACTTCATTTTTCAAACACTTTAGTGTATATTAAAACAATGTAGATGAAAACTTAAGGTACAGTACAAAGAAGAAAGTATCAGAACCAATCAGTGCTTTTTAAAATGAAATACTACTGTCAGTGACATTTATTTTTTAACGTAGTGGTTAAGTAAAGTCACAACACACCATGGGCCTTTCTAGCTCTACTGTGGTGCTCAGCAAAAGCTCTTACTGCTCAGTAACCTGATTCTTTAGGAAAAAAAAGGTAAATGTGTATTCACTATCAGAAGGTATAGTTCAAGTTAGCTTAATTAAACTTAACAGTAACCACCTCAGAAGTGACACACAGCAGATAAAATGAGAAGCACCTTGTTCTAAGCGGCAAATCTGGAGGCTACAGCTTGGTTAGTCTGCTGTATTCCCATTTGGTAGAGAATGTGTTTTAGATAACAGAAGTTTTCTACATTTAAAAATACATATGTGTGTGAATGTGCATGTGTATGGAATAGCTGCGGGAACCAATACATAAAAAGATGCACTTTCACACATAGTTAAAATAATTTGGTCATAATTTCAAAATATAATAGAGAGCTTGGGATTAATATCTAGAAAACTCAGGCCAGACCTAGGTCCTGTGAGGTGACTTGCTGCACACACATACACACCCACAAAAATGAACCCACAGCATTTGTAGTCGTAATGTCTATCTTGTAGCGTGGTAGAACAGGTGAAACAAACACACTGCTGGCACAAATATGTTTTGGTCTAATTTCCTATGGAAATAAGGCATATATGGTCCTGCAGTGTGGCTATATGCAATGTCATATGGATGTGTGAATCTGTCTGCTTGTATGCTGGTGATATTTCATTCTGTTTGGAACCCGCTGGTCTGTATCAAACGTGTTTGCGAAATAAAATTCTCAGTTATAATTACACTGCCTGTGTGTAGGCCAGAGACATGGTAAATGCCCCAAACAGACACACTGTTAAAACAGAAACTTGCATTTCTAAACTATCAATCATGAGATAGAAATCCACAGGAAACCAAGCACCATTAGACCCACTGTTCACAGAAATAGTTTAAATAAGCTGAGCAGCCACCTACCTAAGCCAAAAAAACCATGAAGGAATCCCCCTCCCATTTTGTACGTTAAATGCCTATGTTTTTATTTTAAAATGCAGGGAAGTATTTTTATGTTAGTAAGAAGATTCAGAATTCTAAATGGAAACTTTCCAGCCTGACATGCTGTCTTACAAAAAAGAAACTAATGAGCCCTCTCTGGAACAGATTTTGATGGTTTTGCCACCATTTTTCTTCAATATCCTCTTGTGTCAAATTAGGCTTTAAGTGAGTCTCTTAACAGTCTTTACCTTACAAAAATGGAAAGTATCCCAAAAAAATAGAAAGTTAAGAATAAACAGAACACATTTCAATGACATTTGTTTTTATTGTTCCCTTCATAAATGACTTTGTACTGATATAGCACCATAAATTTTCACACATTTACAGGTATCTATTCACCTATGGAGAAAGCCATTGATTTTAAAAAAGCTTAATATAAAGGTCAGCCCTGCCTTTATCTCGGATTCCTGTTCACAAGGAATAGTAGCAACTTCCCTTATCTGGTGGCTAAACCCTAATGCCAAATACGAGAGAGATCCCCATGCTACAGTCCTGGTAAGGAAGAGTAATGCCTATTGGTGCATTCAGGGCCTTGACAGGACCAGGGAAAAGAAGAGAAAATTTTAAGGTGGCCAAAATTGCACCCGAGTTTCAGTGGGTGAGCACGGGACAGACTGTTCCATACCCGATTCAGATCTCTGAATGACTGTCAGAGACAGTTAAACCTCTCCACTAACTGGCCAGAGAGACTCAGGAGGTATTTGATGTGAACCATAAGATTTACAGATATACAGTAAGGGATAAACCTGGTGTTACTTTTCATACCAACTTTCAGAGGTCTTACAGCTGGCTTTGCTTCACTCTGTGGAACAAATTCTTCTGAAACACCAGAGCAAGAAAGATGCTCTCTAATTTTTCTCATAGATCTAACAAGAGGTAGACTTCCACAAATCTAGGAAAACAGGCAGGAACATTCATTTCTTCAAGCAGCTCTTGCTCATCCTTTGTGGCATAAGAATGACATGTCTGGAAGGAGATGCTCCTTAAATATGTCTCTCTGCTTGATTCAGAAGAACAGAGGAAATTTATAGTATGTTTTATGCTTTTGCTTATGTCAGACAACTCAAATCCCAGCATACCGTAGGAAGTGGAGCTCTTACTCTTTCCAGTATCTTTTCCTGCAACTTATGTTGCTAAGTAACTGCATTCTGCTTTCTTTAATTAGGTGACTTGGCCTTTGTTGATCTAAACTTACTTTCTGCATGCTGTCCTATCATCGAGGGACTGTAGATAGTATTCTAATAAAATAAATAGTCTCTTTTAAATTTTGTTTCAGCAGCTCAGTTTCCTTGCTTTAGCATTACATTGTAGACTTCTCAAGTGTCTGTAAATGTTTCAACTCCTTCCAGGCTCATTTTCCAGAGGAACATTTCTTGGGCTTTTTGCCATGGGGGAAGCTGTGAGATAAAATACATCTTCAAAAACGTTTATAATATTTTATCAATTTCGAGTGATGAGGATCAAATGGAAGTCACTGAAGACCCCCAACTCCTGAGAGCAAGGTACTGTCCCACAGATAACTGCGAGATTAGATGTCCTTAGCACTTTACTTGAAAACAGGGAATCTCCTTGATGGAAGTTTTCCTCCTCTCTATTTCCTTGAGACTCTGTCATTGTCTGGAGCAAGACTGCTGCCGTATCAGAGAATGCAAAGTTATTTCATAACATAGCTGTGCTGGAGATCAGAAACAATTGTGCCACAGTCCTGTTAAGCTTCCTTTATAGCCCAAATGATGTAAAGGTCTACTGGATACAAAAGTGAGAACAATCCTTGACAGCACATTAACTGTGACATCACGAGAATCTTCAAAGGCTGAGGACCCTGTCTAGATATTTTCTCAGTGAATCTGATTAAGAAGATGTTGTCTCCCTCACTCTCTTTGCTGGAAGTCATTACCCGTGTGGCCACAGCAGCAGAATGAGGCCCATGGCACAGCCTCACTATGGTCACACACACTGCAACTGCTGATGGAACAGCTCATCTTGCATCATAGCAGTGGAAATGCTTGTCGTAAAGAAGGTGGGACAGTGACCAACTCTAATACCATGCTTAAGGAAGGAGCTTGTAAAGATTGTAATGAAAATGTTCTCAGAGCTGGTCGGCGTTCTGAGTCCTGCTTCTTCCTAGATGCAGAAGATCTTTCTGAACCCTTAATGATGTGATCTCAGCATACATGCAGCAAAACTTCCAAGTTTTACGTCTGCTTAGACCCAATGTAGAATTTAAGTCATGCTATTTGCCATATAACACATTGCATATTATGCAAAAATGGATTTTTTTCCCTGTGGAGGTTAGAGAATACTTGGTTTGGGGGAGAGGAAGTGGTAACCTCGAGGAACAGAGTTTAGTGACATGGAATAAAAGAGAATGGGGAGGCTACTGAGGCCACATCTGACAGTCTAGAAATGGCCAGGTATCTTGGGGGAGTCTTGCCCATTTCTGGAAGAATGAGGCATACAACTTCTGATTACCTAGCCTTGTATCCAGGTGGCATGGGCAGCAAGGCCACGCCTGCTCTAACATGTTTCTTAAAACTTGCCTGCCATGCAAGACAAAAGGGTCTAGGAGAGCACCAGTACAGGTGAGACTGTCTTTGTATCAGTGGCATTTAATAATGCACGGGAAAATCTTCTTCAGCTTGCTTGCTGCAAAGGTCCCCCTCAGCCCCCAAAAATCCTTTCCAAAAATCCATTTTTGCATGGTAATTACAACAATTTTGGCCATGTTTTTGTGTGATCATCAACCGTTTTTGTTAAACGCCCTTTACGCAATACCAAAATTAAACCACTAAGGCTCTAAACCGATGTTTGTTAGAGTTCAAGCCAACCAATACACAATTCTTGTTTTTGTTAATGAAATGGCTCTGCTTTTTATCAATTTTGATTGCACATTTCTAGTAAAATGCCATCAAATTCTTACCAGCGATGAAACCTCATGACAGAGTTCCACAGGTAAGTTATGAATTGCCTTTTTAAGACACACACTTTTGAGACTTTTACATTGAGAAGTCTTAAATGTGTCTCTAATTGGTTTGCTCTCCAAATGCACCTCTTATGATTCCTACACTAAGAACAAGATTAATGCTTCTCAGTTATAACTTTGCTTTTTAAAGAACTTACTAATTTTCTTTAGTATTGTCTGTATGCCAGGAGTACACGACTAATGGTGTAAACACAATGGCTTTAGAATGTTATTTTCTTAACTTGACAGTGTTCTTCTTTACTGTGCTACATTTGCCACAAACATCATCAAATTAGTGTTAATAAACCAGGAACCCCAAGACTTGCTGACTAAAATAAAACGGTTTGAATAGGTCAAAACCGTCTTGTCTTTATCCCTGGTACTATAACCTATGGCATCTGAGAGGATTTCCTTTGAAGCCTGTTTGCTCTTGTTTTATACAAAACTGTAACGTTGAGTGGGTTTTGCTGCCTTTTTCTTTTTGCTGCCATGTATTTCAAAGGAATAATTAAAAACATCAGCCTTTGTAAGTCTCCATGACAGTTTCTAAGATGTTATTATCTTTTCCTAGGTATTTGTGTGTGGAGCCAGATTTAGGTTCACTGTAAATCTGCCTCCTGGGATTCTCTGAAAGGCATGTAAGGTTTGTCAAAATACCAACAGATGTTGATACGGATTTTCCATAAAACCACTATTTATCCATTCAAGCAGAATGCTTGCTCTTCGGTTTCCAGTTCACGCATGAGGGGCTGCGGCAGTACATTTACAGCAGCAAGATGTACAAGAAGGCTGTTTTGTTATTTCAGTTAAGAGATATTACAATTTGCCATCACTCTTTTGGGACGGGAAGGGCTGGCTACCAAGGCGTGTTCTCTTACAACAGGAACGACACTGCAAGCGGACCAGAGATCAAAAGGCGAATATTGTTTTGCCTTGGAAGAGCGGCGGGAAAGCAGACACACGGTACATTTTCCTCAGGTCAAACGGCTCTGCGCCGTTTCCTGCCTCTGCAACACAGGCCTCAGGCATCGTCGGGCCCGTGAGGCGGCGGCGGGCTCCACTCTCCTCAGAGCCGCCTGCGTGTCCCTCCAGGCGGGGAAGGTTTTGCAGAAGGCCTCGCTACACCCTCACACCCCTCACGAATCATCGTTAACCGCGGCTCTCCCCCGAGCCAGCACCGCCACAGCCGGTGGGGGCCCCCGCCCCAGCAGCACTTCCGGCTTCCGCCTCCAGCTCTGCGCATGCGCCTCGGTGCCGCATTCCCGGAAGCCGGGCGGGGGGGGATAAGCACGCCCACGGACGCATGCGCGGATCCGCCGCCGTACTCGTTCCTTAACCCCCTCTCTTGGCATCACCGCTGGATCTCCCCCCGCCTCGCCGCGTCTCCGTTTCTCTCCCGGAGTACACAGACTGGGCCCCCCGCGGGGCTCTCCTCCGCGGGGTCGAGTAAGGAAGTCAATACTCCGGGCGACCTCCCGCGTCACGTGGCCAGGGTCACGCCGGTACCCTGCCCGGAGCCGGCTGCCCACGGCCGCGCCTGACGAGACTCGCGCAAAGGGACCGGCGTCAGTGTGCCCCGAAGGGCGTCTCTCCTCGCTGCCTTCTCGTCAGCCGGCGGCAGCGGAGCAGCAGGCGCAGAGGTGGCCGCAGAGGCGCGGTCTTTTCTCGCCGCCAGTCCCGTCTGCGCAGGCAATTAGTTGGCCAGCCCAGGCGGTCCTCGGGCTGGCGGGGTCCTGCCGTGACCTCCGCAGCCAGGCGTGCGCCGGGCGGGAGCCGGTGCGGCGGGGCGGCGGGAGCGGCGCGGCGGATTTATGTGCTGGGAGCGGGGCCGGGCCGGGCGGCTGGAGCGGCGGCGGCGGGCGGGGCCGACTCGAGCACCATGGTGAGTGGTGCAGGGCAGCGCGGGGGGGACGGGACGCTGCTGATCTCTGTGATTAGCACTCATTAAGAAAACACCGTGTCGTTTCCTTCCTCACTGCGACCCTGCACCGACAGGCTGTTACTTCCCGGTGGTTATTTCTCTCTTTGCTGCTTTTCGGTAGAGTGAGGCACTACGTTTTATGGTCTGTATCAGGCTTAAGATATGTTTTTACAAATATATAGAACGGTCTGTTCTTATTTCCTGTAGATCCTCTGTAAATAGATCATTTAATTAGCTGTGATCTTAAATGTATCTAGCAACCTTTGCCAAACACTTTGGTTTTCGTTATTGCTAGTTCATTTTTGGCGCTTTCGGTGACATCGCAACTGTGGTATATGCTGTGGCAGCGTGCAAATACGTTGGGTTTATGAAAAATCCTGCCTCGGATTACTTTTCTTGACAGATGTTTTAGCGTAGACACAGCCTACTGCACTTGGCAGAACACGTGGTAAATGAACTTGTAATGTAGATAGTAGCAGAAGAGCAAAGTTTAACTGGTGTGATTGCTGTTAATGACATAAGCTTGTTGGATATACGTAGTTTGTTGGATATATATGTAGTTGTTGCCATTTAAACCCAGCTGGTAACTGAATCCCACGCAGCCGCTCGCTCACTCCGCCGCATTGGGATGGGGGAGTGAACCAGGAGAGTAAAAGTGAGAAAACTCATGGGCTGAGATCAAGACAGTTTAATGGAGAAAGCAAAGGCCGTTCACACAAGCAAAGCAAAACAAGGAATCCATTCCCCACTCCCCATGCACAGGCAGGGGTTCAGCCATCTCCAGGGCAGCCGGGCTCCAGCACGCCTAATGGTGACTGGGGAAGACAGTCGCCAACACTCGAAATGGTGAGCATGACGCTGTATGGTCTGGAATACCCCGCTGGCCAGGCTGGGTCAGCTGTCCTGGCTGTGCCCCCTCCCAGCTCTCCGTGCCCCCTCAGCCTGCTCGCCGGTGGGGTGGGGTGAGGAGCAGACAAGGCCTTGGCTCTGGGTCAACACTGCTCAGCAATAATGAAAACATCCCTGTGTTATCAACACTGTTTTCATCCCAAATTCAAAACACAGCCCCATACTGTGTACTGTGAAGAAAACCAACTCTATCCCAGCCAAAATAAGCAGAGTAGCTTAAATAGTGGAGGGTATTTCGTGAATGGACCTCCTTTGCTATAAAGATGTGCTGAATTTTGTATCTAGGTCTTAGTTACCATTTAAAACACTGGAGTTGATTGGGTCTGCTTTTAGCATACTGATTTTACAGATAGGAGGTATATGGAGTGCCACAGGGATGCATGAGTGCAGATATAAAAACCTATTTTGTCTGTGCCGTTAATATACATATATTTCTCTTCCATATGGATATAAATGTCAACGTGTCATTTTAACTATGGTAACATAGTATTTGCTCAAATGATGGAAGTCTTGCTTCGGGAATACACTTTAGACTTATACTTTGACTAATACCTGACTTTCAACTGTTCTAATATGTAAAGATTTAATCACTTAATTCTACTAAGTTTTTTTTTAACAGTGTATGTTTTGAAATCTGAAAGGAGGTGTGTAGTTTTTTTCTCTCATTGTGTCTTTTCCCCCATTCTTTTTTTGCTTTTCTGTTACAGTATTTAATCAAAAGGTTTTGAGAGAATCCTGTCATTTGTAGGAGTGCATGGGTGCTGCTGACTAGTTCTGTGTTTGAAGCTACTTTTGGAAAATTGCAAGCAAATACAACTTTTCTCTTAGTGTAGGTCCTTATTTAAATAAACTGAGTGCTTGCTTCTGTTGCCTTTTGGGGTTGAAAAATCACATCCAATTATCTTTGCTAGTTGCTGGCAGTGTGGACAATTCACTTTGCTTACGTCGTGGAGTCACACACAAAGATTAAAAGGTGATAGTCTACTTTTATGCTGTTTTGAATCTGTGTTCTCCTGTTCCAAAGCAACCGGAGAATGAAATGTTCAT
Organism: Phaethon aethereus; assembly: GCF_964289735.1. Taxonomy (NCBI): domain Eukaryota; kingdom Metazoa; phylum Chordata; class Aves; order Phaethontiformes; family Phaethontidae; genus Phaethon; species Phaethon aethereus. Next base: position 85,474,331 of record NC_138577.1, on the reverse strand, counting down.
CAGTTTCTTTGGCATCAAGAGGTTATAAATCAAGTCATCAAAACAACTGAGTGCTTGGCAGCATTCTGCCAAGTTGGGACCGCTGGGACTCATCTGTGTAGTTGCAGTGCAAGTTACGCTCATGACTTCAAACTCTGCACAAGTATCTTACTACTGTGTGAGGCCGTGGTATTTTAGACGGTTCAGCAGAGGCATAAAAACTTTTCATTTTTTATACTTAGAATGACTCCTGTAAGGACAAAGCCTTCTATTTAATAAGCAAATAGTGTGGAGAGCAAGAGCTTCCGTACTTCCTACTTGTGTTAATTGGGGAGGGATGCATAAACCAGATTTTTGAAATCTTTGACTAATAATAATAATAATAATAATAGAATATAACCTTGTTTTTTCCTTTGTAGCTCAGTTCTCTGAACTACTTTTACTTCCAATTTAATAATATGTTGGATATATATTGGTGTTCTACACAACAGGCAGTCTCTATTGGTTTCTTTCATAATAATGACAATGCTGTGATTTTATAAATGCCCTTGTTCCAGTCATGAGATTTCAATAGTGGTAACTTGATTTGCCTAGTGATCACTAGTTCCGTAATCTTTGTGCTTAGATACCTTCAATGGGAAAAGAAGCAAGACTGTCGTGTAAAATACAATTGTCTGACTGGAATGTAGTTTTGGTTTAAATAAAACACCTCGTTTCAAAGAGAATCATGCTGCTTGTGACTCTTTCCATCTAGCAGTTTATGGTTCTCCTTTGAATATGTGACAAGACACTGGTCAAGAGAGAAGTGACCTTTGAGTGGGAAAGACCCGCAAAGGTGAGCAGTACGGTGGTAGTCCCGAATTCCTTGTATGTTCTTCAGGCCACTTTATGCATCTTTTGTTCATTTCTGCTGTGTTGTAAACAGTGGTAAGTGTAGGAGAATACAAATTTAGGGAAAAGTTGGCCATGAAAAAAGAAAAAAAATTAATCTGAATTTTGAAGAGGTCTTTGGCTTTGTTTTCTTTCCCAAAACTAGCTTTATGAATGTCTCATTTCAAATCATACAATTTCTAAAAATGCTTCAGATTGATGACTGTAACAAGATCTCATTCTGACTATAGGTATTTTGCGAAAGTAGGTTTTTTTTCACAGGAAGCATTCATTTTAAAACTTTGCACAGTGAGCTCACTTTTCTTTGGCCACCCCATATAACATTTCTGACTGTTTCGCAAAATATTTTGAATTGCATTTATGTTTCAGGAGAGCACTGTCTTGCTTTTGCTAGCTGCAGCTTGAGCATGGACATACACCTATGGAGAAAATTTTGCATATGGAAAAGTCTCATCTAATAGCAAGAGCAATAATGTGTCATTGATTAAATGGCATTTCAGATAGGTTGTATTGGTTTAACTTCTAGGCTTTACAAATACCATTGCACTTTCGGAGTTGCAGAAGGTAAGAGTATTTGTTATATACTCCCAGAGATCTTACTGACAGCTGCCAATACAAAAGGTTTTCCACTTCTGACTTGAAAATTCACAGCCTTGTTGGTATGTTTGTGTGCTGCCATTGGAAGAGATTGATAAGCCCTGAATTAACATCTGTAGAATACTCCAGTGCACTTGTGTAAAAATCTTGTTTTTACAACACTTGCCACTTCAGCAAGCAAGTAGTTGGCATTGCATTTCTGAAGGTGAAGTTGTAAATTGGATTCTACTAGCTGCTTTTCCAGACACAGAGTTGTATTGCTACTGCAATCCTGGTGCATGTGGCAGTTGGCTTCAGCTCAAAGCCCTTGTCTTGCAGTGGAGGACATGGTTATTGTTTGAGAACAAGTAGTTTCAAAGTCCTGTGTAAAGCTAAGTGTTTGAACTATTTGTGATATCTAGGTATCTGGTGAGAGGGAAAAAAGAGAGGGAAAAACCTGACCTGTTGCTACAGCTGCGGGAGAATAACCTTGGGCAAGGTCAAAATGAGGAGACTTGGAACAGTGTTGTGGCATAAAACTATTAACCTTGGTTATCTTTGCTCTGCATGTTCTGTAAATCAATTCATAATTAAAAGAAAAATGTCCTTTAGGCAGAAGTATTTTTAAAGATTTGTTTGGGTTTTTTAATTTCTTTTTCTGAGATAGCTGTTGGTATATTATAAGTACACTTAACTTGCAGATAAGATTGTATTGTAACTTTATCTTAATTACTTATTCTTACTTTTTGTCCTCCTAATTATCAACAATGGTGCCTCCAACTATGTAGTGTAAAAGGTATGGACTGTGAAAACCACAGTTTAGGCTGTACTTTATTCAGCCTTACACTGTTGCCTTTTGGACCTGTCCTCTTTTTTTAATGATTTTAAGAAATCTGTCAATCTTACCCTTTAATGTAGTTGCTAACACTGCTGTTGTAGACCATTTATGCATTCTCTGCTATGTTTATTGAAAGCTTTCTTACAAAACATGTGCTATGTAGCACAAGCAGAAGTAAGAATGCCATACTTACTGAAGTTCCTGGAATTGAGCACAGTGCTCAAGGCTTTGAGGATGCCTCTAACCAAAGACCTTCCTCTGTCACAGAAACACAGCCAGGCTGCAGTTTTTTAGACAGTGTAGTCCCCATGTGGTTGTACTATTTCAGTCTCATCTTTGACCACGAGTTTGCTTGACAGTTTCTGTTTTGTAGAGTAACTGGCTTAACTCTCTTACGTAGCCCTCATTTCTTTGGGCCAAGTACTTCTTGGCATTATACAGATTGACAGAAGTGTCTCTGACAGCAAGTTACTGACTTCTTTCTCCAGTGTCTTGAATTTAGATTTCAAATTCCAAGCTGCGAAGCTGAAGCGTGATAGGGACATGGATGTATGTGGAACCAGAGAGTGCTGAAGGTCTTATGAAATGGATTCAAATAATGTCATTTTCCACAAACTCTCCTGTAACTGCAGACACTTTATTTAATCTGTGCAGCAGTTCCTCATAGAGGTGAATAATGCTTCTATTACTTTTGAGTCAAGCCTGTCAATGACTGTGTGCTTGGTTACTTTATCACAGATCACATGAGTTGATGGGTTCCAGGTTTTGTTCAACAGAGGCCCGTAAAACCCACATGTGATTGTGGACTTTGCCCTTGAGCATCTTCCCCCTCAAACATGTTTCATACTCCTACTAAGCAGGGCTAGATTTTTTTAAGTTGTGGATTTCTGGCTAAATTCTAAACCTTGTGTCTTCTACTTTAGAGTATGGCAAGTAGAGGATATAAGATATTGGTGGGAACCAAAACCTAATCTTCATTCATGTTCCTGAAATAAGTGGTTCTGAATTTAAATTGGTATTAGTGGTAATGGGAAGACTTCAAAGTATGTGGGAGGCTTGATCTAGGCAGAGCCTGAATGGGAATGAACCCTGTATTTTGTGGGTTTGGGGTGGGGAGATGTGTTCTACTGTTGTAATACGAGATAATTTGGGATGTTGTAGGTTTTTCCAGAGTGTATTAATAAACATATAAGTAGTGTGTAACCACATACAGGCAAAGAATAGAGTTGGCAAAATGTTGTGCTTTGCCCATAGGATGTTGTTTTGAGTGTTCGTATTGCCTACTGTATTCATGTGTTCTTGGCTGATTGCAAGAGTATCAATGCAGTGGAATTTTTTAATTTCATGTGACAGCTTTATTCTGTTAACATATTGCTTGTGGTTGATTATTAACCTTCAGGAATCAAGAGAAAAAAAATGCCCTGATCAAGTGAATGGGTATATCTATTCTTTTAATTGCTTGTAGAAAAATACCAGCAGGATATTTCTACCACAAAGTCAGATTTAAAATTAAGATTAGGGATCCTACTGGTTTTTAAAATTTTTTAATCTTTTTTAATGGCTTAAAATTTGCTAGGTTATTTTCTGTTGTAATCTGAAATATTTTTGTAGGTATTTATATTTTTAAGAAATACAGTAGTAACCTTTGTGGGAGTACAGTGAATTTCTGCTGAAGGGGGGTGGGGAGGATGCAAAGACATGCAGTGACTTAAGATGAAATGGTCCTGTTTGGTTCAGTTACAACTTGCAGCCTTCGCTTGAGTAAGGAAATGGGTTTCTGTAGGTGTGCTTTTAAATAGTTTGTTGAATTCTAAGAATTTTAGCTCGGCTAGTGGACCTGCTACCCTGTGTAAAAAACAAAACAAAAAACCAACCCCCAAAACCCCCCAAAACAAACAAAAAACCCCAAACAAACCAAACAAAAAACCCACCAAAACTGCCTTGATTTGAATAATTTTCTTTCCTGTTACCTTGTGTTGAAAAGGCATTGCTTTTCCCTTCGAAATAGGAAACCACAGAAGTAATCAAAGAGACCCAGTGGCACCTAATTAGGCAGTCCTCCTAATAAAAACTTTATTCTAGAGAAATAGTTAATGTAACTTCATGCTGAGATAGTGAACTCTGAGGGTCGTGGCTTAGTAGTCAGGCTAGATTGAGGGACAGTGGTTTCTTGCTCACATTGGGTGGAAGTGGTTAGGCTTATCGTGAGGTGGTCAGAAAATGCATTTTAAAATGCATGTTTTATTATGTAAACAAACTAAAGAGAATATACTTCCCTAAGAAATTTAGTTATTTAAATATTTAAAATATATTATGCAGGCAGCTTGTTTTAATAACTCTTCCTTTCAATTTAAGTACACTTCCCCTTAGCTGGGGAATTGGTTTGAGTAATCTTATGCACAGGACTCCAAGATGCAAAGAATCCCTAGTAAAGGTAGAGGGTTTAAAATACAGCTTTCAGTCCTGATCTTGATCCCTGGTCTTGGTGACATAGAGCATAGGCAAAAGTGAAGTCTTACTTTTTCAGGAACCTCAAAGAATTGATGACAGCAATGTAAAGGAGCAGTGGAAATTTCAAGGAGGGAGGAAGCAAAGACAGGCTTGAGTACTAAAGAAACGTAATGATATCTGAAAAAAAAACCTGAATGTGTTACTTCAAATTACAGAAAATGTAACAATTACTACAACAAAACTGATATTTGACACTTTGAGATGTGTGGTAACATATTGGAAGTGTTTACAAATGCCAAAAGGTAATTTAGGCTGTCTTGAGCTCCTTCAATCAAGTTATATTAAGGATGATACTGGACATCACCTATAATATTTCATCTGCCTATAATTTTTCATAAAAGCAGTATTGACAATATTTCTGATTTATTTAAATTATTTAAAAAAAGCATTGAAGGGAGAAAAGAGTAGAATATTCTTTAGTACAGTATTTAAGACCAAAGTAGATATTGCTGGTAGAGAGGGGGAAGGTTGACGAAGAGTGGTGGTTAACGACCTGTAGGTTAACAGCTGGTTGCATAGCAGATGTTGACAGCATGGACTTGGCTTGTATGGCCATAGGACCCTCTGTGAGGTGCAAGGACTGCTAGGAAGGGACAACATTCACCTGGCCAAGTGGGGCAAAAGCGTCTTTACCAACAGGCTGGCCAAACTGGTGTGGAGAGCTTTAGACTAGGACTGAGAGAGGAAGCAGGTGATTATTCAGAAATGGAGAGGAAAAAGTGTTGGATGGAGTTGGTAAGCAAAGGGTGCAGGGTGATGTGGAGAGGAGTCCTTGAAAACAATGAAACAGGGCAGAAGGGGGCCCACACAAGTACATAAACACAAACAAGTAAATACCTGTACACAGATAATGAGACCAGCATTAGCGGGGAGAAGCTCTTATACCCCTTCTGGGAAAGTGGCACACTTGGGTGCGTCTCTGACGTGCCTGTACACTAATGCATGCAGCATGAGGGAAAAGAGGGAAAGCAGGGGGCTACATGGAATTGCAGAGCTACTATTTCATGGAGGTAACAAAGGTGTGATGGGATAGCTCATGCAATTGGGAGTGCTGCTATGGATGGATGCAGGTCGTTTAGAAGGCCTGGCTGCGGTAGTGAGGAGGAGGATTTGCTTTTAAGTGAGAGCAGTGGGGATGGATGGAAGTCTGCCATGGGATGAATAATGAACCATCTGAGAGTTTATGGGTAAAGACTAGAGGGTGGAGCAACATGGGTGATGTTGTAGGTGTCTGCTGTAGATAGCCTTAGTCATGAAGAAGTAGAAGATAAGGCCTTCTGCAGACAATGAGAAGAATATTCAGGTTTCCAAGTGTTGGTCCTATAGCATACTTAAGCTACTGAAGACACAACATAGCAGGGCACAAGCAATCCAGGAGATTTTTTGTGTGCTTTGATGGCAGTTTCCTCACACAGGTGATTGAGAAGCTGATGAGGACAGGTGCTCTTCTGGGTCTCAGACTTGCAAACAAGGAAGAACTGGTCGGTGATGTGAAGGTCATGCCGCCTTTGCTGCAGTGACTGTTGGATGGCAGAGTTCAGGATCCCGGGAGAAGGAAATGAGACAAGTAGCAGGTTCACAATCCTAGATTTCAGGAGGGCAGACTTTGGTTTGATCAGGCCTCAGCTTGGAAGAATCCTATGGAATATGGTCTTGGAGAGAAGAGGGGTCCGGGAAAGCCGGTTGACTTTCAAGGATCACTTCCTCCAAGTTCAAGAACAAGCCATCCTGATGTACATGGATGAACACAGAGCTCATGACTAAGCTCAAACATATAAAGAAAGTATGACAGAGGTTGAAGCAGGGCCAGGTCACCCAGGAGGAATATGGAGAAACTGTCTGAGCATGCAGGGGTGGGGTTAGGAAGCCAAAGTCCACCTGGACCTGAGTTTGACACGGAACACGAATGACAAGAAGACAACCTTCCACAAATATATCAACAGCAAATGTATTATGGTGGAAAACATGGGCCTGCTTGCTGACTGGGGCAGGAGACTTGATGGCAAAGGACATGGGAAAGACCAAGATACCAATGCTGCCTTGGTCTTCACCACTGATGAAGTTTGTGTTCAGAAATCCCAGGCTCCTGTGACTGGTAGGAGATTCTGGAGAGATGAAGGCTTAACTTCCATGGAAAATTATCATGTTAGGGAACATTTAAACAAATTGTAGATACACATGTCCATGGGTCCTGATGGGATGCATCCACCAGTGCTGAGGGAGTGGCCAATGCTGTTGTGAGGTCACTCTGTTTGGCAACCCTCACTCTGTCTTTGAAAGGTCATGGCAATTGGGGGAGGTTGCTGAGGACTTCAGAAGTCAAGCGTTACTTCTGTCTTCAAGAAGTGAGAATATGGCTGATCAGTCTCCCCTTGATCCTTGAGGAGGTAATAAAGCAAATAACCCTGTAAACTAAATCCAAACGTATTAAAGACAAGATGGATATAGGAGTACTCAGCTTGTATTTACGATGGGAAAGTCATGCTTGACCAACTTGATAGCATCCTGCAATGAAATGACTAGCAGGGCTTTCAGAACTGTCTTCCATTAACATCCTTGTAGACAAACTGATGAAGTATGGACTAGATAAGCGAGCAGTGGGGTGGACTGAAAACTGGCTGAGGTGCTGAGCTCAAAGTGTTGTGATTAGTGGCACAAACTCCAGCTGGAGGCCAGTCACTAGTGATATGCCCCAGGAGTTGATACGGTTGCCAGTGTTATTTAGCATCTTCATTAATGTTGTGGAAGATGGAAGAGAGTGCATCCTCAGCAAGTTTGCAGAGGATACAACTTGGAGTGGCTGCTACGTCAGGTAGCTGTGTTGCCATTCAAAGGGACCTCTACAGGCTGAAGAAACGGGTCAACAGGAATCTCACAGAGCTCAGCAAAGGGAGATGCCAATACTCCTAAGGAGGAATAAGCGCATGTGCCAGGACTTGCTGGGGGCTGTCCACCTGGAAAACAGTGTGGCAGAAAAGGACCTGAGGGTCCTGGAGATCACCAGTTGACTATAAGCCAGCAGTGAGCCCTTGTAGCAAAGGTAGCCAACAGCATCCTGGGCTGCAGTATGCTGAGAACCACCAACATGTTGACAAGGTGCTCACCTCTGCTCAGCACTGGTGAGACACTGGAGTGCTGCATTTGGTTTTGGGTTTCCCAGTACAAGCGAGGTGCGGGGTTACTGGAGAGAGTCCAGCACAGGGCCACAAAGGTGGTGAAGAGACTGGACCATCTGTCATAAGAGGAGAAGTGGTGAGAGCTGGGACTGGTGAGCCTAGAGAAGGTTCAGGAGGCATCTTATCCATGTGTACAAATACCTGCTGGGGAGGAATGAAGAAGGTGGAGAAAGACTCTTCTCAGTGGTGCCAGGTGAAGGAACAGGAGGCAGTGGGCACCATACAGAATATTCCATTCAAACATAAAAAAGAAAAAAAGTATTTACGGTGAGGATGGCCAAACACTGGCACAGGCTGCCCAGAGAGGTTGTGGAGTCTCTGTCCTTCGGGACCGTTCAAAACCCAACTGAACACATGGCTCTGAGCAACCTGTTCTAGTTGACCATGTTCTTAGCAGGAGAGGTTGGACCAGCTCATCTCTAGAGGTCCCTTCCAATCTCAGGTGTTTCACCATTCTGTAAGGATTGCTGTTTTCTATCCCAAATTATCTTTACATTGAAACTCCTGGTAAAAACAATGTGTTGTTAAATTTCCTCTAAGAGAACATGTATGCTAGGTGGGCGTGGATGTGTTTGAACAATGGCAGTACTGCAGGCTGTGCTGCTAGTGAGGTGTTCTTGAGGGATGAATCTTACTTCTTCCCTTGGGGAATTTTGGAGAAAATGTTTTTCAAACATGTAAGCTAATCTGTGTTTTACTTGCCAATGGTTAATTGTGTACTGCTTCCATATGTAGAAATATTTTTGCCTCCTGACCTTCTGTAGCACATTGTATCAGTACAAAGCTAGTGAAGTGCAATTCCCAACTCTACAACTGTAGAGGGAAATATTTTATCTTCAAAATATTGTTAGGAACTAGCAATAACCAAAAGTTGATATCTAAGAATGAAAGTGAATATGAACTTCTATATGCTACCACTTCAGTGTGGCATTTTGTGTGCTGATTGAAAAAGTGCATGTATTCCATTCCTTTCCATGAAAAAGTATTCTGAAAAGCAGTTTAAAAGAGTGGAAATAGCTTATTTTGTTGATTCTTAGTGTCTCTTTACTTGCACTTTTTTGGAAATTTCCCTTACATATCTGTGGATTTTTTTTTCTATTGCTTGTGATGTTTTAAGCATGAAAATCTTGCATGTAAATAGAGGAAATATGGTGTACACGCTTCATGCTGGTTTTTAACAATTGTGTTAGTTGATAGAATTTCATGTGCAGGAGAAAAGTAATATGATGCAACATTTCACTCATTGTTATTTAGCTTTAGAAGTTTAAAGCTGCTTTGTTTAAAAAAAACCCAAACAACCAACAATAACTAATAGTCAGAATTAAAGCTTGCTGAGTGACTGGGAATGAGATTACTGCTGGGTCTGCTGAAGTGCCAGATCCTTGTCAGGAGTTGGATGATAAAGTGAAGCTACACTGATGCCTGTGTGCCTTCCCCTCCTTTCCCCACCTGTGCCTGGAGTTCAGCGAGGAGCGAATGAATCCAAGGCTGAAATTTCAGGATGTGGATGTTGTAAATTGTTAATTCCAGTGGGTTTGTGTGGTGTCAGCTGTTAAATCGTGTTAGAACTGAAGAGACCCCAAAAACTAAGATCGTAATCAGTGATGTAATTTTAAGGCATAATGTCTTGTGAAATGCCACGTCGACGTGTGGCCTTACAGTCTGTGAAACAAGGAACATGCATTACTGGCCTTGTGACCTGGCAATGCCTTTTCCCTTCAGTGAAGTGTGTAACTGATTATAGCGAATTCCAGGGGATTTTCTGCAAATGGATACGGTGTGTTTTTTTCCCCTTTAGTTTAGAAAGAACCAAAAAATGTTGTCCCTTCCATACAAAGTGTTTCTAATTTTTTCTTTTTTTTTCAAAAACACATATTGACTTGTTATTAACTTATTCCTCTACAGGGTGTGATAGGTGTACAGTTGGTGGTTACCATGGTAATGGCTAGTGTCATACAGAAGATCATACCTCACTATTCTCTTGCTCGTTGGCTTCTCTGTAGTGGCAGGTAAGATAAGAAACGGTTGCTATAGTGTGTGTGAATATGGTAATGCAATTATGCATTAGAGTAGTAACAGTAAAACATACTAATTTAGGTTGTTTTATTGAAAAATAATTAATCTGCTGTTCTTTTTATTACCATGGCATTGTGACACCTGACTTACACACTCAAGGTATAAAGACAGTGTTGCTGTAAAAGAACAGACTTGTTTGTTGATATTAATTGTATCTGTCATAAAGTTAGCTGATGTCCAGCTCTCCTATTATTAAAGGCACAAGCTACATAGTTTAATATTAAAAAGCTAAACTGAATACGAGACACTTAATGGAAGGATTTTTTTTCTCTGCACTGCCTCAGTGTTCTTGATAATCTACCTGCTGATTAGCCTTGCATATAAAGAGTGCTTAGGTATTTATTAAAAATTCTATCTTTTTAATACTTCATAGGAAAGGATTAGTATAAATTTCAGTATACTACTACTTTGTAACAATAGATCAAACAGACATAATGAGTTGCAAGGGGAGCATTCCCTGTGTGGCTGTATCCGTAATAAGAACGAAAACCAGCAGCTGTTTTGAGTGTAAATCAGTACCTTAAATGTTAAAAGAATCATAGGAACTGTGTTTTTCATTTGGGAAGAAAAACACTTTGTATGATTAGGAGGTAGCGTGCTGTCTTTTGTAATTGTTAAAATTTTGAGAATGCCAGATCTCTGCTCCCTGATTTCTGAAGGAGTATCCTTGAATAATAATGTGCTCTATAGGCATCTTAACCAGTGTTGTATAATTTTCCATTGCCTTTTTTCTCTGCATCTCAGAATTACCACCATTTTTCTTTTTAGTTTTCCCCATTTCACAGCCCAAAGAATTGCTAATGAAAAATGACTCTAAATGTTGTTTAGATGTGTGTTAGGTATCATGGGTTACATATAATGGAAAACAGTAACTGTCAGGTGAATCATGAACAGGAATCATACTCTTAATTGTTGTGTGAAGTTTCAGTGTTGACCACATCTGCAGGGTATTGACCACCTTCTTTGTGCTCTGAAAAGAATATTACATTAATGAATATGAAAGTGCATACCATTTATTTTCAAGTTTTGTTACTACCATAGTGTTTTTTATCAGCAATTATTCAAATTAAATTTTCTACTTTTTATGTCCTATTTAAAGATTTATTAAATTTGTATTTCAAAATCTAAATATTTAATTGCTCTTTTAAAAAAATTGCTCAATATTATGCCTGTGTTCTTTATTCTTGTGAAATTTTCACTTTCTATATCCTTGTTCTAAGGCATGCCTTGTGCCAATGATAGGGAGAGGTTTGCTGTTCAAATATTTTTCATAATCATTTTATCCTTTTATCTTCGCACAGCTGCAGGTTGATAAATACATAAAGCAGGATTTCTGCACTTGTGCTTATGGAATTCTGCTCCCACTGAAGTCAATGGGAGACTTATTATTGCCTTTCATGTTAGTAGCATTTAAAATCTCATTGTTGCTTTTCAGTGTTCTTCTGTTTATCTAGGAACTATTTTAGTGCATTGTAGTTTCAGTCATTGTGAATAACCTCCTGAATACAAGAATTATGTAAAGAGACAGGAATAATTCTGAAAATAAAAACAAGTCAGAAGCTTCACTGCAACAAGAATCTGAATTTTAATGGCAGAAACAAAAACATTTCTCTTCTTAGTTTAGCTGACAAACTATCTTTTATGTCAACCCATATTCCTTAGTGCTGTCTTTTTTCCAACAGTGTTTTCTTTGACAGACCTGTGTGGGTGGGGTGGTGGAGAGTTTTGTATCCGCATAGGCAGACACACTCTTAAGCACTCCAGCTTTCCTAGGAAAGGTTACCGCTTGCTCCTCCTTTGCTTTGTTAATATACGTCAACTAGTCTTTGGCTCCAAAAACTTTTTTAAGTTACTTGGCTTAAGTGTATTTCTTCCAAAGGGTTGGGAGGCTTTTCTAAGCAAGGTAATGTGAAATGTCTAGAGGTAGCCCTTGCCAAATGGGAGCGAGGATAAACACATTACCAGACAAAGCCAGAAACTCTCAAGTGACCAGTTGGTTTCAAGATGCTGGTATGTGTACATTCAAAATCCATTAAAAGGAAACATAAACATTTCAAAATTCAAAAGAATTGTTAGACTAGATAGGCAAAAGATAATTACTAGTTTCCAGAATGAACAGCTATCACTGGCTGTTGAAAAACTGTTTACTTGAATTTGTAAAGAAACACAAACTTTTTCAGTCAATGCTATTTTCATAGCTTGAACAGAATTTGAGTGTTTATTGAAGTCATTGAATTGGCAGCCTAAGTATCTGCATAGGCTTTTGCATTTTTAACTAATAAAACATTCTGTACCAAAACATTGAAACATTGCTTTTAAGTTGCTCAGCTATGTTCTATTTTCAGGTCACTTCAGGAAGACAGGAGAAAACAAATGTTTTGTCGTGCATTCGTTAATGATCTTCATTCAAATTAACTGGGGCATATCTGTGCTGCTGTTGCTATTCAGACTAACTTGGATATGTCAAAGCTACAGAGTAATCAGTTGTGGGATCTCAGTTTTAAACATATATAAGCTAAAGCAGATACTACTTTTTCCTAGCTCTACTTTTTTGAAAATATTTGTTCAGATCTCTTGGTTTTGAGATTTTAAATGCAAGATGTATAGGGTTTATTAACTACAAAAACTCCAAGCTCTTGTATCCTATTAGTTACAATTATGAATCCCTTGCAACAGAATTCTGTGGTGTAATTAAGAGTAAATAGTGGCTTAAGTGTTCGATTTGTGTTAGTATGTTATACAGAAGAAGAATTTTGTCCGTTCTGCTGTAGTAGGTACTATTTCTCTATCTGTGCAGGAAAGATTGTGAAAACTTAGTTTCCAGCACAGGTGATATTCATCATTACAGAACTACTTGTGGTACTCTCAGCATGCCAAGTTCTGATCTGGGAGATGGTGAATGACAAAGCAGAAGGCTATTTCTCTGCATTCCTCCACTTTTTCTAGATCATGTGAAAGATAGGAAGAACTTTTATCTCCAGTGTAGTTTGTCTTTTTGGATGAAAAGGTAGATGCTCTGGTTTCTGTGTGATTCTCAGTCATAATAAAGTATCTTTTCCAGCAAAGTTTGTAAACAGCAATTATTTTTCAGGTGAGATCATACATGATAAAAACAAGTTAATGAAATAACTTTTAAGTGATACCTCGAAACCCCCTCCCACAAACCAAATGCAGCCCCTCTTGTTCTCCCCCCTTCCCCTGTTTCATGCCAAGTCTGTAGTAGTTGCCATTTGCAGTTTTCGAACTCGCAGTGAATTCCTTCAAGGGGAATTTGCAGGGTGCAATTGTTTGGATCTCTGTGATGTGTTACTGGTTGGTACTGAAGTTCTTTTCTCTTGAAGAAATCCCAGTATCAGCTGATTCTTTAGTCCAAGAGTACCTACTGATGCAGGCTCATGGAACCTCCTATTAACCAGATTCTGTTCTTTGTAATATTGCTAGCTTGAACTCTTACTTACTCATTATGCCAGTTGTTATTTCATTATGATGGCTATGAGCTCTGTGCAACTGCCTGTTTAATGCTTCATTATACCATCATTAAACTGATGAAACTGGGAGCTCTTCCTGAAGTATGCTGTATTTTTGTCACATCATTTTTTTTCATTCCCACTTGCCTGTCCTCAGCCAGGTTTAGTGTAGTGTCAAGGACAGTATCAGGACAGAGGGGCTATGTCTCCTTTTTAAGATCTGCCAGGCAGCCGTATGCTCAGTGATACATACATTTCATTAAAATAGTACCTGTTTTTTCTCATAGTCTTTATCCAGTGTCCCTTGCAGACCATGTGCACACACGATGTGTCCACACCATTGTAAGGAAGGTAGAAGGTGTATAATATTGCTTGTTGTGGCTGCTTGCATTTAGGACTGTTTCTGCTTTTAGCACAAGTCTTGTAGCAGTGGACCTCCCTCAGTATTTGTTGTGTAGTCAGTGTTCCATGAAGACAAAATTTTTTATATTTACACAAAAGGCTATATTCTGCAAATATGAAGATGGGTGGAGCAGACTTCCACTGGGGACAGGAAGCCTTTCCAAAACAGAGCTGGGAATCAAGTGCTGTCAAGTGGCTTGAGGTTATTTGGTTTTGGTGTTTATTTTGCAAACTTGCCTTGCTATCTTTTTGCAATCGGATGTAACATAATCTCTAATTCACCTGAATGGTCCTGCTTGATGAGGTTTTCTTAATGTGAGAAGTGCTGATGGTTGTGGATTCCATTATTATCTCTATTACCCTGTGCTAACCTGTGTTACCAATTAGTGGCCTCCTACTCCAGAAGAGTACTTCCACATAAATATCCCAAGTCTGTTCCCATTCATACTTGGGCTCCTTTGCCTCGGCATTTCAGAATGGAGCTTAGACTGACATTCTTCCTGCATCTGGACAGCAACCCTCCCTTGTTGAATGTGGAAAAAGCCTTGTTTCAGCTACTAAGGTTCTTGACATTCCTAGAGATTAAGGTAAAATGTACCATTTTAGAGGTCTGACCATCTCTGTTTTCCTCTTCAGAATTTCCTTGTCACTACTTACCTTTTAAATAAATGAGCATGGATGGTGCATTGACTTGTGAAACTGGAAAAACTTGCAGCTTAGATACATGTAAATTAGTGATTTTTTTAATAGCATTTTTTCTAGTAGCAGTTGAAAATATCACTGAGGAGGTGTTTAGGCAAGGAGCGTTGATGTTATGATCTGCTCTGCTGCAGAAAAAAGACTGGTAATGGTTATTTGATAATAGTGATTCTGGAAAGTTACTTTTTTTTGAGAGGCATAATTATACTTCATAAAATTGTTTAGAATATGGTACTGATGGGTAATTGTAATGGTATAATTATTCTAGTGAACTTTTTCCAATATTGGTACAACCTTGTTTGCTATATTTGATAATAACTTGAACACTCAGTGTATTAAAAAGTGAAGGACTTTCACTTGAATGACCAAGTGGCAGAGCTTTTCAATTATGAATAAGCATCTTGTAGCCTGAGGAGAACTGAAGTTTAGCTGTGGTTGTTCAGTTCAGGTAGGTTTGGTACTTGCACACAAAGGTATTTTCATAGAATCATAGAATACCAGGTTAGAAGGGTCCTCAAGGGTCATCTGGTCCAACCTGTCTTGGCAAAAGCACAGTGTAGACGAGATGGCCCAGCGCCCTGTCCAGCTGCATCTTCGAAGTGTCCAATGTTGGGGAATCCACCACTTCCCTGGGGAGATTATTCCAATGGCTGCTTGTTCTCACTGTGAAAAATTTTCCTCTTCTGTCCAGTTGGACACTCCCCAGGAGTAACTTGCACCCATTAACCCTCATCTTTTCCATGTGACTGCTTGTAAAAAGGACGTCTGTCATCTTTGTGGCCACCCTTTAGATACCGGAACATGGTGATGAGGTCTCCCCTAAGCCTTCTTTTCTCACGGCTGAACAAACCCAGTGGTCTCAGCCCTTCCTCACATGGCAGGCTTCCCAGTCCTTTGATCATCATTGTGGCCCTTCTCTGGACCCTCTCCAGCCTGTCCACAGCTCCACAGCTTTTCTGCATAGTGGGGACCAAACCTTAACACCGTATTCCAGGCGCCTGACAAGCGCTGAGCAGAATGGGATAATGACTTCTTTAGCTCTGCTGGTGATGCCCTTGTGATACAACCCAACATCCCGTTGGCTTTCTTTGGCGCAGCAGCACACTGTTCACTCACGTTGAGCTCGTTGTGCATGAGGACCCCCAGGTCCCTTTCCACAGAGCTGCTCCCCAGCTGGGCAGATCCCAGCCTGTGCTGTACTCCCAGATTATGTTTTCCCTGGTGCAAGACCTTACATTTGCCCTTGTTGAACTTGGTAAGGTTCTTGTTAGCCCACTCTTCCAGCCTATCCAGATCTTCTTGCAGGGTGGCTCGCTCTTCTGAAACATGAACAGTTTCTTTGCTTAGGTGTTGCAAATGACCAGTGTTTTAATATGTATATAGATCTGTGTTTATATATAGTTGTTGTTTTTTAAAAAAAAAACACTAAATTGTTAATACTGATACTGTTTTACTTGAGATTTTCTTTTTCCTTAGTTTACGGTGGTATCAGCATCCTACTGAAGAAGAACTACGGATTCTTGCAGGGAAACAAAGAGGGAAGAGCAAAAAAGATAGGTAAATACTTGTGTTAAGTTTTTTCTTTCTTTTTTTTTTTTCCCCCCAGTATCATCTGTTTAGCAACTTTGCCAGCCAACTTTTGCTTTTGTGTGAGTTAAAAAGTGCTAGGTGCACATGACTGCCCTGCTTCCATTAATTGTCACAGCTCTATACCAAACTGTTCTTTCAGTTTAAGAGAGGGTTGAATATGCCCAAATTGTGCAGGACTGGATGATTTCCAGTCCACAAAAGTGGTGTGTGAAATTGCTAATTTGGTGGCAAGGAGTTTAGTGAATGTATACAGTTGGATGAAAACTGAGGGCAGCAAATCTTCTGTAGGATTGAAGGTCGTCATCTTAAAATAAGAGAAGAAAGATTTGAGTATATTAGTTCAACATAGGATTACTATGAGCTACCACTCTTACACAGCTGTGAAAAAGGGAAATATGCTCCTAGGATGTATTAGGTGAGGTATTTCTAGTAGAAGAGACAGCGAAATATTAATCGTCTTGGACAGGGCACAAGTGTAGAACTTTATCTGGATTAGTGTGTACAGTTCTGATAACTCATGTTCAAGAAAAATGAATTTGTATGTGAACAGTTGAACAGAGGGATGCTAGGATCATCCAGGAAACAGCAAGTCTGTCTTACAAGAGGAGGCTAAAAGAGCTTGGCTTGTTTAATCTAGCAAAAAGATGATTGAGAGGGATGGGATAGCAGTCTATCTGTTTAAGATGGCAACAGATTTCTGATGTTCAGGCATGAAGTTCCAGAACAGCCTTCCAGAAGTACAACTGTGGCAAGAACCAGGACCTCTTGAGGTGCTGGAGCTGCTTTCTTTTTTGGTGTCATAGGAGCTTTCCTTTAGTCCTTTTTCTTTTATTCCCATATGAACGCTCTTACAATCCACAAACTGCATATTTTATAATTTTCATAGTTCTTAAGCTGCATGGTTAGCCACCTTATTTGCCAGACTTTGGGGTAAAGAATTAAGTTGTTTCTTTAATATTAGATAACTTGAAATTTACATGTTTGTTGCAATAGTCTTTCAAATTCAGAAACTCATTTTATCTAGGTTTTCTGTAACAAATTGAGGCAAAATAATTGTGAATAGCATTACAATTCATAACTGTCCATTTAACCAGTAATGTTTATTCATATACAAAATTAACTTCAATTACATAACTATAACCTCAAGTCCACTGGTAGGAGCCTTAGACAGAAAAACACAATTGCCTTGCCAGATAATAATTGTACATTACTCTTACTGCTTTTCCTCAGTCTTGCCAGTCTTTTGCCATCCAAAACGTGTGTGCTTGCTTTCACCAGAGCAATTACATGCTATCAGCTGAGTGGAAGCATGGCATGTTAATGTATACTGACATATAAGCTTAAGTTTTGTAATCTTTGGAAAATTTACAGTGAAACTTAGTAGGAACCAGTATCACAAGTCACCTATATATGCAGTAGGTCCTTTTTCAGTTATTAAACTTCTACATTTAATGTTTCAAATGCAGTGCTATGTTTTCATGTCTGCACAGTTAAATTTTGTTGGTGTGATTTAGTTATGATAAGGTTGATATAATTACCTTACTATATTAACATATAACCAAGAGAATACAATTATAATAGTTGCCAGTAGTTGTTTTTACTAGGGTAAATGTTAATCACAGGGGGATATGAAACTTCAAAGAAACCAGGCTGGTAGTGTAGAGGCTTAAATGATGCTTTCTTTGCTTTGCTGTGTAACAACAGAATGAGTAATATACTTACTTTTTAGTCAATAAATATACCTTTGTGTCCTCTAAAGAAGCAGCTATTGTTGGAGGAGGACTAGTTTAAAGTAGGAATTGTTCCTGTTGAGTTGGTTTGGATGTACTCTTTTAGGCTGCACAAAACGGAATGCAGTGCTCCTTTGAGCCAAGGAGATGTGAAACAGACGGTGTAGGAGAAATAAGGATGCATGTATTTCATTTTCCCCTTGTCTTTTCAAGATGGAGAATTTGCTTTGTCAAGCTCATAGTCTTGCAAAATGTAGTACCTGCTCCTTACTTAAATACTTCTCTAATTTGAACTAATTAAAAGAGGAATGCTGAAAGGAGATCTAAGGAACTTGCTTGAAAATGAGCCTCAGAAACAGCTGTAGCGTGAACTTGTAGTCCATTTTATTTGATGCATATTACACTTCAGTATGTTATGCTATAGATTATAATAGCGCTGAGTATTAGGCAGATTTTCTGTTTCAGAATTGTTTGTCTTATATTGAATTGTTAGGCTAATGAAAAGGTCTATAGCCACTATGAATTACTTTGCATTAAAGCTGTCAGTGATCCTGGGTATGTTCTGACTACGTCTCTTGGATTATGGGTCCCCTGGGATAATGAAAGGGTAGGAACACTAAATTTTGTTGAACTGAAGTGGCTTCAGTTAACAAAATGCTCATCTTACTCAAGGTGATGGTACTCCTGGGTGCATGCAGTAGGAAAACATCAAGAGTACAACTGGGGGCAGGGAAGCACACAGAAGCTTGCAGATAGTCAAGTGGCTGGGCAGCATTTGGGACTTCTTGTTTAGACTTGAACACCTGAATTGAGTAATGCAGTAGATACCTATAGTCAGTTTTTAGTTTGTCCATTAAAATTCTCGGGCTTTGGATGGTACTAAGAATTAATATCACCTGAAAAAAAATAATTAGTGTTTTCTCCTTGTATTCTCATCTCACACATTAACTGAGAAGATATCACTCCTTAAAAATAAGTTCACGATTGATTGAATTTCCTTTTAATGCTTATGTCCCAAAAAGTTGTCTTTCTATGGAAAATCCCCCTCTCCTTTTTGAATTTCAGAGGTGCTATTCTAAAATCTGGCAGAGTTTTCTGTTTCCTTCTAGCCACTTAGGGATTTTAAAGTTTGATTTTTTTTAAAAAATTTTTTTTAACCTAACAAAACATTTTCTGATCTGCTTTAATGATTTCTTTTATGATAGTGAATGAGGTAAGTTTTATACTCGCTAGTAATGGTAATCTTTCAACCCAATTTCATGCAACTTGTCTTTGTTCAGGTTCCTTTAAGAGCATCCTGTTTTCTTTAATTTAAAGTCTAGTAGTGTGCCTTATTTTCATGAGAGCAAAGATCATGATGTTGGTATAGTTTTAGCGCTCCAGTTGAAAATGTGCTTTTTACTCTAAATATGTCATCTTTTATGGTCTTTACATGTATGTCTGCTGTGAAAAATGATTCCTAAAAATGTATTGGTTCTAACCAACAATTTGGAAAACATAGCCTAACTTCATGTTTATACATACAAAACCTACTTTTATTTATACCGTATTTCAAAGCTGATTCAGTAAAACTGGAAAAGGGGGGTGATGGTGGCTAGAAGAAAGGCTTCCACACACAGAGGAGAAGGGCAACGTTTACTAGTCTAGGAACTGGCTGAGAGAGGGTTTGGCAATAGGTTCGTATCAGTGTGCGCAGGGAGTGGATAGGGAGTAGTAAACCTACTACTATGTTACACAAGGAGGCACCAAATGATGTTAGTAAGAGTAGATTTAAGGACTTCTGAATTTGGGACACACGTTGTGGAACTTGGTGCCACAAGACACTATGCAGCTCAACAGATTTCAGGCTGGTTCAGAAAGGGATTAGGCAAATTCCTGTAAGTTTTGAAAAATGATTGTTTTGGAAGATGTGGTCCCTGGCTCAGATTCTCCTCAAGCTGCTTAATGCTGGAAGCCAGGAAGGGCTTAGCAGTGTGAGAATCAACCTTTGGTTGCCTTATTGCTTCCATTGTATAAGCAAGTAGGCACCTGTTTGATAGGTGCAAATGAATCTGCATGTTACTCTCTATGAAGCTTCTGTGTATCACTGTCACACTCTGCAGCAATGGCTAAAACCTGGAACACAGCTTTGCACCCTGGTGCTGTATCACGATGTACTTAGCCTTGTCTGCCTCCCCAAAGAGAGCACGATGGATTATTTCTTTTCAAGATGTGCTGGATCTCTAGGATTGATAGTAATACTGTGATAATGTTTTTTTCATTCTTATTTTCATAAGCAGGGTATGAATTTAAACACGTCTAATAGTATTCCTACACATATCTTTTTAGATTAGAAAACTATCTTAAAATTGTCTTTGCTTGATGGCTAGTGGGACAGATCTTTCAAGATCTAGGTTAGTCCAGCTCACATGACATACTTGCTAAGCACTCTGTTATGACAAAAAGGCTTAGTGCTTTTTTTGGGAAATTTGGTTGTTTTTTTTTTTTCCTTATCAGCTATCTTCTGAGAGAGAGTACTGCTTGTTGTTATTGCCAGTGAATGTTCAATAAATTAACACTGCCAACTCTGCTTGTCTTTTTTACATACTTTCAATCCAAAGACTTCAACATTCCTGTCTTTCAGCATCCTGGCCTAGACCTCATTTAAAAAGTCTCAGTTTAGCTTTGCTTCTCTTCAGGGTGTCTGCATGGCAGGGTGGGTATATTCTGCTCTGTAGTACTCGTATCACTAATCTTTTGAGAAGCTGGGAACTTACTAGCACACCCTGTAGCTCCCTGAACAGAGAAAATCAGTGGGCTGAAGTAAATACTGGCCACTGGATCTTGGCTTAGTACATGCTCAGGATGCAGCATATAGAAGCCATTTAAACCCATACCACAGTATTATGTCAGAGTTTTGCAAGATAAAGCTAGGAATCATTGACACATCTGGTAGTTTCTCAAGATTTGAACTTTTTTGGGGTTTAACCCCAGTTGGCAACCAAGCCCCACACAGCCACTCGCTCACTCCCTGCCCCTGCCCCCAGTGGAATAAGGGAGAGAATCGGGAGAGTAAAAGTGAGAAAACTCCCGGGTTGAGATAAAGACAACTTAACGGGGAAAGCAAAAGCCATGCATGCAAGCAAAGCAAAACAAGGAATTCATTCACCACTTCCCATGGGCAGGCAGGGGTTCAGCCATCTCCAGGACAGCCGGGCTCCGTCACACTTAATGGTGACTTGGGAAGACAAGACGCCATCGCTCCCTGCTTTCTTCCCCCAGTTTATAGACCGAGGATGACACCATATGGTCTGGAATACCCCTCTGGCCAGCCGGAGTCAGCTGTCCTGGCTGTGCCCTCTCTGAGCTCCCTGTGTTCCCCTAACCTGCTCGCTGGCAGCCCAGAGCATGAGGAGCTGGACAGTCCTTGACTGCTTAACACACTGGTGTTTTCAGTTCACAGAATTACTAAGGTTGGAAAGGACCTTCAAGATCATCAAGTCCAACCATTAACCCAACACTACCATGTCCCCTAAACCATGTCCTGAAGTGCCACATCCACATGTTTTTTGAATACTTCTAGAGCTGGTGACTCTACCACCTCCCTGGGCAGCCTGTGCCAATGCTTGACCACTCTCTCTGTCAAGAAATTTTTCCTAATATCCAATCTAAACCTCCCCGGGAGCAACTTGAGGCCATTTCCTCTCGTCCTATCGCTGGTCACTTGGGAAAAGAGACCAACACCCACCTCACCACACCCCCTGGCAGGTAGTTGTAGAGAGCGATGAGGGCTCCCCTCAGCCTCCTCTTCTCCAGACTGAACACCCCCAGTTCCCTCAGCCGCTCCCCATCAGACTTGTGCTCCAGACCCCTCCCCAGCTCCGTTGCCCTTCTCTGGACACGCTCCAGCACCTCAACATCCTTCTTGGAGTGAGGGGCCCAACACTGAACACAGGATTTGAGGTGTGGCCTCACCAGGGCCGAGTCCAGGCACACGATCCCTGCCCTGCTCCTGCTGGCCACACTAGTGCTGATACAGGCCAGGACGCTGTTGGCCTTCTTGGCCACCTGGGCACACTGCCGGCTCATGTTCAGCCGGCTGTCAACCAGCACCCCCAGGTCCCTTTCCGCCGGGAAGCTCTCCAGCCACCTCCTCCCCAAGCCTGTAGCATTGCATGGGGTTGTTGTGGCCCAAGTGCAGGACCCGGCACTTGGCCTTGTTAAACCTCATACAGTTGGCCTCTGCCCATCGATCCAGCCTGTCCAGATCCCTCTGCAGAGCCCTCCTACCCTCCAGCAGATCAACACTCCCACCCAGCTTGGTGTCATCTGTAAATTTACTGAGGGAGCACTCGATCCCCTCATCCAAAAGCAAAGCAAAACACAGAATCCATTCCCCACTCCCCATGGACGGGCAGGGCTTCAGCCATCCCCAGGACAGCTGGACTCCAGCATGCCTAATGTGACTTTGGAAGACAAACACCATCACTCTGAATGTCCTCCCACCCCTTCCTTCTATATCCCCAGTTTCTATACTGGGCATGACGCCATATGGTCCGGAATACCCCTGTGGCCAGGCTGGGTCAGCTGTCCTGGCTGTGCCCTCCCAGCTCCCCGTGCACCCCCCCAGCCTGCTCGCCAGTGGGGTGGGGTGAGGAGCAGAAAAGGTCTTGACTGCTCAGCAACAACTGAAATCAGTATGTATGAATGTTATTTCATCCCAAATCCAAAACACAGCCCCATACCAACTGCTGTGAAGAAAATTAACTCTATCCCAGCCAAAACCAGGACAAACCTAATTGATGCTTTTAGCTAGCTAGATAAAAATATTTGCATTTGGCAAAAAAGACGTCTGCACTTTTCTTAAATTTGAAATGCCAGTAGATATTTTAAAAGTTTATTTTGTCATATCCATGTGTGTGTTATGTATTTATTTATTTTTACAGAAAATATAATGGTCATATTGAAAACAAACCTCTAACCATTCCAAAAGACATCGATCTTCACCTGGAAACTAAATCTGTGACTGAAAGGGACACTATTGGTAAGAATAACTGGATGCAGACGATAATATATTATTTCAGATATAACCTGATTCTTTCTGTCAAGTGTTTAGTTGTGATGAGTGCTGAAATATCTTTTTTCATAGACAATGAATAAATAGAAGTACAACTGATAATAAAGTTAAGTGTGAAAGCAAGAATTAGGGCTCTGTCTCCTTTGTTGCTCCATGGGTGACATCTTAATAGCAGTGTTATGGACAGGGTTGAGTTGGTGAAATCCAGCATAAAGCACATCTATTGTTGTATCAGGCATCCTTAGCAATATGAGACAACACAGAAAGGATCACATTGTAGGCTATTTGAAATAGAGATCATAGCTTTGTACAAGAAAATGACAACTAGCAGATGTTGAAACATATACTTTCTGCTTATCTGAAATAGGAAATGTGCTGTAGCATTGAAACCTAGACCTTTAAACTACACATGTGAAACGTTGAGGTAAAATGCCTAGAAACCAAAAGTGACAGTACAGAAATAAGCAGCATTAAGTGTTTTGGAAGTTGCTATTTTTTTAAATGGTAATTTTTGATTCCTTAATCATAACCAGTCATTCTGTTATAGAAAACTCTTATATGGTCATGTATGTATGTGATATGTATTTTATTCCTATCTACATTTTTATGTGCATGTGTTCTATGCATAAGTATAGAAAGAAAGGAAGCATAGTCCTCTGCAGGGGATTCCTCATCTTAAATTATCAGGGAAAGTGTAGAAAATACCTTTAACAGAAATGCAGAGTTTTTTGAAGCTGGCACATAAATAAACAAAGCATTCACAAGTTTCAATTAGTGTTATTTACTTGAAATTATAGTATTTGACCGTCTCCCTGAGTATTTATAGATACTGATACACTGTAGGGTTTAACTGTCTTTACAACGTTATGTATATAAACTTCGGTTGAATCTAACAAGGTAGTTATTTCAAAATAAGTATAGGACTTGGAAATGCCTGAGTTTGGCCAATTTCATGTGTTTGACATCAGGTAGCTTGTAGTTAACAGACAAATCCTCAGTTTTGTTTTGAGGCTTTTGAACTGTGTAGATGTAGGGAAGGTGGGAGGCTGAAGGCTACACTTCATTGCCACAAATTGTTCTTTGCAGCTCCCAGTGTATGTCTCCCATACACTTCCCAGAGGATGGGAGCTCTCTCTTTGTAAATCACCCAGCCTGCATGTATGATCCCCAGAAATTTTACGGTGGAATTTGCACAATGATTTATTGCTGTATAGGAGATACTAACAAAATCTGGAAGAACAAACCATCAGTATCTTAGATGTTGGGTTTTTTTAGAGGAAAAGAGGAATAGATTATACATAGTATTTTAAATGATTGCCAATGAGCTTTTAATATTTAACAGAGAGTCAAAAAACCTCTTACCTGGAATTGCAGCTAGACTCAACTGGAGAACCATTTCCTGTTGTTGAGTCTAAATTAACTAAATTGACTTTAGGATGTTGATGTATAAAAGCTGAGATGATAAAATAGTAAAATCTTACAGCCTTATAAATTTGAGTAGGAATCAAGTATTGAATAACAGAAGTGAAGAGTGAAGTTCAGGTTGCTGAGTGGAAATTTTTTTTTGCTGTTCTTGCTCTTTATTTGGATGATCTGGATCTACCTAGACCTTAGTTAATTGAAAAAAATTTGTAATTGTCACTCTGTTCTATATGTCAGTTACTGCCTTAAAATATCACACCTTTAACATTTGCAAACTTGTATTTTTCAGCATTGCATTATTTTCCGGAATATCAGTGGTTGGTGGATTTCACTGTTGCAGCTACGGTTGTGTATGTGGTGACAGAAGCATATTACAGTGTTGTGAAGCCCTCACAAGAAATGAATATCAGCATAGTGTGGTGTCTGCTTGTCTTGGCTTTTGCAGTGTATCCTTTTCTGTTTCCTTAAATCACTCTATCTGTTCCAAATAGTTTACATTATTCTGCAATTCATATAAAGTTCTGTATTGTGGATTGGCAGGATACACAAATATTTAGCATTTGGAAAAAGGATCATGTAAGCTAGTGCCGTTGTTGGGTAATGTATATGCTGTATGTGCTCTTTGTACATGCTGGTATCAATAGCTTGTTAACATTAATACCAAACCACTATGGAAAAAATACATGTATGTGAACATACAGTTAGTGCTCATGTGTAGTATGTAGTGATTCTAAACAAATTTGGTTTTGTCCAGTTTGGCAATCAGAAATACATTTCTGTACAGAAAGAATTTACAGCTTTTGGAGAAGTGTGCAATTTACTGCACAGTTCTTGTTTTCAGTATATTTAATCTGATATTTCCTGAAGAAAATAGTACAGTAATGTGCATACTAATTTATTGCAAAGATATATGCATGAATTAATAATTTTAAAATACATTCAAGACACTCTTACGACATTTACAGAAAATAAAATGTGTAGACGGTTGTAGGAGCCAAGGTGGTTTGTTTTCAAAGCTCTGTGGAAAGCTGAACTCCCCTATGAAAGTGAGGGAAACAAAATCGAGTATTTAGGAAATATCAAACCATAAAAAGAAGCAGCTGTTAGATTTGTTTTTACTGGAAAAGGCAGTATCAGACATGGATGCTTGCACAATAATTAACTGCTTTCCACATACCAATCGAGATGTATGCTATAGGGAGGAAAGTTGCCTTTTTAAAGACCTGATAGGTGATAAAGCAGGGGAATTGAATAAGAGCCTGCAAGAGTGCATGTTATGGAAAGGTGAGTTAGAAAATGAATTTCTGAAACTCCTTTGCTCCCTTAACAGCTGACAACCAGGTAAAGTGCTAAGTTAGGGTCAGTAAAGCGCTTGAATATTCAAAATTGATTCCTCTGTATAAATGCCTGTTCTTAAATAGAGATTCTTATGGGTGTTAGGGTTTTTTTGGTGTTACCAGTAGCTGGTCATGGTACGTAAAACCCATGAACTCTAATGTTTGGTTGTAGTTGGCTAACAGTTCTGGATATGCCTAATGCTTGTCTGTACTTGATAATTATTAAAATGTGTGCTGCCTTAACAACAAGGAGAGGAATTCTTTTTCTAAGCAGCCTGAAGTATAAATGACATCCAGAATTTTCCTTGTAATGAGTAAGAACTTGCTAGAAGAAGGAGTCAACTCATGTTATGAAAAAAGAGACTGTCAGTAGCTTGCCTCCAGACCAGGTATTTCTCCTTTGACTTGTCAGTGGACAGATGTCACAGTCCAAAAGGTGTTTTTTCCAGTCTGCTGGGTACTGACAGAAAGTCAGTGTCTGACTCTTTGTGCACCTTATAATGATATTATAGCTATATTAAAGCTAATATATAGCTGTTATTGCACAGCCTTTGCTTTATTTATTTGGGTAAAGTCAGGAATTCTAGTTCAATCTTGGCAGAGGGAAGGAGAGGCAGCTACTGCATAAGAAATCAGAAATGAAACCCAACAGCTTCGACTCCAATTTTGACAATGAGGGAGAGGTTAATAGAGCTAATGGAAAAACAAGTTTCAAATACTAAAGCCACAATGTGCTCTTAGATTTATTGATGACAACGCCCCATTTGCTTCATCTTTCAAATCTTTGTTGTAGCCAACTTAAATAAATACTGCAGCGATTGCAACTCTAGGTGAAAGAGCGTTGTGACTTATATGTTGTAGGAAAATCCACTGCAATAATTCTTTCTTACAGTGGTGCTTTAATACAGTCCTAATCACTGCTTTCATTTGGTGATCAATTCAGGGCAAAACCAAGTGTAGAAATTAAAAAAAGAGATTAAGTTGCCTGGCAGGGCAAGCTTTCTGTCTCAGTAGGATGAACGTGCAAGTAGCTATTTTGTTCCTTTCTCACCTGCCATTTTTATATGATTGGAGCCTAATTGCACATTTGGACCTGGAGGAGATTGAAACAGTATTCCCTGCATAGTAGAAGCACATTAGCTCTATTTTCTCACTATCCTTCCTACATGACTGAAAGGGAAGTAAGATCAGATAGAATAGTACTAAAAGCGAAAGATCACGTGCTAAAAGCAAAATTTTATTTAACAAGCTGTGAACAGTTAATTGCATGCTTTAACATTTTCGTACCTAGGCATATAGTGTCTAAAGGACCAATGTTGTTTTGAGTTTTTGGTAATAGGCAGTATACTTCACAGAGAAAATTCTTAAGGGCTTGTATTAGTTTGTGGGGGTGAGCCAATGGTTAGAGAAGTTGAAGTTTAAAATTCATGTGGCACTTCTAAAAACATATGCAACTTTGGGAAAGCCTAGAGAAGAATGACCTGATATGTAGGATCAAGGCTTCAGAAATAAGTAAGTTCTAGGAAATAAGAAACCTGTATAAAAGTGTAACCTTGTATAATTACTTATTCAGTACTAAGTAGTTGAATAGTCATTTATAAATTATACAAAGGAAACTAATGGTCAGAACTGGTTTTCTTCTGCTTTGTACAACTTTTATTTACTTTTTTTCCTATGGCATTAAATAGACCTTGTTTTTATTGGAGGCTTCTGCACAGAGTAGGCGATTTTGTAGAAATCCTTGTGAAGTCATTGTTTTGTAATATTGAATAGGGCTTTGCTTATTTACCTATATGGTTCCTGGGCTGATGGGATGAAGTAGTGTGATCCTGTGCAGTCTGAGGGGTTAGCGACAGTGCAGAAGGCTGCAGTGCCAGGAAGCACAGTCTAAACTTTATATTAGAGTTAACAGCTCCGTAAATGTGTTAACATAACTTACTCTGGGCATTACAGCTTTTTGGGTGAAGGAGGATGGTGCAAAGAGTGATACAGAGAGGTATTGATACTAATCCTTGTGATCACTGAAACCTAGCCAGGTGAAAAGAGATTTTAGTAGAAAACTGGTTCATTCATGTGTTGTGATGGGATGCTGAAAACACTTTAAAACTTATGCAACTGTTTACTAATTCAGTATGTCAAGACCAGAAATGATTAATCATAATTTAAGTATTAAGAAAAATTTGGTTGCCTCCATAGTCTCACTTGAAAGCAGTCAACGTGATATGTCAAGAATTAATTCTAGAACATTTTTTCTGTTTTGATGACAGGTGTTTCTTCTGGTTCATGGCTGTGTGTTAAGAGGTGATAGGTTGTACTAAGGATTCGGCTGACAGAATGACCAAAAAGAGCTTAGAGAAGTTGTAAGCGATGATTGGAATATTTTTCAGCCATATCTTCCAGAAATTGATATTTTGATTCAGTGCAGTAACACACTATTAGCATTTTTAAATGTTCATGGTGTAGTTATTCAGGAAGATTCCAGGAACAAATATAGTCTATACATCTGTGTTTTCTCAGGAATTTAGTCTAAAAGGAGCAGTACATCTATTCAGTGTTTGAGTTCCACTGTTAGAGTATGTTGGCATTACACTGATGGTAGTTGTGCTAGGCACAACTAAGCTAACTTTAAACACGTTCAGTGTGCTGAAATGTTTGTGCAGCTGCATTAGCAGGTACCTCGGTGAAAGATGACAGATTCCCCTGCCAGACTGGGTAGATGCTCAAGTGGCAGCTCATGCTCAGCTTACCCACCGTAAGGCTAGGGCAGGAATGTCTGCATGTGTCCCTTGTTCTGCTGGACTGCAGTGTGAACAATACCAGCCTCACAGATGGTAGTGTGGATCAGTAGTTCCAGGATAGGGAACTCTCTTATTTTTAGGAGAACAGAAAAATAAATTGTTAATGGCTAGATAGTTTCAGGAAGACTTGAAGATGTTTCATGGAGGCAGCATTTAGAAGACCTGCTCTACCACCTGCTCAGTGTTTAATATTTTTGAAAGGCTGCAGGATACTGTGTTGGTTGATCATTTTTTTAATGCTGATAACCTGCACTCACTGAAAAGTTTCCAGTACCTGAAGAAGACTAACAAAAGATCATGTAAAACAAAGATCTTGAGTGTTTTTTTAAGCCAGATTATTGGTCATGGCCTGCTGGTTGTGAATTTTGGCTCAAAAAGTGGTTTTGCAATGTTTCTTGCAAAAGTAATGTTAATGTTTGTGGAAATTAATTGTGACGTAGGCGACAATGCTTTAATTACTATTTTTTAAATTATTATTTAGCAGATAGTAAATATTCACAGATTGATGATATCTGTTGTTTTGAAATTTGGAAAGGTGGCTTCTGTGAGAACAAATATTGAATATTAACAAACAATTATTGATCCCAATGTTCCATGCAGCAGTTTCAACCAGCTTACTTGCAAAGGATTTGGTTTGTAAAATAACAAAAGGCTTTATTGGTGGGAGGAAGAATGTGCATGAGGATAAGAATAAGATGGACAACACTTAGAGATGATCCATCTTAATAGTGGCGTGTGCCTAATTTAATTTACTATACTTAATACAACTATTTAAAATTCATCACTGAGAACAACTGAGTAAGTCAGGTTGCTTAACTTTTTTCTGTAAACCTTTAAACAGTGTTGTATGCAATTGTTTCTGTTGCAGAGGCAAGGTATTTAGGAAAATTAAGGCAGTATAGCAAAAGTAAGGTACTTCTCAGCTGGGAAGCTGTCTCTTACCTGAAAAGGTTTAAGTAACTTGATTTCATTGGTAGGTTAGTAAATTTTACTGGCTACTTTTGAAAAACGTATGGATGGCATAGCAAAGGAAAGCGACAGACTTTTGTTAACCTGACTGAAGGTTGATCTAGGGAAAGTCAGTAATCAGATACCTTAAAATAACCTCTAAGCCTTAAACCATATTTTTTTCTACATCCATGCAATTAGAAATAATACAGAGGAGTTTACTTGGTTTTCAATTGTGAATGCAAAAGTTTGATGTGTTTTAATAGAAACAGAAAATGGATCTTTTTGGTGCATAAATACAAGCAGACTACATGATTTTAAAAATCCAAAATTGCAGCAATTTAAAAGATAAAAGGATTTTTGTAAATGTGTATTCCATAAATTCTACAGGCATATCACATTTTGTGACCAAAAAAAAGTAATAAAAGGTGTGGTGTGGGGTGTGGGGGAATCTATTATCGTTCTGTATACTCCCAAATTATTTCTGCAGTGGGTTCTGAAATGTGGGTCAGGCAGTGAAAGGAAGTGATGAAGCCAGCCATAATGCTTCGATTTTCTCCATCCCTAAAATAGGTAGCAGTGGTGGTTATTCAACTAACAGAGAGTTTCAGTCACATATGGTTAGCATAATCATTAATTTATATATTGGGTTTGAATCTGCACTGTAATTGGAATTTACTGTCACTATGCTTTCTTTTTCCCGGTTGCTTTTTCTACATCCTTCAGGCACAATCCATAGTTGAAAACATGAAATGTCTTGAGGGTTATAAATCTGTCTATAGGTTAGGTTAGTACTTTTGATTTGAAATTACTGTGTTTTCAGTTTGTGATCAGTGTTCCTAGCTATAAAAAGACATTTGCTTTAAGAATGTATTACTAGAGAAAGAGACCTTTCCAGAACACAGTGTATATGACCTATTATGTACCTCTTTTTAGGATGAGTCTTCCTTTAGGTATATCAGTTTCTGTGAGGTATGAAGGGAGCTTACGTTGATTACTGTGAACGTAGAATTATTAGACGCTGTGCTTAGGCCACTTCATTGTGTGTATATGAGTACCTCACTGCATATACATGAAATGCAGCAACGCGTATGTTAAATATGTGCTGCCTAATGAAGTGCAATATTGCATAATTGTTCTTGAGAGATTAACTGATGACTGTTCAAATGTTTTACTGAACAGATACTCTAAAACATGTTTTCATGTAATCTACATCTTAAAATACTTCCAGTATTAAAAAAAGTTCAAATATGAATGAATATGTTGTTGCATAGTGGAAAAAAAGGGTACAGTTTACACTTGAAGTTTTCTTTTTCCTTTTTCAAAGCAGGTAATGTCTGGAATGATCTCCAAGTATTGTATTTAAATATGGACTGGATATTGCCAGCCATTTAAAAAAGAATATCAGTTATAATGGGATGCAGTTCATAGTAATAAGAGCTGACAATATAGCATGAGAAAATTATCCTAATCTACTGTTTAACTTTGGAGCTAATTATGTTTAGAAATGTGTTAAAAAGGAGAATGCTCAATACAACATTTTAAAAAGGGCTTGATAAGAGAGCAGATGATGTCTTCCATGTTTGTGTTTGTGGCACTGGGGTTACATGAAAGGACTTAATATATCATACCAGGCTATATAGGTTTTTTCAAGTTTGGTGGCTTTTTTTTTTCCAAGATGAGCATGGGATACATTTTTCTTTCCTAGATAATACGAAATGTGCTGCTCTTTCACTATCTTTGGTAGCTGAGAACTCACACACATGTGTATATGAAAGTAGAGAAATGTAACTTTCATCTTTTGGTATGTTTTCTGTTTAGTAAACAGTCACATAATAATCTAAGCAACAATCCCATGCCATTTGTCACAGTTTCTTGTAAGGTAGGTCTACACTGCCTGTGAGCAGAAATCCCCATAACTGAGAAATTTTATCCCATTATTGGTAGAAGCGCTTGTTGCAGCATCCTGTTCTTGCTGTTTGTATGTATACCCTAGGGTTGCGCATCCAGGAAGAACACGTGTAGCTTCTCTGTGGTTAAAATGTGTTTATTTGCTTCCCTGCCATCACAGTTGTTGCATTCAAAAGTAATATTTTGGATGTTGAAATTAAGATATATTAAATCTTGGGTTACATGGTTTGATGGAATATTTTTCATTTAGCTCAATATTTTGCATTGAAGATAATAATTGTCTTATTTTTTGTTTGAGGTAACTTTTGATTATCTAATCATTTACATTTAAGCTGTGGTTTAATTCTCCTACGTTGATAGTGAATATTGCTGCAATTGACTGTAAGTAGGCTTAAATCAAAACTATACTCCAGAGTAGTGTATTCCTGGCTACCCATTATGTGATTACTATGCTTTACAGTATTCTGTAATTTTAACCTGAAATTGGCTGAACATGTATTACTTTTTTAAAAAAGCTGCGCATCATAGAATATCCCTAGTGTAGATGACCAAAATACAAATTTACAATTCTTAAATACAGTTATTTTACAAACTTAATTTTCCTTGACCTTTTTCTTGTGTAGTAAGGTACTGTTTTCATTGACAACCCATTATTTCAAAGTAGAGGATGGAGGTGAAAGATCAGTCTGTGTCACCTTTGGTTTTTTCTTCTTTGTGAAAGCAATGACAATTCTCATTGTGACAGAAAACTATCTAGAGTTTGGACTGGAATCAGGTAACTCCTTTTTTTAGTGTTTGCAACAGCTCCAGTGATTGCATAACCTGAAGAATATATTTCCAGTCTTTTTGGTGTTTTTGAGAATATCTGTACTAAAATGAACTCTGTATGTCATACAATTCTAAGAAATTTTGCTTTGTAGTGAAGATTCTGAGGGATATTCAGTATATTTTCTCTGCATTCTTTTAAATAGTGTAGTCTTTGCCTAGGTTGGTTGTTTTCTTAGTTATATTTGCCTTCCAGTTTTACATTTAATCCATTTTGCCTTTCATAGTAAAGTGAAACTCCTTTACTGAAAAAAACACCAACAACTTAAGTTTGTAAAAAATAATTTTATCGATGTTCCTGAAGTGTACAAATATGAGAGATGTTAATAAACAAGTTTTATTGCATTATGGCATGTTAATTAGCACATGAAAGAGCTATGCTAGACGTATGAAAATTTGTTTAATTACCTAGAATTTTATTTCAAAGAAGGGATTCTGCATTTGTACTGTGATAAAATACATATCATATATGTATCTCTGCAGGATTCTCGAATTTCTCAGAAAGTGCTATGCAGTTTCTTGAAAAGCAAGGTTTGGAATCCCAGTAAGTGTCTAGAAATACATTTGTCTTTTATGTGCGCATTTATAACTGAACCACTTGGATTTCTTTAGCAAGCATTTGTCTTGCATGTTTTGCTCTTGGAGATGCTTGTAATGTCTATAATAATGTGAAGAGGTGGGTTAATGAATATAATTAACACAAGTAACTTAAGTTGCATTTGTGTTTTCTCCTTTTAATTTGGAGGTAGTTTCTACCCTGACATTTTGGTTGTAGTTCATAAAAAACACTTCAAAACTATGAACATTTTTTTCATGGTAATTCCCTTCAGCTTTGCAAGGATTGCTTAAAACAGGTGATAGGTATTTTTTGCTGTTCCTGTGGTATGCAAGCGGATGAGTCTGCAAAAGCTACAGTTGGAGCTTGTGATAAAGTTGGCATTAGGAGTAAATTTTAGTGTTCAGTCCTGTGTCCGGGTTGCAATAGTATTTTCCTATTATGCAAAAACATCTGCTTGCTACAGGACATCCAAGTTTTGTGTAGACTGTCAAAGGAACATGCCATAGCTTGTGATGTTACATAAATACACAACTGCTGTTGTAAACAGCCTTTGTATATTGGAAAATGGATTTCCTCTTACAATTCTTTTCTTATACACATGCTCTAAAATGCATTTATGGAATATGTCATCACTGTGGGAGTGCAACTTTGAACTTTCTTGCTTGGAAGTTCTCAAGTATTGTGCAGAAGCTATGGAATCTCCTTATTTTTGAGGAACAGAAGTTTCCTCAAAGATTAGTGTGTCATGTATGAATAAACTCATGGGAAACCCTTAACTGAATCCCATGTGTTTCTTAGTCTTTCTTCACTCTGCTTTTCCTAAGCTATGGCAAGTTTACTAACTTCTGTATTAATTTCCCTGTTAAGTGTTTATTTATTTTTGAACTTTTGCAGTGCTTTGGCTGTTTACAGCAGCAACTGAGTTGCTAATGGTGTCTCTTGGTAGTTTATTATGACATAGATTAAGAAATAATCTGAAACTCATGTGGATCACTAGATTTGTTTTTGTTCCTCTTTAATCTGTGTTAGTTACATCACTTGGGTTTTTTTCTATAATCCAGTGTTTGTTAATTCTGTGATGTATTTAATCGTATAATTTTTTCTGTAATTTTTTTAATATACTCCATAGTTCATTAAAATAAACTATTTTAATAACTTGGAAGAGATACATTAATTGGCCACATGTATGTTTTAGATAAATCTGTGAAAAACTGCAGTCATAACAGTTTGTTAGAGTTTTTTGATGGATAAAATTAGAACGTAAGTAGTATAACGTAAATACTGATTTTGTGTTTGACCAGTTAAACTTACAATGCATCTGTTCCTCTCTAAAAAACACCATAATTAAATTAATTCTATTAGCTATTTTGGTTGTATAATTTGTTGTTAATCACAATATAAAATTATTCCTTTTTTGTTCTTCTCTACTAACAAACAACATCTTATAGGCAGTAGCTTAGGTTTTCTGGTTTTCTGGGAAATAAATAGGTTTTGGGTTTTTTTTATTTTAACTCATGATTGTTTTGTAATAATGCTAGTATTCCAGAGTAAAACTATAGAATACTGTTTGCTTTTTTTATTAAATGTTAGATACTGTTGAGTTGAAAGTAGACTCTGACACGCCCCCCCCCCAACTTCTTCCCCAAGAAAATGCTTATTTCCTTTCTTTTCTTTTAGGGGTCCTGTGTCTAAACTAACCTTCAAATTGTTCCTGGCTGTTCTGTGTTCACTTATTGGTGCTTTTTTGACATTCCCTGGCTTGCGACTGGCTCAAATGCATCTGGATGCTCTGAATTTAGCAACAGAAAAAATAACACAGTAAGAGAAAATACATGCACATAGGTATATGCTACACAGTCTTAAATTTTTAATGTCTGAAAATAAACAAAGCGAACTGTTCCAACAGGAAGGTAGTGACTAAGACTTCTGTTGCTGCCTGCTTTTCGTATCTTGAGCAGACTTGCCACCTGCCTCTTTCTGCTCAACCTATGCTCTGCCAGTCTGTTACATTCTTTGCCTTGTCATTAGAGTCCCAATTAAAGGAGCTTTCCTTTCCTCATGCAAGAGCTCCACCATGAATGTTTCTGCTTACTGCTTGCTTTCTCCGGTCATATATTTTTGGAAGTTAAGATAGCTGCCAGGAATTAGAGGTGCAACCACAGCCTTTTTTTTCCACACCCACCTCCAGGTGAGCATCATGCCTTTAATAAATGTAGGGTAAGACACAAAGAGAAGATGACCCAGAATATTTAATAAGGGTCAGATGTTAATACCATTTTAAAGGAATATTTTCATTTTGATCCATCCTTGAGTTTGGTAGTAAAATGCTTTCTCCAATTGAACTATTTCTCTTCAGCGTTCTCTAATTGAAGGAGAAACTCCAAATGTCTGTCTTAGATCACCTTTGGTGTTTAGTACATGTTAATGACAGATTCTGCAGCGCAGGCCATTGTGATTGTTTATTCATGTTCCTAAGAGAACCGTTATATTTTCTGATAGAAAATTACGTATGTTCATACTGCAATTTTTCTTCTTCCCCCTCCTCCCCAAAAGCCCATCTTAAAAATTAATCTATGTTTAAAGTGGGTCCTTCACTATTGGGAATTTATAACCAAGTACTCTGTGTTATACTTGTACTTATTGTAGTTGAATTCATCCAGCTACAGCTGCAAGCTGTTGACTTTTGTAATATCTGCTGTTAGTTTCTGTCTATGCATAAACTGTGACTGAGTCACTTCCTAATCTGTTCTTTTTAGCTGAATGAAGTAAACTGTGTAGGTTTTGATTTTTATGGTTCTCAGTATTTTAAAATTTCTTGTGCCTTTTCTGTAAGTATCCTCTAATTTTCCAACATCTTCCTTGATCCGTGAACATGACATACTAGGCAGAAATACAAAATCCTTGAAACAGAAGTTCGTTAATCAAGAACTAACAGGGTAATTAATATCCACTAGAATGGTGTTATGAAAACGAAATCTCCTCTACCTTCAAGTTTAGAGGATATTAGAACTGGTTGTTGAAGATAACTTTGTGCAACACTAAGCAAATTATTTTCAAGAGTCTGTAATACTTTGACTATTCAACTGGAATAATACAAAAATTATGTTAAATGGATTAAAATTTGGTCAGATATCAATGTAATTGGGTAATACAGTTATAAACAAAGAATCATTTCCAAGTGATTCTTAGTTCTAATTGACCTGAAGAAATCAGCATTTGCCCTTAGTGATGTGTTTTTATCAATCAGTAGATCATTATTGACTGTTTGCAGTTGTTTGACAGTGACTAAAGGGGAGTAGTAAATGACGATGACATGTCACTGATACAAAGCGCTCTAATTTGTGTGTGGGAAAACAATGCCTTTCTCTGCAGTCAAATACATGGTCTACTTTTGGGGAAAAAAAACAACCAACCAAAAAACTACAAAAAAACCCCAAACCAAAACAAAACCCCCAAGCCCCCAAAGCTGCCCAAAAAATCCACCATCCTCCAAGCTCCCCCAAAACCCACCACCACCACCAAAAAAACAACCACCCCCTGCCAAAACACAGAATAAAAAAAAAGGGGACGAACTTACAGGGAACACTGACCAAAGGAAAAAAAAAAAAAAAAAGAATAGTTAATGATTAACAACTACTTCACTAATAATTTCAAAATTATTTGTGTGGTTCTTCCATGTATATAGGGAGTAAGTTTTTTTTGGGTAAACAAAGTAATCTGGTGTCCCTTTTAGTTTTGGTAGCCAATTTGATTTTTTTCTTTAGCAGCAATATTCTTCCCTGCATATATTTTGGAGCCTTCTTAATGAATTTGTACCCTTTTCGTACACATTCCTTCATTTTCCAGAGCCTGCTTCAAGAGTCTTTCAGCCTTTCTCACTGTACTCAAATAAGCAGAAAGGGATTCTTGCAACCCTTTGGCACATTCCAGTCCGTTAACTCAGTAGGGTATCTTAAATAAGTAGAAGTTCAGGTGAAATGCTTTCACAAGTTACTGAAATACTTTGGACTGTTCTTTGATGCTGTCGTGTTTCCTAGCAACACTGAATAACTATCTGTGCTTATTTCTTTTTCTGAAACCAATGATTTATATGTGTGTGATGGCATCTTCAGAAACATGCAAAAATTTTAATGGTTTTAGGAAGCTTGACATTGAAATCATTAAGGTCTTGTGTTCTTTAGAATAACTTTTGATTACCTAATTTTTTTCCGTAGTGTAGAGGCACTCTGGTTGGAGATGGAAGTATAGACAAGCTGATTCTGTTAGTGAGGAAGCATTGCACTAGCAAAACCACCAAATCTACAGCACTGAAGTCTTCAACTGTTTTATTTTCATTTTAGTAGTGAAAAATAATTGGGATATGGGGTTCAGAAATGAAGAAAAATATTAATTTCAGGAAAAGCTCCAGAAAAATATCTCCTCTTTTTAAATTCTGATGTCTGTTTTGTACTCAAAGATTGCGAAAGAGTACTACTTCTACATTAACTGTGGAGTTTCGTACAATGCTTTTAAAAAGGAATAGCTGTACTGGTTTTTTTTTTGGCCGAGTATCTTTAGTTGAATGTAAGTACCGAGTTTAATTTAGTCAAGGTTCCTAAGTAAAAATGTTCTGGAGATCTGACCTCTGAGAACTGTTTCTCCTGGTCTACATAGGTAATCGAAATTAAGCTGAGTACATTTTTAATAAAACAAAAAAAAGGTAATATAGCAGCATATTTCCCGTAGTTATCCACCTAAGATGCTGACTCTGTAGATGAAAACTGTAATAGCTAGTGCAGTTTGGTGTTATGCCTTCATATGGAAATTTTCAACAACTGTCTTTTACTATAGTGTGGCATAATGCGGGTAGCTCCATTGGTTAGATTGTTTGGAATAAATCAAGTTTTCAGATATTCTAAGAGGACTTTCTTAAAGCCACAACCAGTGTGATTTCACAGTATGTAATACTATTGTTTTGTTGAAACGTAAGTCATACCTACAAAATAGGGAAGTAATTTTCTTATTTACCTTTCTCCCAACTATTTTAAAATTTGGATTTCTCCTTTTGAATCTGTACCCCCAGTTTCAACAGTATGATAATTGTTTGTATTTAATAACTTCCCCCCCTTTTTTTTTTCTTTCAGAATATTGCTACATATAAACTTCTTGGCACCTTTATTTATGGTTCTACTGTGGGTAAAACCAATCACTAAGGACTACATTATGAACCCACCTTTGGGCAAAGAGAGCATCCCTTTGTAAGATTCCCTTTAAAAATTCTTTCTGGGGTATTGAGAACAAAACCACAAGTCTAAGTAGTGCCCTGTGAAAGTCATAGAAATGTGAAAGACTTAAAATTTAATAGCACCTGCTGTCAAAGGTGTTGTGGAAGTTGCAGCTGAGCTCTACAGAGCTTCTGTAATTTCAGAAGAATGAGAATTAGTCGCTGAATGTTGAACATTAAGGTGGGGGTTCCCAAAAGGTGCTATCTTCTGGCATCTTCTTGGCAGTGATGGGTTGTTTTTCCTAGGGGTGGAATACCACCTCACTGCCACCTTCCGGAACCTTGTATCTTACATATTGGTGTAGAAGAGTGTTTTCACTGAAGACAGTCAAGATACATTGGAATGAGAACAGACCTAAGTGATTTGTCATAAGATCTACATGTAGATGAAGTGCATAGGGAATTGATAGCTGAAATATTTAAAATATAAAAGAGAGAGAATTTTCAGTAAGAATGGTAGCTGAAATAAATATTACAGAAGTAGCATAGGTGATTGTCATTGTCACCATTAGTCTAGCTAATTCAAAATAGTAGAATTCAAACAGACTTGAAACAGATACGATTGGCTGACACTTTTATTACTTTCTAGGTCTGAGATATGCTTCTAAGGTGATTCTGTGACCACTGAACATAAATAGTTGCAAATATACTATTCTGTGCTTCCATTTGTTCCTCAGTTTATTTTAAAATGAGGACTGTGCTATAGCAGGGTATCTAAGGCAACTGAAGTACACATTTGCTATCTAGAACTTTGTGCCTCAAAACCTGTAATTATCTGAGTGAGCTTGCTTTTTAGTGTCCTGTCCTCATTACTCAGAATTTAAGCATTGAAGAGCTGTTCTTGTTTACAGGCAAACTGATACTGTTTGGATCAAATGCTACAATAGGGTTACTGTGAGAAGTAGCAGTAGAGACAGAGGCAGAGGCAAAAGTGAATATTACTTGCACGTGAATTTATAACTGTAGATTGTGTAATACTGACAACATGCTTCAAGATTTCTTTACAGATCATACAAACAAATAATTCTGAAGCAGTAGGTGACCTTTGGAAAACAGCATTACCCTTTTTTTTATCTACAGAATGTCAGAAGATACATTTGACACCATGAGGTTGTGGATTATAATCCTGTTGTGTGCTTTACGGTTGGCTATGATGCGTCATCATTTGCAGGCCTATCTGAATTTAGCCCAGAAAAGTGTGGATCAGATGAAAAAGGAAGCTGGCAGAATAAGTATGGTTGATTTACAGAAAATGGTGAGTATGGTGGCACTGAGGTTACATATTTGGAGTGCTTTGTCTGGTGAAATGTTTTTTTTTCAGTTTGTCATGTCTTCTGTGGCACCAGAGCTAAAATCTGAATGAAGCTTCCTAAACTATATCTCCTATAAAAATAGCACCATTACAGAGAAATTCTGCAAACCAAAATATGCAGACATGTATTATCCATATTATGCAAATGGCTTGTCTTATTTGGAAGTTGTTATAAAAGATCCCTTCAGGAACTGTTCTTTACAAATATGTACAAATACGATGTGTTTCTGTTCAGCATCAGACTAGATCTTGGGGAGTGCACAGTGATCTGTAACTACAACATGTGAAAAAAAAGATGTTGAATTTAGATAGAAGGGT
Organism: Phaethon aethereus; assembly: GCF_964289735.1. Lineage (NCBI taxonomy): Eukaryota > Metazoa > Chordata > Aves > Phaethontiformes > Phaethontidae > Phaethon > Phaethon aethereus. The sequence goes on along the minus strand of NC_138577.1, from coordinate 85,434,647 downwards.
AAAATAGTTACCTAATCCCAGCTATCGTTTTTAAATTGAGGCAAAATTTAAAATAAGGTGGTTATATTTTGGATAAAATGAGTCACGTTTAATTGTGTCAGGCCACTCTCAAATGCACTAGCCTATACACAAAACTGTCTGCCCATTTTGTTAGTGTGGCAATGATATTTTTTTAAAAAAAGAAAAGAAATAAAATCTGCCATCCACAAATTGAGGAGGTAGAAATTCATAAGCTTGCTGTGGAGTAGTGTTGCTTGTTGCCTGCAAAATAAACCTACATTTCTAGTGTTGCATGATAGTGCTGCCTGACGATCCTGCTGAGGTGGGGTGTATTGCAGGAGGAATATTGAAGTATACTGTAAGACAAAGATCCCTCTCTTAGGATTGTCATTATTACTTATAATCTTATTCTTGGCTTCACTGAGTGTCTGAAGGTTGTAAGTGGATTATGCAATAGTTGTGTACAAACAAAGGGTCTAGCAATTTGCTTCAAAAAACAGGTTAGGAAGTACAAGTAGCAGCAACTCTTTAGGAGAGAGCCATGCTGATTGCTGTGAATGCATAATTTTAGTTCTGGGAGCTTTCATCCTATATATAACACAATAATGTCTTCTCTGTGTGGTGTTTCTTAAATCTCTTTATCCAGTATCTCTGTATCTTTGCTCTGAGAAGGCCAGAGCCACTAAATGAAGTCCTGTCTTGTTTTACTAGTCATATCTGCTTTATCCTCTTCTGGAACTTCTGCCAGTAAAGTCTTTCGTATCTGTCACCCTACAGGGATCATTACTTTTTAATTCATTCTCTTTATCATATTCCATCAACTATTTTACAATATTTTTTGTCTCATGCTTTTTCTTCTGTCAGTGTCTTGCAACTTTTTCTCCTCATGCTAGTTTTTTGATGCTTGCTCATCATGAAGCCCTTTGAGGTTTTAAAGGTATTTCCAAAAATGTCATGTCTGCCTTCATCTTTTTTGCCACCCTGTATTCTGTCCTTTCTAAAATCCAGTTAGCTTTGTTTCATTGCTTGCTTGCTATTGATTTTGTGACTTTTTTCCTTCTTTATTTGATCTAGTCTTTTAGGTCAATAGCTTATATAAAATATGTAATGTAACAATCTTGAGAAAGATAGAACAGATTGAGAGCAGCAGGAGGGATAAATCTGAGTGGATTTCAATGAACCATAATATATACCTGAAATAAAAACCATTTAAATGCTGTTATGGATAAACTACTAATGAAAAATGATCTTGTCATTGTGTTTAAAATAGTGGTGTTTCACAGTTGGAAATCTTAAAAGTATCTCACTTTTGAAAAGGGACTGAAATATTAACCAAACTTTATTTACTTTTTATGAGGCTTTGGACTCTGACTACTACTTCATTTTTGAAATGGGATTTAGTTTGTAAATCACTGGGGACTTCAAAAATTAAAAATATATTTAGCTTTGATTCCAGTGTATTGAAATAGGAATCTTTGAACATGCAGTTGGCAGAAGCAAAATTGATTTTGTTTGTTTTAACAGAACTGATGCTTTTGCTTATTTCCTTTCAGCACTTCCTCTCAGATTTGTAAATGTCCTGAAACTAGAGTTCATTATAGGGATTTCTTCATTAGGTCTTTTGAAGACAATATGTCACATGTCAAGATGTGCTAGAAAACTTTTAAAACAGCTTTAATGCATAAGTAGTTTTTTTTAAATAAACATCTTGTTTTTCCTGAAACCAGGACAACATGTTCATAAAGGTTTGCTTTGATCAGCCAGAACTCATGAATTACTCTCTTCTGTTTTCCCAGGTGGCTCGGGTATTCTATTATCTTTGTGTAATTGCACTGCAGTATGTTGCACCATTGGTAATGCTCCTTCACACAACTCTGCTCTTGAAAACACTAGGTAGGCAAAATTGGATCAACAAAAATGTGTTCTGTTCTACACAGGGCTGTTATATTTTCAGCTTACTAAAGAGTATTAGAATGTACGGGTACTTGCAATACAGAAATACATTGTAGGTTCTTGCAATTTAAAACATACTGATGTGCAGCTCTTCTGTTGCTGCTTCTGACATTTTTCAATTGTATGCTAATTTGTTTGATTTATTTCTGAGAAATTGTGTAATACAACTAATTAAGCTGTTTACTTCCGTGGAAATACTTGTCTTTTAAAAATTATTTTAAGAGTGAGCTGTATAAAGCATTGTTGATTTAACCTTATGAGCGTATGTTAAAGAACTTTTTTTTCAGCTTTTCAAACATAAGTAGACTTTTTGAATGGAAATTGTGAAATATGGAGTTCATTTAATTATTGAGAGATCTGTGTCACCCTGTTGGTTTTGTTTTTTTTTTTCTTTGTTTCTTGTGAGGGATGTCTTTCACAGCCTGCCATGTAGTCATGGCATTCTTTTTGTAAAATGTCAACAGAAGGAGAACGGCTTTATTAGGCTGTGATTCATCCCATTCTGGAGTAGACATTCTACATCCTGTGAGATGAATCATACCCAGCACTGACAGGGGTCCCAAGGCAACTGTATCACATACAGATGTTAGGATGTCAAAAGGTAAGATGAATCCTACTGTAATAGCTTACTAGTCAGGAAGCCATGCAGGTGAATACAGCTAGTATTTACTAAGTTATAAAAACTTCAATTTTTGGTGTGTGTGTATGTGAAAAACATAAATGAGATGATCTATAGAGTGATAGAAATAACAGAGCTTAAATTTAATTCTACAAAAATCTGTTACTCATTTCATTTTAACAGGTAATTATTCTTGGGGCATCTACCCGGAACTGAATGCGGACACTCCAGTAGAAAACAGTCTGCTTCCCAGTTCAGTTTATTCTGAGTCTCCACCTGCTGATGGAAAGATGAAAGTAACTGTAGTACAAATAACAATGGCTTTGGGAAGCCTAAAGAATATTTTCACTCCTCTCCTGTTCCGGGGCCTCCTGTCTTTCCTCACCTGGTGGATTGCTGCTTGCCTCTTTTCTACAAGCCTTTTTGGGCTTTTCTATCACCAGTACCTGACTGTGGCATGAACAGGTCAACTGACGAAGCAAGTGTGAGGTCAAATACTAGCTACAAACCCAGGTACCCAAGAGGAGATGAAGAGAAAAGAAGAAAACTATATATGAAAAGAAAACATATCAGAATTTTTTTTAAACACTTCCTCTGTGTTCTCAGGGTGAATATTCTTACTTTTGTTACCCAAATGGTAGGTAACTAATTGAATTACAACATCAGGACTGACTGATGTTATTGTGTGGTGGTGGTGAGCATGCTGAAAAGATACGACCTCTGAGTATCTTGGTTTCCATAAACAGCAAGCCAGCCTCAAAACTTTGTGTTTTAAGCATCAACAGTCAGTGAATGAACTGTGTTAGAAGGGTACTGGTTATAGTGATGGTGGCTGCCTATCGATTAAATCTTGAAACTGAGCCATACAATAGAAGGAGAGAGGGGATTTTAAAAAAAATTCTGTTGGATAGCTATCGATCACTTTTCTCCATGAAAAATGAAATACTCCAACAGGAAAAAAGAGATACTGTATATTACAGTAAGGAAAGTTGTATAAAATTTAAATTTAACAGGAATAGATGTATGAACCTGACAGGTATTGCTGCCTAAATATTTTGCAGGAATGCTTGTACGGTAAGAGGAGAGTTATTAAAAATATATTATTTCAGTCCCTGCAGTTATTTTGAAGTAATGGCCATCTATATTGGTGCTAATACTGATCCACAGATTCCATTTGGATCTTTTAAATTTCTTCTTTTCAGGTAGTAGATAAATTCCATTGAATTCACAAAATAGAAGATTAGTGACACCAATCAAACATTTTAAAACAAAACAGTTTAATCCTGCTGACTGAGAGTGTATGTATCTGTGTGATGTACATATAAAATATATATTATATATTAGATATATAATATATATGAAGTTATAAAATATGGAATCTTTATTTTAAATTACTGAATGTATCTTACAGGGCCATGGGAGAGGGATGTATGTGTATCTAGTAATTTCAAGATCCCTTTTGAAATGAAAATTAAATTTTTTTTTAAAGTTCAGTTGAAAGGGCTATTTGTTTTTGGTGCCTCTTCAAAGGTACTTAGCTATACTAAAGAACTCATGCTCTTTTGGAAGAAAAGATCTACTTAAACTGTTAATCTTGAAATTTCTGCTCTGTCAGGTCATCATCTTTTGCCACTTTAATGTGTGTTACCTTGGCCATGTAGTAACAACTAATATCTCTTGGCTTCAAAAATAGATTTTCTGTATAATAGCACAGCTATAGTAAGAAGGAACAAAGCATTAACTTTATGCATTTTGCCTAACTGGAGGGATAGATTCCAAGTATAAAACCATTGCAAAAAGTAGAGTGACAATGTTACAGACGTTTTGTGTAATTGCAAAACAGGAATGGGAATTTATATGCAGTAGCTTTTTAAAAAAAAATTACACTTTGCAGAGGTCAGTGGGTTTTTTAACTAATACTAGCTGGTTTTATGTTACTGTTCTTTTTCTCTTGAATCTGTGTACAGCTTTGGCATATAATAAGCATTTATAAATGGAAAAGCTTAACTAAATATTAGTAGCAAACCTACCATATGGGAAAACAAACAGTCAATGAATGCAAAAAATCAAGAATTTAAGCTGGTGATAAACTGTCTTACTATGTTGAATGCCTTTTAAATTATTCATTAGTTTATTAAATTGCATTTGCTGATACTAGGGAAAGATGTATGTACACCAGCTAGTACCTACTGCATGTGTTTGGGAACACCTTGCTTGATTCTCACAGTTTCATTGCAGTATAGTATTTCAGTGCTACTGGTGCTGCAAGCTTTGTTTTTTCACACCAACTTTTCCTAACTACTGGGGACAAAGGCTTAACTGTATGAATTGGCCTAAACAAAAATATTTGACTTGTAGATTCAGATCGCAAAACTTTCCTAGGAAATGTCTTTCATATGAATAAAATGGCAAAATATTACAGGTTCAGCCATACTGGATCCACTTCCTATTAGTTTGAGATGTGTCATTACTAATAGAATTAATAAGGCCAGCTTTTCAGTTAGGTATCCAATGTTAATGTTTTATTCAGGAAAATAAAACAATGTACTACAGTTTGATTCTGATAGTGAACTTGGCTGAAGAAGCTCACTATATAGGAGATGTAACCTGTTGTTGGAATCTGAAGGATAGGAATAAACTTTGGGTGCTGGAGAAGATTTCAGAATAATGTTAAGTAACAGAGTTTCTGTTGGCATAGGTATTTGTTCTGGAAGCTCATAAGTAAAAGTGAACTGTAGTTATATTGCATTCAGCAAAGGTAATTGATTGTGTGTGTAGCTGAGCTTCATGGAGCTTTTGATGGGAGCTCATGCTGTCATTCTTCAGATGTCATGCTGATCACAGTGAAAAATAGGCACATGGATGTTGCTAACGTTCAGATCAACGCTTCTGACCATTGCTGTTTCATTGTTTTGCAGAACTGAATGGTTGACCTTCAGGTCAGTCTGATCTGAGTGGGAGATGGTCTTTCTTTGGATCCGTTTAATCCTTATATGAGTCTTGGAGGCTTACTAAAAACTAAAATATAGCAATAAATGCCTTTGAAATGTGAGGTGATGGTGAAACTAGAGGGTATTGCTATGGTTGTGAGCAATGCTTCCTACAAGTACCTGATATGCTTAAAAGTAACTTTTAAAGTAAAATAGCAACCCTGATAGTCCTGACTTCCATGTATGTTATGTAAGCTTCAAGGGAGTATCTGCTCACTTCTTTAGTAAGTTCCTTTAAAACAGCAGCTAGCAAATGCTTTCTTTTTCATGGAGACCTTTATCAGCACCTGGGTGGAAAGCATCTTGCAGAAATAGAAACACAAGTAAAACAGGACTGAAAAGTTAGTAGTAGGACTGTACTTTGATTTTTAATTGTTTTGGTTTAAATTAATCTATTTTTTAAGGATTAGTTCCCTTAAATGGTTTAAATAGCTTTGAATTCCAGCTCAAATATGAACAAACTTGATAACGATTGTTTAAAGACTGCACTTTTATTATGGAAGTCCCTTTAGACAAAGTATTAAGATAGTGATAAATCCAAGTCTTCCAGCAAGTTCAGGGAAGTCCAAACATTACACTTAGGCTATTTCTGAGCTTGGAGAAGTTGATTAGGAAAGGAGAATAGGTCAAAACAAGCCTGTTCTTCCACTTTGCAGGTGAATTTCTCAGGCAGCACTTGTCCTCTGTTGATACCTTCTCAAGCTAGAAGATTTGCCAAGTTTTGAGGTATTTTTAGTTGCACAGGTTTTTTCCTCTTCCAGAGTTCTCTTTCATAAGAATCGTCAGATAAAGTAACGGGGGAAAACCAGGTAGTATTGGTACAAGAGAACATCTTTGTACAGAAGGACATGCTTTAGAAAATTCATTTCTATGGCATGAATATTTGTTTTCTATTTCTATTTGTTCTTATCCTCCTTTAAGTCACAAGTCTGCCAAGATGTGTGAATAGAGATCCGTGCTTACCTGGGTTGTAAAGTCAAGCTCACCTCCCAACAAAAATGCCACCAAGATACATCAGTACAACAATTAGGTAGCATAACCTCAGCCTATAAAATGGGTAATGAGTACAGAGATTTCAGCTAACTTCAAAGGAACAGTTAAAAGTTTTGTACTTTATCACAGTAACTACAGCTAAGTGGTAAGAGAGGTTTTGGATGTACTACATAGAAAATTTAAATTATCTGATCTTAAATCTGTCGGAAGGCTCTACAAGGTAAAAGGCCTTATGTCTCTTTATTCTCAAAGGCCTGCATTTTCCTTTTGAATATTAGCTTGTTTCTCCAGAGAAGGTTTTGAACAGTTTTTAAATACTATGCTTCATGCTTTGTCACATGACACGATTTTCACATTATTTGTTCGCCACAGTACCTCCAGACTTAACCCCACAGTTCATTTTGTCACTACAAAGTTACTAGAAAGTTTTAGTTAAGATTGAAGAATTAAGTGCACGTTGAAAATGAAGATGTTGAATGAAAATGAGACCAAAGAAAACCGTGTGTTATCTTGGAGAAGTCTTTCTGTTACAGCTGAGCAAAGTCGTAATAGAGGAAAGCAACAGCAGGTCATTTGTATCCTAAATTAAATATTAAATGTGAATGTTTACCATTATGAGTAAATAAGACTGTTATTTTCAGCATCTGCAGCCTAAGTCGTAAAGCCCAAATGATAAATGATGAACAATATTTTGACCTCACTGATACTTGCTCTAAAGAGCATCTAGGCAACAAGTGTTGAAGCCAAATGTCTGGTCTAGTTAAGCAAGCTGATGCACAGTAGTCAGTCAGATTTTTGTGCAACTCCTTCTTTAGGAAGGTCTGCCATACTTTTGTGGCTTTGGCAGTACATGCCTGGAAATGGTTGACATGTCTAATCTCCACTCCTAATACTAGTCTGAAAGGTCTTCCTCCTCTGTGGGTGAGATCGTGAGGCCAAGATGTTATTTCAAGGCTGCTCTTACTGACCCATCTGTATATGCTGCACTTAACTTTTTCAAGCCTCTCACTGTGGACTGCCAGGAGAGTAATGCTGCACTGGATATTGTTTTGCATGCTAGTGTATATGTATTTTTATAACTTTGATTTCAATGGCATTTTTAATGGAAATTATTTTTAATCCTGATACCATGGATCATCTTTTACTTTTTTTAATTAGTATCAGTGCCTGCAGCTAGAAGTCAAATACTTATACACTAAATTTTTTTAAAACTTGATGTCCAGACTGAAGTATTAACAAGTACGCAGTTTCATATTGAAGTGTGAAATCTACCTGTAAATACCAAACTTCTTCCATATGTGATCACAGATCAATCAAGAATCCTTATTTGGATTTGCAGCATTTCTCTCAACAAGATGCTATCCATATGACTCTGCTATTTATAAAACAAACACCTCAGTAGAGTTTTGAGAGTAGCTTTTTACAAACTCCTTAGTAGTAGGCCATTTCTATTTATTTTACGATGCTGCGAAGTAGTTTTTAAAACCTGGCTTAAAATGTCTTGTGCTTAAATCTTTGTTCTGTGTTCTTCTGTCATTGTAACTCTGCTTCCCATATATGTTCTAAGCTTCAAGAATGCATGTTTATAGTATTTTTGATAAAACCCTAGGACAAAGAAAAATGCACCAAAAATTTTACTTCATAAGTACAGTTCATGCCCATGTCATGATGTGCCAACAAACAGTTTTTATTTTTCCTTTCTTCAATCATTCCTTTGTCCCATTGTTAATAATCTTGCATGTTTTCAGTATGTAGGATTTTCTAGGAAGAATACATATGGGGAAATACTCTGCAATAGCAATCACAGGAAACTTTGTCTAATGTTTCAGTCTTTCCATTTATGTAAGCAAATATTAATGTAAAGATGCTATTAAATAATATAAGTCTAAAATTTCTCATAAGGTAGACTTGTTACAAATTGCACAGGGAACATCCTCCAAGTTGTAAATATTTTACTTTAAATATGTCTCTTAGTTGCTGGGAACACACATAACTTCAGTGTTGTTGTTCTGTTAATAGCCTTTTTTTGTCTTTTTAAGTGAAAAGCACACACTACTTTCTATTCTAGAACGAACCTAAGAACAAAAGACTCCCCTCCCTTCTTTCAGTATTTGCCAAATGGGAAAGACTCTGGTGTTATTTATGTAAATTCTAGCTTCCTCTTATTGCTAAGTTACTGTTAAGATACGATTTTTATAGTTACAGCTTCACAGAGAAGACGGTGTCAAATGGTTGTTGCATTATCTTGGCCTGTCCTGACTGGTGTTGCATTACCTGCTCTTTCAAAACAAATTGTCGTTTGCTTTATGCTTTAGAGGTTCGTTGGGGTCTGTGAACAGGAAAGCGCCGCACATGTTGGAAAAGCTGGGGATTGCTTTCTTTTGGATTGGGGTTTTATGGGCATTTGTTGTGGTTTTTTGTTTGTTTGGGTTTTTTGGGGTTTTTTTAAGTCACTGTGGATAATACTTAGGTACAACTACTACAAATAATAAACAACATACAGTAACATTGCATTTTTTTTGTACCCTGTAGACTAAAGTGCCTAAGCGTGTGTCATAGAAGACAGGCTTTAAAATTCTTCCATGTACCTTTGTGGTTATTTTGCTACATAACATAAGCTTAACTTTTGGAAAGAAAATGCAAGGACTGCTAGCCCTAAAAATGGGGTTTGCTCTAAAATTATCATTTCCTTATAGGTTTTAGTATATAGAATGTCTTTTTATGGGTTATTACACATGGGAGGCAAATAAGGTTTTGAAGACATCTTTTCTGCTCCTACTACTTTAATGGTAATCTAATAGCTTTGCCCGCTACCTGACTGGTAATATAACAACCCACTGTGACCTATGCATTCATTTTCTTTTTGTATGACTGGGGGAGCGGCCTTACACAATTCTGAAAGGGTTGACTTTCAACAAAGTTTTGTAGTGACACCCTGGGTGTTCCTTATGCCCCAGTTGCACAGGCACATGGGTGACTTCAGCCAGGTAAGTAGTTCTGCATGAGCTCGGAAAGACTGAAGTTCACCACATCCGTGTGGATTTGAGGCACAAAGGGTACAAAAGAGCTGGATTTGTAACATGGCTGGCTGGCACTGAGTAGAGCAGGTCAAAAAAAGGGGCACAAGTTACACCTTGTACTGATTTTGTAGAATGCTGTTATGGTGTTGAATAGCAAAACTGCTCTTGCCTTTCAACTACTTCCCACCTCTGAGAATGGCAAGAGCTGAAGGTGAAACCTGCCTGGTCTGGTTCAGCAGGGAGATTAAAGAAGTGAGGAAACAGCAGCTGCCCATTCTTGAGTTAATTATGCATTCTAAATGTGAAGTGCTTGTAAGTTGAGATGGTGTTGCGGACTCAGGTCTGCCAAAGGAGGCCTTCCTCTGAGGAAGGCTTATAAAAGCATTTAGAGCTTTTAGCTCTAAAAAGTGGCTGTAGCAATCTGTGCTGTGTATAGTACATTGTTTGGGAAAACTTGCTCCAGTAAGCTTACTAAACATTTTCTTACACTATGTGTAAGAAATTGCTTTGCTTTTTTTGCTGTAGTGTGTTTAAGAAGCTGGTTTTTTCTTGCTTCATGTTACCATGTATCAGGCAGCATTTTATTAATGTGAAAATAGCAAGAATTGGTTTGTTGTCTAAACACCTAAATTCCTTTATCGTCAGTAAATTTTGCAAAGTGAAGCAAGACCATACTTTCTTAATCCCCATTCATTCTGTTGAAATGTTATAATTTAACTTTGTTTTTATATGCACACATCATTGAAATTAAATTTATAACTTTTAGTTGGTAATACCACAGCAACTCTAAGAGAGATTGTGATATCTGCTATCAACTGTCCCATCAACTTGCTTGCCTTTGTAAAGCATCGACCCATTTAGACGTTTAATGTCTACTGCAGTGATGCTCTACAGTATTTTAGTATCCCTACCTGTTCTCTGCATGTCTTGCATTTGTGCACTGTAAAAGGACATACGGTTTTACAGTACTTACTCTAGGTTTAAAAAAAACTTCCATTATTTTATATAGTGTTTCCCATATCCAAAATAAGACAATTTCTAAAGCCAAAGATCAATAAATGCTTATTGTCTATCAGTGTGATTTTTTTTCCTATTTTATATGATGCATCCCACTTGTTATCAACTTGCGCAAGATCTCCAGGATTGCCAAAGAATGTGCGGTAACCAGCCTTTTTCTCAGTTTCTATGCTAGGCCAAACTGCTTATCTTTTTTTAGAAATAATAAGTAGATGATTTATCACCTCCTTGTTTGGGGTGCATCAGAGTAAACAGTTTTCTAGTATAAATGCAGGCAGTGTTAAGCACATGAATAGCAGTTTACCCAGAGAACCACTTACTGATTTGATATAAATGTTTTAATTTTTGAGTGTTTCCAAGTTAAAATTTGGGAACAATTTAAATTCCTGGGAAAAAGATTGGCTGTATGCCATGGTCAATGGAGGAAATTCTGAGTTTCCCCAGCACACTCACAGCATTTATCACCTTTTTTGTTGGTTGTCACCCTTTCGTGATAGGAAGCTGATTAAAAGTGGGTTGTGTTTGCTGTCTTGAACACATTACTACTTTTTTTTTTTTTAAAAAAAACACATTCTCTTCTCTTTGTGTCATCCTAACAGCACTAAGAAGGAATATACTTAAAGTAATAGCATCTTACGAACTTTGGGGGTTTCATTTGATTTTTGGAATATCAGATTTGGTTATGCATCGGTTTTCTTTCCATGCGTGCTCATGCTGCAACATGTACAGATGAATGATGCCCAGACAGCTCAGGTACTTTTGCAGCAGTAAAAAATCCTTGAGAAAACAGTCTCCTTTAACCTACAAGCAAAGCTGTATCAAAAAAACCCCTTTCAGTTATAAAGGACAGTCCTGCAGAGAGGAAAAGTGCTGCACAGCCCCTAGGAAGAGACAGTTTTGATTTTTGGGGTGAGGATTTGAGAGCGTACAAGGCATTTGGGCTGTGGGACCCTCTCCTGAAAGTGACCAACCTATCCCAGATAATAAGATGAGTTTAAAGTCATGGTTAGGAGGAAGGTAATGAGCTATGGTGGGAGATTTATTTGTGTCTTGGAAGCCATCTGCTTTCTCCATGCAACCTGAAGCTTGAGGCTGCCTTGGAGGCTCTACAGCCCTTGAGACTTAGAATGGGTGTTTAGCCCGGCATACTTCTCTCGACAGTTTTTATAGTCCCTGCTTCTACTACGGGTAGTGTGTTGATGGTAGTTTGCTACTTCAAAGTTCAAGTTAATCAGTGGGTGCCATCACAGTGTAGGTGATTCTCAAGATTTTTTCTAGGCTGTTTCTGTGCCCTATAAGGTTTGTTGTGCTTAACCTTCAAAAGGACTTCCACCTGGAGCCATACTGGACACAATCGGGTCATTCTTTGGGTTGTTGATTCTACAACATCTTTTCTACCTGTGAAGTGTTCAGCGGAGCAGAGCTCACACAACTGAGTAGTTGCCTGGAAAGAAGCATCCATCCCTCTGGTAGCCACAGCCTTGACTGCCACGAAGGTGTGAGCTCTGCTTTTCCAGCTCTTTGCATCAATCTGCTCTGCAGCAAGATGCTGTGAAAGCCGTGGCAGTGTGCTCCTCATCAAAATGAGCCTTTGATTTCAAGGATTATATGAAGTCTTGCTTTTGAACCCATCAGGGTCACACTCTAAAGCCCCACTGGTTTAAATGGTATTCAGTGAGGAAAACTAGCAAAGCTGACCTCTGCTGTAAAGCACAAGCATGCATGATTCAATGTAGTAGCCTAGGGACTATCCAGCTTTTTGAAATGTTAATTTTAGCATGAGTGTGATCTGCAGTAGACGAAGGCCTGGAAGTGTTCGCCAGCCAAGTGGGCAAGCGTCTGGTACCTGTCCTGTGGTAGCTGATCTGGGCAGGGCTGAAAAAATAATGAAGATGTTGCTGTTTTGATTCAGATTTTACAAAGAACGTTCAAAGAAGGTATACCACGATTATTGTTGCTTGCCTGCTTAATATGCAGGCTACTAGCTGGTGGACTGCAGAAGGGATGCCGCAGAGACTGGGAGATCACGCTTTTGGAAGAATATTCAGTTTCCCTCTAAATCTACATAAAAAAATAGAAAGTAACTTGTTATACTTGTTCTGGAGTCAATCCTGCAATATTTTCTGCTTCTCATAATATCCGAGTGTTTAAGGACCTCTTTTTGCAGGCCTGAGGGGTCTGAGGGAAAGTTCCCTCTTCTCAGTTCATGAACCATGGGGCCACTTTGTGATTCTGTCTCTATTGAAAGCTTAAAGGAAAAGAAAGCGTCCTTCTCTTTGAGTTATGAGATTGGCAAGCTGCTGTCAGTGATTCTGGATAACCAACCCATGTCCATGTTCTTCCCAGATGTCAGATTTGAAAGCAGTTATTCAATCAGTTTAGAACTTGGGTGATTTCCTGAAATGGTAACTTTTACAGACGTATGGGGTATAGTACAAAGCAATTGTGCATGTGTCAGAAACTAACAGAATACAGGCTCTCAGTCGGAGTTAGATGTATCTGATCTTTCAGGATCACAGATGCCCAGTTTCTTCTCATTCACTTGGGTTATACTAGGGATAGGGCATACCTGCAAGTTTTGGTCCTGAAATCCAGTTTTCTTCCTTACGTGAGCACATACTATTCTGTTCTTGTCCTGTTTTTGGTATCACCCGGATTAGAAAAGTAAAATATAAAATCTTCATCCCAAACATCTGTATTTTGTGCAGATTGTCAGTTCCCTTGTCTTCTTGTTCACAGATTGGGATTGAGTTGTTGCAATCATCTGCCAGGCAGCACCAGCTCACAGGAGTGGGGAAGGGGATGTGCGGGGCACAGCAGAGTCACACATCAAGGAATTTGGGCTGCAATTTTGTGCTGGTTTGGCTGGGATAGAATTAATGGTCTTCACAGTAGCCAGTGTGGGGCTGTGTTTTGGATTTGGGATGAAAACAGTGTTGATAACACAGGGATGTTTTCATTATTGCTGAGCAGCGCTGACACAGAGTCATGTTTTTTTCTCCCCCTCAACCCACAGTGAGCAGGCTGTGGGGGCACAAGAGGGTGGGAGGGGGCACAGCCAGGACAGCTGACCCCCACTGACCAAAGGGATATTCCAGACCATATGACGTCATGCTCAGCATAAAAAGGTGGGGGAAGAATAAGAAGGGAGAGGTGAGGGGACGTTCGGAGTGATGGCGTCTGTCTTCCCAAGTCACCGTTACACGTGCTGGAGCCCGGCTGTCCTGGGGATGGCTGAACCCCCGCCTGCCCGTGGGGAGTGGGGAATGGATGCCTTGTTCTGCTTTGCTTGTGTGCGGCTTTTGCTTTCCCCATTAAACTGTCTTTATCTCAAACCACGAGTTTTCTCACTTTTACCCTTCTGATTCTCTCCCCCGTCCCACCATGGGGGAGTGAGCGAGCGGCTGCCTGGGGCTCAGTTGCCGGCTGGGGTTAAACCACGACAGATTTACAGCATGAATGACACAGGAAGCAATCGGTCTGGACAGGGATTTATTGGCCACAGGAAATTACAACGTGGTGATTTGGCAGTTTGATATACACTGCTAAAAACCATCCTGGAGGTGGGGAGTGAACGTGACTTGGATTAAAAGACAAGAGAGGTGAGTTGGAGATTGTGTTGTGCAGTGCAGGATAAGTGCCACAATTCGCCAGGGTGAGGTGTTGTGCGTCATCGTTTTTCATGTGAAAACCTGGGAAAACTGGAGGATTTAAGGAGTAGAAAAATGACTTTTAGTGAGAAACATAAAAAGAACTCTGCAGAGTATCAAGGGAAGATTCAGAGGTTAAAGTACCTTAATGTGGAATAAAAACTGCACAGAGAAGGACTCTAATCTTAGAGGAGGACAGAACAGGAACCAGAGACTGGAACCTGACACCAGATAAATTACAATAGTAGAAAATACAGTTTTAACAAAGTCACTAATTGCTTTACAACCTGAACTGGTGAATTCTCCACTGCGGTGGCTTCAGACATCTATATAAGCTGCTACGGGTGAGCAAGTTACTGCTTTCAATGCAAGGAGAATCAATGAAAAGTAAAGGAACCAGGGGACAAACAACTGAGCCACTCTTTTTTTAATTAAGTTTTGTTCTAAAAACTGGAATTTTGGAACTTTTGGATTGGCACTGCCGTGGCTGGATTGCCACGTGATTAGGAGGAGACACACAAGCTTAACGTTTCTTTAACACGTTTGAAACCCTGACTGTGTAGCCATTTTTATATTGCATGCCTTCAAAATGTTGTTAAGTGGTGGAAGAATTTAAGATAGAGTTTTGCTGATATGTAGAAAAAAGGTAAATTTGAAAATAAAGAAGCATAAAGGAAGGAAATATAAATGTTACATTCTGTCTTTCTTGAAGCATAGTGATGTCTTCGAAAAGAAAACTCTCTGGAAATTATTTTTCTAAAAGATGCTGAATCTATCACTGTGTAAGAGTGGGGTCAGAACATTACACTTACAAAGTTAGAAGTGTAAGTCTTCAGCACATGAGGTTTTTGTTCTGATGCTACAATTTTATGATACTTCTCAGCTAAATATGGAGTTCCTTAGGTAAGCTGCTAGATGAGAGATCACGAACGGGCACTTAGATTTGAGTCAGATTTTTGGCTTTCCAAGTAGAAGAAGTTAGCAGGAGGAGACTTACTGTTGCACTCACTGGCTTCAGGTCTGAACTGGTAGTTTAGGTGCCACTTCTTTTACAGGCCTGAAGGTAAGAACCATTTTTTTATTTTGCTCTATGTATAATTATTATAATTAAACCTTTTGGTAGCTATATTACTGAGATTTTTGTGCTACTGTCAAGAAACTCCACTTTGGAGACTTATCCTCCCCTCTCCTCCTCACCTACAAAGGGGGGCACCGGATACGTGCGCTCCCCCGCTTACCTGTAGTTACAGATTTAGCCAATTATTACTCACCCTTTATATATTCCAACAGACTACTACCATGTTCCTGGTCTTTTTTCCTCCTGCCCTTGACTGCAAGCCCAGTTCTTCCAACCCTTCCAGACCATCACCTCCCAAGTGTTAATAAGACAGCCCCGCTAATGCTTCTCACGATCAGCTCTGCCTCTTGTTTTGCAACGACTGTGCAACACTGGTTGTTATCTGCATATTTTATAATTCCCCAATCCTTTTGCACGGTACTGTTGCAAGGCAATTATATGCAATTTTTTGTATATATCCTTTTTTATTAAGTGTAGTACTTGGCACATTGTTGTGTTTCTTTTTTAGAAAATACATAATTTAGACCATTTCTCCAATGTATCCAAGTTACTTTAAATTCAAGGTAATTGTAACTTGGGTCCATTAGATTTATTATGTGTTTTCTACGCAAACATACTAAGATGCTAAGGAAAATACTGAAGTGTATTGCTTTCATAGGAGTGCACACACACGTTCATTATATATATGTTTACCTGTGTGTGTTTTTGCATATAAACACTGGCCCCATTGTGTACTCCCTGTAATGCTCGTAGCAGTTCTTTGTGTCATGTCCAAACTGGTATGTATGTGCTTCATACTCTTAGTCCATATATTCTAGTCTGCTAATGAAAATTTCGTGCTGGATTGCCTCAGAGAATTTAATAAAGGCACGACAGCTATTGTCTCCTGCTTTCCCCTTCCCCATCAGGCCAGTTGTGTGAAAGAAGGAAATGAGGTTGGTTTGACATGATCTGTCCTTGGCAGATCTGTGTTAGCTTTCCTTCTCGCTTCACCCTGTCAGAGTTTACAAATTGATTAGGAAACTGTTCGGAGTTTTTGTCTGGCTATTGAAGTTAGGTTGGGCAGTTTAATAATCCAGATTACTCCACGCTTTCTATAGGTGGATGTCGTATTTCCTTGTCTTTTTTTTTTAAGGCTGGTCAATAACTGTGTGGTGACACCTTTGACCAGTGCAGTAAGTACTCCAGTGACCTTCCTCAAGCACTCCTGATCAAATGCATCTAACTTTTCTTAATATTCAGTTGTGTTTTCTTTCTGTATCCTGGCCCGTCATTGTGAAAAATAAACAAGTTAAGGAGCATTCCAGCAGCTTATTTGGTTAATTTGCCTATTAAGTAATAGGCAGCTATTAATTTTCCTTCTTATTTACATTGTCCCTTAGATACTCTTAGCTTTCCTGGTTTTGTCGCTGTCTGCCTGTTGTAGCCTTTTTTGTGCTTCCTCTTAGTTTCGTGCAGTTGTTCAGCTATTGGGTTGTGAAAGAAATCCAATTTTGTTCTTGCTCTCGTTCCTTGTCTCCTTCTATGGTACCATTATTTATCATCCCCCTCTAGTCCCACTAGTGAAGTTACTTCTATTATATTGTTTATAGAAGAAAGCTGTTCCAAGAGTTGAAACATAGTTAAGTCACCCTGCAGGATAAATTTTTCCTTTTGGGAAAATGTTGGAAGTCCAGCTTTTCTGCTTTGTGTAAAAACCTCCAGTCTCTTCCAGCTCCACAAGTTCCTGATGTTTGCATCTATACAAAACACAGCTATTCTAAACTCACCAGAGAAATATTCTTACTACAGAATTAACAGCTGCTTTCAGTGGGATGATCCTCATTGTTACTAGATTTTGGTGAATACGATGCTTTCAATCTGTGTTTTAGCTGCTGAACAACACAAAAACTTTTGGATGTTTTCCTTTCTGTTGCAGAGCTGTAGCAAAGAAGGAAGTAGCCTTCTGTGGAAGGCATTAAATAGGAATAAATATGCCCAATGTCAGCTGTTGATGTCTCTGATGCAGACCTATGTAAAACGGAACAGCCCTTCAACAGGACAGGAAGAACTGCCCTGAAAGTTGGCATATTAGCTTAAGTAGATTTAGCAGTATTTCTGCTTTTTAACAAACAAATTAGATTATGTTAAAATCACTGCAAAATACTGAGAAATAAATTTCAAAGTGGTCAGGGCATGTGCTACTTATACAAAATACCTTTCTTCAAATTTTACTTACTCTCTACAATCCTGTTTTTACTTCTATCTTCTGTTCCTTTTGATTCAACTGTATAAAAGTGTAAAGGGTTTATTTTTCACAAGCTCTTTGCTGGGAGAGGGGTATTATATCTGAGAAAATGGTTATGGCAAGCTTTTCACATACAAATGTTTCATACACTTAATAAAAAGTAAAGTCAAAACACAGAAAGAAATTGTGTCTGCCAGTGCTGATGTGTTTCAAAGGATGTTCTGTTGTAGATGAAAGTGCAACTGGTAGAGACTGAACATATTTGCTTAATGATGGTGTCATCATTCTGTACTCAAAATGCCAGGTGGCAGCGTCAGTGTGAAAATACTGGATTTTAGATTTTTTTTTGATTTTTTAGAATTTTTTAGAATTGAGGAAGCATATTTTTGTTGCTGTAAGTGACATATAAGAAAATCAAATACTGAAGAAGACTGAAGTGCACTGATGATAAGTTACTGGTGAAGAGGATGAGGAAGGTGATTTTAAATCCACCCACTGAAGCATCTGCCACCATAACTTCAGTGTCTTGTTTTTTTCTGCAAAGTTTTTGGCATGAGGAGAATCCTTAGGACATGAGTAAATGTTGCCCAGACATTTAGGCCAATGTGCTTCCTACCCATGTGGGACTTGCCCTCCTCCTCCATGAGGCTTTTCATAGACTTTCTGCCCCCTCCTTTCCATGGTGTACTCAGCTTTGAGGATCTTAAGTGGTTCACGCAGTAAGGGGAAAAAAAAAAAAAAAGGCAAAACTGTGGAATTGATTAGCGCTAATTTTTAAACTCTGTTTTAAACTCTATTTTAAAATTACTTGACTGGATTTCATGGTTGCAATGTCTCTTCAGCCTGTCTGCTACCTGTTGTACAATTAAATGCAAGGGAGGAAGGGAAGGTTAGAAGCCGAATGCTGAAATATGGCTACTGCTGTTGCATGTGAAAAATGATCACTATGCAAATGACCTTTCCTTTAGGAAGTTTTAAAATAATGAAATCACTTTAATATACTTCTAGCAGGTCATTCAATTAAAGGGGTTTTAGCATTAAGTTTCCGCTGCTGAACAAACAGAATTGCAGTGAATCTGAATTAGCAATGTAAATCGTTTAGTGAGCAAACAGACCACTGTGTGGTTGGAAACTCGAAGAGGGAGATTTACAGGGCAAAGTGTTCAGACCTGTCTACCTCAAGGCAAGCTCTTAAATCTGCATGGAGGCCCTGGTCTCGTGTTGCTACACTGGTGACTTTTAAGCTTGGGCATGTATCTGACTGGCTAAGCAGAAGCAAGTTGATACTGGATTTAGACATAGCAGTGTTGGGCCCAGGGCAACTTAGAATTGAATTCTCCTTTGTTTTTCCCCATGAAAAGTCATCCCTTAGGTCAGGGTCGGACATTGCCCCAAGGATGAGGAGCACTCCAGGATGTAGCAGCTTCCTCTCCTATGTCATGGGCAGAGATGGGGTGGTGGTACAAGATCCACCACATCTCTGTGAGACTTGTTTCAGTTCTCCTGATTCCTGCAGGACGTGCGGTTCCCCTTCGCAGGGGCTGGTTTTAAACTCTTGAGATACCTGAGGAATGTTATTTGCTTCTTTTTTCCTGTATTTCCTTTTTTGTGCAATCTTCTGCAGGAATCCTCTTCTGGTCCTGCTTCATCTCATACTTTTTCATGTATTTTGAGTGAGTTAGCATGTTCTGACAGCAGTTGCCTTTTCACCGTGTTTCACTGATGGATCTATCTGTAGTTTTTCACACTATGTACGTGAAAGTTTGTAAGGGAATCTGGGGACCGATGCTGACTTAGTCCCTGCTGAATCAAAAGGGATGGGGTTTGATTAATTTGAAAAAAGGAATGAACTTTAATTGAAGCTTTTACAGTTTAGTGACTAGTTTATTCTGTCATTTGATGCAAAATATAGTTCCAAAATTGGTGTGAAATACTGTTTTTAAACTCGCTTGTAAAAACCAAGCGTAAGCACATTTAAAAATTGATTAGAGCTGCATGAAGCTGTTCTCTAGAGATCCGAACTCTGGTGCATGTGCCCTCCCAGCTATCTTAGTCATTGCTGTTTTGCCCATTGAGTTTGCAGCCGGCTCACCTTGTTCATTTGTGCTGAGCCAGTTTATCTGATTGCTTTAGTTGGCCATGGTGGAAGAGAGAAATTAAAAAAAAAGAAAAAAAAAAAAAAAAGAAGTTGCTCCTTCCAGTTCTGGTGAGGTACTAGTTTTTCTCCCTTGCAGCCACCTCTGTTGTCTCACATCTTTTAAGTGTGGGTTTGCTTATACAGCACACTGTGTTGCTGCATTGTAATAAGCTTCAACAGGACATCTGTCTTCAGGCCTGTTCTCAGGGACAGAGACACGAGGATTTCTGCAGTAACAGTGTATGCAGCAATGCATGTACTTGGCAAAATAGGTTTATACTTCAGCAGTCAGCAGCATGACAGGAAGTGGTGTTTTAATAAAGGAAAAAGCCATACTGTTCAAGGGACTGCAATATTTGTGAGTTAAATGAATAACTGTGGCAAAACCTGTGTTTTCTCATTATTTTGATTTTCTTTTTTTTGGGTAGAAATGGAACTATCTTATTCCCATCCTTCTTTAAGTAAGAGTTTTGGATTTTTGTAATTGATTTTTTTAATTGAGGTGGAATATATTTTTATGTTCTCCTGAGTTACTCTGAAATTTCCCCTCCCGCATACCAGTATCTTTTGGTTTAGTGGCTAAACTGAGATACCCATTATTCACAAAACTTCCTAATCACGAACATCTGATGTAGACAATTCAATACTGCTCTCTGCTGTGTGGTGTGAGTTATAGGAAAAAAATGTTAGGCTTAACATATTTGTTAACCTATTTTCAGTTATATTTCAGCACAATATGCTTCAAGTATGCATGTTCTCTTGACCATAAAACAGTTTCTTTACTAACGGAAAATCTCTGGAGAATATTCATCCCCTTTGTGGTGTTTTCTTTATTCATGGGGTGGATATTAAAAAACCTAGCTTGTGATAATTTAGCCAATGTTGCATAAGATAACTCTGAAACCTTTTTTATCCACAAAGTTTTTTGAATTTGATTACCTAAGAATGCAGAAGACGGATTCTTTTTCTTGTGTCCTTATGACCATTTTTTTTTTGCGCTTGGTGAATAACAAAAATGACAAGGGAAAAATACAGAACAATTTCACACCTGAGATTGAAGGAGTTGATTACCATCATTTTGATGATGTGCCTTTTATACATCTGCAGTGGTTAAGAAAGACTCCATGGTCTGGTGCATGAGCACTTTAGAGTGATTCAAAATTACTGAAGAGCTACAAATTTCATAAAGTGCTTCAATTTATTAGCGACTCAAGCAGCACCATAGTGAGTTTTGTAGGGTTTTTAGTATGGCCATATGCACAACCTACAAATGTTCTTGTAATCTTCCCTAGCTTTTTTCCGCCCCTCTCCATGTGTTGGTGCTGTTGCTCGTAAGGCTTCCTCTGCTAATATCAACATTTCTGTTCAGTGGGAGCATCCTTCACACAGCCCCGGCCTGTCCCGGGTGAAGGAGGGGGATCATTGCAACACATCTGTAATGAAAATATCCCGGTGCTGGTGGTGACGTTCGTCATGTTAATGGCGCACCCCCCCCGCTGTGGAATGGGAGGACGCATTTCACTCTCACATGCTTAAAGACTAAACAGCTTGCGAAATTGAGATCAGAAAGGGATTGTTATTTAAGAAAAATAAATCCTGGCATACTGTCGTGGTTTAATCCCAGCCAGCAACCATGCCCCACACAGCCACTTGCTCAATCCCCCCGTGGGACGGGGGAGAGTATTGGAAGAGTAAAAGTGAGAAAACTCGTGGGCTGAGGTAAAGACAGTTTAATGGGGAAAGCAAAAGCCGCACAGAAGCAAAGCAGAACAAGGCATCCATTCCCCACTCCCCACGGGCAGGCAGGGGTGCAGCCATCCCCAGGGCAGCCGGGCTCCAGCACGCCTAACGGTGACTGGGGAAGACAGACGCCATCACTCCGAACATCCCCCTTTCCTTCTTGTCATATGGTCTGGAACATCCCTTTGGTCAGTTGGGGTCAGCTGTCCTGGCTGTGCCCCCACCCCAGCTTCTTGTGCACCCCCAGCCTGCTCGCTGGTGGGGTAAGGAGGAGAAAAGACCATGACTCTGCGTCAGCACAAATCCAAAACACAGCCCCATGCTGGCTACTGTGAAGAAAATTAACGCTATCCCAGCCAAAACCATCACACACACTTTAAGAAAAAAAGAAGAGGAAAAAAAGTACAAAGTTATCACTTTCTAACTAACCTTTATGGACATGGAATTACTTTCTTATTCAAAGTGGTCTTAGGTATTGTAGAGAAACAGTCTCCTTATGTGATTACATGATTTGGTTATTTTAAGCATAAATCACAACTTTTGCACATGCCTTCCCTCAATTTTTCTCCTCATTTTGCAAAGCAGCATGAGAGTAGTTCAATTTACTTAGTAATTTTAATTGCCCATCTTAGTCAAGCAGAAATGCCTAAGAGTTGTGTTTGTGTAGTACAAATGTTCTGCCTTGAAATAACGAGGAACCTTCACATATCCTATCAACAGTGCATTTCCTACTCAATATTACACAAAGCAAAGTAAAATTTCCTAAGAGGTTTACACTCATTTTTCTGCAAAAGCTTAATTTTTTTAAAGCGTTACACACTTGGAATGACCTGTGCCTTCCCTTTCATGAGCTACTTTTGACCTTTGAAATCCAGCATCATCTTAGCATATACAAATGCTTATACAAATCATGTTTTGTCTTCTGAATGAGTATAACCCACAACCATAAACCTCCTGGTCCAAATCCCCATGGTGAACAAGACTTATATTTGTCTGTTTCGGATGCGTACTTTTTATCTTAGGGCTTGGCCGGAAGCAAGTTTCAGCAATTTGCTTCCCTCAAAGTTGATGGGAACTTTCACCCAAGGGGAAAAAAATATAACTACCAGTATTCACATAAAATTTGTATAGTATTCACCCAGCTATTCCCATAATAATGGGTCTAAAAAGTTTCTTCTTTGGAGCACTTTTATTAAGAATACCTTTATGAATTAACACATGGTTACAGATATGCAGTACTCTGTACAGTTACAAATTTGAAATACCGGCAGCAAGGCGCTGGCAGTCTGGTTCTTATTTGTAGCTTCTGACACATTTGACCATTTTAGGGCTAACTCGGAGAGCAGTGTTCAACAACAAAAGTTGCAGTAAGTCAAACATAGTTATGCACAGTCTTACACAAGAGAAAAAAAAAAAAGAAGAAGAAAAAAATAAAGAAAAAAAAAAAGTCTCAGTCGTGAAGTTGGAAATCCCAGGCGGTTTGAGACATTTTGGTTGATTAACTATCGTTTCAGTGAAAGCAGAGCTGAGCCGGTGGTGAGCGCCTGCTAAGAGCCCCACTCAAAGCACACTCAGACCCCCCTGTGAAGGGGTGAGAGATTTGGCAGCTGGAAGGGAACAAAGGACTTGGCTTCCTTTATTTTAGTTTGCAAAGTGTATCAGCCCTTCAGTCAACAGGTGCCCAACCTTTGCTTTGGCAATTTGCATTCCCACCAACGAAGCGTGACACGACTTAACGAGGGTGCAAGTCCTGTGAGAAAATAAAGAAGTGATGCGAGGCCAGGTGAGAATTCATGCCATATAGCAGCAAGGACAAAGAAATAGGGATGCATTGGAAGCAGTGGCAGAGCAAAATACTAAAATATCAGGCATGCTGTAGGTGGTTTTTTTCCGCAAATCAGTGCCCTCTCACTGCGGAGGATGGTGGGGCAGGTGCATTGCAAAGTCCTGCTCCGGCTGTGTCAGGCTCTGCGTCAGACCTTCATCCTTCCTCTTCTTTAGGGCCACTTTGGAGCCTCCAACAACATAGTTTTGCAGGTTGTACAAATTACAACCTCATGGGACCTTCTTCCACCACATTTCCTCTCTTCCATCAAAATTGTTTTCCATTGTTTATCTTCTCTAGGTTGCCTGGGACACTCCACATCACAAGGGGTATCCCTTACCCTTTCATAGCTGTAACTTGTCATCATATGCTGCTTTTTCAGAAATTAGCAGTGTCGTTATCATTGAGGAAACATCTGCCTGCTCCAGTGGTGTGTCCATCAAACCTCGTTCCTGCCTTTGCTGCAGTTGCTAGCATCTTCTGGAGCTACGGCAAGTTACTTCTCTGCAGGTTACCACCTACCCAGCATTTGCTCTTGGATCTTGATCCCTTCCTATATATACGTATGTGTAGGGTTTTATATGTAAGTAAGAAAGAATTGCAAGGGAGGAAAGCAGAGTCAGAAAAATGACTCATCTCTTGATGTAATGCTCTGTCTTCCTATCCTACCACCCTCCTTCTCCTCCTCTCTGAAGGCAGAGACCTGCTACCACCTCATATATCTCCCTGCAACTTTGTCCAAGTGAGTTTCTTGCCAAGTGAGTTTCTTGTTTCTTCTTTCTTGTTCCTCTCCACAAAAGAAATCTCTTCTGGAAGTTGCTGAGCTGTGGCCTCAGCAGAAGGATTTGATTGGTAGATGGTTCGTTCCCCCACTGAGTTACTCAGCAATGCTTACGTGTGTTGTGGTGGCGATGGCCAGGTGAGGTATATGTGTCTCCCTGCAAGAGGATCAAGCCATTAACTTCTGAGATGAGACAATTTAAGTCCCTGCTCCTGGTTTTGAGACATCCTGAATGCACAGCTGGGGATGTGGATGTAGCAGACAGCTACCTCGTTCCTCATTTTAGGTCGTCTCTGCAGCTTGAGCTCTGGCTTGGCTCTATTGCCATGGGGCTCTGAGTTATTTTGTTAACAAAGAATGAAAAAAAACCCCAAACAAGTAAGACAGAAATAAAGTGAGAAGTGTGACTTTGGATATTTGCTGGTACATGCCAGTGCTAACAGGAACGTCTTCTGGAAACCTTGTGCTGTCCCTAGGGCACAAAATTGCATTGATTTTAACTGCCAGCTTCTTGCAAGTGGCTTTGGCATGTATCGCTCCGGAAAAGACTTTGATAAAAGACTTTTAGCATAGACAACATCCTTTTTAGGACAAGGTGTCTCAGAGGCATAAGCAGGAATAATCACTCACAACCTGGTTTTGAACGCTTACACAGTGATGTGTGAACTAACCACGAGACCTCTAACCATGTAAAGCCCATGTCTAACATGGCCAACGCAGGTAGTCTGAAGGTTCTTGAACACCGAAATATAGACTAATTAGCTGCCTCTGAATAATTTAGTGGTTTTCTTTTCAAATTGTTACTGTGTCACCCCAAGAAGGAACCGAAAATGCTGTTGCCTGAATCAAACTGTCTTACTTAATTAAGTAAGCTTAATTAATAAACTGAAAATACCTTTGCATGAGACTAATCAAAGGTATTTTGGGAGAATCAAATAATTAAGATCCTTCTACTTCTGCACCCTAATTCAGCTAAAAAATTTCAAACAAGGTCTGACTTACCAAAGCAAAAAGTTTTTTTTTTTATATTTTGAATTGCCTAATTTCAGTATGCTGCACACTTACAGGTTTACAAATTTAAGAAACAATTCCTATAGAGTCTAAGTGAGCTCTGCAATGAGTGAAATAAAACAAAATCTTAGAAAAATAAATTAAAAAAACAGAAGGAGAAAGTGAGACTTTTGTTTCCGGCAGCTGTAGGTGCACTTTGCTGCTGGCTGCAGGGCTAACAGCAGCAACAGGTTGTGATATTCCTCAGGTGACTTGAATGTTTGATATTATTAGCAAATAAGTGGCTTTGTTTCTTTTTTTAGGCTGTGTCACGAGCATGGCACATCACATGGGGCTGCAGCCATTAAATGAAGCAGAGACATGGAGGGTTCTTCTAGTCCTTTTTCTTTTTGACTTCAGCTCTTGCTTGTAGCATCAGTGTTTCGTAAAAGCTTGCAGTGAAAGCTTGGCTTTGCAAACTTCTAGTGGGCAGCGAAAACATTTTAAAGCATGGTGGTGGCCATGGCTGGGGGTGGAAATTCAGCTGTCGCTGTGAAATACACTGGTCTCATCCTCACAGTCTTTCTACCTCCTTGAAATTACCTCCTTGCTTTTGGGGATGCTGCTTTTACGCAGCGAGCTTGCAGATGTGGCTGAGAGCTTGCATTGCCTCCAGTCTGCGGGTAAAGGATTTCAGTGCCCCTCGTTGCCAGTCCAGCATGTTTACTGTACCTTAAAAAAGTGAAAGGATTATTTTTTCTGCATTTGCCAGATGACAGTTTACCTTTAATAAGAGGTCCTGCATATATGAGAAGAGCTCTTTGGAAAAGGAGGGTAACAATAAACATTCAATATTTTAACAAGGGCATCCTACAAAATGTCATTTTTTATCCCATTTGGCCTGTGAGATGGCAAAACGTATTTGCTTTTCAGGTAGGTGTGAATTTGAGAAACATAAAGGTTTGTTTTCCTTTGATGATAATAACAGCAGCACCAACAACAGCTCATGTGTGTGGAAAGCAGCAAGCACATCTGAACCACGTGCACTTGCTAGAGGTGTTCCCACAGCCTCCAGTGCCTCTGTAAAAGCTTTCCAGTCTGAGTGGCACGGTCAGAGGCGGAGGTAAAGCGTCAGCAATCATTCCAGAAGTAAAACGCCTCTTTTGGAGTCTTTTTGTCATTTGATGCTTGTGCATCATTTGCTGGAGGGGCTGTGTGGGCCATCAGTGCTGTGGGAGACCCTCGGCTGTGGGGGGACCCGTGCCCGGCACCCCATCTCCTCGCCAGCCCACGCAGGGTGACGGGGTGCTGCCCTGCAGGGACGGATGCTGTTCCACCAAGGGAGAGCTTCGGTACCTGGTCTGGTTCAGCATCCAGATCATCAAATGAAATCAGAGCGGTTTTTTTTTTCTCTTGCAGATAAACCAGACTAGAAAGACAGAAAAATGCTTCCCTAGCAAAACAGTGTTTTTTTAACAAAAAGTGCTTTGCTTTTTTGCAGCTGCCTGCAGGTAGCTTCAGCAAAGCAATGAAACATGTGACATTTGGTCTGTTTATATTTATTCTATTAGTCTGCTCTCTCCTCTCGCATTTCTGCCTTTCTGCACGCACAGACCGTGCACTGCTGTATCCGAAAACTTCCCCTGATAAGCAGTTTAGCACCACATGTGCGAGGGAGGGGACCAGTCCTATTCCTTCCTACAGAATAACATTGCAAGGAAAACATGAGAAGAGTTGTGAGAAGCTAGATTTGTGTGCCCAGCTCTGTGACAAAGTGCCTTGACCCAAACCCTGCCAGGTTTTACTCATTTTGGCCTGCAGACCATATTCCTGTTTCCCAAAGGTGGATGTGATGTTGTTTTATTGCTATGAGATTCTGGAGGAAGAGTATGCGGAGGGAGCATCCACAGCAGCGTCTCTGGACCATCATCACCACACAGAGATTTTTCCAACTGAGAAAGATTTATGCAGGTCATTTTTTCCAGATGTTAGGTTATTTATAAGGAGGGCAAAGAACACAGAAAGAAAACAGGAAGGATCTGGCCTTCGCATTCCTATGAACCTGTGCAAGGTGGAACATAGCTTGAATGAACCTACACTTAACAGAGAGTTTTCCTCAAATCATACAAAATTGCTAAAGGAGTTTCAGCAATCACTTTAGTGTTTCATCTGTGTGATTGCTACCCTCGCTGCCCATGCTATTCCAGGTTAAACAAGATCCCAGCGACCCACCACAGAGTTTCAGAATACTGCTGAAGAAGGAGTCCTCCTTTGCGTTAATATTCTTGTGTCCTTTTTTAAATTAAAATGTTGCAAATAATACACATTTTGTAAGAATGTGTGTGACTTGTTCAGAACTGAAGAAGGATTAAAATCTTGTCTGAATCTATTTTACTGATTTTTTGGGGGGGAAGGGGGAAGGCTCACTGCAAACTTTTCCTCTCAAACCCTAAAGGATTCTAGTTACGGAAACTAACATAAACTACTACTACTACTATTTTAGGACAATCAGGCTGCAATGAAACTTCTTTTCTTTGAACGATTGCTTCCTAGAAGTATTGCTCTGACTGAAGGAAGGGAAGTTTCTAACAGTTGTGCAGACTGCTGACACCCACAAGAACACATCTCACACAGTCCTTGATTGCCTAATTGATGAAACGAAGCCTTCATTCTCAAGAGAAAATTACAAAATAACAAAACGTATTAATGCACTCAATTCCAGCAGCCACGTGTCCCCTGACTGAATACTTTCAAGCCATTGCCAGGAGCGGGCGATCCTGACACGACAGACCTTTCCCATGAACTTCCCCAAGCTGCACTTCTACCGAAACAAAAAGTCTCCAATGGCCTGGAGATGCCAGCACAGCTCTTTTTAGTTCGCACAGCGTTTGGTGCTCCACAGAGCAGCTTTCTCTGAACTCTCTCCTCTCTGTGGAAAGGAGTTGCCATACCTGCAAAAAGCCCAGGGATTTTCCCAGGCAAGCGTGTTATATCTGTCTTGACAAACACAGCAGACGAGGGTTGATTTGGAAGCCCCATGTGCTTGGACTGATGCACAGGAATAGAGCAACGGTTGAAAAATCCCTGCAGAAATGTATTAATTTAAATTCAGC
This sequence comes from Phaethon aethereus, assembly GCF_964289735.1. Taxonomy (NCBI): domain Eukaryota; kingdom Metazoa; phylum Chordata; class Aves; order Phaethontiformes; family Phaethontidae; genus Phaethon; species Phaethon aethereus. The sequence goes on along the minus strand of NC_138577.1, from coordinate 85,406,514 downwards.
GTATTTTGGATTGACAACTAAAACTTTCATAAAATCAAGTGACCCATTACTCTGAGTTATTTTGCAAACACACACCTTGTGGGGGGAAAAAAAAAAATCATGCCCTCCCCCCTTATTAATTTAATCAGTAACCATAGTGGTATTTGTCTGAAAACTGTATTAAGATTAATGGTGCTTTGAGACTAAACCAACAAAGTTGTTGATTTTTTAAGCAGCATTCTAATTTTTGCAGATACCTTTGTATTCCTACAGTCTGTGCTATTTATTATTAGGAGATTAAAAAAATCTACACTTCTGCTATGAATCTAAACATATAGGTAGCAGTATTTGTTATACTAACGCAATGTATATTGAAAAAAAAATCATGTTTATTCTGTGCTTTAAAAAGTTAAGCATCTTCCTGGCATCTTTGCAAAAGACCTTTGGAGCGCTCAGTTCCAAAATACTGCAAGAAGTTGTAATTACATTTCAAGTGAAAGCAAATTGGAAAAATCTGTAAAAATTATGCTTTAATTGTATTAATGTCCCATAACTGAAGGGGGTTATGGAAAGAAAGGAATGGGTCAGTTTATGTGAGAGCTTATTCTTAGGGAAAAAAAAAAGAAAAAAGAAGAAAAAAGGAGGACAGAAAGAAAAAAAAAAAAGAAAATAAAAAAGGAAGAAAAATGAGTGTCTTTCACATCTGTATTTCATGTTGAATTTAATACAGAATTCACAGTTGTGGGAGAAAAGTACAAGGTTTTATGTCACAATTTTTCTTGTTGCAGTCTTATTTTTATAAGGCATCCATTTAGTAGCAAGTCCTCCTTCTAACAACAAAGCAAACACTGGAATAATTGTGATCTATAAACCATCCTGGATTACTAAACGGAAAGAATGACGAAAAACAAGTAAGTAATGCAAATTTAGTATGGATATGCAATATATGCAACAAAGCAGAACTCTGTGCTGGGTGGGGGCTCATAGCTGTTACTATTAAATTATCCAGGCAGTGTAGGGTGGCTTTTTTATCTCTGAACTGTTTTAATCCGCTTGTATAAGAAAACCTCCCGCAGAGCAAAACAGAAACCATTTTTATCATATCTGCAACCATTTACGTGGTACCTCAAATTAAAATACCTTCCGTTTGTAGCTCCTCCAGCTTCAACTGAAGCGGGATGAGCGACAGCATCTGCTTTAAAATAAACAAAACACGCATTTCTGTGGTTTCGCTCTCAGGTGGGTACCGACACGACCCTCCCCGCCCTGGCAGCGGGGCGGGCGGCGAAGGATGCTCCCGAACCTCTGGGATGTGGTGGGAAAACGAGTCAGTGCCCCCACGGCATCCTTCCCCCCCCGCCCTCCTCCTCGCCTCCTGCTTTCCCTCGGTTGTTTGGTTTTGTTTTGGTTTTTTTTTTTCCCCCCCTGTTTATTTAGTGGTGGGTTTTTTTGTTGTTGCTTTTGGGGGGGGGGGGCGCCGTGTGTGGTTTTTAAGTTTGTGTTTTGTTTTGAAAGGCAGCTGTCGGCAGCTCAATAAGCGGCCGTGCCGCCCCCCGGGCCCCCTCGGGTGCTGCCGCGGTGGGCAAGCGTTCCCCTCCCGAGGGCATCCCAAATGCTTCTCCCGCCCGCAAAAGTTTTTGGCCCTTCCCTGAGTTTTGGGGAGCAGCGGATCTCGGGGAGGTAGGGGGCGGGGAAAGCTGTGCCCCGTTTCCCTCCCGCGCCTCCTCAGCCCCCTCGGACCGCTCAAGTTGCGCGCACGGGCTGCAAAGGAGGCTCTTTGCAGCTTTTTTAAAAAAAAAAGGAAAAAAGAAAAACGGAAAAAGAAAAAAATGAAAGTAAAAAAGAGGAAAGAAAAAGAAGAAAGAAGAAAGAAGAAGAAAAAAAAGAGAAGAGAAAAAAGAAGGAGATAGAAAAAAGAAAAAAGACAAAAGAAAAAGAAAAGAAAAACGATAAAGAAAAAAGAACAAAAAAGAAAGAAGAAAGAAAACTAAAAAAGAAAGAAGAAAAAAGAAAAAGAAAGCAAAAGAGAAAGAAGAAAAAAGAAAGAAAAAATAAAAAGAAAAAGAAGAAAAAGAAAAAGTATAAACAAAAAAGCTGAAAAAAGAAAAAAGAAAAAAGAAGAAAGAAAAGAAAAATAAAAAGAAAAGGAGAAAAAGGAAAAGAAAAAATATAAAAAAGAAAAAAGAAGAAAGAAAAAAGAAAGAAAAGAAAAAGAAAAAGAAAAGGAGAAAAAAGAAAGAGAAAAAATAAAAAAGAAAAAAGAAGAAAAAAGAAAGAAAAGAAAAATAAAAAGAAAAGGAGAAAAAAGAAAAAGAAAAAATATAAAAAAGAAAAAAGAAGAAAGAAAAAAGAAGAAAGAAAAAAAGGAGGTTTCTAGGCTGATTCTCTTCAGCGTGAGCACCCTCGGAGCGGCAAACGCTCCCCTCCATTTTTCCCTGGAGGGAGCCGCACGACAGCAGAAATAAGCAGGGCAGGGGGGTGGGCGCCCCGGGCGCCCCTCGCCCCGGAAAACGGTCGGGAGTGGGGACAGGAAAGGAGATTTCCCGGTGCCCTGCGAGCCGTAAACAACCTTGAAAGTTTTCTTTTTTCAGACGGCGGGTCAGAGTGCGGACACTCCTTGGGAGCGGTGCGAGGCAAGGGGCGGGATCGCAGGACTAGCTAAAAGAAATGGTTGAAAAAACCCTGCTTTTTCCCCTCTGCGTGGTAGAAGCTGGGTGTATTTTGCACTTTTTGTCGGGGAAATGTTGCAAGACCAATCTGGCAATCATGACTTTCTAAGTTGTTTGTCATCACCTGGGTTTTTCACACATCATCTTGACAATTGCTTACTTTTTTTTTTTGTGATAATGACCAGAATCTGAGAATAATTCTTCTACATTACAAGTGCTTTTCTATAAAATGCATTTTATGTTAGGCTGTAAAAGCACTGCGCACTCCAACACACGTGCAATACAATGTGGAGAATTTTTTTTAAAATAAAAAGTATTCAGAATGATCTCTTCAGTAAAAGCAGTCATATCCATGCTAGGTTATGTTTGTAATTAAATAATACTCATATTAACATCTTTTAATGGCAAATGTAGCTAATGTTTTACTACTACTCTAAACTTCATCTACAGACATGGATGATGAAATAATGGCAGAAAACAAGTTTACTACAAAGTGTGAATAATGACTGTTCAGAAAAAAAAAGAGAAGGAAGATTTCATTATTTTGATGTCTCAGTAAGTATAAAACTGACTTTATGAGATTTTACTCCATATGGTGGTAAGATCCAGTCATAGTGATAATATTTAACGATATTTTCAAAGAATCACAGAATCATTAAGGCTGGAAAAGACCTTTACGATCATCAAGGCCAACCATGAACCCAACACCACCATGCCCACTAAACCATGTCCTCAAGTGCCACGTTTACATGTTTTTTGAACACTTCCAGTGGTGGTGACTCCACCATCTCCCTGGGCAGCCTGTGCCAATGTTTGACTGCTCTGTCCATAAAGACATATTCCTAATACCCAGTCTAAACCTCCCCTGGTGCAACTTGAGGCCATTTCCTCTCATCATATCGCTAGTTACTGGGGAGAAGAGACCAACACCTACCTCACCACAACCCCCTGGCAGGTAGTTGTAGGGAGCGAGAAGGTCTCCCCTCAGCCTCCTCTTCTCCAGATTGAATACCCCCAGCTCCCTCAGCCGCTCCTCATAAGCCTTGTGCTCCAGACCCCTCCCCAGCTCCGTTGCCCTTCTCTGGACACGCTCCAGCACCTCAACGTCCTTCTTGTAGTGAGGGGCCCAACACTGAACACAGGATTTGAATGTGGCCTCACACTCAAAAGTACTCAAAAGTACCCATTGATCCAGCCTGCCCAGATCCCTCTGCAGAGCCCTCCTACCCTCCAGCAGATCAACACTCCCACCCAGCTTGGTGTCATCTGCAAATTTACTGAGGGAGCACTCGATCCCCTCATCCAGATCATCAATAAAGATATTGAACAAGACCGGCCCCCTTGAAGAACCGAGCCCTGGGGAACACCGCTTGTGACCAGCTGCCAGCTGGATTTAACGCCGTTCACCACAACTCTCTGGGCTCGGCCATCCAGCCAGTTCCTCACCCAGTGAAGAGTAAACCTGTCTAAGCCACGAGCCACCAGTTTCTCCAGGAGAATGCTGTGGGAGACGCTGTCAAAGGCTTTGCTAAAGTCCAGGTAGACAACGTCCACAGCCTTTCCCTCATCCACTAGGTGGGTCACCTGGTCATAGAAGGAGATCAGGTTGGTCAAGCAGGACCTGCCTTTCATGAAGCCATGCTGGCTGGGTCTGATCCTTTGGTTGTCCTGCACATGCCCTGTGAGCACCCTCAAGAAGAACTGCTCCACGATCTTCCCTGGAACAGAGGTCAGGCTGACAGGCCTGTAGTTCCCAGGATCCTCCTTCCGGCCTTTCTTGTAGATGGGTGTCACATCGGCAAGACTCCAGTCTTCTGGGACCTGCCCTGTTAACCAGGACTGCTGATAAATGATGGAGAGCGGCTTGGCAAGCTCCTCCGCCAGCTCTCTCAGTACTCTTGGGTGGATCCCATCAGGCCCCGTAGATTTGTGAGTGTCCAGGTGTCCTTAACTGCTTCCTCCTGGATTATGAGGAATTTATTCTGCTGTCTATCCCTGTCTTCCTGCTTAGGGGACTGAATACCCTGCGGATACCTGGTCTGGTTATTAAAGACTGAGGCAAAGGCGGCATTAAGTACCTCAGCCTTCTCCTCATCCTTGGTGACAATGTTCCCCCCCATATCCAGTAAGGGATGGAGATTCTCCTTGCCTCTCTTTTTGTTGTTAATATAGTTGTAAAAACATTTTTTATTGTCCCTTACAACTGTGGCCAGACTGAGTTCTAGCTGGGCTTCTGCCTTTCTAATTTTGTCTCTGCTTGACCTAACGAGATCCTTGTACTCTTTCTGAGTTGCCTGCCTCTTCTTCCAAAGGTGATAAACTCTCCTTTTTTGCCTGACTCCCAGCAAAATCTCCCTGTTCAACCAGGCTGGTCGTCTTCCCCACCAGCTTGTCTTATGGCACATGGGGACTGCCTGCTCCTGCACTTATAAGATCTCCTTGAAGAATGTCCAGCCTTTCTGGACCCTTTTGCCCTTCAGGACTGTCTCCCAAGGGACTCTCTCAACCAGTGACCTGAAGAGACTGAAGTCTGCCCTCCTGAAGTCCATGGTAGTGGTTTTGCTGACGCTTCCTCTTCCTTCACGAGGAATTGAGAATTCTATCATGTCATTGTCACTAAGCCCAAGATGGCCTCTGACCACCACATCTCCCACCAGTCTTTCTCTGTTCCTAAACAGCAGGTCAAGCGCGGCACCTCCCCTGGTGGGCTCACTCACCAGCTGTGTCAAGAAGTTATCCTCCACACACTGCAGGAACCTCTTAGACGGTTTCCTCTCTGGTGTGTTATTCTTCCAGCAGATGTCCGGTAAGTTGAAGTCCCCCACAAGAACAAGGGCTAGTGATTGCGGAACTTCTGCCAGTCGCTTGTAGAATGTTTCATCTGCCTCTTCGTTCTGGTTGGGTGGTCTGTAACAGACTCCCAGCAGGACATCTGCCTTGTTTGCTTCTTTCCTCATCCTCACCCATAAGCACTCAACTTCGTCATCACAACTGTTGAGTTCTGTACAATCAAAACATTCCCTAGCATACAGAGCCACCCCACCGCCTCTCCTTCCGTGCCTATCCCTTCTGGAGAGCTTATAGCCATCCATTGCAGCACTCCAGTCATGAGAACCATCCCACCATGTTTCTGTGATGGTGACTAAGTCATAGACAAAGTAATTTTACATTAACCATGGCAAAAGAAATGAAACCTCATTTGAAAGAAGAAAGAACAGGTAACTGAGGCATCAGTCTTCTCCACTAAACCCTCAGACTGTGCTCCACACCCCTTTATCCTCAAATATGTTTAGTGATTTCAAGGTTCAAATACTTGAGCAGATGGGTAAAGATGCAGGAAGGCTGTAAAAATGTGGTGCTTTTAATTAATTGTTTTTGCAATATTGCCCAGACAAGATCCCCCATGTGTGTCCTGCCTGTGTACCCTGACCACCAGCACCCCGGGGTCCCCAGTGCTGCAGTACGGGGTAAAGGGCTCTAGGAGCAGGCAACAGACTTGGCCTAAACTCCTAAATGCATCCGATAACTTGTCTTCTTTTCAGCTTTTCCTCCTCCCAGTTTGGTGTCCCATCCTGGCCTTCCATTCACCCACTCACTTTGTGGATCTTCTCGGAGACAGCCAGCCTTTTCTTACCCCATGTTAGCAAAAAACGCCTCAACAGGTGGCCGAAGACAGAGGCACAGATTTGTGCATTCTCCTTTCTTCCCCTGTAACCCCCCTCCTAGGCGGGAAGTATGGTCAGGATGCTGCACCTTATCAGATGGACAGTCCTTCAGACTTAGTGTCCCATCTCTGGTGGTGTGCAGTTGAATTTACACCCATGCCTAGGAAGAGTCAGATTTGGTGAGGTATGATCATACTGAGGGAGCCATGTGTCCTCATCAGCAGTATGAAGTGTTCACTAAAATGTACATGAGCCAGATCTTGCTATCAAAAGGGAAGAACAGAAAGGGGCCTTTCACTAGAATTTACCCCAAATCTCTGAAATGCTTAAAAAATAAGCCTAAGTTTCAGTGATGTAGCAGGTCACACTCAAACAGATTCTGCTTTCTCTTACTGGAGTTGAATGAGGATTTGCTTTGTGTGATACTTTTAAATTGGCAAGTTTTATTCACAAGTGTGCAGAGAACGGTGACAAGGTTCCTCCACCACGGTTTCATCAAACTTAGTCGTCATTCATCTTCATGAAGACGATTTTACAGGGTTAGAAAATTCAAACTTACTTGAAAGTGGTAAGACAAACTGTGGAAAAAATGCCTGTTTCAGTTAGGATCTGTTTTCAGGGACCACATGAGTATACAATGATGCCCATACCTTACTGAAATTTTATTAAGCTTTATTTGAAAATTTGTCTTGAGCTCCTGGAATAAGGAAGTGAGACTTGAGCTAACTTTTAGTGCTTTTCAGGAGTGTGGTTATTCTGAGACTTTCTCAGCACATTCTTCAGAGTGCCATAAACTTTTATTTAAGGATAGATGAAAAATTAAGAGAAATTAAAAGAAAAAAACTCCGAGTGAGGAAGGAAACTATCTTCCACCTCCACAATGTATTACTGTTTTTAAATGGCCATGCTATGGGTTAGGAGAGATAGTAGGCCTTTAAAACTATAATATAGTATTGACATAACGCATAGCTACTGTTTGAGTTGTGGACTTGCTGTCATTGGCTTTTTAAAAAAAAACAAATGAGATTAACACTTACTAGGACTTGGCTGTACAAAAGAACACTGAAGTGGATTAGGTATCTCAGAGTACCCCTTCCCAATGTATTTTTTATGACTTGGATGATGTTCAGGGGTACACTGCTTTTGGCTCACATGGCAGTCACTGCATGGATGAAATCACTTGGGTTGATGGGAACATATTTTGGTATATGCTCATCACAAACATCCCGCTCATTCTGTCAGTTTTTTGACAGGGATTCAGCAATATTTATCAGTAGACATTATGTTTTCATGTTTTCAGGAGTGCACAGTTATTCTCAAGGGAAGGTAAAAGGATGGGAGCAGATCATTTTAGGAGATGGGAATTATTAAGGCCATCACCCTGATATTGAACCACGTTTAAGTTGATGTAGTAACATGAATACATCTTTCAAGCCTCAGGTCAGTTGCGCCTTTTTTTTTTTTTGTTTCCTCCACGGTTCCTATAAGACAGCCCATCCAAAAGATGATTTCTGTGATTATCTTCACATTTCTGGTCTAGGTTTATTCATGCTTGGTTTATATTCATTATTTTCTGTGCAAAACTTTTCCTTTCTCTCATGTAGCTTTTTTCCCCGTCTTGCCCATGTATTTCCAGAGGGTAATTGTATTCTTCTATGGTTTTAGTAGGCCAAAATGTCCCTTTGAAGACATTCCTTTGGGACCTTAATGCACTCCTCTCCCCTGGAAGCAGAATGCGAGGTATGTGTGATAAACCAGTAGAAGCGGTGAAGCACCTAAAACATTTCTGTTTAATAGAGGCATACCAGATCTTCTGGAAGTTGCAGTTTTTACCTTCTGTTGTGGTGTAAGAAGCTTCAGCGTGACAGGCTTGACACTCCATGTAGGCTCTGCAGAAAACAGAATTAGATTTCAATGTTTTATGAAATTCAGTGTCTTAGAGTCCTCAGATAACCATGAGGGTACCTGAACCAGAGAGAAATACTATCACAGCATGAAAGAGAAGCCACTTTTGCAAATGAATGGCATTTCAGGTTTGGATTTAAAGACAGTAAACTTGATGCTAAGGAATTTTAAGCCTTTACCTCTAAGCCACAGTAAACCAGCAAGACTATATTTTTGCAATGCCACAGCAGCAAAATAATGACATCTCAAGCCCTGTGTGCAGCCTTAACAAGCAAGGAAAGTCCCAGAACTAGGTTGACTCAGCAGTACCTGACCAGACTGCTGGATGAGCTGAGGAAATATCATTGCCTTCAGGAATTAACTGTAGAGGCTCCTTTAGCTTGTGTAAAGTTCTCTGTGCCATTTGAAAAGGTACTTGGAGGAAAAACAGGCTGTTTTTTAATTTCAATGTTTTAGTCATCTGTTTAAGTACATCTCTGGTTTGCTTTGTTAAATGTGAACAGGCATCCCAAGTGAAAAACATTTAAAAACAATTAAATTCCTCTACTTACTCTTATATCAACTCATGAAGGTGGATATCAATGCCTATGGTTTCGTCTTTCTAGCATTAAAACAACTTCAGCAGTTATTAAAAATGTGTCACTCTATGTTATCTTCTAAATGTGCAACCTCTTTACTGCTTCCCGATCCAGCAGGATAAATGTGGAAGTGATATTCAGGTCCTGATATTCTGCAGGCTGCTCCAGTTCTGATATCCAAACAGAGCATTTCTCCAAGTACAGAACAAACAACGACGAGATTCACAGAGGGGTTTTTGCATGTGTGTGGCTACTTTCTGCAGTCACCTTTATCCTGTTACCACTGAAGTGAGTGCCTGTGAGAAATAATTGCAGTTTTCTTGCTGTCCCCACCTTCAGAGGCAGAACCTCATGCCTTGCCTCAGCAGGAGTCTTTCCAAAAATCCCTCTCTCCTGCAGCAGCCCTGGCTCCATGCCCCCATTATTGCCCACTTTCCTCTTCTTTGTGCGCTCTCTCCCATGATGGATGCTGCCAAGATCTCTGCCCCTGTAGTTTGGATGATGCCGATTGCTTCAGATTAGCAGGCAGTGATGTTTGCTGTCCCTGGGTGGCTCAGAAGAGGCAGAGAGATATATCCTCACAGTCAAAAATGTTTTGCCCCCCCTACAGTGTGAGCTCCTTTGGCTCTTTCTCCTTTTCAGCCATCCACTGCACAGCTGGTGGTGGATGATACTCAATATGCCTTTGTCACTGCTGCCACCACCAGACTGAGAGGAGAAGGGATTAAGGCTGGAAAGAAAAATGGATTAAGACAAGCCCTCATGAGGCCCTGAGGAATACCAAAGTGGTGGGGAAGAAGAGCAGGGACCAGTGCTACCGTCATGTCAACAACTGTGATTTTTTCTCAGCTTTGAGTATTCCTGGCCCTTATTCTTGCTGTGCGAAGGACATCAGGGAGTATCTTCCCTTCTGACTTTGTTCTCTCTACTGGGAGGTTGACCTTTTCTCCTTCCAGCCCTATCTTCTCCCCGGCCAGGCCCTTCTATTTCTCCTCTCTTATCTGCGCAGAGATTTCTAATCTGTAAAAGGTCTTTGCCACCTCTGGATTCTTGTTTAAAACCTCATCATCACCCCTGTGCCTCTCTCATTTTGCTTGGGGTTTTATTAGCTTACTGCAAGAAGGATTGGCACCATCTGAAAGGAGCTCTCTGCCTCTCGTCTCCCTTGATTTGTTCTACTACCCTTTCTTTTTCTGATTTCAGCCCCTGCTGTACTTGGAGATTTCCAAAGTCCTCTCTGGTTCAGGTTCCTTGACTCATCCACTTGCTCCACCCAATCTGCCGTGTTTCTCCTTCCTGTTCCCTCTTAAAACCTTCTTCAACTCATTCTGACTCCTCTTCTGGGGTCCCTGTTGATCCCTCTGCTCTGCCCTTGGCATTCAGGCAGGCTGCTGTCCTACGTCTCCCAACCTCCCAACGGTGAAGAGAGCTCATTTCTCCTCCGCTCACACTGTCATCCTCCCTTGTTTTGTCTCCAGCGTCCTTGATCCCAGTGCTTAGTCTCAACACCTGACATTCTTCTGTCTTTCCTGACTACTTCTTTAGTACCTCCTGGTCTGAATTTTAAATATTTCCTCCCTACAAAAACTGTCCTATGTTTTTCATTTTTTTTCCCCTTATGAAGAGTGAACTTTATTTTTTTTAGTTGTGTAAGTTAGAAGCAAAATGTGAAGTGTGGAAAGGTGGCACTGACTTGGCCACTGGATAGAGTATTTCTGCCCATTAACTCTTTCTTTGTTAATGTAAATTTTCAGGAGATTTCCACCACTACCATTTTTAAATAATTTCTGCCATCATTTATGCCTTGAATTTGGCTGTGAAAAGTTGTGTAAGAATGGATATTTCTGCCTTTTATTATAACTAAGGAAGGGACTGTGAGCCCAACACCTCTCTCTTCCCACAGTACTCATCAAATAAGAGATTTTCACTTTTCCTCTAAACCTTGCCTTTCTACATTTGAAAGTGTTCTTCACAGGTATCGCATAACAACCTTCCAATTGCATTCAAGTACACACAGACGCGTGGCACAACACTGAGGTTTCCAACACAGTCTTTGTAGCTGGTACATGTTTTCTGCTGATTTGAATGAAATCTGTCCGATGTACTTTCAAAACTCTGAACCTCTGAGTGCTGAGATTTTCTGCTGCAGATATGGGTCAGGGAGAGTTCAGAAGCCAAACGGTTAGCGCTGGTTCATAATTCTGTGTTTGCCACTCTTGCACCTCAGAGTAGGTTGCTAGCTCAGAAAAAGTGCTTTCTAAAGTTCAAAGCCCAAATATAACCAGCCCATTACACCAAAATGATGGGCCTTTGGGAAATTTTAGTCTGTTCTATTTCAGTTTTCACATTTAATCTTTATGCAAACTGGTTGCGTATGTCTAAGGGGTGCGTTATGCGAAAGATGTTTCTTTCTAATGAGAGCACGGTTGTATCCCTGCCTATGTGCATGAACCCTAGGTCTCAATACGATACGTACTTTTGAGTGCGCAATCCATGCCTCATTTTTAAAAGAAATATGGCCTTTATTGTCCTACAGAAACTCAGATTGCCACGAATCTCGTCTGGGATGTAGCACACCCCTGGATGAGCTCTGGGCTGCTCCTCCAACAAGTCCTTAGGCAGCCTGAGGGTGTTCTCCACCAGCAAGCAATCACTGCCCTTTCTCTGTTTTGTGATGGGGCAATGGTACAGCAGCTTCCTTTCCCACCTTTTTTTAAACACACTGTTCACCATGAGAAACCACACTGTTTTTTTTAAACCACACTGCCTTGCAATGCCTAGCAGAAAAGAGAGTGCTTCGGGGTATGGAGACTTAGATTTTTACCAGCTGTTTTGGGTGCTGGTACCTGTCAAGCTTCAGCACCACAAGCAGAAACCCACCAGAGGATTTGGGTAGATCAGCCCATCTGGAGCCCCTTCTACTATACACTAAGTGCTATACCTGCTGCAGATCCAACCTTGAAGCTGAGGAGCACCATGAGGTCAATCAAGGGACTCAGGTTTTCTGTCTTGCTCCAGCATGTCCTAAAGATGTTTTCCTTCACCTGCACTAACTGAGAAGAGCTAAGATGTGCAAATAATGAAACTAGAGATGGTGACAGAACAACCTCTTTCCTGCTTGTGTTTTTTTATTTTGTGACGTTGATGTTGTATTTATTTTTTCTCCTTTATTTTTTTCCTGGTGTAGGATGGGAGGGGGAAACATCACTGGGTATAACTGAATGGGAACCTAATCCTTGGTTTTGACCCGTGCAGCTGAATTCATTCTCTGCTTAAACTGCTGAAGCTGTCCTTTCACTGCTCATGACATGAACAGAGCCCTTCACATAGATTACTGCTTTGTAGTCACTGTTGGGCCACTTATTATCCAGTATCTTCTATCGCTTTTGAAATACTTAATAAACTCACCACAGGAGACCTGCACTGTGTATCTTTATGTGTACTTTTCCCCTACATTTTCTAGTGTTTTTTTAAGCCTGTTTCACAGGATCTGGTATTACTGCAATGCTGGCACAGTTGTGATGCTAACATATGCCTCTTAAATGGAGGAACAATGTGTGCAATCCCGACAGCAAAGGGACTGGAAATCTTCAGGAACTGATGAATAGCGTTATGAAACCATCTTTCCAGCTGAAATGAAAGAGCAAATTCTCCATGCACACCTTGTGTAGTCAGCTGGATGTGGACAGGTATTTAGGCTCTTCTCTGTAGGGCACTCACACTGAATGAGTGTGACACATTCCAATAATCAAAATGTTGTCATTGTTTGCTCCAAAGGGTCCGCTCCATTCGGGTGGTTTATAAGCAGGCACAGCTTGTATGTCGTTGCTAAGGAAGCCCATAGTTGACTGTTGCAGGGAGAAAGCTGAGAGTTTAGAACTGCAAGGGAAACTCCATCACATTTTTAAACTGGAAATTTAAACCTCCTTGTGGTCTGGGTGAGATGTTGTGTTTGTTTACTCCTTGCAGACCTGAAGCCAAAAGACGAAGCACATTCGTGTTCATGCATTACTGGCCAATATTGTATATTTCTGTGTTTAAAAGGCATATCTGGCCATTGCTCTCATGGCTATTGGCAGCTTCTGGCAGGAGGAGAAATATGGCTTTGTGTTGTCTGTCTGCTCTGCTATCACATGCAGGTGGGTGGTGGGTGGCGTGACTGCGTAAGGTAGGAGGGGAGATGGAGCATCCCTTGGTACACAAATCCGTCTGTTGCCTCTAGCCTCTGCTCTCCAACGGTGCTCAGAGGCTCCTCAGCAGCAGTGTTGACACAGGTCCGTTTTGTCTGCAACACATATGTTTGTGCGGCACAGCAGGCAGGGAACAGATCTTGTGCAACTTCTCCTGAGGGTGTGATGGAGAGCTGTCTGGAAAGAAAAGCTTAGCTTTCTTAGCTTGGTGTAATTGGCGCTGAGGCTAGCTGTGTTAATGTCACATTCACAGTTATGATAGGACCAATTGCAGGTTAAGGCAGGAGAAGAAAAAGTTGTCTTACAATCCTCTTGCACATCCATACTGTGACTTGTCCTAATTTTAGCGCAGTGTTCATTGGCTTTGGAGATGACAGCGCTAACGAGTCATTCACAGCTGTGGTAGGATTGTGGCTGGAATTAATTTTGTACCCCTCTCATTAAACACCACATTCAGGCATGTCCTTGTTTGGACTTTTGCACCAGATGGGCGTGGGTGAGGAGAGGCATCGGGCCAAGCTGTTGGCTCGCCCTTGCATGTTGCTGCATTGCGGGAGAAAAGCGTTTCCCCCATAAACTACCAGCTGGTAAAATGCCACCAGCTTGTTTATTTGTTATGTAAAGGAGGATGCGAGCACAAGTGAGTTAAGCGTATAGCATGAAGGGGATGACGTCCCAGTGTAATTAGCGTAGGTGTTTTATTCTTTGTTGTACCAGGAGAAAATTGTGATCCACTGCCTGTGACAACAACAAAACAAAAGCAGTGAGGAGCTGTCCTGTGGAGTGCACCTCGGAAACTTTTCCCCAAGCACTGCTCAGGCTTTGATTAATCTTCAGATGGTACAATTCCTTAACCTTACACCTGAGACTTCTTGAAGAAGAACATGAAGTACAGCAGCTTGGCTACAAACATGGTAAATGCTTTGCAGATGCCAAAGATTAAACTGACTCATATGGTTGTTTCACAGACCATGGATATTTAAGGAAATAAAAGGCAGAAAAATGAGTAGTTAACATAGAGCAAGAAAATTAAATCCTTCTACTTCAGCTGCCTTCAATAACATCTTTCTTACAAAGAACAAGTCAAGCACTTTGCAGACAAAGAATGTAACAGGTGAAGATAACAGGACTTATCTTTTTACTTTTAAAGTTATCGGATTTGGAACTGGAAGTCATAGAGAGTTGAAAAATGTGCATCCCATGGTACCATTTTTGCAGATGCTTTTCTCAGAGTAGAAAGGCACTTTTATACCATTAAAAAAAAAAGAGTCCCAGAAATCAAGAAGCACAAATCCCATTTTCTGTTAAAACTTGGTGTTGTTATTCTACTATCTTATTAAAAATTTAATGTTGCAAGATAATTTGAGTTCTTAATAAAAGTATTTTAAAATTAAAAAATAATTTGATTTTCTGTACGCCAGGCTGTAAGCTGTTGTTCCATACTCTAAAAAATGTTTTCAAATTATCTTTTATCTGATGAATAGAAAAATGAGGCCACTGCAGGAGAAAATACAGTAAGTAATACATCAAGGGATTAAAAATAGATGCTTTCATTGTCTGTCTGTTTTTGGGTGGTGTCCCAGAGTTATGTGACATAAATTGTCTTAATTGCCAATACTGGGATCCTTCCTTGAGGTAGGGAACATTTATAGCAATGCTATTCCAAAGAAAGATGTGGAAGAGGATTGTGACTCTAATTCACCTTTACTATGAAAAAAAAAGCATTTCTGTTTTGTCTTGAAGCGCCTAGGATGAGCAGAACCCATGGGGAAGTCACAGTACTCTACCTGGCTGCCTTCTGGCCTCAGTGAGCAAGCACTGGTTTGAGTGCCTGGATGCAGCAGATGGCTCTTCCCGTGCATCCTGCGTCAATATCATCACCACTTTGAGGTGAGATTTGCAGCTCACTCTTCAAGTCTTGCTGCCCGTACCTAATTACCTAAGCAGGTTTTTCTCCCTCAGGACTAGAGTTGGTGTACATCTGACATGCACAAGAGAAAGGAGGCAATAAAGCATTGTCTAACATGAATGAATACAGCCAATATTGTAAAACACAGTGTCATGTGAACTGAGAAAAAAAATGCCAAGTAAACTCAACCCAAATGAAGCCAGTGGATGAAGATTTATTTTTGATTTTGTTTTCGGATTTATTTTCACCATTGTCTAATGATGTTTATTTGGATTCATTCTCTAGATATGGAGCATGATTAACAACAGCAGGAAAAAAAAAAGTAATGCCTACTTTTGCCGTGCTTTCTTATTCATGTAATTCAAAGAACTTGTCAAGCCTGTATGTATCTTTGTACCCACCTTACAGATGGTAATAGTGAAGAGTTGTAACTCGTGGCTCAAATCAGCTTGGTTTCATTTGTGTAGCAACATTGATTTTCTTTAGTTGAGGACCTGCCATGAGTATTTAAAGGTTGGCTGGAAATTGTAATTTGCAAAGTTGCATGGGAGAAAGAAAGAGGTCATGGGAGGGGATCTAAATGCAGAGGATGGCGGTGAGTCTAATCAGCTCTGCAAACCATGACCTAGGAGGAAAGGCAGAAGGAAATGAGGATTAGCTTCATTCAATGAAGAGGTGACTAAGGAAGCTGATAATATTCTTTAAATGTGTCAAAAAGCTTGGAAAAAGAGAGGAATAAACAATCTTTTTTGTCTGCTGTAAATTAGAAGGGAATTATGAGTTCACATTACAAACAAACACAACTGAGGTTAAACATCAGGAAAACCTAGTGGACAGTAAGGACAGTTAAACAATAGAATCTGTGTTTTGTCTTGGGAAATGCTGAAATACCAACCATGATGTATTTTTAAGAGCAAGTTAGGAAAACTTGTATCAGGAAAGATACAGATGAGTCAGGTCTGCCTTTAGACAGCACTATGGGTCAGAGGGGTACACTTACAGGACTCATTTTGAAACTTATACCTATGAAGAATCCCTTCTGCAAGTAAATTCAGACCTGTTTTAAGAATACAACAAGTTTTTGACAATTCAGATAATATATGTGTAGTTTTACAGAAACTGAAGATATACCAATTCAGTAAATGAAGCTAAAGTCCTGATCACTTTGAAATTCATCCTCAACTAATTATAAAATGTAATCTTACCCTTGGATTGTGGTGGGGTTTTGCAAACCTTTCAAGGCTTGTCCTTGTAATTTATGGTGTCATCAGAATCCATCCATAAAAATGCAACCTTAATTCATATTCTTTTTTACAGAATATAAAATCTGCTGACAATTTGGAAAGATGGGTGTGAAAAAGCATCAACAATAAAATGAGCCCTTCTTGTAGGTCAGCCATCATAGTCTGAGCTGCTCTGCTAAATTGACAATAAGATGCTGGGGCTGAGGTTAACTGTAGCTCAGCGTTACTGCAAGCCAAATTTTTCCTCCATTGTTCCCAATGCAAAAGTGCTGGTGGTGCTGCTGAAGGGCATGCACACAACTTTAGATGGAAAGGTGAAAAGAGCATGTGCTTTCTAAGGTAGCCTGTTTATTTTGGGATACATTGCAGTTGACTAAAAAAAACATGCTCCTAGCACAGAAGCATGGCTGTGGGGTTTTTTAAGTAAGGTTGGAGAACGGGGACATGTATCCTCCCCTCTCTGATCCTTAAAGAATCACAGCCAAGTGAGTGTCCGGTGGCACTGTCCTTATGTTTTTCTGGGAAGTGGTGCACCTGTACCATTAAAAAAGCAGTCCATTTTGCACGGCGGTGGAGCCCGTGCCACAACACGACCCGATGGCTCCAGACAGCTCTTTCACAACCTGCGGAGCACCCTTTCACCCTTTCACTGTGCGCATGAGGGAAGGCTGGCAGGTGCCTCTGCCTTCCCGCTGTGCAGATACCATATTTTCTCCCACACCAAGCGATTGTTTCAGGACAAGAGGAGCACAGTGCACAGGCTCGAGGAAGCTCATCTTATTATCTTGAGAAGAGCCTCTGAGGAAAGGCTGCCTTTACGAGGGAGTTCCCCCACTCCTCCTCCTTCCCACCCCTGTTTCTCCTCTCTTCCCACCCTATGATATTATCATTATCATAGCAACAATGATAATAAAACTCAAGGCACACCACCAGTAAGCTGAGAGCCTCCACTAGACCTGCCAGATTTGTTTCCATCATGAAAAGGTGGCTTATTTCCCCCGCCCCAGTTCGAGGCCCACACATCACCGGGGCTGTCGGGAGTTTGTGTAGGACCAGCTGATGTGGCTGGGAGCAGCAGCTGCCCCGTGGCTTTGGGAAGTGGGGCTGGGGCAGGACTTGCTGGAGCGCAGGAGTGGCAAGCATCCTCTTGCAGAGGGGCACCCCGGCGAGCCGTCCTGCCGCTGCCCTCCGTAAGTCACAACCAGAAGTGTACCGCTGTCACCGAGATGAAAGGCTCCTTTCCTCTGATCTCTCCACTACGAAATTACTTCAGTGTCACACTGTATTTTATGTCAATACCTATTTTATTTTTCAAAATTGAAATAGATAGAAGTACATTGTTCCCTGAATTCCTGATGCTGGGGGTAACCTAGCAACTCCCGATGCTGCGCAGCGTACAGCGGCGCGCTACCCTGCTGCACATTCGTCCTAACAAGCGAGCGGTGCAGCATTTCACTTGCAGATGATTTAGCTAAACTCATGGTTCTTGTCTCCCTTTAATTTCAGCATTGATAAAGCTCCCTCCTGCCCCATGTCCTCACTGTATCCCTATGCTCAACAGATCCGTGGGGAAAAAAAAAAAGGGCGGGGGGGAAAAGTGGTCACTCATGGTTTTATTCTCTTTCTTTTGGGCAGCCCTGATTGTCCAAGGGCTCTCAGTGTTCACCGGAGCTGAAGAGCTGAAGCTGTTTGCATGGGATTTGTAGTCTACAGCACTCTGTGAACTGACAATCACTGGAAACATGAGAATATATTCAGAAGCACATTTTCACATCCCGCAAAATTTGCAAGCTCAAAAAGTACCTGTGGAAACAGCCTTTTGGAAGAAATATTTACTGCAGGGATTTCTCTCAAGGGTCGCGTGGTAGAACAACAGTGATGCAAGCCCAGGTCACCCCCCCAGCGGGCAAGGCAGCCTCTTCTCCGTGCTGCTGGTGAGCCGCATCCCGGTGCAGATGTGCAGGGCACGGAATGCCGGGGGCACGGGGACCGACAGCAGCTTGGGGAGGGCAGGGCTGACCCTGGTGAGGACTGAGGAGGAAGGGGGCTGGAGATGAGATATGAAACAGGCTGGATCGGTGGGCTGGGGTCAGCTGTGTGAGGTTTAACAAGGCCAAGTGCCGGGTCCTGCACTTGGGTCACAACAACCCCACGCAACGCTACAGGCTTGGGGAGGAGTGGCTGGAGAGCTGCCCGGCAGAAAGGGACCTGGGGGTGCTGGTTGACAGCCGGCTGATCATGAGCCGGCAGTGTGCCCAGGTGGCCAAGAAGGCCAACAGCATCCTGGCCTGTATCAGCACTAGTGTGGCCAGCAGGAGCAGGGCAGGGATCGTGCCCCTGGACTGGGCACTGATAAGGCCACACTCAAATCCTGTGTTCAGTGTTGGGCCCCTCACTCCAAGAAGGATGTTGAGGTGCTGGAGCGTGTCCAGAGAAGGGCAACAGAGCTGGGGAGGGGTCTGGAGCACAAGTCTGATGAGGAGCAGCTGAGGGAACTGGGGTTGTTCTGGAGAAGAGGAGGCTGAGGGGAGACCTTATCGCTCTCTACAACTACCTGAAAGGGGGTTGTGGTGAGGTGGGTGTTCGTCTCTTCTGCCCAGTAACCAGTGATAGAACAAGAGTAAATAGCGTCAAGTTGCACCAGCAGAGTTTTAAACTCGGTATTACGGAAAATGTCTTTACAGAGAGAGTGGTCAAGCATTGGCACAGGCTGCCCAGGGAGGTGGTGGAGTCACCATCACTGGAAGTGTTCAAAAAACGTGTAGATGTGGCACTTGAGGACATGG
Source organism: Phaethon aethereus (assembly GCF_964289735.1). NCBI lineage: Eukaryota > Metazoa > Chordata > Aves > Phaethontiformes > Phaethontidae > Phaethon > Phaethon aethereus. Next base: position 85,387,589 of record NC_138577.1, on the reverse strand, counting down.
TTTAGTGAGCATGGTGGTGTTGGGTTAATGGTTGGCCTTGATGATCTTAAAGGTCTTTTCCAAACTTAATGATTCTGTGATTCTGTGAAACCACCAGGGATCAGCTCTACCACTCGTCTCCTATGACTCCTCATGTATCTGGGTATCCTTCCATTTTCCACAGCTGAGAGCCTTTCTCTGGGAGTCTGACATGTCCCAAAAGGCCCCTGCCTTGCCTGATACCATACAGGTGTCGTTTTGGTGCCTTGAACACTGTGGAGCTGGTGTGTGGGTCACCAGGACTGTGCCGAGGGGTGAGTGCATGCATAAACCCAGGGTTCTTCTAGTGGCACAAGATACTGTGACATTTCTCTAACGCTACGGCTACCCAAGCAGGGCTGAAAGAGGCCTCAGATATACTTTAAATTAAAATAGCAAACAAACCAGACGTTTGTGGTACTGTGAATACTATTGACAAGTCTACATTGGCTGGAGCATGGAGTATTGGGGAAGATCTGGTAGCTCCTTGTTATCCAAGGGGTCTTACACAGGGGTATCAACTAAGACAAATTCATGATGCACGGTAAAGCGATCCTGTCAGAAGGGATGGCTAAAATATTTTATTCTATATTTGTATTTAGCAAAGAACACATGTGGCTCTTTCTTTCTTATTTTTTTAATTCAGTGGCATTGAGTATTTTTTTAACTGCATTTGACCTCATTTCATTAATTATAAATTAAAATTAAATATTTTGCAGAGTTTGTTTTTATATATATATATATATATATTTTTTTTTTCCCCATCAGGGGAAAGAGAAAAACAAACTGCAGAAAAAAAATCCCAAATAAAAAAACCCACCACACTCAGGTCATTGACTGGTGAAACATCAGAAGTTTCAGTGAATTCCTCCAGCGCCTTTGGAGCTGGAAACAATCTTTTGAATACCCATGCTGTGTTCATTTGTACTAAAAAAGAAAGTGGATGTGGTTTGAGAAGAGAGTATTTAATTGTTGGTATGTCTTTCTAGATGGTAATATTCTACAAGAAAAGAAAATGTTTTCCTCTCTGGTGGCATTTGTTGCCAATGACATTCCCACAAATCTCTCTTTCCAGGTTCACAACAGTATTCTGCTGTTATATTCACTGTCTTAGCCATACAGAACTAATTGAAGTCTAGTAGTATAGAGGTAATACGCAGCTGACCCAGATCCCTTATTTGCTTTGTTCTAACAGCATGAAAAGGACCTTAAATTGTGAATAAGGAAATTACATTTGCATCCCTTTTACACAGGCAAAATGGGGTAAGACTTCATTTAAAAGAACCAGTATAAATAGCTCTTTTTTTCTCCATCTTATTCTCGCTATTCAAAATCACAAGTTTTACACAATTTTTTCTAAAAGCATGTGCACATTCAGATAATACAAGTTCAGTAAATAGGCCTCTCCCAGCTTGATTTCTCAATGACCTTGATTTGTGCTGAATAACAAATGACCTGTTTCATTAAGCCTGTTGCCACTGACCAACTGACAAGACGGTAAATATTATTGCTAATGCAGCATACCATGGTGATACTAGGAGGGCAAAATACTGAAAAGCACGAAAACAATGTACAGTCTGTTTGGTAAATGGCCAAAGGGTAATATTAGCCGTGAGATCAACCCTATGTGAAGAAAAAGGAAGGGAAAAAAAGAAAAAGAAGAATACGTTTGGCTTTGCAAGATCCCGAGTATTTTAGGAGGTGGGGGGTTCCTGTGCTGATGTTTTCAGGCATGATGAAATCTAAAGTAGTGCATAATAAGAAACGAAACATTTGTGTTTCTGTACCGAAGTGCCACAAAAGTACAAATGTGAGTAAAGCCAAGACCACCCATGGGGAAAGGGTCCTTGTTAGAGCGGCTGCCGACTGGCCTGTGCACCAGAGGGTGGCTGTTGCTGAGGTGGTGGGACGAGAGCTGAGCTGGGTGATCACATTCCCTGTTCTCAAGAATCCTTCAGGGTAGGAGTTCATAAAACATAAATTTATGTCCTTCCTTCCTTCCTTCCTGCCTTCCTGCCTTCCTCCCTCTCTACCTCCCTCCTCATCTTTTCCAGAAAGAAAAAACTTAATCAAATTCTTTTTATGATATGATATTTGATCTGACAATGATGCAAAGGAAGCAATAGAGGATGAACGAGGTCGGATACAGAGCATAGACCTACTTTACGATGTTCTACCAAACACCTACTACTTCAATTATTATCTAACATTGCAAAGTCTCTTGAGGAGGATGGTAATGGCAAAACCTACCCAGAGCAACGCGAAGTCACCTGGGAATTATGTCTAAAACATAACAGCTTTCTCTGAGATAGCAAATTTGGAGTCAGGTAAAACGTTGGCAGTTTTGGTTATGGTTACAAGCGTGGCAAATCAGACACCCTGCGGGTGACATGTAGTTGGTGGTGCTTCCAGTGCTGCCATCAATGCATCGGTACCCGGTCCGTCCATGCGCACTTCCAGCCCTGTAGCTGCCAAGGCTGCTCCAGCTGACCCTTCAGAAGCCTTTGTAGCCACTAACAACGAGCACAAGTTAAGACTTGCCCGATCTTTGCTTTCAAAGAGGGTTTTCTTCCGCTGCTGAAATGCCCCTGGATGCCTCTGCTGTCCCATCTCCCAGGGATGCACAACGGGGAGGGAGCCCAGGACCAGGATGTAAATCTCCTATGGGGGACCACAATTTGGGCTCCCTCCGCCAGAGAGGATGGTTGGATGTACGTGACATCTTCGTGAAAGAAAAAACCCACACCTTTATGAAATAAAAGCAAGCAAAAGAAAACAGCAACAGAAAATACATTGGGCTCCGTTTGATCCAAGACAAAGCATTTTTCCCCAGTTGAGCATTTTGTTAGAATCACAACTCAAGATGAGAGAAGTCTGTAGAGGGAAACTCAGACAAACAACGCTTGCCAGCTTTACATTCCTTGGAAACAAAGATCCACAGATTTTCAGATGTGTTCTGTAAAACTCTGGGAGCCAGCCTTGTTTCCTCTTCGCCCTTCACACTTCAAAGCACACCCAGAGCCCCCGTGATAGTCCAGGTCATGGTGACCCTACAATGTTGGGTAAGGGACACAACCTGGGGGATGGCTCCGATTTCATGCTCAGCTCCAGCTACGAAGGAGCACAGTACAATTTAGTTCCATTGGCTGAAACAGACCTAAACCTGCAGCCGGGTTCCAGCGGGGGACGGGGCCGCCAGCACCATGGCATGCATGGGGAGGGGTCTGCAGCAGAGCGGGGCAAAACGTGGTGGTTTTGGCTCATTGGCACACCGAAATATGATCAGGGAGGGGGAAAAATTGTGGCTTATCAGAAGGGGGAGCCTTTTAAGACATTTGGCAAGACAACAAAAGCTGCTTTGGGCAGTCCCCTGTATGTAATTCAATCTGAGTAATAATTCTCATTCATGTTGCGCTATGCTATTCATGGTGTTTTGTTAATGAAAATTGTAATTTCTAAGGGGAAGTGAGATAGTTTAATTTTTGAGTTACAGAAATGAAGTGTTTTTATGGTATTAATGTACTCTTCCTTTTCTCATGTCTCGGCTGTAGCCATTTTCAATCTGCTGTTCCAGCTATCACTGAACCCACAACTAACATGTTTTCTTGCTTTCTGGGGTTATTTGCTTTTTTCTATCCTACTCTAGATCAGAAAATGATAACAAGCTCATGGAGAGATGCCCAGAAGGGCTGTGCAGGTTACGGTGGAGGAAAACTGCATGCGGATCGAGCAGCTCTACTGCAGGAAATAGTACTGTGGATTTCAAGGTGAGTGAACTCTGACAGCTAAGAAAAAAAAGCTGCTAAAACGCTAAAGCGGGCATTCAAGGCAGGCACGTGAAGGAGTTATGACTCAAAGAAAGTTAGCTGCAGTGAGCTGGGTTTGCACCGGGCCAGCCGACGGTGCCGAAGCATTGCTGGCTGGGGTACTGAGATGCAGGATGAGCTCTGACCGCTGCGTTGGACGGGGCAGCGATGCCCCTGCCAGGAGACCTGCAAACTTCTCTCTTTCTAGTGAGCAGAACGGTTTAAACCAGCCAAATTGCAAAGAAAACAAGCAAACACCTTGCTGCACAGACCTCCTTCTCCCAACAAGCTCCTTATCTGGGAGAGGTTTTCCATTGATAGAGACAAATCACTTGCACTAAACATTCAATTTCTTTCCTCTCATTACCACTGAATATGTATTTCCCTGTGGTTTGAAAAAGGCTTCATAAGTAGCTGTCCAGCATTTTATTTCTCATCATACATTACTTTAGGAAGAGAGGAAACCATTCCTTGAAAAGGGAAATTTCAAAGCAGGTCCTAATGTTTCTTTTAACTTTTTTGTTTTTTTGACCGCTCAGCAAGATACGATAAAAATAATCTTAGGGAGAGAAGCAGGTAGGACCTGTTTTCAAAACCTGTGGTGGGAAAAGACTGCTGAGGGCGTGACAGGTAGGCATATCTTCTGTCAAACTGTCAATCATCCCTATATGTATGTTTTACCATTTTTGAAATGCATACCCAATTCAACAGCATAAAATAGTTGTGGGAGGTGGGAGACACAGGCTGCCTTCAACTGGAAAGAGAATACGTTAGGATTTTTAACAAATCCGGTATTTTTTGCCTACACAAGCACTAGGTGGTATGCTACATGGGAAATAACATATGATGCAGTTTCCTTTGCAATTTGGCTGTTTTAAACCATTCTTTTCACTAGAAAGAGAGGCATTGAAAAACTCCCAATCATTCAATATGCCTGCAAAACTGCATGAATATCTTTTCTCTGCATTTGAAGCTAGGGCAAATTATGAAGAGAAATACCCATGTGTGTACTGAAAAATTGATACCTACGAGGTTTTTCAGGTGAATGTGCTAGATCAGCTTCTGACACGTGAACCTTGAGCATTAAAATAATGGGTCTGTTATTTGGTTACTCACAGCTGTAGTTTTCTTATCTTTCATGCCATTTTACAATGTGAAGCAGAACTGACTATGTGCCAGACTTTATGACAAGCTCACACCAGAATATCGCTATTTGTTGTAGCTCATGTTGGCATACAGGTCTGAAGGAATACTAAGAAAAATCATCGTTTTTTAAATTGCGGCTTAATAATTTTTTAAATTGTGGCTTAACTGAAATGGAATAGTTCTTCTCCCAAAAGAGAAAACAAAAGCAAAAAAAAGTAGTAGTGATCTAGCTGGTTGTATTAATTCCAGAATGATTAATGCTGTCACTCTGAAACACATACAACCCTCTCACACTTTCTATGCATGTTTTAGAAGGACTTGGGTGGTGAAGATCCCAAAAACTGTACAGTTACTAAGGAATTATACAATAGCAGTTCCAACAAAATTCCAGTTAATTACATTACTGTATTACCTTTTTAGAACATGTGATGCATAGTTATTCTGTACACATTTCCTTAAGAAATACAAAGCATTTCTTTGCCTACAAGCATATATCTTCTGAACTATCTCCACATCATAGGTGAGAAAGATGAGTCTAAAACCCCTATCGAGGTTTCCCGATTATTTCATACCATTTAAAATTAATTCCCTCTGCATTTTCTTTTCTTGTCTCCTTAGATCGTCTCCTGTTCAGCCATGGTGCCTACTAACAGTGAAGGCACCTGCTCCCTAAACTAAAGAGAAACATGGCAACAAATATGGGTGAGTTTAGTGGGTACAACACCAATATAGCATCACGGCATGCATGTCTCTGTCTTGGTGTAGGTTCTGGATGACATCCATTTCGTACGCAGTTAACCTCTGTGCAATCCGAACAGTGCCGTATGGGATTCCTGTGTGTTACTTGGAAACACTTAAATAAGACATGGGATACACAGTGCTGCAGAACAGCAGCCTTCCCCAGTAATACACTTAAGATTTCATAGTCAAGATGCAGGATTTGAGCCTGCAAGTGCTGAGATGTGACAGAGTCACTTCAAAAAATATTAATATTTCATGGGCTTTTTATATCAAGTTTTAGCACCCAGTTTTCTAGGAAGTAATCGCAAAATAATTCTTTCCTTTTCACTTTCTTCCATTTCCTTTCCTTCCTACTCACTTGTTGCTACCTGTTTCTTCAAAATCTAAAAATATGCATAATTTTCATAATTTAGTCTGGCTTTCTGCTTTAAGTATAGCTTCTGTTCTTTCATGTATTTTTTTCTGAATGTTCTCTCCTTCTGCTTTCTTTCCTTTCAATGATTTCTCATGATGCAGTATTTCTCTGTGTGCACCTCCATCTACTCCTATATCACCCAGTTCTTCTCAGTTCTTTCTGAATTTTTCATTCTCTGTGGTTTTCAGTCTCTCAAAGAGTTGTTCTCATTTTTTTTTCTGCTGCTTTTTAAAGCATCTCCTCTTTCTTCTCATCTACACTCCCTTTACATTACTCTCACCTATTTTTTGTGCCTGTCTATATCCTTTTCTTTTTTTTCCTCACCTCTTCAACTTTCTGCTTTCTAAGTTTTTCATGTTCCTTTCATTCTTGTCACACATTCCCCACTTTGAGACAAAGCTGTAGCTGAGAAATTAAGGTATCTGAGAACATCTGCAAAGAGCAATTTATTCAACTTTCTGAAAGAGCCAGTTTCACAGAAAGATCAATATTTGTGGTGTACCCTTCATACTAATACTAGTACTAACTGCAGGTGTTATGCACAAAATCTCCATTTTTACTGCACAAATGGAGCTCGGTTCCTTGTGTAATTGTCTTTTTTTTTTTTCTTCCCCCCCCTGCAGGTTTACTAAAGATTTATGTTTTGTAAGTAGCCATTGCCCAAATAAGTGGTAGTTGTTTGAATATCATCTTTCCTCTCTACCCACATTGCCTGCTTCATCTCTGCAGACTTTTATGTACTTACAATCAAATTTTCACAGGCATGTGTTGCCCTACAAACTAGTCATCTCAACAAGCTGAGCAGGACTGGGAGAATTAGTGCAGTATCTTTTTTTTTTTTCCCCAGCATAAATATTAGGCTTTTCTTTTTCTATTTCCAACATATCTAATAAGTGCATTATCCAGTCATACAGTATTATTCTCCTGATTCTGACTCTTTTCCTTGCCTTTTGTGAGAAAAATTCTTCCCTGACTGCAGCTATGCAGCCCCATCGAATGCAGTGCTGTGCTCCAGTAAGGCAGTCTGGTTGTAAAGGAGAACAGAACCCAGCTCAGAATTATTATCCTGCATTATTTGTCTCTTGTCTTGTGTTGTATATCCCTTCCATAGATCCATTGCTTTTCTGCCTCAAGTCCCACTGGTCCTTCCCTAGCCATCCTGTAAAACCCTTTGCTTTCTGACCCATTTTGTGGTGTTTCTTTGAAATTGAAGACAGACAGCTGTCTCTCCTGCAATTCAGAATCAAGCAGAACAAACCCAAATGAAAAATACATAACCCTGCATCAACCTTACCTGCTTTCACAGCTGCCAAGGGTATAGGAAGTTATGTCAATACCCACGGAGGAATATTTCTGTGACAGCCCTGGACTAAACGGCATAGGTAAGCTTGATGAGACAGGGAGGCTTCATCCATAGGTTCTCACAGGTACAGATAGGTACACAGGCCTTTGGAACCTAAAAGTTCCCTTTATATACAACCTAGTTTAAAACTAAACAACTGTAAGGGCCTTTTTGGCCAATAAAGAGAAGTAACTTCCACTCAGGTCCACATCCCGAGATTGCTGCCTACGACAAGTGAAATCTGCTGTCTGATGGAATGGTTGAAATCTTTAGGGATGGGGAAGCCATTTACATGTACTTCTTCTTGCTCTGAGAAAGTAACTTTCCAGGATTCTCATGCAAATATGCTATATGCCTCAGTGTATGGGGTTTATAGTTTTAGATCCCCTTCCCTTATGCTTTCGTCTTCATTTTTCTCTGAGCCCTCACTGCTGATCACAGTTATTAGCTTTTTTTGGGGGAACAAGTTTAGATCTATCCCAGTCAAAAGAAATGACTGGAATGCTCAAGAAGTTGCAACCAGAGATATAACAGCCTCTGGAGAGGATATATCTCCTTTTCTACCCTAGTGTGCTTGTTCTTAAAAGTCACAAAGATTTAAGGGGAATCCCTACCCTGCTATGGAGCTGATGCTGGAAATAAGAGACTGGGACATTCAGTACTGGGCTGGGTCCAAATTCAAGGTCGTCTGTGCCCTGTTATCCAGTTTGGTCCTAACCAAACAGGTGAGCCAACCCTGAAGTTATAGCGTGGGAATATAATATCCACACTATATACATGTACTCTATATGCAATAACTTCCATAGGAAGTCTTCAGTGTAGCAGGCTGGTGAACACCAAACCTAGACACACCAATTTTATTTGCCCCTCCCCCCTTCATAGCAATCATGATTGTCTTCCAAAGACAAAGTCAGGCAGGTTAGCAATCCATGAAGGACAAAAATTTCAGAAGCCTGAAATAAATTTGCACATTTGTGAACCAGTGTCACATTTAATCTTTTTTCTCCAAAATAAACACTTTCAGCAAGGACCATGTGAGCTGTTAACTGGATGACCTTTCACTTTGATTAAGGGCATGTCTACTCAACACACTGGAAGGATCTATCCCTATTTTAGTTTGGAGTCGTAAGTCAGACCTTTACCTTTCTAAATGATTACAATCTATTTCCACATTGAGTTTCAAAATATGAATGCGTAACTTATAGATTGAACTGGAAAGAGATTTTGGTTTTGTTAAAGTCAGAAAAAAATTTGTAAATGATTGCCACAGAATTTTACCTCTGATATTTAAGGAGGCAATTAATACAGCTCCTATCAACCTTGCTAGGAACTCAGTATTACAGAAAATCCGTTCACATATTAACAAGTTTTGATTTCAGCAGCTAATATTATTTCCTGTGTTTGGAAATACAGCATTTCAGTCTGCTTCTCAATCTACTGATAGAGTTTTGTATCAGCTGATGTTTGCACGATCCAATTCTTGTTCTTCTGCATGAATCAAAAGTCTAAACAAATGGGACATTTTCTAGAAGCCAGCCCCCTTTCAGCCCAGAGACATAAAACCACATGAGAAGGCATCAACTTCCTTCCTCAAATAGCTGAAGATGTGTTACTGTTCCTGCATATGCAGGGTGCTAACTGCAAGTGAATAAAATACTTAGAAGTGAGGCCATCATATTTTCACATATGGTTAAGTTTGTTATCACAGTTTCTTGTTTCCAGAATATGGCAAGCACATGCATAAAACTACAGCAAATTTATTGAGCTCGGCTTTGCTAGTGTTTTTATAGCTAGGACTGTGTTATCTTATCTTTTTGAAACAAGAACTATTAAGAAATTCGGAGTCCTTCATGTGATCCAACATACATTTCTAAATGTGTTTCTAAATGCCAAGGACTCTCACATGAGACACAAATCCAGTGAAACCAAGCTTCCTTGGAAGTGTTGGCCAGTCGCTTTGTCGATGCTCGTGGCGTTTTCCCTTGCTATGTCAGGAAAGCTTTAAAAAAATCCTCACACCAGCCTGTCCTAACTCTGAGCCTAAGTTTGCAGCTATTTCCTAAATTGGTACAGCCAATTAAACAAGGAGCTTGGAAAGAAAATTATTATTATATTTGAGCATAATCAAAATCCTAGCCCTGTACTTTTTATTTGCCCACAGCTGAGGTACCTGAACTCCAACTAAAATAGTACCAGACTTCACCACCATTAACTCGAAACATACTGAGAATGAAAAACTCTGTGAGGGTTTTAGATCAGCAGTACCTGGCATTAGTGTCTCTGCATCTCAAAATTAGCTAATACTGGTGTGCCAGAGATCGTTTCATGCAGGCAGCATTTTTGGACATGTTTGCATTGCAGTCCTGACAAATTTAAAACAACCTCACCACGCAATTTTGCAACTATATATGTTTGAATCAAAAAATATGCAGGTACAAAAAAATTGAATTCAGGAACAAATGTGTCTACTCCAGATTCTATTATTTTGCATTTGAAAACAGTGAAGTCACAATTAAACACAGAGATAAGTCTGCAGGTGCAGCTCCTGATGATGGATTAGGTCTAAATACTGCCTGTTTGTGCAGGTGTGTATGCCAGCCCATGGGAAGAGAGAGGCAGGGAGAGAGAAAAATTTATTGTTAGGTTCTCACTGTTACCAAAGCACACATGGAAGCCCTGAAGTCTGTTCTGCATTGTCTTTCTCTGCTTCTTTTGATGCGGTGTGAAAACCGTTAGATGCAGAGTCATGGAATCAGAGCAACAAGGACTCCCACGAGAGTGGACTCGTGGGCATGGCACACAAGAACATAGGGACTGGACTGCAGTAATAGATCAAAATATCGAGCTCGAAGAAGTTATGAATGGCTAGAGGATGTTTCTGTTTACTTCTAGCTCAGAATCCCTTTTGCTTTACACTCCTCATTTTGCTTTGTTTTAATGTTACAGACTGCTTACTTTGCTTATATGGGTAGTCCTTTCAAAATAAACACAACTGAAAAAGCAAGAAAAATAAGTTTCTATCAGTCAACAATAAAATAAAAAACCCCACAAAATGGCAACTAACCCTAGGCTACATCAATTTCTCATATTTAGTAAACACTGAAGTAATTGCATAAAATTAAATATTCAACATATTGATTTGTGAATATGTGTCAAGATGGTGTTAATATGGCCATGAGGTATGAAATGTTGCCTGCACTAAAGAAGTCACCCCAAACCAAGTACCAGGCTGAGGTACCCGCCTCCAGGCTGGGTTGCACAGGGCAGCATGGGGCCAGGTAGTCAGGCAGTGTGACCTATTTGCCATGAGTGCTGCATCGCCCCTGAAGTCATGTTATTTACCCAGAGCCCTAAGGTGACTCATGCTGGTTGACACTGATCTGTGAAAGCTTAAGAAATTAAACCCCTGGTTTTGCATCTCCTAGGCTAATACATTGACTTCAGTGAAGCTAAGCTTTCAACCTTTCTATGAAGATCAGTATGTGCGTTTTCATGAGCAACTGGACTTAAAAAATGTTAATTAAATAGGTGTCAGAAGAATGCATTTTCTCTGTTGTGCTGTGGCTTCCTTGTGCATTTTTCCTAGAAGTACATCCTGACCATCTATGGCAGAAAGCAGGTTCAAACTCTCTGCAAATCCTTATGATTGTGAGGTACTATAAATTGATAACACTTTTATTACAAGTTGAGATAAGTATACAAAGGTCCATGAAAAACAAAACAAAACAAAAGAAACTCTCCCCTAAAAGCAGTGCCTCTAGTTCCTTTTTTTCTGTAGGACAGGTGTTATTTTTTTTAGAAAATATGTTACATTGGCTATGTACCCTGATGATGTCTAGTCAAATGGATAGACTGCAGAATCAAAGATGCGATACTGCATCTTCTTCCCTTCTCTTATTCACGAAGACATCAGTAAGAATGAAGTGTAAACTTAAACTGTCAGTCTTCCAGCACTTCTCTAGTTGTGCCACAAACTTAGCATCTAAGCACTGTGTATGTTGCATTTATGAGCTTACAAAAATCTGATCTTGCACCTTCACCACTCTTAGTAATTAGCAGGAGAGAAGTGGGCAACCACACAACACTGTATAACAAATCCCATTAAAATGCAGGAGGTGTATCGAGGTTCCTAATTCTATTACAGCACGGACAATGAGTGCACTTGTGTTAGTCAGCTTCCCACTCTGAGGTTAAACAAATCAGTGAATGGAAGTCTGGGTGGCAGCAGAAAGAGGTACTACAGATGATGATGCAGGCAGACAAATGCCAAGCCAATGTTTCTTAAGAAAAACACAACCCCCAACCTTTTCCCTGCCTTCCCATGAGTTCCCACTAGTTTGGAGTCTACACATATGTTTAATGGTTTCTGCCTTTCCCTAACCCTTTCATTAAATGGCTTGGTTTGGAGGCTCACGTGATATATTTCTCTCCATCTCTGACTCTTGCAAAATATGCCTTATGTGGTGAGTAGCTGAATAAGCCCCAGGGTATTTGTCCTGCCCCTTTCTATATTAATATACCTCACTGCCCCCAGACCTGCCATTTACAATGATTACCAGATTTAATAACTTACTGTATTTTCTCCACCACGGGTTTTTCCCTGATGATTTGATTAATCTATCATACTTCTATTAAATCAAAACAAAAACCCCTTTTAGATAATAATGCAACCTGAGTTCTAGGCCTTTAGCCATTGTGCCATCCATCTGTTGTTTGTAAGAACCGCTTTCCCTGAAGGGAGATGGTGTGTTGAGGCTGAATCTACCACCTGCCACTTTGCTCAGAAGAAACACCCTTTCACTCCATGCTATGGATCAAAGCTATGGGGACACAGAAAGTTTTATAGAAAAAATAAGGATTGTGCGATTAACAGGTTTGGATTTTTGAGGACTAATCCTCATAGGTAAGAGGTAGGGTATCAGGATGCATGGAGCAGAGGAGCAGGAATATTAGTGATTTTTTTTTCTGGTTGCTTCCAACAGTGTAAGACTTGTGGTCACCCTACAGTTCTGACCATGAGGTTATGTCTTCATGACTACTCCTACTATACTTACTGGCTCTGTCAGTGCTGCTGCTGGGAGGGTGGCCCAGGTGTTAAGTTCTACACTGGTCTACATACAAAAACGCAAGCCAACCACGTATTGAAGTTATTTAGTAAACCCTTTGCACATAACATGATGGTTTGGCATGGTTAGCCATCGTGGAGTGTTAGCAGTTACCTGGAATGGAGATGTCTTGAGAGAACTTAAGCTGCTAGTATTTCATGGGATTTCTGTAACATTTTGGTCATGAATCCTCCAAGGCTGAGTGCTCTGCAAGTCTTTTAAAAAGTTGGACTCATGGATAGGAACAGCTTTGAATTAGGGACTTTGTCACTGGAATGATACTGAGTTTTGAGTCTGTGATGACTTGACAAATCTTTGCCCATTCTTCACAAGAGTGATGTCAAAACTGGCTCTGCCATGCCTTTGTCAACCCATTTCCTTAAAACCTTAATTATTTAGGTGTCTCAATATATTAAACACAGAGATACTAAACATTGTTAAAATTGTTACATTTACTAAAATGGTATAATTCAATGAGTCACATTTGAAATACCATTGTCTATATGCCATTCCAGTCCATGCAGAATCACTGGATAAATTTGTATCTTGGAAATATCTCAGTAAGAAATTGTATTAAATACTACTTAGCAGTTTCTCTTTGAGATAACTCATTGAAGAGTCTTCATTAATATGAAGTGGGATGCAGAGAGGCCCTCATTTCTTGGCATAACATCTTAACTTCTTCACCAGTCCACCTTAACTTTCTCACTGACTACCAAAAAGGAGGAAATTCACTCGAAGGCAGATTTTCTTTCCTCTTTCTGCTGTCTGTAATTTGAGAAAATATATTGGATTAGTCTGATTACCAGCGTGGTTTTTAATGTGAAAAATCTGTTTTATTAACTCATTTACTGTAAGGACTAGCTTAATAACAACCAGTTTTATTCTCCTAAATCAATTAAGTTAATAATCTACATCCAGTGGAAAACAATCTTAGGTGAGCTGAGCTGCTTTCTAGACACGTTTGTCACCTTCCATGTAAAAATTTCAGGACTCCTAACACCAGGCCCTCGTGACGTGCTCAAAATTATGTGGGCTGAGTTTAGGCTGGAAGCCAAAAAGGACTTACAGTGCTAATGGGGGTCTGAACTCTCAAGCAGTCTACGTAGGTTTTCCCCAGACGCTGGATTCAAGAAATGCAAGAAACCTAGATATTTCAATGCTGACAAAGATTTAGCATCAAGAAATCAAATGAAAATGTAAAGACAATGTATTAAATCCTGTGTTCTTCATTTCATCCAAATATCTAGGCTAGATTTGTTGGCACAGGGTGCTGTCTTTCCCCTTCTAGCTCTGCCTTGATATACCTAACAAGAAACCAGCCCTTCCCAGAAGAAATGTCAGGGCTTGTGCTACAAGGGCAAAACTGTGCTGTCAGAGCCAATTTTGAGTCTCAGTTAAGAAACGGTATGTACCATGGTGGTACCAACTCACGCAAAATCACTTGCAGAAGTCTGCTGTATGTTTATGGGGCAATTCAGAGCTGGACTCACAAAAAAATTTCATTTGCTCACTTGGTCAGAGAAATCCTTGTCACTCAGTTTCCACACTGTGAAAATATGTATTACAGAGATGTGCCATAAATTAATAGTTTGCTGATGTCATTTCTGCCCATAGGGAAACAGGCAAGGTCCCTTTTTCCTATGTCATATAAACAACTCTTAAAAAAGCAATCTTTCAACTCTTGAGAAACCCGCACTTCAAAGTTTCCTAAAAGCTTTTTCATAAATTAATCTCAAAATAAAGGATTGTAATGAGTTGTTACTGAACGCATTCCAATATTCTGGGGGAAACAATGCTGTATTGTGTACATAGTCATGCTGAGCAGAATAATCCATCACACTCCAGTATATTTGATGCAGACAACAATGAGATTTTATTACTTCAGTTGAAATTAGTAGTAACAAAACAGCTACCAGAAAGCCACTTTTAAAGAAATGTAAGTAAAAAAACTTCTAACAGAATAAAATGTTAAATTGATGTTGAAAAGTGAAGTTAATTAAGAGTGTGGGGAAGTGTTCCTGTTTATATGTGACTGGTATATATTCATTTTAGTGCAGTCAGAATCCTCTGGTCAAGCTGATTAGGATATGTTGTCTTCATCCAATTTTACCTGACATCCCCAGCTGTATGTAGTTGAATACAATACTATGCAAAATCATAGTCTATCATGCCATCTTCTTTTGGCCACTGCCCTCGTTCAAGTCTAATTATGTGTGTCCCTGGGAAACTTCGCTAACTTACATTTATGCATCCGAGTCAAAGGTTGACTGCTCTTTGCCAGTGACTAAATGAACTGATACAATTACAGAAAAGATAAAGAATCACAAAATGTACTTCTTCTAATGGAATTTTGCGTTTATGTTCTTCCAGTGTGTAGTAGGATTGGAAAAGGACTCTGGAAAATACGGTAAAATCAACTAACTTAGTAATATGCTGCGGCATCCACTATTAAATCTCTCCGAGGAGCTGAAGAAAAGATGATCATACTTTTCTGCAGAGCATAAAATATGTGTCTGTGTAAACCTGGAGTATTAGTAAGGTTCTGCTATAGAGAAATTTGTCTTAAGGATGACCTGCAAAGGGAAAGAAACATATCTGCTCTCTTATTTGTTTCTTTTTTTCTTCATTGTATGTAAGAAATGTCTATGGGAAGAGTTTTAAAAGAAACTGTTTCATTTGGGGTTTTATTTGGTCTATAAATTCAAAATCCATGTCTTAGCTATCCTTGTGGTAGAAGACTCCTCCACTGACTGGAAAATTCATAGTGCTGTCATACCAAGAGCACAAGTGGAGCCTGATTAATTGTCAGAAAGTATTATCTTTACTACTTCATTTAAAACTATATTTTGGGGGTTTTTTTGGTGTGTTAATGGTTATTTGATGTGAGTGCCTTAGAAACACTCAGGTGTAAAGATGTTAACATTAATCACTCTCTGCCCTTTAAATTACATTTTGACATGCTAATGGACTGCACCTTTGAAACCTCCAATGAGTCCTCCAGGAGAAACCAGAGAAGCAACATCTAGAGTTTCTCACATTTATATTAAGCTGAGAAATAGAGAGGGGAACAAGAAGGGAAAACAAGCAGCACTTTTTAGCAAATGGCCTTAAGGGTCTTCTGTATATATCATTTAGGGGGAAATAATGTATAGGTCCAAGGACTCTCTTAAGTATCTTCTTCAGGAATAAAAATAATGAGATGTTTTGGAGTGGTCATTTCAGATGGGAAGTAATTTGAAAAACACAGGTTCTTGTACCGGCTTTACTGTAAAAGAAGGTATGTTTTATCACCACTGAATGTCACTCCAAAGAATAAGGAGAATAGCATGGAGAATAAGGTAAAGTAGTGTTTCTTGCTGTTATTATCAATATTCAGGTAGTGAAACAGTCACAGCTTGGAGAATTAGTCAGTGTGTTTTCAAAGGCAACTTTCAGAAGCCATTTTTCCATTAAAACTGTCAGTTTTGTAATGCAGTCATGATTTCAAAGCACAGCAACGCATTGTTCTGGCTCAAATCAAAGACAGATTTCATATCTTATGTCTACATATTCTCAAGCCTTAACACTAAAGCTGGTTGCAGGGGTTTTTTTAGAACCTCAGTGTAATAGGAAAGGAAACCACAGTAATGATGTTAAAAAGAAAAAAACAAGTGAAATGCCTCAGGAGTAGTTTTCTTTAGGTCTCCAGGTGAAAACAGGGATTCTTTCCAATAGTCTGCTTTCATTTCAGCTGTAAATTTCTGGTCTGGATGTAGAAAACATACAATTACATTATTTGATTTATATTATGAGGAAAGACAACCTTCATGATGCTAACAGCCAGCATGGATCAATCCATAATTAGAGTGTCCTCTTGGCAAATAAAAGGCAACCATTTTTTCATACACTCTATTGCTCACATATGTCTATATGTCTATAGACAAATTAATCATAATTTATATAAAACCTCTGTGCCTAGTCCATCACAATAGTCTAATACAATGATTTTTTAAGAGTGGGAATTCTCCTGATGCAATCACTATAACCTCCTTCTCAGATGGGAACGTCTAATCTTTCTACCCTGCCCTTCTTTGATTTGTAACTATACTGTAGATAAACGATTTTTAAAAATAAAACATTTATATCTATATATATAGAGAGATATATTTCTGGCATTGAGAAAGTGTCCTCATAAAATTGTGGACACCATTTATTTAAAAGGAAGTTTAACCCCGTGAAGAATAAACAGCAGGTAGTGTGATGAAATTGTCATATATATCAAAAATGTAGATCATAACTAGGCTCTCCATTCAAGAGGGGCGATACCTACTTTCCAGAAGCAGCTGCTATCCTGCCAGCAGCAAATTTCTAGTTTGCTCTCTGAGCAATCATTTTTAGATAACGTAATGACCTGCCTCCAACGTCCAGCTTTTGGGATATGGGTAGCAAGGAGGCCAGTCTGACATAACATTTAGGTATTAATGTGGTAGATTACCTGAACAATTTTCTTGGTCAAGTGAGAAACTTCTATAAAGCCGATTTAAAGCTCAAATGGGGAGGCAGCCAGACAGAGCGATAATATTTTTAAATTCTCTGGGAAAATGCAATGCCTCCAATCTTGCAGCCTGATCTGGGGGTGTGAGAACACGCTGGCTGAAACCGGTAGGCTTGGATCAGAGCCTAATTAGGGACCACATTTCAAATCTTCTCAGACTCAGTAGTGCACCGTGGGGAGGTCCGGGAGCGATTTGTAGGCTCAAGCACCCTCCAGCAGGCAGGAGACCGGCGGCGGTGCTGATGCAAAGGGGTGCAGCACTGCGCATCGGCGCTCTCGGAGCAATAAAGCACAAACCTTACAACCCCCTGACAGCTCTGAGCAATCGCGCTGCTAAATCTCAGATCTTGAGTGCCAGCGAGTCAAAGTCCTAGTGTTAAAATAACAGGTTGCCCTCATGCCCGCAGCGTAATAACTGAGATTTTTCTTTTATGGGGGTGGAAAAAAAGGACCTTCCATATGAAGAGTGTGAGCAGGACTCTGCCCTAATTACAGCACATTTGAGTAGACTGTGAAATCAGCCCTCCCTCTGCCCCGCCACCAGTTTGCTAGGAAATGAACAGTGAATATGCTTACACTGATGTGGATCTTTGTATTAACAGTGCTGAAGATTTTTCTCATTTATTTTTTAAACCTCAGACATGTTCTTCCCTCTCAGAGACATTTGCTCTTCATTAGCATATAAAAAGTATCCTGTGATATTTAAAACAAATATCCATTTGAAACTTTTACATGGTATTATTGCTACTCTACCAAATAATTTTTGAAGTTAAATTGTATTTCATCACTGGCACCAGACTGCAATGCTTCTTATCTAGTTGTTATAGGGCTGTGAGAGGGAATCGATGTTTTAAAAAGAAGCTGTAAAAAGAAGAGTTAAGTCTTATACACCCCAAGCAATCATGTGGCCAGGGTTGAAAATCACATGACTTTGTAATATTGTTCATTTTGGTTTGAAAAAAGGAAGATTCAAGTATCTTTAGAGAAGAATCCTCTCTCCAGCTTCCACAGACAAGTAGACTTAGAGCATGTGAAGAATTACAAAGATATTGCATTAACCTGCGAGTGTACTTACCTTTGACCTGGGAGCGGGGAGAGTCCTTATGTAGGGACTTGCTCACCAGGAAAGAACGGTGAATTTCTAAGGAGAAATTGAAATTCAAGCAGAGTCTTACAGACTCAAGGTGCTCGTGGGAATGCTCCTTTTTAGTGACAGCAAACTTTATAGATCTATTCAGAGAGAAACTTGCTGCTCCACCAGAATAATTTAAAAAGAAGGACAAGCAAAATTCAGCTTTTATTAATGATAAAAAATTCTCAAAGATCATTATATATTGATTTGGATGTCATTTGAACACTTCCCTGACCAGAAGCAGTGAGATGGAAATAAATGTTTCTAACAGCAGTTTAAAGTTTTAGTATAAAAAGGTTTTGAAAAGCAGCCACAAAGAGGAAAGTAGAGGGAATTTAAGGGAAGTGTATTGTGAGAAGGAAAAGAACCACAGTTCAGTGGTGAGTGTGCAATATTGAACTGAAATGACTCTACCACTCAGATATAAAGTTAAGTGGGACTACTTCAGGAATATGCTTGAGTTGGTAAAGAGCATGAGAGACCCCTTATCTAAGAGGTATCCATGTTTTCAGAGACAAATTTAACTCCTCAAAGACTGTGTCACTAAAGCAAAACAATTGCACATGTATGTCATTTACTTTGAAAAAATATCACAAGTGTTGATGGTTGTTTGACATTCATTGGTCTGTTTAACTAATCAGTGGAGGAGCAACTGATTGAAAACCTAATGTCACATGTGGTGGGAATACAAATGTTTCCTCATTTTTTTACAATAGGGGATTTCTCTGAAGATGAGCTTCAGCAAGCTGTAACTCTGTGCTCAGCTGTGATTGAAGTGCCAGAAGTTTGATGCTGACTTTTTGAGGCAATGTCTCCCTTTCTGGGGACTGGAAAAAGTGCAAATAGCTTCTGAGCAGAATGACCTGTTTGCATCAGAATTGACTAAGCAGTTATTGTTCAGAAGAAATCCTGTGGCTATCAAAACAGCAAAATTTGTACGACCTTGGGGATTTTCTGTGAATGATGGGCAATCCGCAGTTCTGCTGCTATGGGCTTCATATGTTTCCATCACTGAACTACAACTACATATTGTTAATGCCATTGCAACTATAATTTTTATAAATAGAAAAAATGTGTCTTGTAGAAAAAAATGAGCTAGTGTCATGATAAGGTGGCCAGCATGTAAAAAAAACCAGTTAGGAAACTCTAAACTGGTTGTTTGCTGAAGATTGTAGGACTGGACATGTACTTTGTTTAAAAAACATTATGAAATGAAATAACAAAGTGGAATATCGTCATGCACTTAGGCAGTGCAGGAACACCTGGTATGTGCTGTGTAACCCAGATGCCATTACTGTAAAGGCAGAGGAGGCTTCTTACTTGCAAGGGTTGGGCTGAGTAGACCTGTCCTGTGCCAGTTTCTGGTTTTGTGCTGCTTCTCTTTGGGATGCATACGGACCGTGGTTCTGGACAGACACTGCTAATACCGCTGTCTGTTATTAATATGAAGATAATTAATCTAATAGTTAATACTGAACTGTTACTATTATTCAGTGGAGTGCAGGTGTGCACCTTATCAAGCTTCTCCATAAAAAGAGTAGCTTAAAAAACATTAAGGTGTAAGTCTTCACATGTATATAACCTGTATGTCTATTATATAGAGTAGACATACCCAAGCTAGCTTTGAATGGGTTTTCCTTGTAAATTAGCCTGTAGAGAGCTCTGTATTACCTGGTGCTACCCTCAGCGTGTCTCAGAGCGTGTCGCTGTGTGACAAAGCCACTTCGTCTTCTTTGTCCACAAAGAAAAACCGTACGAACACTTCCCAGCTAAGCCGGTATGGGCAGAGCTCAGGCTTTGGCTAATCACTCTGTATTGTGCCACACGGCTCTTAATCTTTACTCTTTTTCGTTCAAGTAAGCTTAATGTGTTTCCTCACTCTGCAACTTCCAGGTGCAAGTGCATGTTGCAAGTGCTTTTTGTTATCTAGCTGACAGGTGCCAGGCTATACTAATCCCAGATATTATCTTTACTAGAAGCAGGGCAAAAAAATTCCCCATGGATGTAATATTCTATCACCATTCTTGAGCACCTCAGGCACCTCAGGTTTTCTTGACCAAATAGTTCAGAGGGATTTTTAACTACATTTCCACATGATTCCTTCTTACATGATTTAGATTACTGTTTTCTTGTGTTTGTAAGGAGTGGTGGCAATGTGCAGGTATAAGGGAGCATGTACTTCCAGAAGGAATTCTGGGAAGTTAATGAGGGCAACAATCTCCGGATTTCTGGTCACCTCCAGCAGATTTACATGTGAGGGTAAAGAGAAAGAATGGTAACTTGGTCATGGGGCCACTTGTGCAGAGACGCTTTTAGAAGCAGCTAAAATTTAGATTTTGCTTAGTATAGGGAGACGAGGGGAAAAGAGCTCATTAAAGATGTAAATCTAAAAATAGCCAGATGAGACAGAAAAAAAAGATTAATTAAACTTTCAGAACCCCAGGAAATCAAATTAGGTGTTTGGGTCATGCCTAAGACTGGACGGGTAAAATAAGTAGATTTTTTTAAATTTTGCCAGGGAAAATACAGTTCTGTGACCAAGAAAGCAATGTGATGGAAAGGTCCTCCATTTGGGAGCTGAGCTTTTGTTCCTTTTATGTCCACTTAAAACATGGAAGTGTTCAGAAATCTGATCTAATGTGGTTAGAGATCATCTAATATTGCCAGAGATCTGGAGCTTAGTTGTAGTAACTCAGACTACAGGTAAGCTTGAGATCTTTATGAATGAAAGAAAGGCTGTGAGTGCTTAAGTTGTTCATGCTCATGCATCCACAAATATTTATAGCTCTATTAGTACCACTGTACCCATAACATTGTTGAATAATTGGTGGAACCTTTTTTGGCCAGAATATATTTTGTACAGATTCACTTTAAGCCCATCAAACTATTATTATGGCTGCAGAAATGTTTTAAATATTTCCTCATTTTTAACTCGTCTCATTTTTCAAAATACTTTTAATTAGCCTCATTCCTCAAAACAAAGCAAGCTTTGCTGATGCATTCAGACCTGTGAAAAAGGGTAAGTCTAGTAAGCTAAGGAAAAATAATAAAATCTGCAAGCTAAAATGCATGCATTAGCATACTTTAAAAATTTTTATTTCTTGCACTAATTTATTGATGATTGATTTTAAACTAGAACCTTTTCTATTGAGCCACAGATATAGAAACAGACTCAGAACCTGTCTTTTAAAAAACTTTTGCAGTTCTGACTTTGTGGAGTCATACATTAGGACAACCAAGTGATCAGGCCCAGCCAGCACGAGTTCATGAAAGGCAGGTCCTGCCTGACCAGCTTGATCTCCTTCTATGACCAGGTGACCCACCTAGTGGATGAGGGAAAGGTTGTGGATGTTGTCTACCTGGACTTTAGTAAAGCCTTTGACAGCGTCTCCCACAGCATTCTCCTGGAGAAACCAGTACCTTGTGGCTTAGACGGGTTTACTCTTCGCTGGGTGAGGAACTGGCTGGATGGCCGAGCCCAGAGAGTTGTGGTGAACGGTGTTAAATCCAGCTGGGGGCCGGTCACAAGCGGTGTTCCCCAGGGCTCGGTTCTGGGGCCGGTCTTGTTCAATATCTTTATCGATGATCTGGATGAGGGGATCGAGTGCTCCCTCAGTAAGTTTGCAGATGACACCAAGTTGGGTGGGAGTGTTGATCTGCTGGAGGGTAGGAGGGCTCTGCAGAGGGATCTGGACAGGCTGGATCAATGGGCTGAGGTCAGCTGTATGAGGTTTAACAAGGCCAAGTGCTGGGTCCTGCCCTTGGGTCACAACAACCCCATGCAACGCTACAGGCTTGGGGAGGAGTGGCTGGAGAGCTGCCCGGCGGAAAGGGACCTGGGGGTGCTGGTAGACAGCCGGCTGAACATGAGCCGGCAGTGTGCCCAGGTGGCCAAGAAGGCCAACAGCGTCCTGGCCTGTATCAGCACTGGTGTGGCCAGCAGGAGCAGGGCAGGGATCGTGTCCCTGGACTGGGCACTGGTGAGGCCACACCTCAAATCCTGTGTTCAGTGTTGGGCCCCTCACTACAAGAAGGACGTTGAGGTGCTGGAGCGTGTCCAGAGAAGGGCAACGGAGCTGGGGAGGGGGCTGGAGCACAAGTCTGATGAGGAGCGGCTGAGGGAACTGGGGTTGTTCTGGAGAAGAAGAGGCTGAGGGGAGCCCTCATCGCTCTCTGCAACTACCTGAAAGGGGGTTGTGGTGAGGTGGGTGTTGGTCTCTTCTCCCCATTAACCAGCAATAGGACGAGAGGAAATGGCCTCAAGTTGCACCAGGGGAGGTTTAGATTGGATATTAGGAAAAAGGTCATTACTGAGAGAGTGGTCAAGCATTGGCACAGGCTGCCCAGGGAGGTGGTGGAGTCACCATCGCTGGAAGCGTTCAAAAAACGTGTGGACATGGCACTTCAGGACATGGCTTAGTAGGCATGGTGGTGCTGAGTTCATGGTTGGACTTCATGATCTTAAAAGTCTTTTCCAGCCTTAATGATTCTGTGGTTTTGTGTGATTCACAGGCTGGCTACAGCTTGTAGTCCCAGTCAAGTGAGACATAGTCTGTAATTCTGGCCCACCCAGCACAACTTTTGGTCCCCAACACTGGGTGCCTGTTATGTCCAGATCATATAAGTGCTCTTAAGTTTGCCTCAGCTTTCAACGACAGTGGTTCTTGATCAGTCTGAATTTTGGAGTTGCTCAAGTGGGCTCTGGCCCCTTTTATTGCTCATGTGGCCTTCGCTGCTGGTCATCGTCCATCCCTGTGTCCTGACGGTATTGCTGATTGTGGTCTCTTGGTGATGACTTGAAAAGGCTCTTAAAAAAGCTGGTGCATAGAAAACAATGGCAGATATTGATAGAGATACAAACATTCTTATTTATAGTTTATGCATGTTCAGTTATTATTTCTCTGCTTTATTATTCTGAATATTGCTCAAAAAAAATCTTCTTAAGACACCTAGTCTAGCTGCTGAGTCCTTATCTAAAACTTGGCAAGAGCTACAGCACTTTCTAGTCTTCAAGACAGAATGAATGTTAACTGATTTTTGACTCCTTTGTGTATGTGTGACTATATATATTTGTGCTGTAAATATTTATGCAAGGTACATAAAGGACGATGGTTAGTCCTGATGATTAGAATAGTCCTTTCCCTTTTCTTCATGCGAGATTCTTAAGTAGACTAACATTAATAACCTCGCATAAATAAGCAAAGTGGGAACTGTTTGCTTGATTCAGGAATAGGATGGGAAAAAGTGGTTAATTATTTTCATAGCAAAATTTTAAATAAATACTTAAAAAAAAAAAAGTGGGCTGTTAAATTAACAGCAGAAGCTAAACCACCATACAAGTCTTTTTGTTTCCAAGAACAAGATTTGCTAACCCTGTTTCATTTTCAGCAAAAGCTGCTTTGGTGGACAATTGCTCTATTGACAACAGAGGGAAGTTTCTGGTTTGGTTGGGAAGCTATGTCTTTTTGAAAACATATTCTGATGGAAACCAGCTGATGAGTATTTTTTGGACCAGTTAACATGAATTAGCCATTGTGGTATCATAATAGTTAATAAATAACAATGTGATTTTTTTTTTAAGGTGCTTCTCGGTAAAAGTAATCGTACCGGTCATACTAAGTGTTCACTCTGATCTGTGTATTGCCTCTTCATTGCAATAATTCTCTGCTGTCTTGTGATATCATCTGTTGTGTACCTTAGTGCTTTTTGTGAAAGCATTCCCCCCATGATCTGAAAATCTCTCCCTCTTTTCTCTCTCCTGTTCTCTTGCTCTGATGTGTATGTATGTACACACACTTATATGTCTACAGTACACGTACAAAATCCAAATAAAAATACACTAGTAGAATTCTTGGCTCCTGAAACAGCTGGGAATTAAATGGATCTTAAGTAAAAAGCAGTCTTGCAAAACTGGCAGGGAAATTTACCATCCAAGGCACAAATATTGCTCATCACCCTTGCCACAGTGATGTTGATGAAGATATACAATCTAGAAGATGAAATGGTGAGAAAGCATGAGCCGATTGATATGTTCTTGTAATGAAATAAATCCATACGAAAGCAGATTGAAATAGTTATGGAATAGTTGATATAACTGATATAAATACGGTTGATAAAGCTATTGGCTTCTGTAAAAACAAAGAAGGTCCAAGTCTGCAGAAAGCATATGCTTTACATTTAATATGTTGAATGTAGACAATTGATGCTTTCCAAATACAGACTGCCAAGTGCACAAAGAGTAAAGTTTAGCCAAAGTTCATCCTAAGGTCATACACTCAGTGCAACCATCAATCTGGACAACCTCTCAGTAACCTCCACATACTTCCAGACAAGATCTGGGATCCTTTGTGTCCTGATTAGAGCATGCAACAGTTAATTTGTTTTAAATAGGAAATTAAACAGTCATGTAAAGTGTTATATGAAGGTCATAAAATGGTTCTTGAGGTGCATTGATGAGGGCTGTTTGGGTTCTCTAGTCCACATCTTGCTACAGCAAAGAGAAAGAAGATCAGAATGGTTGGAGAAAGTAATTCAAACTCCTTGTGATGAAAAATCATGACAGAAAAAGTCTTGACCAAATGCTGAAATGGCAGATCCTTAATCTTTAGAGACTGTCTCTCCATACCAGTCAAGAGGCCATGCAGAACTTGTATGATTCTTGCACTGCAGAAAGTATGCTGCCTGCAGGAGGTTGGAAGAAGCACTGCAGGATTAGGATTCTGGCAGAAAATATCTTAAGAGTTTGTTTAAGCCAGAAAGAAAAAAAGAAAGAAAAAGAAAGAACAGTTGTAAAAAAGCAGCAGAATGTGTCCTCTGTACTAGCACTGGAAACGGGGTGATAGCCCCAGTGATGAAGGGACATCGCTTGGGGTTTCAGTGATTTTTTTGAAGATATGCGTTCCAAAACCATTGGTGTTCAGACTTGGAGAACAATCAGCTTTGGCTGAGTGGGGAGGGTGAGAAGGATGGGAAAGGCAGGAGGTCAGTGGAGAAAATGGGCAGTCTGATGGCATGAGTGTCATGGGACTTGAATCCAGGTGAGGCAAAGGATAGGACCTTCATCACGCATTCTAAAATAAAGATGGCTATTACTGAAGAGGTTGGCCTCTTATGATTAGAGTTAACATTTTGCTGCTTCTGTTCATAAGCCCAGTTTCGTCTATCATCATCAAGGCTAATAATGTTTTAATAATAATTTTCCATCTCTTTCTTTTCTTGGTCAGTGAAGTTATTGAGGTGTTGCCAGACCAGTGCTTCCTGAGGAGGTGGCTTACTGATACACCTCTTATCATTCAAAAAACAAATAAAGAGATTTAATGGGTTAAATCCAATTTTAGAAGGAAAAGAATAGATTCAAATCCAGACTGCTTCATTTCAGCAAGATGAGATTTACAACTGTTGAAATATTAACCTTGAAAATAATGATTTATGAATAATAACGGAAACACTGACAAGACCCCTTGGTGTACTCACTTGTGTTACAAAATCCTGACATATGCAAACCTGATGAGATAAAAGAAAACTAATAAAGGAAAAATAAAGCACTATTGTAGAATAAAAACATTTTTAATCTGTTTTAATATCAAATGATACCAAAGGCCTGATTCCCATACCTTGAAAAAGGACGGTGGGATAGAAACAGAGGTAAGATGAAACAAAAATAAGTCAAATGCTGATACTAGCTGACTTCCCAGACTGGAAGGGATCTCACATGGCCTTCTCCTATTCATGCCACTGCCCTAAGATTTACAATATGCCAGTTAGTGATCATGCAAGTGGAAAGTTCTTAATCACATCATGCATTAATAAAAAATGTGTTGGTTTATCACAAAAATAAAAATAAGGCACCAAACTGTTGCAGTCTTTTACGGTTCTAGGATTCTTATGATCTATTCTACAGTACTCTTTTTTTTTCTTTTTTCCTTAATGGGCATTAAACATGGGTAACTTTAAACATTTTAAGGCAATCTCAAATCATAAAGCAATTATGATTATTTAAAAAAGACCCCAAAAGCTGACATCTGTGCATAGTGGTTTCTAGGTCTCCTGCTGCTCTTTATACCTGTACACTGCCACACATAACATCACACACACAGGAATTGTGGGGAATTTTGATCATTAAGCACAGCGTTTTCCAGAAGGTGTTCTCGCAGAGAACGTGTGTGCACGTAGGTGCTTAGCTATGATAACTTTTCTGCATTAAAGATCCTTGTCATCCAACGGAGGAATGCTAGTTTCCCCATATGACCAAAACAACTGGTCACATAATCAGATGAATAAATGTCAGGTAGTCAGAAAAAACAAGTTGCCAATCACCCACATACAAACTGAGACAGTCTTCTTCAAAACTACTTAGTGAGTACGTATGAAAAATTCTCAGGTTTATCTAGATTGGTTCCTAACTGATTCAAAACCACAAAAGACAGAACTGCAATTTTTGTAGACAGAAATTGCAATTTGCCTCATGTTCTGTAATTCCTCTTCAGAGTCTGTCTGATCTGGGATCAGGGTCTTGTAACAGAGGAAGGAGGCAGAACCAGGGTGGGTAATGAATAGTATCTCTGCTCTGCCCTTTCAAGCAGCAAATCAATATGGAAGAGGGAAAGTCTGTGGCATTTATTGCACAGGCACAATAGGGAAGCAAGGAGAGGATTATGGTTGGACTCAATGATCTTAAGGGTCTTTTCCAACCTAAATGATTCCATGATTCTAGGATTATGATTCTATGATCAAGTCAGGGCCAGAAATTAAACAGGCACAGAAGCTGACCATAGCTGGCCAGTCAAGAGGGTCTCCAGTTGATGTTAGCATCTTGGCTGAAGAGTACCTCAATGTCTCGCTGCAGCAAGCACAGTGAGAGCATTGGAACGATGGAGGAGTTGTGCATTGGAGAAAGGTCTAGTGAAAGTCCTGCACTAGAAGTAAAGCTTGCATCTGTCAGGCAATAAGCATGATTACTGTTGAGGAAGACCTGCTCAAGCATGGCACACTCCTTACCTTTAGCCGTGGCACAACAGAAAATTGCAGAGGGGTTGGCTCAGTGTAGAGGTAGCCCAAACCATTGTGCTCAGTTGCTTGAACCATGAATTTTATTCTATTGAAAGAGCTCGGGTGGCTTGAAAAAACACACACAAAAGGTAACAACATGACCTTTTAAACTATTGATATTAATGTGAACCCAAAGAGAAGGTTCTCATGTTAAATAAATATTACAGTGTTTTATTGCTTACTGTTAGCTTGCTCTGCAGAGGTATATAAGTAGTTTCAGTCTGTACGTAGAAATAAAAGCATCTGCAGGATATTCCCAAAGTTACCATTTCACTGCTTCCTCTGATGTCATAAACTGAAAGAGCTGAGTTGGGCTGTTTAGTCATAGGAACCCCAAGATGAAAATTATAGCCTTGTAATGCACAGCAGGCAAGACTTTATACATTACCAGCCTTAAGTGGGCCATCTGTGATGATTATACCTTTACTAAAGACTCAAGGTTCCAGTAAAATGGTCTTCATACCTACAAAATGAGTGGTTTTTTCCCATCTATTTTTGCCATTTTCTCTTTGAAGGTGGAGATGTCACTTTTTATTCAACCAACAAGAAGGTGTAAGTGTTACCCAGTTTAAATTTGACCATAAACAAGGAAAAAGAAAGTCTGAATTAGTGTAGCTTTTTAATCAGGCTTAGATAAAATTTCAGAGTGCTGTCACTCCAATCACATTATCCTCTGCTGGCATCAGTGTTATAAGACATATCAGAAAATAATCGCACAATTCTGACAAAGATAAATGAATGCTGAGCCTACACTGAACAGGCAGAAAGGTCATCAAGCAGTCACATACTGCTCATATCATATTTATCTTGTGGATCTTCAACTTGAATGGCAAATGGGGGCTACTGTAAATCTTGCAGTTGACAAAAACCCATCCTAGCAAAACCTTATTATGAGATCAAGAGCACTCTCCTGCCTGGATCAAAGCTTTCTCTTTTTGTTAATTTTAACAGATCTTTGTTGATATGCATAGGTCATCCTGAAGACTGGCATCTTTAATGAATAATTTAAGAAATAAAATGCAAAAAGAAAGGGAGTTTTAGAGGATACAATTGATGTCTTTGTTCCCCCTTGCCTTGATAAGAGGGTAAGTGATTGTGTACATCTGCATTTGTGTGAATAGAAAGTTGAACAGAAATAGAACTAGTGAATGAGCATGTTTCAATTGTGTTACTTAAAAGATCTTGAGAGATTTGCCCAAATTTTTGCACAAAAAATCTTGAGAGACCTATCAGGTAGCACATTGGCATACACTATGTTTTTTATACAAATTTAATATATAAGTTAATAATTTATTTACTCTATATTCTATGTATTACCCTTGTGGGAGAGATGATGCCTGTAACCCTCTGGGGCAAGAAATGAGAGTTAGAAGTTGTCTGGCATACAGCAGTGTAATATGCTAGCATCAAACATCTATGCCACCTGGCATGTTCTGCTCCTGAAAAGAATTAACGATGACCAACCATGGTCTCAAGGCACCGTTTTGTGAAAGAACTTCTACATTTACAATTTGATTAAGAATGGAGTACATTAACATCTGCAATTACTTGTTTATGTATGTACATACAAACATACTTTAAAAAACAACATATGTACAATTAAAGATGTTTGTTTTACATTAGATGTATAAACATACTTATATAAGTAAATCTTTGAATTTAGAAGAATTCTGATTTGATCTTAGTTACCATCAATTGCTTAAAGTTCTCTTTGTTTACTCCTTTTTTTTAAACTATGCTACGACATGTTATCTAATAGGTCTGCAAGACAGAGGATATTAAATAGGGGAACTATATGAGGGAAAAACATTTTTAAAGAAGGTTAGATAATCAAATCACTTAAGAGAAGTGCTATCACACATAGCTCAACATTTTCCTGACACAATATCTACTTCCAATTGAAACTTAGTTTTATTTTCCACAGTGGAAATAGGATTTTATTTTTTAACTTTCTTGGTTACAATATTGCAGTTCAGAAAAATGCATTAATTTGCAGAGACTTATAGCCAAGATGGGCTAGGCCAATACTGGCCACAAAATGCTAACTCATTTGCCAATCATTTCAAACAATGGATGAGTGGTTTCCATCAGCACTTGGAGTATGTAATTTACTGAGTATTTCAGACCATCCTTTGGCATCTTAATTTCTCCAGCAGTTCTCACATGTCAAAGGCAACTGACTACTAGGCCAGTTATTTATATTTCCAGAGTGAATTAACAAAAGCAGCTTTCATGGTTTTCTTTGGTGTTTCATACCATGGATAAGCCTGGTTGGAAAAGTGGGTTTATACTGAATTGCTGTTGAAAATAACTTTAGGATGATTTATGGAAAAGGACTTCACATAATGACTGCATTTGGTGAAGCTGAAAACTGCTTCGTTGGTTTTCTAAGTTTGTGGTGTTCCCAAGGCCTGGGGATGAACTCACTGACTTCAGCCCCTCTTCTTGCGGCATCCAATCCATTACACAAAAGATGCCCTAAAACATATTTCCTGTGTTGTTCCTGTTTCTCTAAGGAAGACTGTGTTACAGAAAACAAATGTGCAGGGAACTTCAGAGCAGAGAGTTATTATGTGTAATCTGTTGCTTTTAGGTGAAAGATGTTTTTTCTGTTTTAAAAACCCCTGGTAATGTCCAAGGCTGGATCCTGTGAAGTGCAGAGCATCTGGTGATCACATCTGTTGCCCTCAGCCAGCACTGATGGCACTTGGAAATTCCCGTTAAGTATACATCACCTTTCAGGATTTGTCCTTGCATAAACATGCTCTGAAACGCCAAGGGCTTAAGGGAACCAAGACAAGATGACAGAGCGAGCACCTCCCAGCTCTGCTGGAAGGATCTCAAGGGAGAAGTGGTTATCAGCCTAGACAAAACCGTGAGTCACGACTTTATTCTGAAGCAAGAAACGCTTACTTTAATTGGCAGAAAAAAAATAGCTAAGCTCAACATCAATTAATGAAGGGAACGAGTGCCTGGGAAAGGGCAACATGGGATTGTTTGACAAGTGACGAATGTTGGAGATTAAATGGAGAAATTAACACCCGAAAAATACTCAGAAGCTGGTGTGAGTGACCTGCTCTGTATTTGTCTCTGAGCATTCTTTTATACAAGCCCACAAAAATGCAGAAAAGCTTCTTTCTCCAGATTACCTTG
This sequence comes from Phaethon aethereus, assembly GCF_964289735.1. Lineage (NCBI taxonomy): Eukaryota > Metazoa > Chordata > Aves > Phaethontiformes > Phaethontidae > Phaethon > Phaethon aethereus. The sequence continues at coordinate 85,357,146 of NC_138577.1, read as the reverse complement.
CACCTGCCCTCACAGCCTGCCACTTTCGGCTAGTTAATGCACAGAACCAGCCCTTACATAGTCAAAGGAAAGAATAGCGAAATAGTAAAAGCGAACGTATAAAAGCTCGATGCCTCCTTTGGAATCTGTAGGAAACGAAAACAGTTCCCCGTTGTAGGGAATGAAAGACTATTGTTCTGGAAGAGCAAGAGCCATTAAGCTAATTACACTTTGCATTGATTTAGTGAAAACTGAATGAAGTTAAATTAATACAAGCCAGATGTAAAACAATTTAAATGGGATCACATAGGGGTTTTCACCAGATTAATTGATTTAAAACCAATTTTGTGCATAAACAAGGCCATATATCCTTTTTTCTTCTCCTTTACAGACTGAAAATTAGGTAATAATTTCAACTTGGACTTTGATAATTCTACATTAAAAGTATAGCTGTATTGCTATGTAAGCCTGAGTTTCCTAATAATTAACACACTATATATCCTCCCAGAAAGGGATCTCAAATTCAAATTTTCTTTATAACCAAATCCCACATGCAATGAGTTGGATCCAAACCTGGTTTTAAGCCACCTTGGCTGGCCGGCTCAGAATCATGGCATTGTGGTCACAGGAGGGTAAAATTATTTCCTCAGTCCATGCTTGTATGTTGCACTATAAGTGGTTTATATCATCCAGAATAATGCTTGGGAAAACATTAATACAGAACCTGGTCATGGGCAGAGTGGGTTACTCCAGCACAGGAAGAAGACAGCATCCCTCTGTGCCTCTTCTCCTGCTCTCTTCCATGTCACTTCACCCTCCTTCCTCAGGAACACCTTCTGTCTAATGGGCACAGCAGTTATTTGTTGTCACGCTTGTTTCATGTTGCTTATCAGAAAAAAAAAGAGAAAAAATCTTAAGATTCTTATGATATTCAGAAATTAAGAATGTCATTTTAAATTTCATATTACTATAGTAGCAGAAGTGTAAAATGATGGCATGTTTCTTTCTGGTTAAAATTCTGCAATGGCATTGGCCTAAAATTTGTGTTTAATGTCAGAACTTTGCCTGGGTAAGTACTACTGCACTGTTGCTCTAGGTCCTTTATTGTCCACCTTTTTAAATACCCAAGCTCCTTTCTTCATACTTCCAAACTGGCAGGGGCCATAAGGACAAGTCTCCCACAGCCTGTACTGTGGCAGATTTGGTGTCTGTAGGTACGAGTGACGCTGGGAGACCATTCCTCTGTAACCGATAGCATTGCTGGCTACATGGACATTTTTCTCTATTTTCCATCAATATATTAATGGGATCTCAAAATGTCAAGAAGTCTTCAGGCATTTCTCATGGAAGGAAGTTGTGCACGTCTTAAACTCTCTCACTATCTCCATCTCTGCATCTCACCCCTCCCTGACTTTCTGCTGGTGGAAGTTTTGGCAAGGGAACAAGGTAAGGTCTATGTTTTGTACTTGTGGACTGTAAAATCAATGGTTTGGAGAAGTTGCAAGTGGAGAGGGGAAATCCACAGAACTCCTAAAATACATCCTGAAAATTGCTTTCTACGCTGAAAAGTGAGAATTGAGGATGTTAACATCAGAGTGATGGAGCGGTGAGGACCCCATATGTGGCGCACAGCACAGAAATTATGGGCGGGCCATTTCTGAGATGTAAACAGAGTACCTATACACACATAGGCAAGCGCTTGTGTATGTACATAAGAAATAGAAGTAATATAGGTTTGTGTAAAAAAAAGGAAAAATGCTGCAAACTTACTCTGTAGTAACATACATATACAGGAGAAATAGAGAGTCTGCAATACTTGCCTTCTGGAGAAAAATTGTTGACTTGTTGTATTAAATCAATTCAGACAAGCTGAGACTAAGGGTTCCTATATCTAAGGGATGTTCATTGTGTCTCATTTAAAAGCAAAGATGTGTCCATAATGTGCTACAACTGTTGAAATTTATCTTTATTTTTCATAGTTTGTTTATACCCAATAACTCTTTATTTGCTTGTCATAATAAAATAGGTATATTTTACAGTATTTAATTATACTTCATGTTGTATTTTACTTAATTATTAACATTAAAATTATTATGTATAGCATAATTCATAATAATGATGCAGACAATTCATTAATCAAATTAAAAATTAAACGCTTGATGCATTTACTTACTCAAAAGTGTAGATACTAAAAACTGGGTTTTTTTAAATTAAAAAGTTACCAGCTGTGATTTGATGAGTAATTTTCTGCCCCACTGCACCTGTTTTCATCATGAAATATTTCATGTTCAGTAAGTCAAGATGCACTATTTTCTCCTCATCAGAACGGTGCGCAGGCTGAAGTCACTGTCATACCCTCAAAGTGGTAACCCAACTTGTAAATGTAAATCATCAGTTCCCATAGTTCCATTTTGTCGGCTCTTTTTCATTGCCAATAGCTGCAGGAGTTCTTCACCTGAAAAAGATGAATTTCTGTCAATGAATCATGCTCTCTTGTTTTGTTTCAGGGCTTTCAGGGAGTCTCTGGGATGCATGCATTCATGAATCCTGACACCTGCATCGAAACAGCTGAGACTCCTGAACCTTTGACACAGGCTGCTTTCCTTCAAGGTACTCACAAAAATGAAATTTAAAAAATCTTAAGAGAAAATTCTCTATGTCAGAATTTTGCTAGTTCTCTGATCAGCAGAGATCCCTCCTGGGTGGAAAAGTCTTGATTTTAGGTATTAAACAAAAGGCTGTAAACCTCCCATAACTTGGAAACTTTCTTCCTGTAAAGGAAGCAGTAACAAAAAGGCAAAGCTTGCAGAGATTTGGAAATATTTTTTACAGCCTAAAACCAGGTGATAGACACAACCCACATGTTTCACTCTGGTGTCCTCTCTGGCCACTGAAGTTTTGATGTCACAAATATGTTTCTTCACATTTCTAACAGAATACAATAAAATGGAATCAGAAAGTAACTTCTCAGCAATAAAATCAACCTGTAATTCAAATTATGTAGGAGATGGTCAAAGCCCTTTTCCCTATTCTAATAAATCACGGCATTATCATACTGTGGATGTGCGGGATTTAATGGGTGCAGAGAGAGATCCTTTGCCTGTCTCTCTGTTGAATTTGCCTATTACGCTGAAAACTCATTGGGTCAGAGACTGCCTACTACTGTGTGTTTGTACAGTGTTTAGTATAATAGGGACTGAATCTTTGGCTGCCAGAAAGGCAGCCACATAATACATGATTGATAATGATAATTTCAAGCTGTGTTAAAAATTATCTCTCCCAACAGTTTCTCTGCTTGAAAAAAGATGCTGAAAGCAAGTAGGAAAACACGATCCTCAAAATTTGGCCTTCTAGTTTGCTTACTCAGGCTGTGCTTAGTCATTTTAAAATCTTGCCTGTGTTTATCTTAATTTTATCTAACTTTTTATCAAGCTTCGAGAAAATTCCACCATAATCAGTGTATGTTTTTTTTATTTATGTACCTCTACTTTCGTCCTGTTGCCCTTATTTCACAGTGCTTCGAGCACTATCTTAGAGAGCTCACAGCCAAAAAGATAAATAACACTGGAAAGGAGAGAGAAAGATGCAATTGGAATATGTTCAAAACTTCTGTGTAGCACCTTCCCTTGGGGCATATAAAAAGTCTAATCCACTTTTGGAGGTGGTAAAAATTTCAGAAGTGTGTTCTATACCTGTATTATCATTACAACTGCAAACACAGAATTGGAATTGTCTTTTAATGTTTATTCAGCTATAAAGTTGTAAGGAGCCATATTGATGGTGATTCACAACTAATTATGCTGTATCATCTATTCCCAGCCTGCATTTATTTAAACTTCCAAACATGCTCCTGCAGGTATACCACTGTGTTAGCATATGTCTGTACTTAACTGCGTTTACCGTGTCTGAAGTGTATTTAGAGTTGCATAGTCTTGCAAACACACACCAATTCTGTAATACTCAAATGAACTTATTTTAACCCATTTTATTCCCAGACACCAAACCTAAATTAGTAACCCGTTTAGATATCTCTGGTTGTCTGTTTCTCTGATGCAATGACTAGACCGAGGCAATAACAATACTTCTTTATGCTATTCAAAGTGTGTACTAGGATTCAGGCGGGAGCTAGATTCAAAACACAGTCCCAGGACTGAATACAGAGATAATGCATCATTCTATAGCAACTTTCTCCCACCATTCCCAGAGCATTCATTGCACAAGCAATACCATTTTTCACCAGGAAATACGGTTGCTTCTTAAACCTAACATGGTGACACTTCTGAGAAGTGCTTTTAAAGCAGCTGTGGCTTTTCTGTGTTATACCCATAATGCATAAATATGTTGAAAAAATAGTTGGTTAAGTTCAAGTTTAAAACAAAGCAAAACAAAACAAAACAAGCAAAACCCCTGCCCCATCTGTCAAATTGTGTGTATGACATCATCAGATATTCTGCACTTGTTTGCAGCCATTCAGACCAACCTGCTCCACAGTCTAAGCTTTGTGCTCCAGCTCTCTTTACAGGGTCACTGGGCTGGAAAATTACCCCATGCTGTCACAGTTAGCTCAGCCAGGTCTTGTTATCATTGTTTCCAAGGAATCCATTCATCCACTATTTTACATATTGGGCAGACGTCCTGCCACTGAGGCTTGGGCTGCACTAACTTGAAGGGCCAAACGTTAATGGGTCTCTATTGTCGGCAGAATAGCAGCGCAATACGTGGGAAAAAATACCCAGACAGCTCACTGACACTGGTTTAGGACCTCTAGACTTAGGGGGTAGCCTGTGAAGAGCTTTTATGTAAACAAGACTTCAGTAAACAAAGAATATCTTCTCTGTCAATATTCATAACCCATAAATTTTTCCTTCCCTTCCCCCCGTTGCAGCCCCTGGAGGAGTATAACTCTTCAGATGCAGAGAGGGAAGAAAGTGGTATGGATGGTCAACGCCTTTTGCAGGGCAAATCTGTGGGATGTGTGCACGAAACCATACAACCAGTCCTGATTTATAAGGGATATTACTGAGCTCCCGGCTGGAACAAAGCAGTTTTATTTTGAGCTTGCTCTACTATCTGTGTGGCTGATAATGGAGCATGTGATTGTGGACATTTAAAGCTTGTGCTTTGTGTATGCCATGGCTGATGTGTCAAAATGAAGGTGGAGCATGTCTGTCTGTCTTTCCTGGGTGTGGAATTTCAAGTGAATGGATTGCCCTGTTGACAAGCTTTGTTTTTCTCTTAGAAAAACAAAAAGCCAGGCAACACTCAGGAAATACATAGTAAATTTTGAACATTTGGGAAAAAAAAAAGAGGATAAAGAAAAAGTTATGTTGTTGCCCCCCGATGTTGATGGTGTCTTTGTGGTTTTTTTTTTTTTGTTAGGCGAAATGCTCTTCTCAGTTTTTTCCCATGCACTTCCTTGACTTTGGTGCGTTCACTAGAACTTCATTCTGATCTGAAGGAGCTCTTACTTAGAGATAGCTCCAGTGGCTTTACTTCTTTCACCCGGCTTTACCCCAGCATGAGCTAGAGGCGGGTCAGGCTGATGGGGATGGAAATGGCCAGTGGTGACATTTCAGGGGCCCCACTCTGAATAGAAAGAGATGTTCAGATTCTTTTATTTGAAGGGAGCGAACTGAGTAAGATTAAAAATGTCTCACGCGAACGAGTTACAAAATCCTTCATTGCAGGAGGGAACCACTTTAAAAATTGCATAAAAGTTAATCTAAGGAGAGAATCTCCACATGCCTGGGTCTTAATTGTCAGATCTGAGCATACCCTCCAGCTTCTGGCACTGGGCTGGCACTCAGGAGGGGAAGGGGCTGCACTTGGCATCTGCTGCCCGCAGCCTTCGTTTCAGGTGCTGAGTGTTTTCCTCCCATTATTTCCTTTGCCGTTGGACAACAAAGGTCGTGATAAACATGACCTGGCTGCTCTCACGGTGACAGTGTGTGGTAATTAGCTGAGTCCGCTGGCGTTTTGAAAACCTAAACACAAATCTCATTTTTTTAAACTTGCCTGTAATTAGCGCAGCGGTTATTTCAGTTAATTTGTTGTATTGATACTGTAAAGCTTTCCAAAGAGTCCCACAAAAGTCAGCAGCACAATGTACCTCACTTCCTGCAAACATTTTGAGAATATTAGGTCACAGTGGTGAACGCATGAGAAGAATGCATAGGCTTTCTTTAAAGCCAGTCTGAAATATATTCCAGGTAGTAATAAGAAGTGTTAAAAAACTTGCACTATCCAAAACCCAGGTTAACCGCTTCATGTCTTTATGAAATGTATTCTATTTCAACTCAGATTATTTCTGTGTCTGGCAGCTGATTTGAAATAGTTCCCTTCTTCAGATGACAAGATGACTCAAGAGCCAATTGAGACAAATTTGTGTTTCAATAAAAGTAATGTATGTCAAGGCTAGAGTTTCCTAAGCCAAGCCCTCTAAGCAATCATCATAATCATTTTGTAAACCATAGATAATGTAATTTCAGAATAAAAATGCTTTTTCAGAGTACGAAATGCTGCATTAAGATAAACATTAGGACTTAGTGTTGCCAGTTTGAATATAATATTTTCAAAAAATTTTCCAGGGGTTTAAAATAAGCTTAAAAAAGGGAAAGAGAAGGAGAGAAACTGAGAGAGTGAAAGAATACAAGGAACAAATAACATTTTCAAAAAGTGAATTCTTTCAAGCATACCAAAATGTGACGTTTTGTCCTTAATTTTTCAAGATTTGTGTTTATGAGCAGGCATGCTTTTGCTGGTGTACTTTGGGAGATGGAGTCTGGAAGAAGTGAAACAGGAACAAAATAATAGCAATGGGCCCTGCTTTATGTGGTCTTTTAAAACTGCATGATCAAATGCACAAATAGCACTGTTCAGTGCAGCAGTTTTGTACCTAGCTTTGCATGGTAAAAGTGTTTTTTGAATGGGGGGAAAAAAGGTGCAAAAAGAAAGAAATTTTAAAGTATAATGGCAGATGAATGCATAAGTTACATTAACCTTTAGGAACATTAGGGCACTTAATGAACTTTTTTTGCACAGTGTTTCACCCTGGGTAACCTAATGTCCAGCCCTTAAAAATGATGAAAAAAGCATCACTTGCCAGGGCGTCAAAGCATCTCCCAGCAGTAAAGGACATTCTTTTGTCACTTGATTCAAGTCAGTCCTTTGGGACATTCCTCCTTTTCTTTTTTTAGGACAGTGATCTTCCAGTTTCAAAGAACTGGAGAAAATCTGCTCACCCTGAGCACATGGTCTTATGCTGTCTCTAGAGCCATCAGAAGCTCAGGTGAATGTAACCCCATCCTATACCCTCAAACTGTCAGCTTGATTTGTAAGGACTCAGCTCCCATCCTCTGGTCTCCAGCAGCCTGAATATGACAGAAAACGTTACTGGAAATTTTCATGTATGTCTTTTTTTTCTTCAGGAGAGCTTCCTCTTGCAGGATAAAGATTGAAGCCTGGGGACACTGCAAGGTTTCAACCTGTGCTGAGGATCAACATCCCCTTCTCTTTCTCAGGTTGCATTTGCCTTTTGGGTCATTTTCATCAGCTGGATGAGGAGATTTTTCCTCCAAGAAGCAGTTAAAGATGTTCCTGCTTGCTGTGGGACGTCGCAGCTGCTGGGACAGTGGACTGGTAGAGACACAGTCCTTCAGTGATGTAGACAGAGTAAAATCTTCTCTAAATTACAGAACTTACAGTATCTGAAATGTTTGGGATAAGGTTTTAAAGGAGAAGAAAATGGAAGACTTAAATTGTTTGATTAGTGGCCCAGATAATCACCTCAAAGCTCATGAGAAAGAATTTAACTGCAGGCTACCAAGAAACTTCTGACCGTGAAGTATAAGCACAGACAAATAACTTTCATTACTTGTCTTGGGCATGGACAGCTCACTCTTGTCCATATTCTCTGGATGATTTTTTGCACAAAAAGTAACAACAACAAAAAAAAAGGTAAATTATACCTTTATTTTTGACAGCCCTCTTTTGCTAATAAAAATGTAGATAATTGACTGATTCAGCATCCTGAACTGAAGAGAACAAAACCACTGCAGAACAGCTCCCACTGAATTTGGGGGTTTTCAACCAAGGAATCCCACTGGCATTCATAAAATTCACAAGAAAGGGCATTCAAGGTCATTCAAGGCATTCAGCAACATCTCCATTCTTGTCCCTGTCACCTCCCACGCCCTTTGCAAAAAAGGAGTAAGAATGGTTCAGCAAAGTATGTGAAAACAATATAGACCTTATCTACATGACCCATCGTAACATATTAGCAACCGTTTATGGTATTAGCCATTTTCTATCATGTTACATTAATATCATAAAATTTTAGCATTTGATTGCCCTAATAAGATACGACCTTGCAATCATTTCAAGATATTTTCATATCAGATTAGTGAAAACAAAGGCTAACACACTCAGATGCCAGGATGTAACCTGTTAATAGAACACAACAAATTTTTTCATGTTTTGCTTGTGTATTAATATTTGCCTGTCCCATTTCAACATTATCCTCCAATTCTTCATTACTGGACTTGGAGACTTAGTGCATTATCATTCATTTCTTGAATGAAATAAGTAAACCAAGAAGTATCATTGTAGCAGTCAATTTTTTTTATCAACCTTCTATCAAACAAACAGCTGTGATGAGAAACAGTGATGGCTATTGGAGACATTTGTATGAGAAAAGAAAATCAGAAACAATGTAAGGAAACTACTGGAACTTATTTAGGATGTAGATCAAGAAAAATTCATAGAGGAGATGTTTTTCTAGTGATACAGTAATTGACTCAAAGAAGTGGTGAAAGCCCCTTTACATTATACAATCAATGTCAGACTGACAAAAAGCACTACAAGGTTCTGTCTAGGGAATAACCCTGTGCTAGGCAGGGATAGGACCTGGTTGTTTCTATCTTTACTCTTTCAGATGCTACGATTCAAGACTGGCTTGGAAGATGAAAGGCTAATGGTGTTTAATGTGTTGCTGAGTTCTCGTCTGATTGCTACATGGGTTTTTTGCTTTCAGAAATTAAATAATTTAAGAAGACAAGAATTTTTGGATTTTTTTTTCCTGTAGTTATATTGATTTAAAAAGAGTCAAGCAACGCTCTTTCAGAGTCTGCACCACGGAAAAGAAATACTGATAATGCAAGTGGTGAAAAGGCAATGATGCAGCATGCCTACACTGGTGAAAGTAGTTCAGGTGACGATTTAGTGTATATTAACCTTTTTTTTCTGAATATCTTGTTGTAGCTTGTCCTTCCTTGTATTTTTAATAAGCTTCATAATATCTTTTAAGAAGTTTCAAAAAAAATCTCAGGGTGTCAGGAAAATCTGAAGAGGATGGTGGGAAAAGAGATCATATGTGCTTAATTGCCTGGGAAACCTCATAGTCTCATTTCATAACCCTTTCTCACCAAGAAGACACATTTTCTAGATCTGATAAAGGATCTGATGTGCCAGGGAGAGTATTTTAGCAATCTCTGGAATCGGGAGAAGGAAAGGAGGGAATGATTAGAGAAATCCAGGCTTGTTACACTATGATACATGCTAATATGTAAAGGTCATTATTTCAGGTTTTGCCTTGGGCTTGTGCCATCTCTGTGTCTCTTGTGTGTGAAAAGGGCAGACTGAAAGCAGCATTTCCTGAATTTATTAATGCAATGAGCAGTTCATTTAGACTGAAAGGGTACTAATTGCAGCAAGCCTTGAAATCCATCATCCTTGGGTTTTTTAATGAACAAAGTCAATCATTTCTCCTTTACCATCTGGTCATCACTGGACTTCCTTCCTTGCAATTCCAGCAAATCTCACTGAGATCTCAGCAACACTTTTGGCATCTTCTGGTCTGTGTCCTCATCTCTCTGTCCAGTCTAGCTCTATTTTCTTCCTTGACCTTATTCAGGGAAATGGACAATTCAGTTAGTTTTATAGCTATAAATAGCTATTTATTTATGTATAAGTATATAAAAATATATTTTATAATATATTAGTTTTATCCTGGACTGCTAGGTGTCTACTGCCTTTTTTCATACGTGCCATAAACTTGCTATCCTTGTTTCTGGCCCTTTTCCATGGGAGAACCTGAGACCCTTGGTGTTTCCTGCTACGCCTGTTCAGCTGAACAGCATTGGCTTCACAAGGTGCTTGCCCACCCGCAGCGTGTCCAAACCACGAGCTGTAGAAGTGGCAAGACTTCCTCCTCACTGGATGTCGTTGGCAGCATCTAGAAGTTTGCCTCAGACCACAGGGTTTACAGGAAACTCCCAAAACAAGCTAGGAATGGGGCAAAGTAGATTCCCTGAGAAGAATATGCTGCTGGCAAAACAGCCACTCCTGCTGCACGCCGTGCTGTTCATGGAGGTAAGTGGCCTCCAGCAAGCGTGGCTCCTCGTGCCGCGGAGTGCATGGAATAGAGTCTTTGCCAGCCCGCTGCAGGAGCTGAACCTTACGCTGCCGGCTTTGCTGCACAAAAGGTTTCCATCCCCGCTAACCGGGCAGTGGGCACAGGGCGAGAGTCTGGCAATTACTCTGGTTTCATGCCATGCTGGAGATGACGACGTGTTGGACATGGTAATGCTTGGAATAAGTGTCCCTGTTGGTGTGGCTCTGTCTATAGCACGCTGCAATCATGCTTGTTCTGCTTGACATTAGGAGTTAACGTCACCATACTTCATTTTAAATATCCATTAAATGGACATAATAGCACAGTACCCCTTGCAGAGGTGTGTTGCGAGGCTTAACTAATTATTGCGCACTTGCAAAGCGCTTTCACATTGCAAAATGAAATACACTGTTAAAATGCAAAGTATTATCATGGAGCAGTTGGAGAGCACAGTCTTGGAAAGGCCATAAATCCGTTACCAGTGCCATCCTAGATGGGTCTGTCAGCTGAAGGAAGGACATGAATGTTTAAACATTTATTTAAATGTTAAACTACAGGTCTTCAAACCCCATACTTACGACTCCACTGATGTCCTAAGTGAATTCTAGGCATGTACAAATACAAATCCAGAGTTGAGCAGCTAAGGAAATTCACTTTTCCTAGCATGCTGGAAACCTGGATGGCAACTGGGGAGAATCCAGTTCTCAGTTTTTCACCTCTGTCCCTCTCCAGAAGAAGAGCAAGTCCACTTCCACCAAATAAAATAATTCTTACGTGTTCTGGAAACAATATTAGCCTCTTTCTTACAATTGAATTGCATTGTTTGTGGCCACCTGGTGTGGACTACTTCTTCTATCCTCTGAGGAAGTCAGGGCACTGCTATTTCTACCATGCAATACCAAGCATCAGACTATAAATGATTTATAGTACTGGTCCATGTGTGAGATTTCGTAGGTGTATTGATTCATGTGAACTTGCCCCTGTGGAACAGGCATTCTTCAGTCATTTTGGCCTTTGGTGCTCTAAAAATTAGCAAAAAAGCAATTGCACCATGGATCTTAACAGAACCCTTCCTGGGTTTCCCAGTGAACATGAAAGAAAGAGGCAAGAGAGGGGATTCCCCACTTCTGCAATAACCTTAGTGTTGGGTTTGCTCCTGACATCTCCCTGCTTAACTGCAGTGCCAGTGATGCAGGCTGCTGTGGCCATGGAAGTATAAAGAAGAGGAGCTACAAAGGGGTTAAGTAAAATTCATATTTTCTGATATTGACCTCTCTTACTGCTACAGTTATATATCGCACAAATTGTCAGCAAGATGGTAGGTGATAATACAAAAGGCTTAGAAGTGCGAGTTTTAAATTAAAAATGTATTTTCAACTACAATTTGCAGCTTCTCCAGCATGACAAGCGCTTCTTGTTTTGTGAACCCTGAGAACCACTGCAATGGCCACAGAAGATACAGTTTCTTTTGAAACTGTTTAAAATCCTGGCTCGTGTATTATGATGCAATAAAACAAATTTTAACGGGGCTGTCAGACCAAAATGTCAGTTGGTATAAAACGACGGTGAACTGAAGGTGTCAATGGAGCTATACAGATTTATTGGGCAGGGCCTGGACCATGATCCAACTACTAATTGCGGGCAGGTTCAAAGTGCCACAGTAGTAGTTAAATTTGCTTGGTAATTTACACATACAGACTTTATTTTTTATTTGCTTCTTGCCTTCAGGGCCAACTCAGAGATTGCTTCCCTCATGCTACATGTATTCTCCAGTACCTCTTTTGGGTCTTGTCTCTTATTCCTATGGAGTAGAGTCAAAACCTCCTCTTTTGGTGGGCAGTTACCAACAGAGTTCTGGGTGTCCGTGTGTGAAATACTCTCCTGGGGCATCCTCAGCCCAGTGGAGATGCATATGAGTCATTTGGGCTCAATGCATCTCTGAGATATCCTTGTTTATGGGCAAAACTGGTAAGGTGTCATGTGGTGCTCTGCATCTTCTTGTTGATCCCAAGCTTGGCGTTTCCTCCCCTTGCTTGTCCAGATTCCCATCAGATTTGTCAGAATACAACGATTTTCCAAACTACTGGGACAAAGGGACATCACGGACTGTCTGAACACACAGACGAGACATCAGCTGTCAACACGTAGTTTATCAGTTTGGCAAAGTTTGTTTATGGATGTTGATTACTGTTTCAGTCCAGTCAAAACCTTGATAACAAACATACCTCTCTTCAATACATTTCTTCTTATCAATTTAAAAGCTTTTTATCCATTGTAGTCATGTAAGTAAACTTTTTCAAAAGAACTATTAAACACGTTTGGAAAGGTACTTATTTCCAGTCATAAATCTACTATAAATAAATAAAAATACCCAACAACCAGGTATATTTTTGTATGTTGTTTTTTATCCAGACTAGCCCATTCAATTATCATTACTCATGCTCACAGAATCACACAGCTGGGTAAAACAGTGATTTATAAAATAATTTTTGTTGTGTTCTATTTCTCTGCCCCCTGATTTCTGAGTCTTTCTGGCACACAGGATGTTACTAAGCATTTCTTTGCAACCATGAGGCCCAGAAGTCTACTTTTTAATAAAAGCAGAGTTTCTGCTGCATAATTTCCTGACACAGGTAGTTATTTTAAGCAAAACACCATATATAGTGAAAAGTATGATGAAATTGCAAGAATTGGTACACTGGAAAAAAATTAGCAGGAAATCACTGCTTCATAGAATTTTTCTGTTTATTTAAGTTATGTATTGCTGGTGTCACCTTTTGAGTCTTGGTTTTAAAACTGTTATGCCAGTTCATGGACAAAGTACAAGTACACATAACACTAAAACAGCACCTTTTAAATATTGGCTATGGGACTAATATTTTATTTGGAATGTAAGAAATGTATTTGTTACGATTGTGCTTGGAAATATTCCTAAGAGGCAGACATATGTCAAAGTAGCAGGCACATTTCAAAGGAAGAAGCCTCCATTAGATGATAGGACTAATAATTTTTTCTCAATTAGAATTCCTTAGGGAAAGAAGCCGGCAGTCTTCATTAATAATATTAGTAGCAGCTGGAATCACACCATATGTCTAAAGATATGGTTAATGCTTTTGAGGAGAAATGTCAACTGTTTAAAGAACAATTTTGAAAGGAAGGAAAGGGAGAAAAGCAAAAATGTCTCTTGGTTCCAACTGTAATTTCTCCAACATCAAGTGATTCAGACCTCTTCTTAAATTGTTTTTTAGAGTGAAACTTTATTTTCCAGTGGTTTTGTTTTGATAACATTACATGTTATGTTATGTAATGTTATGTTATGTTAGTTATGTTTTGTTATGTTATATTACTCTGCTATTCCATCAGTGTGATTAGTTGTAAGCTGTATTTATTTTAATTAGGAGAAATCAGTACTTCCTATGTTTTGATGTAAATGGATAGCTTAGCTTTACTTTCTGTCAAGCTCTGAGAAATAGTGCCTGGAACTGCACCCTATGATTCTGCAACATAGGAAGTGTTATGATTTCAAGTGTACAGTCTAGCTCAAGTTGTAACAAAAATATCACTGAATATTTACTGGCATCTCTCCCAAGGAGAGTGTCAGAGTAATGAGTACATCTTGGTTATTGAATAAGATTACACAAAGTTAAATGTATGTATTCAATTTCTAGGCTGCTATTCCATGAAGCAATAGCTTCTCCAGCACTATGTCTCAGATATAAATTTAATTATTATCTAGGTTTCAGAGACGTGGATGGGACAACTGCCTTATGCTGTTTGAAGAATGGAGCTTTTTTTATCATAGTAAGTATGTAGAAATCTCAAAGGAGTATACACACCTTTCTTTTTTTCTGTCTACTCAAGTCTGAAACTGGGACTTGCCCCTTTTCAATGAAGTTTGAGAATTCATGAGTTCTTCAATATCTCTGTTTTACTGGGATGATTGTGTATTGCCCACCAAATTCTGTCTAGATGGAGTAGCTATTGAATAAACTCAAAAGGTTAACTATAGCTCTTAACTGCTGATATCATTATTCTTCTATCATTAATTCAAAATTCCTCAGAAAATTATCAGCAAATAAACTTTTTTACCCACTTGCTATTCTCAGCTGAAGGGTCCTCTAATTTTAGTTCTCCAGCTAACATCCTTAGGCATAATAACTTCTTGTGTCTTCCATATTTTTCTTGAGAATCTTTTGTGGGTTTTTTTTGGTATATGCTGAAACTCATGTGGCACATTTTTTCGTGTAGAAAATTTTTCTGTGGCAGAAAGAGGAAAGTTAGAAAGCCATGATTTAAGCTCAAACTAAACCAGACAGTAGGCATTAGAGCATTAGAAGAGATTTTGAAAGAAAGAATAACTGAAAAAGTATTAGGAGGTATTAGTAAATGGAAGGTGAACTGAAACGGTAACATGGTTTCCCTAGAAGTCTTTTGTCAAACTAACTGGGTATCTTTAGGACTTCTAGTTGAACTTATACTTAGGAGAAAGCTAATCTATAGATAGGTATGGATACAGATACAGACATAGACATAGACATAGGTGTAGATAGATATGGATAGATAAAATCTGTCTGACTTCAGTATAACATCTGATATGCTGCTAAAATGGAAATTCTCAGTTAAACTGGTAAAATGGGGATTAGTTGAAAAAATGTGAAAAGAACATGGAGCTTAAAGAAAAGGTGGCCAATGTTTGTGCTGAAAGAAGAAACATCAGACAGGAGGGCAATGAGAATCGACCTCCTTATGATATTAGTGTCCAGTCCAGTCTTTCCTAATAGTGACTTAATCATTAGTTACCTTGGAAACTTGGCAGAAAAAGTAGTACTGTACCAAAGGAAATTTGTGAATGCTCAAAGTTAGGAGCAACACTGGAAGCTTGGAGTACCACAAGGAGTGTGATGAATCCTGATAATTGGAATAATATGAACTAGGTACAATTTAAAATAAAGACTGCAAAGCCTTTAATTTAGGGACTAATAACAGAATAATATTTTTTTTAACTCTTTTTTTTTCCTAAAAAAGCTGAAGATGTTGGTCATTGGATGACCTGGAGTGCTGATATAGCCATTGGAAAAGCACAAGTGAGGCATTTCTACCAGGGACAGCCCATCTCCAACACTTTGTAAGGCTCTGGTTGATTCTATGTGGGAAGGATGAAATCAGACCAGAAGAGAGCCCAGAGGCTGAGGAGGAAGATAAGAGAGCAAACAGGCTGTCCTGAAAGAAGAGAACAGCTTCACTTAACCCAGCAAAGCAGTAGCCAAAGGGCATATTATTGCCGCTGATTATGTGACAGAGGCAAAGGAAGGAAAAAAGCTATTTAAGGAAAAAGATAGCACTAGTGCAGAAATAAATGGTTAAAAATTGCTATGTATAAACTGAAAATCAGGTGAAGGTAGTGAAGCATCTAGGAAATGAACTTCTAGAACTGTAAGAGTTATCAGAAAAGAGACATTTATTAAAATAATTACACAATGTGATAGCATCTGATGGTAGCACAAGGAACTTGCATGGAAGCAGACTTACTGACAGGAGATCTGTGTCAATCACCCAGTCTACACTCATTTTCCCCTACTTATGTCCTTGTCTCCCCTTCTCCCAGCTTTTACAGCTTTTGTGATTTGCAGGTGACTTGCAGCTTCCCATGGCCCAGAAAGAGAATGAAGCTTTCATGTACACTGAATTACCCTAGAAAATGCCAGCATGTCCACCTCAGCTGTTATCTCTGATTTTCCTTTCAGAAAACATATCTACAAAAACAGTGGTGACAACAAAGAAAGAAATCAGGGGGTTGTTGAGTCTGTGTTGAGTGGTATTCATATACAATTTCAGGGATTATGTCTTTTATTGACATGTCTTGAACTTAAAATTTCTTTTTTACAGCTCTGCTTATAGGTGGATAGTTTGGATGGCCAAAGTTTGGGTTAATATTATTTTTTTACCTTTGAAACAGTCCACTGCACTTATAACTACACCATCCAGAGAAATCTCCATTTCGGTACAAACTACTCTGGCAAGTAGTACCAATACTTACACTGCATCAGACAGAAAAAATCAGGCACTATCTAAAATCATCATTGTAACTTTTTACCTCTACTCCTTTACTCCTCTCACTCAAAAACTGATTGTGTCTCTCCATAAAATAGTATCAGTGTTTTGCCAATATTTTTTTATTAAGAAAACCATGTCTAAGAGCTCAGATGGCCGATGTTGATACAGTGCTTTCTCAGTCTCTTGAGTATATTCTTCAGATTGTCTTTCCCATTTTACATCTCCAGGGTAGTTGATTTGCCTTTTGCTTAGAAGGTTATTTCTGCTCCTGGATCTGGGTCTGCACTGATTTGCTTCATTTTTCAGTAGTACAAACCCATTGATGTCAGCAAAATTGTGCTGGAGGAAGAGACTGGAAAGTATCTCATGGCATTTTAATCCCTAATAGATACTTCTTTAAGGGCAGGTATGAGGGCTCAGACAAATTCAGGGCTCCTGTAAATAATCCACTTTAAGGAATAAACATGAAAAAGTGATGCTCTACAAAGGGGACAAAGTGCCCCAATGTCCACGAGACATCCTGGGTGAGCTGAATTGACATTTCTTTAATTTCCATGGCCTTCTTGTGAAACGTGAAATTTAAATACCTAAGAAAAGAAGCAGTTCCAAAGAAGAAATATGCATGAAAACTTAAAAACAAAATTACTTTAGGTCTTCAAGAAAATCAAAACTTGAACATTTCCTTCACTGTTTTTCATGTTGACCAGCTGTGCTTTGATTTCTTGGTTTTGAATATACTTGTACCCATCAGAAAGATCATCTGGGGGATTTTAGTCAACAGTAAAGCCTGCTTGGACTATTTACACAAAAATATTCTATTGGAAAATGTAGATGCACTGGTTTTCATGAAATATTTGACCCTCATGTAACTGTTCTCACAGAAAACAGCCTGGATTTAGTCTTCTGGGGCAACCTAGTGCATAGTTAAAAATACACTACAGTGTACAGGTCTTTGTTATATTGTCATTTTGGATCCTAGAGTCTTATCAAGGCAGAGTTTTTATAAGATACATGACGTTTTTATAGATGATCTTGAAGTTCTGTCTTATAGTCAAGGACTCCTGTACCCCTTGTCTCTGGTTCCTGAAACTGATTCGGGAAAATTGTTGTAAGGCATTTTAGGGGACCAGCTAGAGTTAGGCAGTGCTGTGGCCCTCAGATACCAGGTCAATCTGCAGGCAGTGCCGTTCTGGAGCTGTCGATCCAATAAGCCCTTGCAGCTATTTGGTTGAGAGACAAGACTTTCCAAGGTCAGGGAAAATACTGGTTTAGAAACATTTCCCAGTGGAATTTGTGAAAATAAACTCCGGAATTTCCTTTTTTTGTCAAGGCAGAACTTTTAAAAATGTTGATTTTTTATGTGTGACACACACTGCTAAATCAGCTCCCTCTAATTATCAAGAGCTTATTCAGCTTGATAGCAGAGGCTCACCACCCATAGCAACATACAAGTTGGTACAAACTGATTTACTAATTTTTAGCTTTCACTGCACTGTACTGTAGCACACAAAATTGATGCTCTCAAATAGCAACATTTTTTTATTTCTCGTAGCAAAAACGTATGTGCAGCATTTTAACATGAGATCCCATTCAGCAAAATCAGGTGAGAGGGAGACAGAAACTGCATGACGATGTTACATGAAGAACAGAGCAAATCAGAAATTGTGCGTCGATGTTTCTTTCTCATGAGACTGAGGGAGCCCGTGGCAGTGCAACAAGCAGGAGAGGCTTTCCATCAGTTCCCAGACGTGCAGTGAAGAAATTACTTTCCTTTGCAGTTTATTAGGGCTCAGGCAGTGTGAAACTGGAACTCTGGAAGATTTCCTGTGCATTATTTGTACATAAATTCAGATTTCTGGTAGCTGCCTCCCAAATGGCACTCTGGTTTCACGTTATTGACTATACCAGCCTAACAGACATATGTGTACACATCAGTCATGCATAAATTGACAGTAGCTGCAAATGTGTCTTATCATGAGGTCCTGTGAAGCGAATTTTCATAGGCTAGCTTTGTAATTTTTACCTATTATGAATTCTAGTAATAATAGAATATTTTCTATAATTTAGAATAACTTAGAATATATAACTTCATTGGCTGTTTTCAGTTCTTTAATATTAAGTTGGGTTTTGCTTAAACTAGCATAATTTAGGGGTGTGTGTGCTTGTGCTTACTACATATTGTTTATCGGCAGTTATATCTAATTCTAGCCTCTCCTTGACTTTATTACAAACATCTTTCCATTAAACTAGTCTGAGGCCAGAATCGGACCCTTTCTCTCTTTGCTAAGCAAGTTTTTTTGAGCAAGAATTCATTTAAGCCCATCACATAGAGCACTTGTGACAAGGAACTTCTGAACCTACAGCCTGTCTGCAAACGTCCTGGAAATGGTTATGCAGGAGTAAATGCAGCTCTGATTCATCTTCATGCTAATACACTAATTAGAAGCATTTTCAGGCCAGGGAGCTTTAGCTCAGGCCTTGGAGCTGGAACGACTTCAACAGAGACGGTGGGTGTAATGACCTTGGGTGGTCGTTGCAAGGTGGTCATGGCAAGGTGGATTGCTCCAGTGACATCATCACTTTTAATTCTTCTTGATCCTTATTGCAGCTTTTTGATGCTCTGGAGCATGGGGCTCCTTTGAAACCCTTGGGGTGTATTGTGTGCCTGCTCCTGACGTGACTTTCATTGCCACTTGCCTCTGCAATATCTCTTTGTCAGCATAAAACAGCTGTTTCCCAGAGGGTTTTCTGTGTGAATCGGGGAGGCTTCTGGCACGTTGCCTGGTCTGTGGGTATCTCCACACAGTGTTGTGCCTATGTGCGTCTAGCTTTGTGCCTCATATATTTCAATACACTCGTTCCATTTCTGTGTTATTTAGTCTTAATTCAACGTTAAGGTTCTGTGTGCAATGTAGAGGAGGGAGAGCACTGTGATACATCACTTGCTAACTCCTTCCCGGTGGACGCGGGGTCCCTAGCTCATAGGCGATAAAGCCTGAAGCAGTTATGATGCCCTGAAGAATCATGAATGAGCTGTGAAGATAAATGTATTCCACACTGTCATTGTCCATATTAGTATGTAACCTTTCTGCCAGATGTCATTAGCAGTACTAAGTCAGTGCTGTCTAAAGGCTTCCTTTAAAATAAATACAAGAATTGTCTGAGCCCCCAGGTAATGTCTAATCCAACCCTCAGGTTTAAGGAACTTAACTTAACCTACTTTTACATGTGCTCTTACTTAATTTGCAAGTACTCAGGGGTCTTTAGAAATACGAAAGCAAAACCACTATTTTGTAGGAACAAATATTCCACAAGTGCCACAGATGTAATTAATTTCCATAATCATGAGATTGATCATAGAAACATAGTTAAACAAATAAGGCAAGCCCAAATAATACATGAAAGGTATGGCCAGCTCCACATCACAGTTATTAACCAGGTAGTTGGTCTCTAAAGTCTTGAAATTAAATGTATACTATTTAGGCTTTGACCAGGACTCAGATCCCTACATCTGACTTTCCATAAGTTAAACATCTCATGTAAGTGAAGTGTCCTCACTGGTGTGGGAGAGACATCTCCAGACTGCAGTCCATCTCATCTCCAGTTAGGTGTAAGACACTTAGAAGTAGTTTTCCTCCCTTGTTGTCAGCATGAGCTTGAATGACCAGCAGAAATTGGATATCTGATTTTAAGATGGTAGAGGCTAGGAAGTGCCAAGGACCAGTTCATTTAGAGGGACACAGCCACAAAAGTTGGAGAGGACCTATGGATGTTACCTGCTCCAACCCCTTGCAAGGCAGGGCCAGCTGTTTTTTTAAAAGTTCTTTTAAGGCCAGTTGTTTTTTAAATGTCTCTGCATTGCAATATTGCCTCCTGTTGTGAGGTTTCAGGCTGTATGAGGAGAGAGGCCACAGGTGCTGACTTTCTTGCCCATCTCTAACAGCTAACACTGAATTATTTCTTTTCAGTTAGCAGGTAAGGTTCCATACTCTCTGTAAATGCAACAGTGAATATCAAATTTATTAAGACTGGTGATGAAATTGCAAGATTCGACAATGCAGTGGCTTCCCCAAGTGATGCTAGTGCAACATGGCGTCACTTCACGCCGCAGAAGGTGAAATGTCGGGGTGGGTTTTGCTAGTCCGAGCTGGACCAAGGGTCCATCTTGACCTTGACCATGAGCAAATCATTCCAGCCATGAGCTGAGCTTATCTGTTCAAAGGCGGCGGGGAGCTGGCGCAGCTGCCCGGTGTCCAGCGTGGCCGTGGCACCGGGCCGGAGGCTGCACTGCCAAAAAGCCTGGCCACAGGCCCCTGGGTGCCGCTCTGCCTGCCAAAACCTGCCTCGGCACCTGTTGTGAGATGCCGACCTGGCCCTGGGCTGGCTGCGTGGGTCTGCTCGAGGCGTGAGCACGGTGAGCTCCCATCTGCCGGCGGAAAGACGGCCGGGGCACTCGCGGTGTG
The DNA here is from genome assembly GCF_964289735.1 of Phaethon aethereus. NCBI lineage: Eukaryota > Metazoa > Chordata > Aves > Phaethontiformes > Phaethontidae > Phaethon > Phaethon aethereus. The sequence continues at coordinate 85,336,260 of NC_138577.1, read as the reverse complement.
CCCTTTCCCCAGCCCCCGCAGTCATCGTCAGCGCTCTCTGCTCCCCCCTTTTCGGGTTTTCTCACCCCTCCGAAGGAGCGAGGATGGGGCAGGGTATTGCAACGCCAACCTCACCGACGCACGCGCAGAGTACGGCCAGTCTGGACTTTAACTTCTATTGCATGTCGAGGATCGTGTTAGTTCTTCTGCCGCTATGTTTACCCCCAAATTCACCTCGTGTGCTACCTTTGAAAACCTTGAAGTCTGTCCCACGGTCCTCAGAGGGCTTTTGTAGGAATTTTTTTGGTTGCCTTTGATTTTATTGGAACAGTCTCTTAATTGTGACCTTGCAACATCATTATTCAAGCCTTAGCTATTCTATAATTCATTGCAATAGCTGAGTATGGCTCCACGAGTCTGTGCAGCACCGATAGTCTACAGAGTCTGGTGTTAATAAAAACACCACATAGTTTCGGAATAAGAACTAGTCCATGGAGGATCTCATTAGGAAGGTCCATCTTTGATGTCACCCGACCAATTGATCTCAAAATGTGGAAATGAGTCGGATTTTAATCTAAACAGGGTGAGCTCCCTCAGTTACAGTTAGTGCCTAAAAAACCCCAAAATCATGCAACATAAAGTCTTAGATAAATTAATGCATATTATAGCATATACTATATCAAAACATTTTTTTGACCAAATATGTGATCATGCAAAAAATAAATCAAGACTTTTACAACTTATATCTTTCAAGAAGACATTCTTATGATTGTATTGATTGTCTCTAATTCTAGACTCTAACTGTTGCTTCCCAGATTAGCTGTTTTCTTCAGCGCAGCTTTTGTGTAACTTTACTTAAAGTTACTGTAACTGATTTATAACTTTCTAGTTATGTCATAGACCTCCTTTGGAAATCCTCTGCCAGTTTATTAGCGTTCATTAAAAACAGTGATTTATGATTCAGAGAGATCCTTGCATAGTTCAGCTAGGATTCTAGGATTATCCAGGACTGTTTATTAGAAATACTTAGTTTTAGCCACTGTTGCCTTTCAACTTTTGTTCTTTTTTTTCTTTCTTTTTTTTTTTTTTTTTTACAGATTACAGATTTTCTATTCTGTCACTTGGTCTTGGTTCTGTTCTAGATAGAGAAAGAAATTTCAGCTGACACATTTGTCCCTTTTTGAATCCTTCATTTACAGTTATACCATCTCTAATATTCTATAATAGGAGTGGAATTCAACCTCTGACCAACACAGAGCAAAGCACTGCACACAGCATCACTAGGCAGAAATATTTTCTTTATCTGTAAAGATGGCTAGAGGTATCAGAGTTTGTTTTTCCCTGCCTGTTCATCTTCTGGCTTTGTAACTTTCAAGTAATAGGAGATTTTAAATAAATTTAGAAGGGACTATAGATACAATTTAGATGCCCTGATTTTCATTTAACTGCACTTGCTAATGGTCAAGATGGATTATGGCATGAAATAGGCATCCAGTTTAGAGATCCTGAACTCTTGCTTTGAAATCATCAGAACAAGTTCACACTGGGGAAGGGGGAAGCAGGAGTATGTCCACACCATAGAAATTAGTTTTGCAACTGGTAGCCTCTTGAAAGAGTCAAACATAAACCAGGGCTCGGGCTCTGACCACAGAGGGTACATACCCCTGCCTAAAGGCGGATAGAAATGCAAGAAATTGAAACTGAGCTAAAGAAAAAAAAAAAACCAGCTCATTCCTTCTTAGCTGTGTTGGTCATTCAGAATTAATGGGATTAAATAAACTGAAATGCTCTAGTCATTAAGACTGGCAGATAAGAGGGAGAGTGCTGAGTAGAATGGTAGTATTTTTACAATATTTTTTGAGCCTAAATGTACATATTAACAGAGAAAACTTTGTCATAATCATAATTTAAATACATTCTGTGAGAACTGGAAAGAATATCTTCATGCCACAATTGCTAGGAAGGCATTGTACTGCTCTGAATATTTGCTATTTCTCTATGAGGCACTTCCAGATCTTTTGTTATATGTTTAGATGACCTGTTGCTCAGCCATATGCTTCTAATTTCACTTGTGCTTTTAAATAATATGTATTTGCACAATTACCCTTTTAACTACCATTATCAATGTGTTTGGGCAACAGTGTATAGTTTGTACAGGTCCTTATAATTCTGTAAATTCTGCACCAATTGTATGTAAATTATGTAACGGATATGATAGTATATAGCAGATAGGTATAGAGAGCAGAAAGGATCAGCCTGACCCTGATCTGATAAAACTTTCAGGAACCTTAAGGTGGAAGTGTCCAAAGCAAAGAGCACCAATCCACGCGCATGCAAAGCTCACATTAATCCAATAAATAACAGGTTTTACTCAAAAACTGTCTGCAAGAAATGAAGAAGCAATCATGGGTTATTAACAATAAATATTTTAAGAGAGAGTGTCAGCTCTGCTGTGCTGTGGCTAGTGCAAGAGCCTTATAACACGGCTTTGCGTTGAGAGAGAAATTAGCGTTGGAAATAAGCCAGTGCAGCTTCTTGTATCTGCAGCACTGATCCTGGCATAAGGAAGCTCACAAAAAGCATGTGATTCCTTTCTTCAGGGATCATAGAGACACCTGTTTGAATTTTAGGCATTTTCTTCCTTCAATATTTGAGATATTTTATACAGCTGAAGGCAAACCCTCTAAATCCTGCACTGCTCATTATAATTTCCCAAAAGAAACGCTCTCCGAAAACCGATGTACCAAAACGTTTCTTTGGTACATTGATTCAATGTACAAAAACATTGTGTGTGGCCTCACAAAGTCTGACAAAAACACTTTATAAAAGTGTTTGTTTGGACCACTAAATCATTAAAATTTCTTCAAATTATTATTTGCTTGTAATTTTCTAAAACCACTTTTTGGCCTTAAATAGATCATGGATGCTAAAAAAGACATAAAAATGTCAAAAAATCATCAGACCATACTTTGAACTTTGTGTTGTATCAGACATATACCTTCATCCATTTCTGTTGCCACTCTTTGATAATAAAATAGCTTTCTAGTTCTTATGGACATCCTTTAGCCAAATCCCTCCTTGCAGTGGGGATTTGTCAGTGATGTACTTCCCAGACACACTACAAAGACCTATATTTACATAACTTAAAACTGAGGTGTTAAAAAGAAGAGTAGTGCAATCAAGTATTTCTTAATCACATGAAAAATAATTTTGACTGACTCTGAAGGGTATTTCACTGCGTCCCCTCTACCCAACTTTCTGCTAATGTTACACAGTCATCAGGAAGCTCATTTGTTGAAAATACGTGGTCTGTCCCGGATTTTTCTCTTTTAAGTTTCATAGTGTCAGAAGGCATCCATCTCATGATAACAAGTTCTTTACTGTGTGGGGAAAAAAAAAGGATAGTGGCATAAATATAAAACTTCCAAACAAAAAGACAACCTACTCTCATCCCAAATGAAATGAAATACATTTTGAATTGGAGCTGGACCAGCTGCAGAGCAATTGAAGTCCCTTTGTCATGTTTTGAATCAATTAATATATTTAGATAAGACCTAGTGTTTGGCCAAATTTTCTCCTACAGAAGTACATGTGTAAACACGCATCATATAGAACAGGGTAGAATAGCAAAGATTTTATATGTTATTTAATGTTATGCTGTGTTATGTGTTACATATAGTCCATACAGAAAATGAGGTAACTTCTCACTAGTACTACTGTTAAATGATTTCTCTTTTTTAACGAAGGGGTGAGCAAAGACACACACAAGCACTGCAAGCACCATGCTCTTACTATGTGGAATTTTATGGTCTCCAGCAGCCTTGAAGACCAGACTGATGATCTGTCCCACAAGCAGCCAGGCACCTGTTTCCCACAAACTTAACTTATGTAAATAAACACAGCTCATTTGGCGGGTGGGGTGGAGGGAGGAAGGGTAAGAGGAGGGAAGAAAAATCAAAATAAGGCACATTTTATTCTTTCTGCTGCACTACTTCTTCCATCACACTGAAAATTCCTGGCAGGCAGAGAACATACAAGTTCAAAAGAGTAACCAGTCTACATCATTTAGGGACATCTTTAACAAGTCTGAGTGTTTTGATAGAGAAAGATAGTCTGGTGAAGAAATATTTATCAGGGCAGCTAAGACTGCCCACGACTGCAGTTGGAAGGTTTTATATCTCTCCTTGGCCATCAGTGCTCTGCTCTGATGAATTACGAAGAATCTTGGGTCTCTTTGGACAAGGTTGACTTTATTTGCTACTCCATTTGTTGCAAAGCAGTGGTTATTTTGGAGGATATCACAGATAGAAGCTCATTTAAAGATGATAAGCATGAACCAGGAGTAGCAGTCATGCCATCGGCATTGGTTTCTTTGGTACAGCAGCAGAGGGACCTTCCAGAGAAATGAGGAATCCACCAAGCTTCACCACTTACAGTCATGAAGGTTGGTTTGACCAACGCTGCACAGAGAAGAAGTGGCTGTACTGTAACTCAGTCACCCAACAGTTTGACTCAAAATCCTTAAACTTTGCCCGGAGAACCTAAATACTAAAAAAGGGACCATTGTAAAGCTTTTCTAAAGAAGAAATACCTTACAAAGTATGGATGTACCATGTATATGCTCCACATAAAATTACCTATTTTTAAATTTTCCCTTTTTACTGGTGGAATAGAGTTTACCATCATTTCTATTTAACTTTGCATGTAAAAAGGAGACAGAGAAGTAAAAACATACCCTGGTTTTGCTTTATATTGGAAAATAATTCTTGTCTAAGTTACAAATAAGTTATACCATAGAAAATAATGCTTTGGAAAGGAGTGGTTTGAGGCTGTTTTGATGAGACAGGTAACATGAGTACCGAGATAATTATAGTCATTCTTTCAGTTGATCTGTCTAGAAAATGCCGTATTTTTATCAGACTTCATTCTGTGTTTTCTGCCATGGTAGGAAATGTAAATCTTTCCATTCAGCTATGTCAGACTGTTGGAATTTTTCTGTCTTCTTACTGTTGTGATTGACAGGCTTATTTTTAGGCCATTCTGAAGATGCTTAGAGTGCATTTTTGCAATGAGGGGTGCCTCAAGTGTGAACATTTCCGTACAAAGCTGTGAAAGGTGTTTGAACCCAGGAAAACTAAGTGCCAAACAAAACCTGAGCTCCTGGGGAACTCTGGGCAACTTCTTGTGCTCGTCAGGCTCCAAAGCTGTTTTCCAAAGCCCAGCTCCGATCTTTGTCCTTTGTCCTGGTGGCACAGTTCCCCTTGATTCACTTGGCAGCTCACGCCATGTCAAAGGCTACTGATCTTTCCACTCTGATAACAAAAAGACTGGAAATGGATTGTGCCTGGAGAATTGGTCCCTGGGATAACAAGAGTGATAAACTGGAAGACTAAACTCCTAGTATTGTCTAGAGTGTATTGTTATCCAACTTTCTTTTAAAGCGTAGTAAAGACACTCACTTCCATGTACTCTAAAGCCCTCAGAATACAATCAGCTTTTAACAGACCTTGATTTTTTTTCTTTTAAATTAAAATGAAATCCACAATTCTTGCAGAGTGCTCCCTACACTACCGAGCTTCTTGTAGGGGCCTGATTCACTAACAAGCTAAAATCTGTACAGGCTGAAAGAAATGTTCTGGGAAAATGACTTTAAGAATGCCAAAAACCACCCACATCCGAAACAAAAACCCCAAGTGATGAAGAATGCATAAAATATAAATGCATTTTCAAGTATCACACAGAAGCAGGAAAACAGGTTATTTGAGAAGTTGTTAAAAGTATTAACCAATACTTTTAGGGTATGATTACCTGCCTCTCTTATGCAACTATGCAGCTTCAGCAACACCTACAGTTTCCCAATGGGAATGGCAAGTATCAGATCTTTAACTGCAAATCTGATGTCAAGTCAAATGGCAGTTTAATTTTTGATGAAAAATTAGAACACCTGTGAGTGTAAAATCTTTACAGATCTTCAATATTAGGTTAAAAATGAACTTAATCTGTAGGGTACCTCACATGTTACCTTAAACGGAAGTGGTTGACTCGCACAGAATCACTAGCCATCAGAAGAAAGCTGTTTTGGCAGTAGTGTCTCTGACATGATATTCCTGTGCTTTTCTTTGTCACTTTATTTTTTGTAGAATATGTGTAACTGGTTAGTTTGTTCTGGAATAAGAAGCCATGGGCATTTTGTTAAAACACCTCCTAGAAATAAACGCAACATTTTGGCTTCCACATTTTTGAAGGTTTTGTCTTCTCTACACTAGAAACTTACACTCTCTACCTGAAGATATGCTATAACAGTATCAATCCAAACCAGCAGTCAAGTCGATAGGATCCTTTTCCTTTGATGTCTTTGCTGCTTCGCAGTTGACACAAAGACGTACAACCCTGCCTTTCTTCCAGTCACTGAGTGGCAAATGGAAGTGAGGCTCCAAATTCCTAACTGGAAAATTATTAGGCAACAGGACGGTTGCATGATGGCAATGGTAGTCTGGATGAAGAAACAGAGGTTAATACCCTATTCATCTGCTTATCTCCCTTAATTTTAGATAGTGGTGTGCCTGCCACTGCAAAACCTCCAAGTCTGCAAAATGCACTTAGAATACTGCCATGATGTGGGGAAGTGTTGTTGGCCCTCTTTAGCCAACAGCCCAACAAAAGAAACATTACATTTTTAGATGTTGTCTACATGAAAAAAAATTGAGCAGCACCTTTTCTGCAGAACAACAACTTAACAGTCATTGTAGGCGAGCTATCTATTTGGAATAAAACTTTGCTTTGGAGTAGTTGTTTGATTCAAAAAACACAATAATTATTCCAGGATAGGATGATTTTATTTAAAAATGTTATGCACTAAGATGTTTATTCCCAAGCAATCAAAATATTCTGCACTAGAGATACCACAGAGATTCAACTACATATGCAAAATCTAGGGACTTGCTCATAGTTACAGGAAATATCTCCTTAGCAAGGAATAAATTAATTTAAAAAAAAGAATTTGTCTCTTTTTCAAGTCTTTCCCTTTGAATTAACCAAAGTGAATGACTAAGATTATTTTACAAAGACTCAAGAGGCTAGTCATATTTTATGACAAAGTTTTCAAATATGTGTTTCATTTTGTTCTACATATACTTCATTCAGAAAAGGAAGTGCATATCTGCTGGTCAGCAATTATGTTCAGGAGAACGTTTTTGGCACTGCAATAAGCTAAGCTGTGTATTCAGTTGTCAGCTATGGGTGCTATTTATGTTAATATATTACATTTTGAAAGTTTCTTCCTCTTCTAAGCATTTTGTCAGTTTCATTAGGTAGCTCCCCCCACAGCGTACACCTTATTTGGAGAAGGAACGATAAAATTGAGACATTTGACCCTTCCCAGCTTTGGCCATGCCCTGGATTAGTGGTTTGTTACTGTATCACTTCTACAATTTATTTAATTTTCCGACATGCAGGTAAAAAATTCAATGAGTATTCTATAGTCAAGATGCAAAAATATACAGTTCTGCCTCGATACACTGAAATTATTAAGTTTTTCTGTTGACGTCATCTGGCGACAGTTTTGACTCATTATTTATGAAGGTCATGTGATAATTGCATATTTTGGACTGATTTCATTAAAATCAATACCTGTCCACTGAGTGTACCACTGTTAAAATTTCACTCCCATTTTTTCTCTCCAATTTGTCCACACATTGTTCCCAACTCCTGAAGAAATAAAGGAAGCGCATCCTTCCCACAAATAACTCAGCAAGAACATGTTAAAAATAAATTGTTAACAGTATTTGAATTAGTGTGGGTGATGAACTAATGAAACATTTTACTTCTTCAAGGAAAACAAAATGCCATTCTTGGCCTAGAGTATAAATTCTTTAAGTATAAAAAAAAAAAGCCATGAGTTAGATCCTAACCCGGCAGGGAAATTAATGAGACAATATTGATGCTATCACCACTACAACCTTAGATCTAGTCTTTCTGTAGAAAGACTATATACTAGCTAGGTATATAGTTTTCTTGAAACTTAAAAAAGTAAAACTAGCCAAGTTCTTCATGGACTCACACAAAACAATATTTTACCATCAACAAACTGATGAAATAATGAAATGCAAACCAGAAGTGTTTCTTCTGAGGAAAAAATTTAAAATATATTTATTTTCTTCTCAGGATTCTATGTTCATTTCCCCTTTAGGAAAATTTTAATATCCAGGGCCAGTGCACATGCAGATAAAACATGAACAATTGTGGTTACAAGTGTTGTGTTAACAATTCTTGTAAATTCATCAAAACCGTGAGCAGAGAAAAACTATTAATTAATGGGCAGTATTATCCATGCATAAAGAGTTGTGAGAATTTTCAATGAGCTGTAAAAACAGAAAGGTAATTCTAAAGAAGATTACTCACTTTTACAACAAAAACATTTGTAAAAAATTCCTTTTTTGGGGGGGGGCATCAGTAAAACTAAACAACAGGTTTTCTTGCCACTTACAATTCTTCCAGAGTTGAGAATAACTGTTTATGAAGGAAATGGAAATTATTTTCATGGTGACTAAAATGAAGGTTACATAAAACAAGGTTTTAAAAGAATTAAAATTTTCTTTGGAAAATTCATATGTAGGTTAGATTAAATTAAGCAATAAAAAAGTAGTTTTCTTACTGGGTAGTTTATTAACTACAAGCTATAGAAGAAGCCTGAAAAAAGAGTGTATGAGAACTGGAATAGTTTATGAAAAATGTGAATTGAAGTCACACAAAATATAAACAAAAAAGTTTTTATTAGGCTGGTAGATTTTCCTACTTTTCTTTAAACATACATAGAAATTGCTCTTCAGACCTAGTCCATCTTCTATTATACTTCTACAGGAGTCCTTTAGTGAGATTTTAGCTTAAACCAAAAAAAGGAAAAAAAATTTAGTCCAGCTGTGACTTCTAACAAGATCGTAGATATTCCATCACTTAGCTACCAAGTTACAGAGATTATTTTGTGAGTATGTTCCACAGGGCATTGTGAGGCAATATAAAATATCAAATAAAGGAAAATAGACAGCAGATATGACTTGGTTTTTCCAAACCTGTTATCTCAAGGGTGAACACTATTAGATTCCGAATTTGCAGATCTGGAGCCTGAAGCTTTCTGTGCAATACATTTCTTTTCAGCAAAATTACAGCAGTTCAAGGCTAACGTGTGGGAAGAAAGAATTAGATCCTCTGTGTCATAACTGACATATCACATTTGCATTTGCATATGTTTGTTTATAAACTTCAGTCTTGGATACCAGGCACATATTTGCATAAGTTTGTATTGTTTTCCCTGTGCAAAATACACAAATATAGCATTACAAATACACATGATTTATCTGTAAAATAAAAACATTGTAAAATATCTATAGATTTATAGATGCATGTGCGTACGAATTTACGTATAGCTGATATTTAAATGTATAGCTGTATGCATGTTTTTGTTTGCTTATATGTGATACCTCTATAAAATACTGTTGAAAAGCCATACTTAAATGACAGACATTTATGTTCATGGCAGATGCATAGAAATAATATATAGACATTTGTGTACATATGTACGTGATGGTATAGCTGTCTTCCCTTGCCTTCTGGGGCAGTTTGTTAAATGCTGGAGAGAGTCACACAGGTCTTAATAGCTGAGGCACAGCTTCACAGTCTATGTTTTTTTTAACAGTATCTATACCTTATTATACGCTGTATGGAACAGAGGACTGCTGTCGGATTTCAAACGCCTATCTCTATGTTTTGCCCTCAGCTTGTAGGCTTTGATTGATAAACTTAAGCACATGAAATAAACAGCAAATGAGATGAAATACATCATTCCAATGCACTCACAGTCACTCAACTGTGCATTTCTAATGGCTTTGCATGCTGGTAAACTGTCGTTTAGTTGCAGTAGTTTACAAGTGACTCAGCCAAAGATGCTTATACCCTGAAGGTTGTTAGTTTCTCCATCAGTGGTCTCTAAAACATACGCTTCCGTCGATAAAATAATTATTTAGAGAGCAACAGAGGGTCAAGCTTGGCTTTTGCAAATAAGGGCCTGCCCAGGGCCCACACTACACAACTGAGATACTGAGAAAAATGCAAAGATTATTCCTATTACTAAGATAACAATCTAAAATGAAAATTCAGCTCACTGCAGAGCTACAAAAGATATAATTTTGCAGTCTCATTCAGACGCTTTCTGTTAAAGAGGCTGAACTTAACAGACATTTGTGCTAAAGCTACTTTACACTTTATAGAGGGCAGAGGTCCTTAATATGGGACTAAATGACATTTCCACACATTTTGAAGTCCCTTTACAGGCCTTACAGGTATGAGGAGTGGTTTAAGGAAGCCTTAATATAAATGAGCTGTTGTCTCTGTACGTTTCCACAAGAGCTCAACTGGCTGACAGCTGTATTGACTAAAAATCAGTTTGCAAGTGTATTCTATTAAATATACAAAGGTAGCTACAGAGAATCACAGAATCACAGACCAGTTTGGGCTGGAGGGACCTTTCCAGGCCACCCAGTCCAACCCCGGCCGTGAGCAGGGACATCCCCAGCCAGAGCAGGGTGCCCAGAGCCCCGTCCAGCCTGACCTGGGGGGTTCCCAGGGACGGGGCATCCACCACCTCTCTGGGCAACCTGGGCCAGGGCTTCCCCACCCTCCTCGTGAAAAATGTCTTCCTTAGATCTCGTCTAAACCCGCCCCCTTCTAGTTTAAACCCAGCGCCCCTTGTGCTGTCGCTCCCGGCCCCGCTAACAAGCCCGTCCCCACCTTTCCTCCAGGCCCCTCTCAGCCCTGGCAGCTGCAGGAAGGTCTCCCCGGAGCCTTCTCTGCTCCAGGCTGAGCCCCCCCAGCTCTCCCGGCCTGTCCTCCCGGCAGAGCTGTTCCAGCCCTCGGAGCGTTGCTGGGGCCTCCTCTGGCCCCGCTCCAGCAGCTCCGTGTCTCTCCTGTGCCGAGGGCTCCGGAGCTGGACGCGGCCCTGCAGGGGGGTCTCCCCAGAGCGGGGCAGAGGGGCAGAACCCCCTCCCTCGCCCCGCTGGCCACGCGGCTCTGGGGGCAGCCCAGGACACGGGTGGCTTCTGGGCTGCCAGCGCAAATGGCCGGCTCCTGTCCGGCTTTTCACCCATCGGGACCCCCAAGTCCTTCTCCATGGGGCTGCTCTCCATCCCTTCATCCCCAGCCTGTGCTGATACTGGGGGTTGCCCCGACCCAGGTCCAGGACCCTGCCCTTGGCCTTGTTGAACCTTGTTCACAATGGTCCCTTCCTCGAGCTTGTCCAGGTCCCTCTGGATGGCATCCCGTTCCTCAGGTGTGTCACCCGCACCACTCAGCTTGGTGTCATCTGCAAACTTGCTGAGGGTGCAGTCCATCCCACTGTCTACATCACTGATGAAGATATGAAAGAGTACTGGTCCCAGCATGGACCCCTGAGAGGCACCACTCATCACCGATCTCCATCTGGACATAGAGCTGTTGACCCCTACCCCCTGGATGTGATCATCCAACCAGTTCTTCATGCACCCAACAGTCCACCCATCAAATCCATCTCTCTCCAGTGTAGAGACAAGGATGTTGTGGGGGGGACCATGCCAAAGGCCTTACAGAAGTCCAGATAGGCGACATTAGTAGCTCTTCCCTTATCCACTGATGTGGTCACTCCCTCATGGAAGGCCGCTGGGTTGGTCAGGCAGGACTTGCACTTGGTGAAGCCATACCAGTTGTCTCAAATCACCTCCCTGGTCTTCATATGCCTTAGCATAGCTTCTAGGAGGATCTGCTCCATGATCTTCCCAGGCGCAGTGGTAAGGCTGATGAGTAGGTAGTTCCCAGGGGGCTCCTTGCTACTTTTTTAAAAAATGGGTGCAATGTTTCCCTTTTTCCAGTCTCCAGGGACTTCACCAGACTGCTATGACTTTTCAAATATCACGGAGAGTGGCTTGGCAACTACATCAGCTGATTCCCTCAGGACTCTGGGATGCATCTCATCAAGTCCCATAGGTTTGTGCATGTTCAGGTTCCTCAGGTGGTCTCAAACCTGATCTTCTCTTGCAGTGGGAGGGACTGTAGTCGCCATCTTGCAGTCCATCCCCCTTGGAGGTGTGGGAAGAGACACTGCCAGTGAAGACTGAGGCAAAGAAGTTGCCAAGTACCTCATTCTTCTCCTCGTGCATTGCTACCAGTCTGCCAGCCTTGCTCATCCGCTGGGGTACACTTTCTTTGACCGTCCTTTTCTGGCTGACACACCTGCAGAAGCCCTTCTTATCATTCTTTGCATCCCTTGCCAAGTTCAGCTCCAGCCGTGCCCTGGCCTTCCTGACCCCATCCCTACACAACCAGGCATCATCCCTGTACTCCTCCCAGGATCCCTGTCCCTGCTTCCACTGCCTGTACATTTCCTTCTTGCCCTTCAGTTTGCCCAGCAGGTCTCCACTCAGCCATGCCCATCTCTTGCCTTCCTTTTCTGTTTTCTTACACCTGGGGATCGAGAGCTCTTGTGCTCTATGGAAAGCGTCCTTAAAGACTGGAAAGCATCCTTAAAGACCTGCCAGCTCTGTTCTGCTCCCTTGTCCCTGAGGGCAGTTTCCAAGAGGGTCTTATTGACCAACTCCCTGAAGAGCTGGAAGTTTGCTTTCCAAAAATTCAGGGTCCTGAATTTACTCTTCACCTGCCCCACATTCCTAAGGACTGAGAACTCCACCAGTGCATGATCCCTGCAGCCCAGGCTGCTTCCAATCTTGATGTCACCAATTAGCTCACATGTGTTGTTGACCAACAGGTCCAGTATGGCATCCCCTCTAGCAGAGCTGTCTGTTACCTGGGTTAAGAAGTTATCCTCCATGCACTCCAGGAGTTTCCTGGATTGCCTACAGCTCACTGTGCTACTTTTGCAGTACCTGTTGAGATGGTTGAAGTCCCCCAGCAGGACAAGAGCCTATCAGTGCGATGTCTCCTGTGGCTGGAGTGAGAAGGCTTTGTCAATGGACTCCTCTTGATTGGGCGGCCTGTAGTAGACACCAAGCACAAGGTTCCCTCTGTTGCCTCGGTCCCTGATTCTTACCCATAAGCTTTTGACCTGCTTGTGGCTATTCTTCAGAGACAGCTCTTCACACTCTATCCATTTCTTGATGTAGAGTGCAACTGCTCTGCCCTTTCTTCCTCTCGTGTTCCTTCTGAGCAGCTTATAGCCATGGATAGCCACACTCCAGTCATGGGTTTCATCCCACCACATTTCAGTAATGCCAACCAGGTCATAGCTTTCTAGCAGCACAGTGGCTTCCAACTGCTCCTGCTTGTTGCCCACGCTGCATGCATTGGTGTAGAGATACTTCAGCTGGGCTGTCAGTCATATTACCCTCTTAGAGGAACACCTCTTTGTTCCTCTGAGGTCCTCCTCTGGCGCAAGAGGCTGAGGGGCCTCACTAGCACCCTGTCCCTCTAACCTTGGTGTGTCATCCCACAGCTTGTCGTGGGTGAGCCTGATATTATCCCCCTCTCCCTTTGAGTCTAGTTTAAAGCCCTGCCAATAAGCCCCAATACTTGCGAGCAAAGACCCTCTTCCCCCTTGGAGAAAGGCAAATCCCATCTGATGCCAGCAAGCCAGGTGCTGTGTAGGTTGTCCTGTTATCAAAAAAACCCAAACTATGGTGGTGGCACCAGTCACAGCACCATACATTAATAGACTGGACCCATCTGTTTCTTCTTATGTCACTGCCTGCAACTGGAAGGAGGGAGGAAAAAGCAACCTGTGCTCCAGATTCCCTTACCAACCATCCCAAGGCCCTGAAGTTTCTTTTGATCGCCCTTGGACTATGAGTTGCAGCTTTGTCGTCACACACATGGAAGAGCAGTATTGGGTAATGGCCCGAGGGCCACACCAGGCTAATACGTTTCCTAGTGATGTCCTCAACCCAGGCCCCAGGGGGGCAGCAGACTTCTCTAAGAGAAGGGTCTGTCCAGCATGTTGGGCCTTAAGTTCCCCTCAGAGGGGAGTCACCTACAACTATAACCCGTCTTTTCTTCCTTGTAGGGGTGGTCATGATGCTGGGGGTAGGCCTGTCTGACCTTGGCAACACCTCCGGTGTATCTGGACCATCGTCCACTTCATCCATGGACTGTCCTTCCACATCCAGAGCCTCATACCTGTTGTACAGAGGCACCTGGGGAGGAGAGGTGGACAAGAAGGGGGTCTGCCTGCCCCTCTGAGCATGGACCTGCCTCCATTCGCTCCTTCCCCTTAAGCTACTGCCTTCAGCCTGGCAGGGGGAGGATATAGGACCCCCTTGATCTTGGCTTTTTTCTGTATAAAGTATAAACTTTGATTCCTCCTATTCTCCATTTATAAAATAATGATTTTCCTTGCACAAAGTGCATTTTCTAGTTATACAAATATTGATCCAGTTCAGAGCACAGAAAACTTGCACAACATGTGTGAGGGGGTAGGAGCATTTTCGCAAGAGTTATATTTTCTGCCATAGATCACTAGACATCCATGGTCTCACATGGACTGGTGACTTGTTAGTCCCCCACTGAAAGCTAAATTACCCAGGAGGAGAAGAAGTAGTGCTGGGAGTCTTTTGTTTAGAGCATCAGGAACAATTTAGGGGAATCACAGAAGTGATTTAGTGTAGAAAAGAAAAAAAGAATTGCCAATGTTGCTTTGCAAAAAGAAGGGTCTCTGACCCTTTAAGAATTTTTGAATGAGTATTTCTCTACTCAGTGCATTCGCAAGTAGGCCACTGGAAAATTCTGATTTTCATAGTTTTCAGTGTATTCCTAAAGAGAACAGGTTTGGGGACAAAAAAAAGCTAAAGAAATGATTACTTCAGCAGTAGTATAGTATTAATGGGCCTCTTCAGCTGCAGCAGACCAACAGTCCTTGGCCATAACACCACTTTTCATCACGCATTTGTGACATCCAGGGACAAGCAAGCTTGGGCAAGTTGAGCTAGGAGGGGATGCACTCCCATTTCTCAGAAATGGGACACACCTCGGTGAGGGTGCTTTACACCTCTGTACTGAGATCTGCACCAGCCTCCAGAAGAAAAGGGATTTTTTTTTTTCACACAGTGGAAACTTCCTACTTCATAATAGTCCCCTTCAGCCATACTCAGGTATAAACAGAAGTGCGATTCAGGATGTGAGCTTTCCTAGTAGTGCTATTCCCTAAATTCCTTTCTGTTCCTTGTCAAACCTGCACAGACACATGTCTTCTTCATGTATGTCTTCTAGGGCTTTATGCAGCTCTCAGAGAAGTGTGCAGCTTAATGAATCACATACAACTCCTTATACAGCCCATCTCCAAATGAAACTGAGCCAACAAAAAGGCATTCGCTCAGCACTAAAGGGGCTGAGACAAGATTATCTGAGGGTGTGAGGGACCTGGAGAGTTTCCCAGCTGCTGGGGGATAACTCCATGCCCCACAGCGTGCTGACTGATGAAGCTGTATAGAGGCCCCCCTTTCACCACTTTTTGATCTATTTTGGTAGGAATGAGGGGTGGGTATAGCCTGCTGGGCAGACCAGCACCCATGTTTGACCTGGACCCCCAGCCTGACGTCGGAAACACCTCTGACACCATCTCCTAGGAAGAAGAGGACAGGTTTTCTATTTTTGACTTGTCTTCCCTTTGAATCGGCTGAGGTTGGTTCCCTGATGCAGATATGAAGCAGGAGCATTTCTCTGAATGAGTCCTGGAGCCTGATGTCCTTGTACAGAATGAAAATGTTTTGGGTCCCAGCTTCAGCTGCAAGCCCAACATTCAGAGGCCATAGCCGGGTTTTGGAGGGAGGAGACCATCAGGTCTCACCTGATGCTTGCCTTGTGCCTGGCTAGTTCCCAACGATGTATAGGGTAGCTGGACTCTGAAGTCTGACTGAGAGAGTTTTTAAGAACATAGAAACTAAGTTATACGACAGTGGAGGTGACTCACAAATCTCTCTGTTGTTAACAACCAGCCTGAAACAAATGATCTAAAACAAAAGAGCTGCACTTGGTCTTCCTGGGCATTATCAAGGAATTAACTTTTCAGTCCTTCACATTACAGGGATGAATTTTATAATTTTTGTAATCATAGAAAACAAATAAATAAATGAAATGGCACTATTACCTAATCTGCTGGCAAACATGTACATATACTCCTGCAAGCATATTCCTCAGTCCTTTTTCTATATGAAAAAGAAAAAAAAGAAAAGGGGGACGATCAGGCAAATGTAAATCTAGAGAAAAGGAAGCCTCAGGACAATCATCTGTTTGCTCTTAGCGTTTCTCTGAAATGAACAGAAGTTGTCATTTGCAGCTTTCTGCTCCTCTACTTATAACCCACATATCTTATGTCAGCTTCCCTTCCTACTACTCCACTGCATAAGGTATCACTTTCCAAACTAGCAACAGCCACGTGTTCCTTCTAACTGGTACAGATAAATCTCCTTCCTTTATACTTAAAAGAAGCTAAAAATATTCTCTTCCATTTTCTTACAGAGTAAACTTACTTAAGGACAAGATCAGTGCAAACAGAAAATAATTTCAAAATCAAAGAAACTTTCTATCAGATTATTTTTCCACATGAGTTTTCAGTAAGCTTTCTGCCTCATCATGGTAAGCATGAGCTTTCATTCTCTTCTTGCAGATCATGAATGTGAACAGTCAAAAGCAGAGAATTTTACTCTATATATGCACATACAGAATATAGAGTGAGGTATCATCTTAAATACAAAGTAGAACAAATATAAGAGTACTTCTTGAAGACAGCTCAGTTGGGTCTTACATCTGATGGGGTTTAAAGTGTAAAGCAATACATTTGGGGTGCATAAACCACTTTGTTCTAATCAGTTCTGTAAAATGACTCTAAGGAATATGTACTTTTGAAATCCTAAAATGTAATTCCGTTCTCTTTTCCAGCTTTCTTCTATTTGTCGTGAGGCACATAGCTTTGCTTACTTTTCAGTGCGTAAGCTCAGAGGTGATCCATTCCTCCAAAACAAACACCAGGCTCCTGAGGCAATGCGTGGAACAGGGTTAACTTCAATTAAGTGTCGGACACTAGTTAGACTACTGAGAGAAACAAGAGGAAATACCGATGCCCTGGGATCTGGTCTCCCACCTTTTTAAGGATGGGAAACAGTGTAAGTAGTAACAGAAACTGGTGGTTTAAACACTTATTTTGGAAGATGTCCTCCTGGCTCCTCATCCTGAAGGAGGCCTCTAGTAGAGGGCTGGAAAAGCAAGATCCTGGGGTTAATAAGAAAGGGGACAAGAGCATAGGTGACTGTCCGGTGAGATGTAAGCAGGGCTCTGACCCTAGGCCACTGAGTTGGGCTGCATAGTATGTTGATCAGGAAAACAAGGAGCAGAATCCCAGGTCATTCCCCTTCCAAAGAAGTGCTCCCCAAAACAGGTCCATAAAGCCATCAAGCTGTCTCTTCTCTGCTAATTTCTTCATTTCTAAGGATTTAATGGCCTGGTTTGGAGGAAAAGGTGTTTCAGCCAGCATACTTGGTGATTAGGAATCTCCCTTTGGATGTAGGTTGAGATCCTCCTAAAACCAGATACATACTCTCTGGGTGAAGGACCTAGCAGCTACTCTAGTAGAGTACTAACTAGTTGGATTAAACAGTTACCTGTTTAATCCTGTATTATAGCTAATATCATGAGGTATGTGCCTTTTTTTCCAGAACAAGCTTTCCCGAGTATGTTGCTGTATCCTAAGCTTGGGCAGTCTTGGAAAAGTAGGCAGATTACATTGCTGATAGTGAACGAGGAAGGTCCTAGGCACCTTCAGGCTTAATTTAGGTCTCCATGTCTATTGATAGATATATTTTCTCCAGGTTACATGTTATTCTCCATCTCTTCTTCACTAACAGAAAAGATATAGTATCTTTTGTGTTTTGGGAAGATCATTTGGCTTCACATTAATTCACTGTAGCTGCCTCATCTTACCAGCTTTCCTCAGCTTTTAACCACCTTTCAGAAGTATCAGCAGCAGACATAACAGACCCTTTTAGACAATCTCTTTCTGGAAATAATTATTCTCTGTGACTTAAAATACTACTTTTTGTTTTTTTAAATTTTTGTTACTACATCTTACAGACAGCAGAGGTAAATTTACAGCTTCATTAAAGTTACTGGCTGACATTCCAGTGCCAATTTTTTCCTTTAGGTTATAGCATAGAATTTGTATAGAAGGAATGGCCACAAGTAGAGATTTGAAGAGAAACATTGAGATGAGGAAGGGTCAGGTGGCAAGAAAGGTTTAACCCTCCTTCTCATCCTCCTTTTCATCTATAACCTTGTTCAAATATGTGGTAGACAACTGCTTTGGGTTTGAAGGACTCTCAGGTGTGCTTAGCAGCATGCATTCCTCTGTAAGCTCCTCCGACACCATTGTGCTTCTTCATTTGTTGTTTTTCTCCAAGTGATGTTTGCTGGTTTTCTGTATTTTGGATGCATGCATGGATGAACAGAAGGACACAGTCTGCATTTCAAGCACCCCATGGTAAAATTTTGATATCCACTGTCAGACACAGTCTGTTTTAACTTGTGCCTCAAATAATTTCAAGTGCTAACACTGAAACCAGTGCAGCAAACGTAGACTTTATTTCATGGTAAATCATGTGTACCTGTATGTAGTATTTCCAAAAGAAAAACAAAAAGAGAGAAATTCTAAATTATAATCAAAACAAAGTATAAATAACAGTCAGAGGCAACTGGAAATGCAGAAATTATGTGCTGAGTCACCTCTCTGCTCCGAAGTTGGGAACACATTGTAAAGCTCAGAGTTGAGAAACACAGCCTGACACAGTTAATTAAAATGAGAAGGAAGATACTGCAGTCAAACACATCTTACTCAGAGTTTAAAGGATGATAGGACATATTTACTTGGAATTACATTTACTGTTTTTTCCATAAAAGAGGAGGCGGGAGCAGCACTGGACCTTCAGCAACTGCAAAAGCCCACACAATATAAAAGCCCTATTTTAGTTAGAGTGTTGTCAGTCTTTAGTGACTAGTGGTGTAACAGCTGGTTTTGATGTAATTTCTTTTGAGATGACTAGATTACAAGCTGTTTATTGCATTCTTCTCCCCAGACTGCTCCCTGGATACCGGCAGGGAGTCAAGAGGTCAGAGGTCTAAAGCCAGGAGCTAAAGGATTTGTCATCATTTAACAGATCACTTGTTGCTATGTACTATGCAAACTGGACAGTGCAGCCTAACAGGATGTTTTATTTTTCATATCTTCACAAGGGAAGTGGGTCTGACCCCACTGCAGAAGCAACTTTCTTACCTGGGATGCTCAGTTTGTGCCTTGGGGTATGTAGGGAAGACACATGCAATCACACACAGCAGCAAAATATCCTTAAATTAGCACTGTGACTATGGTTGTCCAGATGTGCACCTAATATTTGAACAAAGCCCCAAAACATAGACAGTGATGAATATGAAATAAACAGGTAGAACTGTTAACTAGCTGCTGAGGGTCATTATAGCTGCACCTCAAACTCCATGCTTGGTTACATGAGTGTAACTGGAAGAGCAGAATTGTTCTTAATGCCTGCATCATTTCTGTCCATTTCTGCTGCTCTTTGTTACATGGGTGCTATTGCATTATAGTGTCTTCCTGTGAGTATGAAAAAATTTTGGCTTGAATTGTCTGCAATTAGCAGCCAATGAGACATTGTCTGTAAGGTGCACGTGAACGTGGGAAGACTGATTTACAAGGGTCTGAACGAACACAGATAACCTCAAAAATACAGGAACTTAATGACTTGTCCACAAAGGAAAAATGGAAAACTTTTTCTACCACTGCAACAGAGAATTGGAAGCTCCAGGAGTGTGGTTAGTTGTGAAGCTTATTCTTGCAAAGAAACTCTTTTCTTTTAGGGGAATCATGTTCAGGGAATAAAGAAGCAGAAACATTCATATTTTTGGGATTTTTGTACAAGCCATCTCTTTTAGATAAAAGAAGAACCTTTGAGATAACCTCTAGTCCTAATAATCGTGATTCTTTATGTGTACAAGCCAAAAGAGGGTCACCTTTGCCTTTTTAATACATCCAGACAACATATTCAGGCAAAACAGGAAACTGGCATTCGTAGATCTTCTAAAGACAGATAGCAAATCAACTGAAGTTTGCTGTTCCCTTTGTTCCTTCCTGGTGTCGGTATTGTGGAGCTTTCAAGGTGGCGAAGTGTAAAGTCAGGCACTTTGTGCAAGCTCATTTTCATGTGAGGGCTTTAATAAAGTAAGAAATTATTGAAACTTGCAGGAAGGGCAATCTGAGAGTTCACTCTGCCTTGAGACAATTATGTAATTGCTTTTTTTAAGCCAAAATCTCTCAGTATCAGGTCGCTTAGTCTTTCTGATTTAGGTTAGCTGTCTGCCCAAATTCAGGTAGGCAATTCTGAGCTCTGGTCTGGACCTCCTTCCTAAGGTCCTGCCCCATGTGCCAGAAGCTTCAGGGATGAGGAGATGCTGCTTGATGAGGAGTTGCTGTGGTTTCCTACTCCTCCCAAACAAAGGGAAGAACTAACGGGGGTAAAACTGGACCAGCTGAGTGATGTTCAGTCTCTGGATCCCGGATCAGCACGCACCTTGTGTTTCTGCTTGGTTTTAAGGATGAAAAGTGTAGATAAGTACTTTACACTCCTTGGGAGAGGACATCCATGGTACTTCATGTGTGTAGAGCCTGGCTCTGACAGGGGCTCCTGGGTAAGATTGGATCACAAGCAAGGACGTGTTGGGGATCTCAATCTTCAAAACACTGACCTCAGCTCTATCTGTTGAAGGACAAACTCTGGCAGCTACTTGTGACCAGTACCCCTGGCTCCTGACCCCAGTAATGTGGTTAGCGTAACTACTGCCATTTTTACGAGGCAAGCAGCCATTCCCTGCGACCGAGTGGGTCACATTTTTGTTCCCTTCCCTCATTATCAGGCCCTGAAGGTCCTGTGCCCCAAGCAGAGAAACCAAGATTTCTTCTTCCTCTCCCTCAAGGCTGCTGGGTGCCGGGCTGGTTCCTCCCCTCCTCATCGGCCTTGAAGGTCCCCAGTACCTGGCCAGTCCAGGGTGGGGGGATGGCCCCGGCGCAGGAGAGCGTGACAGCACAGAGCATCGGCCGTGAAATCAGTTTTGTTATAAACTCTGTATTATGCTACTTGTAAGTTGTGTTACATTGGTTCTGCTTGTAGAAATCTTGTGCCATTCTAATAAAAAATTCTGTGCTATACTAATCATTCTATGCTGTTAAGAAAATAAAGCTTTAATTGTAACTACAATTAGAGCCAGCACCATTCTGTCAAGGATCCCTACAAGAACTGTCCCCTCAGTGTCAGGTAGCACTTGCGACCTCAGGCATCTTCTCTGTGGGTCATCCAGAGAGAGGACAAGTCTGGTGGGAATTCACAAAAAAATAATGATGAGGGTGTCTCCAAGTATCCTGCCATTTTGCTGTGCTCAGGAATATTTGAAGTCAGTAAAAAAGGAAAAGAAAAATAAAAAAATCAACACCAACAACCCAGAATATAGAATCCCTTTGATTTAAGCATTTAGAATTTGTACCATCTTTTCATTTGAACTGAAGGCAGCAACAACCACTTCTACCGTGATACACTAATGCTGCTGGTTGGAGTGAATTCAGAGGTACTCCTGGACTTTAGAAATACCTTGTCCTGTTACATATCATATGTACTACACAGTTTAGCAAGCAGGGGTGGTGCGGAGAGATGCATTAAACACTTTTATTTGGAGCGTTTGTTACCAGCAGCATTGCAGGGAGTGCTGATGAGCTGAGAGTAATCATGTGAAGCAGCTTTTCCCTCCCCCTTACAAACTCTCCCCTGCTGAATCTAGGACAAGGAAGAGCAAGATGCCCATCCATGTGCCAATCACTGTCCTTGTCCAGTGATGACGCCATAAATTGTTAAACCACAACAACCTCCAGAAAAAAACCCCGACAATCGTAAAGTGTATCTTATTTTGTTGTGATTTTAAGTGCTTTCCATGTGAAGACAGGTCTGCATTTCCATTAAAAAGCCAGCTTTTGAGAGGTTTGCAGAGCTCAGCTATAAAATACTTGTTTTGAAATGAAATTTGTTTTAAACTAATCTATTTTTTAATATATTACATACTTCATGTATATAATACTGTACATTTTATAAACATGTTACTGGAATGTTTTCTTTTTGGCATACTGAATTTTGATTTTGTTGATCAAAAGGCTAGTGGTCACTACTTTAGGAATTTTGAGGGGTATGTATGTCAACGTTATTTTCCCTAAATATGAAATCATCTAATGGGAAAAAACCCCTTCATTAATATGTATTTTTGCCTGTCCTTTTGAAAATAGATTGATTCCTAATATTAGTATCTACAAAGCCCTCTCTTTTGTCTTACCCCCCACAAAAGTTCCATCATTCATTTAAACACAAAGTTAGTCTCTGCAATTAGAATTTTCTGTTGTAATTAATGATACACTATGTATGACATAATCTACTATGGGATTAAAAAGAACAACAGCTAATATAGAGGAAATCTTTTCTACTTTTTTTATGCATAAGATTAAGTAAGTCTTAAAAATGTTCCTTTGAGGTTTGTTCTTTAAAGGCAGCAAGGGCAGAAAAGGGTCATATATTCAGTTATTTACACTTTCTTACATATATTTTTCATGTAAAACTCTACTTACTGAGAAAGTAAAGTGCAGGTGAAGAAGTGCCCTTTTGCTGGATGAACTGAGCTTGTCCACTGTGCCTTCATTGGCTCTACATCTTGAAAAAATCACATCTTACTTTTATGTAATGTGGTGGAAGTTGGATACACTGCTTTACTGCTTCCTCCTTTGGTTTTGAAGGAATTTGCCACTCGTGCTTTCTAATCCATCCTGGAAGGTTCCTGAACAGTAGCTTTCTAGTTCTCACTTAGTGCTGAAAAGAGACCAACCTTTCCTTGAATTTTGGGAGAATTCAGGAAAAAACTCCTGAGAACCTGAGTATCCTTCCAGCACCTCTTTGTTAAAATGAATGAACAGGTTTTGGGGAAGAGGAAAGAGAGGGGAAGCAGGAAAGAGAGGGAAAAGAGGAAAGAAGAAGGGGAAGGGAAGGGAACGGGAAGGGGAAGGGAAGGGGAAGGGACATTTACCTTTTACAGTTTTTTGGCTGTCAGAACAATGAGTTCTGCATTATTGAGGTGAATATTCAAAAGCAACATACCATAAAATGAACATAATAGCTCCAAATCAATTTTCTATAAGTTAGCTCTTTCAGTTCAGATTTGAAGTATACCTCAGAGCGTTTTTTCTTATATACTATTTCATATTTATACATCAAGTTCAGTCCACAGATTTCAAAGTGACTGAAATAAATAGCAAGTTACAAGTTAAGTCCCCGTAACCTACATGAAAAAGTTGCAACATTTTTTTTTGTAAAGTGAAAGAAGAATCTACCACTTCTGTTGGAAACTAATCAGAAAGGCACTCGTCATAGAAAAGAAGCTTGATGAAAAAGGAAAGATTAAATGGGATACTTTGTACATTTGCAGACTGATTTGAGTCACCTTTTATGACAGGTGAAAACGTGATCATCTTGTTTTGACATGATGTCTTCAAACATGCTTGCAAAATTGAGGAATATCAACGTTAAAGTTAGAAATTCATATGTTCTGCAGTGCCTAGGAACATCTGGGTGAGCCCTTATCTGATTCAGAGACATGGCCTGTTTGTGCCTTGTACTAAATTGCCCTGCTCATGTGGCTTTAAACATGTTGATGTTATTTTTGGTTTGTTTGTTAATCTATGATTCTACGTTCAGGTTTTAAAGAAGCGCAGGTTGGCGTTCGAGCTGGCGGTACCAACCTTCATGTGCTTTCCTCCTCGGGACAATTCGCGACAGCAGCTGGGCTGAGACACCTAAAGCATCCTCACTGAAGGAAGCTGGTCCTCCAGTTGCCTCTGTCACTTAAAGTCAATATAGGCTACATATCCACCTACAGGCAACTTTAATCAATGTCCATCAAAGCCCAGAGAAAATAACCTCCAGGATGGAGCAAGAAACTCGCCTGCTGCCAGCACCCTTTGTCTCTCCCGTATGGGCAGGACATGATTCCCTGGGATTAGCCAACAATTACGTGCTCTGAACTGATCAATTCAGTCAATTTACTGTGCAAAGTAAATTGATCCTCCAGAACAAAGGGATCTGCCAGCGGGGAGGTACCTGAGAAAGCAGCATGCCTGTGTAAACAGTGGTGTCCTTGCCCCGGTGTGGAGTGGCCCAGCGCCATATGGTGCCACTATGAACTTATTAACTGGTGGATTAACTCATCCCAGCATTTGGGATCCCCAGTTTCCAGCTGTGAGGATGATTGATGGGCTAACTACGGCTTCAGTCTTGGAAGTTATTTCCTCCATTTAACGGAGTCAAGAAGACAGAAAATTGCCCCCTTTGTAACCACTAATCTCACCACTCCTTCGAAGTCCCAACATAGCAATTTATTCCAGGCAAAGTCTTAAAATTGGTATAGTACACATCAAACGCATACTAATTAGCAATTTCTTTTGAAGGCTCCATCACTTATTAAGGGTCTCTTTTTTCCATATGTTCATCATGCCCCACTTCACCCTTTAATTACAAAACAGCACTTTCTACCAATTGAGAGAAGGTGCATTGTACCCGGTATCTGTATTAAATACTACACCTTCTGAGGCCTAATTTAGGGTCAGATAGAAAGCAGGCAGATAAGCATAAAGTCTTAGGGGCTTGGTCGTCATTTTTGGCGTATTCATTGTTATTCCCACTGGCAACGCTTCCTAAGGGAGCACCCCATGAAAAGGGCGTTTCTTTAGAAACGGCATACCTCCCGTCCCCACGGTGTTGTACCAGCACTGGGAATGAGGCCGTGGTTTTCCCACTGCTGCTGAGCAGGGTCTCACTACCAGCAATTTATTTCTTGGTACCTTCTAGTTGGGAAGATGTCAACAGATCTTAAAACAGGTGATCTGTGGTGGATCAGAGGATTTGGTTTGTCCAATTCCCTGTGTTGACTCAGATCATGCTGATTTTCTTTTTACCCTGTATATAGTGATTGTGTAATGGGTCTTTATTTCTTAAAAAGCCTAGCACTGTTACTTGTGGCTACCATCACTCACACCAGAATTGCAGCATGAAGATGTAAAAGAAGCTGGGAAGAAAAAAACACACAAACTAAGTCAGAGGCATATAAAAATTTACATCTTTCTCTTGTTGAAGACATGAAAATGTGCTGCTTGTTTTGCTTTCCCTACACCAGGCAACTGCAACCATAACCTCAAAAAGTAATTTGCCTTTATGCCTATCATGGCATAAACATAACTGGAGACGGATAAATAAAGGACCAAGTTATAAAGCAGGTTTCATTACTGTGGTATTTATTTTCACATGATCCTTCTAGGCAATTTTGAGTTGGTTTAGTTCATTATTTTTTGCAACATGTGCAGCATCTAAAACCCCATTTGAAGTGAATACATTGTTATGAATTGAGGGAAACTATGTCATGCAGATTAGAACAAATAAAAGCTCCAGATGCTTGCTGAAATTTATGTTTTAATGGTGTCTCTGTCATTGCTTCAAATTTTTTGTGTTGAATTAAAAGAAGATTATAATTTCAGAGCACATGTAAGGATGATAATTTGTTTGAGAGCAAAAGAAACTCAGGTTCTCTTAGTCACTCCTGTGCAATGAAAGCAGAGCTTGTCTGAAGGCAGAAGAAAACGTTCACTCAAAGCTTTAATATTTTTCCTTGGTTTTGTTGAAACTTCGTTTCATTCAAAATTTCCCCACCAGTTCTAAGTGAAAAAAATGGAACAACCCAATCTTTTAAAAGGAACATTAAAGGAAGCAGTATCTCATTCCATTTCATATTACAGAATTTTAAATAATTACATCAAACATTAAAACTGAGGTTAAAACAGATCTTAGCACATATGAGTGCTGGCTGACAGCAAGTTCCATGTGTGGCTTTGCTACCAACAGAAATACGCTGAACAGACATACTAGCTGAATTTGTGGTTGCTCCAAGAGTCTTAACTCATTTGTACTTTAGAAATTCCGCCATGTACAACCAAGGACCAGTGCAGGAGATCCAGGGGATGACTTTTAACTTGGGGTAGCCTTCACTCTGAGGTGCACCAGCAGCACTTCAGAGGAAGACAGTGGGTGTCTGTCCACTACACAGAAGAATCAACACATCTTTTATTTACATAGCTCTTACAAAATGTCACGCTAACAGTAAGATTTATCTATGTATCTGTGGGTTAGGTGCAATATTTGTACCAGATGTGTGACCTGTGGACATGGTGAGACCATGCCCAGACACAGAGCTGCCCCGTCCCAATGGCAGTCTCCATCCAGTTTTTGGTCTCAGCGTCTGGAGCACCAACTATACCTGCCCTGTAACAGCTACCCCTGATGGACCTGGTCACTCAGACATCTTCTGGGCAATGGAGGTTTTCAGTGGACATCTACTTTAGAAGGAAGCTTGAAAAATTTTTTTTTTATCTTGTTAAAACATCCCTTGATGGCATTTTCAGAATAAAGTGTTTTGATTCCAACCAATTTCTTTTAACTGTGCGTTAACACATAGTCTTGGAAATAATTGTGAAAGGTAATGAAATTATTTCCCATTCCTCTGAACTGAAGTGTTTATTTCTTTTTTAACCAAACACAATAATCTACTAAGCCTAGATTGCATTAAACTTCCATTTTCAACCCTCAAGTCCTTATGAATGTGATATGATGTTTGGAAGAATTTTTTAAAGTTCTAAATTTTCAGACTGTGTTAAAAAAACCTAAACAACAACAACCAACAAACAAAAAACCAAACCAAAAAAAGAAAGACTGAAAAATGGAGGAAAAAGAAGTAATTTATCTGGACTAGTGATTAAAGGAAAAAATTCCTTCACTTGAGAAGCAGGTACCTAATAAGAGCTTACAAATGAGGAGGAGAAATGAGGAGCTCCTTTTACGTGTCTGTATATGTATATACACATACATGTACATATACATATACATACATGCGCACATGTACATATATACATGCATATGTACATATGTTTATAAGTCTGTGTATATATCTATGGGTATATCTATAAATAATGTTATGACTTAATACCTTGAATTTAGGAGAGGAGAGTATAGCACAGTATTTTTTTGAGCACTGAAAACTGACAATGCTGCATTTTGTTTGAAGTTCAATCATATTTCAAAGGATTAAAGTATTTTTCACTTGTTAAAAAAAATACATGTATCTCTTGGCTGGCACTTCATAGGATATGTCATGTCTGTGCTTGTTGTGTATTGGCATGGGCCAACATTTTCAGCCTGAAATATCATGATTTAAATTGGGAACTGACAGACCTCTACAGTCCTGCAAGTGATGATGTTATCGTGAAGAAATGTAATTAAATTGTTTCTGTCAGGGAGAGGTTTGGCCAGTCACTCAGTGTTCATCTTAGGTTCAAGCACTTCTTTCATTAGCTATTAGCTTCATCATTTTAGGTGCTCTATTTTTAGCTGGAGCATCATGCTGATCAAACTACACCTCTTATTCTTTTTAATTAGGAATGTAACATCCTTCTGTTCTCAACTTAGGTATCTCTAAAGCATTCCTAAAATATCCCATCCCCTGTCAAATGAGTTGAACAACATGATAATAATTATATTTTTCTTTCTAACATGAGATTACCTCCAGGAGAAGTAACATACATCTTGGATATTCAGACCTAAGTGTGGAGGTTAACAGAACCCAGAAGTGGTTTATTGCTGATTTTATAGCATAAAAGCTGCTTTTAAAAGAAGTGTTCAGTTAGATATCAGTACTTAACTGTTGGCCTAAGTTCATCTATATTCAGCGCTTTGTTAAGGTGTGTGGGATTTTTCCCCTCATGCACTGCCATTTGTTTCAATACAGAAAATGAGCATGGAGCCAAGGCTCAGACCTGCAGAGACGTCAGGAAAACTGCAGAACTGTAAACCCAGCCCTCTGAAGCCCTGCTTTGAAAATTTACAGGGAGGAATTCATATCTGCTTTCTTATTCATCCCTAAATTTGAACTGTGTTGCATGCATCTAGGAGAAGTTCTAACCTCAGGTTATTAGCAGCCACTGAGTGATGTCCTCCTTTCCTTCTCCTCTCCCCACCTCCATAAATGCATGTTTTTTTCCTATTCTAGTGCAAAAATACCAGACCCAGAGCAGCTACCTCTCATGCATGGGAAGGCTTTCAGAGTGGATGTAAGCTCCCGAAGGCTGTGTGGGTCTGTCCCAGGAGGATGTGTGATGCCCTGATGGTCACTGTGAGAAGAGCTTCTGCTCCCAACCGAATATTGTCAATGCACTGATCATTTTTCCCCTTGAGGTGCAGGAGCTGTGACTGTTGAATCACTGCCTCCCAAAAGGGCTGCAAACACACGTGAAGCTGGATCCTTTTTCTTATCAAAGAATTTCCCATCTCCTTCCAATACAGCAACTGCCAGAGGTGGCAAAAGAATCACATGAATCCTCCCTCTGAGGATTTCATGAGTATGGGAGGCAGCCCTTGAGTGGACATCGGAAGTAAGAGCTGTTTTAGATCACCAAAGCAGCAAGCAGAACACAAAGTAATTGTGACAGAAGAACTGGCCATGTTTCCTATGGTGAAATTACCAATTGACGGAATGCGAAACTTTTCACTTGAATTAGTGCAAGAGAATTTCGAGGGCAGCGGTCCAAGGAAATAAAGCATTTTTAATTGGGATAGCAGGAGGGAGAAGGGAGCATTTCTCTCGATGCTAATTGAAAAAGCAAACTCACAGATCTTACACACTGGGTTGGTCAAAAGCTTTCTTTATGCTTTAGTTTATTTAAACATGACATCTGTGGCTCCAGTGCATTGCACACAGACGGCATCCCTTTTTGTTAAAGAGCTTGACAACAGTATTGCTGACTCGTCAGTCTGGATAACTTCAGATAACATGAAGAAACTGCTTACATTATGCTTAACGACAGTTTCATTCATTACACCACTTCATCCTTTCCCTTTATCTGACTTCTGTTAGCATCCTAAAACTCCTCTCATTTATGGGAATGCCCTGGGCGTGGAAAAACGGCCTTAGACAAACAGCACATCACCTTTCCTTCCCTGCTGTGCAGCTCCCTGTGAAAGCTCCTGTGACACACCCAGGGGCTGCTGTCTGAAAAATGGGAGGAAGAAGCAGGTGGGCAGGAGGGAACGACAGAAACCTGTGTCCATATTAAATGCTACTCATTAAAGTGGGTCCGTGGTGAATACGGCCACTACACAGGGGTGAAAGGGCAGAGAATTAATGAGCGTCAGCAAGGACGGAGAAGCAACAAGTCACCTTCCCACACTGGCCTTGGTCTTGCCTGCAAGGGTCATTGCATCACGCGTGGTGTCGTGCATGGAGCACCTCGCCCCAGCCCCTGCGGTGGCCGTGTGTGGGTGCAATTAAGTTAAACACTGGACATCATTACCCACAGGCCGTGGTGGTAAGAGTCAATTCCCTGTATCTGTCTTCTTACTTGCAAGAGGAGAGGGACCGGATTGGGTGGGAAAGGGTGCTGGGCTCTGGAAATGGTGCCTTGAGTCCTACCAGGGACTGGAGGAGCTTGCGCATCTGCCAGCTGAACACGTTAAATGATGGGGTGATACACACAGCCTAGGTTCCCACAGCCAGGTTGCAGGAGCAGGTTGCAAGTTGCTCTTACCTCCAGTTGTGGTTTAAGCCCAGTCGGCAGCTAAGCTCCACGCATCCGCCTTGGGGGGACGGGGGAGGGAATTGCAAGAGTAAAAGCGAGAAAACTCGTGGGCTGAGATGAAGACAGTTTAATGGGAAAAGCAAAAGCCGCACATGCAAGCAAAGCAAAACAAGGAATCCATTCCCCACTCCCCATGGACGGGCAGGGGTTCAGCCATCCCCAGGGCAGCCGGGCTCCAAACATCACTCTGAATGTCCCCCCACCCCTTCCTTCTACCTCCCCAGTTCATGTACTGGTCCTGACGCCGTATGGTCCGGAATACCCCTCTGGCCAGGCTGGGTCAGCTGTCCTGGCTGTGCCCCCCCCAGCTCCCCGTGCACCCCCAGCCTGCTCGCCCGTGGGGTGGGGTAAGGAGCTGGGCAGCCCTTGGCTGCTCAGCAACAACACAAAACATCAGCGTGTGATCAATGGGATTTTCATCCCAAATCCAAAACACAGCCTCTTACCAGCTTCTGTGAAGAAAATTAACTCTATCCCGGCTGAAAGAACGACACCACCACTGTTCAAAAGGACAACTTTACACTTGGTGATTAACAAACCCTAGACATTTTGGCCATGTTTTTCCCACATGCCTGCTCATTAACTAGCTCAGTGGGCAGATCTGTAATGAGGCATTGACAGGTCTGTCATGGCCTCAGACAAATGGGAATGGAAAAGCACCTCAAACAAAGGGCATGTGACCTTTCTGTCTCAGGGTATGCAGTTGTCTATGAAATCGCCATGATATACTGGGGGTTGATGTCCAAGAAATGGCAGAATACCATTTTTGTGCCAGTTCTTTTCTTGCATTTTTCCCTTTTTCCCAGCTGCTGGATTAGTACAAGGTTTAGTACAGTGCCATGGTTTTTCAGCTCATCTTCCTGGGTGGCAGCAGGCACAACAGCAACCTGAACATGCAAACTCCTGTCTCCTGCTGCTCACACTTTGACAGCCAAGTAGCAAAGAGTAGTTACCAGCATGTGGAAAACGAAAGGGTGTTGCCATAATATCCACCCTCTGAGCTGGCAATACATGGAAACAAGACCTGAGTTAATGTTCCTGTGCAAGCATTGAGTTCCCATCATCAGCACAGTGTTTCAGGACTGATGTACGAAAAATTTAGATTAGAAGAGCATTCAGGATGGTCTGGTATGCAACTTCTGGATAAGTTTGACATGGAAAGAGATTGGCAATTTAATCTGGTTTTGTGCTTTCTTTCATTTTGGGCTCAGCCTAAAACACCTTACAGACCATTTCACCTTGCAGAATAGCTGGACATTTCCAGTCTCATGTGACCCATCCCTTCTCTCCTCACTGTACCAATAAATGCCCATCCCTTGATTATGCATTTCAATCCCAGCCTATGCCACCAGAAATTATGATACCGGTAATAACTGGGGACTTTAAGGTAAAAGATTAATTGAATTAAATCTTAATGAAATATATCACCAGAATTTTAAACATAAATTGCAGTTTACATATAGGAACTGGAAAACACTTTAGAATGACTCCTGAGATGGAGACACCTTCGATAGAAAAAGTGTTTTGATGGAGGAAAATATAATTATTTTTGATAGTCAAGACTTACAAGTCCTGCCCAAAGTACCAGGGCAATGTGGTCTTTACCACTGTTTTGTCTGAGTGTCTGACCAGCCTTTTAAGGTTGAAGACAGGACAAAGTCAGTTTTCAAAAGTTACAGCGGAACTGTGGACAACATTTCCTTTCCTCTCTAAGCTTTGAGTTTATAACAAGAAGATACTACTTCAGTTTCTATCTGAAACTTAAGAAACAGGTTTATTCTGATTCTGCACCCTGAATGAGTCTCTCTAATGAAGAGGAGATTGCTGCTTCCCCAGCACAGGGATGTGTGAGGAGAGCAGGAGGATGGGAGAACTCTTTTGTAGCTGGTCCTTGTGGACTTCCAAGAGTGAATCCAGGCTGAGGAGAGTATTA
Organism: Phaethon aethereus; assembly: GCF_964289735.1. Lineage (NCBI taxonomy): Eukaryota > Metazoa > Chordata > Aves > Phaethontiformes > Phaethontidae > Phaethon > Phaethon aethereus. The sequence goes on along the minus strand of NC_138577.1, from coordinate 85,304,563 downwards.
ATTCTAAAGAAAAGTAATAGAAAAGTAAATACAAAAATGAGCATAGACTTACCTCTGAATCCTAATATCTTTATCCTTGGGGATTTTGATTCCATTACAAATATTAGCAAAGATCAAGGGCATTTTATTTTAAGGGCAAGTCTAATTGGAAAGAAGTTAATTCTACAAAAATGGAAGTCAGCTAAAGAAATTAAAATTGATGTGAGGTCTGCAGTGGAGACATTGGATCCTTTAGGATTCTTCCCACATGTGAGTCAAAACTCAGTCTTCAAGGGATCTCTTGTATCTTCCAAACCCCAACCCACTCTTCTCTCTTATCCTGCCAAGTCCTCCCAGTCCTTCCTGTGCACATTTTGTCTTTGATGTTCCTGCAGATCTTTCTCTCCCCTTCCCAGCATGCTGTACTGGAGGCACAAAATGCTCTCTGCCACCTGCCTAGGCCACCAAGAAAAGCAGCCAATCTTCTTCCCCATTGGTTATTTTAGCTGCCCCCCTCTGAAGTCCACTTTGGGTATTTTTCCTGTCTCTGCCAGTAGGGAAACACACTGAGACAGAAGGCAAATACTGTCTTTTTAATAAGTAATGAGTGTAGTACACAGCAAACCAAACTTCTCCTCAGGGTCACAGAGTGGCATAGAATCATAGAAACATTTGGGTTGGAAGGGACCTTTAAAGATCATGTAGTCCAACACCCCTGCTGCGAGCAGGGACATCTTCAACCAGATCAGGTTGCTCAGAGCCTCGTCCAGCCTGACCTGGGATGTTTCCAGGGATGGGGCATCAACAGGTCTCTGGGCAACTGGGTCCAGGGTTTCACCAGGTGAAAAGGAGATTTTCTAGGAAAGGTTTCATCAAAGGAAAAAAGTGAGGATGCTTGACTGAATTTTTAGAATTATGATCTTTACTCCTGCTCCTTTTCATCAGTTGTTGAACTGATGCATCCCAAGTAGGCAAAACAACAAAGACAAGTTAGCCATGCAGATGAAGTACACAATGGGCAAGACAGAGATGTAAGGAGATGAGATTAGCTTCACATGTCTTTCTTACCTGCTTTTCTAAAGAGACAAAGCTCACACTCTCACAGGGTGAGAACAGGCACTCCTATCTGTGTGTGTGTGTCTTCCTTCTTAACATCCTTTGGGTCAATTTCAGTGAAACTGCAAAGAGTGCATGGTCTGAAGCCACCATATTCCTACAAGTTTTACGAGAAAACAAGGTATTGTCATCTGCTTGCCTTGCTGTGACTCCGCTCCCTTTAAGGCTCTGCTGAATCCCACTGGCCACTTTGTCTAGTTGTGCACAGCTGCTTTTATGTTCATGATAAACAGCTGGGCAGAAGAGCGAGGTCCTGCCAGCGTCTCTACTGGAGCAAAGTCTGCACACAGTATGGGTACCAGCTCTGCCTCTCAGTGCTGAGAGAAAATAGCTGCATGCATTGCAATTAAAATCAATAACATAAAAACATAATAACAAATAACATAATAACAAATAACATAATAACAAATTCCATGTTGTTGCCCTCAATAAAAAGCTTCATAGTACTACAACCATTTAGAGGCTATTGTGGGTATTCCAAGATTTTACCATTATGCTAACAGTTCCTGTAATTGTGCTAGAAAGAATATGAAACTACAAGATATCGAGGGATGATATCTGCTGTATAAAAATTGAAAGGAATTCCATCATAACTAATCAGGAAAAATAGCTGGTTACAGAAATACACAAAATCTAAAAGTCCAGCATGAGTAAAATCAAGGACACACATCACATTTCAACACATATTGCCTGGGTAAATGAAGATTTCTTGGTTTATTAAAAAAATTAAGGTGAAATAAAGACACTTTCAAGAAAAAACATGCAATAATTCACAAAACCAAAAATAGCAAATTATAAATTTAACTTGATCGTCACATTTGAAAGTAAGAGTAAAATGTTTCAGAATCATCTCTATAATGAGAAATAACTGAGTAGCAAAGAACTGCAGTCTTGTTCAGAAGCCACAATTACAATGATTTTATCAAACCTCGAGCAACCCAGTGGCTTGTGAACATGTGAGAGCCATTAATTTTTAACCCACTCCTAAGCCTCCAGATCACAGAAAAAAAGAAAGAAGACAACATGGGAAAATGGAAATAATAATTTCTAAAAACAAAGCATCTGCATGGTAAAGGCAAGATGTTGATACTGGTGGTACATGAATTTCTCACAGAGTTAATGGTATAGAAGTGCATGGTCAAAATACATGATAGAAGTCATTAGTCTCGGTCTTTTGAAACATTTATGATATGGACTAAAGAAGGGGTGGCACAGGTCTGAAATTTCACTTCGTAAATGTAACATTTATTTGTTTGACTCAACAAAACATTTCCACATCATAAACACATAGTTATAGCTGTGCTTATGTCAACCTGCACAAAATAAGAAGGTTTCTTAAGAACATTCTTAACTTTAATCATCAAAATACAAATCAATGGCATTCTTCGTATGCTTGAGATTTGTATTCATCCATATATCTAATCATAAATCTGAATTGAAGAGATGCATTAAACACACAGATCCATTACCCATTAAATCATGCTGCCAGCAAACCTTGTCCACAGCATGGTCATTCTCCACCACTGGGGTGCTCAGGGCCAGAATCTGATGCTGGTGGGTATTACTGACCTTGCTACATGACCCTGCAAGGAATTAGAGAAAGACCAAAGGACAGACATAGTGCAAGAAGAGGAGGAGAGACCCTGGGCAGAAAGGGAGGGTAGCAGTAGTTGCTGCTTTGGAGGAGCAAACATGTCTGAGAACCAAAATTCCATTGTGATGACAATGAAAATGACAGAGGAAATTCTACCCACTGCTAAGTTAAACTCGATGGAACAGGAACAGGGACTGATTTTCGGAAAAATAAACACTCAGCTCTTGCTGGGAATAGAATATTTTAATTGCCTGCTGGAATTTGTTAAAGATCTAGCAGGTCCACATAATTCCTTGGGCACACCTCAGGGTTTGAGGTATTGTAGGCAGCTCTAAAACATGCAACATTGCATCTGTGAGCGTGTGCCCCTGGGAAAGGAATGTTAGGAGTGAATGTGTCCCCAGGGAAGGCCATCCTTCTGGATAGCAGGGGAGGCCACAAAACAGCATGACTTTGCTCTTGCAGGTGCCTCAGAGGGAAAAAAATTTCAGGCAGCATTTTCTAATTTAAAACTATCTATTCTGCAGATTTTCATTTCATGTAACACATCTCCAAAGAGGATGGGGAGGGAGTGGTCTACCAGTTCAACAGGAGAATTGGCACTCAATCAAATAGTTAAAATTTTTGGTCCCACCAAAATAGGTAGGCTAGACCCCAACTCGCCATGAGCACCTAGACATGATCCAGTCCTGTAGAAAACATTTCCAAAGCAAACTCCAAAGAAATTGGTCAGAGAGATTACCCAGGGAATTTTGCCAGGTCATGTGGAGTAACTTACTCATATGCAAGATACCACAGGATATTTTAAATGTCTGTGAGGCTGAAGGGTCTTAATTTTACTTTTCAAATGAAAGTACTTTCAGCCCTGTGGCAGCCTCTAGCACCCATTCCCAATGGACTCAGCTGGAGCTTGTGCTAAGTCTTGGCACACTGATTTTTTTGGTGCTAAGAGGCATTTTAAGACATTACTCTGCCTGATGCAAACTGATGAGGTTGCATCTGACAGGACCACAGTTGGCAGTGTTATGTCTGGATGAAGAATCATACTGTTAAAAACATATTTTTTATTATAATTTAGGAATATGATTCAAACCTGGGAGAAAATTATTAATGAATAATTATTAATTAATCTGTCAGAGGTTACATTTTTCCACTGTGGATCTCAGGAGACCCAAGCTAAAAAGCAGAATGCAATTGTAGTTTTAATAAGGAGTTTATCCCATTGATACAGGGCATGAAAGCAGATGGAGCATAGGGAATTAAAAGAGCAGCAAAGTGAGGATTGAGGCTAGCAGGGTTAAAGTGCGATCAAGACTTTGACATGATAAGGTGAAAGACAACTAAGGTAAGAGATTAGTTATGGTCTTCGGAGCAAGGCATTCCTGTTTATGATACTATGGCAGTAGATCTTCAAGTAACATTTCTCATCAGGATTGCTTTCATACTGAAGGAGGTGTTAAAAAGAAGCCATCTGTATTTGTACACCTCTGTGCTCACACAAACATATCTCAAGCATGTTTTTCTACTCAATCTGGACCACTCCACACAGAATGAACATTTACATAGGTATGAAAAGAATGTTGACCTGCACCTGTGCTGGGTACCATAGCTGACTATGATTATAAAGGGGAAAGAAATGCATTACCAAAACGAAGATAAGTTATTATGATGGCATCTTCTGGAATTAACAACCCAAGCGTTATGGGCGCAGTAGCATTGTACATATGCCGTAAGACTGTACCATGATAAAATCCTTTGGGGAAATTTAAATGATGGAACAAATTACTCTTAAGTTAAATGATACACTTTATAACCCACTTCTTATTTTAGAAACATTTAATAGTATTAAATTACCTAAGTGGCTAGGGATGGCTATGCTTAGTGATTTCCTAATTGCTGGCAGAGTCATTCCAAAAATGGAAACCCCAAATGAGCCCACCCCAGTTCTGGCCCACTCACTAATATATTGGGACTACTCTGAAAAAGTTCACTTTAAAATATGTGAGAGCTGATTGTTTTTGACGTTTCTTCTAGTTTGAATACATGAGGTGACCTCCAAGTGACTCTCAAATTCATGTAAAAATTTTATTGTAAATTTAGTGAGATGAGGAAGCCACACACTTGAGCCTTTTCTGTTGCCGCTTCTTCCCATTTGTTCGGAAGAAACTCCAGTAGCCCACTGCAAAACATAAATCATACATGGTGGGAGGTTGCTTTTTTGACTTTGCATGGGATGCAAACCAGTGACGGGAGTAACAACACATTCAGTCCGGCGAACTGTCTGCTATTCATCCTTTTTAGGTGGTTCATATGCTTATATTCAGGTACATATCTACGTTTTCGCAATTTTTCTGGGTCTTTGAATTACTTGTAATGAGAGTATATAATGAGAGTAATTCTACTTCATTAGTAAGGCATAAAACATATAGCTAATCAGCCATTTAAATAATACACAGTTCTTTATGCTATAATTTTAGAACTTTCTCTGTAAATCATATGCAAGACATTTCTTTATTCTATGTCTGACTTCTTTAAGAAAAATACTAGAAAAAGGATATACCTGGAAAGAGCTCACAGGAACATTCTCACACTTTATACATTGTTTAAAATAAGTAACTCCCCTGGGAAGTTCCCTGGGAATTTTTTTCTTTTCTTTTCTTTTTTTTTCTTTTTTTTTTTTTTTTTAAACTGGACTAGGACAGTTCCTGTAAAGTGCCTTTGAAAATCCAAGTTGTGCTGAAATGGCAGAGCTGGGCCTGCAGAAGGGGAAGAGGGAACCTCTAGTGTGTCTGAGAGGACTGATAGACTTGTGGCAGTGAATTAAAATCAGGATGCTGAAGCTGTTACTGCCTTCAGCTGTTTGATCCATCTTTCAAACGGATGGCAGGCTCAGATGGAACTGATCTACTCACAAATCAGTTCCCAACTTGCTGGTGTTCAGCCTGGCACACTAATGTGAACTAATCCAGATTTTGTTTTTTCTTAATAAACCACGGTGAAACCAGTGTCTGTTCAGGAGCTGATTCATGGGCTGGATGGTTTTGCCTCAGGGTTAAAAACATTATGGGAGAGATAAGGCAAATACCTGAGGGATGTAACTAATCCACTGCCCCGTTTTCATTGGTTTCACTGACTCCTACATCCACTTTTGTAAGCAGTCTGTCTGCCTATGAATCTCAGTCTGAATTTTATCACGCCTTTCATATCACAGTTTCCACAGTACTGCCCTGCAACGGGTAACCTGAAAGGTGTTACTCAGTGAAGCACTTTGAAGCATACTTAAAGTTAACGGCCTTCAACACGCATTTTAGTAATTTGCCATATTCCCACCTATTTATCCAATGTTTATCTAGTTCATTTAACACCACAACATTTGACAGCTTTACCAGATGTAAAGACAGACCCCCTTAGCTGATGCAGAGCCCAAAAGGATTTTTAAGAAGCTTTTGCTATGCCATACATTAAAAAGCACCTTGGCATTGAAAACCAAAAAAATAAGAGAGAATTGCGCCTCACTTGCATGGATGCCTTTGGTTCCTCTTCTCCCACTCGCACACTGACACTGGGTCAAGGCAATTGCCCCACGTGTAGCTCTTAGCAACACAGAAACTGTGGGACAGATCTCACCTGCTTTGGGGTTCTCTGTCATTGCCGTACAACGATAATGAGCAACTCTTCTTCTTGAGGCTTGCTTGCCTGAGTGCCTCCCTCCTCTCTCCCCATCTTCCTCTGGCTTCATGTCCATTTTGTCTGCAGATGCAGAACTGCAAGAGTTGCCCTGCTTTGCTCTTGGTGTCTTGAGAAATGTGAAGACCATCTCGTGTTTGACCTGGGAGGACACAATAGATGAGAAATCTGAAGCAGCCACAAAACCCTTCAGATATTTTTATGGAAACAAACAGACAAGTGGATTTAGTTGTTTCTCAAAGCCAGGAAAATATGGAGCATCATTTTTCTATCTGTCTGGATTAAGCGATGTCCTGGTCCACTATTATTTTTAAGTGGTAATGTAAAAGGAGAAGAGGCAAACTTTGTGTTGAGATCCTTCGCTGCTGTTGAGTTGTGCATGTTCTACAGCAACAATTTCTAGTACCACCTTGTGAAATTCCACGTGCCTAGGGTGAAAAGCTGTTTTCCCCACAAGCCTGCAACATCATTTAACGTTAAAGAACTTAACTTTGTAAGGGATAATCAGATTAGTGCCCAAGAAGGGGGAAAAAAAAATCCTCTTTAAAATCCAGAGCAGATTTTAATAAATTAAGAGGAAGCCAGTTTTCAACATTTCAGCTAAGATTTGTGAGAAATTCAGTGGCATCCACATTTGCACTTCAGCTGGAACAGTGGCAGAGCTGAGACCTCCTGTCAGGACCAGCCAATGGAGCAGGTAGACCTTGGTGAGGAGTGACTGGCATAACAATGAAAACTGATACTGTATGTCCTAAAAATAGATGTCAGAGAAATCTGGAAGATACTGAAGTGCACAGACCCTGGATCAAAACCTTTTTGTTTTATTTCCTTAGCCTTCTGACCTCTAGTATTTGCTTCCTATTTTATCTGTGTTTCTTAAACCTACCACTTACAAGGCTCATAACATCATCAAGTGAAAGAACTCTATTGATGCAAAAGGGCGAGGTTGCAGCTGACATGTATCTCCATCACTTGATCAGACCAACAGTTTTCAGATCCTTAGAAATTTTCCACTACCAGGGTAGCTCCAATCCCTCTTTCCCTGCCTCTTGTCTTACAGACAGTACTTGGCATCTAAGCGTTGAAGAGCTGAAAGGTATCTATTAAAGTATTGATAGCCATTATAAAGGTCAGAATGCCTCCTCATCTTTTTTTTTTTTTTTTCTTTTGATTTTCAGCTGTTTCTTGATAAAACTGGCAACGTTTTCTCTATTTGCACAGAGCTGAAGTATAAGGTATATTTGATGAAGGAGCCTGGGTAAACCACGAAATAGCAATTAAATTCCTGGAAGAGACAATGAAAAAATGTTTGCTTTGTCACTGCTTAATGAGAACAAGGGCCTGGCTTTTTCAAATTTTCTCATAAAGTGTTTCAATGTCTTGCTACTAGTTAACTGTGAATCTTTTGATCTCCTGATTTTGATAGACAATGACCCTGTCATCATATCAAAGCAATTCCTATTACAGTAAATGGAGGAGCATGGCTCCCTAGAGATATCCTCAGGGCAAAGTGTATATGCATACACAAGGAAGACAGAGAAAAAGGGAGATGTCTATAGCATCTAGCCTATTTAGGGTTTTTTCTATACCAGAAATACAATTGTGTCATGGGACCCACTTACAACACAGTTTCATTGTAAAGTGCAGCTGGTAACCTTAACCTTTAAGCCTTGCTGTAGAACATAGTTATGGACCCATCAACAGTACAAAATAGGACCATATTGTATTTGGGTCAGGGGATAACTATGTTGTAACTTTGTCCCTTGTCACGGCTGTGATTTTACCACAGACAAGGCCTTCTAAACCCCGGTATTGTATTATATGTCTTGTTCACTACTAATAATTGCTCCTGCTACTGCTGTTGTAGGGGAACCACCCGCTGTGTCCCTTTCTTTTGTAAAGCAGCCCCTTTAGCAGCAATAGTAGTAATTCTGGGAAATCCTAATACAGACTATTAATGTTGTTTTATTTGGTATAGCAACAGACTTTTTTTGCATAGCAAATTTCCAACTTTGTACAGGGAGGAAAAGACCAAATCTGCAAAGGAAGGTGGTTGCTACCAGAAACTGCTTAGTTCTGGCCTTTTCTGGTGCCTGTAAATGTCAAGGTTGTTAAAGAGCCTCCTTTCAGCTTTTGCTACTGACACAAACTTGGTAGTGGCATGTGAAAGTGTATACCATCCAGATTGCTACCTTAGCATCATTGCCAGTGTTACGTGATAAACCAAGCAAGAGACATGAAGTTTTTTCATGTTGCTTGTAAGACCGACTAGTCTCATATTTGGGGAGGTAAGGACGAGTTGTGTGTTAGTATTTTGGAGGGGAGCAGGTGATGAACTCCTCTAAATTCCCACCTTAATTTCCATAGCTTGAGAGGGCCATTGGAAAATGCCTTAAAAGCTGCAGTGGGTCCATCTTTCCACTGCATTCCTACAAATGGGAGGCTCAGTGAAGGCAACACAGAAGACTTATCACTAGCCCCCTGCAAGGATGGGCGATGCTTCCCGCTTCTGCTGCTCTAACAATGCAGTGCAGGGCTCCTCTGAGGGACTAATCCATCCTATCCCCACTGAATACTCTGCCAAGTGATGAGGCAGTCTGAGAGGAGCAGGAGGATCTCTACAGCAACACACTGCAAGGTCAAGGTTGCAAGAGGTCCCTTGTGCCTCCACCTGCCATACACTACCTACCCTGTAGACCCTATAGGGTGCTCAGAGGATGGCTTATAGCTCTGCTGTGCAGCAGCCCCTTAGAGACCCTACTAGGTCTTCAGGCAGGGGTAGTAATTTCCCTGTTGATAATCTGCCCACTGAATTACATTCTCAAAGGACAAGCTGTTTGCTATGCCTTCCCTTGTGCCCCATCCCCAAACACGGCAAGGAGGTATGCATTGACTGCTCTGGGGGCAGAGCAGACTGGACACATTTGCTTTGAAATCTTTGCAGGGGAAAACTGAAAGGACGACACGTCTCCTTCAGAGCACAGCACAACTTTCTGCAACAGCCCTTTCCTGAAGAGAGGCATCGGCAGAGCGGCAGGACCTCCTTTCCCAAAGACTAGGCAAATGCAGCTGCCCTGATGGGGGAAATGTGAAGCCTTCAGAAATGTGTAGATGGTACCTAAGCACAACGGTGACTGGCATGCTGAACACAGAGAGTGAGTAGGCACCCCAAATGGAAGAGCAGGGAGGCAGCAGCCCCTCTCAGCAGGGTTCCAACACAGCTTGCCTTGGAGGCACCTCATGGCCAGAAAACAGGCATTGTTGGGAATAATGAAAGGGAAGACAGATCAAGTATCTCAATAAACTTTGTTACTGCAATAGTTTTATTTGCAGTTATTTCAGCTTGCAGGCTTCCCTATGTCACCTTCCACCGTTGTATCTCTGTGCCTCTCCAAGGCCAAAAAACAACCTGCAGTGCTCGATACCTCCTTAGTCTTTTCTTTTTGCTGACGAGCACAAGCAGCTGCTTGGAAGTGCGCACCGAAACACATGAAAGTCGCCTGACTGTCACGGAAGAAAAGGTGTGGGGGGAGCAGGAGGGCAGGGATGCATTGCACGGTGTCAGCCCCACGTTTGGGTGGAAAGACAGCCACCGGCTCATTGCTCTGCCTTCCCAAGGGTGCCAGGGGCACGGCTGCATGGGAACCTGTACTGGTTTTAGGGTCACTGCCTGTAGCTGCCTCTGCAGGGAGGTGATACAGAGCCCAGAGCCGGAACCACCTCCTGCCCATCTTCCCCCTCTTCCAAATTTGTGCACCAAGTCTGGATGGCTGCTTACGCCACGGCATTATCCTAGTCACCGCAGCGGTAGAGCCGGAGGGGATACACAGCTCTGCCTGTAGCTACAGTCACGCTGTTTTCAGGGAATTACTGCCGTCAGACACAGTGCACGCTCCTGCTACCGGCTGGCTTCTCGCAGCTCCTTCTGCTAGACAGCGGGCTGGGAGGGAAGGGCTCACTGCAGAAGGCAGCTGCATTCGCTAATTCATCCCAGTTCTTATTAGCCAGATTGCTTTGCCTTTTCCCTTCTTCACTCTTCTTACACCTTCTTGCTGAGGTTTAAAGGCTCTCCCTGCAAAAGAGTGAAATTGCATCTCCAATGTTGAAACAGCTCCTTGTACAAAAAAATGTCTGTCCTGGTATAATTTATTAATTTATTTTGCTCAGGAAAATGAATTCATCTTTTGCCAAAGGCAGAAAGTAGAGTGAATAGTTCTAAAATATTCATCATGTAGCCAGCTTGGCTTCTCAGATAGAATATCTGTTCTTGTGTTATTTTTCTTCCAAAAAGCAATACACAGTTTCCTTTTCTACAAGCTCTCTCCTGACAGAAGTTTTCCTTTCTCAAACACTGCTAAAAAGCAACCTGCAAAGAAGTGTCGTGGGACTGGAATTGGCTTTCTGAACTCCAGCTGTCTTTAGCCAGCATAATGTGTAAATTTTATTTTTACTGAGTACAAAGCAGCTTCACTGGTGAAAAATTGTCTTTACCCACAGCAAAAAAAAAACCCCAGATACTTGCATACATTTAATTTTGCTTATTTTTTGTTCACTCACCACAACAACAACAACAAAATTGCCATTTCACAAAAAGTGTTGTCAGACAACTGTTAATTAATACCTGCTGGAGATAGCCATTGCCCTCCATGAATGAGTACTGAATTTACCTGTATGGGAGCTACGGATTTCCACTATGCATCTCAAACAGCACTGATTTTGAAAGAAAGCAACTAAAAATGGAGTTTTTTTCTGGACAGAAAGTGCACTGGGCAGTTTCTGTGTGTTTGATGTTTTTTTTTTTTCCTGGGTAGTTATTCCTAACATGAGGCTGATGTTTAACATCCTCCTGTCCCAAGACCAGGGCTTCCTTCTGCTTTGAATCTGGTGGTTGCTGGAAAACTACAGATGCTGAAGCGCGTAATCGCGTGTCTGTACGGAGAACACAGAAGGGAAGAGCCACCCCCCACAGTGCCCCTGGTGAGCATGGGGGAGAAGAAAGGAGGCAGAGGGACAACCCAAGGGCAGAAATGCCATCATCCGCCTCTCCCTCTGAAGGACAAGAAAATGCCACTTTTTGTGCATGTTCTCTCAGTCCGGCTCTAACCAGGTCCCTGGTTGAATCAGGAGTGTCACGGTTTGGTAATGTCACTTATTAAAGCACTCAATCTCCTGAGCTTCTCCTAAAAGCCAGGTTTTGGCAAGCTGCTCCTGTGAGCAGCCGAAATGGTCTTATAATCTCAAATCTGCTTTATGTCTCCAATAAGCAGCTCTTGGATTTGTTTTCACTCAGCTCTTGCCCATACTTACATATCAGTCAACAACACATGACGTCTCTTTTATCTGGGCAACGTCCAGCGAGTGTTCATGGAAAAAATCCAATACAACAAAAAGAAAAGCACTGCTCTAAGTGTCTGAAGGTGAACACTGGGGATGCTCAAATATACTTGACATGCCCTAAATCACCAATTGTGAGTGACGTTAAAATTGTCCCTGCTCTGATCTTTTGCATCCCTGTTAAAGGCATCCATTGACCAAAACCTTTTATTGCGATAGGGGATGCTGCAGTTGTCCTACAATGTGGGTGCTCCTGAAGGCATATGGATAAAACCCCTGTACCTCCCAACAGCCTACAATTTCACCAAAGCTGTTGCATGGAAGGGGCTCCACAAAGACAAAATTCAGCCTCCAGCAACTTCAGCGCAGGCAGCTATGAACGTGGAAAACATTTAAAGGCTGTTGAAATCAGTTTAATGCCACAGCATGAGCTACTATTGGGAAGTCAAAATACATTGTCCCCATGAAATAGCTTAAAATTAAAAAAAATCAGCAAGAAAAAATATAAATACTTTTTTTTTTTTTTTTTCCCCAGGAAGCAATCAAAACCCGATATCTCGTGCTACCTACATTAGGCAATGGCATGTCCAGGAAACACTCTGGGCTCAGCAAAAGAAGAGTGCTTCAGAGATGAATCTTGCCCAGAATCTTTTTCTACAGAAAAATAGAGGGTCGTTGTTAGACTACAAATTCATTCAGGTTCATCCCTATAGCTTAATACCTGGATTGCAATTCTCTACCACTGAGTTATGTTTCATTACTTCTAGGTAGAACTGCCACGGTTATTTCTGCCTAGGAATGACCAGGGTAGCTACCCAGAAACTCCTGCTTGTCCGACATATGGATAAGCTGTCACCTTTAATAAAAAAAAACATAAAAATATATCTCACTGGGGTTTTGTGCACTATACTGTTTCCTCACGCAATACCATTTTAATTTTCTTCATAAGCCGTGCTCTTCCTCTTCACAGCCCAGTTTTGATTCTCCATCATTCCGTGCATTGTCTCAAAAATATGGTCAGTCAGGATAATGCGGTTGACAACCACTAGAAAAGATTTTTTCCTGTTATGCCATGCTCTCAGCCTCTCTCTGCATTATATGGGTTAAAATGGGATATGCCTTTTGTGGCAAAGAAAAGGAGAAAGTGAATATTTCTCTCTCCTGTGGATACAAAACTTACCAGTGTTTTGCCTGTGTGTTAAAGATGTTGCAGTGCTCACATTACCTTGACTTGTTACAGATTGTAAAATCCAAAGATTTCCCAGTCCTCTTTGTGCACTCTGGGCCCTTGCTGCCTCTCTCTGAGGAGGTTTGATGACATTGCTCCATTTTGGATGAGGAAACTGAGGCAGGTGTGACTAAGAGCTGCACACCATGGTAGCAGAGAGAAGGGACAAGACTCAGGGCGCTCAGTCTACATGCGGGTCACATCTGCCTTCGAATGAAGACAAGGCAGGAGCTTGTGCTTCACCTTTATGGCTCATGTTTGTACGAGTTTTATATATTTTTGGCAGAGCAAAAAGTTACAGGTTCAAACTCACGATAGAAGCAATGTCACCATTTCTGCACCTACCTATTAGCTAGCAGTGAAAAGCTGGTACACACGGCCGGTATGAAATTGTATCTGCCAAAGAGATGTCATTGCTGGAAATCAGGCTCCGAGTGTTTCAGCTGAAGAAAAAGCAGGTAAGGACATTACTTTGTCGGATGTTAAACATTAAGTAGTGTTGCTTCAGCAGTGGAAATATCTTGAGAGTACTGAAAACTACTTTAAAGCCCAGAGGCACTGGCAAAGAAAAGAGAATGATTTTTTCCATGGCCTTCACCCTGTTCCTACTTTCTCCAGTAGTATGCTCCTCTTGCAGTACTATATATTAAGGTGAAGGATCCTTTCCTGATACTCAGCGGAGCTCGCTCCCCAACACCCATAAAATAGATTGCACATACGATTCCCTTAACTGCTATATTTCCAAGAGCTATTTTAATCCACCTCTGGCCCTCTGTAGCACTTCTTGCTCAGGCCCAGAGGCAGACTTGGTTGGGCTTTTTGCCAGAATGGGGGACACCTCAGGGTGACAAGACGGGACCTCGATGCATTGGCAGCATTTCCCCACAGACATCAGCTGTGTCCATTAGTGAAGACAACAAAGTGATGAATGGGAAAGAAATTCTGCAGATGAAACCAGGCTTATCGCTGATGTAAAATCTGTGTCACTGGTGCTGCTGGGAGGAGAACGGGAAGCTGGAGAGTGGAGATAATTGCAATAGCACAAACCCTCCCCGCCACCAGTGCCATGAGTCTAACAAGCTTGCAAGAGTCTAACAAAAGGTTGAAAGTTGCTATTGTCTCCTGGTCCTACAGAGTGCCTCCCTGCTCATGCCGGAGGAGAATGACCTCCTGGTTTGGAAGCAGCAGAAGAAATGCAGGCAACAACTGTACATACAAGGATGGCCTCGCCATCCTTGTCAGGCTGTGATATACAGCTTAGAAGGAATTTATTTCAAACTGGTGGAGAGTGGGGGCTCCATAAAACTGTACAGCCTCAACCCAGTGAAATAAGGTTAGTAAAATACATAAACTCTGATACTGCGCAGTGAAGTATGCCTCCAGTCAACTGCAATTCACCGGTGGCATCATGATGGATACTCCAGCAGCTTGGTTTGTTTGCTGATGCATCTGACCAGCACATGCCTTCAGCTCCTTTCCTCTGCCTCCTTTTTGCCTCTCCACCGCTGTGCTGTCTGTTAAGATACAGGACTGAGGTTTTCTGCCTGTAGAGTCAAAACTAAGTAGTGACACTTCAGCAAAACCTGCTGCAGATCTCCTGAATGATAACTCATCACTAGTGCAGCAAAAAAGACCACACTTGCAAAATGAAAAATACAACAGGAGTCAGAGAGAGGAAAAAAAGAGGCAATTAAAAAAAAAGAAAAAAAAAATCTGCATTGATGATGCCTGGTCTGTCTCGTAGGAAAAATACATCAGGCAGAGACTTTTTTTTACATTTCATACTACTGTCAGTGTGATGTTTAACAAGTGCCATTAATCAAGAGCTCTGTAATTCATTAGGCAGTGATGTACTTGAAATGTTATTCCGGTATCATTGTTCAAAGCTCCTGTAACAGATTTGGAAAAGTAAGCTAAGAAGAATTGTCCGCAGCATTTTAAAACCAGGGTTGGTTTTAATTGGAAATAACAACGTTCTCACTGTTAACCAGACTCTGAATTTGAAAATAATGAAATTTATAGTGCCTTGACATATCACCCCAGATATTTCTCTGTCAGCATCCTAAGTGACTTTGGTCCAGGCCACACTCTTCACAGGGAAGTGCAGACACTTATGGCTGTGCAGGATATTTCCCTCCCTGCCTTTATCCCTATTGCTGTGAGTCCAAATCTGTTTCATACAGTAGACGCAGTTGGGTGTTTATCCTTTAATCAATACATACCCCATTTAATACAACTACAGATATTCTCAATATTTATACCAGCACCCAAATCTGGTTTAATTGCATTAAACTGTAAACCTGTGTGGTATCTGATGGCAATGATTTCCACGGGTAGATTACACATACTACAAGACTTTGCTAGCTATCATTACATTTTCAAGGAACATCCTCGTCACCTGTTGTGACTATGATCCACCTTCTATGTGCAGCTTGTTTCATGTGCTCTATCATGCAATCT
Source organism: Phaethon aethereus (assembly GCF_964289735.1). NCBI lineage: Eukaryota > Metazoa > Chordata > Aves > Phaethontiformes > Phaethontidae > Phaethon > Phaethon aethereus. The sequence continues at coordinate 85,289,165 of NC_138577.1, read as the reverse complement.
GTTATTGGACTCCCTTTTACAAAGAGGATTCTTGCCCTTTTAGTAGCTCTTCAGACAGGAAACATTTTACATGTTTAATTATTTCCATTACCTACACTGCTTCTCTTTTTACTCTTCCCTTGCAATGTGGTGACAATATATCTGAAAAGACTATTCTGAGTGAGGGAATGATATGTTTTTAACAGTTGGCATGGTATTCTCAGTTCAGAGAATCTTCTGCAGTCCTACTTGCAATATTTTCTTGGCTTTGTTTGCCCATGTGAATGCCTGCATTTCGGTCAGAACCTGGATGTGTCACAAGTACTTTGAGCCATCCTTGAGTTGTTTCCAGAGCATCTTTGTTTACACATCCTGATACTGAATTCTGTGTGGCTTTGACTTCTGTAAACACAAACTTTCTTAGCCGCTTCTGCTGATTCTTGCAATCTTTCTTGTCTTGACTAACCTGAATTCTTTTTTGTTACTTGCAGACCTTGTTAGGTTTCTCTTGATCATTAGGAAATAGATTACATCAGTTACTGTACAGCACTTAAAGCATTTAACTATCACACTTTGCTAAAATAAAAATATCAGTATTTCTGCTTCTCCTTTCTGCCTTTCAATCCATTGCCTATTTATAGATAATCTACCTCATCTCTTCCAGGACTTTGGTTTTCTACATAGAAATACCTTTTTTTCCTTAACAGCCAATAGTGATGGTTTTTGTCAAAAGATTATGTTACATTGACTATTTCTGGTTCATCCATTCTATTGATAAAAGTTCAGTATATGTGTGGTAGATCATAGAATTGTGATTTATTCCCTCTCTAAAACCTATATAATACTTTTGTTATCTATGTGCCTTTGATCTTGCATTGGATGACATACAGCTAGGTTGCTGTCTTTCCAACAGAAAGCTATACAGGCAGAAAAGTTTCACTACCTTGAAAAGTGTAAAAAGTGGAGAACCTGTAAAAAATAGCTTTGTAACCCTATACCTGCATGGTAATGAATGAGGTAACTTATAAATATATAAATAGTTTATAAATAATGTTACATAAGTAATAAAACTGTGTACATCAAGTAATTCTACACTGAAATAAGCAACTTGTCTGGACTCCTCTTTCCTTGCAGAGAGCTTAGCTACAGCCACCGGTTATAAATGCACATAGGATTTTTTAATTACGTTAAAAAAATCATCCAGAAGACATTCTGAGATGCAAGTCTTGCAGGTAGAGAGATGATTTAGAAGTACGTGCCAAGAAACCTTGTCAATACCTTGATGGCATTGCCTATGATGCTGGTTCAAGAACTCTACAGATGGATTACACACAAATTGGAGATCTGTAATGATGTGACCCCCTGTCTGAGGGTGTGACACTGGATATTATAGCACAACAAATTTAGGGTTCTTTGTCTCCCTCCAATGCTCAGCGTGATAATGATGTAGCGATGCCAGGACTGACCACTCTCTCCCATCAGCACCCAGAAACCACACACAGCACACACTAGTGTCATTTCCAACATGACCTCATGGCTGTTTTGCCCACTTCCATCTACACTTGTTCTGCCAAGACCTGCTCAAATGCCTCTTCCAAACAGAACCAAGTTTGCAATATTTTAAAATTATCAATATATATATTGTTGAAGGGACTGCTCACCACCATGTATAAGATGAGTTGAAACTTTATTATATAAATTTTAATGACCAGCAGGTCCACCTTTCACATGAGTGTCTTCTTCCTGTCTCACACTCACAAAACCTAGGATCTTCTCCTCTGGCACAAGTGAAGCACTTAATGAACAGAAACTCATCAGTGGTTTCAGTTCTGTCTTCATTAACTACTGCTTGGTGCAAAAAAATGCATAACTAATATGCCTTGCTTTCTATGCGAAGAAGTGGTTAAGCTGATCACTGAAGGAGCCTGTTTCAAAGGCCATGGATTAATCAAGCTATTTTAGTATCATGAATACCTCTACTGAGTTTTTCACTTTATCTTCATTACGGATAAGTAATTCTGTACTTTTATAGCATTATCCAGGTCCTCTCTTAAGGTTTTGTGAACCCTAATCTTCTAAAGCATGTGTAAGTCCCCTTGCCATTATTTCATTTCCTTCATTTTAGCTGCCAACCATAGAATATTTTCTTAATAAAACTGATCAACTGATACTGTTGGCCAGTTTATGCAATAAATATTTAAATGCTCATTTTAAACATAATTCTGGCACGAACTATGACATAGTTTTATGTTACTCACTAGTTTATTACTAAATAAATATACATATTATATATCCTCTGTAAACATTTTGTGTACGTGCTTGTCTGTTGCTTGCTTGGGGAAATATTATAATGGTGAAAGCACTGGAAGTTTAAGAGAGTAATTTCCAAGAATGTCCCCCCCTTACCTCAACCCTCAGACTGTTTCTGACTCTAGGATAAGTCAAGGAAATAAAGCAAATGCTTGGTGACTCCCAAAATGAAACTGCAGCGTGTGCTGCCAGTAGTTCTGCAGGCAGCTAATGTCGTAACTGATATAAAATACAATTTCTGGTAAAATTTAAATTGTGTATTTTATATATTTGTCTTTTTTTCTAAAAGAGATAAAAAAATAGTTTTTTTGCTTAGGCTTTTCATTTGCTGCTGAAAATGAGTTTTGGCTTTAAAGAACTTTCATTTTGATAAGAGTGATGCTAAATATTACTTCCATGCCATTTATGCAATTACTTAGCAACGTTAAGTGAAACAGCATTTAGTTTACCAGGCTTTCTACAGTACCACTTGCTGAGTCAGAAATAGTTTATAGTCGACTTAAAATTCTGTATACCAGGACTAACTAATTAATATTAATTAATTAATAAACTTATAATAAATTATATTTAATGCAGCAGTAAATATTCTTGCACATTATGATTATAGTATAACTATAAAAATAGAGGAGTTTAAAGAGTAAATATACAAAGGGTATATTTAATAAATCAGGCTCACAAACTTGCTATTTGAAGTGGGGACAGTGCAGAAGTGGTTTTGACTGCAAAGAAAGCTTATCTCTCCCTCTTTCCATCTATCCAAGGTATCTTAAGCCTTTATCATTTTGTCATCTACACCCCATCTAGTCACAAGAGCCACAGAATGAGCTCCCATTTCCATTACAGCTTGCTGCTAATGGCAGGTATGAGTTTATTTAGCAGCAATTAAGATAGTGATGTAAGTGTCCACTCCATAAAGTTCTTGCTTGTACCAACGCTTGCACACAAGCATCACATTTTTAGACCCATAGTTGGGGCATTCAGTAGAACTTTTCTGCATGCAGATGCAATGCTCAAGCCCTGCCTTAAGGTTTTGGGCAATGACTAACCTCAAGTGGCAGCCCTGTGGCTAAATCTATTGCTTCATGAAGAGGTTTCATCAGGCATCTGAAACATATTCGACATTAAGCCTATTGAGAAATCGTCTTTGCCAGCAGGGTGGGTTGAACTGTGGCTTTCTCGGCAGGTTTATGTGTTTAACTCGCTGGCAGAATGGAGCTGAAAGTGGACGAGGACTGGCAAAAGAAAATCATGTGGAAGCATGCTGCAACTCTGAAGGTGTCAAACACTATTAATAAGAATAAAAAAAAATAAAGAAAGAAAAAGGAGGAACAACAAAAATAGCTAACTCTTCCCTGCATGAGAGACACATAGGTGCTTTTCACCTGACTTTTTATGCAGCACAATTTATTTGAGAAATTAGCAAACAATGAAATACATGGCAGACAATCTATATCAGTATTGTCAGATTCAAGAAAGTGTCTTTATTTGAGCTACAGCTATAGATTCATCAGGAAAAGAAACTGAATCTTTTAAGATGTCAGCTGTTCCTCCTTCTGCAGCTCACTGGTTATGGATTCAAATGTTATGAGTCAGGCTGGTTAATAACACCATTGAAGCTGGGTGAAATATCCACAGCACAATGTGTCTACTTCTGAGAAAAATGCATTCACATAATTGAAACAATTGTGCTAAATGATTACTTCATCATCATTTTATATACATATGTAAATATAGGATTGTGTAAAAACAGAAAATGAAGTGAATTTTTTTATTGCTGCTCATTTTTATTTTGAAGTGCATTAGTTATAATTCGCATGGCAGTGATTTTAATTTTCCTGAGGGTAGAGAGCACTGATAGAAGCCATTTGGGCTCATTTTCATACAAGGAATAGCCATATTAGACTGCTATATTACTCCTTCCTGGCCCTATTACTCCTTGCCCAGTTGGAATAAAACTCCAACAACAGGAGGAAACAACAACCCATACAGTCAGACAAATGTAGTAGAGGAATTGAGTTAGTTCGCATTCGTCTTTGAAGTGGAGCTGTGAAAATAATTATTTTCCAGCCCAAAGCAATGCCTCTTCTTTAATCAGCTTTAGATTCTGGGTTTGGCTGACCCAAAGTGATATTTCAGGATTTTCTAAACTATGACAAGGGACATATTGGCACCAGGCAGTCTAAAATTCCCTTTTCAAACTTTTAAAATATTTTTGTCAGTTTCCAGAAATAGTACTTTATCACCAGGGATTAAAAAAATTTAGATTTCAGAAGGGCTTGGAGAAGTGGAAAATCAACCAAAACAAACATTCTATTTTTTTTCCTTCCAGCCACAACCATTCTGTGATTTGGTGATGTTACAATCACCACACTGCAGATTGAAGAGATGGAACACATAAAATAGTTGAGAAGAAGAGGAAAAATAAAATGAAATAAATATTTTTAAAACTGAGAGTTTGAAATCGCTGTGTTTTAGATTTGATTTAAACCAGTTCTCTGTTTACAGTTCATCCACCCTAAAAAAGACATCACATTTTTCCGCGGCTGAGAATTTCTCCAAGCTTTTGAATCTAATTTTTATTTTATAGTGATACAGCTCTGCATTGCTCCTGCTAATCAAATACGTCAACGTACTTCAACACTTTTTAAAAGGGAACTTATTATCCAGGTTGTTCTGAAATGTGCTTGTGCCTGAAAGCCTGTGTTTTAAAAGCTGGTATTTAGGAAGCTTCCCGTGATCCTCATCCTGTTGTTAGGACTCTGAGGAGTCCCTGCATCCCCAGGGTGCCCGCAGGAGTCACTTAGGACACAAAGACAGAAGGTCTCCTCAATCCCTGGATTCTCCCCCAAAAGTCATAAATTGCGGCATTTTACAGCTGCTCCCATTTTCCTCCTGTTTCGCTCCTTTCTTTGCATCATGTATTGCATATGCGAGACAGATAAACTGTTTGCAGATTACACGATTTTCATTATTGGTTTTCCTCCCTCCTTTCTTATTCTGAAGCGTACCCTCAGACAGCATGAACTGTCTCATCTAGGATTTCTTAATATTGGGCTGACTGGGGAGGGAGATTCTCTGTGAGAATTCAGAAAGGGCCCTGGGTGAAATTACAGTGATGAATTAGCACATTGAGAAAACCCTGTGCGATAGTAACGCATTGCTGTGGTGGAGCTGCCACCAGCTGGAGCCGCTTTTAACACCGGTGCTAAGAGAATTGTAAAGGTAAGATTGGCAGGAGAAATAGGAAAGGAAAGGCGTGGAAGAAAATAAATGGGCAGAGGAAAAAAACCAACACACTAATTAACTAAGAAACGAAGTACCTTTACAACCGCTTTTCACAGCATCAGAGAAATAAGGGCTTGAACGTAGGAAAGAATACATTAAAAAAAAAATCGGATCAGCTGATTACCTAAGTAAATGTCATCGAGGCTATACTGTACTTTGAAACATCTGAATTAAGTTAATACAGACTTGCATGACAAACCCCGTATTTGCCCATAAAACCGTGGCAGGTGAGGCTTCCTTCAGGTTTGCAGGGAATGCAACGCTTCGTCGTTTGCAGTTATCGTTTAAGCAGCGTGTGCGTTAGTAGCCCCTGTAAATAGAAAATCATAACAGACAGAGCAACTGCTTTGAAGAGCAGCCATGCTGTAATATTGCCTTGAAATATACGCCTGATTTCTCTGCTCTTGTGCCAAGGATCAAACATAAGATCTCACGCAAACTGTATTTCGAAGACTTTGGATAAGGGATAAGGAGTAGCCTTCACGCACTACTGTTATGAATGTTTATCACACAGCAAGGTGTAGGTAAAAAAAAAAACAAACAGCAAGAATTGCTCTTCTTTTCTTCCCCCAAACAGAAATAATAATGTCCATCGCTTTTGCTATTAGCAATTACAAGCTGGCAGCCTACAAGCTGAATGGGATGCAAAACTGGTTATAAAAAAATAAGCGAAAAATAGGCGTCTTGGAAGTGATCTTTCTTGTTATCCCAGAAATTAACCAGGTATTAATTAACCTAGGGAGGAAGCAAGCTAACTCTGGCAAGCTTTTTTCTCCTACATCCCTTCACTACATAACACCCAGGTAACTCTTTCATCACACAGGGTAAGAACAGCCACATCTGCATCCTATTGTTCCCTTTTCACTCATGATTAAATGATACACTTTTCCTCTTGGCCCACATCTATGATTTTAAACTTAATCATTTTAAATTACTGAGGCATATGATAGCTTTAATTTTCAGGTGATATTTTAGCAATAGACAGCAGGTTTTTTTTTACAAGGAAGTAAATGGGAATAGTCCTCAAAACATAAACAGTAGCCTGTGAAGTATATTCTGTAAATGTACTTAGAGACAGACAAGCTAAGGATGGGAAAAAAAATAGATGAAAAGATTTCTTTCTTCTATCGCTTAAATATGTTATAGAAAGAAGCACAATCAAAAAAATGCAGCAACTAACAGCTGAGTGTGCATGTGGCTTACTAAGAACTAGAAAGGTGCAGTAAATTCCCAGGTACCACATGGGCAGGGGAACAACTTTCAAACCAGTCGTTTTAGCATGCTTGAATCTCCAATTCACCAGCTCAGACCTCAGCAACATTTGCTTCAAGAAGGAGACCTTGTTCCACCTTCTAAACTGGTGTCACCATCAGTTAGTGCTTGGAAATAGTAATAACAATGTGCCAGCCCTCCTTCCACTGCTGCTGGGCCATAGGAAAGGCTGACGTCTCCCACTGAAAAAGCAAATTTTTACTTCCAGTTGGTCAGGCTGAGCTTGCTGAGAGACAGGGTTTGTGCAGCAAGAGCTGAAGATAGCTGTGGGGATATTTTTGTGGTTTTTTTCCTTGATAGAAGGAAGTTGTGTGTTTCTATGTATCAGTGGGCTATTTTTAACAATACATATACTGATATCTGAAACTTCAAGCAGGCCTTTCTTTAACGTCTTTTACTACGCAAAAAAATTACATCAAAATTGGCGATCAGATGAGGCACTCACCCCACCAAGCAAAGCAGTCTCAGCTTTTATAGTTGACTCTAATAACACATGTCATTACCAGACAACTTAATTCAACTTCCTGGAGGTATTATGCTATTTCTGCTTCTCCGTCCAGTCTTCTCCGGCTTTAATAAGCCTAGCCAAGACTAGCCATTAACTTCAGCTTTTCCCTTCTATGTTATCAACTTTGGCTTCACAGAGCTGAGCTGAAACTAAAGGTCTGCAAGAGGGTTGAAGTCCCTGACTGCTATGGTTTTCAACAGGAATAAAAGATGCCACCACCTGGGAAAAACATACTCTGCAAATTTAGTTCTTCATCAGTCTAGTGCAATGTCAAACCAAAACAGTACTATTTCTGTAAACATATATGTTAAAATCACTGTTGTGCCTCTGAGTTGTTGTGTGTATTTAGTACATTAGCTCTGTCTGACAGAGTATTACACCTGTAATTCTATAGATACTGAGCAAGGGATTAGAGTTAATTTAAAAACTGCTCCTTGACTAATTTTTTCATGGGTTGCTTTCTCGACGTTTGAGACACTGAAGATTTTACCGGAACTTCTAGGTACAATGGTGATGGTGTAAGTGTGGAAATGGACATGTAGACAATGACATATACAACCAAGATAAATATGTATATGTCTAGTACCTAGAAGCAATACAGAACAAGTGTTTTCATTCCTTTGCATTCAAATACTCAGCCAGCAATAGTTTTTATGGAATTTGTACAAAGTGAAGATATTGTAACTTAATGATATTAAATGACTGCTCCCAAGATATCTGGGAAGAACAAGTCTACACTTTCCTTACATTATCATACATTAGTAATAATCCTAAGTAATGTATGAAAATTGAGTTTCTTGACTGAAACAACCATCTATTCAGCAAACAAGAGTAGCTGATAAATGCTTATCAACACCAATATTCACGGAAAGGGGACTGAAAGAAATTTAGAGGGGGAATAAAAATATAAGAAATGTGAAAAATGTTAATGCTATGCTAGAGATGAAAATTGAACTGGCACTTTTGAATGTGTGTTTATAGAAGTGTAATCAACTTCATATCATTTCTTTAATAGAGAACATTAAATGCACAAGTTATGTTAATAGGATGGTATAGTTCAGAATTTAAACACAAGCGTTGGAAATTGAAGTTACACTTCCCGCTGCAGCTGAATATGAGCTCTTCAGACTGCACTGATTGAAAGTCTAAGCAAAAGAGTTGTACCTGAAAAGGCATATATTCATTACAGAGGCTTTGTTCTTGTAATGTATCCAAGTTAAAGGTGATGTTGGTAACCTAACATTTCGTATCTTTTACTTTAGCTTAAGTTTAGCATTCAGTTATCTAGGGAACATTAAAGAAGCCTGCCTTCTGAACCTGGATGAGTTTTTTAGGAAGTGTTTTTTAGGAAGGTGAGATAAGTGTCCTTCTCCCTGGAAAGTGGAAAGGGAAAGGAAAGCGAAGGAGACGAGCTCAACCACCAGCATTTGTGTAACCAAGACCGTGAGATGTTTAGTTGTCTCCGGGAGCACATCATGAGGTCCCTGCTCTGAGTGGCTCTCTGGAGAGACCTATTTTCCTCCATGGAGTGTACAGAGAGCTTAAAAAAACCCTCAGCCCATAAAAACCCGTCGTAAGAATTCCCTTAAAAGTTCATCCATTCACCAGAATACCTGTGATGAAAGCTGTTCAATTAAACTTTGATCAATAAACAATATATATGTATTTGTGTACATATATAGGTCTGCGTGTATATCCTTCTATAGGTATACCTAAAAATGGGAATGATCATGTAAAGCAATTCTTACTAGCTAGAAAATGTATAATAAAATAGTGGAAGCAGCTTTAAAAATGTATATGAATTCTGTGAATGCCATTAAAACAAATTAGTGAATATATTCAAGATCTATAAAAACACTTCCTATTTTGAAAGCCTCCATTTTACAGTAACTTCAAATACATATTTAAACAACTTAAATACCTGAACTCGTGAGTGTTTTTTCACATTTCATGTTGGCTAAAGCAGCATCATGACCTAGTTGATAAATTGTGCCTTTAAATAAAAATTGACATTATAGTAATGTAATAGGGCATGACAGTTCATGAGTTTGCATAATTAAACAACAGACTCCAGCCCACTCTAGTCCCAGGTGACCTGAGAGCACTAAAACCTAAACACATTTGAAAAGTTAAAGTGAATCCCTGACATAAAAACATTACTTCCATTATATTATTGGTACCATAAAGGTATAGCAAATTATTTAAAATGTAAGGTTCAAAAAACACAAATTATTCAGCTTGGAAACTTTCAAGTGCAGTCTCTTCCTTAGAGTTAAGACTATTTTAAACTGTTAAAATTCAACACAAGAGGAAAAATTAACAGATAACCAAAAGTACCGCTTATGCTAAATGTTATACTGATTGCCAACAACTGGTAGAAGGCAGATGGATATACAATAGTTTGATACAGTTTGCCATGAAGTAATTTTCAGTCACATTCCTGTGCCTATATATTGCTTTCTGAAACAGAGTTTGAAGAATTGCTACAGCTCTATACCTAGACAGCAGAGAATATAAGACAGGGAAAAATCTTGTAACATCCTGAGCCATCAGATTACATTTTCATAGAGCTCTTTAAGGAAGACAGATTTTGCAATGCAGTTGCTGATGGTTGAATTACCAGATTCCCTTTACAACCAAGAGAATGATGTTAGACGTTCTTTCTGGCAGCACAGATCTGCCTAGAAACAGGTAATCATTAGTATAAAACTAACATGTAACATTTGTGCTTGAAAAGTCAAATCAAATGAAAATACAATTAGCCATTTATTTCAGCCAATTAATTATTCATCCTGAGCATCATATAAAAATTTAAAGCTCTGTAACTGGTGAGCTGTATTCATAAAACCTGTTGAAGATATTGCACTCCCAAGCTTATCTGTAATTTTCACAATATGACTTGAAACTCCTTGGCTTAAATCTTATGTCTGTGTTATATATTGATTTTACCATTGTCAAATTTGCCATTAACAAATTGCATACTCCCTTTGCCCCGAAACAACAAAAGACATAGCTGTAAAACTTGGTACTTTGGTTTCAATTTAAATAGCAATTAACCTTTGTAATTTTTAGACTCAGGAATGTACAGTTAGCTTAATAGAGGAGGATTGTAATAAGTATTTGTTAATGTTTTAGATTAATGCAAGTTACAGCATGAAATCACAGGATAATCCTGATGGACTTGACATGGAGAAGGCAAACAAATGGAAAATATTAAATAGCAGCAAAGCAGCTATTAGGATAAGGATAATGTAAATGAATAAAAAATTAATATGGACATAAACACATTATTATAATATAATTAATTATTTTCTTTATATTCTTTTCAAAAGCATAATTCCTCCATTATTCTATGTCATTTTATCTTTTTTTTTCCCCCCAGGATTTTCTTCAGATGTTTTCACAGCAGTAGTGAAATATACCAAATTGTCAGCAATAAAAGCTGTTTTATTTCCCATGCTCATAGTATGAACACATTATTTTTAATTCTCCAATTTTATTTTACAACTATCAAAACAATTTTTACCTCTGAATGATGGGTTCAGAAATTCTATAACAATTTCAGTTATTCCAAAAATATACGCTTGGGTACCAAGAGAGGCTTTTCATACAACTCCCTCACATAAGATTATTAACAATAAACAGAAAAACTGCATGTCTTTGATAGTGATGAATAACAACATCAGTATTTAAATTGCTATGATCTGGATGATAATTTGATTTTTCATCCAAAATTAATCCAAAAGTAAAATTTTTACACAGTTTATTGAATTTAGGAATCGGTTATTACAAAGAACAGCAATGCTGTTTAAAAACAGACTGTTTTCATCTTTATTCTATTTTTATTCCTTTAAGCAATGTCCTTGATTCAGGGATCTTTTGCCTGTGAGAAGGAACACCTGTAGACCCCTGGTAGGAAAAAAGGAAATTAAACGCCAAGCAAAAGATTTAAAGCAAATAAATTCTTCAGAGGCTGGACCAAGATTCTCTGTTATCAGAAGAAAGATGCCTGTAAGATTAAATGTGTGCTTATTCATGTTTCATCATTTCCTACCATGGTCTGAAATGCACTACGCTTTAAATATAATTAAATCACTGTCAGTTAATTAACACACAGTCCTATTAAAGAGGTCTCCTCAAAAGCAGGCAGATTCAAGTTATGCTGAGATGACTGCCATGAAAAGAATTTTTGTAGTGGGTTTCATAAATATGTGACTTGACAGGCGAGTAATAAAAATAGCCTAAAATAAAATATGATTTAAAAAAACAGTGGGTTTTTTTGTTGTTGCTTTCCAGCAGCAGTCTTTACCAAATTATTTCATTTGTTCCGTTCACATGGTTTGCTCCAAACCAGCCTTGTAATAATTAAGGGCAACCTGAAGTCAGTGGCCGTTGTGATAATTGCTCAGAACAGTGAAAAATAATCAAAATGAAAAAAACCCAGGTCTTAACTTTAACGCTCTTTGTGGGATTCCTTGCGACAGTCTGAAAGACAAAACACTGGTACGACAGGGACAGCTACCGGCTATCTGTGATTGACGGAGCTGGTATAATTGTGTGCCATTCTTGTATAACGGCTTAAAAAAAAGTAAATAGTTCAAAAACAAAACAAAACACAAAAACCCAAACCCACACAGCAAAAGGATGGGAAAGCTTAGCTGTGCTCAGTGCCCGCTGCTGAAATTACTGTTCTCTGAGCCATGCTGCTATTGTTGGGTTTAGTTTAGCTCCCTCTCAATCAATATCTAACCGGGCATGATTTAATAAGGTTTTATAATCTCCAAAAATGGGGGGAGGGCAGTTGGGGTATTGTCATTCATCAAAAGGGGCCTTTCAGGTTTCTTTGCTTTCACCTGCTGGGACCCATTTGGTCTCTTTCAAAGAGAATGCAACGACAAAATGAATGAGAAACGCTAGAATGAGAGTCCCTTATTCTACCCAATAGTATAATCAATGAGTACTTGTAATCCCTATTGTACTTCACAGAAGTAGTTGTAAGACAATTAAATCTTGCTTCTCAGGCAAATTATTTTGGTAGTCAACCTGAAACAGCCAACCGTATTGTAGAGAATGAATGCATCTGAAGAAATGATGTAATGGGATACCGCTTAGCTAGAAAAGCCTGGTGGTTTGGGATTTTTGGTTTTACTTGGGGTTTTTTGGTAGCCTGGAACTACAGCATATGTCAGCTATAATTACAGAAAAAAGTGGAAAAAAGTAGAAGAGATTTTAAATTTAATTCTCAAAGGTGTGAAAGGGGTGAATAATCGATATATATGCCCTTTTAAATGCACAGATTGTATCTTAAAAGTACGACAAGAGCCTTGTATTTTTATCACAGTCTAAATGCTAAATGGTGGCTTAATAAATAGCAAACATTTACATAGTTAACATCATCTTGATGTGACAACCAATTTAGCTTTAATTTCATTTGCATCAGCTAAATTCAATTCTAGCTTTTTTCCTCCTTACTGAACTGCTTGCATGTCAAAAGAGAGCTTGTACTGTTTTGAAGAGACATATATTCATTCAGTACTCTGCATTATTTGTCCACCTTCTACTGCAGACGTTATTCTCTGAAAAGCACTTCTCTTCTGCATTTTGTCAGTTTATGTATTTTTTTCTTAAAAATCACTTTTTTGCTATTAGACTCACACTTGCATCATTTACATATTTCAGCAGAATTGTAAACATTTTGTGCTATAATTAGAGTACTCCACAAAATAATAATGGTCAAATAAGAACTGCTATGCCTAAGACAGCACAGGCAGAAGATACCTGAGTCAGCAGACATATTTGCACCTCTACTTTTATATATTATATAATAGATGAAGGGAAATAAATGTAATTTCCCATTTGTATTATGAAATATTGCTAATGTAAGCATGTGTGCTTTTACTGTTTTAATCAGCACTTGTACTGATAATTAGGTTGAACTGCCAATTTTCACTTTTTTTACTCCAGATTTTAAAGCAAACAAAAAGACAAAACCAAGCCTTGACATGGTTTTGCACTCTCCTATTGGCAAATAGCTCCACTGCCTCCTTTTTTTTGGGTGTAAGAGTGTCTCTTTGGCAGAAGGTCTATGAGACTCGGCCACATGAGACAATGCTTTGCATCGGCTAAGGGACCAGTGCACTTTCGTAAGGCAATCCACCTTATGAAAATGACCACATTTACAAACATGGTGAAAAATACTAACTTTTCCACTAACAACTTCTATACAATTTTAAATTTTTTTTGGACGTGCTATCTGAAAGAACTTACAGAAATACAGCTAGACTCTTAAAGCCCCTGAAGCATTATCCGTGAATGCCAGTGGAAAGACTCTGATCCTTGCCAGATTTCCAGGTTCCACATGACCGTTTTGTGATAAATCCCATTAATGTTGTTTTGCACTTTTCATAAATACTTCCAACCTTGTCTTAAAACTAAAGCTCCATTGTCAGGGGACGGTGACATAATGCATTTAGAAAATGTCATATAGAGTGATTATTCTTTATAAACACTCCTGCAAAGCAGATCTGGGACAAATATATTCAGCTGTGCCTCAACTGGAAGGGGAGAGTCTAATTTTGGGCAGAGAACATCAAACTTTCTGACTAGTTTAGACTAGATATTATGCTAAGATTATTCTACGTTGAGTAGGAAAAAGTGTTGCATGTGGGATTCGGAGGAAAAAGGCATAAAAGAGGGATGTTCTCTAGTAATGGTTCAGAGAAGAAGGCAGAAGGAAACCATGATGGGGGTTCCTAGGGAGAAAGACCCTTGCCCATATGCACACAACTCTGCTGCTTCCTACAGTTTCTGCATGTAGGTGTTATGAACAAAATTACACAGTTGAAATGCAAGCATGTGTTTAAGCCAAGATGCCTTCCCTCACCACACCTCAATTTGGCACTGACGTGGTGGTCTGATGGACTTGTCAATATCTTCCCCCTCTCCTTTTCGTCAGTGTCCTTAGTGAAGTGCTGTCCTTTTGCACTGAAAGTGCAATTTGCTGTCTGTGCTAGCAGAAGCGTGATTTGGATTCCTGAATCAAAAACCGCTCACTGGCTTGGCATGCCAGTAGACAACCAGTGGTAAAAGCACCACTAACTGAGGTTTAACACAAAAACAGCGTCTCTTGCTGGCAGTCATGGTTTTAGAATTGTAGAATCAGATAATAATTAAGATTAGAAAAGACCTTTAAGATCATGAAGTCCAGCCCTCAACCCCACACCACCACGCCCACTAAGCCATGTTCTGGAGTGCCACATCTACAAGTTTTTTGAACACCTCCAGTGATGGTGACTCCACCACCACCCTGGGCAGCCTGTGCCAACGTTTGACCACTCTCTCAGGAAAGACTTTTTTCCTAATATCCAGCCTAAACCTCCCCTGGGACAACTTGAGGCCATTTCCTCTCGTCCTATTGCTGGTTACTTGGGAGAAGAGACCAACCCCCACCTCACCACAACCCCCTTTCAGGCAGTTGCAGAGAGCGATGAGGGCTCCCCTCAGCCTCCTCTTCTCCAGACTGAACATCCCCAGTTCCCTCAGCTCCTCTTTGTATGACTTGTTCTCCAGACCCTTCACCAGCTTCGTTGCCCTACACAGAAATTATAGGAGAAGCTCCTTCTACTTTTTTATACACTAAGGATCACTATAGTGTTATGATTTTATGCCCATGGTAGCTACATTTATTACTGCACTTGTGTGTTTCCCATTCTCATATAAGGAGTATGAGAAATACCATGCAGAAGTCAAATGTCATTGCTTGGCATTATAATTGGTGTTGAACCCCAGGGCTCCAATTTTGAAGTCTCCTCTCTGTGAAGGAGACTCTCTGGTGATACTTCTACGAATAACTGGCCATATGTGGCCGCAGTGCCGAGCCAGGCACACAAAAGGCTCACCTTCCTGGCTCGGCACTGGCCACAGTGATGGCTGGTGTGCCGGGGTACGCTGGATGGGGAGAGCAGCCAGCCGTCTTCCGCATGGCTTTCAGCAGCAGCAATAGGAGAAATAATTCCTCTGATCTCTTCCTTTCTGCCCCATTTTTGTGTTTGTTGGCTGTCCACTTTGCCTTTTGAAGAGGTGATGCTTTCCTTCTCAAGTTCCTCAGCCCCCGCTTAAGCGATGCGGTGGAGGAAGGGGTCTGTGCTCTGACCCGCTTGGTAATTAGAGGCTACAGCAGTAAAGATGTAGCTTTATGGTGCTGCTGAACTCAGCTGACATTGACAACATTGCTGAAGGCATCTCCTTCACCCTGATTGCCTGGCCTAAGAAACCCATCACAGGAAAAGCGACAAGAGTTGTCCCCCTCTTCTTTCGTTCAAAAAACAAAAGCTTAGGAAAGTCACTTAGTAGCAGCTGGATGTACTTATTTTTTTGCCTCTTGGTCAGGCTGAGATTTGCTGGAGACCAACAGCCTTGGGCAGCTTGCAAGGTGGCTGGGACTTCATAAAAAACACGTGGAAAGCTGTTCGGAGAAGACTCTTCAGGTAGCTGCATGTTGGTTCTGAGGGCAGCATTAGTGTGTTGATTTAGGTTGCTGCGATGGTGTGAGACGAAGGAAGCGCCAGTGCCTCTGTGCATAGGAAAAAGCATTAATTGTGTCCCTCAATTTTAGATTCTTCTTTAGTTTGTGCGGTAAGAATACGAGATACTGTATTTAAAACAGCTGTGATGCTACCGTGAAATTAGTTTTATCTTTAGCAGGACGCATTCATCTCTGTTTTAATACCTGGGTTTCAAGAGACCTGCCTTTGTTTGTATTTGACCCATGGTGGTCGGCTGGTAACTGGCTGAATACTCTTTTGTTACTGGACTTTCATGTTATTTTGCTTTTTATGGATTTTGAGATGTTTAAAAAAAATTGAAAGAGAGTCTATAACACTGCTCCTATATTTCAAAATCATAAAAAATAGGAGTTTTTTTATTTCCTAATAAAAAAGCAACATTTTGTTCTGGATTTATTTAATTTTTTTTCTTGGGGAGGGAAAGAGGGAGGTACTTATTTTTCTGTGGATCTGCATCACCAAGAAGAGAAGTTCAGGGATTAGTACAACTGTATGTATTGATACACAGCACAGTAGCATTTGATATATGCCCTTGGTAATTACAGAGTTAATTTTCAGCAGTAATTCTGCAAGACAAGCAAACCAAGATCAAATCACAAGGCCACACAAAAAAACCAAAGGAAAAGAAAAACACCAGTCCTTATTTATGTCAGTATGTCTGCTGTTCAAATGTAGACAGAAGAGAGATATTTCAAACAAGTCCATTTTTGTAAAAAGTCTAACAGAAAGCAAAACATCAGTTAATGCAGTCAAAAGCCCTTGCAGATCTCACGCAACTTGTGCGCAGGTGCAACAGAAGGATTCTTTTATTTCCTTTTCATAGCCCTACCTTTAATCTTTAATCTTAACTAGACCTAGGCTTACCTGGAGCCTCTGCTCTTTGTAGTTTTCCCTGGCTAATCCCACAGCGGTGCGGTTAAACGAGAGGGACAGACACGATTGCTCTGTAGCTCTACTGGGGAGCAGTAATGTCTGTCAAAATCACAAACAGCAACGTAGTTAGGAATCACGCCAACCGTGGCTGTTAATATGGCTTTAAAACCATTGCAATTAAGGAAAAAAAAAAAAAATTGAAGAAAAGTTTCCTATTTTTAAATTGCATTTCTTGGCTCGGTTTTACGCACACACACGCAGACCTGAAATGGTGCATCAGGCTCCACTGCAAATTTTGCAACTCGGGTGTGTGCTGGCACGGAGGGGGGTGAAGACAAACTCTCTCGAAGCTCTCTGGGATGAAGAGCCTGCACTGCCCGGGTCCTTCGCAGGGAGCAGCTCCTGGCAGAAAGGTTCCTGCCTTACTGGTTGCTGTCCGGATGCCTCTATGGGAACAGGTACCTGCTTTTTTGAGCAGAAAATGGCTTGAGAGTCAGAGGAACAGGTCTGCCGTACTTCTTGCCACCTGCTTCTTCATAGCTGGGCTGCTGCAGGTGGTTTCCACGGCGGACTAACGTTACCTGCCTTACGAGGGACACATGGTTAAACCTCGCTAAGCTGCTGCTTAGGAATGGCATTCACTGCTGGGACTGAAAAGCTATAAATTATATTTATATATGTGGAAAAGTTTTAGATAATTCAAGAGCACCTGATGAGTTGTCATGACAGCTTTTTTAAAAAACTTATTTTGGTTTAGTCTGTTTTCGGAGGAGATGCTTCATCTGACAATATTTAACCTCAAATTCTTTCCTGCACAAAATTCTATGCAAGCATTCACACGTGCAATAAAATTTTCTACACTGGGGCCAGATATTTAATATACTTCAAAGGAACTGCACTCACTCGCATTTATTGTGCCTTAGAACTTTCCAACATAGGTCACACACCTGTGATACAAATCAGAGACCTTCTGGCCCTTCAGAGAACCCAACTGGGCTGAATCCAACTCAAATCTGCAAGACTTTTTACAAGATTTATCACATTATTTGTAGTAATAGGGAATTCTAAATTGTAAGATACTAAAATTAAAAAACAAGAAGATGACCAAGGAAGATTGTTACTTCTTGTGTAAACAAGAAGTGTAAACACGGAGTGGCTTATACTGAAAACAAAAAAAAAATATTTAAAGACACTTTCAGGGTCCGGGTAGCACAGTAACAAGACTCATCTCAAGGCTTCTGGGGCTATGTTGCTTTGCCTATGACTTAGACACAAATTCCAAATCCTGGCTCTGTCACAAGATGTGGCAATTTTATTTAAAATATCTTTGAGAGGATAGACCCTCCCAAAAACCCCAAGAGGTATATCAAGCATCCATACTGTAAACCAAACCATGCAAAAATTGTCTAGTTTCAGAATTTTCTGTCCCAGGTACAAGAGAAGATTTACAGAGGCCACAAAAATTTCAGGTTTTTCTCTAGCCAGGTTAGAGGTGTCTGGAGTTTGAATTCTTTTTGTTGCAACCATGTGAAATTAATGATTTAGCAATTTCAAACATTTCAACACGGATTGAGAAAGAAAATAAAACCTTAACTTGAGCCCGAGGCAAAATACTTATCTGTTTCACATAGCTTCAGAAAATAGAAGTAAGTTTAAAAATCTTTGCAGATGATATAGACTTGTATAATAGCAAATCAGGCACTAGGAAATCTATTATACCTGTATAAACATAACTATATCAATAGCACCTGAAATAAGTCATGTTGCTCAGTTTCCTAGTGTGTAACACCTTTTCTAAGAATGTGTATTTTTCTACAAGAGGTTTAAAAAGAGTTTCTTAAAATATACTCCGAACTACAACAGATTTGTCAGTCATGCACCGCTGAGCATGGTAGTCTTTTTTTTTTTTCTCTTCTGTTATTTTAAATCAGGACAGTTATCCGAAAGATCAAAGTAGCTTTTAAACTGACATTTTGTGATGGAAGGAATGATGGTGCGTGCTGGAATATGGTAATTATTCATACTCTAAAAGGTGCAGATAGTGTTAAAAAGCTTAATAGGTGTCTGGCAAAAGTATAGAGATGACGGGCCAAATTTATGCCTCGTGCGACCTCGCTGAAATCAGCAAATCTGCACCAGGAAAAAAATGGGATGCTTGTAAATTCTCCCGGAAAAAACCCCAACAAAACAACCAACTGCTTTTTTTCCGAGGAGAAAACAAACGCCACTCGTGTTTGTTTCCCGGGCGGGTCGGACCGGTCCCCGGCGGGCTGCGCGGGGCTGCGCGGCGCTGCGCGGTGCTCTCCTGCCATCTAGCGGCTCCCGCTAAGCATTCCGCCCCCTCCACCGCACCTCCCCGCGGAGCTCCCGCCGCTGACACGCAGGTGCTGGCGGGGCTTACACCGGGCGGGTTTGAATAGGCTGTGCCTATTTGTGAATTTAATGATGATGATGATGATTGATGATGATGATGATGATGATAACAATAGCAACAACAACAATAATAATAACTATAACAATAATAATAATAATGGTGATGGAAAAAAGCTTTACATTTCTCCTAGAGCACAGGTAACTCTACAGGAATCTCTCGCCACTTTGTGAGGGACACTCCAGAATTTACAGGAGGAGGGAGGGATGCACACCCCGCAGCACACCTCACCTTCGTGGGTACTGCAGGTAGCTGATGCCCCATTTCTGTGTTCACCAGTAACTGACAATTTTGGCATCACTTTGTTCTGCACCCACTTTTAACTAAAATGCTCTGTGCTTAATTCTAGAATAGGTACATAATGGTACATAATGGTACCTTATGGTGCATAACCCAAGTGTTTGTTCGCCAACCAGGATGATTATGAGTCAGATACCTGCTCCTCCTGAAATCAGAAGATTCAGAGCCAGCTGGCACCAATGCTTTTCCAACGTGTTTTTGGTTTGTGTTTTTTTTTCTCTCCATGTGCTGGCACAGGAATTCATGGGCTGGACCAAATTGCAAATCTCCATGTCAGCTGTGTATTTCAGCCTTTAATCAGTAACAAAGACACATCTTCCCTCAGTACGCAATGGGGTGGAATTGGTTGCTTTCACAGAATAATGTGGAATAATTAACTTTACAGTCCATTTGCGGATCTAAGGTATTGTTTCTGAATGCCCAGAGGTATTTATTTTTGACATTCTCATAGCTCTACCACTTTCCCCTTTAGCCTCGTCCTGCTGGGAGCTCCCAGTCTGACCCAGCCTGGGACCTGTGTGTTCTGCCATAGGTCTCTGAGCTGATTAATGACCTTTCCTTTCCCTTTGCCACGTATCTGCACCATTTCCAGATCTTCTTATGTAGCCGTTTTGTCTAATATTTGCAAATTCTTCTGCTGTGCACCATTATGAAAGGCTGTTGCAGGTGGTGATGAGGACCTTACGTGCACAAATAATTATTATTGTCAAGTTAATGTATGGCTCAACATTCACATTCCTCAAACAGCATAATAAGAAAATCCAGGTAGTATTAATTATCTGTTAAATAAGCCACATAGTAAAGTCTGTATATGTGTCTTGCTGTAAAATCTCAAAATCAGCCCAAACCTCCATCATGAATGCTCTCAAGCAGTATTTCAGTCAAAATACTGAGGCGAACAATATAGACTTTTTTTCTACCAAGCACGTTCAAAACAACAAGGAGCTGGCAGGACATTGCAGGACCAAGTTGAAAAACAGAGGGAAGTATTTTATTGTACCATCTGCATTGGAGTAATTCCCCAACAAATAACTGACTAAAATATTGCCAGATTAATTCTTTAGCCTGGAAACCTCTCTACTGCTGTCCTTTGTAAACTAATATAATGTCCATTCTTTTTGCAAACTTGCTTCATGTGACACTTTTTTTTGCTTCCTTTTGGATTTCTACAGGGTCACAGAGCAATCTGGATGTTCAGACTGGAGCACAAATGTAAAACCTACATATGTTGAATAAGATTTTTTTGCATTAAGTCAGAAAGGATGCAAACACTGGCAGTTTGCATAAAGATTTTGTGCTGTATTTTGAATATCATTCCAGATAGAACAGAATCCTACTATTGCTCTGCACATTTCCTTGCATGAAACAGAGAAAAATTCATAATTGTTCTGTATAATTCACGTATCCACATAATTCCTTATCTAAAACTGGAAAACCACATCTGACAGCATAGCTCTTCTATTCTACCACTGAGTTGAGTAGGCTTCAGTTCCTCAGTGAAATGGAAAAAATTATTTGTTAAAGGTCTGTGCTGCTCTCCTTAAATAAAAATCCTGTTCTGAAGCTTGGTTTTCTACATTTTAGGCCCTTGGCCTTCAGTATTTTTCTTAATACTGTAACTGCTCCTAGATTTATTTTTTTTCTAAGACTGAAACCTAAGGTGTTGCTCCTAAGAGCGTTGTCATCTTAAGTTTATACGGTAAGGTGCCCGTTGTGCAGCTTAGTGTCTTGTGCCACTGCCAACACCTCGTCTGACGCTCACGTACGCTCTCTGCATCTCCTGGCGCTCCAGAGCTCCTTCCTGCTTCTCCTTGCTTGTTGAAAGGAAGGAGAAAACCCTTTTCATCCCCGCTTGAGTATCTGCTTTCCCGTCGCGGGTCCCTCGCTTGGTGCCGGGGCTGCCTCCCACCCCGCGGCACACAACGCCAGACAAGCGCTTCATGCACTCAGGGGTTCAGAGCAGCCCTGTGCAACTCAAAACGAGTTAAATGACAGATGGCTTGTGGCGATTTAATGAAATGTCTAGTCGCTGAGCAGCCTCACTCTTGTAAACCGCAGTGATGAACTAGCAGTGATGGCAGCTACGGCAATGAAGCAGGCGCGGGCAGAGATGCTGAACCTCAGCTTCACGGGCTCTGCGCTGAGGACACCTAAAGCTGAGGTATCTCCTTCAGCTCCTGCGCCATGGCCTCAAGCTCCTGAGCCACCCTGCACGGTCCAGCCGCACACAGCAGTCGCTGTTTTTCACTATTGTCATCACAATGAATTTATTGCCTTCTTTATGGTTTCATTTAATACGCATTTTCCCCTGGTGTCTACAGTACCTCTCCACACCCTTCATGGTTCAGAGTGAAAACGAACACTGTTAAGAGACCTGAGCAGTACTCGTGCTGCACAAGAACTCTAGAAATGGGTGTCATCGCTGCCATCATAGTAAAATTGGGGTGGTAAAGTTCTGATGCAGTTCAGTAGCTCAGTGCCATCTGCATGCATCTCTGCATTTTCTGTACTTGTTACAGCTTCGAATATTGCTGATGCAAGTTTACTAAATTTACACGACCATGAGTCAATCCTCACATACCATGGTGATAACCAATTACAGCCATCAATCAAACTCCCGCCACAGATGATAGAAGTAGCCCCAGTGACTTCAGAGGGGGAAAGATCCTCGCTGTAACTTTTGCAGAGGAGCTCAGAGATATGGTTCGGTGCCATGGTTTGGGGAGAAAAAAAAAAAAAGAGAGAACAAAAAGCAGCAAAGCCAAACACTTTCTGAGCATCTTTGAAGCTGGGGCCCTAAGTGACACAGGGAACACTGCCTTTTAAAATATGGCTTTTGGTTTGTTGGGGTTTTTTTTGCCTGAGTTGAAACCAAATGCTGGCCCTGGTCTGTCCCCAGTGCTCAGCAACAGAAACAGAGTTTTTATAAGAATTGTATGTGAATGTGGTTTTGTGTGCACACTCTTGTATGAATATGCTGATCATATGTGATTTCTCAAGGAAACTGGCATAATTTGCTTCATTCCAGTCAAATGATGTTATAATAAAAGCCCAGTTCTTGGTTCATTAGTACTGGTAGGAATTTTGCCATTGACTTCAATGGGAACAGGAAAAGCTACCTTTTCAGTACTACAACTTACTACTCCAAAAAGCCTTCTTTCACATCCACATTGATTCTCCAGGATGAAAAAGAAGCAATGAAAAAATTGAAAGGAAATACAATTTTACAAATTCATTATTTACCTAGCTTAAAACGAACGTGGAGAAAGGGAACTAATACCAAAACAGGCTTTGAAAACAAAGGACGAGGGTGAAAGTCAGATAAATTCAGAGATATCTGTCTAAAGTTACTCAGATCATAATTTATTTTCAGATTATACTTTTCAAATTAGCATGCTGCTTGCACAGATTAGTCCTGTCACATGGCTGTGTATGCTAGTGCCTTCCAGCTCGCCAGGAGGACGTGCAGCATGAAGAGATTATGGTGCAATTGGTAAAGTCAGCTTGATAATTATTGCTTTTTCATTTTTTTTTTCACCTCTTTTCTGACAGCAGCGTTTTTTCAGAGTAACTTAGTCAGGGGGCAAATCCCTGCAGCCCTAACACCCCCCTTGCGCCCTTTGGACCAAAGGCTGTGCCTCAGAGAAACCCTGCAAAGCACCCCCAGGCACAAGGCATCGCACTTGTGCAGTGCAGGCTTGTCCTGAGCGTGGGTCGAGCTGGGGGAGCTGCTTTTGGGACAAGGACTGGAGATGGGGAAGCTGGAGAAGAAGGAGATGAAGAGCTTCAGAGCGCTGTTACTGTTGGCACTGGAGCACCCACCGCTGTGCCCAAAGCATTCAGCCCACCAGCATTGACGCCCACCTTGCTCTCCTTATCACCAGCACAACTGGCTTCCCAGATGCAGGCAGAACGGTTATGTCCACATTTGTTTTTCCCTTTGTAGTACTCTGTTGTGCCTACTCTGCCACTGCACAGATCCTGCTCCAAGGCATCACATACAGCGCTCAGCAAAACTTATCCAAAAACTTCCAAAAGTGATGGAAAACCTTCCATTGGACAGCAAGATAAAACAAGCAAATAAGCAAAACAGTACCCATCCCATTAAATAATAATCAACTTTTTAGATGATTGCCCTGTCTTACCTTTGTATTTAACTCCCAGGTGCAGTGATCAAGAGCCAACATCAGTATTTTTCAACCCTTTGCACGCCGGGGTACTTCAGTGCTTCCCTTCCTCAGAAAACAACCTCTTTGGTATCACGGCACACTGGATGTTCATAAATGATGACTTTTTAATGATTCTTGCTTCACTGTGTGGAGGGATGCTTCATAAAAGTCAGAGGCCAACAGACATGACTATTGCTGTATTCATGGAGTTATTCCAGGACACCTGGGGAAAGGAGTGCCAGCTAAGAGAAGTCCAGATGAGTTATTTTAGCTTGAGGAGTCCCCTTTTTTCAAAGCAGCACTGTTTCAGCCATAGTGTTGTGTAGTGATTAACCACACCACCCACTCACCAGCTATGTTAAACATAGGTGAGCTCCTTATGGATATTCCAAAAGATTTATTCTCTGTCTTGTTCTATTTCAAAATGCCAACAGAAATTCGGATGGAGTGAACAACACTGTGTCCTTGAATATGTTACAGGCCCTAGTGCTTCCTTACAACTGGTAGCCTTATTTCTGAAAGTATATTGGTTAATTTGCTTCACTACTACAGAGAGCAGAGAGAGAGTCTAAGCAGCTAAGGAGATGTATAAGCAAAGAGAGTTAAAAAAATGTTAGTTCCCTTGTCATGGAATTGGCAGGAGCTGAGGACACCAGACTGTGGTCTGTTGCTCTATCAGCTCACTGAACCCAGTGATGGCAGCACCTTCCACAGCAGAAGACCCTTCCCAGGAAAAGACACCTGGGGGACACATAATTTTCAGGCAGTTCAGCCCAGAGTGCTGCTGACTGGGGAACTTTATCAGTACTCAGATAAATCCCTAAAAGAAATGCCCAAAGTCCAAGGCTTTAGGAAAACCAAACAAAAGTAATTAAAGAAATGGCAGAATGTCTCCATTTATGGTACCAGTAAACTTACAAGTGCTGAGAAGCAGAACAAAGTGTTGAATGACTCTAGAAAGGGAAGACTCAGAGCAGTTAAAAGGAAAAGTCTGCTGGCACGGAGAATACAATAAATATTGATCAGCAGTTATTTTCCATTGGTCCACAATTTAAAGAAAAAAAATAGGAAAGAGAGGTTACTGAATTGGTTAACTGCAAAAAAGGAACAGAGAAAGGTTTTTCATGTTGCATATATCAAAATCCATGCTGCAAGTCAACGTCACTGATATAGGCGTTAACAGAAGTGGGGAATGTTAGCTTCCACTAACATTTCTGTTGAGAAAGTCCTGGTGTACACAATGCTTTTTTCTAAGTCTATATATTTAAGTTAAATTTGAAATTTTTATTTGTACTCTAGAAACGTGTGCGTAAAAAGAGCAACCTATGATCATCTCCTCCCGCAGACTTCCCCAGTGCACTGCTTTTCCAGTTTGGGAGGAAGACGGGAGTTCACCCACAGGGACTCAAGGCATGGCACACATATCACCTCTGATGTGTACTGGCCCTTGATTCGTCATAGGTCTCATCCGCCTGCAGCAACCCTCCTGAAGTAAACGGTGGAGCAACCACTGATAAATAACAGGACCACTGCGAAGACCACCTTCCACTCGTCTGATCAAAACCAGACCACGTCTTCTCCCCGTGCCAGTCACCTGAGTGCTGTCAGCCTTCCACCGAGGGCCAGCATGGGCTTCCACTTTGGTGAAGAAGTAAAGCTGTCCTTGGCACTTCTTCACTTACACCATGAGCAGCACTATCTTTAAAAATTGGACGCCACTCTAAAATCTAAACAATACCTACTTCTGTATTGTCAGAAAAGTAACCAGAGGGTCAGCACACCATTATATTGCTACTGTGACAATTACTATCATTATTGCGAACCGGGCTTGTTCCTTAAAGTACACAAAACACAGTGTCTGATTAGAAAATTATAAGAATAACAAAAAAGCAAGCGAGTGACATTGCTTTAGCATCATTGCTACAGAAAAGAGAAAAAGATGATTCTCACTGGTCATCATTTAAAAAGAGATAAGAGAGAAACCTCGCCCGCTGCTAAATTCAGACTTTACAGTA
This sequence comes from Phaethon aethereus, assembly GCF_964289735.1. Classification (NCBI taxonomy): domain Eukaryota; kingdom Metazoa; phylum Chordata; class Aves; order Phaethontiformes; family Phaethontidae; genus Phaethon; species Phaethon aethereus. The sequence goes on along the minus strand of NC_138577.1, from coordinate 85,263,459 downwards.
GGGCTCAGCTTGTCACAGTGTGTAGCTTTCTCCCCTTTGATAAGGTCAGTTTGCCAAAAGAACAAAGTGCACATAAGTAATACATTACTCAACCACTAGTATACATACATCTATTTTTCTTACCGGGTCTCACTATTCAGACAGGTACAGACATGGCACCATGATAAAAAGGGTCATTTAAAAGACTTCGCAGAGGCTCTGTACTGTGAAGGATTGAATTTTCACTTGAATGCCTACATTTTCGCATCTTTTTCTTTACAGAAGCACTCTTTTTAAATGGCAGGCTGCAACTGAGTATTTTCTTATGTCACTGACCAGGAACATATAAAATTTTAGAGCACGTTTGTCCCAGGGGAGGACCACAGCTAACTCAGAGGTGCATCGTTGTGGTGATGGAGGTTACACATGCAGCCCTGGCCAGCAGCCTCCTCCAGCTCTGCTCGGATGGTGCTCCTACAGAATGGACAAATTAAAACAATTTCTGAAATCATTAGCTGCCAAGACTGACTCTCATAATCACCGCACCTTCCACACACTGGCAGAACGCTGACTCTGGTCTGTTTTTTTCCCCTCTTCTCAGCAAATTTAAGTGTTAAAGGGCAACATTTAAAAGATATCTGCATGCAGATTGCAGGAATAATTATGAGCTTGCATTTTGCACTCTTAGCAACATGGTAAGGTGAAGTAGCCCCTTGGCCATGTTGGAATACCTACTCGATATCTGAAAGTACAGGATGCTGCACAGACACAAAGGCCATCTAAAAAAAGAAAACATGGGTAAAATTAGGAAAACTTGGATTTTTTTCAGGTATTGTAACTCTTCCAAAACAAGTTTTGGTGACTTTTACAAAGATGAGTTTAGTTTCCCCTAAAGGGGAGGAACGACTGTAGTTTGATATGGGCATCGATCATTAGTTCTGATGAAACCGGTTGCATTTTCACAGCAAGTTGTACAACGTTTCCTAGTTTCCTACAGAAACCCTGAAGCAGGTTTGTGGACAGCGAAATAGATGAAAGATTTACCCAATCCTCTGCAAGAACTTGGGGGACAACTCCCAGAGACGTCTCACCCCTGCGTTAGCAGTGATGGTGGCTTCACGTTCTTCTTCCTTGCAGAAGCCCCCTCCGCGCGGAGCACTGTGCAGATGCATGGGAAGAAAAGCCTAGGCACTTCATTTGCAGAAAACTTGCGTCCCGGTTGAAAAGCGGCACCGCATTTCGCCGTTACGAACTTCCACAACCTGATGGAAAGGTCTGTTTAAAGGGATGAGCTTTTTTCTATTGATGCTGCAAGTAGCTTTTGAATGATGTTCAGTATCACCTTGAACTAAAGTTGCACCATGATATTTACTTTTATCAAGATGTTCTAGATGTTTACATCGGGAAATTCTGTGACAAATTTAACTATTATGATAGTGAAAGCCCAGATTGCCATAGGGTTCATTTTATGGTAAAATTCTTCTTTCAGATCCATGCCTGCTTGGTTCCCAGTAAAGGACATTTCTTCCACTAACCTTTGAGCACTATTTTTCTCACACTCTATTTTAAAACACAGAAGTAAAAAGGTGACAAACAGGGTCAAGAAGAGAAGCAGATCCTAATAGACATTAAAACACAAGCATTGTAATTCTGGAGAAATGGGGAATTAATATAGCACTTTTCTAAAATGTGAATAGGTGTATGAGTTATTATTTTTTCTTTTATTTGTTCAGGCATTCTTACACTGTTTTCTTCTAACAACCTTTCTCTTCATGAAATTCTTTCTGAGGTGTTTGCTATATTCTAAGGTTTAAAATAACTGCAAAAGGACATCATAAATGGAAAATAACTTGAAACTATTTTCTGCTCTAACATACGACTTTCCTCCCTCCAAGGAAGAACTTACCTTTAAATAAAATTACAGAAATGTAGTCCCTTACAAATGTCTCATGCAGAGGAGGCAGTACAGCTAACCAGCAAAATATCTGATGTTATGAGCTTAAATACACGGTGTTGATTTATCACGTTAATTAGAGGTTCCCCTGGATCATTTTCTCTCAATCTCTGATTCTCTGATGCTTGACAAAATTCAGGAGTGTTCCTGAGCAGTATGATTTCTAATGGATTACTCTTCTTCATATTTGTTGTGGCATATTTATTGCACTACAATAATTTTGAGCAATCACAGGCTGTTTCAGGACAGCTGGGAGGTGGAGTCTGAATGGATGCAAATGGCATGAGGAACACAAGAATGAGCACGTTGGGTCGGACTGAAGTTCACCTAAACCACAGAGCACGGCTGGCAGCAGATTCCTGAGGGCAAGACCATCAGTAGTGTGTCCCCTTCCTCAGCACAGCCGAGCTGTCCCTTGTCACACCTGGCAGCCACAGGCTTGAGGAATTCCAGACTCAAAGCTTCATTTGGGACTTCGTTGAATCAGTTATAAATTTATCCAGATATGTTTGACAAATTAGATGTACGAGACTCACAGAGTCCTGTGAATTTATTAAATGCTGTGGGGAGAGGGGAGAAAGCCCCTTTCTTTTCTTCATTAGAAACCTGCTGCCACGTAATGTCACCTGGTATCTCAAAGTCCTACTATCATAAAACAAACGTTGGTTCCCTATTCACCTTCTCCAAGTGTCCTGGTTTCAGCCACAGAAGCCAGTGTGAGACTGTGTTTTGGATTTGGGATGAGGAACTGTTGATAAGGTGCTGATGTTTTGGGTTGTTGCTGAGCAGTCAAGGACAGTCCAGCTTCTTGTGCTGGGCTGCCAGCGAGCAGGCTGGGGGTGCACGGGGAGCTGGGAGGGGACACAGCCGGGACAGCTGACCCAGACTGGCCAAAGAGATATTCCCTACCATCCGACGTCATGCCCAGTACATAAACTGGAGTTGGCCGGGGGGCGGAAATCGCTGCTCGGGGACGGGCTGTTGATCACGGGGTGGTGAGCAATTGCTGTATTGGGCCTCACTTGTTCTTGTACATTCCTTTGTTGGTATTATCATTGTTGTTCCCTTCTTTCTTTCTGTCCTATTAAACCGTGTTTATCTCAACCCATGAGGTTTTTCCTAATTCTCTCCCCCGTCCCACTGTGGGAGGGAGAGTGAGCGAGCGGCTGTGTGGGGCTTAGTTGCCGGCTGGGGCTAAACCACGACAACAAGTCACGATTTTACTGATCTTTGTCATGCTCTCTGTCACTTTTGACTTTCCTGTTCTCTTTTCCAAATATTCTTTCTTGTTTTCATACCCTTTCTAGAACAGAGTGCTCAGAATTGCATTAGATGCTCAGGATCAGGGAATACCTGTGAATATATACAGTGACATTAAAATGCTTTTTTTTGTGTTTTTTACTTATGTCCTAATAATTACTAGCATCCTAGCACTGAAGGTCAATATCAGTGATAAAGTAAATCAAAATGAGCACCCGAACTGGGGTGTAACACAGACTCGTTCACATGCACTTCCGTCCTTCCTTTTTAATGACCTACTCTGCTCATGCCTGAGTAAGATAGCACAAGTGGTTGAAACCATAGAAAGGGGAAGTTATGTGAAAAGTGTGATTTTTCTACACCTTTCACTTAATCATCTTTTGAGAAACATTAAATTATTCTGTTACTTATTTACTTTGGCTTTTTTTCAGTTTCAATTTTGTTCTAACATGTTGTTATACTGTGCTTATTTGTGAATTTCTCTTGTATTAATTATTGTTCCTTTATAATTTTCTGGTTATTTGGACTTCCTTTTCCTTCACAAGAATGAGTACTTTAAAGAATTTCTTTATAGACTCAAGTGAACTGTCTGTTTATACCCCATCTCCCTTATCTATCCTTTGCTCCTTGCGTCCCCATTTTGCAGCCAGGTTGTCATTTTCTTATCTGTGTGGTTGTCCTCCTGCAAGGTGGTTACCAAAAAGGTCCTACCAAGACAAGTGATGAATTTCATGCTATTTAACATCTTCATAAATGATCTGGAAAACTGGGTGAATGGTGACATAAAAAAATTTTTCAAGTACTAAAACCTTTTCAGGATATTCAAATGTAATACTGATTGCAAAAACTTCTGGTAGAAAGGTAGATGCAAATCATTGCAAAGTAATGCAAATGGGGTAAAAAAGAATTGCAATTGCATGCGTACAGTGATGAGCAACGTTAAACATTAAGACACAGGAAAGACACTTTGGAGTCAGCACAGAGCCAAAACATAAAGAAATATATCCTGAGGTACTAGGAAAATAGTAACTGCAGAAACCAGAAAATATCATCATGACATGGTTTAAATTGCTGCTGCTCCAATGTCTTGAATATTCTGTGAAGTTCTGATTCTTCCGTCTCAAAAAAGATGTAATAGAACTAGCAAAGATATAGAGAAAGGGCAAAAAGTATGATCAGATATGAAACAGAATCTATACAAAAAGACATTAAATAGACCGGGCTTCTTGGCTTGGGAAAGAGGCCTATAAAAGTATGAAAGGTAGAGAGAAAATGAACGTGGGGCTGCAAACTGTGATTACTTGCAGCATAAAAAACAGATCAAGATAACTTAACTGTGAGATTCACTTCTATGGGGGCAAAGTGAAACCAATGTTCTGGGGACTGATTGTTAAAAAAGGGTTAAAAAAAAAAAAGAAAGGATTGAACAAATTCATGGAGAGCAAGTTCACTGGTGGCTGTGAAGCCCAACAGTCTAGACACAAACTCTAAAGCAGAATGTTCCTAAACCACTGTTTGCAGAGATGGTATAGCAGGAAGAAATTCATGCATATATGTACGTGACGCTCTCCCTTAAGCATTTAATAGCAACTTTAACTTCCTTGCAACAGTGCCGTGCTGATGCAGAGACAAGTTAATTAACCCAATATGTTTACTAGCTTGAGCTCTGAGCTGCATCTCACCTTTAAGATAATTTTTGGTGGGTAGAGAATCAGTTGTAGAAAAGTCTGTCTCTGTAGAGTTTATGAATTCTGTTTGATTTCAGGGAACTCAGCGTATGAATTTCAAACTGGAAAGGCTGTTTTGAAAGTGGGGCTTGCCTGTCTTTTCTATTATTATCATGACTTTTTACTTCCAGACCGATTTAGTAAGGGAATTTCAGTAAAACCATGCTGATACTCTGCTCCCAGTGAAGATGTTTTGGGACAGAGCTACCACTCAGTCCAGAAAGAATCAGTTTCAAGACTACAGAGCAGAAGTAACCACATTAGTTATCTAGAGACGGCAGGCTTAGTCATTCCTGTTGTTTATGTATTTCCTAAAAAATGCCCAACAAATTGGAAAAGGAAATGATGACAAAAAGAAACCAGAGATACCCCATGTGAAAGACAGCAGGGCTCCCTAGATCATCCCAGATGATGGTGATAGCTATGCCAAAATTCAGTGTTTCAAATGATACTGCTGAAAAGATATACGTTCCTTATTTTCACTACAGGTCTACATTTCTTGTGCTAACATAACTGTATTTAAAATGTTCACAGAAAAAAAGGGGGTATGTACTTATTACTATGAATCTCAGAAGCCAGGTGAACAGAAAATCAAATTGACCACAAAAGTCAAACTGACCACAAGGAAGGGTGTATTAGTCTAAAAGCAGAAATAATGTAAGGTCTTGCCAAGTCTCTAAGAAGTTAAAACCACAATGCCTATCCAAGAGATGTCAACCCAGACAGAAAAATAAACAATTTTGAAACCTATTTACACAGAAGAGACCTTTCCATTGTTTAGGAAAATAAGTTGCGCCAGGTTAATCATAGCAAAAATTTTATTATTAGCAAAAGGAAGAATCATATATCTGATTTAAACTACATATTGCCACAAAAATGGGATCCTCTGTAGCTGGGTGAGATTTCAATTTCTGTGGCTTTCAGCAACACTAATTCTAGTAACAAAATTTTAAACTTCAGAAAAAAATTTCATAGAAAATTTTGAATGGAAGAAGTGTAAAAGTTTGGACAACTGAGAAATTGTGCTGACACTCTGAATATATTCTTGCAATTGTCCTTTTATTTTTTTTCATCTCTATACAGAAATAAAGTGTATGCATAAGTATCCTGCTCAATAGGGGCAGTAGACTCCTAGCTGTTTTGCAGAGTTTTGTAGTCTACATTGATTCTGTGTTTTAACTCATAGCAAAGGCACCTCAGTTTGGGGATAAGTCTGTTTTAAGTCTCTTATAAACATAAGTACATGTACACTACTGTACCTATACAGGTAATAAATACCGTTAATCAATGTTCTGTCACACCACATAGATGAAAAGATCCCTTGACGCACTCTTGAGTTGTTGCTTAGCAGAAGTCAGGTCTTCCCGATTTCTGTCAAGCGATGGTGATGTGATGGGACGGTTGTATTTCAGAACTACTGTACATTCAGGTCAGTTGGTGCAAGTCACGCGTCGGGGCAGCTGATTTGCTGTTATAAACGGGGTCTGACTCAGTGCTTGTGTGTGTCTTGATGCTGTGGATTTCTACAATGGATTTGAATGTTGGTTTTATTTGTCCTTCATGTTGACAAAAGGATGTGTCATTGTCATCCTTTTCTATTGCATTGTAGTGATACAATTCAGTGTTTTAGAATATCACACAGCAGCATTTCACTACGTAAAGTGCCAGTATGAAGGCACTATTGTCACCTGGTGATTGTTGTGGTTTAACCCCAGCCCATTACTAAGCACCATGCAGCAGCTCACTGACTCCCCACCCCACCCAGCCGGATGGGGGAGAGAAATTAGGAAAAAAACCAAACAAACAAAATCTCCTGGGTTGAGATGAAGACAGTTTAACAGCACAGAAAAGGAAGAATAAGAATAAGAATAAGAATAAGAATAAGAATAAGAATAAGAATAAGAATAAGAATAAGAATAAGAATAAGAATAAGAATAAGAATAAGAATAAGAATAAGAACAAACAAGTGATGCACAATACAACTGCTCACCACCCTCTGACTGATGCCCAGCCAGTTCCTGAGCCACGATCACCGCCCCTCGGCCAAGTCCCCCCTCAGTTTATATACTGCGCATGATGATATCTGGTCTGGAATATCCCTTTGCCCAGCCTGGGTCAACTGCCCTGGCTGTTCCCCTTCCCAGCTTCTTGTGCACCTTCCCGCTGGCATGGGAAGCTGAAAAGGTTTTCACTTAGAGTTAGCAACAACTAAAATATCAGTGTGTTACCATTATTCTCATACTAAATCCAAAACACAGCACTATACTAGCTGCTAGTAAGAAAATTAACTCTACCCCAGCCAAATCCAGGACAGTGATTAAACATGCAGTATGAAAGGACAGAATGGAAATTGTCAGGCTGCATCTACCCAGAGATGTGCAAGAGGACTTAAAATGTGCCTCTTGCCTGCTACGAATGGAACATCCCTGAAATGCCCCAGGCTTCCCTGGGAAAATATTGCCCATTATTTTTATTCAGGTCATATACCTATATACAGTCCTTATTTGCCCATAAAGTGGGGAGGATTTGAGGAACACAAACATCAGAACTCTAAAATGCTTGCTTGTGGTAGAGTTGAATTCGTATCTTTGCTAGACTTTATAGCATTTTTATCTAGCTCAGCATTTACAACTCATTTTGGTGCATGGCAGAAATAACTGTGGATTTATCACCAGAACTAAATTCTGTACAATACAACCAAGAGGAAAAATATATCAATTTTGCAGTTATGCAACTTGTTTGAAGATATCTCATGGGCATAATATGGAGATGCTAAATACCCTCTCAATGCTTAGTAGTTATTTAGAGACATTCTGAAGGTATTTAGTCTGATTTTGGTTGCATTACTTCTTATCAAGAATAATCTTTTTGAAGCCTTATACACTGTACAGGCATAAAAATGTCAAAAGTTTAGGAACTCAGACTTCAGTTATCCTTAAAGAGCGCAGGAATTTGTGCTGTTCTGAGCAGGAGCCAGGCTCTGCCCAAAGTCTGCACTGTACCACAGAAATTATCTTTAGCCTAAGAAATACTGCAATCATCCATAATAGCCACTTCCTTCGCAGCCACTGTATAAAGACCAGAGGAAAATGGGTATTGCTTGATCTAAGTGATGTCACACACGGACTTTTAGAAGACAGTTGTTCCATTAAGTACTCGCTGTGTTAAAGTTATGCACATTACAATGCAGCACAATTTCTGTGATATTTTTTGACATTTGCACTTAATATCTCAAGATCTAGATAATTATACACCTGGGAAATTGTTGCTCTAGGTGCAAGTCTAAATGCACAAATCTCACCAGTTTCTTAGAGTGCTTCAGCTGTTTTTTTCTTGTTCTTTGCAGAAGTGCTACAGCAAATTAGATTGTTGACTGTCTCAACATTTGCAGAACAAACATAATTTTCAGTGGGACAACAATATGTTCAAATCTCTAGATTACATGATATCATGTGAAAAAAAAGTCTTGATTTGAACGTAACTAGCTTCTCTCAATAGGTTTCAAACTTATGTTCGTGTACATGTTTCATATGAGGGTGAGGTTAAGATGTGCAGATTGATGTAATGTTTAGTTTTCTGTAACAGCTATTAAATATGGAAAAGGTGGGAGAATGTTGGGTTTTTTTGTTTTTTTAAGTTCCAGTGGGCTCTTAACTTTTCTTTCCTTATACTCCTGTGAGTTCAGTCCTGCTAAAATCCATCTGTCTCGCCTATGAGCCAAGTTCATCTCTCAGTATGGAGACAGGTGGGATGCTCAGGGTTGGGCCTTGCTCATACTAAGGTAAAATGGGCCGTTATTGAAACACGTTTTAATGGAGAATCCCAAGAAATAACGCAATTTGAAGTTATCAATAGGGAGAAGCACACAACAAAAGCAAAACCTGTGATTCCCCCCAGACTATTTTCAGACAGTGGACATGGTATGGTCAGAGAGAGAAAGGTTTGTGTGAAATGCGTTGAAAAGGATCTAAGTAAAAGAGATGGAGTGATTGAGAAGAAAAAGAAAGAAAAAAGGAAGTTCTTGCAACATCCAGGCTGTCAGTTACATCATCTTATTTATGGTATAAAAGCATAACAAAACTCCCTTCTGTTACCTGCTTCTGTATTTTTGTGTTACAAATTATACCAGCAAAAAGATGCCAGCAACCTAACTGGAGATCTCTACACTCCCTTGGTGTTGGGGTCAAGGCGAACAATAAAAGGAGAATGTTTAGGATTAGGATAATTTTTAAAAGTATTATTACTGTTATTTTTATTGTTATTATTGTTATTATTATTAAAAATACTATTGTAATAATTATAATAACAACAACAAACAAGGAAATGGAAGGAGAATTTGGTTTCCTTGGAGATAAGGGGAATGAGGTCTACCTGAAGACTAACCAAATTTAATTTACATCTCTGATTTATTTGACTACTCATTGCTGGGTGGTAAAAGCTAAAAACCAAATGATTTAGAGTATTTCTCCCTACACTTGTGTAAGTTAGCAGGCCAGCTTACTGTCACCCTGGGCTATCTGGGAGAGTAATTCTACCATTCCCACTGCTACAACATTAAGGGGAATGAATCCCATTCTCTTCCTTTTTTTGTAGTTTATCTGATGATTTATTTACAGAGCAGTTGGTATGGCAAGTAAACAAATATGTTATTTTTACTGTCTGCAGTAAAAATGGATTCTGAACATGAGAAAGACACAGAGTAAATGTCTTACATGGATGTGTGAAAAATTCGACAACAGCCCTGGAAAATACAGGGAACTGTATTACCAGGCATTTAGCAAGAGCTGATTTACATACTGGAGTAGATCTTTCATGAATTACACAGAAATGCAAAAGAGAAAGATAAAAAAAAAAAAAAAGGGAAAAAAAAAAAGCTGACAATTGCTGTCTTACCACCATGCATGCTGATGAATCCCTGGCACATGTTAATTAATGCCCTATTGTGTTTGGCAGCTTACCAAGGACCGTGACTGAAGACAGAGGGATCCTTTAGACTAAAAGTGCCTTACAACATATATTGAAAAGGAAAAGATTTGTATTTATACAAGCTGTGAATATTCATTAGGAAGAAGCCTTTTTGCTGCTAGTGTAATTAACTCAGATGAACTGATAGAAATGCCATCTATCACAATATTTTATCATTAGTATAGTAAAATCTTAAACCCTGTAGACTAAGTAAAAAAAATTTTTAGTTTTAATGTGCCAGTTGGTGAAAATTCTAAAAAAATCCAGTAATCCTTCTCTTATACCGGGCTAGGGGAGAAGGAATGATAATCACCATCAGAGCAAAGGAAATTCTTTAAAATACTCAGTGAATATTTGTTTATATTTGCAAATAAATGCATTTGATTGTATTTTTAGTATTTTTGTTTGAGTTTCCTGTGAGCAAATTTCTAGCTATTCTCAGAAATATCCAGGAAGTAAGTTTTTTTGGCAAAAAATTGACTAACCCCCTTTTTTTCAGATAATCAATTAGACTTAAATTTACAACAGAAAACCAATTCAAAGTCAGCTGTTCATTCAGTCTACAATAGAAAGTCCCAGTATGACCCCCTTGTTCAGGCAAACAGCACAATTTCTCAATATGGGAATTGCAGAAAAAATACCTCGCAAATGAGATTGAATAATTTTACAATGTTGATTATTAATGGACACACTTTAAATTACTGCTCATGTAATTTCTTCTTTTCTATGTTAAGTTTTTTTCCATACGTATTCCTGCTCTCTATTAATCGAATACACTTTTCCTCTCCAGTTACCAGTAACTTAGTGGTAATTTACATAACACACTTCTCACTGAGCTATTTAATCTTGAGTTATTTGTGTAGCAGATTTATGTCTCCTTTTCCATCTGTGAAATGGGAACAGTATTACTCACTTAATTTTAAAGGACTAAGTAAACAATTTAAAAATAATTTTTTTTTTTTTACATTATTTGCATAAGACAGTTCCTCCCTGTACTCATCCTCTACATCCCTGAAGAAAAGAATGAAGCAGCAGGAAGGTGTAAGAAGTTACGCGTTTACAACCAATTAAGAGATGGAGGGAGTTCATGCATGGTTTTCCAGATACTTAAGTTGTCACCTGCATTTCAAAATCCAAACCATCTGTCATCAAACAGTTGACGTGGTTCATCCAGATCATGGATTTTTATCCCTACAAACTACAGGTAATGCACTAAAAGTTTGTTAATTAGATAGTCTTCAGTTTTGTTTATGTCTGTTGACCAGATATTACTTTGTTAGTCATGCTAGATATGAGTACTGTTTCATCTAAAAATATTGTTAGCATATGCTGCATATTTCAGTTTATTTGCCACATAATCTAAACATAATCGATGATGTCATTTATTTTGCAAACTTTTTTGTAAAAGGACTATCTACATATTTACATGCTATTTGTCCCAAATAGTTTCTTTCTTTTCGTTGGCCTTACCTAGTTCTTAACAGCCTTTCCCATTTTTTGTGCTAATGATCTGAATGTTGAGATATGTATTTTTATAAAAATTGCACTGCCACAAGTCCTGTGGCTTTCTACTGCTCTCAAAATAAAACTAAATTCAGTGCTTTTCTGTAATTGAAGTTGTTCCTTCTTTGGTTGACAGGGCAAAATTTCACAAAGGTGACCAGCATTATTTGGTCCACACAGGCAACTACTTTTTTGTCAGTGCAAGAGCCAAAAAAATACAAAATACCTTGCAAGATGAAAAGGAAAAGAAAATCAAGATGCAAAGGAAAAGGACTGGATTTTCTCCCTATTCTTGTGCTTGAGGAAATAATTTTCAACTCTTAAGGCTTTTCTCCATGAGCCAGATTTACCTTGACTTCCACCATAAAAAATCCACCTGAATTTACTAGCAAAGATGATAGTAAAACATGAGACACCTTGTAGGTGGGGATGGAGATGGATAAAAGGCAGGTCAAGATGGAGACGGGTGCTGGCAAGACACGATTAATTCTGACTGGCAACGGTGCCTGGCAATACAGCTGTCCTCATGTTAGGGCAAAAATTTAAACAGCCTGGAAATGGAGGTGATGGATTTCAGCTTATGGTGACTTAGATACTTAGTTAGACCTGTTCCTTAATGTGATGCCTTCTTGCCCCATAAATCAAGTCACAGAGCCACCACCAATTGTCCTTTGTTAGTGGATCAAGTTCACTAGGACGCTCTGCTTCTCTTTGAGAGATGTGATAAAAGCTTTTGTTCTTACTTTCTAAAAAGAAGCCTCAGACCATAAGCATTTCTTACAAATCCACCCAAAGCAAAAAATTAAATAAATGCAAAGATAACAGGTTTCTCAGCCGACAGCCTTGCTTACAGCTACAGGAGGAGGTTCTCCCCTGTACTCAGTTCTGGCATGCTACAAGCCACCAGCTTCCTCCCAGGCTCCAGATAAATATTTTTAACTGTCCTTTCCTGACATATCTCATTCTCTACCATCCTCCCACAGCTTCTCAATAATAATTATGTCAATTAATTCCTCTTCCCCTGAGTTTGCTGATAGTTTAGATGACTTTCTCCTCAAAGAGCAAAAAGGACTTGGAAAGGAATAAGTCTTCAGCCAGAAATAGAAGCAAGAGGGAGATGCCTTTTCATGGTCTCTTCATGTCACTGTATTTCTCATACGACCTCAGTCCTCCTTGCAGATCTCAGACAAGACCAGTAGCCTTCAGTGTGGTCGTATTTGTATTGTTATCTGCCACTGACTAAGAAATACAGGTCTGAAAGAGTCTCCAACTGCAAAAGGCAACTGACTCTCCTTTTGACAACAGATAAGCCTCCATTAACTTGTTTTGCCCAAATAGTGTTACCAGAAGGCTGTTAAACAGCCTTATCTCTTAGCTCTGATAGTTCCAGTTTATACTTACTTCTTGTTGTTTTTCACTTTATCCTCAGTACCTCTTATGTCGTTATTAACAAATAGTATTTGCATATTCATGGAATAACAAACAATTAATGTGCAACCTTTTTCTAAAACCACACAAAATTCCTTTTAGAAAATATCTAATAGGTGGGTGCAGATGATCTCAAAGAGCTTGGGCTCCTCCACCAAGCTGCCTTGTGGCAAGCCAGCCTCTTGGCCATAAACGATGTCCAAGCCAACGTGCTTGAACTCAAAGGCCTATAATATGCTAGCAGCACTTCTCCACACTTGCCTAATTTTAATATATATTTTGTGGATTTGGATGACTGTGGTGACTCTAGATGAGGTCTTAGTATTGCCTCTCATTGCCGTATTTACACTCCTTCCTGATAATACCTTTCTTCATGGGTCTTAGGGTCACATCTGCCACCTTCATTCTTTGCATCAGGCAGACCACAACCACCCCCGTGCCAGCTGGGGCAGACAGGTCTGTATCTGCTGTTTCCAGCTGATTAGCCCCACCTGATGGCAGAAATTCTTTTGGTTACTCCCTAATCAAGACACCTTTTATCTATACTTGAAAAAATTCCTCACTTTTTATCTCAAGGCTCAGTAGTTCTCCCTATGTGATCTGACCCACCTTTGTACTAATAATGCCTCCTGCCTCTGTGCTGCCAATGCATGTCATCAGCATCTTCATACTTCTTCTGCAAAGACCTTTCATGGGAGTATTAAAGTCCAACTCCAAGCCAAGGCTTGCAAACTTTCTCCCAGACTGGTACTTCTAAAATGGCTGTTTTCACACTTCCTTTGAGAAATTTTATACCTGTTTTCCTTAAACTACTTTCCAATCTGACACCAGCAGTCATTTTACTGAAGGGTAAATAGACCCTGTATTTCTACTGTAGAGTTATGCCAAGAAAATTTGTTATTGAAGGAGACTGTCATTGTCCAGGAACAGTCTAACTCTGCACCCAGGATTAAAATGAGAGCCCTGGGTGTCAAGGCATGGAGGAAGAACACCTCAGCTGTTGGCAGACTATTTCACTGAGCACAGAAATATAGGTTTTGCTTTGTGTACACCTTCTCCCACATGATGCAAGCATGGGTGCTGGAATAATGACTTATTTTTGCTACCGCATGGCACTTCTTTTGCTGTATGATAATTAACAATAGTGTGATGCAGCTGGCACTAGGAAATAATGTTATTGGGTGTCTTGAATCAAAGCTCTAGGATTTGAACAGCCCTGAGGAGAAGTTATTTCTTTTGTCTAAAGATAGGATACAGGCAAAAAAAAAGGTAGATGTGCACTGTTTAAAGCATATATCATGAGGGTAGTGCTTCTCAGAAGCTCCAGACTTACACCACATGCTCTACACAGCTGGGATGCACATTCACAGTGCATCCAGCAAGTATGGGACAGATTTTTTTTGCATGTCTATTACAGATTTGATATCCATGGAAGGGGTGGACTTCTGCACATGCACCACAGAGCTGATCCACCCATGTGAAATGCATGTATCTAGTATCTGGTGTCTCAGATGAGCTGTTGGTTGTCTGGAAGCACTGAGGGAATATGCGAAATCCTGTAATTCCATCAGGATTGAAATGTCATGAGGACTTAAGGTACACAGACAGGAATCCATGAGAAATTCTTTAAAGAGATATTGGGTGAGTTTTCAGACACTGTAGTCATGAGCAGTGATGAGTGGCAAACACTCCAGAGGTGACACCTTTCCTGTAGCACCAGACAAAGAGAAGAGGCTCAGGACCTAATTCCGCCTTTCTGTCTGGTCTGATTTAGTTGCCATGGAGATGTTATAGCTAGTTGCTGTAGTAAACTAACCAAAAATAAGCTAAACAGAAATCATTCTCTCCACAAAGCTAGAGAGAAGTAGGACATTTTTTGTCTTAAAGAGAATGTCACCATGGCTCCTGGGGCTACATTAGGATGACATAGTATCACCTTCTGATAAGTATTTTATATAAACGTGAAAATCAGGCCGCATATGACAAGAAATACGTAATTTTTATTTGCTATTATGACATCAATAAAATTGGGTTTCTTTTTTCATAGATGGGATATGTTAGAGCTTTGGTTAGGACATGTTTTTAATAGTGCTATGTATATTCATAGAAGGATGAAGCTTGAAAGAAATGGGTGAAAGGAGAAGAAACTTGTTAAGGTTTTAAAATCTTTTCAGCTGAGTATTTTTCTTTCTAATTATCCAGTGAATGAAAGGGTACTAATTCACTAGGGGAATGGATCTTCCTAAGATACCTTTTAACCAACTTCTTTCCCAGTGCTTCAGGATAGATTCTGTCATTCTTGCTAAGTAGGAACAGACTCTGAAATGGCAGAAGAAAGGAATCCGTTGTCCCACATTGCTGGCATTTAAACTTATTCTGAATGGGTTTCAATGATGTGGTGTTTAAATCATTGGCAGCTGATTTTACTAGCATCCCTCTGATCTGTGCTGGAAAAGGAGCTGAAATAGTCACAGCGACAGACAGAGAGGTTGCAGGAATAGATCCAGCCTCAACTGTTTGCATCATTTTTAGTATGATGACAGTGTTGTTACTGCAATTGTCACAGTGGTAAAATACAACTGCAACATAAATTTTTGAAGATAAAGGGTGATAAGAAGTTAGGCAAAGCAAAGAAATTCAACTAATTATCATAGATGAATGGAAGAAAGAGAGAGAATGGAAAAGTGCACATCCTAGGCCACAGTCGGCCAGAACAGAGAAGGGATTTTGAGATACAACTCTCAGTCATTT
Source organism: Phaethon aethereus (assembly GCF_964289735.1). Classification (NCBI taxonomy): domain Eukaryota; kingdom Metazoa; phylum Chordata; class Aves; order Phaethontiformes; family Phaethontidae; genus Phaethon; species Phaethon aethereus. Next base: position 85,247,892 of record NC_138577.1, on the reverse strand, counting down.
TTTGTCAGGTAATGTCCTGCGTGAGCTCAGTGAGGAGACTCTCCTCATATTTAATGAGGAATAAAATCCCTGGGGTACAGGTGCAAGGGGGTTCTACACTCCACTGAACCCCCAGCAGACCTTAACTACAGAATTAACCTCTCTTAGTCCAGCTTGAAGGCAAGAGTCTCAAGCTTCAGGCTGGACAACGTGATGTGGCGGAGTATGAGTAACTAGATGTCTCTAGCCATCACTATCGCATTTTAATTACCTTTTGAAAAATAGATTTTCCAGATCCAGCTGCAGGACATGGAAACAAGACACCCTTGTCTGATACGTGCAGAGCTGTCGTTGCTCAGGCGCTGGAAGACTGAGCTCTGGCATGGTGGCAAAGGAGCATGAGAGGTGGGATCAAAGTGCAACGTTGCAACTCAATTGGTGGTACAGCAGGTCTGGATGTGCCAGGAGTAGCAGATCTGGTGGAAATGGGGTCCCTGCGGGGCCAGTGCTGAACTTGCCTGAGAGCTTTCCTGGCCTTGGGGACATCAGTGGCCAGAGATGACAAATCATGAGCAGGGGGAGACAACATGCAGAGAAACGAGCTGTCCAAGGGACATGTGTGCACCAGATATCGACACCAATGGGTGGAGAAACTGAGCTGAAGATTGAGTGCCTGGTTTATGTAAGCACTCATGACTGGTGGGTTGTTGCGTTCTCTCCATACTGATGTTGTGGTCTTTTCCCTAAATAGAATTTTCTTTGTTTTAAACAGAGAAGTACTATTTAGCAAGTGAAAATGCAAGTTTTGCTGCAAGCACCACAGTGAAAATGAACTCCTTGATTTCTGAGCACAGCTCCATCACTGCCGTCAACATCTTGCAGGAGAGTTTTGTGGGTAAAATTCAAGGAAGGGTAGGTAAAGACAAATGAGATCACATAAGGTCAAGTTAAGAACTTCAAGTTAAAAAAAAAAAATCCACATGCTCAAACAGATACTGCCTTAAAAAAGCTTGTTTCTTTAAATGAAAATTCTCCACTCTTTTCCTGAACGTCTTAGGATTTAGTTTACAACCTGACCTTAGTTTCTCTAAGGAAAAAGTTCAGCATGATAGGCCAACAGAAACATGAAGAGAAAGCTTTGCATTTACAATGCTCTCTTCATCCTGAGGCAGTGTTACACTTAGGGCTTGATTGAGCCACCAAGATGTAGGTTTCTAAAGCCATTTGAGAAGCCCTGAGGTACTCTGCCTGCCTGACATTTGAGAGTGGCTTGGGTTTCCTCCAGGCCCTGTGTCATGCTTTCCAGGTGTGTGTAAAGAGTGAAGCTCCAAGAGCGTATTTCCTACCACAAATGCAAATCCTGCTACTGAATCCTTTGTTATTTTTCCTGAAGAAAGCCACTCATTTCACTGAGACGAAACTTCCAAAAACTTTGTCACAGCTGCTCCAGATCCAAAACCTGTGCCTATTTCCATGCTTGGCTAAACACAGTTCTAAAGTAAGTCTTTGCACTTCTTCAGACATGGTTGTATTTTATTTATGGTTCATTGTCATAATTTCTATATGTTTTCCTTGGTAACACTCAGGGAGTCTCAACTTATGAAAACCTTTATCATTTATTAAACTACTGATGCTTCTGGGACTGAGTTTATAAGAATTTAATACCAAAGCTTGCCTGAGTCTTTTTTTTTTTTTTTCCCAAACAGGATCAGTGAGATCAATCAAAACATTGAAACTTTGAAGTGTGGCTAGGCTGTTGGGTAAAAGTATGCAAAATTGATGCACAGATTTACTCTTTGAATAAGCTCAACAAAAATGCATATTGGTAGGGGCATTAGTGCTGGGGACACAATTGCCAACTCCTCCTCTAGCTCCTCCTGACACACATATTATTTACATCCCCATAAAGTGCCAGTACTTACTTATCATGAAGGACTTTCAGTGAAGCATTGGCTGTGAAATCAAATGTGCATTACAGCGTTAGACAGAGGAAGACCTATATTCCTCTAAAATCAGAATTAAAATTCTGTTAGTGTACTTTCTCACTCAGTAGCTACAATACCACATGTCTAAGCATCTGTTCAACGTGGTGCTTCTGTTTTGACCACTTTTCTTGCTGGTAGAGTATGCTGTGATTTTCTCAGAGCTGGAATATTTTGTGGGATGTATTGGTTTAATAAAAAATGACTGGCAGGTTTTCCAAGTCCCAAGTAAACCTGAGACCTTCACCAAACCTCTTTTTCTTTACGTCTCTGCTATTAAGTTGATCATTGGTTTCCATGAGAGAATTGACTCACATGCTTGGTATCACACAGGCAGGGTCTGATGGCCCCAACTATCACAAATCTTGTTATTATGATGAGAGCCTTTGTAGAAAATTATTTGAAAAGTATTTATTTCTTATGCCCTCTACATGCTAGTACTTTGCTGGAAAGTCTTTTCCCTATGAGTAGGGGTGTTTAATGGGCGTGTTTTTCTTTCTTATTCTCTGCTTGTATGTCAGTCATTCCTCCTCTGTCCCATGTTACTTTCTGATAAAAACACAGCTGAAGGTTAATGAAAAAATGACCCTTCCTCCCTATGCAGGATCAGTGACTTTCCATGAATTCCAGTGCACTTGGATGAACTCCCCAGTAAAGGCTTGGTGTTTGTGGGGAAATGCAGGAACCATCTTCAGTAAAAAGGGGGATTTTTGCATTCATGCAAACATGGACTTTTTATGAATGTATGGCTTGCAATTTGTGCATGAAATGAACTAGAGAAAAAACTGCAGAGTACTGTGAGGACAGGAGTCACAAGGCTTCACAGCGCTGTAGACACAGACAGTGCAGGAGAAATTAAGTGGATTAAGACTTGTTTTGTGTAGTAACACTGAAGGATTCTGGTTCTGGTCAGCAGTAGGCTTCACACCAAATTAATGCAGTAGGGCTGGAGAAGGTGTCAAAGATGCCTGAAGAACAATGGAAAGGATAGGATCAGTAGCCAACTTAAAACAGTAATCAAATTGCCTTTTCTTGGTGTCGTCAAGGCACCCTCACTCATCAGCAGCTCAACACCTGTATATTCTTGAGAAGGGAAGGCATTTCTTATGACACCTTAGAGTTTTTTCAGCTGTGGTTTGGCAACTTTCAGTGCCCTCTATTTTAATGTAAACAAACACATTTAATCATCCCAAGGCAAATCAACCACTTCCCAAGAGACAGAAACTTTGGCAAGGTTTGCAGATGGCATATAAATGCTAGCCACATGTCAGTCCTTCTAATGCAATAAGAACAGTTATAATGTCCAGGACATAGCTCTGCTTGTATCAAAATCCTGTCAGCTAAGCAAATAAAGTGAAACTGTGGGAGAGACAGTTGGAGAAATTTACCCCTGTGGGCTATAGTTAATGAGTGGTTTGACAAGGGGAAAATCATGATCCCGAAATTGTACAAATAGAATGGAAACAGAATTAACACTGCAAAAAAGCTTTTGTTCACATACATTAGAGGACTATTTCATCCAGAAGTTTTGTGGGCTCTAGCCCCAATAAGCTGCTGAAGATTTTCCAAACAGGATCAGTGAGATCGATCAAAACATTGAAACTTTGAAGTGTGGCTAGACTGTTGGGTAAAAGTATGCAAAACATGTCTAAGGCTTCATTAAAAAGTGTCTGCGTGACATCTTCTGTAAGATACACAAGTGTTGGGCAGCATTGCCTCATGAAGAAAAAAAAGCTGTAAATGGTCACTCCCTGTTGTGCCACATTATGGTTGGCCACAGGGGCCTGTTGTGCTCCTAAGCAAGATAGTTGCTTGCACAGGAACCAGGTTTGCTCAACACAGTACTGCGGCTAACCATGAGAGAGAGCCACCGATACTTTTGCTTATTCAGACCCTTGCATTCCACCCAGCTGGCCATCATGGTACTTAATTAACTGCACTAAGCACTGGAAAATCATACAACAGGACAGGGAATGGACCCTGGGTGATGGGAGGAGGACTACATGGCACAAGGGACTTTTTTTTTTTATTTTCTTTCTTCAGTGACAGTCTTTTGTGGAAGGAAAAGGTCAAACATTAGACTATTCTAAAGATATTGAAATCAGATACTATGGAAAGAATTCATTTGTTGTAATCTCTGTCAGTAACATTCAGGCTAAATCTCCCCTACCTTTTATTTTAAAACATCAGAGGAGTTGTCTTGTTATTTCCAATCACAGAATATTCACAGCCTGCACTTGCACATACATCCAGGGCATATAAAACACAAAACTGATGGAGGTGATCATGACCAGTAAAGGCCATGATGTCAAGAAAATACAGACGATAGACCACTTTGTGGTGTCTCCCAATGCACATAGTTAGAAGTCAAAAATACTCCTCAGTTGTCATGAGTGCTGGTTAAGATCTGGCAGAAGGATCAGAGTTTTTTGACTGTTTATTCTTCTTTTAAATAAAGCCACAATATCCACGGTTATCAAAGCTGGCTCACAATTTAGGTGACATGTTATAGTGACCCTCTTCTTCCAGCTAATTACTATGAATCTCTTCAGGTTTTTTTTTCTCTTCTGGACAAGAAAAAACTCTCACATTACCGTTTCATAGTCACCTTACCTCTAGACTCCTGAAATACACTCATACAGATATATCAGGGCGATGAGCTCCAGCTAGTTCTTCAACCTGAAGACAGAATAAGGACTACAAGCAGCAGGAGCTGCTAGGTTTGTTTTATCTAAACATGAGTTTCAGTTATGATTTCATATTATTAAATACAAATAAAAAAATAATATGGTATTGTTATGGTTTAACCCCAGCCAGCAACTAAGGCAGCCACTCACTCACTCCTCCACGGTGGGACGGGGGAGAGAATTGGGAGGGTAAAAGTGAGAAAACTCATGGTTTGGGATAAAGACAGTTTAATGGGGAAAGCAAAAGCTGCACACACAAGCAAAGCAAAACAAGGAATCCATTCCCCATTCCCCACGGGCAGGCAGGAGTTCAGCCATCCCCAGGACAGCCGGGCTCCAGCACGTGTAACGGTGACTTGGGAAGACGGATGCCATCACTCCGAACGTCCCCCCACCCTTTCCTTCTTCTTTGTCCCAGTTTTATATACCGAGCATGACGCCATATGGTCCGGAATACCCCTCTGGCCAGGCTGGGTCAGCTGTCCTGGCTGTGCCCCCCCCAGCTCCCCATGCACCCCCAGCCTGCTCGCCCGTGGGGTGGGGTGAGGAGCTGGACAGTCCTTGGCTGCTCAGCAACAACTAAACATATCAGTAAGTTTTCAACATTTTCTCATCCCAAATCCAAAACACAGCCTCATACTAGCTTCTATGAAGAAAATTAACTCTATCCCAGCTGAAACCAGGAGAGCTGGTCAGGCAGGACTGGCCCTTGGTGAAGCCATGCTGGCTGTCTCAAATCACCTCCCTGGCCTCCATGTGCCTTAGCATAGCTTCTAGGAGGATCTGCTCCACGACTTTCCCAGGCACAGTGGTGAGACTGATGGATTGGTATTTCCCACGGTCCTCCTTTCTCCCCTTTTTTAAAAATGGGTGCAATGTTTCCCTTTTTCCAGGCTCCATGGACCTCAACTGGCTGCCAGGACTTCTCAAATATCACGGAGAGTGACTTGGCAACTACATCAGCTGATTCCCTCAGGACTCTGAGATGCACCTCATCAGGTCCCATAGACTTGTGCATGTTCAGGTTCCTCAGGTGGTCTCAAACCTGATCTTCTCTTACAGTGAAAAGGACTTTGCTCCTCCAGTTCCCGTCTTACAGGCCATCCCCTTGAGAGGTGTGGGAAGAGACACTGCCAGTGAAGACTGAGGCAAAGAAGTTGCCGAGTACCTCATTCTTCTCCTCGTGCATTGCTACCAGTCTGCCAGTCTGACACACCTGCAGAAGTCCTTCTTATCATTCTTTGCATCCCTTGCCAAGTTCAGATCCAGCCGCGCCCTGGCCTTCCTGACCCCATCCCTACACAACCAGGCATCATCCCTGTACTCCTCCCAGGATCCCTGTCCCTGCTTCCACTGCCTGTGCGTTTCCTTCTTGCCCTTCAGTTTGCCCAGCAGGTCTCCACTCAGCCATGCCCATCTCTTGCCTTCCTTTTCTGTTTTCTTACACCTGGGGATCGAGAGCTCTTGTGCTCTATGGAAAGCGTCCTTAAAGACTGGAAAGCATCCTTAAAGACCTGCCAGCTCTGTTGTGCTCCCTTGTCCCTGAGGGCAGTTTCCAAGAGGGTCCTATTGACCAACTCCCTGAAGAGCTGGAAGTTTGCTTTCCAAAAATTCAGGGTCCCGACTTGACTCTTCACCTGCCCCATATCTCTCAGGACCACGAACTCCACCAGTGCATGATCCCTGCAGTCCAGGCTGCTTCCAATCTTGATGTCACCAATTGGCTCACGTGGGTTGGTGACCGACAGGTCCAGTATGGCGTCCCCTCTGGCAGAGCTGTCTGTTACCTGGGTTAAGAAGTTATCCTCCATGCACTCCAGGAGTTTCCTGGATTGCCTACAGCTCACTGTGCTACTTTTGCAGTACCTGTTGAGATGGTTGAAGTCCCCCAGCAGGACGAGGGCCTGCCAGTGCGATGTCTCCTGTGGCTGGAGTGAGAAGGCTTTGTCAATGGACTCCTCTTGATTGGGCGGCCTGTAGTAGACAGCAACCACAAGGTTCCCTCTGTTGCCTCGGTCCCTGATTCTTACCCATAAGCTTTCGACCTGCTTGTGGCTATTCTTCAGAGACAGCTCTTCACACTCTATCCATTTCTTGATATAGAAGGTAATGCCTGCGCCTTTCTTTCCTCACCTGCCCCTTCTGAACAGCCTATAGTCATGGATAGCCACAAAGATAGCCACTTCAAAGGAAGTAAGTAATTTTTTATATTTTTATTTATTTATTATGCTGTAGTGTCTCTACCATACTTTAGAGTACTGTATCATATTAAGTTCACAGGCAATATACTCAGAGAAAATGCACATAAAAGAAAGGAGGAGAAAAAATATTGACTTGAAGAAACTAAGGTTCAGCCTCTTGCAGAGCCTGATTTACTAGTTTACATAATGGTTTTATAAGTTAACCTATTAAGCTGTAAACCATAACATTCTGTACTTTCTTTATCTTTAGGAAAAAAATAATGATAGACACGTTAGAAGAAGCCATAGTGCAGTTATGTGACCACATTTTTAAAAATGATGAATAGGGTTTTAAGAGCTATGACATATTGCTCAAATTTAGTTTCAGTGGTGACAAGCATCACTGTGTTGAGCAGTCTGTTATACTAAGTCCATGTTTGCACAGTTTGACTAATCATGGCTGACAGTGCAGAAACAGGAGTATACTGATATCTGTGACATTTTGAATACGCCAAAATACAAATTTGCAGTTAAGCCTGGGATGAAAAGTACACTGCTGAATGCAGACAAACATTTGTATAACTTTCCTTTCCTGTGGTCTGAAAGAAAGTTAGAAGCACAAACTTAGCAGTGAGAGGTCAAAATGCAAGAGGCATTATACACATTATACATGAGATTTGCCTTAGCAAAGCTCAACCACACTGGAAAGATGGGACTTCCACCATTGCAGTCCTCGATAGGCTGCTTTTTATCACCTTGGAGGTCTACATTCATTGTACTGGTAATGGTGGCAATGTAGTTCAAAGGCTATCATAAACATGGCAAAGCATCCAAGAAGGTTCATATGGGTGGATCAGTCAAGCAGCTGAACTTTCTGATGGCTCCTCTATCTCTCTTTACAAAAGAGATATCAGGCGGGCCATTAAAAATCCCATGTGTACAACCGTTTTCAGTACTGAAGCAGAGAAATGGATGCACTTGTATTTTTAATTTAGGTGTGAGGAAATTACAATATAAAGTATCAGTAAGACCAGTTTCATAGGAGTGACAACTTCTGTTGACATCTTGTTCAGATGAGAGAGAGGCAGTATCCTCTGTGGAAGTGAGAGTAGATTTGCTTCATAGGCCCCTGAAACTCCTGTGTGAAAAGAAATGTTGTTGTGAGCAATTATTAATATATAATTAAATGTCAGGCTACATCCGTCTTCCTGATCATTTTCCCTTCATTTCAAGCTTTAATTTGGGTGGCTCAGAAAACAAGGAGCAGAGCTGTTTTCGACACTAAAGATAAGAGATATCACAAGGCTGTTTTGATCTAGTACTGGCTGTAAGAGTCAGAAAGTGAAACCCAAGATTCCTTTTTCCTGAAGTTTTATTTACAAAGCTGGGCACATGTTCCACGCAGAAGAGAAAAGGGAAAAAAGAGAGAGGGAGAGAGCATGAAGGATATCAGGACATCTAAATCAACCAGAAAACAGCATCTGGAAGTAGCCGCTGATTTGCAGCAAGCACAGCTATCCTGCTAGTCAAACAAGCATACTGGAAACAGTGAAGAGTTCTTGCACTGGATTCTCGTCTGAGCTGCACCTGAGTAAATTACCAACACAGCTGGGACAAGAATGTGACCCCAGCATTAAATTATAATCTTGGGAAGGCCTCAGTAGGGTTCACACTGGTTACCCAGACTGAGAATGAGCATTCAAGACCGTAGGCAGGTCCCCGGGTGCGGTTCAGGCAAGCAGTTGCTCACCCAGGACAAAGAGATGCTTGCAAGATTCCCCCACTGATCACTGAAGAGTTATACTCAACTTGAAATATAGAAAATGTTTGTGCAATGTTGCAATAACATTCATCTCCTGTGCGTCTACAAAAAAAAGTTTAAAGACCAAAGACCAAAAAGAATTTTATTCAGAAAGGTAATCTGCTTCTGTGCTCCAGTAAAAGCTCAGGGCATCCCTTGCTCCGTGAGCTGATGGAGGAAGGGCAGCAGGTAAAGGAAAAATGGAGAAATACCGTCTTTCAGATGCTGCCATGGGGCTATAGTGCCTGTTACAGCTGCCGTGATCTCTTACCACCTCAACTGCCAGGCACCTGAAAGGATATCCATTCAGCAGGATATTTACGATTCACTTTCTCATGTTTATAATTAGATATCAAAGCGCACATGAGCAGGGAAAGTAATGAAGTATTGTTTCCAAAGGATCTTTGACTTATGGTCCCTTGGGACATTAATAGGGTCCTTCACCTTTACCTACCAGACAGAAACCTTATGGGAACTTAATATCTTTGATGCATCAGCCTAGCTAGCAAGTTTGGTTGAAATTAGCCAAGAAGTTCAAAAGTTATTTGGAAAGGAATGAAATGGAGAACTGAACAGGAGATGACTAAAGAGAAATATGCATGTTATCCTTGATAAGAATTAAATAAACCTTTGTTCTTGAGGCAAACAAATCATTAAGGTTTGAAAGCCATTAACTACTGTTCCATCACTACCGGTGCCTGGACCATGTTCTCCATAGAAAGCTGAAGAGGGGATGTAATCTTTGGACATAGTTCCTTCAGGTCAGTTCAGGTGCATTAGTTGCAGTGCTGGTCACTTGTCCTCATGCAAACTGTAAGTAGAGGATTTCATCACTGCTGTTTGGGAGTTCAGTCTTGGTTTCCTCTTTCTCTCTGTTTTTTTCCTCCCTCCTCTCATTCTCCCTGTCTCATCTATGTGCTGGATTTCCTACAATGCGAAACTTTCTGCCCCTGTAGCTCTAATGCAGCGAGCCTGGGTACCTGGCATTGGAAAGACAAGCGCCTCAGATTTCAAAGAAGAAGGTGGAGAACCTTATTCACATATGTATTTTCAACTGAGATGAACTACTTTGTTCAACTGTGTAAACTAGGGAAAAGGTAATGCTAACATACATAACTATCAGCAGTAGTGTGGCCAGCAGGAGCAGGGCAGGGATCGTGCCCCTGGACTGGGCACTGGTGAGGCCGCACCTCGAATCCTGTGTTCAGTGTTGGGCCCCTCACTGCAAGAAGGACGTTGAGGTGCTGGAGCGTGTCCAGAGAAGGGCAACGGAGCTGGGGAGGGGTCTGGAGCACAAGTCTGATGGGGAGCAGCTGAGGGAACTGGGGGTGTTCAGTCTGGAGAAGAGGAGGCTGAGGGGAGCCCTCATCGCTCTCTGCAACTGCCTGAAAGGGGGTTGTGGTGAGGTGGGTGTTGGTCTCTTCTCCCAAGTAACCAGTGATAGGACGAGAGGAAATTTCCTCAAGTTGTTCCAGGGGAGGTTGAGACTGGATATTAGGAAAAATGTCTTCACAGAGAGAGTGGTCAGGCATTGGAAGAGGCTGCCCAGGGAGGTGGCGGAGTCACCATCACTGAAAGTGTTCAAAAAACGTGTAGACATGGCACTTGAGGAGATGGTTTAGTGGGCATGGTGGTGCTGGGTTGATGGTTGGCCTTGATGATCTTAAAGGTCTTTTCCAACGTTAATGATTCTGTGATTCTGAGATTCTGTGAACTAGTTTTAGATTTTTTTTTTCAACCACAGATCCCAAGGCACTTTGTACTTCATAATTATTCCTATTTGTAGTAAGGATACAGAAAGAGAAAGTCAAATTAATTCTTGAAGACAACCTTCCTTGAAAGAAGTAGGACTAGACAGAGACTTTAGCACTCATCTCTTTGCCCATGATTCTGTCTCCTAGATTACAATAAAGAACTGACAATTTTTGTCCCTTTGCAGTAAGGTTATTGCAATGTATGGTGTCAGTGATTGAAGCCTGAATATCACTTTCATACAGAAAAAGCTCATCAGAAATGCAAGTTTTTATTTTGACTTGTGCTTTCTTTTCTTTTTTTTTTTTTTTGGTGGTTTGTCTTTTTTTCAATAAGCAGTCCCCCTATATTTTCATATGATTATATAAAAAAAAAATACCCACAACACCAAGGATGAAAAAGTCACATGTCAACTCTAAATGCCATCTGCTTCAAAAGAAGCACTATGCTGGTAGCAACATTGATACCCAGAAGATCATGAATGGATGGCTGTGGTTTGCTCTGCTTAAACCAAGTGTGGAATCTGGGGTCATTCGTTAGAATGCTTTAGAGGAAAGCTAAATTAAGCTTTTATATTTCTGTAGGAAAGCATGGGCTTGGTTCTTGGTACAGCACCTGAGATGCTCAGCACTCTAGTGGCAAATCGGCAAAGAACTAATGCTTAAGACTCCACATTGTCCTGCTGATATCAGTAGGGTCTCTCACATGGCTAAGTGCAGTATATTTTTCAGTATTGCTGTATTAAGATCAAAGCACCTTGAACGACCATTTGGCAGAAGCTGTAAAAGGACCACAGAACTTGTGTTTTCCTTGGGTTTTTTATTGGTAAGTAGAATTTTGCATACTTCATGTGTGAAGCTGATCAAAAAGCTACTGCAGACTGACTGAAAAATCACTTATCTTTCTTTTTGCACAAATTCACAGTTATATTATCATACGCATATTTTGCAGTTCAAGTTTGAGTGTGTATATAAATGTTGATCGTGCCTCAGATTAGAAGTTAAAGCACAAGAAAAAAGAATCTTATTATAAACACTGATACGTACAGACACATATACATTTTCCCCTAAATATTAGATATTTCTATATTTCTATCTATTTCATAGAATATATGCATATGAAATACACTTTATATGTCTATGGCTTTGTGTGCAGGGTGTAAATACATATTGTACATAAATGACTTATTATAGAAATATCAATGTTTCTAGATTACATTGCATAGTAGATGAGCTGTCATTAGCAAAAAAAGGATACACAGCTTTTCAACAAAAGAAGAGAATGAGGCTGCCAAAGTGTTGCAGTAGTTTGGGCGTTCTTGTGTGCGTGCGTGGGTGTGCGTGTGTGTGTCTGTGTGTGTGTGGTGGTGTTTTTTTTTTAGCATCCATCCCTGCCAATCTTTGCACTGCCAGTAAGGAAAATCATATCCATAGCAACCAGTGACACCATTCCTACCCACATCAATGACGCCTCCAATCTAAACTGTCAAATATTCTGTGCACATCATGTAAAATAGGTCTCTCTTTCTTATACCTCTGTGCATCTAGTTTCCGTGGCTACATGTTTATGCAAATGAGAATTGTCCTTTTCCTCTCAGGTTGATTGAACACTGAATTTGTTTTGCACCTTGGCAATGCAAAGCCATGCTGTCTTGCCACCTGGCATACCACGTAATTGCAAAAGCTATATTATAATGATAACTTTCCTTAAATTAGTCTGATAATACCAACTACCTGGCTTTTGAGCAAGACTTGGAGTGTGCTTTAAAAGAAGAACATTAATATGGGGCTGAGATATGCAAATAATGTTTAATTGGCTCTCTAGAGTGCACTGATTTTCAGGACTGGAAAGCTAGTATTTGATTTGTTCTTTACAATTAGTGAAAAGGAGAAAACGTCCTTCATAAATCCTGAATGACAAACTAGCCACCATTTCTTGTACACAGCCCTCAGATTCCAAGGACTGTCCTTTTTCTACTTGGCAGGAAAAAAAACCAGCCCATCTAACACTCTAGGCTTCTGCCCCACATTTTAATGGACATGCAGTCAAATCCTCTCTCCTTAGTGTCCTTCAAATGGCGATTCCTACAATAACCTACAAACCATCTACAATAACCCTACAAATCCCACAGGAATGCTGACCAGGGTGCCGAGGTGCCTCAGACAGAACCTGCACGCAGCAATGCTGAACGCCTCTGTCATGTACCCACCTGTGGTGTTGAGCTGAGAGCAGGAGATACTTCCAGTCTCAGCCACCAGATCCCACAGCAAGGTCCAGAGAGGTGCAAGGCTTCAACTTTTTCTTTTCGTGCAAAGAGAGGTCTGGATGTCAGGACCTTGACAGTGTTATCAGGTAAATAAAAAGTGCTGGACAAAAAATACAGCATTAAAAAAGGATGTTCTTTTGAAGCACAGGCCTTTTGGTGGCATTTTTGATTGATTTACAGGAATAATTTGGTGCCTAAGATTTTTTTGTATGCTGTGGACTGTGTGAAGGGTAAAGTGATTGCATAAGCCTGTGGCTCATCACTGCAATCATCAAAAGCAGAATTTTTCTTGTTGAGAAAAACAGCCTCAAAATGTAACTAACAGTGAATATCTGAAAGAAAGGAGATTCCTTTTGGAAAAAAATGCTCATTTGAACATTAGTGCATCAGTGAACTTGCCTCTCACAAAGTTTCAACTAATCAAAGACAAATAACTTATTTGAAAAAGAGTGTGCTTATGAAGTAAAATGCGTATCCCTCTGTGAATATCAATCCTCTCTCAACTGATATCACTTTATCATACCTTAACCAGTAAAGTGTAATACACACGTGTTGTACATACAGCACATTATGCCTATGAATCCACTCTAAATTGCACTGGTGAGACTGAGCATGGATGCTGTATCCTCCTCTGTGGTATTAAGAAGCTCACGAAAATAGCATTCTGTTGGCAGCGTTTTGTCTATGATGGTTGTCTCCAAAGGCATTTGCCAGGTGGACAATTTTAGCACCAGTTTCCAAAACACCAGCTTGCCTTTTCTGAAGAAAGCATGTGGAACCTGTGAAAGGTCAACGCAGACATTAAAAATGAGGATTTCCCCCTGGCCCAGGGGAACTCTGAGGTGTGAGATATGAGATGGCCCCACCAGAGCCATCAGCTTCCTTCTGAAGTTTCCAGCCCAGCTGATGCTGAACGGAGAGGTGGTGGGAACCCATACTCTACTTGTGGCTGCTGTAGGAAAGCTGCTCAGCCACTGAGAAAGACAGGAACGTGATGGAGAGAGAAACAACATGTGAACCACAAAAGACCTTAGTTCTCTGCACCGATACTTTAGGGATCATTAGCTACTATGCTTATCCAGAGTTTCACACAGAAAGTCAGAATATGTCCATGTAGCATTCTGAAGGCGTGCAGTCCTAAGGCCACCTAAGGCCACATGTAGACCAGGATCACCGTCTACACACATAGCAAGCTTCCTTCGTATCTGCTTTTGTTTTTTCCCTCAGTTACTGACTCTTTAAGATTTTAGACAACCATGTCCAAAATGAAGTTTTGAAAGAAAATTCAGACACTCTATGGTGGATACTTCATGCTAGGAGCATCTTTAATGTGTGGATGCATTGCAGTAGTAATTAACTGTATTAAACACAAACAGGGAGCTGAACGAATACCGCGCAGCTTCACAAGAGTAAGTTTTGCAACTCTAATATTTCCATAACTTTGTTTTTGGGACAAGAGGATTTATCAACAATTCGTTATGGAAACATTTTAGTCTAGTCTGACAATTTCACAGAGATTTTAAAATATGAAGTACAGAGCATGATCCTTGTCCCAAGAAGATTAAAGACTAAAGGCATATAAGTATAAATACGCTACATGCAAACTCATGAACTGGAGCGGAGCCACTGAAATGGAGCGCTTTGCAAAGGAGGTAAGGTTTTGATGGTCTTTTTAAAGATAGTTGTTGTCTACCGGGACTTTAGCAAAGCCTTTGACAGCGTTTCCCACAGCATTCTCCTGGAGAAACTGACGGCTCGTGGCTTAGACAGGTTTACTCTTCGCTGGGTGAGGAACTGGCTGGATGGCCGAGCCCAGAGGGTTGTGGTGAACAGCGTTAAATCCGGCTGGCGGCCGGTCACAAGCGGTGTTCCCCAGGGCTCGGTTCTGGGTCTGGTCTTGTTCAATATCTTTATTGATAATCTGGATAAGGGAATCGAGTGCTCCCTCAGTAAATTTACAGATGACACCAAGCTGGGTGGGAGTGTTGATCTGCTGGAGGGCAGGAGGGCTCTGCAGAGGGATCTGGACAGGCTGGATCGATGGGCAGAGGCCAACTGTATGAGGTTTAATAAGGCCAAGTGCAGGGTCCTGCACTTTGGCCACAACAACCCCATGCAACACTACAGGCTTGGGGAGGAGTGGCTGGAGAGCTGCCCGGTGGAAAGGGACCTGGGGGTGCTGGTAGACAGCCAGCTGAACATGAGCCGGCAGTGTGCCCAGGTGGCCAAGAAGGCCAACAGCGTCCTGGCCTGTATCAGCACTAGTGTGGCCAGCAGGAGCAGGGCAGGGATCGTGCCCCTGGACTGGGCACTGGTGAGGCCGCACCTCGAATCCTGTGTTCAGTTTTGGGCCCCTCACTACAAGAAGGATGTTGAGGTGCTGGAGTGTGTCCAGAGAAGGGCAACAGAGCTGGTGAGGGGTCTGGAGAACAAGTCTTATGGGGAACGGCTGAGGGAACTGGGGGTGTTCAGCCTGGAGAAGAGGAGGCTGAGGGGAGCCCTCATCGCTCTCTGCAACTGCCTGAAAGGGGGTTGTGGTGAGGTGGGTCTTGGTCTCTTCTCCCAAGTAACCAGTGATAGGACGAGAGGAAATGGCCTCAAGTTGTTCCAGGGGAGGTTGAGATTGGATATTAGGAAAAATTTCTTCACCGAGAGGGTGGTCAGGCATTGGCACAGGCTGCCCAGGGAGGTGGTGGAGTCACCATCTCTGGAAGTGTTCAAAAAACGTGTGGATGTGGTGCTTCAGGACATGGCTTAGGGAACATGGTGGCGCTGGATTAATGGTTGGACTTGATGATCTTGAAGGTCCTTTCCAACCTTAGTGATTCTGTGATTCTGTGAATTAGGTGGAGGGGTATTAACCTGCCAATTTTTCCAGGGGTATGAAGAAAACAGATTTTTTTACCTGAGGTTAGCAACATTAACAAGGATTTTTGTCTTTTTTTGCTGTTAGTGGGGCTACAGCATACTTTTAGAGAGTTATTCATTCTGACATGCAAGGCAGTGACCAGTACAGATTCAAAGTGCAAATCAAAAGCATATACACAAGAATAAAACTGCAGCTGCTCTTGCTGTTTCCCAGCTGGCAATCCTCTCAACCTTTCCCCAGCTATCACTCTCATCACCAAAACCACACTTTCACTGTGCCTTCCTACTTAGGTCTCTTTGATTACCACTTCTGTTCAAATGAGAGGTGTGTTGGGCTCAGTAAAAATAACCTGCAGTAGGGTGAATGGAAAGGAAGGGTTTTTTTCTCATAAATATATCATATTTGCATACACATTTGAAAATGCAAGCTAAATTAACAGGATCATATAATTCTCTAGAGGAGTGGACACAAGCTTTAATCACTGAACTTGGTAGAGAATACCAGACTAGTGTTCTTTGCTGAAATGGATTTTTAAAAATATCTCTAAGGATAAAAGGAAAAGAAGCTACATGATATTTTTATTGCTGTGACAGTCAGGAATGAGTAGGGTATATTAATAAGACATGATAACCGCTAATAATAGAATCCTTTGCCTTGGTCCTTTGTCAACAGCTGGAACGTTCCTATGAAAACAGATGATGTAGCACTGCTGTGAAAGTTATGAGATCAAATGTGTTCACATATTTAGGAAGGCAAATGTCATCATGCATACAGTGCAAAATCAGAAGGCAATTTTCTATGTGACTATTCACTATAAAAACCAGATGCTAATACTAAAGAGAAAACGCTCAGGACCGTTTTTGCCACCTTCAACGCTAGGGCTCTCAGAAGACAACAAGAAGATGTTTTCCAACCATAACCATCCACAAAAACATAATTCAAATTATTATTTGTGCATGAGAAAACAGTTTGCATACTGCCTAGTCTGGGAGTCTGCATATACTCAAGTGTGCAAAATGTAGTCAGAGCTCTGACAATGTCCTCATTCATAGATCAGTCTCTTTTCAGATGCTGTTGCAGCACTGAAGCTTCACCAACAGTTTCTCTGACATCGGAGGATGTTCTGGCATACAGCTAAAGATACCATCAGTCTGGCTTTAAAGAAGAGAGAAGCAAAGTGTCACCAGAGTGCAGAAGTTCACACTAATCTATTTCCCTTCAAATGCAATAAAAGAGTAATTATATTTCTTTAATGACAATATATAATTTGTACCCAGGGAAGGGAAGATGAAAATGACATTTAAATAAGTCTAAATCCACCGTCTAGGGCATGCAACACCTGTTATAAATCAAAACATCAGTAAGTGCCAAGTTTCTTGTTTTGAATGAACCTATGTATGCATTATATCCTATCCTGTAGCCAGGCCATTCTCTACTAGTATCATCATCATCATCATCATAGCTTTTGACTTTTTTGTCCTACTGTGGATCTCAATCTGTTCTTAATAAGTCTGTTTACGGAACGCGTGTTTGCATTCAAATGAGCAGGCAGAGCCAAGGCAATTTTCTATAATGCCCTAAGGCCTTTATGGTCTCAGGGATGTTTCTGCAGTATATCCAACATATTTGAGCAAGATGTTAAATGCAGTTTCATTTTGTAGTTTGAATGGAGTGCCTGCACTGGCCGAGTCAATATCAAAGGGATTACGTTTTCCAACTCATGAACATATACACTCCTGACTAATACCATAGGTTGTATGCTGAGGATGCAAAAAGACAGATTCCTTAACTACCTCTTGCTAATCTTTACATTGTCTGTTCCAAATTTGAAATTACAAAATTGCTTACAACTGCAACAGAATTATTCCCCTTTACATAAAATACTGTTATATTGTCAAAAATTCTAGATGATACCACTCATTTTCTTCACATTAGTGGAACTTTATCAACACACATACCAATTCTGTTCAGATTTGTTCTAAACAGTCACTTTGGCCTGGAAATGTTTTTTTCTTTTAGGTTGTTATGTGGTCTGGATCACAGCAGACACCTGAGCCTGGGGAACTAGGGACACCAAAGCAAGAGGCAAAATCCTAGCATAATCAATATGTAAACAAATACAAAATGAGATCAGTCTATGGCATTTTGTTAGTTTGTTCAATTTATGTCTTCCAATCACCAGTGGCATTTGCCAGTTTCTACAGAGTTGTTATTAATGTCTGTAACATTTGCTTAACTGAAGTTAGACTGTCATTAACAGTTCTGTCTTGTGTCATTCAGAAATTTCAAATGAATTTGTCTTTGGTGTGAATAATGATATTGTTGCCTTTCAAGGCAGATGGAATACCAATCAAATTAACCTTTTTAAATAGTGTAATTCTTTGAAAAATCAGCCCTCCCCTTCCCATCATCAACTTTCTTATTATTCTAGACCAACTCATAAAGTCCCTAGTACATACAGTGGATAAACATGGTGCTTGTGGGAATCTGATGAGATAATACTGGGGGATGGAAGAGACTGCAAAATCCACAAATCACAGAAAACGGTTTATGTTTTCCAACCAGCTACTCTTATTACTGGGTTTGTCACCTTAATGAAATATGGTGTAAATTCATGCCAATTTGACTTGATTATTGGTGAATGACCACTATTGCATTAACCTCATCCTTCAGCATTGTCAAAACCTTGGCTGACAATATTGTTTAAGCTCATACCCAGTAGGAATATTATCATAGCCACACACTTTTATCCCAGGATGTGCATGTCTAGGTACAATATTCACAGAATTGCAACACAGGCAACAGTGGTTCTTTAGCAGTCCATTTCTCATATAAATAAATCAAACAAACAGTTTAGAGTAGTTCTTAATGACCAATGTCAGCAGTTTCTCTCTCATGATTGCAGAGATGTTAGCTCTTTTCACCATAACATTCATCCACCTAAAGCATCACTGATATCTTATTTCATTCTGTGTTCCCAATCCTAAATACTTTCAATTTTTTATACACTAACACGAAATCCTGAGCATGTTCACAAATCAAACCTCTATTTTCTTCTTTCTCATGTTTAGTAAACAGTAAATTCAGTTCACCCTTACTCTCATCAAGTCTGTTTTACTGTTTCTTTTTTCTTATACCTGTAATGTCCCTTCTAAAACTAAGAGCATAGATAGCCCAAGAGCTTCTGATTTATTGGTTCAAAACTGCATATTTTTCTAAGTGTTCTTAAAACTGTTATTTAATAATAGCTTAATCTGCAAGGTTTCCAGCTCTTCATGACTTTCAAATTAGCTATAGTGCTTTTTCCTGTTCTTCTAAGTTAGGACATATTTATAAATATAGTTCAACTACACAGCCATTTTACAATTCATCACTGATTTCCCTATTCTACTTAATTTATTGAAAGATCTATTTATCTAGTGTTCGTACTGATATATTTGAAACCTCTCTGTAATTCCCATAGAGTGTTGCATTATTCTGACAACTGACTTTATAAGTTGAATATGGGATTTATGTACACACTCACTAATTCTGTATCAAACCCTAAACTCAAAATCTGCCCAGCCTTATCGATGAAAATTGCCACCGCTGTGCCACAGGCTGCTGAATTTTCAACACAAAATCAACATTTTTATTTGTCATCAAGGCAAATGAAACGTCAACGTTCAGCTCACGCTGGTTTCCACATCCTCACGCCTTATCATCAATACAAATTTGCCTTATATTGAGTTGGAGGTGTGTTGTGGTTTAACACCAGCCAACAAATACGCTTATGTGCTGGTCCTGATGCCGTATGGTCCAGAATACCCCTCTGGCCAGCCAGGATCAGCTGTCCTGGCTGTGCCCCCTGCCCACTCCACAGCCTGCTCGCCGGTGCGGTGGGGTGAGGAGCAGAAGAGACCTTGTTTCTGTAAGCGCTGCTCAGCTGTGACTAAAACAACTCTAGATTATCCACACTGTTTTTAGCACAAACGCAGAACACAGCTCCATAGTAGCTTCTGTGAAGAAAATTAACTCTATTTCAGCCAAAACTAGCACAAGAAGGAAATCCCACTGACTATTGTATGTGAAGGTGTAAATTTAGTTTACAACATTTTAATTTTTGGAGACAGTGCCGGAGAGGAGGAGAATCCATTTAGATTTTCAGATCCTATGTTAACTCCTGAAGGTTAGAAAATTACTGTTCCCCTTGCATGAATAGTAAACTAGAAGTTAGTGAAACACAAGAAGTAAATTTCTTCTTAAAGCACTTGTTTTTTACTCTTTGCAGACAATTGCTTTCTATGCCCTATGAGTTTTTTTGCTTGTCTTTTTCTGTTTTGTTGACCTCATGTTCTCTTTTTGTACCTTATTAAGACTGGCTCGGATTCCCTTCCATTTGTTAATCTGTTTCAGCACATTTAACTTAATTAACTGACCCAAACCCTAAAAACCCTGACAGCTTTTTCAGAGAAATATATTCAGTATACCCACATGCTCCGAAGACTTGCATGGTTTCACCTAATGACACACATTAAAGCCAGATTTTGCACCAAGCTGGGATCTTTGGAGAGCCATTTCTGATCTCCCTTATACCATTATAATTGCAATGAAGTTAAATTTACCCCAGTATAAGAGAGTGAATCTTATCCTAAACTTCTAAAAACCTAATTTAGCAATATAGACTATTTCTGAAACACAGATTTTTTGGTCATGCACAAAACTATTCTCCTGAATCAGGACCCAAGTGTTATACATCCCATTTAAATCACAAAGAACAACTAGATACACGCTTAAAAACGTATAATGGTAGCAGATTTTCTTAATGTTTGCACTGAAATCCTAGTACCCTGCCTGATATTACATATCAGTTAGAAACAAAGTTTAGTTTGCTTTGAAGTCTGAGCTGCAAACCCAACAGCTTTGGCAATTGAAAATCTCATTAACCAGCCTTCCTCACAGACCAGAAATGGATCTGTGGAGCAGTCTTATGTTGTTCTACCTCTCAGGAGGTTTTATTCCCCATAATTTTTAAAAATGAATATAAATTCCAGGGAAAAAAGAAGCTCTGAAACAAGTCTATTACTCTGTTACTGAAACGCAGTTGAATGTAAAATCTTACAGATTATCAGAGTGTTTTACAAATCAGAATTCAAACACCAGAAAATATAGGACACTTAATAAGAGGTAGAGAAAATATACTTTCTTTTACTGACTTCACAGCTCCCCACTTCAGCACGTGACAGTCAGTTCTGAAGATGATCTTGGTAAACAATTTAAGACTTAAACAATATAGAAGGGTTCAGTAAGATGAGACCTAGGGATTCAGAAGAAGAGACAAGCTGGTGGCTCCAAGTCCTCCTTCAATCCTGTTTGAGGGATACTTCAGCTGGAAAACAGGGAGGAATTGATCTGCTGTGAGTCTGCACTGCCAAGGGAATTGTGCCAGACTCATTCTGCAGAATTTTGCTGGGAAATGGTGGAATTTGAACAAGATTGCACAATACAGCTGTGTCACCACTTCTTTGGATTTGCTTAAAAAGAAAAAAAAGAAAAGGCGGGTTTTGCATCACAAGTTTTGCATATTTTTGATGTCCTATTAACTTCTATTCAGGAAGAGATTTTGCCAGAAACGTCATGATGAACACTCATCAGAAACTCTTATTTCTCAGGAAAAAAATACCCAGATGCAGAATAATTTGAATGCTCAAATATAGAAGCAACTCCACCCCAACACCCCAGAAAAGGTTGAGAAATATATATTTGGCTCCAATGTGGATTGAAATAAAAAATTTTTAAAAAGGCAGCAACTTCAAAACAAAATAAGTTCTTTTTCACACAATGAATATTTCCTTAATGGGGTACCATCTGGTGACAGAGGAACTTCGAGGGAAGGGACAAAGTGAAACAGTATGATGTTTAATTTTTAAACAGGAGAAATATTTCAAAGTACGTCTACCTTTCTACATACTCACAGAAACAGAATTTTGTGATTATTTTTCTGAGAAAGGAAGCTCCAGTCCTGCTGGTATTAGTTTGTGTGTTTCAGGGTAAGATTTGACTGTGTGTACAAGTAATGGTAATGACTTTTTCACATAAATAAGGTAAGAATTAAAAAGAAATACATAAATTAAAATGTGCATGTCTCTGTCTTTAGCTTTCAGGAACGGGAACAGACAACCCACGTCACTTTCATGAGAAGGGATCAGAGCTGCATTGCCTCCAGAGATTTCCTCTGCGTCTCATCACGAGATGAAAAAGGACCCATAATCCAGAAGGGTTTACATAAGAAACACACGGAATTTAGAGTGTTTCTCTACCAACGTTCCAACCAGGAAAATAAGGAGGCAAAAAAACCTCCTATGCTTTTCTAAAAGGAAAATCCTCCCATGATCATTGTAAAGGTTTCTTGACATGTATTGTGACTGACCGATGTGCTTCACCTTTGTTTTCTTGCGAACAATATCCTTCGCATGTGTACTAACTGTCCATAGCATACGAATTAACACATTTTTCTCCCCTCTTTTTTCACACAGTGCTGTGAAGGTTTGCGTTCCAGGAGCGACCTGGGAAAGGAGGGACTCGTATGTACAGGCTAGTAATGATCATAGCAGTGAAGCTGTTACACTGCAAAGAACGGAGCTCAGAAAATTTGTACAGATGCAAGAAAACTGGACAAAGTGTTCCAGGAGAGCAGCTGCACTAAAACAGTAATTACCCTCCTGATCAACATTCAGGAAGGGTTTCGACCTGAGAAACTTCTTAAGAGCGAATGCCTGAGAAAGCCTGAAGAAGGTTCCTGATATTATGCATGCAAATTGTTTGAAGGATTTGCCACAGCCATCATGAACTTCTGCACGTGTTTGTTTTTTCAGAAAAACTCATTCAGTCACATTTCACTTGCATGAGTATCTGCAAAAGTGAATTTCACACCCATGTGCACAAATACTTGAAATAAATGAACGGCAGGTCCATAGCTGTGTATTCATGCACGAAAAGCCCATACGCTAATCTAATCAGGCAACTTACACAATGCCATGAGACAAATCTGCCCAATCACAAAGAATCTAAACATTAAACCGTGAGTATGAAGAAATTAATTTTTAGGCAGTTCAAGGGGAGATGGCAATAAACTTTGCCAAAATACTACTGAGGATGTCACACCAAATCAAATTAAAAAAAAAATAAAATGAGGATATTCCACAAGCAGCAAAAGGAGCTAATTTAATTGAATAAAATATTAATTGTGAATAATTCACTCAGCATTAATATTTGGATTATAATTGATACTGAATAATTCATTTCTGCAACCATGGAGAAATCCATGAAATACTTTATTTATATTTTTAAATATATCTTAAGTCTTAGCTTTATAACTGTTTCAGTAGCTTGAGAGATCTAAATTATCTTTGTTTTCCAGAAAATTTATCACAGGGCTGCATCAGGAAGATTCCTCTCCAGACACTGGGATGTTTTCATTTCCCTTGGCCATATTCAGAAAAGATACCTCATCTTATCCTCCTCTTCCTGTCCTCTGCCTTCCAATAATTGTTCCCCCTTTTTATGTTACATTATGGAAATTAGGGTTTTGCTTGTTTGTTTGGATTTTTTTTCAACACTCTGGTCTGCCATATATTTTTGTCTCCTCTCAGAAGTGATGCTGAATTTCTCATTATTTACCCTACTCTCTGGTAGCAAGTGTTTGGATTGGGATGAATAATAAAAGATGTATTGGAAACTGTTTTTGCACAGAGCAAAAAAGAAAGCACCAGACATGTTCAATAAAACATAATGATCCCCAAAAAGTGAATGGAAATAAGCTTTTGCATCACAGAGACACAGCCCTTCTTTCATCCACATGCCTATCTCTGAGCAGAACTGCTAAGGATGATTCCTGTGTCTTTCCAAGCTCCTCCAAATTTCTCTTTGGAGACTGTCTTTACAGTGATTTCAGGACATCCATTTACTGGAATTAAACCAGTGCAAACCCAGGGCGAGCACAGTCCAGAGCATACGGTACAGATATGTTTGGAGATGTGATTCTGCACAAAAAAATATTCTCTCTTGGATTTAAAAGCCAAACTTTGGTATTTTTTGCTTTTCCTCATAAGCTGGCAAAACCCACCATGGGGTGGCACCCATCAGGGAAGCAGCCAGTTAATATCCACAGGTAATGATTTTGATTTTCAGTGTTGCTCTTCAACAATTAAACACAGCAAATATCCAGGGAACGTCAAAGGGGTATCTATGCTTCTTTGCTGATTTACTCACATACCTTCTGTGTGCTTTTAAGATGAAAGAGTAGGGACTGATTTTATGAAACTAACATAGTATGTTTGGGGCATAATGTAACGAGGAAGGAATTCGTAAAGGAAAATACACAGCTGTAAACCTTCTCCCTCTGAGATGCCACTTAAATGCTTTTGTGGCTGAGACTACTGTCTTCTTTGTCTATGTAAATAAGACCTTTAAAATTAGCCAAGCTTACAAAAGGAGGAAAAATCATTGTATTCTTAATGCAAATGACTGGGAGCCAAATACTGTATTTCTCTGCCTGCTACAAAATACTCCATTTTCTTGGAAAGATCATTTCAATAGTCTGTTTCGAGTTTTCCTTGAAGATGGGACAAGTAATACCTTCCTGATGCGAGTAATATCAGGTTCAATTCTTAGTGACATGTTCAGATAAGACCATGATAAACTACAAACAAAGACTCTTTTTTTGTCAGGTCAAGTTCTCACTGATTTCCATTGAAGTTTGCTGAGATGAAGATGGAAACTGAATAAAAACCATGACCCATTATATACAACAATTCATTTAAACCTTTTACTTAGGTTTATTTAACGTAGATCACTCACATCTATGCGGTATGATCTCAGGAATGTGGGCTGGATTTTTTTTCTCTTCTTTTCTTTTTTCTTCCTCCTTTTTTCCATGCACAATGCCCAGATTAATGGAGCCCTGAGTTATCCAGGGGTTGTTATAATGCACTGAAGTAATGAATAATCATTTCTGAGCAAAAAAAGAGACCAGGAATATCTGAGGGATGATGCTGGAAGTGGTCTAAATCATAGATTATTTAAATACACATTGATAATATTTAAAAACGCTTTTTGAATTGAAGGACACTAATTTCCCACTGAAGCTTACAGCTAATGCTACTGTGCCACAGTTTTGCGCATCAGATCAGGATTTCAGGTAAAAATACAGCTTTGGGGAAAGACTGTGTACAGTTAAGAGATGTCTGCCCCCGTAAAGGAATGGGGAATCCTGTTGGAAAATGGATGCCACTAAATATACAAGGCATACAAGGAGTAAAACAGCTGTCCCCTCTCCCCGGTACAAGCCTGAGCTAGACCAGGCTGAAGAAGATGCGACACCTTAGAGATAAGCGCTTAATCCAGGGTCTCTCTCCGATCACCAAACTCCCTTTTTCACAAGCCGATCACCCCCCGGCTTGTATATTGTATATTGTATATTGTATATTGTATATTGTATATTGTATATTGTATATTGTATATTGTATATATATTTCATATTGTATATGAAAAGCTCTTTTGTCTCTGCCACAGAACGCAAACCACCGTATCTCAAGGTCCTCGCTCCCCGCAGAGCAACTCTTCCCGACAACAGCACGTGCCGAGGGAACGCGTCCCTTCCCCGGGGTACGAGCCTTACCCTCTCAGCCGCGTCCCACGAACGACGCGGCGAGGCGCAGACGCCTGGATAACACCCCGGGGGCTTGCTGGGGGAGAGGTGCCTCCACCAGAGCCCTTCTCTAAGAGCAGGCATTGCTCTGCCTTGACAACCTCTGCCTGAAGGACGGCGAGGCTTTTCCATTTATTTACAGTACGCTAAGCCGTTGCTGTGCTTACGTAACTGCATTCGTGGGGTGGCTTGAGCCAATTTTAATAATTTTAATGAAAAAAACCCTCACACGCTGAAGATGTTTAAGTCAGAATGGAGAAAAGTTGAGAGTATCAGAGGAGAAATTTCTCTGCTGATTCCACTATTGCTCTGTCAAGGTATTAACGGCAACGGCCACACAGTAATTATTTCCTTTTTCATATAATCAGAAACTCTCTCAACAGTCATTTCACATATAAATACCTTCTGTGAATGTACTGGTCTCAGGATAAGGTATGTTCCTACGTATGCCTCAAGAAAGATCACATCACAGGGTCTCTCCCTCACTCTTTTCATCATTTTCTTCCTTTTGGTTTCTCCTCCTCTACGTAGTTTCTCCTCTCCTGAATCAAATCAATTCTCATCCTTACCTCTACTGCTCCCCTTTATCATCACATTTCTCAGTCAGGTTATTTAACCCCCAAAGAATAGAAATGGGGAGGACTGAGACTTCAAGTTTTTTCTTGAACGCCTCCTGGCACAAAACCTATGCTAACTTGAAAAAAGCAAATAAACGGCTCCACAGGAACTCTACCTTTTTTTTAAACAAATGGCACAAACCAATTAGCAAAATGCCTAACTCAACACTTCAGAATGCAGAAATATTCAAAATGTTTGGCGTTTCCAGGATTTCTAACAGCATTTGCCAATCCTTGGAAATGTAGATGGGTATGAAGGGAAACGTTTTGAAAAAGAGTTCTCCAACTTAAATGCAGAATTACATACAAATGCACAGCAGGTTTTACGGAAGGTGTTGTAGCCACTCATGCAAACAGGACACACAAATACGAACATGAAGGGATGGGGCCCCATCCCCAGATTGTACAAAGTGGCAGCATCTCACTGAAAACCAGTCCTGCTCCAAGGAGGTTGACACGAGAAAAAAGCCTAATTTTTGCTGTCAGCAACACTGGCAACATCAGTGTAAGACTGCAGGATTCTAGAGCCGCTGTGCTTTATGCAAGTCCAACACTTCCCGTGCACCGTAAACCTATAGAAATGTGCTTAATAAGCCAAACCGGGTGCATTTTGCTTTTACCTCTCCCATTCTTTCAGACTTTTTACAAGACACCTTGAATGTCAGCACTGACCTTGCGCTGGGGACCTGCATCAGGTGCTGCTGGCCTCCCCCTCCAGCTGCCAGGGAGAGGACTTACCCCTCATCTCAGACCCCCCTGACGTATACATCTCAGGTCACCATCCATAGTCTACAAGGCACTCATTTCACCCCCAGTAACATGACCCTCCAGGTTTTGAGGGACCCCAGAAGAACCCCTCTGAAGGCTGCTATTGCTGTGAAGTTGTGGGAGAAGGAGATACATTACCCACTGGTCCACCCTTGAAAAGGCCCTGATTTGACAGATGCGAGCACCAAACCCCAAGGACAAACACTTCATAATATAAACACAACTTCCAAAATGTCAGCCAGCAATTTATTAGTACTCAGAGATCATTTAGATAATTTTGAGGTTGCTTTGCGTTATCACTTCTTTTTTTTTTTCTTTTTTTAATCAGAGACTATTTCTAAATGGTTGTTCCCACCCTGTTCTCTCTTCTGATGCTTCAATTTCCACGAGATACACAAAACAGTGTAATATTATGAACTAAAAATAGCACCAATAGGATAAGAAAATGTTAGAAGACAATACTCACAATTCTTTATTGATTTTCCCTCCAGTAATATAAGAATAATAGGACAAACGGCATTAATGCAATACAATGGATATTTCACAGGTAAAATACCAGACATTGTAATAATAGCTGCCACTCCTGTAGCTGATTGGTATGGCCTCTGTATAATATGATGCAATAGTATGGCATCGTACATTAAGAATACAAGCTAAATAAAAGTCATTTTTGTTCTGTTTTTTTTTATGTTAGAGAAAACTATATAGTCCAGCTACTACTGACCAGGAAAGGAATACTAAGGATTAAAATATAATACCTTTACATTTAAGCACAATATGATGGAGAGGTATTAACTGAAGTAATTTTCTGTGGTTCAGTTTTATTATTTCTAAAGATGAGTTGTAGCTGCTGAGACTATTAATGTCATTTACATGATTAGGGCTTACGCGATATTTCGTTGTAAACAGAGCACGTTTTTCACAGCAATGAACCAGAGTTCATTACGAGGGAGTTTCTCTCCACTAAGAAAGTCCATATTGACTTAACTGCGGAGCTGGCACGAAAGCAAAGCCAAACATGGCATAAGCAGGACTTCCACCCACAAACACGACACGCAAGTCACTATTTTACGACACTGGAGGAGAAGCACCCTGCTGCCTAATTTCCAGAAATGTGGCTAATGTTATGTCAACAGTTTTCACAGCTGGGCATAGAAAGCTGTGAGGATCTTAACAACTCTCATACCCTAAATAGTAGCATCTATTACTGGTTCCATGTTTTTTCCAGTTATTTACTCAGTAGGCCTGCTTAGGAAATTACTTTCACTTATGTGCCACTAGGAGTTCGGACAAGGTCCGTATTTTCCCAGTGCCACAAGAGAATTTAAAAGCTGGTCACCAAGAACATGTTTCACTGGATTTTCATGTACATATTTACAAATCAAACTCAATGTGATTATACGTTTATGCTCAAAATACATAATACAAATATTTGCTGATGTTGGAGAATGGCCAAAGCCAAGGCATGAAAGATCAGTGTCAGTGTATCATCAACAATATCAACAATTAAATAAAAAAAAATCTCAGAAATTATTTTACCAGATGCTTTTTCACAGTATAATCTTTTAAAGTCATCCAATACTTCCACTTCACCTTCTGATCAGATAAAGACACTGTTGTCAACAAAACTGCCCACAGGCTCCAGGAGTCAAAGAAATAAAACTGGATATAGAGATTTGGCTTGGGATTCTATTTACCACTGTGTTTCTGTATATATTTGTAATGTGCTGATGCAAATATTGCCTGCTCTGGAGAAATACTAAACATGGTGCTGGAGTCTGTTCTATAAAATGTTATCATTACATTCTTGGTTAAAGAGTAAACATTTTAATACACAGTGAGGAAAAGATCTCTTAAGGACTTTTAAATTGCAAGAAGATAGCATCCTGTCAAAAGTTAACCATCAGGTGTTTTTAAAGTGCCTATTGGGCAGGTGTATGGGGTTTGCTTGTTTAATTTCAATAAATGTTTTAACTGAATGTAAAATAATAATGCAATACTATAAAGCTATTCACTGTAATAAGTGGTCCTGGTACAAGAACATCAGCATTTTTAAAAGTTCTGAGCTGCTACATCATAATGCTCTTTGAAGAGGAAAAGAGATCCTCCCTATAACTCTCATTCTCAGCTTAGTCATTGATTTCATAAACAGGATGTGCAAAATACGCACTTTTAGGTATAATGATAGGGACAACCTAGATTGTGCTGGGGAGGTGGAAATATTCCAGCAATTTTATCTAAATTGTTTGGATTCAAAACATCATCTCGTTAATTCTGCTCAAGGAGAACGAAGCAGGACAGTGTATACGAAGCACAGCCGTATGCACGCAAAACGATTCAAAACTTGCTATTCTGGATGTGATCACATGAGTTTGACATGTCATGAGCCAAAACTCATCCAGATCTTCAAGATCACGAGTGGTGATACATACATCTCTAAAGAGGATCCAAAGGGTAGGTGATCACAGGTAATTGCACTGAATCAGTATTTTTTTCTGCACGCCTATTACTATATGTAACCCCTATTTTTATGTATATGCTACAACGATTGTAACAACACAACAACAATAATCAGAAGCTACAGCCGTCAGTTTGGCTCCTCTCTGAGGAAAAGTGAGAAAAGATTAAGGAAACCAAAATGCCCCTTGATTTGCTTTTGGGTTAAGGTATCTCTTATTCCCCTCCCGTATCAGGGGAAAAAGGAGCATTGCAGTTGCTGATGCTTTTACCAGCCTGCCCCAGAACACCTACTCTCCGTCTCTGGCATCTGAAGATGAAGGTCACATTTCTGACGGATTTCAAGAGCTCTCGTCAGTGCACAGGCTTTCTTTGGGTCTCACTTGGGTGCTAGGACTATTTTCCCCAGCAAACACAATTATTTCCAATCATATGGACTACTGTGTCCGTTCAGAAATCAAATTAGCTGTTATCTGTTTCAGCAAAAGTGCATCTATCCCACTCTCCTTCCGCCCCCCACAATGTGGAGTTAATGATACAAAACAAAAAGAGGAGAAGTTAAATGCCAAAAAATTATCTCGGCTGTGCCATGGCCGGGCTAGCAGTGTGCTTGATGCTGTCCAACAGTTAGTGCACAGAGAAGAGCAATAGTAATAATTAGAGGGGCAGTAGTTCTCAGCACAGAGATGGCTTATTTAACATGGAGACGAGAAGGAAAGTGTCAAGACTGAGTGAAATCAGAAGGGCAGAGTGGAAAATTAATCATTTTACACGCCATCCTAACAAAAGATCAACGAAAAAGAAAGAAAAGAACATAAAATAAATTGAAAGGAAATCCTCCTCATGCAGTGCATTGGAAACAGCAAAATTCACGATGTCTTCTCGTCAGAATGTGAGTGCTTACCACAAAAAATAATTCAGCAGGATTTTTTCAAAGGACTGAATAATTTTATAGTTTTTTAGCATTTGCTGTTATACAGGCAAAGTGAGCATGAGGAGGAAAATTGGAGCTGGTGTTTCAGGGCAGTAAGCTGATTGCCTGCAGGCATCAGCAATGTTCTCATGTGCTTTACCCCGGCAACATTGCCAAGTTGAGTAGATGCATCGTGGTAGGTGAGGTACACCAGTTCTTTAAGACCTCAGGTGTTACCACCCACCGCCACAGCAAGTCATTCCAATTAACTGATGGATTAGTGGACCAAGGAACAAGGATCTTTGGTGTTACTTAATCCAAGAGGGGCTCTGTGATAGGAGCTCCTTCCAACGAGGCTTCACACAAACCACAAGACCCTCCAGTCCTAGCACCCAACATCCCCAGCCTCAACCTTATCTGTTGGATATTTAAATACAAAATACAGAGTACACCTCTTTAAGGCAGGTCTGACCAGCAAAATCAGAGGCTTGGTGCTGCCTGTGGAATAACCGCAGAATCCACCTTAAGAGGTAAATTCATTGACTGCAGGATGATTGGGGTAAATTAGTCAAACCTGATGAGGGAGGCACTAGTGATATGTGTTTTTCTTCCTGGCATTGTAGTGTCTGTATTTGAAACACCTCCGCTCTCAGAGCATGCCTACTGTCAGAGCCTATTGAAAACCCCCTTAATCACCAGGTTCTCCGTATTTCCGTGCATTCCTCTCTCTCTGCTATTTTCAATACATCTTGCCTCTCCTTTCAAGCCATCCACAAAGCTGTCAATTTTCTGAAATACGTCTTTCACTCTCTCCTTCTCCATGCGCATCTACATTTCTGATGATATCTAGATAACTCAAAGAAAAGGCTGAGCATCTTGTTTTAAAAGTGAGAATATTCAGTATTGCCAGCCCATTTTGGTACATTTGAAGTGGTTTAAAAAGGTGGTCTATTTCTGTGCAGGGCTGTAATGAGGTCTCATGGACAGCAAAAATCCCACCACACATACCCCTGTGGAGCCACTGACAACCTTAGCTGAAGCCTTATTTTAGGCTGGGGCCCTGTGCTTTTTGTTCCTTTATTAAATTCAATTTATTTTCTTCTCACTGTATTTGCCCTGATTTTTTAAAAACATTTCTACTATTACTCTCCCAATCTGTCTTTTACATGCTGCCAAAAATACATCCATGGTATTTAAAGGGAGCTGGCTTATAGATGAATTATAGCAGATTAGATCAATAATAAATGCATTCTGGCAGATTGACACCTTTTCTTTGCCTTTGCTGAAAAGATGTTGCAGGTTTATCCTCAGCCTGCAGGAAACCTAAATATCTCTAAAAGGCAGAAGGACAACCAATATGGTAAAATCTATATGGTTCGATGAATCTTTTTTCCTCACTGGGTCTGAGCACAGTGGGAGTCTTCTGTTTTTTTAATTTCTTTTCTTTTGCTTCCTTTTCATCCAAGAGGGGAAAACCACTGGTTGGCATCCCCTTCAGAGGGCATTAGCCAAATCTGCAGGTGTCAATTCGCTCCCTGTCCCTGCCAATGTCCTTGCTGGTCTTTATTTATAGTCCTCTGCCAAACCAACACTGCTGTGAGCAGAGACCCCCCAACCTACAAGAAAATTCATTGTTTATAATTTACTGGCTAGGAAATCAGTTTGGGTCCTCCGCATTGTATGAAATCACCCTATTTTTCAATCTCAGCAGCCCAAATATGTTTTTCCCTATTAATTTCTCTGCTCTTTGGAGATCTCCACGTGGAAAAAAGAATCATCTTAATTTTTAAAAATTTACACCTTACCCTGCCTCTCAGATTAGCCTATTTGCTCAGGACATGTGGCTGGTGTTGGCATCACTGTAATATTTCAGAAGATAGGTTATAATTTCACGTGGAGAATATAGACTGAACATAGGTCAAACGCTGGAGAACCAAAGATTGTCTTCCCAAGCAATTTGAGTAATTTAGGGATGGATTCTGAAAGTGCTGACATTGCTTTCAAGTATTCGCCACTGTTTGGGATTTGGTCCATAAAAAGAGAATAAATGGACCGCAGACAGGCAGAGTTATTTTTTAGAGCTATATCCCGAGCATCATCTGTCCTTTACAAAATTGAACAGGCTAAATAACAGTGTAAAGAGGACAGTTTTTTGTTCACTAAACTGGAATAAACTTCCCAGATTATTGGCAAATGCGGTGAACATATTTTGTCTCAGATTTAACAATCTCTTTTTAAAATCTGTGAGAAAAACTAAAAAATTATTTTGAAGCTAACGTCCCTAGGCACACTTGTGAAAGCACCTCTTAATTGTTTAATACAAATGTTTTAATGAGCTTGACATTTAATTATAT
This sequence comes from Phaethon aethereus, assembly GCF_964289735.1. Lineage (NCBI taxonomy): Eukaryota > Metazoa > Chordata > Aves > Phaethontiformes > Phaethontidae > Phaethon > Phaethon aethereus. Next base: position 85,215,579 of record NC_138577.1, on the reverse strand, counting down.
TTTTGTTAACATAACTTCAGAAGAGGTGCACATACAAGAGTCTGTCTTTGCTTCCTAAAATTTTGAATTTTGCACTTGGAAGTTGATCTTGTTGCCCTAAAGATCTCAATTTACCTGAAAACTTATTTCTGAGTTTCTTCACTCACCAGATGTCTATGCTGAAGACTGAAATACTCTACTTTTTCTTAGAGCATTCATCACTTGTACATAGAATTTTTACCTGAATTCAGCTGCAGCAAATAAACTGCAAATAATAATTAAATAATTAATATTGACATTTAAATTCTTCATTCTTTAGCCTTCAGGATCAATGCTGCAAGGAGAGGAAAGGGGTATAGACAGGGGTCATGGGGAGGAGCCAATACTATTTATTACTGTTATTTTTTTGTTTTTGTTTGTTTCCTGTTGATAAACTTGGGACAAGAATGTTTAAGTCATTTCTCTTGCTGAAAAATTAGAATGAGATTGTGTGAAAAAGTTAATATTTTGAAGTACACAGAATACACTGAATTCTAAAGCAAAATCTTACAATAATGGTAAAGCAAGAATATTTCTAGTAAATATTTTCACAGGTTTTTTGTTTGTTTTCATTTGTGGTATTGTGAATGAAAAGATTGGGTAAAGTTATATTGTACTTCCCTTTACTGTATAAAATGTGGACTCCAACAACATTATACAAAGACGACTCAGTGCTATTGACATATTTCAGTTTGTTAAAAAAGAAAGCGTATAGATAGATAGATAGATAAACAAAATCATATGGTGGCAAGGAGAACCGTTAATTATGTGATGTCAGTGCATCAATACAATCAGTATTGATTTAGCGCATCCCCTATTGTGTTCTGTACAATGATGTAAAGATATAAACATTGACACATAATTTTTTAATGCAATGCAGTACAATTATACTACAGATCCAAAAAATAATAACATTTGGAAAAAACTCCGTTACCGTTTGGGAAATGTAGCAAATGGTGTCTTAAACATATAAGGCTACTTGCTTTTGCCTTACGAATCAGATTTTCTCAGGGTCCTTTAGGTGAATAAATGCAGTAGTGTACGTGTCACGCTTGGACACATGAGCAGGTTTCTATTATTGCTGCAAATATAAATCCGAGCGCTCAGGAAGGAGATAGTCCTAAGTTCTTGGACAGTCCACGTTGACTGCTGTTGACTCTCTTTCCCCCATCAGTCTAGGATCATATTCAAAAGGTATTTGGTGAGCTGTCTCCAGCTATGGAAATGCCTGGACTTCGTGTATTCACATCACAATGGGATCCAATCCTCCTTTCAGCAAAATTAATTCTGTGAGATCTCCTGGGTCTGACATCAGGCACTATATAGCAATAAAATCAGTACTTATTATCATGAGAAGTCATCGCTCATTAATGAAGTTATTACCTTGCACTGGGTAAATTGTGGACCCTGGGAAAACCCGAAAATATTTCATGTAATCCCAAACTAAAATAATTATAACACTTAGCAATGATGCAGCTCTTCACATCCCCAAAATGATGAATGGAAGTGAATTAATTATTCCTTCCAACACCCTCAGAGGGGCCACCTGTTTCTATTTAGGTGAGAAAGCCACTGAAGGGTTATCAGAGTGGAGGAAAACTGGAAGATCCTCCTACAGAAATCCTCCTGAAGGAACATCCTGAGCTGTAAGGACGGTATTTCTCCCTGCAGAGAGCCCAGGACAATGCCCAAGGACGTGTGAGAACCCACTCTTCCACCCCAGCCCCCTCCCTGCACCAGTGCCCACTGGTACCTGGGGCTGAGTTATAAGATGTATTATCCTTTCTTAATAATTCTTGAAGGGACAGAGAGCAGCTGGCAGCCTATGGTGATAACTGCTCTCACCCCAGCCCTCCTCATCTCTTTTCCCAGGAAAATGGACTCAAGATGACAACTGGCTCCCTCTTCCATGACACAACGACACAACCACAAGTGCAGTGAAGCCCCACCAGAAGCGTTCAGTGATAAGGACTAAACAAAGAGCATCTCTCCCCTTCACGAGCACTGGGGGAGGAGAGCACAGGCACTGAAACAACTTCTCCAAGACTTTTCAGGCAAACTGTAGCCAAGCCAATAATGAAAAACTGCACTTGCTAAATGGAAATTCTTCCGCTGCATTGGCTCAAACTCACCCCGGCATATCTCTGTTTGACTACCTGGTAAAACAGAAAGCTGACTGTAATGGTGTTTTTAAATGCTCTTTGAAAACTACCCTTGAAAGACACCTCCTCCAGGATTTTTCCCACTCCTCTACTGCAAAAAAAAAAACCCAGCAAAAAAAAACACAAGCCATGAGATAAAATCCTAAACCAAAACAGAATATGTGAGCTGAAAATATCTGTAGAGGCCTTTTAAAGTTTGAACTTTTCTGTTTTTCTACTGTAGAAAACACGCATATTCTACAAGTGTTTGTACAGAACCCAGGGTTATTAGCCTCTTGTTCCTGTAGCATCATGCCAACACTTCTTTGAAATACTTTTTTTCTAATATGCCCTGCTTTGCTCCTGAGAATAATAATAACTCAAGTGGCTGATATTTAAAAAAACAGAAATTCTATGGGTCTGATCCACCTTGCATTTCTGGATATGCTAACAACCCATTCATTATGCAAAAATGCTTCCTTTCATTACAGCAGTTAATATTGTTAATAATCTGTCAGCACTTTCATTCTAAATCCTGATTACCAGTGGTTTGCAACAAAACATCTTCAAAAACATCAAGATTTTTGAAGTTGATGGAAGAGAAGAGAGAAGCATTTGTGGAAGATTAAATGGATACAAACACAGGGAGGCAATCTGGTGTGAGTAAACGCTCGGGCAAAAATCTCTTTGCTGGGTCTCAATGCAGTGTTGCTTTTCTGGAATGCATAAAGGTGAAAAACACTTGAGCTACATCCGTTGTAAGTCTGTAGTTTATATCAGGGTCTATAGTGACACATCCAAAGTAACCATCTGTGGGATTTTTTCTTGTCGCTAGGAAAACCGTAGAAAATTCAAAGTTTGATTTTCTTCTCTTCCTCAACGTAGAGTCAGCAATACCACCACTGGTGTTAACGGTGTTACACCGGTGTAAATTTGGGGTGAGACAGAAGCGAATCAGCATCCTTATTTATCGCTTCATGTCAAGCTATTATTTTTCTTTTTAGGTCTCAGTCCTACGGTTCTCCAACACAGCAGTTGAGATCAGTGGTACTGCGCCTGGATAAAGGTTACTTGCAATGAAAAATGAAAAAGAGTTTGTTTCTTTTCCTTTTTTAAAATGTGTACAGAAAGCCCGCAAGCCTGTTTGGTCCCTTTTTTCTCCCCCACAACTTTTTCCAATACCAGAAATACAGGCTTTGTTGCACACTGTGGCCAGCCTGGAGAAGCGGGAGTGCACCATCACAAGGATGGCAGTAGCAAAGAGGGTGGAAGCAGGAAAATCTATATTCAGATTCCCTTCTTGGTTTTATGCGTTTTCAATTAAAACCTATGAAACAGCTGGATTAAAATACATGCATTTCTGGCCCACCTCTCTGGGCAATTAAGGATGAATTAAGTTCAAAGTTCACTCTCCCATCATAGTTATTAAAGATATGTTTCCAGTAATTCTTTATTTCCCCTAGGGGGAAAAAAAAGAGAATACCAGCAAGAGCTATGAGGTCAGGCACTGTTTTATTTCTGATCCCTCTTGCACAAAATAGATGAGTCCCACTCTCACCTGATATGTTGGTTTCATTTCAAAAGTAAGAAAAAAAACCCCAGTATTTTTACGAGGACTAGTGATGCGTATTTTGGAGATGCTCAGGAGTGCACCAAAAGCATGTTGCTCAGCCAAGCCCAGCTGTGTGGAGGAGGGATGTGTTTGTCACAGTTATCTCCAAGCACCCAACATGAAGGGTTGGGTTTCCAACTTTCATAGCATACTTGCTTGGAGAAGACATTAAAGCATATCCCACCATGGATTTCGTCCCATCTTGTTATCGACGATTACATTGTGCTCGTTGCCGCCTTTTATTTTTTTTCCAGAGGATGCCTTGGGCAGCGTCTCCCTTCCCTTCTGCTGTGCCAACAAGGACATCGTCTGCTGTTCAGAAACGACTGACAAAGGCCCAGTCCTAAAGTCCTTCCTACACATAAAATCCCCACACTGCTTCTAGAAATCTCACCTAAGCTGCAACGATAGCAGTCACGGGTGAAAAAGTGTCGTCAGGATATTAATGAGTTATTGTCTTAAGCCAGACACCAAGGGAGAGGTTAGCACGGAGTAAGGTCCTATATCCTATAACCACTCGCTAATAACATATTTACTAGTACAGATATCCTTCACACCACCATTTCTTTGCTATGTCTTCCAGTTCTAGGGTAAGCATATTCTTTTAAAGTTACCAGCCTTACAATCCCTATAGTGTGTTAAAGATTGCTTGGTGTTTATTATAGCCGTAAACATTTAATGACTGATGATTAAATGCATAGAGAACTTATCAAAACCTGAAAGATTTAATTAAATCTACTTGACAGGAGATATAAATTTAAAATTAGTTTTAATAATTCTGCATAAAATGTAACATTACTTGAATAGGTGCATCTAATCACGAGAGACATTTTTTTTTTTTTTTTGCTCCTGTTTTTACATCTAAAGTTTTAATCCACTGATTTAAAGGAAAAAGGTAGAATAAAAATTGACAAGCAGGTCAAATAATAAAACAGGCTCCTGGCAGGCCCCCTGATAGAATTCCTAAAAATATTCCTTTAATGCCATTTAAGAAATAGCAGAAATATTTGTTTGAAGAAATAGCATTACCCCAAATGAGGAAACTAGCAACTAAGCCAAACAATGTATTTTTGCTTTTTTCTTCATTCCCCCAGGTTTTGGCTTGCACTAGATTCACAGGAATATTTGCTACCAGCAGTGAAAACACATTCTTTATTCAGCATCTTCTCATTAGAGATTACCATGCGGTAAAAAACATCAGCTTCCCATCGTCTGCATCGCATTACTCCAGGCTGCCCGAAGTCAATGTAATGTGTAATTTTAGTACCGCGGCGCTGTCAAAATCCAGTCATTTCAGGTTTAAAGGTTCTACCTACAGTCCGAAGCCACGGACAACTCAGTACTGCTCATTATTGTTCGTGAAACACATGCACTGCTGTATTTGGTACGGTTTAATGGATAGATGTTCTAATTACGCATACCATTTAACACAGCTTTCACAGTAGCTCTTACTGTGTATCATGATCCCGGTTTATTAATTCTCTTTTTCCATCTGGCCATCTTCGGTGCTCACAGACATTGTATTTTGCCTGGGACACGGCGTCCCCCAAGGGCCAGCTTCTGGATCAGAACCCTTTGTAACAAGCCAGTTTTAGACGTGATGATTTTACCCCCTAATGGCTCATTTCAAGACACTAACAAAAGCCGAATACTATGCTAAGAGCGATGCTAATTACCTCCAGCAATATAATACATAAACTAGCTTTGACTGTCTATACCCTGTTTCCCAAGTGCTGACTCCTCGATTAACTCTTTCCTAATCGCCTTTCCTTAGTTTATGGAAAGGTGCCCCTCCCTCCAGTCGTCCTCCCCAAATGACACTTCAGAAAAATCAAACCAGCATTATAAATATAAAATAATAAAATATAATAAAATAATAATAAAATAATATAAAATAATAAAAACTTATTTAGTGTGCAATTACTCCTTTTCCGGAGCGCATCCCTGCTGAAAGGGAGGCGAGCGGAGCGATGCCCAGCACGCAGACGGGAGGGTGCAGACTGCACACGGATGCCGTGGTTCCTTATTTACACGTCGCTCATGTTTATGCAAGTTAAATACAAATACGGCTGCTGCTGCCTTCCCCAGCAACCTCAGGCACCGGTCAAGGCTGCAAACAGCGGCCACAATCGAGGTGGTAATGTATTTTTTATGGGAAGAGAGAAGTACTAATAGCCAGGGAGGGAGTAGCGGGGAGATCTGTGCAATTTTCGTTGCAAAGATAGCCGGCATTTTCAAAAAACAAATACTGTATGTTCAGTTCAGCTTCTTTAGTGGCTTTCATGTTATAGGAATATTTGCTGGTGATGAAAACGCCGCGGAGCCAATCAAACCGCACTGCTATACAGCCTGCCGCGCGTGGAGCCTGGCGTTTAAAACAACCCTTATGCATTATTCATTAAAGAGTTGATGTTTATGCAAATCACAGAAGCATGTGCCCACCTGGCCGTCATGGGTTAATAACAGCAACTACAACAAAACCAATACCAATAATAATAATAATTAAAAAATACACCTGCAGCCTCTCCCCGAGCAAACAAGCAAGCTCTGTGCCATCCCCAGAATCTATATAATCAATGATAATGCTCCTTCATTAAATGCCTCAAAGAATTGCCATCCTTACCTGGTTAGCTTTGTAGGGGCCTCAGATTTTCTGGATGAAATAACTGTCTGTGCGCGCAACCAATAAAACTGAACTGAAAAGCTGGTTAAGGGCACTTAATGCAAAGCCACTCACTGAATATTCATATGATGCCTGTGTTTATGCAAATTAAAGCAAAAGAAAGCCCAAGGGGATTGGTTGCCATGGCCCACAAACACTGTGTACATCAGAAAAATAGAGAATAGTGACAAATAAACCTTGACAATCATAGATGGGAAGCAAAACGAGGAGTATAGTAAAATATTAAGAGTCTTACAGGAGTTACAGGTTTTAAGAGCTTTATTTCATCATATGATTTTTAGGTCTATCAGGTAATTTTCTACAAGGTACTAATCTGTAATTATCATCATCCTACAAGACAGTATCACTAATGTTTGTCAGCTTTATTTATTCTGTAACTGTGTAAGCAGAGTCCTTAAGTATATCAAGTAGGTGCAAAACTAATTACAACAAAAATTATAGTGTAATACATTAGGAACAAAACCCATAGGCTTGTGTTACACTTTATTAAGTCTTTCATGCGAAGCTGTCTTCTCAAGCAAAAGGAAAGAGAAAAGTGGAGTGTGCCAGTGGGAGCCTGCTAGAAATAAAATTTAGCTCCTTGCTATCTTAATTTTGTTGTGTAGCTGATTCATTCCAGATGCAGGCTCCTATGTGGTACAGCTAATATTATTGTTGCACTGGGCTTTTTCTCAGCCTAAACTAAATTTGAAAAGACCGTGCTTTCCTACGACTGAAAACCTAAATACGTGTGAAATTTTTGTAAAATGCTATTTCTCAAATCAGGTTCAAATATAGCAATCCAAGTTCTTAATATTGTAATCACCAAAACTGATAATGTTTTTTTTACAATGAGATATTTCAAAATCAGAATGGTATAGTATATCAGAATTGCAATTTCCTTGATAAACAATAATATATATATAAAAATAGAAATCCTATTCCCTATTCTTATGTGTTATATTATATTTTAGCCTTTTCCATTATTTCCATCAACAAATTACACTGTCAAGAGAGGTTTCCATTTCTAGATAACTATTTATTAATAGTGCCATTGTTATCCAAGTTTTAAGAAGGATCAGATGAAACCACCTCATACAAGATATTTGAATTATGGATCAATAGGTACATCTGGCTCTTCAGTTTTGTGTGTTTTCCACTGACATCTATTGGTTGTTGTCAGCAGGTAGCTCTTCAGCTGGAAAAAACCCCAACAACCACCAAAACAAAACCCCAAGAGACACCGCTTCTCCATGAGCACACGTGAACAGGGATCATTGCTTTGTAGGAATCTGATGGGGTCTCCTTCCTCCTAAGATGAGCTGAGATCAAATGCACATTGTCAGAAAGTGGAGTGATGGCCCCGCTGCAGGAAATCAAGGTCGGCCCTTGGTTTTATCACAGCGAAGACCCCATGGCCAGTTTTGTTTGTGAAGGTCATCCCATTCCCTCGTGTTTCCACTAGTCTTAGAGGGGACAGGGGAATTTGCCATGCCACTTTATGGCTTCTGAGTTGATACCGTTGCTTGTCGTGAGACTCAGGGCCATGCTGTAAGGCCACCGGCTGCAAGGTGCCAGTGAGTATGTCGCGTTGGTACCTGAACGAGAGCAAAGAGACTCTTCGGACATGGAATGCCAAGCCCCATTTGGGTGGCAGAAGGTACAAAGCAGAGGGCCCCAACAGGCAGGAACAGGCGGCTCAGAGCAGGCAAAGGAACCAGGGTGACCTGCGTGGGTGAAATGAGTTCCTGCCTGGCTGGGGACCCCTCAAGGCAAGAAACCTAACCATCATAGGAGAGAAAAAGCGAGGTGCCACACAGCCTGAGGGAAAAGCTGTGTCCTGAAAGATGAACTTTCCAAAAGGTCAAAAAAATCTGGAGGAGTAGAAATATGCTTATTTATATTTAATAATTTGTCTTGACTTATGTGAAGGATAATCATTCTTAAAGATCCTTGGAAAGCCTATGTATCTTATGGCCTCAACTTTACAACAGATAGCTAGGCAGTTAAAGGGAAAATGCAGAGTGCTCATCTATTTGTGAGAGTCTGGGGTCTCAACTTAAAGGAAGAAAAAGAAAGGTATCTGAGGACATGGGCATTTAGTTGCAAGGGCAGAAGGCAGGGATGGAGACCAGAAGGCCAGGAGAAGAAGCAGTCCTGCATTCACTCTTGTACACAGACAAGGCTTATGCCTGGAATGGGGGTCTCATGAGCAGTTGAGTAATAAATATCCAACAGGAGATTAATCATATGGTGAATATAACTATGTATATTTAAAAGAAAAGGGAAGAGCAAACACATGCTGATCTCCTCTGCAACGACCATAGAAAAAAATTTATGCAACACAAGGGCTTTTCTATTTTCAAGGCAGGCATACACTACTGAGAGGGGGGGACCTTCAAATTATTCCATGAAGATTTTTGGAAAGTTCATGAAGATCTAATAGGACTCAAGTGCTTCCAAGTTTTTCCATTTCTTCTGAAGAGAAGTAAGTCTAAAAAAATTCTTGTCTTCAGAGAAGAGATGTTTTCCCAGGCTGGACACGGTGCCAGCTGTGACATCATAAATATTCAGCCACTGACTGAGCTGGATGTGCATGTGAACATTGATGCAATGATTTGGCACACCAGCATCTCATTCATAAGATACATGGGCATGCAAATAAGCAGGCATATTTAGGAGGCAGAAATGAGCAGAATATGAAGAAATTGTGAGGGGCCTTAATCAGCTTTGTTTACTTCGGAAGGACCGCAGTTAACATCACTTCTGGCTGCCAGCAGGAATTTTCCCACTGGATTCAGTGAGGTGGGATCAGCTGTGGGTGAAGAAGGTTGAGCTGCTGTTGGCTTTTCCAGCAGTCTTTAGTCTTACTCTCACGTACTTACATGCAATTATTTCTAACACTTGGCGCAATGTGATTCAGAATGTGCTAGGGAGTTAACTATTCTTTTTTTCCTCTCTTTTTATTTCTTTTTTCCAAAAAAAGGAAATTAAATTTAAATGTTAGTGGAAGCTGACAAAGTCCTACCTTTTCAACTCTAGCTTTAGGAAAGATATATGTATATGACCTGATTCTGTGAAGTGATATTTCTGTGCTGTAGTTCTGCCAATCGCTCACCTTTCATGGACACTAAACCAATAAAGTAAAATATATTAAAGAATAAAGAAACAGAAAAAATCTCATCCATAAATTGACTTCTTTGTTCTACCAATTGACTAAATGACACTTAAGTCATGTCTAAGTGCCTGGAAAAAAATATAAGGCATTTCTATTGTGAAGCTGATGAACAATTAGGCAATTGTAAAGCATGGAATAGGAAAGTGGAAAACGCCTAGTAATAATGTTTTCCATTTTCCTATTCCCCATTTGTTTTTTTTTCCTCAGCAAATGCCTATGTGGAGCAGCAAGGGAACTTCACTTTCTAACCTCTGGATTAGTGACAATGCTGGACTTTTAGTTACTTTCTTTCCAGAAGCCCACATATGGAAATGACTGTCCTGCCACTGTTTCACCACCGTTTAGATAAAGAGGGGACAGCTGTGCTGGTTTGCCCTTTCCTACAAAGACCTCAAACCTCCACACCATTTTCAAAGCTGAGTAACAGAAAGACATACAGAAGAAAACACTTCATATGTTCACCTGAATGGTGTATATCTCCTGGACCTTCCAAAGCAATAAAAATAGCAACTTGCAGCATAAAACCCTACAGATGCATGATTTAAACCTTTTCAGACTTACCATGCTCCCAAGGATTTCACCCCACATTTTGGAAAAGATGGTGTTGAAGATGTCTCCATAACAACAGGTTTTCCTCTTCTTGTTCAAAGCAGCGTGTCTGCATGAGATTCAGCTCCCAGCATCAGCCCATCTCTTACCATTTCTTCTTCCTTCAGTAACAGTTCCTGCAAACCTCTTTTCACATTTTTCTATTATTTCCTCTCTTTATCCTTCTCTTGCCTCTCAGCTGCTGTCCCAATAACCGAGTATTTACTCCTTGCTCTTCCCTGCTCTTCCCACCAACACCAAAGCCCATTTTGAATCTTCCCTCTCCTGGGACCATCATTCCATCACCAGTTATCCATGAGACAAGGCCAGTATATTCCCATGCCAACATAACTGCCCAGACATACTGCATCAGGAAAGCTTGATTCCGTGTAACATAGGTTAAGCATCACAGGAGATTAGATGGAGCTAGGACGATTGCAAGGGTAGAAAGAGGAAACATGACTTTGTGTCACATACTATTGAAGGGTCAATAGAGAAGATTGAGAAGTGGCCACTCAAAAATTACACAAAATAATCAAAGTCTGTTTTAAAGAAAGCCATTACACTGTGAACTGTCACAGAAACACCTGGAAGTTTCATCCATATCAACTAGCAAATACTGACTTCTGAGATAAGAAAAAGCAATACCTCCAAACACAAGTAAAGATTAAAGAGTGTGGAGGGCTGTGGGCATGTGTGGGAGAGTGGAAACACCTTTTAGAGCATTTGTGCCATTAGCTTGGATGAGGCAAAAATAAATTTGCAGGGCAAAACTGCTATGATGACGATAAGGGAAAATTTGTGCTGCAGCCAAAGATTTTTTTAAATGACAACTGGTACAAGATAGAGGAGAAATGAAAGAGCAAACATTTATTTTTTTACCTAATGGGATTTTAAAATTAAGCACAGCAGGTAGAAAGATCCTGCACAATTTCAAAAAAACATTGCATGTCCGTGCATGAAAGCCTGCTCTCTTTTCAAAACACTCTACTGTCACCGAGGGTTTGGGCAATCAAGGCATTGGGGTATGGGATAGCGAAGGAGGTACATCTCTTTCCACAGGCAAGTGGTGCAGTAAGGACATTTGGAGAACTAGAACCAAAATCCAGACTAGAAAGAGAAAAGACTGAAGGCCCTACTTTCAAAAATCGCCTCTGGATTCCAATTTCTTGCTATGCTACTAGGTCTGCTAACGGCTGCTTTGAAAAGTATCTGGTCTAAGAGGAATTTTTTTTATGATTGCTACACCTGCAGTTGGCCCTTTGAATGGACACACAATCTAATATGAGTATAAAAATCTTACCTTCAAGCAACATAAAAGACAAGGTGCCTCTGGTAAGTCTGTTCGGTGCGGGTGGGAAAGAGAGAAAAACAGATTATCTGATTCTAATACTGAAACATTGTTCTGTAACATGAAGGTGCAGATTATGTGCTGAGAAAAAGTCTTCCAAGTCTGGAAACTGGCTACCTGGGTTGGTGCTGAGATCCGCTGTGGAAGATGTAATTTTGCATAGGAACTGAAAAATAAAAGTCGTTACCAGATTCTGTATATGAAAGGTGTCAAGGCCGGCAGTGAGTGTTAATAATCTGATATACACTTTATATCACTTCTTTACTGAATGTGATATATATGATATCCAGCAGCAGGAATAAAAAAATAAAGGATTTCAGTGTTTGCCTTCTTTTTTCTTTTGTCCTTTGAATAGCAAGTATTCTGTATCTCCAGGCTGCTAAGGACGAATGACCTAGTCAGGGAGGGTCTGGGCAAATGGTGAAGAGTTTCCAAGGATTTGTATTGTCCCTTTAGATAAGGGAAAATTCAGAGCAAAGGACTGCTCTTATTGGGATATTCATTCTCAGAGCACAAAAGAATGTTTCTTTCCCCTATTTTACTTTATGATAGAAATAATAATGACCAAAGACTCTTCACGGTGCTTCAGCCTGAACTCATGAATTGCCTACATGACTTTTAGCAGAAATGCAAATCTCGCTGGGTCAAAAATCTTTCTATCAGCCACTCTTCTGCTTCTGAAAAATTGAGCTTATGAACTCAAAATCAAGCACAAAGACTAAATCTGAGCATGGGCTATATGCCACTGGGACAAAAGATTCAGACATCTTTTTTCCTCCTGCCTTTTAGTCTTCCAAACATTTTTTTTTTTACAGATTAGCTGAGAGAAGGCAGGGGATGTAATATGGACAAGTTCCCACTGGAAAGCTTGAACTTGGCAGATACATGAGCACTGTCACCTGTACACACTACCCAAACTGATGCACTTCTTAATAGAGCAACAGTGGTTTTATGGAGCATGTGGGTTAATTTGCTTTTCTTTTCCTGAGAAGAGACAATTGGCAACATCCAAGCCCTGTAACAGAGTTTGCTAAGACAGTTAATAGGCCTTTTCTTGTAATCTTTCTTAAAACCCATCTGAGAACTCTAGGCCTACTTTTTTTTTTTTTAAATAATACAAAACTCTCCCTCTCCTGTGTACCATACACATGCCATGGAAGGATTGGTGTTTTGATCAACAGTCAACATATGACAACAAAACTAAGACATATGATATTAAAAACTATGCCAAAGTATTCTCAGCATTTTAGAGACTCCTCTTTTTTGGTTTCTCAAATAAATTGTTTTCACAGCTGAAGTAAGGTAACAAAAAACATGTTTATTTATGTAAAGCATGTAATAGAACAAAATAATATACCTGTTCAAAATAATTTTTCAGGAAGGGATGTTCCCTGAAGAAGGAAGCCATTGAGAAAAAGCATTCAGAAACCAGCACACTTACTATATTCTTTTTTTGTTGTTGCTTTACTGGGCTTTTCCTAAAGACAATTCTCATAACGAGGATATATTTCCCATTTTGCTAAGGGACGTGACCTGAGAAGAGTTGTACCTCTCTCTCTCAACAGACTAATGACAAGAGAAAGGTTTATAACTGGTGACTTGACAGCAGATGAACCTCACAGCCAGCAAGTCCCAGAGACCGTATACATCATGAACAGGCTACAGAAGAGTCCACAATAGGTGCTGGTGTCAAAGGGCTCCCTGGATGCCCTGGATGCCCTAAGCAGACAGCTTTTTGTCCCTCAAGGAAACCTTCAAGGAGCACAGCATGTGGGCCAGCAGCAGCACACCCAACTGCTGCTTCAATAATGGTGTGGCTAATGCGTTACACCTCGTTGTTTTAGTACGAATACACTTCTATAGGTATGGGTCATAATGCTCAAGTCTAGCAATTATACTTTTAAAAAGATCTTACAAAACAGAAATTGATTGCCTAATGCTTACCAATTAATGCACCTTTGATGACAGTACAATGGAGGAAAACCATAAAAGCAATTTTTGTGTCTCAAAAGCCTGAGGAAAAAGTAACTTCTTGAGAGATCTAAGGTGGTGTTTGTAGGCAGAGATGTCCTTCGTTCTCCACAGTGTGCAGTAAGAGCTGCCTGGCTATATATTGTTTAAATAGACTATCCTTGACCAGTGTTTGAAACTCTCGTTGCCAATAGAAACCAGGGACCTACGATATGGCTGTGATGGTCTCAAACTCCGGTGCTCAGTCACCACAGCTACCGATGTTATAGACCAAGTTCAATAAATACGTTGCTTTCATTACTTTGGTGAAAAGAACAGATAAGTATAACTTTCATGACCGTAAATTGAAAAAAATAATTTGACAGGTGAACAAAGAGATCAGAGATCTGTCAAGATCTTTGTAGTTTTTGAACGCTACAGATTTCAATGCTGCCTGTACATGTGTTGGGTGCTTCGCACCTATCAAAAATGAAGCCAGACATAAAAACCATGTGTCAGAGTTCAGTGGGTAAAAATAACAACATTATTAGTTGAAGGGCTGAATTCATTACAATGTCTAATTTGGGAACTATTTGAACACTGGGAGTTTGCAAAGTGCATTGGAATGTTATTTGGTTCTTACCCTCTATAGGAAACATTAAGAAAGAAAAGAGGGTGGAGGAGATAATACAAAACATGCAAAAGAGCCTTCAAGAGAAGTCAAAGACCCTAGGCTACGTTTTTTCAAATTTGGTCTTTCTCTTATAAGCGATTCCTTTCCTGGTGTCTGTGTAAGGCCTCTGTGTACGTGCAAAAGAGACTTCATATTCACACTCCAAAGAGACATATAAGTACCCTAATAATAATTTCTATTTAAATTCCTGAAACTTCATGGTTTCACTAAATATCTGTGTAACCACTTTTTCAATTCTGAGGTTGCACTAAAAAATAAAATTGCTAATACAAGTGAGCGCGTACTTTCATAGCAAAAGCTAGAAAGTCTCTATAGGGGCACAGAACCTAGTACTTCAGAATAACTCAAATATCCATACCAAAATAAATTACACTGAGGTGTAAAACTGAAAATTAGATAGCATCCTCCTTAAGTTTATAACTGAAAAGGTACAAAAAACTTTCAAATTGCGCCAAACTTAACTGAAAATACATTATGTGAATTATAGGACTGGTCTACCAATGCAGCAACAAACACTTGAGCATGACAGGTGGTCAACTCTAGACTTTGCATAAACCCGACATTCAGGATACCCACCTTAATGATCACAAAATATTCACAGGCAAAGCATGAATACCTTCTGGTCCTTATAATCACTTAACTGCTGAAAAAATCTGGTAAAAAATATCTTTAAGTTTTTCAGTGGTGGTTGGGAAAGGGGTATTCTTATTAGTTTTCCTGTATTGTGTTCTGAAAAAATGCATTTTCACTGAAAAGAAGTGAAGTAAACTGCTGGTGATTGAAAATTAGCAGTCATTTGTGAGCAATATTTTCCAAACAGTACTGCATTTGTCAAAACTTCACTGAAAGATAACTGGAACAATTGCTCCTATAAGGCCACGCATTTCATTTTTTACTTTATTTATGTAATGTTTACATTATAGTATAAATCACAATACAACACTTACAAATATAAAAGTTGAAGTAGAAATAACCCTCTGGAGCAAAACACTTCAGTAAAAGGTTGTTTTTATGTTAAGTAAAAGATTTATATTGTATATTAGCATTTGTTTGGGGTTTTTTTGGGGGGTTATAAACGATTTTCAGGGAGTTTGGCATTCCAACTTTTTTTTTGTCATCAGCGATGAGAGAAAAATTTCAGAAATCTCTGCAGAGCTGGGGATCATTCAGAGGGAAAAGGAAGTCTCGTAAGAGTCTAAATGCCACAGAGCGGATGTGCCAGGGTAACACAATAAAGAGGAAGATGGAGGAATTTCTCTCCCCTCCTGTTCAGAGGGTCTTTCATTCATTTTTCTAGCAGCAGAGGGTAGGATGAGAGCAGATTTTTCTAATTATCAGGGCTTCTGGAAGCTGATCAGATGAAATGAGCTATAAAGGGGAGAGGAGAAACAGCCCGCAGTCCTCACTTCTGGCCAGATCTTGTGGGTTTTGGAGCAGCAGCTATAACTCTCAGGAGTTTATCAGAAGTCTCCTGCTATTTGGAGATTTTCTTGAAGAGCCAGTGGCTGATATCAGGAGATTGCACATGAATTTCCACATGCAATTTTTTTCTAATGAAAAGCCTAGTTTCCGTCCCTCCTGACTGCAGAGAGACGCTCGCAGATACGATGTCAGTGCAAACACAGAGCCTCTGCACCAAGACTTCAAAACCAGAAGGCAAATAAAAGTAACCCCAGATGGCTATATATATTTTCCAGCCAGTCCTGTGATTTTGGGATTCAGATGCTGGATGGGCTGGGGTCAGCGGTACTGCTGCTGCAGCTAGGTCTGAACGCCAGTTTTTCCCTCTGATTTATAGCTTTCAAAGATGCACTGCAGCGAGGGCAAAACTCAAAGGTGGAATTAAGCCTGCTGTGACACTTTCACCATGCTATTACCCACATGATTAACAAAAAAACCCACATCAGGGGTAGCTCAAGTGGCCACTGCAGAGCTCGTGAGATGAGAAAAGCAGCTTCATTGAAATAATCTGAGAAAGAGCAAAAATAGAGAACCTCATTTTATATCCCCGCATTAAACTGTGAGAAAGTCAAAAGGTTCAAAGCAGAAGCGGCATGGCCAAAGGGGTTTGCAAGCAGCAAGATACACTGATGCTCTGGCAGAAGTTTCTGCTAATTCTGCCAGAGCTACAGAATAGTTCTGGAGGTAATTTTCCTCCTTTTGCTGACTATGTGGAGGGATAGAGTGCCTCAAGAGGAGCAAGAGCAAGAGAAGCACATGAAGAACAGATTACCTTTGATTTTCTAGGGTTTGGGTCTATGGTTCACCCTATCTGAAGGGGGTAAAGAATTATTTCCATACAGCTGGATATGCCAGTTAATTTTATTGGGTCCACACAACCTCCCCATCTATTCAGCGGTAACTGCAGGTGCTCATCTCCCTGACTGATCCAGTTAAAATTAATGACCTTTCTCCTGGGACTAGACATCCTCACAGGAGCCAACACTAAGACATTACCTGATAAGGAGGAAGAGATCTTTACACTTGTGTTTTGGGTTCTCTATGAAGAAGGCTTTCCCTCCTAAGACCACTGAATCTTTGTTATCACTCATCCCAGCAAAAAGTAAATTGTTTTTAAAAGTGGTGCTATATTTGTAATGTTCCTATGAGCAAACAGCATACTGGCCACATACATCTAAGTATATACTCCCATCAAAAAAACCCACTTAACTCTGCCTAAGCTACCTCCACATTTAAGGTGATACGGACACCATGGTCCTGGCAAGTCCTAAGATCAGAGTGGAGGTTTGAAAGCATGGGGAGATCAGACCTCCTAGCACAACTAGGATGGGAATAAACTGAAATAAATTTATTACCCTGGGCTGCTGAAATGGAGCCATGGCAGGGAGGACTTCCTGGAGACCAGGACATGCCAGGTGTCTGGGCAACCTTCTTGGCAAAGTTCAGTAGTGGACAGCCCAGCAAAACCAAGGGCGTCCAGCTGAGAACATTCCTGTCCAATCCTCAAGCCTCAAATGACTGTTTATTTTACACTGTTGTTGTCACTAGTTGCACTATGGGAGCAACGATGGTCACAGTGACAGAGCTAGGCTTTGTGATGAGCAAAGAACAACAGCACCAAAATCTCTGCCTCAGAAGAGTGAACTGTAAGTCAGTGCAAGGCACGGATATGTCCTGAGCAGGGGAAGACAACATTTTCCTACGTATGGTCATGCTGTCTGTAGGTACCTCCATAGTCATCTCAGGATGGGGAAATGTCAGCTGGCAAACCTGCCTCTCCTCACCCTTTGTCTTTATCTTTAATTACTTCACCACCTGCCCCAATTTCTGTCCTTGCACTGGCTCCTTACTTTTACTTGAGCTGGATCTTTTGCTCTGCTACCTTCACATGCCACCCTTCACAAAGTCCTCGCTCTGCATTTGCATATTACTGAGATTACCTGCGTTCTCCAGAATCCCTGTGAAATAGTTTGTGTTTGTGCAAACTGTTCTTACCTTCTTGTATAACATGGTGCATAAAGAGAATGTGGTACTATAAAACTAGGCAGCACCAGCGGTGGTTACTTTCTTGTAGCTTCAGCAATTTGCTCAATTTTATTGCATGAACCAAACAAAAAAATGAAAAATATAATGCAGGTCATGTGCTATAAACAATCTGTGAATTTAGAATGGCCAAAAAATTTAAATTGGACAACTAAATATCTGAGCTCGAGCTCTGCTCTTTCTGTATATCACTACTGAAGCTTGAGTGTCCATAGGTTAACGTTATGAGAAGATGAAAGAATACAGAACTGAAGTAAATCAAGGTTGATTTTCAGAGTCAAACAAATATTTGTGAAAGAGTTTTCTACTATTTGTTCATTTCTATTAGCTGGCCAGTGATCAGGGACTTTAATACTGAAAATGTTCTTTTATCCCAGAGAACCAGAGAACAAGCCATCTCTAAATTTTTATGTTACTTCTGTGTTGTGGCCAGGGTGAGAACAGAATCTCAACAACCTGTTTCAAACACCCTGACTTTTTGGAAAGCTTTCAAGTCTTTCACAGCCAAACCAGCTTTCTGCTCCCATTTCACATGGTCACATTGCTCATCACCCTTGGATTTATGGAGACAGTAAAAGGCTGCAAACCTTGTCTTCTGCTCTACTCTTTTGACAACATCATTGTTTTCTATGGCTTCCTGCTTTAGCTTCCCTTTTCAAACACTAGTTTTGTTTCCCACTTTCGAAGTCCTGCACAGACTTGGATCTCTGTCTCAGTCCGTGAATCCACTTCCCTGTGTACCACTCAAATTATTTCCCATTGTCTTCCATACCAGTCCTCACCCTTGCAAGGAGCTCCCAGCTGGATTTATGTTCCCCATTTCAGCAATGCGGTGGGTGAGTGGACAGGCTGGAACAGCTCTGCCGGGAGGACAGGCCGGGAGAGCTGGGGGGGCTCAGCCTGGAGCAGAGAAGGCTCCGGGGAGACCTTCCTGCAGCTGCCAGGGCTGAGAGGGCCTGTAGGAAAGGTGGGGACGGGCTTGTTAGCGGGGCCGGGAGCGACAGCACAAGGGCCGCTGGGTTTAAACTAGAAGGGGGCGGGTTTAGACGAGATCTAAGGAAGACATTTTTCACGAGGAGGGTGGGGAAGCCCTGTGCCAGGTTGCCCAGAGAGGTGGTGGATGCCCCGTCCCTGGGAACCCCCCAGGTCAGGCTGGATGAGGTTTGACACCTGTCAAGCAGAACCACCCCCACGGGGGGCTGGACTAGATGACCTTTAAAGCTCTTTTCCAACCCAAACCATTCCATGATTCTATGATTCTATAAGGGGAGCCCTTGTATGCAGGTGCCATTTAAAATAGTTGGGGATCCCCAGGCTATAAGTCATTCTCATTTTTTAATGAAAAGTGAAACAATGGTTTCCATAACTTGTTCATTTTTTTAAGAAAAGAGGTGTAACAGAGACATTTGAAGGCGCCTGGGATTTCCAGAACAGGAGACACTGGAGGAGACCAAGGCCGTACGGCGATCTTCCTGGCTTACCAAAACAGACGGGGGCAGGTTCATGTCCTACTTGTTGGTTGGAGTCCTCTTCCCATGCATTTACTGAAGACAGTAATTTTGGCTGGAGATAGATGCACTCCCATAGCTACACTTATTATATCTGTTTGGTTCAAGGACGTTAGGGTAGCAGACAAAGGATCCTTTGGGACTGATGCGGTAACATATATGCTTTATTACTCTTTAAGATTAGACATGTGATACTACAACTACTTAACACACCCACAGAGAGTTTGGCTTGGACATCTACTGACCTCAGCGGCTGTTTACCAGCTAACTTGTTCCACGCTTCTGAAACTCGCAGACACCCACATCCGCAGTTGGTAGGCACCTAAACACATTTTACAGCCTGGCTCTGAGTTTAACCAGCTCAGTGGCCGCACTTGACACCTGCAACTTATATTTTTCCACTTTTTACACATTGAAGAGCTGAATAATTACTGCCAAGCAGTTATTTACTCTCTTTTAACAAGACAGCTCTTGTATCAGAGGGCAGTATTAATCCTTCTGTCTCTTCTTCCTCTGACATACTTTACCATCTGCAATTGAAAAGTTCAGTAAGCAGCCAGACTTTGCTGAGGGAAAAGAAAAAAATAAAAGTGGTGTTAAGTAGAAGTGTTAAAAGAGGGGCAAATAAAATTGCAAGGATAATTACCTTGAACTATTTTAACCCATTTTAAAACATAATAAATAGGGTTATTCACATGTATCCCCCAAGGACAGTATTATTCTGTAATGTCAAAAGGTAGAGTATAAACCAGTGCTGCTAATGTTATTATGATAATCCTACGTACTTCAGCAGCTGCTTGCACTTAACTGTTTGTGGCATAAAACATTTTCGGTAATCAAGTTCCTTGAAAGCATTTTCTTTCAAGGGTTTTTCTTTTTTTAGTGTAAGGTGCAAGTAACCATTTCTAGAAATAAACTGTGTCAGTGTACCTCCACATAGCAATTTTTCCCCAAAATCTTTTCCACACAGAAGCTCTGCCTCCAGCGCATATCTATTACCAACCTCAGCAAGTTGCCATATCCGCGCAGGTTTTCCTTCTCAGCATCTATCTGCTTTTTACATGTCCCCCATTAAAAGAAAAAGCCTTTGCAGGCAAAACCACAGTTCACCTTGGTCCACTTTGTGGATGTTTGACACATGACAGTGCTGTTCTTGGGCAACCAACCTACAAGTAAATCAATGGTTTCCATAACTTGTTCACTTTTGGAGCACTTTTACGGGGCTGCCTTTAAAGAGCTGACAGTACTCTGGTACTGCCAGACTTTTAAAGGGTTCATAAGACACGTTATTTTAAAGCTCCAGTGTACTCATCACAAAGGAGCCACGGACACGAACATGCCTGTGTTGACCCTGCTGTGCCGGAGTCAATGCTGAGCCAACACCATGAGCCCTGGGGGTCTCCAGCGGCATCTCCCGCCATGACCCCTTGCTCCAGGAGAGGAAAGGAAAGCTGGCCTCACTCTGCTGCTGCCTGTCCCCAGCATCGCCCCGAGGAGAAGGGCAACGCCGTGCCCCATGGCATGTGGGGAGGAGATGGAGGGTGCTGGACGTGCTGTGGTTTGGAGGCTCAGAGCCAGGAGAACCCAGGGACAACTCACACTGGCACACAGTGGACAGCACGGACCTGCTCCGAGCCTGAGCCATGACAAATCAGCATTATTCACATTTCAAAGTCAACCCTAATACCTTATTCTGGGCTAGACGACAGTGGTCCCAGGGATAATTAAATTAGTTGCAGAGATTGTGGTCCCAACGTGTAATTTCAGGTGTCCCCCTGTGCAAATTACCTGCAGGCCACGAGTTTAGCTACCGCTGGGAACCCTTTGGGTACATTAACGTTGCCCGTGTTTACTGATCCTGTAGTTATGTTCATCTAATTTTTGGTTCGCCTACTCCGAGGCTGAGCTGACAGGATTTTATCTCACAGATATGCCAGCATCACTCAGCCCACTTTGCTAGCAAGTACTGTAAAAAAAGAATATTTCCAGAAAGTATTTCAACCCACTCATTACCTGCAAAACTGGTTGGGCAGTTGGGGCCACAGGGCTGTATTTTGCTACAGCACAGCACAGACCAGGCTTTCCGTGCCTCTTGCTGCACCACCAAAGGAGCTAAAAACAGACAACTGTGAAGTTTTTTCCAAGCAATATGAGGAACGTCAGGTACGCAGTTCCTCCAAAGAAATGCTTTGAAGGGTCTCAGCCTCTGTGTTTTGGGTTTGTGTTCGGGGTATGTATGCCCCTGCTGGAGTATATAATAAGCACTGAAGCATTATGAGAACACAGATGAATATATTCAGATGTTTGTTGCAACATTTGGCACCTTTCAATGAAAAGCTAGAGAAATGGACAAAAGAGTGGCATTAAAGTGCAGCTGAGCAAATGCAGGACAAACATAACAACATGAAAAGCAGCAAGTAGCAGCACAAAGCATTGTCTGTTTGTAGGGATGAAATGGCACAAAAAGCAGGGAGAGAATAAATGAGATGCATATTAAATTATTGTTACAATTATACAGTTAATAATGACGCACAGAGACACTCATCTAATATCTGCCTAAATTTATCCTGTGGGCAAAAGTAGTCTTTCTCCCACTACAGAAATGTGGACTAATTAGTGATACAAATGCTTGATTTTCATTTCTTACACACATAAATGTAAATCAAGAGTGACTTCCTATAAATAGTTATGCTAACTCAAATTGATAAAAGAACAGAAATAAGACCTAGAAATGTTTTTAAAATGTTTCTCTATTACTTTTATCTATTTATCTGTTTATTACAAATAAGCAGGAAGAAATATGGATTGGAGATTTTGGGGTTTTTTTTCTCAAAATAAGAACAGAAGGCAAGTTTGCACATACAAAAGGTATACAGGTGAAAGAGGCCTGAGAGTGGATGTGAGATACGGCAACTGCAAAGTTTTCATATGTATCCTTCTCAGGTTCTATTTTTTGTACCAGGGCTGGAGTTGCTCCGTGGAAGAGCTGGGAATTCAGGATTGATTGTCTATCACCTGAGAAAGACGAAAAACAGGCACAACCCTAACAAAGTCAGATACTGCATCTCAGACTGCATCTTAGACAAAGAGGAGGAGTTGATGGAGCAGTTTGGTTCCTGTGTCAGAAAGCTGATGCCAACCCAGAATCCAGACTTGTACCAACAAAGCTACATCCAGTGGACTCCTTGCCAATGTGGTATCCCAATATCCTATGTCAACCCTGACTTTTCTCAGCCGACCCAGGCCAGCAAGAGCACAAGCAGGCAATCACAACCAGCTCAAGCATAGGCCACTAACGACCAAAAGATGTCATCCACCTACTCCTCTGCTCAGCATCACAGCCATACATTTGCTCCTGGAGGGTGCTTGTCCAATTTGTTCATATATCCAGTGATGCTGAATTCACAGACTCCCCATGCAAGCTGTCCGAGCATTTCAGTACTACCAGAAAATTTTTCTTAATGCCCAACTTCGGTTACTCATGCCGCAGTTTAAGATTACTGTTTCCTGTTCTTCCTTCTTGTCATGGTTTAACCCCAGCCGGCAACTGAGCCCCAGGCAGCCGATTGCTCATTCCCCCACGGTGGGACGGGGGAGAGAATCAGAAGGGTAAAAGTGAGAAAACTCATGGCTTGAGATAAAGACAGTTTAATAGGGAAAGCAAAAGCCGCACACAAGCAAAGCAAAACAAGGAATCCATTCCCCACTCCCCACGGGCAGGCGGGGGTTCAGCCATCCCCAGGACAGCCGGGCTCCAGCATGTGTAACGGTGACTGGGGAAGAGAAATGACATCACTCTGAACGTCCCCTCACCCCTTCCTTCTTCTTCCTCCCTCCCTCCCTCCCTCCCTCCCTTCCTTCCTTCCTTCCTTCCTTCCTTCCTTCCTTCCTCCCTTCCTCCCTTCCTCCCTTCCTCCCTTCCTCCCTTCCTCCCTTCCTTCCTTCCTTCCTTCCTTCCTTCCTCCCTCCCTCCCTCCCTTCCTTCCTCTCTCCCTCTCTCCCTCTCTCCCTCTCTCCCTCTCTCCCCACCTCAGTTCATGTACTGGTCCTGACACCGTATGGTCCGGAATACCCCTCTGGCCAGGCTGGGTCAGCTGTCCTGGCTGTGCCCCCCCAGCTCCCCATGCACCCCCAGCCTGCTCGCCCGTGGGGTGGGGTGAGGAGCAGACAAGGCCTTGACTGTCTGTAAGCACTGCTCAGTTGTGACTAAAACATCCTTGTATTATGAACACTGTTTTCATCCCAAATCCAAAACACAGCCCTACAGTAGCTACCATGAAGACAATTAACTTCATGCAAGCCCAAACCAGCACACTCCTGTAGACATGGAGAAGTTATTCCCTGTCACTCTGTAGCAGCTTTCACAAACCTGAAAACTGCTATATCCTGCCTCAGCCTTGCTACACAGACAATCCCACTTTGTTTAATCCATTCCACATGGGCCATAGTTTTGTAGACTTATGCTCATTTTCATTTTTTCTTTGAAACTCTCTGCAACTGGTCCATATTTTTCTTGATGTATAGTGGCTAAGACCGTGTATGTTACTCCAGCTGAGATCTTAGCGGTGAGCAGAAAAATAGCTTCAGGGCTTTATCGGTTGCATTTGTGTTTGTACCTCCCACCACCATTTTCATCATGGCATGGGACTGTTGACACATGGTCAGCACAATAGATAATTAATTACGCCCACATGCAGTACCTGGAACCTCTCCCTGTGAGGAGTGTTAGATCATGTCTACAGTTTCCCAAGAACACTTTAAATTACAAGCCCAACATCCAGCACACTGGCAATGCCTCCCAGCACAAAACAGGCTCTAAATGCAACAGGCATATTGTCTGTGCCATCATCCTGTTTCTAATGAGAATATTGATGACTTGGCTGACATAGTATTGCATACCAACAGGGCTGTTGAAAAGTGAATATTGTTTCTGTACAGAAATGACTACAAAGCCAAATGCAGAAGAGCTCTGCCTTTTCTTTGATATTCTCACATTTGACACCTTTTCCACTTTTTCCACTGTGGTCACCATATCACTAACATCACATAGTTATTCTTACAGAACCAGTACTATCAAGAGCTTTATTTTACACTGACTAGTTTTTCTTAACTATAAAAAATAATTAAAAACTTCTTTACAAAGTTTTTTATTATTGGGGTATATGAGTGCTGAATCGACTGAATTGAATAAAATAAATAAGCAGAAATTTCTTTAAAATATATTACAGTGCTATAAAGAAAAAAAGTATACCAAAGAATCCAGCATAAAGCTTATATTATTCCTACATATTTTATTTATGTGCAGTCCATTTCTTTTATGGTATATTACAGAAATTGTAAAAATGAAAATTCAATCAACCTTCTGAGTAAGTTGACATAACTGAGTTTCAGCCAGTTCTTGCCGTAACCCCAGCTGAAGTCATTTTAGATCCAAAAGTCATCTGTTATACCCAAGGCTTCCACATATGATAAATAACCTACACTGGTAGCTAAAGGGAAAAAAAAAGAGGTAGGAAAAATCTGAGGATCTGAGGAAGAAGGTGTTTTGTAAATTGGAAAATATAACATGGCAGGCATGTGTTGATGTCACAGTGATGTGAAATACAGGTATAAGGAAAAACAGGTTTTGGATGGGACGAGAATCATAAGAAAATGACCTGGCATATACGGGGCCGATCACATCTTCAAAGGATGTGGAGATGGTGATTCTGCTCTGAGCAACTCTGATGGGAGTTTGAAGGGGATAAAATTTTACACAGAGGTTTATAAAATTGTCAATAGGATGCCTATATAGCGTGCTCTTAAAAATGTGAAGTTCCCCAAAAGTAGAGAAAGACAAGCCATGCAGAGGAGACCACACAATGTGTTTGCAATACTACAGTCTCCAAAACCACTACAGGTGGTCCCTGTAGTGCAACATCAGCTGCAGACCTACTCTCCAGGTGGAATGACAGACAGATCTTCAGTGCGGTTAGGCACTCGGGGCTCTTCAGTTGCAAACCTCCCAAAGTGCTTTTTCCAGTGCTCAGTATTTTGTAAATATGGGGTTCCTTCAGCGACGGTTTTTGTCCAGACATTTTGAGATGAGTAATTTCTTGGAGCATATACCCCTGAATATGTTGAACACCCTCCATGCCTAAGAATATCAACAGGAAATGAGAGATATTTCTTTTTTTTTTACTCCTTTCTTTAAATGAAACTGAGAATATATTTGCCATAGAAACTGTCATACTCACTTGTGCTCAGTAGATATTACTATGTGTAATTAGAACAAAACTGGTTTATAATGACATCGTGATGAATTCACTCCAAGATTGTGGTGGTGCATTTCCCCCTCTCCCCGCTGGCTCCTGAAACTCTTGTCAAGCCTTGGTCCTGGTGCAATGAGTTTAGCGACTGAGCCCCTTGACCGTACCAAGCACTCTTGTGTAGCTAAGGTAGGGAATGGTACTATGTACCATTGTGGGAGTAATTAACCCTCCCCTGACAGCCCCGGAACATTTTATCTAATCATGACATGGGTGGATCAGTGTCACTGGAATTTCGAGAATTACCAGCAATTGACTGTGACGAAATTTACAGATGCCTAAAGTCAATCATCCCCCAACCCTACAAAGAGGCAGTTCTCAGTGAGACCCTCTGAGCTCTCCTGCACCGCAGCAGGCTGTGACCAGCATCTCCCTCTGCATGTGATGCCTCTCAGCGCTTGTGGACTCTTAAGTTTGTGGTAAGTTTGGAGGACCGGCATGAACCTGGGCTGAAACCCCTGTTTGAGACTCAACTCTATCTGTCAAGAAATGTAAAAGCATTAGTCGTGAATACTTCATGGAACTCTAGGGGAAACTTTTAACAGGTACCTTTTTATATATATGTGTATACAGATATATCTTCATGTATCTCCTCTTACATATAGATCTCTCATATATCTCTCTCCCTTTATATATTTCTATGCCTATATCTACATCTGTGTGTATATGTAACCAGAGAACCTTATCAAGTTCTTAAGCTGTTGTGTTTTTAAGCTTTATTAGAAAATCATATAATCTAGCATTGTGTTTTGCCATAAAAGTATTAGTGACTTCTAAATTGCTATTATTTTATATTAGATTGTTGCCATTCTAAAGTTATATAAAACACAAAATCCTATGTTAAATCGTCACACCAAGATCCTTGTACTTAATTCCCTTAGTCATAAACCATTGACCAAGTCTAGGACTAGGACTGGATTCAGCCACCCCTAGAGTCCTCTAAATAGGAGTCTAGAAAGCAAGGGGGTCCACTCTGAACCTCGTGACTCAGCGGGAGGGTCTCCCTCATCTTTCTTTCCCTAATCCGCATATAAGTCATACCAACCCCATGCGATCTCCCTGACTCCATAGAAATCATTTCCCCCTGATCATTCTAGACCAATTCTAATTTGTTTTCTCTTTTGTATGCTTTTTCCATGCTGAATAAGTAATAGGGTGGACCTTGCCATTGAATTCTGTTAAGTCGTGCTTTATATAAATGTATATTAAAATAATGTGCTTTCTAGTATCTTTTGCGGTGATTCTTTAAGCAGCCTAAACCACTCATTCACGTCAAAGATGCAGCTGTGAGGTATCTGAAGAAGTTAGTAAAATGTGGCTAAAGGAAATAAATGACAGAGATGTAACTAAACATTCTACACACATTCTTTCATCCCCTATCAGAGTGGCTGACAAGCATCTATTCATGTTGATAAGAAAGAAAACTATCAGTTACTCTAGCCATATTTCACAATTCTATACACTGCAATCTTTAAAAAAAATTAAATAGAGATACCTGGCTGTGCAAATCCCCCATATATGACAGTCTGTCATGGAAATCTCCATAGTTGAAATCTCCCCCTAAGCTGTTTTGCACCTGACTAGTTGCATGGTTTCAGCCCCATTACAATAGGGCTGACATTTCAGCTCAAAACAAATTATGCCTGAAACTGAGACTATTAAATTCTACAGTGCAATCAAGACATCGACAGTGGTAATACCAAAGATGTGTAAAGAGCAAAAAACAAAACCACAAGAAATGTGATGCTGCATTTGTTGTTACATAGCTAGCATTTTTAGGCTCCAAGAAGCTTGTTCACATCACTTTGTCAGGTTACAACTTACCAGCCCAGATTGGAACCTATCTGCAGCACAATACTGACAAAGATTTCTTAGGAACTGGAATTTTCATTGATAAAATCGGCACTATTCTTTTTCAACCCTAAGGGCATTTATAAAACAATTCAGCTAGATCACAGTAAAATTCCCACTCCTCAAAACTTCTCCTCAGTTTGGTAAAAGTGATCTGCAGCAGGCAGGTATTTTTCAACAGATTTCATGTCAATCACTGACGTGAAACAAGGGAACACCACTAACCTCTCTCCTGATAATAAAGGAAAGAGAAATGTCACGTCAGTGCAGGTTCTCAAAGGAAAGGAAAAGAAGGTTGGGGCTTTCTGCCTTCCTGAATCATCCTCCTCTCACTACACCTCCGTGTGCAGTTAATATTACTAAAATTCCCTAACGCAAAAGCCTTCCATACAAATTTTCATGTGATTCAGAGTCTAGTGCAGATATCTTTGTAACACATCCCTCTCAAAGATGCACATACAGATCTCTATTTTTAACAAGAGCTCAGAACATCACAATTGAGTCCAAACTTTCAAAAAGACTAAGTTCCAATTTAATCCCCTAAAGGAATGTCAGATCTCCAGAAGAGCTCAGTACCCAACAGTTCAGTTCCCATTGTCACATACACAGCCCAGAGTTTCAAGAGACTTTAAAATGTGCTGATCTCATTTGAAAATATGGTTACCAATTATGGTCCCTCAGTGGGACAAGTTCTTTTGACAGTTGATGCCCACATGTTGGTGGCAAGATTTTTCCAAAAATATGGTCTTTTGTGGCTGAGTGGATATTCATTGAATAAAATAAAGAAAAAAACCCAAAACGCTTCTTGAAGAAAAAAAAAATATAAACCATCTTCCATTGACATTCCTGTTTTGGCATATTTTCATTCAGAAGTGCTATGAAGCCCTGAATTTAGCAAAAGAAGAAGACAGTCTTTGCTCAGGACATTTATTTGGGCTACGAGAATGTCAAGTCCCTGATTGAAATGGTATCCTGCTTTCTGGACAGCTCTGTTTATGGGCTTCCTGCAACAGCCAAGGAGAAAATGTGCCATTTAATTTGGTAGGTTTCACTTTCCCAATCCCAGACAGAACATCTCACAAGGCAAGAGGGAATTGAGAGTTGTAATAGTCATTTAAAGCCAACAACATTTTTGAAAGCCTTCTGTTGAAATAATCCTGAAAATTTCCAAAGGACAGAGTTACCTAGCACATAGTGAACTGCGGGTCGTTGTCACACTTTGAAGTCCCATCTGTCATTGGCTTTTCAAATTATCTTGAAGAAGTAACTTCCGATGGCTCCATTTTCTACATAAAAAAATAAAAATGTAGTCAGTATATAGCATATTGTCTATAGATAGCATATAGATAGCTTATAGATAAGATTTCATCTGCTGACCAGGTCATCTACCTTAATTACACTTTGAAACCTTATTATAAAACTAAGAGAAAATTTAAAATTACTTTTGTGGGCATACATTACTAGTATCAGTTTTCTTTTGGCTCAAAGAACATATGTGGTCTTCTGTGGACTTGGGAATTGCTCTCCTCGGCCAAACACACTAGCTCTGCTGGGGCAGTAAGACTTGGTTTAGTAGCAGCACATCACTCTACACCAAGAATTAGAAGTGTCAGGGAGCGCAGCATGTTTGGGTAGCACATACTTGCTCATCCCTCCCAGCAGGGATTGCTGCATGATACTCTGGAAAGCCGTATTTTAGGCAGCTGGTTAAAATGGGGGAAGGGAGGTGGACAAACAGGACATACTTGAAAAGCAATTTTCTTTTTTATTAATAAGACAGGATTCTTTGGTTATTACATGCTGGGGAGGAAAAAAGATTTGTGCTAAAGAAGTGTTATAATAGCAAATTGTAGAAGTTACAAGACTGAGCTGTACTTAATATGGAAAACATTTTACAAAGTTGAAAAAAATTGAAGTCTACGTGAGATAATTGCATGTGTAGATTGCTGTTTTAGTTACTGTACCTAACATGCATGCACGTAGGCACATTGAAGGACCACCACACACACAAACACAAAAATGCACTATTCAGAACTCACACAAGGACTTCTACCATGCCAGACTGTCCTGATTCCTTGCAAGGGATCCGAGAATTAATATATTACAAATGTTCTTCATAAATATTGCAAAATTTATACTGTCATGTTCATCAGCCATCACAACTCTGAACTCATGAAGCTTGTAAAAATAAGGGTCTGATTATTGATTTATGTTTTTTATACCTGTCCTCTAATCAACTTACTGCCCAATTACAAAAGCAACAATATTGTAATTGCTAGAAACAGGAAAAGATTTGACTTTGTAATAAAGGTTTGCTAATCTATGTAATCAAATATACCTCAGAGTAAACCAAATTTGTTTAAAATGCATACACACATACATACTCCTGAATGTGTGTCTATCGGAAAAGGAAAAAAATGCAGTTGAAACAATTTTCTGTTTAGTTATTCTTTTGATAACTATAATATCAATAATAATAAAATATTATTTTATTTTGAGTTTGGTTATCTTAGGTAGGGAACAAGGAGAAAGGCAGGTTTTTCCCCCTGTTATATAGCTCATTCAACAGAAAGACCAGTAGACCAGTGAAACACTATTGCTTTCAAATGCAACCTGGTGTTGTTGAAGTGTTACCTACTTTGTGCTATCAGCTTCCTTTAAAAGTCCATCATTTCAAACAGAGCAACGTCTAAGTAGCTTGATTTTATATTATGTCTAAGAATCAATGTTAATAGATGTGATCACCAAATCTGATCTCCTCTGTATCACAGCTCACACAAACACAACCATTAATTTCTACAGTGACCCATAATTTCTAGTAGAATGTTAGCATATATTTTAGAAAGATGAAGCATCGTGTTTTCATTATTTCCAATGATGGAGAACCCATCTCATCCCTCAAGAAGCTGTTCCATTGATTAATCAGCAATAAAAATTTTTGCACTCTTGGAATTATCTAAATTATCTAAAAACTATGTGAAAACATTGTTTACAGGTTCAGTTTATGGTGCATGCTTTTGTTTCTCTCAAATAATTTTGAATAATGACTTCTCCAAACTTTTTTAATAACGTCATGGACAAATTTGTTGTCCTCCAAGTTTTACGCCATCAATGTCTTTTTTTTTCCCACACATTAGAGTCATGACACTGTCCCCATTGAATACTGTCTGATATTCCTGAAATATGCTGCTGAAATCAAAATTAAAATTTTCTGCTAGAATGCAAATTAATCTGATGGCATCCTTCATGTCATTTCACATAGCAATCTGAAGCCAAGGTCCCTTCCTTTATTAGAAAATTAGATCAGGTTAGGACATGACCTCTAGGAGTTACATTTACTAAGAGGATGCTAAAATAATTTTGTCATTCACATGGACATAGACTGTCAATATTGTGGCAGGTCTTGGGTAAACCCCACAGGGAAAACCTTACTGAAGTCAGATTTGCAGCTAGCTGACACTATTTCACCGGTACATGTTCTACCCTGACCTAATTTTCTGGAAGAGACAAACCTTGAAAGGGGCTAATTCGAAGTATTGATTAGTGAAGAAGCACCTTTAGCTGCAATTTCCCTGGCTTATTAGGGTGTATGATTGAATTTGAAATTTAAGAAGTACTGAATAATTTTTCAAAGAATATTGTTGATGACAAATAAGCTTATTGTTGCACCTTTTTGCTTTTGTTTTATAGTTATGGTCTCTATAGGCCTCATCTCTGTGTTAAACTTATAGCCTGTAAGAGTCTTGTAAACAATCAGGACTAAAGGTTGTGGAGCATCGCCGAAATCTCTGGAAGGTGATTCAAAATTACAGGGATGTTTACAGTGCAAAGAGAAGCTTACCCTGGGCAGAAGCATCCCTGGACTCCTGAATGGGGTTCTCCAATCCTCAGCTGTGCCCTTTTAAATACAGAAACTGGGCTATAGTTCATATGCCTGTATGTATACATATATGTGTATATGTGTGCATATGTGTATATCTATACGCGTGTATACATACATATCTATATCTATCATAGTACAACTATAAAGGCACTGTAAGCATGGACATGCAAACACTTCTTTATGGAGGGCAACAAAAATTATCTAAGAGAGATGGCTTTCAAAGCAAAATCCTCATCCAAGAGGTAATGAAACAAAACATATCAATTCTACCACAAAGCCCCTACCACTTTTTTTCTTGAAAGTAACAGTGTTACTGACTTAAGGCATATGATATCTACTCCAGAAACAAGAAAAGCTGAATTGGCAATGATGTTCTTGCTCTGGTTTATGTTTTTACAACTGTTCTTCCAACTTCTTGTTTTTAAAGCGGGAGTCCACTGTAATACAATGGAAATTAAATGCAAGCTTCCCATTTTGGACTACTTGAGAATGGTCCACAGGCTAAATTTAAAAGTGTAGTTTACTTTCTTGATTATCTTTAGAATTATTTTAATAGTAAGGAACATTTCCTCTGAATTACAGCTTGCTCATATTTTAACCTGGACTGGACTTGGGTATTGTGTCTTCAAATAAAAACACCACTGGAAATCACAGAACCAGAATCAGAATCACAGAATCGTTATTAAGGTTGGAAAGGACCTTTGAGATCATCAAGGCCAACCATTAACCCAACACCACCGTGTCCCCTAAACCATGTCCCAAAGTGCCACATCCACGTTTTTTGAACACTCCCAGAGATGGCGACTCCACCACCTCCCTGGGCAGCCTGTGCCAATGTCTGATCACCCTCTTGGTGAAGAAATTTTTCCTAATATCCAATCTAAACCTCCCCTGGCGCAACTTGAGGCCATTTTCTCTCATCCTATTGCTGGTTACTTGGGAGAAGAGACCAACCCCCACCTCACCACAACCCCCTTTCAGGCAGTTGTAGAGAGCGATGAGGGCTCCCCTCAGCCTCCTCTTCTCCAGACTGAACACCCCCAGTTCCCTCAGCTGCTCCTCATCAGACTTGTGCTCCAGACCCCTCACCAGCTCTGTTGCCCTTCTCTGGACACGCTCCAGCACCTCAACGTCCTTCTTGTAGTGAGGGGCCCAACACTGAACACAGGATTTGAGGTGTGGCCTCACCAGTGCCCAGTCCAGGGGCACGATCACTTCCCTACTCCTGCTGGCCACACCAGTGCTGATACAGGCCAGGATGCTGTTGGCCTCCTTGGCCACCTGGGCACACTGCTGGCTCATGTTCAGCTGGCTGTCAACCAGCACCCCCAGGTCCTTTCTGCTGGGCAGCTTTGAATGTGATCCCAATATTTTCTAAGAAAATGCTATCACAATATAAAAAAAATTATCTCGTGACAAATTTTACATGCTAAGTCATGTTATTCTTGATCTAATCTAAAAGACTCTTTTGCCTGATCCAAACCTACTGAACTGTACAGTTCTAAGTCCACACAGCTGCATTTGGGTATTTGTGAACGACAACATTATGGAAGAATACCAGAACAGTTTATATTATGAAATGAAATTCAACAAAAAGAATCACTCTGAATCCCTGAAAAATCACCTGTAAGCGAGTAAGATTCAGACACAAGTTTAAGCAACTTTCTGGTTCATCAGGTTATTATTTGCAGATCATTTATTTTGTAAGATGTCATTTCCTTTTCCCTAAGAATAAAGTAAATATAAATTTGTATTTCATGCTTTGAAACTCTTCTGGAATAAGTTGCTCAAAAAAATGGAAGCTATTAAATTAAAAACTTGTTTCATAACTCTAAAAAACCCCAACTCTCTCCCTTGCCCTTCTAAAGCATGGCTGTTGAGAAGCAGAGGAAGATATTAATAGCATTTCATAGAAATTGTTATTTTTAAAAAATACAATTTTTTTTCTCATTGATCTTGGAACATATTCATATTACTGGTGGGGAGTAATGGGTAGTAAGTTTAAACTTTACTACCAAATAGCTTTAAAAAAGAGTTAAAAATATTTGCATAAGTCTAACGCTAACCCTGCAGTGACTCCATGGAGTTCATGGAGTGTAGTAGAAATACATCCAAATCACTATGTTTATTTAAGTACATGGTATGTATAAGTCTTTCAGTTATTTCATATTGACCATCCCTTAAGCGTTCATTAAGTTAGGAGTGAATGTAACTATTTTAATCATTTGAGCTAGTTTAATGTATTGACTTTCAAAATCAGTTTTAATGCATAGTAGTAGATGCATGATCTCCTTATGAGAACAGCTGGCAACAGGGCATGCACGAAAAACACAGCCAACTGTGCCCTCTTGACTCTGAAAGGCTTAAAGAAAAAAAAAATCCTGTAATATTTTTAACGAAAAATTGTTGGAACTCCAAAGCAGTTTTCCTTCTGTTTGCTGAATACATGGGAAAAATAATGACAGCAGATGACAATACTCTCTCATGGTTTTGGTCATGAATGGTTTTGCTGTTTCTGTGGTATATGACAAAGTCCATGCCCATGTCTATGTCCATGCCCATGCCCATGCCCACACCCATGTCCATGTCTATGTATGTGGCTGAAAGCACACTTTGGAAGAAAGGATGGATCTCGCTTTAATTTCTTGGAGGGAGAGACCACAGTCAAACAACTCGCTGTGAGACAGCAGGGCAAAATCCCCAGACCGGTGCTCTTATTTTCTCAGTTGTGTTAACAATGACCCATCCTAAAAAATATTGTTGTGAGCAACTGGGAAGTGCCTTAATGCATTCCCCTCTACTTAATATTATCTACTTTTTTTAAATATTCACCCTGTGGCAATAGTCGTTACATAGCATGGACATCGTAGCTGATGTCAGAGAAATTCTGCTGCTCTCTTGCCATTATTACAGGCTGAGCACCTAAATTTCTAACTAGTTTGACCAGTATAAACCAGGAGTAATTCCTACAAGATGAGTGGAGTAACATGGATGTAAATCCAGCTCAAATGTGAGAAAAATCCAGCTCCACTGCCTGTGATGCACTCAGAGCTATGTGGAAAATTCATGACTGAATAGAGGCACACAAAGGACCAAAAATGAGTTGTGGGAGCATAATGAGTTACCAGGCACTGGTTGAACTACCATCCCTGATCTGGTGTGTGCTCTTTGCCCACTCCAATTACAAAGTAATTAAGCCACATTGCAAGACATTCAACTATGTTCAATGTGCATCTTAACATCTTTTTACTGAACAAATCTGTTTCTCAGAAAGCAGTGGAAATAAAAGATTTTTAAACAAGAGTATAAAAGAGTGTATAAGGCTTTTTTTCACCTTGCATTTTATCAACTCGACTATGAAATTCTTTCCCTCTTATTGCATAACTGTCACAACAACAATTCACATTAAGTTTCTTCTAAGCTACACCTACGCTGGGTACAGATGGCTGAAGAATTGTACTCAGCAAATAGCTATCAGTGTATTTCTAATTGGGAAGATGAAAGCAGGGAGACCCTGCAAGTTGGTGCCTGGGGTCTGGTAATATTTGATTTTTTAATTCTCATTAAGGACGTGGTTGACAGAATACATGGTGTGTCTAATAAATATCCAGAAAATAGCTAACTGACGGGGACTGCCAGTTGATTGGAGATGGGATTAGAACTCAAAATGACCTTAACAAATTGGACATATGGGAGGAAAGCATAAGATGTTCTTCAACACACACAAATGCAAGGTATTGTCCTTGGGAGGAAGTAGCCAGGTAAGTGATGCACCATAGGAGAACAGACCAGGTGAAGGACCTGGGAGATGAACAGTGCTTGAAGGTGTCTAAGCCTTTGCATTGATGATGTTGTTACAGCGGGGTCTCACAGGAAGCAATGGCCCCTGGTGTGACAATCACACCTTCCTTGCCTCTCTTGCCAACCTTGGCTGTAGCTTTGTGTTGGGGGACCCGGTAATGTACAGGGACAAAGCTCAACAGTCAGCCAGCACACAGCACCCACCCCTCATCAGCACGTGCTCCACTCGGTGCTAACAGCATCACAAGCAGGAGTTTGAGCAGCACCTAAAGGAAATGGTATCATTACTCTGAGAAAAGAATGTACAGTACCCCCTGCAGCACCAGAGAGGACACCCAAGGTATGATACTCATCTGGGGACCTCTGTTGCTTCTCTTCCTGGCTGGCCACCAGGGAGTTTTGCCTTTTCTCTCATTCCATATTATCTTCTTTTTCTATTCCCTCCCTGCAAATAACTTCTACCATTAGTCAATATATGCCTTCAGCTGTGGACCCTCCTAATAAATCTTCATGTGTGAACTTATCTCAGTCCCCTTCATGCAACATGGGATGTGGCCACTGTACACTGCCAGCACTGGCAATAAAGGCAAAAGCAATAGTATGATGTATAGACAGGAGTATGGCCTATACTGAAGCCAATTAACAAACTCAAAGGCATTTTGCCAGTACTGGTGTGGCCTCATACGCACATGCTTTTTGATTTTACATGTTGCTCCCAAAGGAAGATACAGACCAATCTAAAGAAATGAATGCAGAGCAATAAAAATGCCAAAGCACACAATGAAAAGATGGAAAAAACCATGTTTGTTTAGTACAGAAGTGATTCTCTGATCAGTTTAAGGAGAAATAATTCACCATTGCTGCCAAAAAGTGTCCTTGCTCTCTCAACAGCCTGGTGCTCTGGCCCCTCAGCTATGGCACCAGAACTTGTGCGGATCTTCAGCCTACAAAACATAGCTATATTTTATTCCTTAAGCTTAGTTTTTGGTTAAAACATGACCCAAACCCTGACCTTGAGACACAACTGGGAGGTCGGGCTTTTGGTGGCAGAAAGCTGGAGACAACTCTTCAACAGGAGAGAAGGCTAGATCATCCTCAACCATCTGTGACACCTCATGCTGAGAAAAGGCAGCTAAGAACAAGGTAAGAGCCTTCAGATATGCAAGAGCAGCTAAAGAAAGGCTGGGAACAGAACGTCCATGTCAGAGAAAGGACGATTCACTGTTAGAAAAAATTCTCAAACAATAAGGGTGATGAAACACTGAAACAAATTACTTGGGGTCTCCATCTCCAGAGACTTCTACGAATGGTTAAGATGAGTTTGTATCACAATCAGCATAGGTGAGTCATTCCTGCCCTTGGAAAAGGGATAGACTTTTGGCATTCACTTTCAGCCTTTTGCAGATGAACTGAGCTCAGCTGATAGGAATTTCTTACCACACATGGTTCCTCCATCCCTTGATCATACGAGACCCCCAATGCCTCCTCTCCACCATGCAATCTGTTACACCATGTCTTAGAAATTCCCACAGGTAAATTGTAAGGTCTTAAAAAAGGCAGCTCCTGTACCCAGACTCCACTCCTTGTACATCCAAAAACAGAGGATATCCACCGTCTGCCCTTTCTTTTGCACTGCCACTCACATGCTACATACCACGGTCAGCTCGTCAGGCAGCAGCCAGCTACTCTGACGAAAAATGCTTGAAAGGATTTGTGTTTGGCATTGTACCAATAAGACATCTGCCCCATAGTGAGGCAGTAGATATGACCACTTCTAACTGCATTTCCCTGACGAGCAGGGAATAATTCAGGCGAAGTAGGCAGTGGACCACCTCTTTCCTTGTTCTCTTTTTAAAGAAAATACTGGTAACATCAGATCTTTTTTTTTTATTTATTGTTTCTTTACTAAGCAACTCTTGAAACATCAATAAAGAAGCAGTCTTAAGTATCTTGCTGAAATGTGAATGCAGATGCATCAGAGGTTTAAGTTTAGATTCATATTTTCTGTTCTTACAGAATGGAAATGAAAGATCCAGAGATGATGGCTAATCATCTCACAAAAAGAGTAATTCTAAAAGTATGACTTTACTCAATATATTGCAAAATATGCCTGCCAAAACAAAGCATACTAATAAAATCATGGGATTTACCGACTTCAGCTGTTACTGATGAAGACAAAGAATAAAAGAACAATCTTCCACTGAATTTGAGGAAGATCTACACTCTTTATAATTTTTACGATAATCACATGTTTCAAACGCAGAAAAACTACCTGGTAAACAAGCCTGACCTTTTTTTAAAGGTCACCAAAGTCATTAGTCTTATAAGCCTCAATAAGTCTTATTAAAGGCAATAATGAATTTCAAAGTGCAGATTTAGCCATATTCTAACAAACTCATGGGGTCTTCCAGAGTGATCACTGGCTTCTGTTACATTTCCTTCAGCCTGACAACCCCAAATCCTACCAAAAAACCCCACACTTTGTGTGCATGATTTTTGCCTGTTATATACAGCTGATCACGTTGTAGACAACTAGCTGCTGAAAGGAGCAGCAGTGACAAGCACATCAGGGCTGCATGCTGAAGAGCATCTCCTCCTTCAAATATTCCTTCTCATGCTGCTGACCAATCTCTCCAGGGTGGACACGCAGTGACAGTGGAGGAAAAAAGTTGCTCACTGTGTAGTAAATGAACTTGGAAGGACCATTTTCCTAAGAACATGTGCCCTGTGCCGCCTAATTTTTTCCTGCTGCTTATCCATCTCCCTCTCCTATCCCCTATCTGCCATGCTCGACAGCATATGCCATGATTATGTGGTGTGCTGATGGACCAGCCAGTGTGTGCACGCTGATTGACCACATGGCTGCTGCTTCTTAGAAAGGACAAGGATCTGCATTGTAACTGCCTTTGCCTCACCGGGGAGCACTAATTTGGGCTTGCGTTTTTCACCCTGCCCTCAGTTTGCTGGCTACTGCCAGCTAGAAGAGGATGGCCAAGTTCTTCAAGTCTCCATTTTCGTCATGGTTGAATACAGGTCCCTTTCCGTGACTAGCTGCCAATTCTTCACAGCATTCACAGGAAATTAATCTCTCTGAGCCCTCTGGCTGGCCAAAAGTTTAAGAATTATTTAGCGAAAACTAAGACAGGTCATGTGATCAGATATGTATCATTTTCCTAAGAGTAGGGGTGATAGTACGCGTACAACTGCACTTACATGCAAAATCAATGCTGAAAATACAGGATAGAACATGAATTTTAGTGACTTCATACATTACCATCTGTCAAGTGAGCCACAGAAGCCAGCTGGGTGCACCCAGTCACCCTATCCCAACTGTGAAAATAACGTTTATTAGCTAAAACCTCAGCATGGTTCTGCAAACCTGTACCTTTGCAGATTTGTGTCCGAGTTCTCCATCATCTTCATTCAAGCACTTAGAATTTTCCTCCATTTTGACATGCAGAATTTTTTCAAGCCAAAGCAATTTTTGGAGGAGTCTTAGCTTTTGCAGACCTGCCATATGATTTTACATTCTTGAATCGACATTTGCTATGTGGCATTGTGACTCTAGCCCAATTTTCAGAGGCAATGTATGGCCTTAGCTAAAGGAAAGAAAAAATTCCAAAGGTGACCTTGATGCACAAAAGAAACAGAATATGTTATAAATTAACAAGAAAAATGGCCGGTACTTTATCTCTATACTGACTCTTGGACGTTGGCAAATGCTCTGTGGGGGTGGCTAATACATCTGGGTATTACATCTGGATAATACATCTAGGTAAATACATCTGGGCTGCTGCACTGTGGCAAGATATTGCTGCCCGGGTAGAGAACATGATTGTGAAAGTATGCCACATAGATGCCCACGTACTGGAGTCATGCGACTGAAGAACACCAAAACAACCTTCAGGTGGATCAGGCTGCTAAGATCGAATTGGCTCAGGTGGATCTGGACTGGCAACATAAGGGCGAATTATTTATAGCTTGGTGGGCCCATGACACCTCAGGCCATCAAGGAATAGGTGTAACATATTGATGGAGGGGTGGACTTGACCATGGACACTATTGCACAGGTTATCCATGAATGTGAAACGTGCGCTGCGGTCAAACAAGCCAAGTGGTTAAAGCCCCTCTGGTATGGAGGATGATGGCTGAAATATAAATATAGATTGGCTATATCACACTTCCACAAACTCGCCAAGGCAAGTGCTATGTGCTTACCATGGTGGAAGCAACCACCGGATGGCTGGAAACTTATCCCATGCTCCCTGCCACTGCCCGGAACACTATCCTGGGCCTTGAAAAGCAAGTCTTATGGCGACATGGCACCCCCAAAAGAACTGAGTCAGACAATGGGACTAAATTCCAAAACAACCTCATAGACACCTGGGCCAAAGAGCATGACATTGAGGGGGTATATCACATCCCCCATCATGCACCAGCCCCGGTGAAAATTAAACAACACAATGGTCTCTATTGAAAGCAATGGTGGTGGCACGTTCAAATATTGGGATAAACATTTAGCAAAAGACACCTGGTTAGTCAACACCAGGGGATCTGTCAACTGACCTGCCCAGTCAAAACTTTTAGATAATGTAGAAGGGGATAAAGTCCCAGTGATGCATGTAAAAAATATGCTGGGGAAGACAGTCTGGGTTATTCCTGCCCTGAGCAAGGGCAAACACATTCATGGGATTGCTTTTGCTCAAGGAACTGGGAGCACTTGGTGGGTTATGGGGGACAATGGGGAAGTCTGATGTGTACCTCAAGGAGCTTTGATTTTGGGGGAGAATAGCCAATGATCTGAATTATATGATGTTAATTGCTATATAATACTGTATATCATCACTACTATGGTCACTACATGCCGTATTAACAGTATTATAGTAAGAACCACCCAGATTAATGAAACCAAACAAAGAACAATGGTGATAGAATCAGGACTGGCCTAGCATGCAACAACCCAACACCACACACCATTTCTCCCGCCCTAAAAGACTGTTATATCAGATGGAGCCTGTGACAGAGTAAAAGAGTGTTCACTGTAAGGTTCAAATTAACAATTTATTTGAAATACGCTTACAGGTCCAATACGCTACTATTGCAGGTTTTTTATGAATACAATCAAGGAATGCACTATTGCAATTAAAACAATTCATAGAACACATTATTACAACCTACGTGTGTACTAACACAAACCACAAGCGTGCTAGATATTAATACCTTAAAAGAGTGCACTAACCACGATCTTAAAGCATGCCAAATACCATATGCATGTTTCTTAATCACTTACCCTCTCTCTCAGGTAAGGTCTGGGAAGTTACCTTCTACAGCGTCCTGGACAAGGGGGAAAGAATCTCCTACAGATTAGCTGTATCATTGGAAAAAGACTCCCCCATTTTCTGCCCAAACCTGAGGGTTTTTACTTCCTGATTTGATGGGTGGGGACAGGATTATGCCCGAGTGGATTAAGCTATCTGGGATGTCTACCTCAGGTGGTGTGATGGCCCCTTAGTCTGTATTGCTAATTTTGTGATGTCTAGCACACAAAGTTACTGAATAGTGGTGGAATGGTACTCAGGGCATTTTGTTAGTTAAGGGATTATTCAAGGCTCCATTCAGGTTTCAGTTCTTATCATGATGCAGTGTTCAGGCAACTGGGAGCTGAGCTGTTTCCACAGCTCCCCCCAAGTTATCTCTACATAGACAGGATCTGTCAAGGTGAGACAAAGCCAAGTCAAATTTCAACTCCCTGCACCTTGCCTTTGTGCTCTGAAACCAGTTTAGTTGGGTGATCCCATACAAGCCCAAAGTCATAGACCAAGTGAACTCAATGGACATTTTAGGGGGATGGCCCATAAACTGAAGGAATATCTGTGTGTATATATCAAAAGGGAGAAAAAGTGGTAGTGATTAACTGGAATGAATTGGAGAGTGTAGAACCTGGGCATGACATATATGGTATAGAATAAGGGGTGGAGACTGTCCTGGTTTCAGCTGGGATAGAGTTAATTTTCTTCATAGAAGCTAATATGAGGCTATGTTTTGGATTTGTGCTGAAAACAGTGTTGATAACACGCCGATGGTTTCAGTTGTTGCTGAGCAGCCAAGGACTGTCCAGCTCCTCACCCCACCCCACGGGCGAGCAGGCTGGGGGTGCACGGGGAGCTGGGGGGGGCACAGCCAGGACAGCTGACCCAGCCTGGCCAGAGGGGTATTCCGGACCATACGGCGTCAGGACCAGGGTATAAACTGGAGGAGTTGCCCAGGGAGGGGCTGCAACTTGGGAACTAACTGGGCATCAGTCAGTAGGTGGTGAGCAACTGTGCTGTCCATCACTTGGTTTGTATATTCTTTTATTATTATTATTACCATTATTCTTTTTTTTTCGTGTCCTGTTACTGTTTTATCTCAACACATGAGTTCTATCCTTTTGTTTTCTGATTCTCTCCCACATCCTGCTGAGGCGTGGGGAGGGTGAACGACTGGCCATGTGGTTGTTTTAGCCACCTGCCTGATTAAACCACAACACCCGTGCACTGCCAGCTGCTCTGCTTCCATTGCTGTAGCCACCCCCACAGAGCATTTGCCACCATCCAAGAGTCAGTATAGAGATAAAGTATTGGCCATTTTTTCTCATTCAGCAATATCTAAAGCCAGCTGGATGGCTTTCACCTCTGCAAACTGACTCGATTCAGTTTGCCCTTCAACAGCTTCTGCGACTCATTGTATAGGGCTCCACACAGCAGCTTTGCACCTTCAATGTTTGCCTACAATACGACAGGACCCACCATGAACAGGGCGTATTACTTCTCGTTTTCTGGCAGTTAATTATATGGTGCCTCTTTGGTACACATCACCTCCTCTTCTGGCGATATTCCAAAACCTTTGCCTTCTGGCCAGTCCATGATCACTTCCAAGATTCCTGGGCAACTGGGGTTGGCTATTGGAGCCTGCTGTGTAATAAGCGCGACCCACTTCCTCCACGTAACATCAGTCGCATGATGTATAGTGGGGACCCTCCCTTTGAACATCCAGCCCAGCACCGGCAGTCGGGGTGCCAGGAGGAGCTGTGCTTCAGTACCAACCACTTCTGAGGCAGCTCGAACACCTTCATATGCTGCCAATATCTTTTTTTCAGTTGGAGTATAGCAAGCCTTGGATCCTCTGTATCCCTGAAACCAAAGCCCTAAGGATCGACCTCGAGTCTCTCCTGGTGCCTTCTGCCAAAGACTCCAGGTAGGGCCATCCTCCCCGGCTGCCGTGTAGAGCACATTTTTAACATCTTGACCTGCCTGAAGTGACCCAAGGGCCAAGCATGAACTGTTGCCTGTTTAATTTGTTTGAAGGCTTGTCGTTGCCCAGGACTCCATTTAAAATCGTTCTTCTTCTGGGTCACTTGATAGAGAGGGCTTACAGTCAGGCTGTAATTTGGAATATGCATTCTCCAGAAACCCACAACACCTAAGAAAGCTTGTGTTTCCATTTTGCTAGTTGGTGGAGACATAGCTGTTATTTTGTTGATCACATCCTTTGGGACCTGACGATGTCCATCTTGCCATGTTACTCCTAAAAACTGCATTTCCTGTGCAGGTCCCTTCACCTTACTTTGTTTTATGGTAAACCTGGCTTTCAAAAGGATTTGGATTATTTTCTTCCCTTCGTCAAAAACTTTTTCTGCCATGTTGCCCCATACGATGATGTCATCAATGTACTGCAGGTGCTCCAGAGCTTCCCGCTCTTCCAGTGCAGTCTGTATCAGCCCATGGCAAATGGTAGGGCTGTGTTTCCACCCTGGGGCAGTCGGTTCCAGGGGTACTGGACACCCCTCCAAGTGAAAGCAAACTGTGGCCTGCATTCTGCCGCCAAAGGGATTGAGAAAAACGCGTTAGCAATATCAATGGTGGCGTACCACGTGGCTGCCTTTGACTCCAGTTCATATTGAAGTTCTAGCATGTCCGGCACGGCAGTGCTCAGTGGCGGCGTGACTTCATTCAGGCCACGATAGTCTACTGTCAGTCTCCACTCTCCATTAGACTTTCGCATTGGCCATATGGGGCTGTTAAAGGGTGAGCGAGTCTTGCTGATCTCTCCTTGGCTCTCCAGCTGACGAATCAGCTCATGGATGGGGATCAGGGAGTCCTGGTTGATGCGATATTGCCACCGGTCCACTGTTGTGGTAGTGACCGGCACCTCTTGTTCTTCAGCAACTCCTCAACAGAAGGGTTCTCTGAGAAACGAGGCACGGTAGACAGTTGTTTGATTTCCTCCGTCTCCAAGGCAGCTATACCAAAAGCCCACTGGTACCCTTTCGGGTCCTTGAAATACCCTCTGCTGAGGTAGTCTATGCCCAGGATGCACAGAGCCTCTGGGCCAGTCACAATGGGGTGCTTCTGCCACTCATTCCCATGAATGACTGCTGAAGTCTTTTTGCATACCTCACAGCTCATTCAGGATAGGGATCAGGTGGTATCTCCAGTTCTGCCTCTTCCTCCTCCAGATCTCGTGATGGCTCTTCTTCATCATCCTTTACCAAACAAGCTGACTGTTGTGCCCATTTCTTCTTGTGTATAGGGGTGACTGATACCGGCACAGGTTGGTTCTCTGGTTCCTCTGCAGCGTCTTTTGACAGGGTTTGAGTAGCCACAGTGCCTGTTGTGGGGGTGGTATTTTTAAATACTTGTTTAAACCTAAGCAACAAACCTGTTTAACCCTGAAACACATTCAGGAGACCTAGCAACAGGAGCATGCTGGCTTGAACATCCCATGGATACTCAAAATTCTCAAGAGCTGTTGCAACTAGCATGGAGGAGAAGGGGAAGGTGAAGGAAGGTGTCTCCCCCATAGACTGGCTGTCCGGGGAGAAAAGGTAAAAAGTGTAATTATTACTAGTTTCCGAGAGATGGCTCCCGAAGTACAGAGATGATGGCAGTGCCGAGTACAGATATCACTACTGTCGTGGCTAGCCGTTTTATCATGTCATAAGCCGCTGTTACAAAGAACAGCACAAGGATGACCTTGACCCAGATCCCAGAGATGATGAACAGCACAACGGGAAACATATACAGCAAGCAAGGTGGCACAGAACATGCCCCTGAGAACAAGCACAAGAACTCTGAGAGCAAATAAACAAACATTGTGACCAGCAACTATCAAACTAATATAATGACTGCTTACCACAAATTTGTTGTAACAGCCTCTGGTCGAATTTGTTGTTATCTCAACCTGCTGTGTCCCTGTTTGGGTGCCAAAAAGGACTGTTGTGGTTTAACACAGCAGGCAGCTGAACGCCACACAGCCGTTCGCTTACCCTCATCCCCCACAGAAAAGAAAAAGGGTAGAACTCGTGAGTTGAAATAAAGATGATTTAATAGGTCAGGGAAAAAAAAAAGAATTAGACTGGAGGAAAGTATGCAGAAAAACAAGCAAGTAAAAAAAGGCATTAATAGTAAGGGCAGGCAGGGAAACATCTTCACCTTCAAAAACTAGGGCTAAATTTAGAGCAGGCTGTTGAGATTTAAGGGGAGGTAATGGCTCTGAATAAAAGAATATTTAAAATATTCAGTTGTACAAGGAGAGGTTTCAGAGAAGGGACAGTTCCTTGGTCTTGCACAGTGGACACCAAAAACATCTCAGATGTCTAGGACATGTGCCACAAAAAGCTAAAATGTAAAAAATACATTTCTCTTCCCATTCTTGCACAAAGAGTGGGGAAATAGGATACAAATATTGGAAAGCACAGTACAGGCCAACAGAG
Organism: Phaethon aethereus; assembly: GCF_964289735.1. Lineage (NCBI taxonomy): Eukaryota > Metazoa > Chordata > Aves > Phaethontiformes > Phaethontidae > Phaethon > Phaethon aethereus. Next base: position 85,170,776 of record NC_138577.1, on the reverse strand, counting down.
AGACTTGATTTAACATAAAATTTTTCCACTTTCTGCCTGAATGATGCTGTTAAAGGCCTTCATAATCAACAAACTTCATTTCTGCTGAGGAAAAGAGGGAGCCTGAACACATCAACAGTTTCTTAAGACGTGCAAACAGCAAACAAAGGAGTGAGTCATTAAGAAGATGGTCCTGACATTTTGAAGAGGTTCTTCCCAAACTGTACTACCTGTCTGCCTGAGACGATGCTTGTGACGAGAGCCTCTGCTTTGCATTTTTTAACAGGATTGGACATAGTTTGTTTATAACCCAAAGTTCTGCTATTACATTGGGTATGCCCTGCAGGAACAGAGCAGGTGACAAACTTCTCACATCTTAATCCCACTTCATGCTCTTTGCTAATCTCTGTCTGGAGACTCTGAACTATCAGATTTATATGTTGAGATGTCCAGTGGCCCAGAGCAAATGTAAAACTTCATTTCAAACTCTTTTTATCTTTTCTGCAGATTAGCTGCGGTCTTTTTTTTTAAATGTAAAATCTGCAATTGCTTTTGTGTAATGAGGTTCATTTTCCCCACAGCAGTCGTAGCCAACAAGGGCACCACCTGAAAGCTAATCGGCTAAATAATAATGTGAAGTGGCTGCAGCTTTCTGTTTATCATATGAATAGAAGCAGCACTGGTCACAGCAGGCAGGGCCTTAACAGGAGGACATAAAGGACATACATTCATATACAGCTTTGTGTCAGTATGCTACAAGTTATACAGAGAAAGAATGTGAATAATTGCATCAGATGTGTCAAAACAACAGCAAGCATGGGAATGGTGCAGATTACTCAAAGTTTCTCAGCCATAGCTCACAGGCAAATAGGGAAAATGTGCATGTTTATAAGGAAATGGTCATCTATAGATGAACAGATTTTAAAACCGAAAGGAACTTGCTTTAAAACTCCCTTTTAAAACCGAAAGGACCAATATTCTCCTGGAGATCACTATGTTGTGCCTTTGTTATCATGCTTGCTGTCATTATTTAACTTAAATTAGCATAATTGAACTAACACTGGCTACATTTTCAGCTATGTTTTGCTGTGTTATGTAATTTTCAAATTAATATCAACAAAGTCAGGCTCCATCAAGGAACGTGCTTGTCACTTCCTCACATTGGCACAAGGACAGATGAAATCCATGGAGGTGGCTGTGACAAACCCATCTTGTCCCCACCAAGAGATAAAACAGACAGAAGCTTTCTCTTGTGATATAGCCCAAAGGTTGTCACAAGCCCACTCCAGCAGCTTGGAAAACCAGACCCAGAGAAGCACTTCAAAAAGTGTAACCGAGTGCAGGCAGTCTTCATGTGCAGGCATCCCTCCAGCTTGTCTACAAGGATAATGACACCCCTATATTTCTTTGACCATACAGATATTATGATGATAGATAGAAATCTGATGTACAGGTGTCATTCAAGATTTGGACATCCTAAACAGTTCTCCAAATAAATCAACTTATGTGGATGCTGGAGGAGAGCCCAGTCTTCTCTTGGATGTTTATTTCTTGAATTACACAAATGGATTTATGTTTCAGATCTAAATACTAACGACAAAAAAGGGCTGAAACAGAGAAATAATGCAAATCCAAACTATACTTTCCTGGACATACAGGTTCTGGGATTGCACTGTTGAGTTTGATGCTTTTGAGGATCTTTCTCATATCTTCACCTCCATCCTTGTCAGTGTTTTCTCAGGGTAATTGATCTCCAAGGATTACAATGGTTTTTAGCTACTTTCCTGATAACTTCTCAAGATAATCACAGAATCACAGAATCATTAAGGATGGAAAAGATCTTTAAGATCACCAAGTCCAACCCTCAACCCGACACCACCATGCCCACTAAACCATGTCCTGAAATGCCACACTCACATGTTTTTTGAACACTTCCAGTGATGGCAACTTCATCATCTCCCTGGGCAGCCTGTGCCAATGCTTATCACTCTCTCGGGAAAGAATTTTCTCCTAATATCCAATCTAAACCACACCTGGTGCAACTTGAGGCCATTTCTTCTCGTCCTATCGCTGGTTACTTGGGAGAGGAGACCAACAGCCACCTTGCCACAACCCCCTTTCAAGTAGTTGTAGAGAGCAAGAAGATCTCCCCTCAGCCTCCTCTTCTCCAGACTAAACACCCCCATTTCACACAGACACTCCTCATTGTTCTCCAGACTTGCTCTCCAGACCCCTCACCAGCTTTGTTGCCCTTCTCTGGACACTCTCCAGCAACTCAATGTCCTTCTTGTAGCGAGGGGCCCAACACTGAACACAGGATTTGACGTGCGGCCTCACCAGTGCCAAGTACAGGGGCACAATCACTTCCCTGCTCCTGCTGGCCACACTATTCCTGATACAGGCCAGGTCACTGTTGCCCTTCTTGGGCACCTGGGCACACTGCTGGCTCATGTTCAGCCGGCTGTCAACCAGCACCCCCAGGTCCCTTTCCGCCGGGCAGCTCTCCAGCCACTCCTCCCCAAGCCTGTAGCGTTGCATGGGGTTGTTGTGGCCCAAGTGCAGGACCCTGCACTTGGCCTTGTTAAACCTCACACAGTTGGCCTCGGCCCATCGATCCAGCCTGTCCAGATCCCTCTGCAGAGCCCTCCTACCCTCCAGCAGATCAACACTCCCACTCAACTTGGTGTCATCTGCAAACTTACTGAGGGAGCACTCGATCCCCTCATCCAGATCATCGATGAAGATACTGAACAGAACCGAGCCCTGGGGAACACCGCTTGTGACCGGCCACCAGCCGGATTTAACGCCATTCACCACAACTCTCTGGGCTCGGCCATCCAGCCAGTTCCTCACTCAACAAACCTGTCTAAGCCACGAGCTGCCAGTTTCTCCAGGAGAATGCTGTGGGACACGCTGCCAAAGGCTTTACTAAAGTCCAGGTAGACAACGTCCACTGCCTTTCCCTCATCCACTAGGCGGGTCACCTGGTCAAAGAAGGAGATCAGGTTGGTCAAGCAGGACCTGCCTTTCATGAACCCATGCTGGCTGGGCCTGATCCCTTGGCTGTCCTGCACATGCCCTGTGAGCACTCTCAAGGTGAACCGCTCCATGATCTTCCCCGGTACGGAGGCCAGGCTGACAGGCCTGTAGTTCCCAGGATCCTCCTTCCGGCCTTTCTTGTAGATGAGTGTCACACTGGCAAACCTCCAGTCTTCTGGGACCTGCCCTGTTAACCAGGACTGCTGATAAATGATGGAGAGCGGCTTGGCAAAATCCCCCGCCAGCTCCCTCAGTACTCTGAGGTGGATCCCATCAGACCCCATAGACTTCTGGGTGTGCAGGTGGCTTAACATGTCCTTAACTGCTTCCTCCTGGATTACAGGGAGTTTATTCTGCTCTCTATCCCCGTCTTCCAGCTCAGGGGGCTGAATACCCTGAGGATACCTGGTCTGGCTGTTAAAGACTGAGGCAAAGGCAGCATTCATTAAGTACCTCAACCTTCTCCTCATCCTTGGTGCCAATCCTTGGTTCCCCCCCCATCCAATCAGGGATGGAGATTCTGCTTGGCTCTCTTTTTATTGTTAATATTGTTGTAAAAACATTTTTTTTTAGTATTTAGGACCATGGCCAGATTGAGCTCTAGCTGGGCTTTTGTCTTTCTAATTTTGTCTCTGCATGACGTAACAAGATCCTTGCACTCTTTTTGAGTTGCCTGCCCCATCTTCCAAAGTTGATAAACTCTCCTCTTTTCCCTGAGTCCCAGAAGAAGCTCCCTGTTCAGCCAGGCTGGTTGTCTTCCCCACCAGCTTGTCTTGTGGCACATGGGGACCAGTATGTCCCCTCACCAGTGCCCAGTCCAGGGACACGATCCCTGCCCTGCTCCTGCTGGCCACACTAGTGTTGATACAGGCCAGGACGCTGTTGGCCTTCTTGGCCACCTGGGCACACTGCCAGCTCATGTTCAGCCGTCTGTCAACCAGCACCTCCAGGTCCCTTTCCGCCAGGCAGTTCTCCAGCCAGTCCTCCCCAAGCCTGGAGCATTGCATGGGGATGTATGACTGTACACCAGCACTGAACTGTTGGCAAAAATTTAGTGAGGACTTCACAGAACTTCTCACATTTCTGGTACGTTCATGGTAAAACCAGGTTCGGGATTAGCATTCCGCTTTTGTGATTTACCTTTCCTTCCTTGTTAGTGATCACAGAGTTTTACCAAGTGGGACTGGGACCAGTGTCCTCACGGAAAGACCTTTCTGAGTGGGAGGTTTTGCAACAGCACAAGTTTGCCCAGCCTCAGGAAGCTTGGATGCATCTTGTTCTTCTGCACAGAAGCTTCCTTCCACCCTGGTCCACTGTCCTGCATCCCAACACAACACAGAGCTGCTCAGCATCCAGCCCTGCTCCGGAGCCGACAGCCCCCAGCCCCCAGCCCTGGCACTAACGTTAATGGTGCAAAAACACTTTGACACCAGCGCAATATGCCAACAATGGGAATGATTGCACAGCTGTTGAAATGACAGCCACTCAATAGTCTACTCGGAAAGGAAAGGACCACAAGGATCAGAATCCTTGTAATTACAGAAAAAGAGGAGAAACAGTTTCAGGTACTCAACATCAAAATGAGATGTTTTCATTTTTTTGTTTCATGAATGATTGTGTCTTGACAGGATGGAGCTGAGGCACGACAGATCGGTGTCAGGTACACAAAAACTAGATGTGATGAGGATGATTTTATGACCCACTTCTGATGGGAGTGAACTCTTTTGTAGGATGCTGCGGTCTTCTTAAGTCATTAGGACTAGAAAGTGTTTTGCACACTACAGGTGCTGAATACTCACCAATAAAAGGTGTTTTTGAAGGAAAACTGTCTTGCTAAGATTGTTTACTGCTACTGTATCATACACTTTTTATGACAAACAAGTTTAAATTAAATGCTTATTCTCAGTGATCACTGTGAAATCAAGACAACTGCTTTCTTCTTCAGGGGCATGTCCTAATGACACGGTGGTATCTGTGACTTTTTGGTGTCTCCATACTTCACCAATTCTTTTTTCCGATTTCCTCATGAGCATTTTCATCCACTGCCTGGTCTTCTTCGGTGCACAGTAAGTCCAACATTCTTTCCTGCATCTCAGTGGTTTGTTTCAGCTCAGCTGCACATCCCCGGTTGCCGTGGCAGGTATCTCACAGCCACCCGATTTGGTCATCCTTGATAACCTTGATTTGGCAAGTGATTTGGCCAGTTCACTTCTGTTCACTGCATAAAGAGGATCCAGGTGTCCAAATGACTTTTAGGATTTGTATTTGCACTCAGAGATGCTGGTTTCCAGCTTTGGGAAGCACAGCCACAGTCTCAGACCTTTCTGCTGGCTCCAGCAGAGCCCTTCTGACTTGCATCCACCAAGGAACTGGCTTGAGAGTCTCTCAGTCATTTGATGGACACTGTATCTTCCCAAAGAAATTAATTAGTCAAGTAACATCTTCAGTTGATCAAGTATTCTTCTTAATGGAGACAAAGGGCCATCTGCCAGGGCATCTTGATTAGGATTCCACAGTATTAAATTTACAGTAGTTGTGGGAAGATCAGAGCCAAGTGAACCAAAACAGGTTTTCTTCTTTCTTTTTTGTTTAGAATTATTCAAAGCACAGGAACTGCCTTCCCTTGCTTCCCAGTCAGGAAAAAAAAAACAAACCCAAAAACCACAAACCAAAAAAACCCCTTCAAACCCATTAAATCCCACAACTTAACTTTCTACCTTTCCACCAACTTTAATCACAAAAACATCCCATCAAAAGCTGATTGAGTGCAAGACTCACTAAAAAGAGTGACTGAGCTTGTGAATGTAAGAGAAAACAATCTCAATTTTTTGTTTATAATGAACCATGCAATCTGGCAGCTTCACTGGCTTGTGATTTCTGTCCAGGCATTTGCATGTCTCTGGAAAAAAGCTTCTCTTCTGTGGTGATTAGCAACATGAAAGGTGCTTTACATTTTAGCAGCTGAGCAAATAGTTTTTACGGACATTTGTGTATGTGTTTATGACAGAACTGATGGTATCACAGAATCGAAGCAAAACCCTGCGCTAGGGTTTTGCAGCGAAATAGAAAGAAGAGCTTCCTTTTAAATATTTTCAAGTGGTTATTAGCAACGTTTCGGAATTGGTTTTCAAAATAGCAAAATACAGGAGTGCAGACGGAAAAAATACTTGCTGAAGCCAGCACTCTGCTTGCAGACTGGCAGCCCTCAGAGACTGGGTACGTCCCTCCAGCTGCCCTTGTGCGGGGAGCTCACGGCCCTTCGCGCAGCCGGGCATCGCGCAGGTGAAAAAACAGGTGAAAAACAGCCACGGTCACACCTTTCTCCCCATGCACCCCTCAGGACATATGGAAGAGCAGGCACTGCAATTTGCCTTGCCTTTATATGGGTTATTTACTCCTCAGAAGTTGCGTTTATCGATTCGTTCATTCATTTATTTGTCTTGGTCAGGGCAGGCATAAGAAAAACAGTCAGGAGTAAGTAAGTAAAAAGTTTTTCTCAGGTAACCTCTCAGAAACAAGCTCTCCTGGGCTTGAAATACTAACTGCTTGACCAAGTTCAGCTGTCGTCGTTAAAAAGAGAAAACCAAGACATTTCAGCATTGTGTTTTGGTTGGTTTGATGTGATGTGCTATTGGCAGCTAAACATTAATTTACAGAATTATAAGCAGCAGATGGTGAAATATCCTCAGTTATTAAAAATAATCAAAGCTAACTGTGAGAACTCGTACATGATTTAATCATCTACAGCGCCAATTAAACAGCTTATGAAACTGTTTGCTATAGTAACCTTGGATACTTCCCTGTAATATTGAAAGAAATCAGAGAAGTTTTTTTCATGCCATTTACAGACACAAAATTTCTAAAACAAACCTTTCTTTCTGTATCTGGATGAAACTGGAAGATGATTACAGGTGCACAGTCACACTGGCACACTGACCTTCATTTTATTTCAGGAAAAATACTATCTACTTTCATGAACATGCTTGAAGAACTTGGAAAATTACTGGTCAAATCATAATCAGCAGCAGCACCAGGACTCCCAATCTTTTTAATAAACAACAGCTCTTTAGGGAGAGAGGAAGAGGAAAAATCGATTTTCTTTCTGCATAAACATAATGACATGACTAAGATATTGCTACAATAAAAGTAAAACCTTGGTGCGTCTTGGTTAATTAACACTGTGTCTTTGTCCTCTGTTGAAAAAACGTGTTACTATTTAAGGTAAGGATAACCTATGTGCTGTAACAGCATCAGCTGGCCCAGATGAAAAAGGTGTATGTACGTTTCAGAAGCCATCTCATTCGCCTGAGAAAAACCCTAAAATACTAGAAATTAAAAACTCTATATTTTAAACTTCTGTATGTCAGTATATTTCAAGTTCTTCAAGTGTTCCTTAGCATTGCCTTGTTACTTTAATTGAGAAACCGTATGAAATCTGATGGTTCTTTACTTATTTATAGCTTGTGCTCACATTTATGCAAATAGGGAAAAAATCCAGAAGTATCCTTTAAAAAAAAAATTCACAGATCTGACTGAGTCTACAAAAGAGCAATCACAGACCTTTTAATACATTATTCCCGGGAGTGGGGGAAAAATCAAAGAACAACAATCACAGGCAAAACTTTGCAATACAATTGCCTTGAAAAGGCTACAAATATTTCTCTACAAAATAAATATTGTCCATTCCTGTCAGCCTTTTCAACCTCTTTTGTGTTCCCAGAAATTGCCAGTAATGAAAACAGAGCAGAGCCAATCAAATTGTTGTATACACTACTGCACTGTGGGAGCTGGAAGCCCTGCATTTATAATGTCTTATGCATTATTCATGAACTATGTATATTTATGTAAATCACCGAAGGCAGAAGTGTATACTAAAGCAGAATAAGAGGTAAAACAGTGATGTTAAAAATACCCTGCTTAAACTGTACCTTAGCAAAGGATGTATATATATATATATATATATATATATATATATATATATATATATGTGCCCCTTCTACACCTCCTAGTTAAAAATGAATGCAATTACATGCCATGGCCTGTATGGAAAACAAATATGCTTTCTGGCTTCTAGGACAGACATATTTTTCAACATATATATTGCAGCAAGTATATAAACACAAAACAAAGCATGTGAGCCTTTCCGTCACTCAGAAAGGCACTGGGGAGATTTGGTTGTGCTACCTGTAGAGAAGTTGTAAGTTTAAAACCACAGGAGAGATATTTGCCAGAACAGTCACCTGAAAACTTACAAAAATAAAAAAACCCCTTAAACTTACTATTTCCAACATAACCAGAAAGTTTCTAGGTCAAGGCTCCTTTTTCTACCCATTTGGACCAGCTATTACCAAAGCACATATACCATCTTCGGAAAAGAAGAGCGTTAGAGAAGATCACATTCATTAAACACATACAGGCAAGGGTTAAAATTCTAATTTCATTCAGGCATTATGAGTGACAAGAGGAGGAGGAGCTTTTTTGTAAAAGAGCTTTCTACCTCGAGGTCGACTCTGCAGCCCTCTGCAGTTGAGTAGCACATATAGCACAAATACATTGATTGTTCTTGGATTTATGTATTTGCATACAAAATCCAGTAACTTTCTTCTAATGTGTTTAAATTGCGCGTTATATCATTTCAAAAATATATATCATACATATATGCTATATATTATGCATGTTATACAATATTAATGAATTTAGCACATAATATATTACATGAATGTTACACTGCATGAAATCATTCTACTTTTCATCCTTAAATAAAACTGCTGCTTGACCTAAGCTCGGAGCATAACTTACTGAGTGACAACAGCTGCATAATTACACATTTAGTGTGAGCAGGAAATTGGCTTCCTGTTCTGTATTGCAATTTTCCCATATTGCACTATAATAAAACCAACACCTTTTGGAATACTGTAAATTTACAACTTGCACCTCAAATAATCCATGTTCTTTTAAAAATATGGGTATTCTGAGTAAATCCTGAGGTATCTCACACAAACTAGAGGCAGAAACAGAGGAAACTTAGGGTCAAGGTGGCCGATTGATAGGAAAGAAAGGTTTTGAAGGACATTTTTCCACTCTACCACAGCATGGATTTTTGAGCAATTAACACCAGGATTCTAACATGAAAATATCTCAGAAAGTCCATTGTTGAGCTGATTTTAGGCTGTAGAAAATACTGTGGGAGGCAGCTGGACCCATAACCCTACATGGAGAAGCAACATTCAGTGGATAACGGAATTCTGATACCAAACATCTCCCTCCAGAACACTGGTCCATACCTTATTTTCCTACATGTACTTAACAGATCAAGTACCTCTCCATCACCATCATCCTACATGTATAGTACAGAGATCATTTGAGAATGCCCGTAATGAAACACATAGGCAAGCGTTTGTGGTGTTGTATCCGAGCAACATTTCTGTGAACGTCAAAAATCCTTCAGGGCAAGGAGCTGAGGACCCTATATTGCTATGTCAATTCTCATCTCTTAGGGCTGTAGTGAGAAACATTCAATGCCCTGAAGCCTGAGAATAGAGCACTGTAATTATTTTATGTTGTTAATCTGATGATAAACAGGTTACACTAGAAAGACGCTTGTAGAGAAGAACCTCCTGCATTCACACCTCTCTGAAAAGACTTTGTGTCTTCAAGGAATGCGTTGTACTAAACAAGTCTGGCAATCTCAGACACGAGCTGTTTGATACAGGCATTTTACTATATTTCAGTGATATAGTACTCACCATCTCTGATACCATGGAATGGAATGGCTGGCTACAGACTTATGTGATAGTTCCTGCATACATACATAAACACACCCATCAAATCTATCCATATCAGTCAAATGTGTATTATCAGAAAGATTAACATACACACCTTTCTGATAATATTGTGACTCTGAAAGGACCAAGTGAGATACTATTAAGTAAGGAGATAAAACTACATTATGCAATTTTAGGAAGAAATATAGATACTTAATCCCCTGCTGAGGCTGAACTAAGGAAAAGAAACATGGTGAAGGTTTTGTTTTGACTAGAGTGCGCATGGATTTTTTGAGAAAGAGGTTTAAAAACCAGGCTGATATCCTAGAGTCTTTCAGCACGTTTTTTTTTTTTACTCAGGCAATCTGGTTAATGGTTGCGTTTCTTGTATGTTTCGGAAAATAATCTCTCAAGCAGCAAATTTAGTATACTCGTGGTCCAAGAAGGGCAGCTCTCAGTCTTCAAATGTAACACCCTTCCTAGCTCTGAACATCATAGCTGAAAAGTACTATGACCTGCCAAATTATAAAGAGAAGTTCTCTTCTTTCAGAAAGGTCTCATTGGTATCCAACATGTAGCTCTGCAAGGCTGCAACAGTTGGCTGCAAAGCAGAGACATTTAAATTAATAATTAGTACAGAAATGTTTTAACACAAACTACACAGTGGTCCTCTTTCAGTTTATGGTGAATACAATTACAGTGCATACACTTCAGAGGCAGATATCCAACAGGATGGTTATTTGTACAAGGCAGATTCTGTGGGGCTGTATGGTGCTCAACAATTCTCCAATACAATGACCTCCATACTCACTAGGGGGTGATGCAACTAAAAGTGTCTGGGCAGGTAATATATGCACAATTTCAAAACCTCATTTGCAAAAAGTTTGTGGAAGTACCAGTCTTGGAGATTTTATTTGGACCACTCAAAGATATGCCTTCAGTGCAGAATGGCTGTGGAGTCTCTAATGCCAGTCTTTCAGGTGCTCAGATAGGGTGGCAAAGCAACACGCTGAAAAAATACAAGTGCTAGACAATGGGAGAGCACTTGGCAACTGTCACCCAAGACTCTCACTGACTCAGCCAGCTGAAGCAAAAAGGATTGCCACCGCTGAGATCTTCTGTATACAGCCATAACCCAAATTAAGTACAAACCTTGCATTATAACTTGAGCTAAAGTTGCAGTCAGTAAACACTTGGTGAAACAGCAGCTGAAGAACGGGTTGGGATTCATATTCCAAGCCCTTCCATAAGACTTGTGAGGGCTAGATTCATATGATGTAGCTTCAGCAAAACTGGAGGATGTAGGCAGGTCAGACCACATCTGCAATGTTGCTACCCTGTCATTGGATAATAAACCGATAGAAAGGCATTTCTAAAATGGAGAAAGACAAAAATACCAAAAATAATCAGGGTGATCACAGCATATTTGCAGGACTTTTGTTTATGAAAACCTCTCTCTCAAATGTATACTAAGCTTTATCGTGAAAATGAAATCATTGCAAACTGCCAGCAATTATTCTGGAAATTGTGCTTTTCACTGCATGAATTTGCCGCTCATTTACGTAGAGCATAGTTGGAAATAAAGCAATGTGACACATAGGACTTTGTAAACACCAGACATTCCTGGTACAAGTTCTGTCAGCTCCAACAAACAAATACTGCCACTTATAGATCAAAGGCAGCATTGCAACTGTTATGTTTTCACTGTCAAATTCTAAAAATACTTGGTTTTCTTTAATGGGATTAGGACTAGGAACTTCAAGATCAGAAGACAATAGTTTCTCAAATAAACTAAGGGAACACCCTTTTAAGTTAAAGTTTTTAAACTTTTAAAGTTTATTTCAAGAAGAAGTCTGTACTTTCAATCTGATTGCCAGGATTTTATGGAAAGCGAAATTGTGTAGTGACAGGATAAAAGTCTTCAGGGGACCTGATACTCTAAGCAAACAATACATACATGAAGTTTATTTTGTTATTTATACAACATTAACACAGTAAGAGCCTCTGCCTGCACTGAAACACTGTGAAGGAATTATTTCCACGTCTTTGTACAGAAACGTCCTGTTTGAAATCTGCTGCTATTTTTATACAAACACTGTCTATTTCAAATAATGTTTTCAGAAAGTGGTCAAGTAACACCAGTGCTGTATCAATAATAAAAAGGCATAAAATTTACCTCTTAAGATACTAAGAGTAAATCCATGGTAGATGTTAAAGAACAGTAGCTACAACAAAAGCAGCCTCTAATGCCATAAACACAATTCAGACAATGTCACTTCTATCCAAGGGCGAATAAGCTCTTCCCTTTTCTTTTTGTATGGATTTTGAAGGGTGTTTTGTTTGTTTTCAAACAGCATCTTAGTAGAGATGTGACACTGATCAGCGATAACAATAGTCCTGACTCCCACCACTCCAAATGACAGCACCAGCACGGACTGGTGGGGGTGAAAGGAAGCCAGTTCACATTAAATTATGCAACTGCAAAAAATTGACAGGGGATTTGGTTGAACTCTACTGCCTGTTGGTGCCCAGTGCCATTTAAGATGCTGCAGGTTACCCTGGCTGGCTTCAGCCTGATGCTCTGCAACCGTGCAAGTCTCCCACAGGCGCTTTGTCGTGTCTGCTAGTCCTGTGTGGATGTATAGCCACCTAATGCCACCCCGAATGTGGCTGGAGACTGATGCAGCAGTCGGTTCAGGGACCTGACCCAGCAGACGGGAGTTGGTGGCAGGTGCTGGTGAAGCCTCTTTCACCTGTCTTGTCTCTGGAGGGGACACAGGTGCTTCTGAGGTCTCCTCTTCAAGGTGGAACAGGGATCAAATCTGGTGCTGTATAGCAAATCTGTAAAGAAATCTGTACAGTTTGGGGAGTCAGCGATTACTTACTGCAGTCTATAGTGTCATAGAAATGCTCCTGGAAAGGGTTTCAGGCATGGCTAGACTGAGTTCAGTGTACCAAGAGAAAGTGTTTGTAGCATACCTAATTACCTGAACATTTATAACAGCAGTTACGTAGAATCACAGAATGGTTTGCGTTGGAAGGGACCTTTAAAGGTCACCTAGTCCAACCCTCCTGCAATGAGCAGAGACACCTTTAATGTTTATCATGATAACATGTTTAATGTTTAATCCAGCATATCAATGACTTAAAAATAAATGATAGTGTGTCAGCAGAAATCACAGCTTTTATTTGACTTGATGTAGATTTGATTCAGGCTTGTAGTTTTGTTATACAGAACTTAAATTCCATTAAGTTATGATTTACTCACAGGACCACTAAAATGCAAATTCCATAATAAACCTATTGCAAAATACAGCTTTTTAAAATCTTCCATGTGACAGATACCTATATGTAGGAAACAGACTAGCTCTTTCACATTTGTCTTTTGAAAAGTTCATAAAAAGACTGTAAGACAGAAAAATTTTAATCAAATGAGAAAACATGAAGAGAAATTTTCTGAATATCTATGAATAGGCTTCAACATATTTTGTAATGTAACTGACTCCTAACCTGTTTCTGCTGATTTTCAACAACACACAGTGGCTGGAATCTCCTCAGGTCTCTAAAGGCTCAGATTTCTGCAGCCATTCTCATTTTGGAATGTCAATTCCCTCTTCGAGGAAATCTTATCTCACTGTTCCGTGGATGCACTAAAAGCTTTGCAGCAAGGGCAGAAGATAGAGAGAATACTCCAAAGGCCATAGAATCATGGAATCATTTAGGTTGGAAAAGACCTCGAAGACCAGCCATAAGCCTAACATTGCCCAGTCCACCACTAAGTCTAAACCAATCAGCCTAAAGTGCTTTTCCACGACAATAAAAGAAGTGCAGAATTTATAAAATTCTGGAGAAGGACAAACTCACTCGTATGCCAATTTACCAATAACCCATACCCCAAATCACACAAATCACTAGGTTGTGCAAGATAATATAACTTGATTAAAAGCGGGGAGGCGGAAGTTTTCTACATTTTTTTCCGTTTTCCACTTCTGTAATTAAGACAGTGCCAAATATCTTTCGTTCCTTCAGCTGCGTCTGATTTTCACTTACAATAGCAAAGCATGATGCTACCATGACGTAAGAGTGAATGATGGAGCAGTGGCACATCTTGTGTTACAAGAAGACTGGCCTTACGGTTTTCTTGTTTCTCCAGTAAAGACACACTTCGAGACTGTAAATGAGTGTTCTGCAGAACGAAGAGGATGAATTATGCCCATTTTAAGATCGGGTCATAAGTAAGAGCGTCATAAAGTAAGCCTGATGGAAACCAGAAATCGAGAACGAATCTAGAGGAAGGGGAGACGTGAGGATCTCCTCACACGTGGGAGAAAGCTATGAAAATTTACTTTACATCTAAGCCTCCCAAAAGCTTCAGGTCGCCACTTCAGGTGATAGTGTGGCCAAGCGCTCTCTTTGAGGACTGCTCTCTCCACAGATTATATACGTGCAAGCACAAACCTCGCGCTCTAACTTGAGCTAAAGCTGCCGTCGGATGGTGAGGCAGCAGCTGAAGAGCGCGTTGGGACGCGTATTCCGAGCCGTCCCGTGAGGCCGGCGGGTGCCAGATCGCACCGCGTCGCCTCGCCAACGCTGGGTGCCGGCGGCCCCGAGCACAGCGCGACGTGGCGACCCCGCCGTCGGGTAACGAAGCGAGGGGAGGGCGCGGCCACAACGGAGAAAGACAAAACCACCACAAGGCATCTGGGTGATTACCTGGCTGGGCGGGGGGGCGCGCCGGGGGACCCCTCCTAAGGCGGCAAAACCGCGAAGGCGGCAGCGCGGCCAGGGAGACGGTGTCGCGTCATCCCCCCTCACCCCCCGGGCCGGCAGCGCGAGCTCCTTAGCGAGCGCCAGCTCTGACTCCGCGCGGGCGGGGCAAGAGCGGCGGCGGCCACACTCCCCCACGTACCAGCGCAGAGGGGCGTGGCCAGGAGGAACGTGGCGGCTCAGGCCGAGCTCCCGCTGAAGCAGGCGGCTGTCCCGGTGTCCGGCTGCGGGCAGGGCCCGAGCCTGTCACTAGTGCCAGAGACCAGCGGAGACAAGCCCTGCGTGCGGTGCGGCCGGGTGAGCGACCTGCGCGGCCTGGGGCAGAGCTGGCGGAGCCCGTGGGGAGGCCGAGGGGCATCAGGGAGCGCGAGAGGGAGATGGGTCGGTGGAGCCACACCGGCCGTCCCCGGGGCAGAGGCAGCCGGCGGAGGCTCCACAACAGCAGGGGAGCCCCAGCCCGCTCGCTGCCGGGCAGAAGGAGAGGGCCTAAGCGACGAGGGGGAATGGCAGCAGGTCCCTGCTCGCGGCGGCAGGCGAATCCCCTCCCGGCCTCCCTCACCATCCCGGCTGCCCTCACACAACAGACATGGGGCTCTGGAACTCGACGGCCAGGCACACGAGGACCTTGATGAAAGCCCATCCAGGGGTTGCCAAGGGCGCGTCGGCCAGCCCCACGCATCAAGACGTCCTCTGTTAAGAAAAAAAGGAGGGTAATTGCTGTAGGTTCCCCCTTCTGAGGGGAAGAGAGGGCCCCATATGCCGACAGGACCCAACCCAGAGGGAAGGCTGCTGCCTCCCTGGGGCCGGATGAGAGACGCCACCGGGAAACTCCCTGGTCTGGTTCGGCCCACTGGTTACTTCCCGCTGTTGGTCCTACAGGTTGGCAGCGAGGAGGCTGCACCGAGACGCCCAAAAGCCGTTAAAAAGGACTTTGGAGCGCTGGGGCAACTGGTCGATGGAGCGGGAGCACAGGCAGTGTTTCCGTCAATCCCTTCAGCAGCAGGAAGGAACGCTGACAGGAGCAGGAAAACTCACCTGGTTAACACGTGGCTCAGGGGCTGGTGCCGTTGGCAGAATTTGGGGTTTTTGACCACGGGGCAGTTTACACGGCACCGGGCCTGCTGGCAGCAGATGGAGTTCAGCTGTCTCCAAGGGGGAAAAGGATTCTCACTTACGAGCTGGCGGGGCTCATCGAGGGAGCTTTAAACTAGATTTGAAGGGGGAAGGGGATAAAACCAGGCTCACTAGAGATGAGCCTAGGGGTGGCGTGCAGGAGTTGGAGGTGAAATTGATAGCCCAGCTCAAGTGCATCTACACCAATGCATGCAGCGTGGGCAGCAAAGACGAGGAGCTGGAAGCCATTGTGCAGTGGGACAGCTCTGACTTATTTTTTGATTGTACAGAAATCAACAGTTGTGATGAGCAAGTTGAGTGCTTATGGGTAAGGATGAGAGGGAAAGGAAACAAGGCAGATAGCCTGTTTCCAGACCACCCAACCAAGACGAAGAGGCAGATGAAGCATTCTACAAGCGACTGGCAGAAGTCTCGCAATTGCTATCCCTTTTTCCTGTGGGGGCCTTCAACTTACCAGACATCTGCTGGAAGAATAACACAGCAGAGAGGAAACCATCTAGGAGGTTCCTGGAGTGTGTGGAGGATAACTTCTTGACACAGCTGGTAAGTGAGCCTACCAGGGGAGGTGCTGCGCTTGACCTGCTGTTTAGGAACAGAGAAGGACTGGTGGGAGATGCTGTGGTCGGAGGCCGTCTTGGGCTCAGTGACCATGACATGATAGAATTCTCAATTCTTGGTGAAGTAAGGAGGAGGGTCAGCAAAACCACTACCATGGGCTTCGGGAGGGCGGACTGGCCTGTTCAGGTCATTGGTTGAGAGAGTCCCTTGGGAGACAGTCCTGAAGGGCAAAAGGGTCCAGGTAGGCTGGACAGTCTTCAAGAAGGAGATCTTATAGGCGCAGGAGCAGGCGGTCCCCATGTGCTGCAAGACGAGCTGGTGGGGAAGACAACTGGCCTGGCTGAACAGGGAGCTTTTTCTGGGAGTCAGGCAAAAAAGGAGAGTTAATCACCTTTGGAAGAAGGGGCAGGCAACTCAAGAAGAGTACAAGGATCTTGTTAGGTCATGCAGAGACAAAATTAGAAAGGCAAAAGCCCAGCTAGAACTCAGTCTGGCCACAGTCGTAAGGGATAACAAAAGACGTTTTTACAACTATATTAACAATAAAAAGAGAGCCAAGGAGAATCTCCATCCTTTATTGGATGCGGGGGGGGGGCGAACATTGTTACCAAGGATGAGGAGAAGGCTGAGGTACTTAATGCATTTTTTGCCTCAGTCTTTAATAGCCAGACCAGGTATCCTTGCAACAGGTTAAAATGGAAACTATTAAACAGCCTTGGCTATAAAATCTCTGTCATGGCTGTAGAATACAACACTAAACTTCAGCTTTACCAGTCTGCATGCACCAGCAGCAAATGTATCTGTAGCTAGTGCACAGAGTAGACACCTCACAGCAACAGGCACTGATACCATTGAAGTCCTTACGAAAACTAGTTTTCAGAAGACAGGGTGTGACAATGTTGAAATCTCATTTGGCTTCCAGGTGCTTTCAGCAGATTACACTCACATGCCCCTACAGACACAGAAATCTGCTTTCCAGAAGAAACTGGCTGGGAAGAAAGGTAAGTGGGATAAAGATTTAGGTAAGAAGCCTTAATGTCAAACAAAATTATTTTACAGCATTCTACTTTATTCTTCTTTTCTTAACTTTCTTTGTATTTCCAATATTGCTGTATCTTGAATAAAGTTTTCCAGACAGAGTTCACAACTTGCAGGAGGATCCAAAGACGTGAGTGTTGAGTGCCACCCATCCACATACAGTACCATCACCTCTCTTTCTATTCAAAAGCACAAAATACTAGCTGTTCCTTTTCTTTTTTCCTGCCTGCTGAGTTGTAGACTGTGTAATAGAGAGTCATTGTAGGACATTCAATAATATGAAAGGGGAAAAAAATAGCCATAGAAGGTCTAAGGTTGCAGAGAGTTTTATATTACATACTGGTATTAACCTCTGTACAGTAAAACTGTCTCCTAGGCTTTCAAGGGAAAAATACTCTGCACTTAGGTCATGACAATCTCTTTCAAATAATTAATTTGTAAACAACAGGCAAAGAGGGTTTTGCTACAGTTATTCTTGAAATTGGTATCTTAATGTATGTATTAAATGAGTGTGTGTGTATTAAATGAGTGTTGTGGTTTAACATGGCAGGCAGCTAAACACCACACAGCCGTTCCCTCATGCTATCCAGCTCCCCTGCAATGGGATGGGAGACAGAAATCATAAAAAAAGGCAGAACTCCTGGGCTGAGATAAAAACTGTTTCATAGGACAGGAAAGGAAGGGAAAATAATAATAATAATTATAAAAGAATATGCAAAACAAGTGATAACGCAACTACTCACCATCCGCTGACCGATGCCCAGTTAGCTCCCCAGCAGCATCCCTCCCCGGCCAATTCCCCCCATTTATGTACTGGTCCTGACGCCGTATGGTCCGGAATACCCCTCTGGCCAGCCTGGGTCAGCTGTCCTGGCTGTGCCCGCTGCCAGCTCCCCGTGCACCCCCAGCCTGCTCACCAGCAGCCCAGAGCATGAGGAGCTGGACAGTCCTTGACTGCTCAGTAACAAAAACCATCCGTGTGTTAACAGTATTTTCATCCCAAATCCAAAACACAGCACTGTGCCAGCTACTCAGAAGAAAATGAACTCTAGCCCAGCCAAAACCCAAATTAGTTCTCACTACCCTACTCTTATTTGACTGGTAATAAATTAATTTCCCCAAATCGAATCTCTGTTGCCTGTGACGGTACCTGGTGAGTGATCTCTCCCTGTCCTTATCTCAACCCACAAGCTTCTCATTATACTTTCCCTCCCCTGTCCAGCTGAGGAGGGGAGTGATAGAGCAGCTTTGGTGGGCACCTGGCATCCAGCCAGGGTCAACCCACCACATAATTAAATATATTTATTCTTTCTTTATTAAAAAAAAATGCCAAACAACACTTAAAGCTTTGTTGTAAGAGGAGGAAAATGAATATAGTGGAATGAATTGGAATTGCTGGATGGGTGTATACACATGGGTAGCAGAAGTCAATTAGTCAGAGGCTTTAGGTAGCCTCTGTAACAATATTCAGCAGGATCTACACTACAGAAGTCTTACTGCTCTACCCTCTGTAGCAGCACAGGAGGATGTCTGCCAGGCTACATTTAGGCAATTTAGGCATTTTGTCACTGGGTGGTTTCATACACAGTGCACGCAAACTGTACGGGACTTGGCTAATAAAATTGTTCCTCATGGGATGTTGTGAACACTAAATGACAGCTGTGGACAGAGAAGATGTTCCTAGCATTCAGAGACTAAGTATTTTTCTGGCATAATTTTAAAGTCACCCTTGATAACAAGCACTGATCCTGTTCTGCTTTCCAGTGGTGTTTTACATATGTGCAACGGCTGAGCAGCATTTCAAAGAAGAATTAGGATGGACTGGGATGGATTAGGGTTCCTGCCTCGTTGTTTGCTTCTCTTTATCCATCTAATCCTTCCACAGTATGGTCAATTAGAAAATATTTAAGTAACTAAACTACTCTAGCTTGACTGGTTTGTATAGCAAACAGAAAGGTCTGCATATTGCAGCCTTGAATTGCAGCCACTATCCTGAATTTACAGATTTAAATCAGGAAGATGTGAGGGAAAGAAAATCAGCTGGTTGCCATTTCTCTGCTTTAATTATTGAATTCACTGTGTGATGGGTGGAAAAATAAACTTTGAAATATATCCCTGGACACATCCCAGAATAGCAATGTCTTTTTTTTCTTAAGAGAAAAAGAACTTCAGGAGGGGTAACTTGGAGACCTGTATTTGCTCTGTGCTTGTAATTTCCAGTAGAGTCAACAGCTTACAGCTGGTTTAATTGAAACACAGTTCATAATAAACTGACAAGTATTTCAGAAAGATGAATCTTGAAGATAACATCCAAAAGCATTCAAGGAATAATGGTTCAGGGGGGCTTCTCCAAGCACAAAATGATCTCCAAATCATTTCTTGTTGGATTTGATGACACTGCTCACCTGTCAGAAGTATTAATTACTTGAAAAGTAATACAGAAGAATAATAAATTCAATAGGGTTTTATACTTAATTAAAAATAATATACCTGTCAGCAGATTGAAAAATGATGGAATCTTGTGAATGACATGGTTAGTTTTCCTTCAGAGAAAAGAGCAACACATTACTGTAAGAATAAAAAGTTCTTCAGCTGCGCAAGTTCTCTGTCATAATTTTCCTTTTACTGCTTTGCGTGAGTACCATGGTGGTTTACAGTAGTGGCATTGAGAGCTGGTTTACACTAGCTCTAAAAAAAATTCCTGACATTTCTAGTCTTTGATTCAGCAACATGAACTTTTTTCTCTAAACAAAAATGAGGATTGAACATAACTGAGATGAAGCACAACTTGCTCTACCTCTTAAGCTATCTAATGTAAAGAATGGGTCATATTCCTTTACAGGTTTGGGGGTGGCTTCAGTATGACACCTGTAATATTTTCCCGCCAAGAATCCTTTTTATGATAACTTTCAAGTTACTTTCCTGTGAGTCCACAGCCCACAGAATTTGAAACATGACCACAGTATTCTGATAAATAAGTCTCTTTAGGCAGAAAATTTGTGTCCTGTCAGAAGGTGTAGCTTCTGTCCAGAACTTACTGATGAAATCTGGTATTGTTTTTGAATGAACAGAAAGAAGCTGCCTTTCTTGGCCTGACAGCTGATATTATTGGGAGAAATTTTCATGTAGGTGCCTCTTTCTATCCTATAAACAAGCAGCTATACATCACATGCTAAGAGTTAATTTATGACTGTCTCCTATTACTGGAAGAATCTGTCAGCCCATGTTCTGTAAGGTGTTTTGAATCAGAAGACCATAGGTATGCAAGTCATAGCCTGTGCATACTATCAACATCTCCTTTAACATTTCAAAGGAATATTGTACTCAAGTTCAGCTTGTTTACCTACATGAAAATGTTTTAAATTTTCCATGTGTAAACTTCAAACAAGGAAATTCTTTCATGCCCAGAATATAGCAGAAGTTTTCTTGGATTCAACCTTCCTCTTTGGCACACTTATAAAACAATCGTCATTTCAAACATGTTCACTTTTAAATTCCTGCATAAGGCATATATTGTTGATGTTCCCACACACATCATTTCAAAACTAGTTAAGAATTTGGGGGAGATCACAGGAGTAAATTATGAACCTTGAGTTATGATCTGCCATAACCCAAGCTTTAGTTACATTTGAATATGTATTTTCGTTCTTCATTAAGCATCCCAGAAAACTCAAAGCCCCATTTATTACACAGATTTAAAAGACTGTGATTGTCATCATCAAGAGAAAAGTAGCTTACACTTATGAAATGTATCGTATATTCCAATCATGTAAGATATCTCATTTTGTAACTTGCAAAAATTACTACCAAAAAACCCAAGAATGTTGCATTCATACACCACATGCTTTCATGCAAAGTGAGAAGAAAAAGATTCTTAAACTAATCTTAGTAGAAAATTTCCTTTCTACTGCACACATGAGATGCTAGCGTATGATCTCAGTTACATGGCAACCAGTATGATCAAAGAAGCATAGGACTGAAGAAAATGTTAAGAGTTCATCATCCACCCCACAGGCAAAGTCAAAATCACCTCTTAGCTGTGGTGTTTCTGACAGACACCTTGCGAGGGAACATCTCTTCTACAGCAATCCTATGTTTTTGCTAACATCTAAACTGTTCTTTTCCTCCTCAGACTTCTTTTCCATTTACTTCAGACAACTCCCATCTTTACAAGACCATCAGAATTTTCAGCTTCTCTTGTTTCTTTCCTTTTGACCCTTAAAGTGGACCATACTTCTTTATTGGAAGTGCCCCAAATGGGGAACAGGTCCAGCCTTGCCTGTGCTAGGCAGAGCAAAAAAATAGTATTAATAATGACACAACCCTCTGCAAGCAGCCTGACATCGGTTCATATTCAGCTTTTGCAGGGGATAGCTACCTAGCAAGGAATAACTATCTAGTCAGATGCTTTGCATCTTGCATTTGTGCAGCTTATCCTGCATAACTGTATTTTGCACTTTCACTAAATTTTCTCAAAATCACTTTAAACCAAATCCTCTTTTCCAATGCACTTGCAGAGAATGCCAGGCTGCAGTTTTGTGCAAATATAGTATTTATACACATTCTACATCATCCAGGTGGAACTACTGGAGCATACGAGATGCAGAACAGCCTGTTAGGAAGCCTACTCAATCCCATCAGACTGATAGATTATTCCCTTTTTTGATCACAAATCATTATTGTGATAATTAAAACAATTTCATTGTTCCTGGTTTAATAAAACAGCAATGACCATAGTCAATTCCAAGTAGCAGGCTGGCTTTCCACATACCACAAAGTATTCCTACCCCACATGTTAGGGCATATAGTCAAGGAAAACTGGGACAACTAATTTGACACCACCTGTTCCAAACATATGGAATATATTAAATGTTTTTGTAGAAATGATTCTGAAACTGTTAATTATTTAATGTCAAGAAGAAGAGAAAATACTTAAGAGACTAATGTCCATGGTCATCAGAATGCCCTGCAAGCAATTCAAGGCTATTCAGACATGCAGAATCACAGCCAACTTCTCTCTTTCTCCAGGGTTGTAAGTCTTCTTGAGAACCATTTGTATTTCTAGTAATATTTCTTCTCAATCAGTCTGTTGGGAAGGATAAGGATCTTCTTCCTATGAGAAGTCTGGTTTGAGGAGATTCTCTTCCAAAATTTTCACTGCAACCCAAGGGTTCTCAAGGCATGTCAGGGACCAGGCTACTGAAGCCCTCTGCCCTGCTGGCCCCTTTGAATCTCTGCTCTTCTTTGTCCCTGAAAAAGAGCCTGGCAGTACAAAAGGTGACTGCAAACATGAGGTGGCACAGTGATGTCAAGATTTGCAAAGTACTTTCCATAAGGCAGGCACCCTGTCTCTGCAACTCAAGCCCTCTTCCAGCACAGATGTTGCTTTGGAGTAACAAGAAGGAAGATCTATACCATTTCTTGCAACCTCCTTTGTTCTCAGGTCAGTGGTTATCAGGTCAGGAAACCTTACATGCACAGTTAGTAGCTCTGTAGCCCTCAGAAAATTGCTCCCTGATGGGCTTAAGTTAATAGTGTATTTTGACTAACAGGTCAGGACAGTATTTTATATATGAGGTTTCATATCATGTGATTTGCCTGACATTTTGGGGCATCTATTTCTCAAATTCCTCATTCATTTTCATTATATCTTTACAATGAAGCTATAAAAGCGTTTGCCAGCCTTCATCAGATTCCTTTATGTTATAGTTATTTCAGGCACTTTAACAGGGATCCAGTGCCTTTGTTTCAGCATATCACACAGACAAGAAAGAAGAAAATGTTTTTGTGCCAAATGTAATGCAATAAAGAAGTTAAATGGATGAAAAAACCAGTTAAATCCACTTACACAACACTAAATTCTGTGAAACGCTACTTCCATAAGTCTGGCACAGAACAACTTTCAGAATGCTATAGACCATGAGGTGTATGGGAGATGTTGGCTTGGCAAGGCAGATGACGTGGTGCACCAGCGCGTGGGACCATCCATTGCTCAAAATGGTATTCTCTCTTCTGGCACTGTGAGCAAGCCAAACAGTGAGACCATCCCACTTAAAACATGCTTATGGCAAAGATGGAGAACAGAAGGAATGATTTGATCCTTAGTAATTTCATGGACCATGAGCTGCTGAGTGTGATCAAATCTTTTCTTTTCTGGTCCTGAATTTTACAAATTCTTTTATTTTCTATTCCCCTTTCTTCATCTTCAGAGGAAAAAAAAAGACAAATGGCCGGTGTCTTATTTCCCGTGAAAGGGTGGTGTAGAAAGGCAGTCATTTCACCTTGCAGAAACACCTGCCCTTTAATAAAGACGATGTGAGAGGAAGAGAGAGGAGGGAGCAAGCCAAGTAAGCAAGTAACACAACACATTTCTAAAGTAGAAGAGAAAATGATGATCCTTACTACCCAGTCTTTCAAGTAACTACACAGGACAGGTCAGGCTTTGTCTTTCAGTAAGGGATTCTGGGTGAGATAATGAACACAGCTATGAATATAAATGATGCAATTCCCACACAGCATACAGATGACATAGGTAATAAGGAACAATGTAAAAAGAGTGAGCATCACAAACTATAAAATACAAACTGCCAAACTGTATTAACTGTATGCATTTAAGAAAGGAGTTTTGGTTCTCCTGAGAAATTTTTATCTCTACATAATTACATTTCATAGAATCATGGAATAGTTTGGGTTGGAAGGGACCTTTCAAGGCCATCTAGTCCAACACCCTCCCATGATCAGGGACATCTTCAACTTGATCAGGTTGCTCAGAGCCCCGTCCAACCTGACCTGGGATGTTTCCAGGGATGGGGCATCTACCACCACTCTGGGCAACCTGGGCCAGGGATTCACCACCCTCATTGTGAAAAATTTCTTCCTTAGATCTAGTCTAAATCTGCCCCCATATCTCACAGCTCATTCAGGACAGGGATCAGGTGGTATCTCCAGTTCTGCCTCTTCCTCCTCCAAGTCTTGTGATGGCTCTTCTTCATCATCCTTTACCAAACAAGCTGACTGTTGTGCCCATTTCTTCTTGTGTATAGGGGTGACTGATACCGGCACAGGTTGGTTCTCTGGTTCCTCTGCAGCGTCTTTTGACAGGGTTTGAGTAGCCACAGTGCCTGTTGTGGGGGTGGTATTTTTAAATACTTGTTTAAACCTGAGCAACAAACCTGTTTAACCCTGAAACACATTCAGGAGACCTAGCAATAGGAGCATGCTGGCTTGAACATCCCATGGATACTCAAAATTCTCAAGAGCTGTTGCAGCTACCATGGAGGAGAAGGGGAAGGTGAAGGAAGGTGTCTCCCCCATAGACTGGCTGTCCGGGGAGAAAAGGTAAGAAGTGTAATTATTACTAGTTTCCGAGAGATGGCTCCCGAAGTACAGAGATGATGGCAGTGCTGAGTACAGATATCACTACTGTTGTGGCTAGCCGTTTTATCATGTCATAAGCTGCTGTTACAAAGAACAGCACAAGGATGACCTTGACCCAGATCCCAGAGATGATGAACAGCACAATGGGAAACATATATAGCAAGCAAGGTGGCACAGAACATGCCCCTGAGAACAAGCACAAGAACTCTGAGAGCAAATAAACAAACATTGTGACCAGCAACTATCAAACTAATATAATGACTGCTTACAACAAATTTTGTTATCTCAACCTGCTGTGTCCCTGTTTGGGTGCCAAAAAGGACTGTTGTGGTTTAACACAGCAGACAGCTGAACGCCACACAGCCGTTCGCTTACCCTCATCCCCCACAGTGGGATGGGGGAGAGAATTGGAAAAAAGGTAAAAGTTGTGGGTTGAGATAAATACAGTTTAAGAGGATGGTGGAAAAAAAAAGAAGAATAATAACAACGATAAAGGTACACACAAACCAAGTGATGCACAGCACAATGTCCCATCCCCGCTTCCCACGCAAACCCGGCGTTCTCGCTGGCAGGCCAGAGCATGAGTAGCACGTTGACTGCTTAGCAACAACCGAAAACGTCAGTATGTTACCAAAATTTTTTTCATCCCAAATCCAATACACAGTGCTATGCCAGCTATCAGGAAGAAAATTAGCTCTATCCAAGCTGAAACCAGGACAGCACAGCATGGTCCACAGGCAAGCTTCAGACCCTTTATCTCCTTGTTACACACTTCTCGTCAGAATTGTTCTCAAGGAAACTCCTACCTTTCAACGAATGGATATATGAGAAACTTTGTCCTTAATGAGCACCCCAGCTCTGCACAGACACTACATCAGGAGGAATACCTCTCTGGCACATGCTGATACAAGCAGGGAATTATGCTCTGTTTATAATATTTAGGTGGTGGACATTATTTATGCATTCAGGTAATTTTTCTGATAAATTGCTAAGTGCATTTTCAAATGCCTAGGCAACTGGATAACATCTCACAAGGTTTGCTCTGTATCTCAGTGTTTGCATAATTCTGAACAAGTATCTCTGCACAAGTGGTTTTAAAACCAGAATAAAAGATAGACTGGAAATGTTTGCATTTAACTGAATTGAGCAACTGATTAATAACTCTTACAGCTACTTATGAAAATGAGGAACTTCTCAGATGGACTTGAATTTTTAACTTCTAATCTCAGCTCTAGAACATCCTACCTGTATGTACTGGGTCTGGCTGGGATGAAGTTAACTTTCTTCACAGCAGCCTGTACGGTATGTACGGTGTTGTGTTTTGCATTTGTAACTAAAGCAGTGTTGATAACACACACACGAGCATTTTGACTCATGCTGGGCATTGCTTGCACAGCATCCAGGCTTTCCTCCCTTCCCCTCAGCCCCATCCTCTCCTTCCACTCTGTTCTGCACGGGGAGAAAAGGGAGATCAGAGAGAGACAGTGCAGGGTTCTCTCTGCATCTCCATAGGAAAAGCACAACAATGAACATCTTAATAAAATAGTTATATTAAGAAGACAGAATAAAAAGAAGTATGTAAATAGCGATTAAATCTTAACATCCCTTCAGCCACCGGGAACCCTGAGTTTGCACAGCATCGGACAGACCCCATACGGATTCTCCTGCAGCACGCCGTGCAGACCCCATCCGTGGAGGGGTTCCTCCACCCTCCTCCCATACCGTGGTGCCTTTTATTTCGCGTAACAAAGTCACGTACCTTCTCCTGGCAGGCCGGGATGTTATCTGTGTCGTAACGTGCGCCAGCGCGCGGCATGGGCCGGCGCAGGGCACTCCAGCAGTCCTGCGCAGCAGCCGCTCGTGCATCTCGAGCTTTTTGTACAACACTCAGCGGGGCGGACGTGGCTTGCTCAGTATCACCAACTCCTCAAACACGACGCGTTCCGCCGGACTCCAACATACCCTCCCCAGTGAGAAGGCTGCCAATGGAGAGTGAATAAATTTTTTTGCTTTGCTCGTGCGTGCAGCTTTTGCCTTAGCTATTAACCTGTCTTTACCTAAATCTACGAGCCTTCACGCCTTCCTTCAATTTCGTCTCTGTCCTGCGAGAGAGGGAAGTGAGGGGCTGTGTGGGCATTTGGCTGTTAGCTGGGGTGAAGCCACGCTGTAGCAGGAGCAGAATGTGTGGCCAGAACCATAGCCATCTTGTCACTAAGTTTTTAACTTCCTTTTTTAAACAACAGTGAAAAGAATTGTAAGAAAAAATAATCGCAAAAGGTTTGCAAGGTAAGACCAGTATAAAGTTTGAAAACTGGGTATGTGCTGTCTAGAAAAAGAGACTGAACAGAAACTTGAGTGTTTGTATCTAAATGTCGATGCCATTGGCCTGCCTATATAAAAGAAGCTGAATAATTATCAAAAATGAAAGCAGCAACAGGGAAAATATGCAAAATACTGTAGAGAACCATGTGCCTGGTGAAGCGATGGGACAAGCTACTGCAACAAGTTGTTAAATCACCTTCATACTCATGGAAACCATACATCAATTTACAGTATTAGATTAACAGTAACAATTAATAATAACAACCAACCCTGACATCACACACGACTACAGGCTAGAGGAACTGCTAAAGGACTAGTTCTTCTCACATATTTCTTTGAAAACTCACCAAGATTTATTTCATTTGGTGAAACATAAAGGATTCCCGGCTTTCTTTTTTTCCTAACAGTATTATTACTTGATGTTGATAGATTACATGGTTTCATAGCTACATGAATGGAAACTGAGCAGTGAATTTCTTTTTTGATGTCAGCATGCTTCACGGTATTTTTAAAAAGCACGAAAAAAAGATGAAGCTGTGTTTTACAGCCATGCATTACGGTAACATGATGCAAGCAGCGTGTTCTTCGTTTCCAGGGTTTCCTGCACCGTAATCCACCACGTGCTCCCACTCCGCCCGGCCCCCGTGCCCTGACTTGCACAAGCTCGTTTTTTATTCCAAGAAAAGATCCAGTTACAGATTAATGGTGTTTCCGCATGGCGTTCCGCAGCTAAGAGCAGCGTCCCGGCTCCCGGGAGAAGCACCTCAGCCCGGCCTTGCTCCAGCCCTTCCCTGCCCGCACTGGCGGCCGCGGCCGTTCCCCTCAGTCGGCCACCAGAGCGGCCTCCGCGCCCACCGACCCCGCAGCGGGGGCCCCCCGCTCCGCCGTCTCTCCCACCCCCCCGCCAAACTACAGCTCCCGGCATGCCCCGCGCCCTCCAGAAATAGGGCTGCCATTAAAGAGCGGGGCGCGCGGGGTGGCGGCTGCCGCAGCCATGTTTCACAGCAGCACGCAGTGGCGGTACTGGACGTTCCGCGACGAAGAGGAGCTGGCACGGTGCCGGGCTGATGCCAACCGCAAGTTCCGCGGCAAAGCGGTGACCAGCGGGAAGGGGGGGGGGGGGCGTAAGGAGGGGGTTGACGGGGAGGGGGGACCGTGACCGTGTGGCCTCCGCACCGCCGGCGGCACCCCGCATCTCTGAGGGGTGACGCGGGGGAGGCGGCCGTGCCGGAGCGCGGGCCGCGAGCCGGGCTCACCTTCGTTCCCCTCAAGGTCCCGCAGACCGACGCCATCCTTCTGGAGCCCCACGAGGAGCTGGCCATATGCAAGTACTACGAAAAGCGGCTGCTGGAATTCTGCGCTGCCTTCAAGCCTGCTATGCCGAGATCCGTGGTGGTGAGCAACAGTGCCGGCTCCGTGGGACTAAGTCTGGTGACCGACGGAGCCGCGGACTTTGTCCCCTTCATGTCTCTTGTCCCTTCGCTCGCCTGTCTTATTCTTGAGAGCACGGGTGTCTTTTAAGTCTTTTGTCTTCCAGTACTGCTGTCCATCTTTCAGTTGGTTTTTTGTCTCTCTCTGTTTTCTGGCGGTGCAACCGTTTAAAAAACAGAGAGTTATTTCTTAACTTCACCATTTTCCTGTGGCTGTTGCCCTTGCATGGATGACTTCTAACCGTTTTCTTTCCTCTGATTTAAGCAAAGGGTAGGCACAAACCTAACGATGTACGGATTGAGGATACAGCAAAATGACCTCACTGTAGCTAAGTGAGACAGTCCCGAAGGTGAGCTGTCTGGTTCAGCCGGTTCTCTAGCACTGGTGCTTGTCTGCCCACAAAGAAGCTGGTTCCAGCACACGTACTGGCAGTAAGCTAACCCACAAAAGGACAAAGAAAATCCTGGAATTGACCTAGCTTGAATGGAGAAGAGTACATTTAAGAAGAGCAAGACTGGGGACTTACAGCTGAAGCGGGGAATGAAATTGTGCTTTTTTTGTCAGCTAGGCATTAAGATGTGTAACCTATATTTGTCCCCTGTCAGTCCTCCCTTTTTCTGGCAGGTGTGGTGAATAACGAAGGTGAAGAGTGTCTTTGTCCGAAGATGCATTTGAAATGTACAAGTACAGTGCCGTTACAGGCTGTGTGGAGACAGACCTTATGGTTCAGAAGTGGTCTCTGCAAGAAAGTGTGTGCTGGGTCAGACTCAGCAAGTAATGCTTTTGGAAAACACCTGCTTTCTTGCCAGTGGCATTCAGATCAGCTTGTAAATTTGGCATTGGCAGACTGAAGTACTTCTAGACACACAGACAAGCATAGGTGTTAAACACGTTAAAATATTAAAGCCTGATGTCCTGGCTGGGGGATTATCCACACCTTTCGGAACAATTTTTTCAGTCATTGGTTTTTAAATTTAATTGAAATACCAGATTTTTTTCATGATGACACTGTAGGCTTTTTGAGCATTGTCTTCCCAAATATGTCTAAAATGGAGGAAAAGATAGCTGAGCAGCCATTTTGCAAAGCTCTTGCAGGTATAAAGACTTTGAAATATTTAATGACATAGCACTGTGTGACTCTTGGTGCCTTAGTGTATCCTCTATGTCTATAGTATATATTCAAAGTTGACTGTTCTGTTTTGTGAGTTCATTTTTTTTAATTCATTTTTTCTTAATCTGGTTTTGCTTCCATATTTACTTTTCCCTCCTTTGTTTTTAATTTA
Source organism: Phaethon aethereus (assembly GCF_964289735.1). NCBI lineage: Eukaryota > Metazoa > Chordata > Aves > Phaethontiformes > Phaethontidae > Phaethon > Phaethon aethereus. Next base: position 85,141,084 of record NC_138577.1, on the reverse strand, counting down.
GGGAACAGCTTGCATGTATTTCAAACGTTTTTACCTCAATAACTCGGTGATGGAGTATCATCCTCGAATAATAATGTGAGTTATCAACGTATCTTGAGTTATTTTATCAAGCAGAACTTTGGAGGTATAATCATTATATCTGTAAAGACTTGAAAAAATGAGAAGTGAAACCTGGCAACTTAAATATGAGTAAAGACAAAGTGTGGTCACTTTCAGTTTCTATTTGGAGAACTTGCAGAAATTTTGGAGCTGTGTTCAGAACACGGTGTTTTGAAAATACAGATTTTCTCAGCAGAGTTCTTTATGAAAAGATGGATGCTGCCTATGTCAATTGTTTGCTTTTTTTCCTCCTCAAGGCTAACATGTGCATTTTTGGCCTGTAAAGTAGATGAATTCAATGTATCCAGCGCACAGTTCGTTGGTAACCTTCGAGAAAGCCCTCTTGGACAAGAAAAAACTCTTGAACAAATACTGGAATATGAACTACTGCTTATTCAGCAACTGAATTTCCATCTTGTCGTCCACAATCCTTACAGGCCATTTGAGGGTTTTCTCATCGATTTGAAGGTAGTGTTGTTTTATATGCTACATACTCTATGTATTAATGTAATGCAAATCTGTCGTGGGCTGTGTTAGAAAACTACTTCCTTTTGTGCCTGTGATCTTAAAAGCCTAGTTTCTAAAGTGACAGGCAGATATCTGAAAGGAAGTTATTTTAATTGTGCTCTTCAAGTACTTTAGATTGTTTTTGGAATAAGAAAATAGCCTGTTACTTTTTAGCTTTACAAAATATTGTTGAATTGCATGTTCTGAGCTCACGAACCGGAGGATAAGGAACACCTACTTATTTACCCAAATACTTACTTTTTAGACTCGCTATCCAGTGCTGGAGAATCCTGAAGTTTTGAGGAAAATGGCTGATGACTTTCTCAATCGAGTGGCTCTGACAGATGCGTATCTGCTCTTTACTCCCTCACAGATAGCTCTCACTGCCATACTATCTAGTGGTTCAAGGGCAGGAATTAATATGGAAAGGTAGTCTTTTCTTTTTTTTGTTACAGGTATATTTTAAACAGTTTTATTTGCTGCTTGTATAAAATTGTTTTGTCCTAGACATTCTTAACTGGTAGAACAGCATATTTACTGATAGTTAACGCTCTGGCATGTTCTTTAAGTATGTTTCAAAACTGAAGTGCTACTGTTGGTGGTTTGTTATTATTTATTTTTTTCAATTTTCAAAAAGCGGGTGACAAATGCAATTAGTTTTTTATATTCCTTTGGAAGAAGGGAAAAAAAAAGAAATGAAGCTGATGACTTTGCCCTAATCAGAACAGTGTAGGATTTTCAGACTTGTCTTAAAGACTAAAGTGAAGAAGGTGGAAACATAGTAGAAACTAAGAGCACGAAACAGGTAAAGAATCACTTAAAGGAAAAAAAAAGAAATATTTTTAAGATATATAAGGTTAGAGAGTCAAATCAAATTCCACTGAATTTAACAGCTGCTAGGCATGCAGTGCGATGTTTGGCTGGTACAACGCTTAAATTTCTATGGAAAGGAACTAAGGATAAGCTGCTGTTTTAAATCGGCCCCTTCCTTCCTTTCTGTGGTCTAGCCACCAGTGTTTGCAGACGCATTATCAAACATTTTGATACCATTGCTGAAATGCATGCTTTGTGTGATTTGGTTCTTCTTAAGGACCAAACGCACTCTTCTGTTCAGAAGAAAAACTGAGGTAGCTGCTATGAGTAGCTGTATCTGGAGTGTTTTAATGGCATGATATGCCCTGTGAGCATTTTGCATTTAGAGTGTAATGCCCGCAGGCATAAGGGCGGATGCTAAATACAAACAGTTTTTTTTAAAGCAGCTTTTCCTCCCACCTGCTCTAAATGAATCTCAAATCTCTCTTCTTATAAAGAACCAACAGTTTGGGGGTATCCTCTACAGGGTTCACTATCCTTTCTGAATAGTGTGTAAAAAAAAAAAAAAAAAAAAAAAAAATTCAGGTGCTTACTATAACTTGAAACTTGCTGATGTCATTCCTGAACTTACATTCTCTACTATTTGTGCCAAAATTCAGAAAAGCATCCCTACAAAAAGAAGTAGAATAATTTGTAAATAGCATGTGAATTAAGGTATGTGAACTTTATCTTTGCATATTCATGAAGAACTCAAGTCTGTCACCTGTCTGCACCGTACAGTTGCTATAACCTTGTCATTTATTCTTTTATGTGAGTTTGAGCTGCTGGACGTGAGAGAAGCTAATGTTGCAGCTTGGGCCTTGTGGACCTGTGAGTAGGTGCACCTGCAGAGGTGGGACAGAACATGGAAGGTTTGAAAACCTGTTGATCCCATGATGTCAGTATATAGGTCAACTCTAACTTGAAAAAGTTAGAGCTTCTGGAAAAAACAGGTGCCACTGAACTCTGGCTGATAGGCAGATCCAAATTAATCTTCAGTTCTGGTATCAGCACAAGGTTAAAAAATGCTATTAAATTTGAGCTTTAAAAGAGCAATGGTGCTAACAGAACAGCTATCAGCTTATAGTAATTGTCGTCTTAATGGTGGCTGGTGCCTCAGTCTGGGAGCTGCAACTGATACAGCTGTGTATGTCTGTGGAGTAAGTTTGAAGTTCATACAGGCTGAACAAGTTGATACACTTTGGAGCCTTTGGATTGTTTGTAGTTTATCCATAAGTTCCTTTCATCCTGGAAGGGATGAAATTACTTGGTTGTGGTGGATCTTGGTGAGGACTGTTGCTCATGTATGCTGGGGTTTTACTCAGGTGGTGTGTGTATGCATTAATGTTCTTAACTAAAAGGAAGTTTGAATCTCTCGGGGAAGAGAAAGGGACCTACAGACACTTAAAATACAGTGTTTAGGATTTGTTTTCAGCTGCCGGAAGAAGCAGACCTGTCTTGCAAGCTTTGCTGTCTGTTGGTCTGTCTGAAGACTACTCTTCTGTAGTATTTGCTTTTTCAGCAGTCATACTGTGTAGTAGTGTGATGTTAGTAGTAGAATCTTAAATGGAAGTTGATTTAACTCAGTGGGGCTTACAAATGTTTAAATCTGTAGCATTGGAACTTTTGTTCTTTACATGTCTGGGGAGTATTTTTGTTACGTCCTTACAGAAGAAGAATGTTGCAAGTGACAGATTTGCTTTTTTATCACTTTATAGCACCTATGTCACCAAAGTGTCCTTACTAAGCTTACTTTTAAAGCTGTAGCAGGTGTAAATAATCCCCTACCAGAGGGAATGCAATACTAGACCTGTTGGTCACCAATACAAGTGAGCTAACTGGCGATGTCAAGATTGGAGGCAGGCCGGGCTGCAGTCGTCATGCATGGGTGGAGTTGGCAGTCCTGAAGGATGTGGGGCAGGTGAAGAGTGAAGTCAGGACCTTGAGTATTAGGAAAGCAAACTGCCAGCTCTTCAGGGAGTTAGTCATTAGGACCCCCTGGGAAACTGCCCTCAGGGCCAAGGGAGCAGAACAGGTGGCAGATCTTTAAGGACACTTTCCATAGAGTGTGAGAGCTCTTGATCCCCAGGTGTAAGAAATCAGGAAGGGAAGGCAAGAGATGGGCATGGCTGAGTGGAGAGCTGCTGGGCAAACTGAAGGGCAAGAAGGAAATGCACAGGCAGTGGAAGCAGGGACAGGGATCCTGGGAGGAGTACAGGGACACTGCCCGGTTGTGTAGGGATGAAGTCAGGAAGGCCGAGGTGTGGCTGGAGCTGAACTTGGCAAGGGGTGCAAAGAATGATAAGAAGGGCTTCTGCAGGTGTGTCAGCCAGAAAAGGAAGGTCAAAGAAAGTGTAGCCCCCTTGATGAGCAAGACTGGCAAACTGGTAACAAGGAGGACCCTGGGAAGTAACAACCTGTCAGCCTCACCACTGTGCCTGGGAAGATCATTGAGCAGGTCATCCTAGAAGCTATGCTAAGGCACATGGAGGACAGGGAGGTGATTTGAGACAGCCAGCATGGCTTCACCAAGGGCAAGTCCTGCCTGACCAGCCTAGTGGCATTCTATGGTGGACTGATCACATCAGTGAAGAAGGGAAGAGCTACCAGTGTCACGTGTCTGGACTTCTGTAAGGCCTTTGGCACGATCCCCCACAACTTTCTTCTCTCTGCATTGGAGAGAGACGGATTCGATGAGTGGACTGCTGGGTGGATGAAGAACTGGTTGGATGGTCACATCCACAGGGTAGTGGTCAACAGCTCCATGTCCAGGTGGAGGTTGGGGGCGAGTAGTGTCCCTCAGGGGTCTGTGTTGGGACCAGCACTCTGCAATATCTTCATCAGTGGCAGCGGGATCGAGTGCACCCTCAGCAAGTTTGCAAATGACACCAAGCTGAGTGGTGCGGGTGACACGCCTGAGGGACAGGATGCCATCCAGAGGGACTTGGACAAGCTTGAGGAATGAGCCCATGTGAACCTCCTGAGGTTCAACAAGGCCAAGGGCAGGGTCCTGCACCCAGGTCAGGGCAACCCCCGGTATCAGCACAGGCTGGGGGATGAAGGGATGGAGAGCAGCCCCCTGGAGAAGGACTTGGGGGTCCCGGTGGGTGAAAAGCCGGACAGGAGCCGGCCATGTGTGCTCGCAGCCCAGAAGCCAACCATGTCCTGGGCTGCCCCCAAAGCCGCGTGGCCAGTGGGGCGAGGGAGGGGGTTCTGCCCCTCTGCCCCGCTCTGGGGAGACCCCCCTGCAAGGCCGCGTCCAGCTCCGGAGCCCTTGGCACAGGAGAGACACGGAGCTGCTGGAGCGGGGCCAGAGGAGGCCCCAGCAACGCTCCGAGGGCTGGAACAGCTCTGCCGGGAGGACAGGCCGGGAGAGCTGGGGGGGCTCAGCCTGGAGCAGAGAAGGCTCCGGGGAGACCTTCCTGCAGCTGCCAGGGCTGAGAGGGGCCTGTAGGAAAGGTGGGGACGGGCTTGTTAGCGGGGCCGGGAGTGACAGCACAAGGGCCGGTGGGTTTAAACTAGAAGGGGGCAGATTTACACTAGATCTAAGGAAAAAATTTTTCACAAGGAGGGTGGTGAAGCCCTGGCCCAGGTTGCCCAGAGGGGTGGTGGATGCCCCGTCCCTGGGAACCCCCCAGGTCAGGCTGGACGGGGCTCTGGGCACCCTGCTCTGGTTGGGGATGTCCCTGCTCATTGCATGGAGGTTGGGCTAGATGACCTTAAAAGGTCCCTTCCAACCTAAAGTATTCTATGATTCTGTGAATGAATAATGCATGTTTTCTTAACTAATAATTATTTGTTGCAGCTACTATGACACTTTATTTTAAGAAGTTATTCTTCCATGTCTCTGCAGTTACTTATCAGAAAGTCTTATGCTGAAAGAAGATAGAACATCCTTAGCCAAGCTACTAGATAGCATGAAATGTAAGTAAACATTGGAAAAATACGATAAACATTATCTCTAAAGGAAGAAAGCCACTTTTTTGGAAACAATAAAAACTTTAAGCAGAAAGGTGTGCTTCAAGGGGTTTTCACCTCAGGGCATGTATAAGTTAAGAAAACACTGAGTAGAATGAACTGCTGACTATGTGGATGCAAGGGGAGAAAACTGACATTCTCTTACGGTATGAATACATGAAATGAAAAGGCAAAGGGCCTGATGCTTCTCAGAACATAGTTGCTATAACCAGTTAAGTGCCAGGAGCTAACTCAAAAGTGAGAAATCTGTTTTGGGAGGTAGATAATGGGTTTTTTTATAAGTCAGGATGAAATTAATTTCTTCAGTCACTGTGTCTTAAATATTACAACTTCATGCAAAAGCCTGCCCATAACTACTTCTCTTTCTGGAGGGTACCTTTTCTAAGCTAAATGATTAATGTTAAGTGATAGGCCAGGATTTATACTTCACTTCTGTTTTGCAGCTATAAAGATGTTTCAAAAGATGTTTAGGTTTACCAGTGTGATAAATATATACATAAAAAGATAAAAAATACCTAGAATGCTAGGATTGTTTAGCTAAGATAAGGGGGAATGTAGTACACTGAGTATTTTTTTAATTAAATGAAAAGTCTGGGATATGGAATTTCCAGTAAGTAAGCAGTTACGTAATGTTTTAAGCTAATGCATGCATTCAAAGTGGTAGACTGGTAGTATTAAAAATGCAGTCCTTTCACCACTAAAGTGAGCTTAGTCAATGCACCATACAAGTCATTAGAGTCTACAAAAGCAATTTAAAATTGAGTTTATAAAGATGCCCTTCCCTTTCACTTTCTGCTAACAAATCCACTCTTCAGGTTTCCCTTGCCAAGATGTAGAGGAAACACTGGGATCACTTACGCTTCAGTTGCATTATTCTGGAAGGTAGCTTTAGCCCAAATGCATCTCTTCTATAAACATGGTGGCTGGAAGGAAGTTTTGAAGCATCTGTAAATGACTAGTTTTACAGACTACTGCTGGTAGAGGAAAAAATCTTGTTGCTTGCTGGGTAGCTGTACATTTAATTTGCATTCTTAACAGGACTGAAAACAGTGGTGTTTTTTTTTAAGACTGAGGTACAATGCTGAAAAAAACCCAAAACCCTGTGTATTTTGAAACTTGTTAGCAGAGTGCTGTGAACTCTGTATTACTGTAATTTAGAGTGAACAAATCCAGAATCAGTGCTGCTAATGACTGGTTTCAGCTTAGTTCTTTGTGCTCAGCCTCTGCTGTACCTTGATGTTATTTAGAATTAATTACATGTTGTTGCCACTCTAGGCATGAAAAATCTCATAAAGAAATATGAACTGCCAAGGCCTGAAGAGGTTGCTGCTCTAAAACAGAAATTGGAGAAGTGTCACAGTTTGGAGCTGTTGGTTAATACAAACTTGTAAGTAGATACTTACTGTTTGGTGTGTTAAACTTCTGCCTTTTTTATTGCTATAGAAACATTAATCTTTTCTGATCAGCATGAGTGATTGAAAATTAAAACGTCTAGATATACACCCAGGGGTGTCTGTTCACATGGTTACTATGTGGGTATCTACTGGAAGATGGAACAAAGACTCAGAATCACAGAACCATTAAGGTTGGAAAAGACCTAAGATCATCAAGGCCAACCATAAATCTTATTAAATAGAGTATCTCACAAAACCCATTACAGACTAGAAAACATGCTTGTGAGTAAGAGCCTCACAAATTCCCTTTACTGCACTTTAAGTAGTGCTTTCAGTAAATACGTTCTTTTGTGCTGATTTGCACTGCAAGCTGTAATACTGATTGTTTTGTAAGACAGAACTGGAATCCTGGGTGGGTTCTAAGGCCTGCGTGCCTGATGTCTCATGTAATGAGAATCAAGGGCTTTAAAATCACGTGATTAATACAAGGATTGTCGAAAGGGTTAATGTTTTCTTGAGACTTAGGTGGATGGCAGTGGACTTCCTGACTTTTCTGCCCTCTTCGCTTTAGTACCAACTGTGTACTGCCAGCAATCTGCTAGTTGAGGCTTTGGTAGTTTTTTGGTCTTTTTTTGTATGACAGATATGCCCATAGTTTAATCTTGTGGCCAAATAAGGAAACTGAGAATTATAAAAATACCTAACTTATTTCACTTTTTTCTGGATGGGGATTAGGAAGAAGAGGAAAGGTTATGAAGACGATGAATACGTTGCAAAGAAATCTAAAATGGATGAGGTCAGTTAAAACTATTGTACATGTACTTGTTTTTGTACTATTAATTGCCAAGAGAAAACTGACACAGCTACTGAGACAGACTTCTGCATCTGTTAATATTCTTTTATGTGTTGCACAGAGAGAATCTTTTTCAAGTTTTGGTTGTTTTTTTTTTTTAAACGAGCCAGAGTTTGTAATAGCCTGCATTTGGGAGTGTTAGTATATACTTAGTCGTTTGTGGGGAGGGGGAAGAACATGCAGGCAATCCTCCTGCTGTTTCCTGTGCTTTGAAAGTCTTTTTATAAGCTTTATGTTGTTCTATGGTTTAGTACTTAAAATTCCAAAATGTGAAACTCCATGGTGCTAGTGAGGGGAGAGAGCTGTGAAACTCAGATGTGGGATATTCTAATGAAAGGAGGTTTTGGAAGGCCAGGAACTAAACACTTGAGGAGAAATCCACCTCTACAGGTGGAAACTCACTCTTCAGAATGCAGATGAAACAGATGAGTGTATGCTGAAATACACTTAAGCAAGCTTTTTGCCATGGAAACTTTATGTGGTGTTTTTTCTGCTGGCCAGTATTTCTGCAACTGTTTTCATTTACTGTATTGGCTTCTTGCACAAAGCAGAAGTTAGCTGCTGGATGAAATGTCTGTCAGCCAATTTGCTGGCAAGGCTTGCATAAATGACAGATGGGTAGCTAGTACCTCAGGTTATAAGAGCAAGTATAAATAAGGTGGAGATAGACTAAGGAGGGAGAGTCAGCAAATGAAAACAGTTGTGGTAATCCTTCACATCTAATCTGAACACTGTTCAGAGCTGTCATTTGTAACATTGGAAATTGTAGAGAATACATTCTGGTGGAGGAATAGCTTTGTGAAGAACCCTTTCTAACTGGACTTACTCTTGATACTGAAGACATTACATTCTGATAATCTAAGACACTTCTAAGTATGGTGTTTAGAAAAAGTTGCTTACAGCTGAAGAGGGTTGTCGGTCAAAATCTTAATATAAAATGGAGGATGTGTGTTTTTGTAATTCAAGGAGTCTTGCTATTACAAATTATCATAATAGATTGATGGTGTAATGTCAAACTGCAATGTAAAAAATTATTTGAACAAGATTATAAAATCAGCATTGAAAGTATGTTCTAACAGAATGTGTAACCTCAAGCATATTTCATGATAACTATTTACTGCTGTAAAAGCTTTGACTAGTGTTTACTCTTAAGAGCCAGGATTAAAGCATATTGAAACTGGCAACTCCATAAAACTAGTGCTTTCATAACTTTCCACTTTCTTACAAAATGACTTGGAGAACAGCTCTAACTCAGCTCTGGAGACTCAGTTCTTCCCCGCTCCAGTTTAATTTGAAGGAAGTCTTACTTTAGCTATGCCACTATGGTTTGAGGCAGTTTTTATTTTGGTGTTTCTATTCACAATTCTTTTTCCAAAGGAGTAAACTGAATCCATAAATTCACATAGTCGGCAGCATTTCATGACAAGCTTTTGCACAGTTTTAACAGCTCCTGAAACTTAGGATTTTTAAATATTGATGTATATGAACTGCCAAGGGTTTGTACTTCTATTTTTTCATTTCTGAGTAATTGTCACATGGAAGAGCAGCTCTGAGCTGGCCAGGTGCTACAACAGGCAAGTATGCTTCATTTTTGCAAAGCTTAGAGTATGTGCATACTGCTCAGATGTTGAGACCTCACTAACCCTGTAGCTAGCTGATTTAATTCAGTGTTTATAGCTGTAACTAGGCTGTAATACAGAAGTGCCCAAGTGGTTGTAATCTACCTGTAAGATTTTGTTTCTTGATGTCATAGTTTATATCTGAAGTTAATATCAGTAGCAAGGCCATAACTGGTATGGAGAGCTCATCAATTTGAAATGATAGAAGAAACATACAGGGTTGAGCATAGATGACTTGGCTGCCAAAGTAATGAAGCCTTAAAAAGGCTTCATTAAAAGTAAAATTAAAAGTAAAAGGTTGCAATATGAGCTCTTGTGGAGATCTCTGCATAGTTGTCTGTAATGAAGAAGCATGAGCTACATCTCAAACAGGTGCTGAAAAGGGACTACTAAAATGACTGGGCCTCCGTGACTCTTAAGACTAGGCATGGATAACTAGCTTTAAGGATAAAGGGCTCAGTAAAAATACTTGTAGTCATCTGTTCATGGAATGCTTCTGTTAGGTACTAAATCCTGGTCATAAAATGCACAGGAGGTTTTTCAGTGTGGGTTTTGTGTATGTGGCTTTTCTTTGATGTTCTTGATAAGCATGGTGGCAGAAGCAAAAAGCAAGTTCTTACTCCTTTCATTTCTGTGTTCTGGGATTAGCCACTGTTAACTGAAATGAAAGTCTTCCCTCCCGTGTATTTGCTTGACTGAGTTGTTCCTGTTTTCTTCCCTGCACAAAACGGAGCACACTGGGTCATACTGATGGGGCAGGGCAGGTGAGAAACATCTTAAATGAACACAGGAATGAAAACTTAATTGGAGTCTTGCAACAGACTAGGGTGCACTTAAACTCCTTTAACTGTGTGCATGTTTAGCAGTGGGAGCAAGTCTGAGCAGAAATCCAGATCACAGGCTGCCTAAGGAAGAAAAATACCCTTTTACGCTGTTCAGCAGTTGTTGGCCATGGCTGTAGGTCAGGCATGTCATGAGAATATGAAAGGGAACTTGACAAACATGCATTTTGTCAAGTAACTTCTGTGTCAGCCTTGCATCAGTTCTTATTTCCAGTTTGAGCTAGCCTTGTGAGCTAACTGGGACTGATGATGGCTACCTGGTTGTCAGAAGTAGAATGGAATGTGCAAGTAAGTGTCGTCAAGTGTCCTGGCGGAAGTGCTAATCTGTCAAGTAGATGTGACAAGCCTCTAAGCATTATGTTTAAAATCAGTTTAAACTTGCTATTTAAGTCTACTGATAGCAGACAGTTCAGAGATGTGAAAAGTTACCTGTGTTACTTAAATTCTCGTTAACTGGCATATGTAGCAGAAGTTAGTGTGACAGCCTGTGCAGTAGTACCACATACTTAGAGTCATGTATTGCCTGGTTTCCCCTGTGTAAGACATAGAATTCACACATTGCTCAAGGCGTTGCTTTTTTCCCTTCCATTAGGAAGAGTGGACTGATGATGATCTTGTGGACTCAGTGTAACCTTGAAGGAAGATGGAATCCTAACCACTGCAGAAACTATTGTTCAGTGTCAGGTGTGAACCTGTCTGCCACAGGTTCCTTACTCTGTGTCACAAGGTATTTACTCTGTCCGTTTGTCTTTGCAATAAAGTATTTCACTTCGCTAAAATAGTTAGGTTTAGTTCCATTAAACCCTCATCCATTCAAGGTCAAACATTAGTAAGAAATGTTTGCCTTAAGGAATCTGTCACTCAGGGAAGAATTTTTGTTCAGGAACAGTTAAAGATGTCACTTTAGCTACTGCCATGCTATGATCCTACACTTAGATCAAACTGGGGATTTAGTGATGTGGATAAATGCAGGTGGGAGACAGATCCTAGAATGATCTGTGTTGAAAGGGACCTTTCAAGACCATCTAGTCCAACCCCCCTGCCATGAGCAGGGACATCTTCAACCAGAGCAGGTTGCTCAGAGCCCCGTCCAACCTGACCTGGGGGGATCCCAGGGATGGGGCATCCACCACCTCTCTGGGCAACCTGGGCATTTCACCCTCCTGGTGAAAAATGTCTTCCTTAGATCTAGTCTGGCAATAGGCCCGTATTTACTTTAGAGCAGGATGTGCTCTCTGCCCAAGCTTGTCATTGAGGAAGCTAAAAGAATACAGCCATGCCCATAATACTTGGTACATTTGGGAAGCTCTTCTCCAACCTACCAAGAGGCTACAGCAACATATTTGACAACAGGGAAGGTAAGTGTCACACCTCTGACTTGCTCTGCAGCTGTCATCTCAGATTAGGTTGCTGTGACTGACTTACCTGGGGACAATCAAGAAGAGCATTTTAAAAATCTAAGTAGTTAGATGTCCTCTAACTCTAGAGCAAAGTCTACTTCCTTTTCATACACTGTTTGAGAACATAGGCAGTTCTGTAATACATGCACCTAGACTGAACTTTGGGAGCTTCCTGGTCCCTCAAGGGTCTGTACTGGGCCAAGTGCTCTTTTGTATCTATCTTCATCACTGACAGAGCCAGTGGGATCAAGTGCACCCTCAGCAAGTTTGCAGATGACACCAAGCTGAGTGGTGTGGGTAACACACCTGAGGGACAGGATGCCATCCAGAGGGACCTGGACAAGCTCGAGGAAGGGGCCTGTGTGAATGTCATGAGGTTCAGCAATGTCAAGGGCAGGGTCCTGTATCTGAGTCAGGGCAACCCCCAGTATCAGCACAGGCTGGGGATGAAGGGATGGAGAGCAGCCCCATGGAGAAGGACTTGGGGGTCCTGGTGGGTGAAAAGCTGGACAGGAGCTGGCCATGTGCGCTGGCAGCCCAGAAGCCACCCGTGTCCCGGGCTGCCCCCAGCAGGGAGGGGGAGGGGGGTTCTGCCCCTCTGCCCCGCTCTGGGGAGACCCCCCGCAGGGCCGCGTCCAGCTCCAGAGCCCTCGGCACAGGAGAGACACGGAGCTGCTGGAGCGGGGCCAGAGGAGGCCCCAGCAACGCTCCGAGGGCTGGAACAGCTCTGCCGGGAGGACAGGCCGGGAGAGCTGGGGGGGCTCAGCCTGGAGCAGAGAAGGCTCCGGGGAGACCTTCCTGCAGCTGCCAGGGCTGAGAGGGGCCTGTAGGAAAGGTGGGGACGGGCTTGTTAGCGGGGCTGGGAGCGACAGCACAAGGGGCAGTGGGTTTAAACTAGAAGGGGGTGGGTTTACATTAGAGCTATGGAAGAAATTTTTCATTACAAGCATGGTAAAACCCTGGTGCAGGTTCCCCAGCGACCTGTCAATGCCCCATCCCTGGAACATCCCAGGGGCTCTCAGCAACCTGCTCTGGTTGGGGATGTCCCTGTTTACTGCAGGGGGGTTGGACTGGATGGCCTGGAAAGGTCTCTTCCAACTCAAACTATTCCATGATTCATCCTCATCACTGTAATTTGTATGTAACTGGTAAATAGCCAGCCAAATCTGTCCTCCATTGTATTTTTACTATCTTACACTATCTCACCCAGCCAAATAAATCTACAGAATTACTCTGTTTCTGACAAACCCTTCCAAACCAGTGTCATCAGTTGACTAGTCAGGGAAGAAAAGCAGCTTTCACTTCAGAAATTGACAGTATTTACACAACACCTTTATAATCAAGTGAAGGAAGTGTGACTTAACACAGTTTTAAGTTATGTATATAGGTTCTGAACTGGTTGGAAGCTGTAAGCAGAGCATTCAGCAGTAGTTCATCACACAAAAAAATGTTACAAACTGATTTGTGTGACTGAGTTGTCTACAGAGAAAGGACTAGGTAGGGCAGAAAAAAGATTAATCACCTTCTCCTCTGAGATGCAGTTTAATAGGGGCTGGGCAGTAATAGGTCAAGCAGTGATTTTATGGATGATCTAAAATAAGAATTCAGGAGTACCAAGTTCATGCCAACAGCTGTGTCTTTACTAAGCTGTGTTAAGAGCACCAGCTCTGGCTATTAAATGTAGTACTTGTGACAGCCAGGAGCTCTTGGTCACAGCACTGGGCACCCACCTTCAAGAAAGCTGCCCCAGCTGGGGAGACCAGGGCAGTAGAGGAAGCACCAGCTGCAGACCTAGAGGATATGTGACATTATTCTAATTGCATAACAAACAAACAACCCTGTTTACATGATTAGTACAGATAGCTGTGTATGTACCTCATTAGTCTCATCAGTCAGTCTCAGTACTCTTTTTATTCCTTAGTAGATCACTGCCAAGAAAAGTTACAAATGGTGGTGCTGAAATACCCCATAATCAACTGCATATTGTACTTTACTTTTAATTTTTAACAGCTTTAGCATTACTTTCTTGCTCTGTGAGAGACATGTACAAATTAAGGCATGGCAGATATGTGCTAAAAAAATGACACCACATGAACATTTCAAAGTACATCATATGTGCAGACACTGTAAAAAACTACCACAGCAGCCGAAGTTAGGCAGTTTCCATAAGGAACTAATCTGCAGCTTGATTTATTTTAAAAACTAAATTTTCACTTATAAAAATAATACTTATGGTAGACTTACAGTACACAAAAGACCAACCAATACCTATTTTATGAAATGGTTTAATGAATGCATGCATGTCTGATACAATGATCAATAAATTTACTGAATTCAAATTATTTACTGTTGTAAACATTTTACAAAAGCATTTGTGATTTATCTGGATATACAGTTCTTGATGGAAGAACTGAATCAGTGGCACATCAGAAAATAAAGCTGACAAGACCCATTCTGCATATTCTCTTTCAACATGATTCCAGCAAGAGAAACAGCATGGTATAAAAAAGTGTACAGTAAAGATTGTTGCTACCATAACATCAAATTCTGGAAACTGTAAATACAAGTTAAAGTGGTTGAAACAGTCAAAAGTCATAATTATTGTAACCAGTCAGAAATTACAGTAAGAAATGTTATCCAGTTACATGTAGCTGTCAAAACAACACATTTCTTTTCCTGTCAGTTGATAATTCTTTTCCAACAAGACAGCAAAACTTTGGCAATCAGAGGTGCTGAAAATAATTTTCAAAGTTCAAGACACAGTCACAGCATTTTCTTTGCGGAAGGTGAACCGTACACCAAGGCTCAGAGGTTGTGAAAACTGTTTCCAAGTGGAAAAAAAGTGCAAATGTCCTGCACAGATAGCTTAAAAAGCTGCTGGCACAATCATTCACCAACAGAATCTTTGTTTTCTTTTTGCATAGTTCACACATCACTGTGAATGTGACAGGGTGTGCTATTTTTGGCAAGAGCAAGAAGAAAGTGATACTGGTGTGGGTTGCCATGTTGGGCATGCTGGATCCATGCAGAATTCAGGTAGAGGGCTGCTACCTGGTGTTATTAGACACAGAATACTGATTTTGTTTTTGTTGAAGCAGTTCAGTAATAGCCAAAAGCTTCTTAAGAACGTGCTGTAGAGAGAGTCAGTAAAACCATACATTAGCAACTGGAACAGAAGAGTCTTGCTTGAGAAGCTTTTTCAGCACTAGCCTATCAGAGCTGCTAGTAGGTGGTTTAAAATGTATTTCAGATTAAAAAAAAGGGAAACGGCTGATTCCCTAGTCAGTAAGACACTACTTCAAAAGGGAAGTCTAAAACAGCATTATGAGCTTTCCCTCTCCACCCATGGATCTTTTGGCTGCTTTGTGGTTTAAGAGGGAGGCTAAGAAAGTGTCCTGCTAAGACACTGCTGGAGTTTGCTAGAGAGTTTTCCATGTTTGTTTACAAATGTACTGGGAAATTAGGAAGTGGGAGGTATCAATAGAAAGCAAGGAAAAAGTAAATTCAGTTCTCAACTGGAAGAATAAGATCCTAAAACTAACGACCCCAGAGAGCCTGTCAGGAAGACAGTAATTGGGTGGTGGGTTTAGGCTTCCTCTAGAAATGAAAGCTGCCTCTGGCAGCTTTAAAAAAAAAAAACAACTCTTTGGTTTTGTTGCATGAAGAAACAAAACTATGGAATAAGTATTTTACCTTTACAGCTAGCTCACCTCCTGGTGAAATGCATGTATTTTAAAATGTTTATCAGTCATACCACTAGCCAGAAATACTACAAAAGGATCCCGATACTAAGGAGTGACTCAAGACATACTGTGATTTGTTCATTAACTTTCCTCTCTCACCTGCATTACACCTCGCTCATTACTGAGCGTCCGGAGTTCATCTGAGTGTGCCACACATATCTCGTGCAAGGCCGCCAGGTCACGAGACAGGTCAGTTCTAGAGTGCTCTGTAGTGTCTGGAAGCTCAGGAACATTCTTCAACAAAACAGAGGAGAGCAGAATTAGCGTGCCGCGTACCCGTGTACACAGGAAGATCAGTGACAGCTCTGCAAACACAACTGTTTCACACTGCAAGGTTAGTCTTTCCAGCCCAGACCCCATCTCTCTGTTACGAACTATGCATTTCCTTCTGCCCGCAAGCGTGTCTTTTATGCGTATACTGCCATTTCTGCTCCTGCTAGAAGGGTTCTTACTAACATACTTAGTACTGCCACACTGCCACTGAGCTGACCAGAAAGCTACTGCACATAGAGAGTCATAACCTTCCCCTAAATGAGGGGAAATCCATCCATCAGGTTGCTTTTTTCCCATCTAAATGAGCAGCAACAAAAAGTTCAACAAAATCTGTAACTGTCAAGTAACTCATTACACTTGTCATAAAACAGTAATATTGTAAGTAAAACAGTAGATTAATCCAACAGTTATGTTCAAACCAACAGTTTAGAGAGACTTCATGCAAAATCTCTTCTGTAAAGAAAACTGACAACATAATGTGCAGAAGTTGCAAATTCAACCAGAAAAAGGTGACATTTGGCAAGCAACCTGAACACTCATATATCGTATCACAATTTTCTGAGATGCCTTCTAGATCACTTTTAAGGTATCAGTTCAGGAACATTTTTTTCATCTTGGTTTTTAAAATTAATTCTTGGTTTAAAAACGCACATAGATGACACGAGGTCCTAACAGCTGTTACAGCTGTCACAGCTGTCATACAGTAACAGTGTAAAAGAGTACAGTAACTGCAGTTCACTTTCAAACTACAGCATCTAGAATGTATGCCGTGACACACCTGGTAATGCGTAACTGAAACTCAACCTAATATTATTTAAAGCAAGAAATAATTTCAAGCTCTGGTCAAAACCATATGACAAATTATATATAAGAATTTTTGTTTGAAAACATATTTTAAAATATTTGTATTTTTGGCCAAATTTTTAATCCTCATAGCTGTTTGAGCTTCTCACATCTACAGAGGCACTCAATGAATAAAGATGACGTTGGATGGTTTTAATGCTGTAGGACAGGCCAGCAATCTGCAGTTTCTAAACATGCGTGAAGAACAATTTATTCAGTTGCAAGCATTCCAAATGGTGTAGGAGTTGATGCATTTTGGAGCTACTAAGTAAGAAGTGTGAAGAATTTTCATTTACAATGTTGCTATGAGACTTCCATTAAAGATTTTTTTAACTGCTTACCCCAAGTTCATCCAAGAACATGATCATGCGATGTTTGTTGCTCTTGATGAATGGATTTACACCCTCCATATATGGCTCCTGGTAATTTTTAAAAGTAGTCATTAGAACAAATCAGTGCCAAGATAACTGTCATACCTGAAGTGAACACAGCGCAGTCAGACAAGTGACACTGCAAAACAGTGTTATCTGGAGTAATTTTTTTTTTTTTTTAAGCGAGTTTCTGATATCTTGTGTGCAGCCAGTCCAAAGACTCCAGAATTCGGTATTTTCTTACATTGAGAAGATTCAGGATCTTCGATTCAGAAATCTTCTTACACGTGCAGAGTGACATGAATTTGCATCAAGACGAATGTCTCTCGATGCCTAGCTGCAAACGCTCTACTTCCAAAAGTATGATCAGGAAGTGCCCCCTTTCTGGTTCTTTCATGAACGCCTACATTCCAAGTTATATGTGTCAGAGAAGTAACTTTATAATGCCAGCCTGAAGTCACTTTCATTATGCTTAATTCAACAGATTTATTTCTCAACCATGTTTTGGCCTAGGAACTGAGACAGACCAGCTATTGCTGGCATTCTTCTAGTGTTAATAATAGAAACTGTATTTAAAGTTGGGGCTTTTTAGTGCAGTATGTACACTTGATTTACAACATTAATTACATCTAGCAATGTGAAAGTGAGTACAAATGGAAGGGGTACTCTGAAGTGCTCCACCACAGGAAACACCAATCTAAGGAGTATGTCAACACAGGGTGAGGTTGGCAGCTCTTAATTTGTTTCAGAATTGGATAATCTATACCAAGCTGGGAATTTAAGCCCAATTGTCTCCATCTGAAAGTTAATTACTATATATAGATAGAACGTGTATGTGGAATGCATTTCAAGGCTGTGTACAGAAGCACACCAATATTACTGAAATATGCCTCCCCCTTTGACATCAAATAAGGAATGGAAATGCCAAAAAAAGCCCGTCTTCTATTTAAGGCAGAATATGTATCCTTCCTATTCTTTCCCATCGCAGATTCCTGCTCTGGAAATTCTCAGTGGTCTTTTAGGTATGAATAGGCCAAAAGAAAATGCCCGTTTCACCATCACAGACACTTTTGTTGTGGTGGGATGGCTGCCTGTCTTTCCTCTCCCACTTCTCCCTGCTAACGCAGGAAATACTGGAGTATGACTGCTACCTTTTCTGTTGCAAACAGAAAAAAGACTGCTCCACAAACTTCATCGGTTGTTTTTGGAACAAACGCCTGCTGAGTTTATCTGCGTTCTCATAGCATTAACATATGGTTGCAACACACTCTGTAAGACCTGCTAGTATGGTTATTCGTTCATCGGTTATTTTAACAGACCATTGTTGGTGTTCCTACTACCAGATTCAAAGTCTCCATGGGATGTGCCATGTC
The DNA here is from genome assembly GCF_964289735.1 of Phaethon aethereus. Classification (NCBI taxonomy): domain Eukaryota; kingdom Metazoa; phylum Chordata; class Aves; order Phaethontiformes; family Phaethontidae; genus Phaethon; species Phaethon aethereus. The sequence goes on along the minus strand of NC_138577.1, from coordinate 85,122,937 downwards.
ATTAATGTGAGTTTCTAGATCACTTCCTCTCAAATGATGATGGCACCTCTTCCTAGTTCAGCCAGGCTTTATGCTACTGCTGTAGTTCAGATCAACACCCAGTTTAGCTCTAAATGAAGAGGACAGAAGAAATTGCAGTAACGAGGCCTCCTTGCTGATGAGGACAAACAGGTCATGTGTTGGGCTTTGCATGAGAAAACGGCAGTAGATGTCTGCATGTATTGCATGTTGAAATGTACTGGGAACATAGCTCTAGGCTGTTCTGTGTTTGTAAAATTCCATTCACCTTAGCTCCAAATTCAACCAGATTTGCTAGATTCTGCACAGACTTGGCGACCAGCGTCAGTGTTCTTGCAGCAGTGGGGGAAGGAGAATCTGGCAGGAATACAAAGTAGAGAGTTATTGGCCATTCCATTTAAAACTAACAGTGGTCACATGAAAGCAAAACTCTTCTCCAATTCCTGTTTCTTCATGGAATAAAATACTTTTAATATTATAACAGAACTGCACGTGGAAGATGTCACTTGTTGCAGTAAAACTTACTTGCTTTAGTAATGTCCACAAAAATATATTAGTATGAACATCTGATTTTGTCATAATTGCATACGGAATCAGTATGCAAAATTAAGTTGTGTTAGTAAGAGTTAGGTGAAGCATGAACCATTTTCACAAAAATGAAATAGTTCTGTTGAAAGGAGGATTTTTTTTTTTTTGTTAGAACCAAAAAAAATTAATTTACCTTTCGAATTAAAAAAAAAAAAGGCAGGTTTGCCTTTCGCCTTACTTGTGTATACACACATAAGTGGGCTCTGACAAGTTATACAGGTTATACTTTAAGTTACTGGCATCAGGAAAACAGTAATCATTGCATGCAATTGTGGCTTGTATTTCCATGGAATTGTGGTCACTTGCTGTACTTAACATTACACTCAACACTTTGCGTTAACAACTTCATCGGTTAAAACTTCCTTTTCCAACCGGTGATATTAACCAGTAGTGTCTTAAAAAGTTCTTTTGCCCTCCAGTTATGGTCAATGACCTGGTTGGAAGCCAGGTTTGAAGTGTTCCAAAATTGACATGGCTATTATATAAGCTCTAAATTTTATAGTTCTTCATAAGAATGCTATATGCTTTTCATTGTCTACCTCTTTTTTTTGTGGTTCTTTCTTGCTCTTCCCCTCCAAAATCCACTGAAAAATAAGTTTAATTTTTCTTGCAGAGCTGGAGCTACGCAACTAATGTCAGTTGTTCATCGCATCCAGTGCTTGGTGCAATAGAAGCCTCTGAAGCAGCAGTGCTGGAAAACATTAGTAGCCTTGGAGTCTGCAACTTCAGGTTAGGAAAACTGATCTTAAGAAGTGAATTACTTTAAAAACCTCAAAGATGCTTGAAACAAAGGATTTAACTTCTGAAACAAAGTTGGTTTTTTTCAGTCACAGTTGCCGAGGTGATTAGAATTGCTGCTGACACTGAGCCACACCTATACACCCATCCTTCAGAATACATTTTCCCCTGTTACAGGAAGAAGGTATGTTTGAAGCTTTGCTCCAAAAGAAGGACTGTCTCATCCCTTGTTTTGAACAGCTCTAAAAGCCTTGCAGGGCATCTGTAAGTTTACCTTAGCAGTAGACAAGGATATTAGCTGGATGTACACGAGCAGGACTTTAACCCTGACAGACAAGTTTAAAAGGGTTTACTCAAATTTAGGGGTAACTTTTTACACTTGCAGACACAGTGCAACCCAAGTTAGGAGGTACCTAACTTGCAAATTACCTGAAAATAAGATAATCCCTAAAGAAGGGATTACTGTGTACCAGGCCATGTTTCTCCAAAGCATGTATGGCAATGATTATTGGGTGAGGGAGAGGAACTTTCTGTTCAATGCAGCCCTTCTCATTTAGTATAGCTTAAAGAGAGACAATAGAAAACATGCTACGTTGTCTTAAAAACTGTCTATAAATAAAGGGGGGGGGGGGGGGAAGGAAAAAAGTAAGAAAGGTTTTCTGAAGCAGATTTCCAATTTCTTCCCATTTCCAAATTGGCATCTTACTGGTAAAAATCAAGAAACTGCTAGGGAGGGAAGGAAGAAGAGCAATGGCTAGTGTAACTAAATGCCCTCTATAGCTTGGGGTGATATTTGCCAAGAAAAAAAAACAGGAAAACAAAGATGAAGCATAACATATGCAGACTTTTAAAACTAAGCAACTCTGATGTCCTAATATTTTAACCTTAGTAATAAGTTTTCAGTAGTTTATGCCTTTCCTTTTTTCCTCCCACAGAAGTTAAAAATGCCAACAAGACATTTCTAGGTGCTTCAGGCAACTGCCGTGGGGGAATGCATGCCCTCACCACTAAAGCTTCACGCCAACAGCGTGTCAGATGTGTTCCCTGTTGTGTGCCACCATCCCAACCACCCCGTGAGCTGCTTGGGAGAATGCTGACAGTGGCCAGCACGGTGCCACAGGCCAGGCCAGCAGTTGTGCGGTCCTGTTCTTCCAAACAGGAATGTTCCCTGTTGCTGTTTTAGCTAACTACTACAGATGCACTCTACCAAGAGAGCATCAAAAAGCAGGCTAAGACCTTACGTGGTGAGAACATTCACTTGGGCAAGCCCCATGGGAACGCTCCTATACATATATGGCCTCAGAGTCATCCAGGATTACCATCTCGAGTCTGCACAACCCACCCTTTCTCAATGCCAGCCTGCTCGCTCTCTCGTCTTTAAGATTCTGTATTTGAGATTGACTGTACTTAATGGGTCAAAGTAAGGACCTCCCCTATGGCCCCCCTATGGACGTTTGAACAAGTTACTCAAGCGTAATTTTCTAGGTGCACAAATGTTTTCCAAGCTCTGCAGACACATTTCCGACTTCATACATCTTGCTCATTTAAGAGATAGCATTGAATTTCAGCCATTAACTGTGGCATTGCATTGTATTCAAGTGGTACCTGAAGATCACACATTCACATTTTTCACACTGCTAAGAATATATTCCACATTGCTACACTGTAACTCAAAATGGTATTATTAAATACCACAATGCAAGTTTTTCTGGACCTTAAAATTACAATGGGGATAATCACAATCTAACCTCGGGGTGTGAAAAGCATATGCTGGCTGCCTTATGGAGAAGTCAAGTGACACAGATAACATGATCTTGGACACAGTGTTCAAAAAACTTTCCATTTTGCTACATTAGACGCTACAGTAATTTCATGCCTACTACTTTATAAAGTATGAATTAAATCTGAAGCATATAGTCACCTGAGATGATATCAAACATCCTTGGGTTCAGGATAGCAGGACAAATCAGTCGAAGAAAAACAAAGCCACTGAAATGGGAAGAACATTGTATTTTGTTCAGTAAAACTAAAGAACTAATGTAACATTGTGTAGTCTTTAAGGATTCAAGTTCACATGGAAACTTTCTGAAACAGACACCAACCAACCAGCCTGCACTCTGTTTAAGAATATCATGCTATGACTTCAACTATGATAAAAGCTGAAGGAATAGGCATATTGATTTCCCAGTGGGAAGAACTTAACTGTAAAGTCATAGTGAAGCCAATGTCAGACCATGCAGGTTTGAAAAAGGAGAAGCCCCTGGTTTCTGACCTCCCCAAGGTTTTCCATTGTCTGCTGCAGCAAGGCATGCATCCCACAGCCATCCACTCCCCCAAGCCAAGGGAAGGAAGAGCACAGGAGCGGGTGGGCAAGGGGATCCTCTCTTTTGGCAGCAACACAGCCATAGGTCAGCTTGAGCTGATCCATATCTCGGTGACAGTATGCTACAGTAGAAGATTAATAAGGGATCTGCTACTTTCCTCCACAAAGTAATTGCTGTCATCTAGAATGCTGGGAAAAAAATGCTCTGTTTTGACTGCAGAACTAGGAACTCGTTCAACAGAAACCCAGAACAGGTTTCAGTAACATGAGAAAAATCTTAACTTTCTGTTAATAGCAGAAGCAAAAACCATCCAGCTCAGGTTGACATCAATTCTGGCTAATTGCTATACAATGAAGTGCCATATGGACCAACTAAAGCAATCTAAACCATCTTTAATTTTGTTCAGAGTGCTTGGGCACTACCAGCAGACTGGTTTTTATTACAGCAGAACCAAAGCCTGACCACTTAGAAGTAAGGGGACCTTACACTACTTTGCCCATTTGACAAGGACACAGTGATCATAATGTCCATATTACTTGAAAATGACACACATAGAAGGGAGGCAAACACACCCAAGACACCCAGTATGTACCGTTATGGATGTTTCTTGCTTCTCCAAGAATTACGGGCTAGTAAGACAACAGTTCTTGGACATACATGAAGGTAAAATATTTTCTATGGTGTGAATTTAAAGCTATGAGGAAGTAATTTTGAAGTCATGGCATATACACCAATTCCTTTTTTAAAGTGCCCAAAGTTGAAAGCCAGTGAGGTATGAATCTAGAATCTACCTTGCTGATGCAGAAGATCTGGTGCTTCTTACCATAGTCAACCTCCCTAAATTAAGAATGAACCAATATCTATGTGGGGCTTTTACAACCAGAGAGGAATGCCAGCACCTTCCACTGATACAGTAGGGAAGATACCCAGACGTCTGAAAACTGTCCCATCTGGCTCTGAATATTTAATCATTCTTGGACCAAAAATAGTGCAATAAAAGATAATAATAATCAATGAAGGCTCTGGGACTCTGTACTCAGAGAAAAATCACTAGTATCCACTTGTAAAAACTAGTATCACAAGAGCAAGGGATTCAGTATTTATAACATCCAGTGGAGACTTCTGGAAAATCCTGCATGTGAGCTGTGTCCACTAAGGAAAGCCACATGGTGTTCTCTGGAGCAGGGAAGGAACAGAAAGAGGTAGGATATTCACTACTGAGCTCTACAGCCTTCCGGTAGGTCAGCTTCTCAAAGTAAGAGCAGCCTCCATTTGAAGGCAATGCCCTTGCATGGTACCCTGAATAAGGCTTCTGGCATCAAAATGATAAACACAAGCCAAAGGCAAATCCTCTGAAAGACTCCCTCCATGGGAGATTAAGCTCAGCAAATCACCTGACTGCCAGACACTGCAAAAAAGGAAAGATGTGGCTCTGATACACTTAACCCCCCCAGTAGCATTTAGAAATACAGGGTCAAAACCACGTCTTTGTCAAAGATTTTTGTTTGACCAGCACTGGCAACGGACAGTGTTAGAGGAAGAACTTGTGTACTGCACTGGTTTATGAATGCTCATTGGAGTTTCTGTGGCTGGTGCGAGTTCAGAGTCAGGTTCAGTAACCTCCTGCAAGATTTTTAGAGGAGCTCTGGCATGTTTCAGCATGACTGGGCTGGAGCAGAGAAACGAAACAGAATTTGGACAGCATAGGTTTACATGTTTTCGGAAGCCAACACGGAGCGCTGATTCAGAGTGATCACAACCAGCACCCCAACACCAGTGACTGGGAGCCTTCTCCAATGCAGAAGACTACATATCCTAACGCAGACAGCACCTCAGCAAAATCTAACAACAGTCCAGTTGTCTTTATGAGAAGGTATTCGATTCCTTACTGTGTTAGGTCTGCATTTTAAAGGGCATGGATCTTAAGCCACAGAAGATTTCTCCAGCAATTAACACACATACAAGTCCCTGGGTAAGGCACAGTCCTCCCAGATGGCATATGGCAAGAACATGACCTTCAGAGGTCGCTGCTCTCTGCAGGTATCACAAAAGTTAACTATTGCTTTGAAAGAAGTTTTTCTTTCCCAGCATGAAAAAGGAAATTGCTACTTTAGATTAGTTTGCAAAACTTGACTTAACACAAGTAAATTCCAAGTTAAAACTATTAAATAAAGCCATACTGACCTCTATACTACATCATCTTACTCTGGCAAGGCTCTAAGAACATGATTAGGAATCTAGCAAGCACATAATCCTTAACTGGGATATCATGCCTCAGCATTGTAAGTATCCTGAATACTGCTATAGCCTATGTAAGTACTATACAGTTTTGTCACTGAAAGAAACATAGATAAACACACTGGAGTATGTCTTTAAAAAGACTTGAAAAGATTATTTTTAGAATAAAGTGACAACTTACCTAACAACTCTGGTTCTCATGGTGGTATTAGCTGGCCACTTGTTTTGAACAGACTTCTGTAGGCACCCATAAATATACCTCAATGTCCTGCAAAAACAATAGCTACTTTTTTACTCATTCCATTAAACTTACAGAATCAAAAAAGCTGGTCAGAAAGGATCTAGACCAGCCTCCTACTTGATACAGAACTATTACCAATTCTACGTTTCCAATTGAGACATAAGCTTTAAACTAATTATTTTCTAAGTTAATAAATTGCTAAAGTGTCATTTTATAAATTTGTGTATTTATATTAAAAAGTAAATTTACAAATGGCAAGGAAAAACCTTCATTAATACGCAATTTTATGTGCAACTCGGTGATTATTCAGATGTGCATTAAATGGATTGTAACTGTGTTTCCTGTTCCTTAAGTAGTATCTCCTTTTTAAAAAGACAATTTTGGTGATTTGGTTTTTTAAAAATTTTGTGTTTTTAATATGCTGTTAATAATTCCATCTCTCTCAGAGGAGGAGGACTGAAGTGAATTTGTAATCAACTTAAATATATATAATTGTCTGCTAACTACTACTGTCTTCTGTATTTTTCTGGAAATACGAGATTGATTACTTCTCTTACTCTTCTTTCCCTGACCTGTTGGGTCTAGTAGTTTCGCTTTCAAAGAAAAGCCAGTGTGCTAGCCAGAGGCTTTTGCAAAAAGTACTATCAATTCCTGCAGGTGTTATTCTTTTCCCCCCATCTATATTCCTCTGCGTGCATACAACAACCCTAGAGACATTAGTCTTATGACTGATGAGCAGAAGATGAACCAGTAAGAACACAATTTTAAGGTGCAATGTAATTCATGCAAACAGGAGTTTTCAAATACAAATCTGAACAGAAAAATGCAAACTTACGGAGGCAGTATCTCTGCAGCCATGAATATTTTCTCCACCAATTCTGAAAGTATACTGAGTAGATGTGCCAAATTAGTGTTTACATCTTCATTTTTTTCTAACTTTGAGGGATTTAACTAAAACAGAAAGAAAAAGATTATGTTTATTCTCCTAACTAGAACTACATACATAGTTCCGTAATATCGAACACTGAATACAACTTCAAAGTAAATTAAATATTCTGCTGCTGTACAAGTCTCTTACAGAACTCATGAGTCAGTTTCAGCGGCTGGTTGGGAAATGTGAAGAAGCAGTGGCTTTAATTTCTAATACACTAGGATTTTAACAGCTCAGATATTTACCACCTGCATGAGCTTTTTGTCTCAATCCAAATTTCTGAGGACTCCCATCCTTTCCACAGTTAATGTGAAACACAGGAGGGTCATTTTAAAAACAGTTTCAGGTTCAGTAGCAATCACTGTCCCTGGAAGTGTTCAAGGCCAAGGCTGGATGGGGCTTTCAGCAACCTGTCTAGTGGAAGGTGTCCCTACCCATGGCAGGGGGGTTGGAACTAGATGATCTTTAAGGTCCCTTCCAATCCAAACCAGTCTGTGATATAATATCAGGAAGTTTTAAGCTAAAAGTGAAGTTCAGACATTGACTTCTGTGGCATCTTGAAGTTACTTAGGTTAGGATATCCAGTAACTGCTACAGAACAGCCTACAATAGCTAAAGAATGAATAGATAATTTAAGGAAATTTTAATTAAAAAAACTTAAGTTCTACTACGAATACTGTTAAAAGCCAAAAATCTAGGGGAAAAAAAAAATCTGTTCATGGATACAGTTTCTGTATTTCTCACGTAAACAAATTTGAGTTCTGAGAGATTACTAAATGTGTCTTAAGCTAATGTTTAACACAAACATAAAACATAAAAGCATAACAACCGGTAGCTAATTGTGTCAACAAACGAAAATGTTTAAAAACATAGTTCGAGTTATCACCTCACAGGACTGCTTGCTCTCCATTATCTTTAATATAGAGTCTTTCAGTGCATGGTGAACAAAACTTGTGGCTGTGGCTTTCATGTACTGCTCCATAAGTGTACTTGCTAAGGTGGTGGCACGAAACAAGGTAGTAGCTTCATCTGAGAAAAAAGACAGCAAAGTAGAAAGTTGAGAAAAGGAGACAACAAAAAGCAGAGGAAAAATGTGTGGTGTTTACACTTTAGATAGATCAACGTATAACTCAACTGAAGGAGGAGAAAAAAAGGAAGCCCTTCCCTCATGACTTGACCCGAGTTCCAGTAAACTTCAGTGTAATTTCATACAGTACCTTCCATGCTTATCTCCCTGTCATTTAGTGTTCGTAACAACAAGGACTCAAGCTTTTCATGAAGAAAAATCTTCAATAAAATGCCAGCCAACAGTGTTCTGTCCTGTCCACAAACATGTGATAAGGCATAGACTACATGAAGTTCTTTCTGGAGTATAAGCTGAAAGAAAAACAGAATTTTAAAATATTCAGAAGCTTTTCCTAACATGCAAGTGTCATCAGGTTAACCTGGCAGGGGGCTAAAACAACCAGGCAGCTGTTTGGTCACCCTCCCGCCCCAGCAGGATGAGGGTCAGAATTGAAAACAACAGTAAAACTTGTGGGTTGAGATAAAAACAGTTTAAAAGGACAGAAAAAAATATAATGATAAAATACACAAAACAAGTGATGCACAGCACAGTTGCTCACCACCCACTGACTGATGCCCAGTTAGTTCCTGAGCCGTGGCCCCTCCCCGGCCAACTCCCCCAGTTTATACCCTGGGCCTGACGCCGTATGGTCCGGAATACCCCTCTGGCCAGGCGGGGTCAGCTGTCCTGGCTGTGCCCCCCTGCCAGCTCCCCGTGCACCCCCTGCCTGCTCGCCCGTGGGGCAGAGCATGAGGAGCTGGACAGTCCTTGACTGCTCAGCAACAACATGAAAATATCAGCGTGTAATCAATGGTATTTTCATCCCAAATCCAGAATGCAGCAATATGCCAGCTACTACGAAGAATATTAACTCTATCCCAGCTGAAACCAGAACAAACAGCTTTGGAAAAACTGATTTCATACATCTGTAGTGATATATAGATGTCACTGTAAATATTTGTATGTCAACCAGTGTTACTGAGATCTGTCTCAAATAAAATCAGTTTTGACAGATAAATAAGGGAAGTTAAACAACTTCATACCTCTTTAAACTCGTTGTACTCCTCTTCTGGCATGATCTTCTCCATAGAATATCGTGCTCGAACACGCAAAGATCCTGGCTCAATACCTTTTAATGGTACATGGGAACTGAGTTGAAACCACTCGTCTGTTGCATGTCCTTTTTGTAATCGGCTTAATTGGCAACGCATAAACACTTAAGGAAAAAAAAGCATTGTTTAAGTTATCTCCAGTAAAACAGTGCTGCTATTGAACAAAAAAATAGTTTACTTCCAGCACATGCCATCTTGTTTCAGCAAAACAGTATTGGTAAGAGTAATGAAAATTTTTGCCATCGATATACTGACAGATTCTCTCCTCAGTGGTTTAACAGAATGCTGTGAACTGAAGAAGAAATATAAAGCATTCTGTAAAGAATGTATACATATACTTTCAAAAATGCCGCATGGATATTGACAGTTTTCTTTGTAACACCCAAGTAATAAGTGAAAAGTGCTACCCTCCAAATCCAGGTAGCAGTCAGAAACTAAAAATAGATGAAGTGTTCAGAATTCACTATCCTCTTTCCAGCCTTGGGCTGATGCCACCATCAGGTCTGCTCCTTGACAACTTTGCTAGTTCTCACTATTTATTATTACAGTGTTGCTATGGCTTTCCCAAACATTGCCATGTGTATTTCTTTTATACTAACTCTCAGGCTAAGGCTGTAACAGTTCATGAAAATTACATAAAAAAGTCTTCCTAATCAGCTTGCTACCTAGATAATGATGAAAGTCAACTGAAGAACAGTCAAATGTTTGACTTGACCTTTCGGTGGTGTCGGTACCTTGAAATTGCCAAGCAATGACCCAGACTGCAGCTGAAGTCTGACCCAGCAGCTGGCTAGCAAGCTGCAGCGGTGGCAGCAGAGGCCGACGCGGTGCCGGCACACGTGCTCCTGAGCGGAGTTACTCGGCACAGAAAGGGCCCAGGCACTTGCAGAGGCAACACTGTGCCTGTGAAACACAGGTGAAGTTTCACACTTAGCCTGTCAGTCTCGATCTTTCAAGCAAATACCCTCTCTTTCCATGCCTCTCAATGAGATCTGCTTTAAAGTTCCTCACATAAAAACAACCCAAAAACCACAGAAGTTTTTTTTTTTGCCACGTTTCCACAAAGCCCATATGCCACACTGCCTTGCAGAAATTGTCAACAGTTCCAGTAGATTTCCCGTTGCCCCAGTGTTCCAATACATAGCAGGATATCATTTGATACTGGAAAAGAAAAACATCGCATTTACAATGCTCACTTCAGGACACTCCTGTTGCGTATTTCATATTCTTTGGAGTTGATAAACTGATACAAGCTAATACATTTAAATCAGTCAAGAAGTGTGAGAAACAATTCATCATCAGCTGCTACTTATCACCAGTGTGGATGGGACAATGTCTTTAGACCAGATAATCAATTGATTTTTCTAGAATATTTCTCCCAGCACCAAAGCTCCTGTACCCGCAACTAAGAAATGTGGTTTTCTTCTTATTTTGCTTGCACGTGTAAGGCACATATATCTCAGTGAGAGGAATGGTGAATGAATCCCCAGTGGGATGTGAGGGGGAATTGGAAAAAAGGTAGAACTTGTGGGTTGAGATAAAGACAGTTTAACAGGACAGAAAAAAAAAAGAGAATGATAATAATGATAATAGAAATGATGAAAGAATATACAAAACAAGTGATGCACAGCACAATTGCTCACCATCCCAAACCCAAACCACAGCACTTATAGCAGCTATCAGGAAGAAAATTAACTCTACCCCAGCCAAAACCAGGACAAGGATCTAGAATAAATTGATGATTTAATTTTTACCCTGTGGTTATAGTAGCACCTCATAGCCATAATATAAACACTATAATCTTGCTTTGATTTAAAAAAGAAAAAAAGGTCAGAATAGAGATACCTGTACAAGGGCTGCACAACATTTGCTACCATAATTTATATTTAGTAACTTGAAAGGAACAAGACTTTTTTTTCTGTTTAGGAGCTTACACTGAATAAGTAGGCTACCTTAGTAGGCTACAGTAAGACATTGCTGTTAGCTGAAAAATTCAGGGTGTTTACAACTTTGCAATCTAGCACATTTTAAAAGAGAAACAATTATACAGAAAACCATCAAAACAAACAATAGTTGATCTCTTTTCTCCAGACACAGGTAAGAATTCTCCTGACAACAGTCTTAATCAAAAAACAAACAAACAAAAAACCCCCCACAATATTTCACACGAATACCAGTACCAAAAAAAAAAAAAAAAAAAAAAAAGGCTGAGGTTTCTTAACGGCTTATTTGCTAATGAAACTTTGGGCATAATATTTAGTAACAAGATTGTATTTTGATTGTTAATAATTATAACCTGGGAATCAAAGTGAAAAGTGGTTCAACCTTAGGTTTGTTCCAATCCTCAGACGGGAAATGAACCTGAGTTTACTCTGAAGCCTTTGTCTAAGCCCTTCAGAACAAAACAGAGCCATCAGAACAACGCTAAAAAAATTCTAATTACTGATTCAGAATAAAAACTATTTGAGATCTTGAGGAAGAGGAAATTGCTCAATACGTGGACATACTAAATCCTGCCTTTTGCACCCACACGTCAGTGCCATGTTAGCACAGTCCATTTTATAATCTCAGCCATCAGTTTCAAAAACAAGCTTTGACACTACAGCAAATAACTGTGCCTGAAAGGAAAGACATTGGCTAATACTTCGCTTTATGGACTTGTCTGCATGAGGTGAGTGCCTCCATTATAATTTTTTTTTTTTTTTAACATGAACTAATTTGAAATTAACCAACTATCATGGTGCAAACCAAACCAGAACTTCCACTCCAGTTCAACACTGTGTGGTATTGTTCTGAGAGATTTACTAATTCAACTGTCTATAATCATACCTGAGCATCATCTTTGCAGTAGCAGCGGGTGAAGTCCACTAATACATTCTAGGGCTTTACTTTTTGCAAGCCATATTATATACATTTATTTGAATAAATCCTTATGCAATTTACAGTTAGAGAAACAAAAATTTAAATGGACTTGATACTTAACTGTTCAGCGTAATTTCTATTTGTAATACTTCTTAAAAACAAAAATACTAAAATAATTATGGAATACTCGTAATACGCAAAATTCAAAGTCAAAGATTTGAAAACTGATGAAATATTTTAAAATACTGAAAAAATAGCCTTCATGCTAGTATTGTTTTGGAATTTAACTTGTGTGTGCTACGATGGAAGAAATAAAGCATCGAGACCAATAACTGAGTTCTGGGCCTTCAATCTGCATTACATTGTGGGAAAAGCAAGCAGAAAAGCTGACAACCCAATTAACTGGGAAGATGAATAGTACAAGCCTCACGACTCCCACTTCACAGCAGTCCACAATTAGGAGCTGTGGCTGAAAAAGAGAATGTTCAGGAAAGGAACCAATTTTCTTGCTTTGGAGAGTTCAAGGGTTACTTAGGCAGTGCAGAAGTAGGTTAGATAAGGTCTGGTTTAGCTCATTTTTTCTCCCCTGCACTTCACATAGGTAATAGGGCTGGGGATGTAAGCAGAGAGATGTGTTCATTCAAGTTGACTTAGTCTAATCCTTACCTCAAAATGAAAGGACTGTTAAAAGTGTACCTAACTGCATCAAGAAAGTCAGGCAATCCTGCTCCTGACCTAGATAAGGAAACCTCCTATCACCTCCCACCATCTGCATGCATCCAAAGCTAACACAACCTCCTTCATCTGGACACAGAGAAAGGAACTACAAAAGCACTTTGAGAGAAGTTACTAGGGCATTCCATTCGAGAATTATCCTTTTAAAGATTCTTTTACTAACCAGAGTCTTGGTGTAGATAGATAATGGTTTTTCCAGCTCAAATGAATAAAAGAACAGCACAAGAACATGGTCAGAACTGCAATTACAGCCCTTTTGTCTGTCAGAGGGAATGTATCTTTTTTCCTCCTGCTATGCAGAAAGTTTTCTAGTCAGAGGAAAGAGAAAGAGGTTTTTAATTGAACAAGGTTCTGCGAAAGCATTCAAAATGAGTAGTAATTCTTCTACTTTGGTCAAGGTTTAAAAAAAAAAAAAAAGAAAATCAAGAAATGAGCACTGAGGCATATGTTAACAGGCCAGTAACACAGTATGTGCCAACTGAAAACAACTGCAATAGATTATAAATACTCCGACAGGCTTTCAAACAGACAGCTCTGAGCACAATGGAAGAGAAAAAAACTCTTGGAACAAATTTGAAAGGGGTGGAGAGGGTGTCCTGCCCTGCAGGCAGCAAAGAGGAGGTTGGGGGCTGAAGTTGCTCCAGAACACGTATGGTGGCAAACAAGATACCTTGAATAAGAGAAAAAAGAACCTAAAAACATTGTGTGGGAGGAGAACAAAATTTTAAAACAAAATAAATAAACCCCAACTTTTTCTATCTCAAGAGCTCAGAATCCACGTTCTTCAAACCCTTTCTTTCCTAGAAAGCTGATAGATGGTACCAGCTTTCTGTTCTGCAGGAACAGAAACAAAACCTCAGTTGAAGAAGCAGCTGTCTGGGGAACACGAGGAAAATAAATCCTTGGGATTTTGTAAAAGCAGAAGGAAATATGGGCCCTCTCCCATTCAGAGCAGTACTGAGGTAACTTCAGGTTTAAGCCCAAGAGTGGTAAAAGGAAAGTAGACAGATGAGGTAAAACTGAAAGAAAACGAGGAAAATTTTGTTGAGAGACCACCAAGATCTTTAAAAAACATTTTTTTTTCCATGATGAAAGTACTACACCTTCCCTCCCTTTCTGACTGAAATCAACACAAAAACCTGAAAAGAAATTCCATGCAATAAGACTTAAAACTCTGGAACTTAGCATTTTATGGAGCAGACTAATACTGACGGCTTTTCTTTCCTCTTGCTGTTGGTAAATACAGTCATTGTATAACACAATGGCTACTCTACAACAGAGCTAGGAAAGCCATCAGATACACAGGACTGGATTACCGTGCATTTTATTACTAATAAAACATGCAGGTTCTCATTGTAAAAGAATTAATGGGAAGCCAGTACCAGACATCCAAAACATACAAACACAGCAGTATGGTAAGCATAAAAATATACTTAATTCCCTTGTGACAATGTTTGACAAGAGTAATGAAAACGACAGAGAGTATCCATTGCTGCAACACATAGGCATCTTTTACAAAAAAATACTTACATATATCTGGATCTTTACTTTTCTTTGTTTTGTTACTAAGACTTATCTCAAATCTATTAATATCAGATGAAAGATCACTAGGAGAAAAGACAGAAAGCCTCAATTAATACTCTACTTGGCTGGCATATAAGCTTATTCTAAACTCATTTAAATCCTGAGTTCTCATTATCAGCCAACTACACTTATATTAACAAAGATATTTAGGTGCCTACAGAAAATTCCACCCGTGCGGAATTTGGCTGAAAGGTTGCTGCTGTATAACCACACATACAGTATTTTTAAAAAGCATATGCAAAACAGTGTGCAGAGTTAAGACTCTTAAATGCAATGCAACTTACAACTAAAATTCAGTAATTCAAGAAGATTAAGACTTACTCAAAGACAAATTCTTCTGACCACACAGGGTTCTGCCCTTCCCTGATGTGTGTTTTTGCTACCTGAACACTGTTCAGGTAGATGTTACAATACGGATTAGTAAAATGCTTTACTGGGAGCGTATGAGCTTCTTCTACATGCAAAATAAGACTGCTGACCTAAAAAAAAGAAAACACAAACACACAAAATTTACTTTTTGTTGTTAAAACAGAAATACGAAACACGTGAATTGTTTTTTATCCTCTGTGCAGAGACTTAATGTATGACTACTGAATACAAATTAAAATTTCCTAAGAAAAGCAAGGAACAGAAGTAATGGAACAACATTTTAAGAGGCACAGGTGACAAAATAAGAGTAACTCAAATAATTACTGAAAACAAATCCCGAGCCCCAATGTTTTTAAAGCATCTTATTTTCTTCTTTTAAAATTATCTGAGAGACATTAGGATTTGTAAATACTAGCTTTTCTATGCACAATTTTACTGAAATCGAAGACTTGCACCTTGAGTAAGAGCCATGGACAATTCCAAACACAATGGCTTTTTTGGTGCTTTACTAAGATTATGTAGGATTCCTGTGTGCAACATATTACATTCTATTCCTTTATATAGATGAGCATTTTCTTCACTTTTTGAAGTAAAGAATTATTTCAGTTGTCAGTTTTTTTGCTTTGCTTTTGCAGCTTGAAGCCCCCAGTTTCACCTGTGACTTTATTTGTGAATTCACCTAATTTAGTTCATTAATTCAGAAGTATCCAAACATCTTTAATGTTAACTACAGAACAGTTGTGCATCCTGAAAAACATCCCATTTTATTCCTTTCTCCACTGTCTGTTAAAACTACATATCAAACACTCCTATCCACAGATCAAACACTCCTATCAATCAAAAATATCAGGGATTCTTGAAGTATTTTACTGTTATTCTCTAAAGACTTAGCCATTTATGACTATCTGTCCTCTATCCCTGAGGAAATTCTGGCAAACACAGCACTTCCAAGACACTGAGAGATATTAAACCACAAGCATGGTTCAGCGTGTATTTGTTACTGAAAATGAGTAACATAAGTTAAACATGTATTTTGTGTACATGTCACATAATTCTGTCAAATTTTTAAAGCTTCCCAGATGTGCTAAATTTTAAAAGTTAAGATGACACAAACTCTTGACTTCTTTTACTCAAATGTGGTCAGAAATTAATACCTAGCAAAGCATGTGCAGATTGCCGAAAGCCATTCTGGGTTTTATGTATATAGATACTATAACAAACTGTAGATCATTCTAGTTTCACA
Organism: Phaethon aethereus; assembly: GCF_964289735.1. NCBI lineage: Eukaryota > Metazoa > Chordata > Aves > Phaethontiformes > Phaethontidae > Phaethon > Phaethon aethereus. The sequence continues at coordinate 85,106,888 of NC_138577.1, read as the reverse complement.
AGGGTACTACTGCATAACTCCAAAAAAGAAAAGAAAATACATGCAGGATTTACTACTGTTGAAAGTAAAATTGTGAAATTTATCCGTATTGTTTTGCAACAGGGAGACAAAACACTCCTCCTCCCTATGTACCACCAACCCCGTAACATCAGCTTCACCTGACGTAGACGTTTATTTGAAGTTCCTGGACTGGTTTTTCTTAAACTGCAAAACATCTGCAGAGCTTTCATCCAGTCCTAAGAGAAAAGGATGCAGAATAAGGTAATAAAACAAAGTCAGATACAGCTTCTTGCAGTGGAAAAGACATCTAAAAAGAGTATCTGAAGTTTTCCCTTTAGCTTGGCAAAACATAAGTTTTCTGTAATTCCAAAGTACACAATTTGAACATTAAAGCAAGCTCCTTACCTTTACTGAGCAAAACCTAATAAAGGATTTGCAAATCTGAACCATTTTGTCTTTTAGAAATATCAGACATTACTCATGGACATACAATGTGACCTTTATCAATTTTCCACTCTAGTAATACTACATGAAACTACAAATGGTATATAAAATGAAGTAGAACTTGTTTGCTTCTGAGAAAATTACAGTTAACAAGCCAAACTGTTCCGATTATTCTCAGTACTTCTGCATGGCAGTCATAATACTGTCCATACTTCAAAACAAATACTAAAAAAGCATTAATAGAGAAACACAGAAGCATATATCCAACATTCCCCGCTTCTCTCACAAACATGCAAAGCAGAGTGCGTGGATGGATTCTGTTTTGATCAACAAAATAAAGAGGTTGTCTAACACCGAACTGACCGCAGAACCTTTGTGCAATTTTTTTGGAAAACAAATAAGCTCTAGCATGCGGTGCCAACTTGCCAGGCCACCTCTGAAGATGTCACTGCAGCATGAGAAAGTTGCTAACAGAGGAGCTTTGCAAGGGGCCTCTGGAAGGTGGAAAATACGTTATAGCCTCATTCTCTAGTCTTCGTCCCCCACCCACCAAACTTTGTGTAGCTCTTGCAAAGCACAAAAACTAGGTTTTGACCAACAGTTGCCTTAAGTCTCTAGCTCAAAGATCCACCATTTATTTGCAAAGTACAGTTTAACACTGTCATCAAAAACCACACAACACTGTTTCAATCTTACCCTTCACAATATCTTCCACATTTTAAAAATACAGGAACATGTACTTGCAGCTATTCGCAGCTAGACCACTTTGTGAGTCAAGTTTCGGCTTTCAAATCCTTCCACAGAAGGAAAAGCTTTCAAATACACATCACAAAGCTTCTGTAGCTTGTTTCCTTATTCTCAGGAGTAAACAAATGCCTCCTAAATACTCTAAGAGAAATATTTCCTGGATGCATAGCACGCCTCTTTACTCACAGCAGGAAAACCTTTCCCATTAAAAGCTAAAGCTTACAGCAGTGAGAATAAACAACGTGCCACAGTAAGCACAGTGACAGCAGCATGTAAGGCCACATTTTACATCCACTTTCGTTTTGTACGAACCATAAAGACAACATGCAGTCTATAGGATGGTGTGCTTCAGTATTTATTTATCACATTATAAGAAAGCCTTAATACAAACATAAAACTATTCTTCTATGAAATGTTACAGAGTAAAGAAAGCTGAACTTTCTCAAAAATAAATACCTATAAACTTTCCTGGGCCAAAGCCATATTATTAAAAACCCCCTTTATTCTGTATAAATGCAGTGAACAGCCTGTTAAGCAGATCAAAACCAAAAGCAGATTATACCAAATGTTCAGGGAACAAGACAGGATATTCTGCCTTCTACACATTCTTAATTCTTTTAATTTCTAGAACACAAAAAACATTCCAGATGTGACAAAAATGAATGTATGAGTGTGGAAATTAATGTACACATTCTCAATTACTATACAGCATGCTGCTTCTCAAAAGATAGTACATTAAGAGTTGTGTGACAAATGCCACTGCATCATCCTGTCGTCTCAGTGACTTTCATAAACTTGTATTAATTTAACAGGAAAATTTGTGCTTTCCTTTATATACAAGAAGAATACCGAATTTATACTGCTTTCATGCTCTAGTGAATAGCAGTCTATTACACATGCTCTAAACAGCTTTAATTCCATTCAAATAAAATCAAATGCAGTGCTTAACCTCTGATGCAACAGGTGTATTTGAGTTATGAACTTTCAGAGCTGTAAACTTAGTAAGTAAGGACACTGCCTCACCTTAGATACAGTCTCCTGCTCGAGAGTGAATTTCAGATAATTATGCTCCTACCCTTCAATTCTTAATCAGCAAACATAACTGCTAGAGAGCTTGTAACTAAAGGATACCAACTAAAACCAGAAAACCTTACTTTTTGTGCATGATCCAGGCCCAAGACTATGAACAACCACCAATTTATGGACAGGACAAATAACTGCAAAAGGCAGCCATTCAATATACATTGGTCACTGAGCACACACATGCGCATTAGCATTTTAGTTTGTATCAGGAATACGCCATTAAAGGAAAACTCACACTTACCATGCTTTGGTTTATAACATGTAAGTCTTGGAGAGTAAATTATTTTTCTGAGTTGAACTGCTTCCAAAAAAATGTTTTCCAGAAACACACAATGTAAAATAATGGAAGTTCAGTCCATGGGACCTGACTGGAACTTGTCCAAAGTAAAACCCCCAAGGGCAGATAATGTAGGTGCTGGACTCTCACTGCTAATCGTTCCCCTTACAGATCTGCTGCTACTCCATTGTAACACCTGCTAATATAGACATAGCCACTAACTATTTGTGATACGCTTGCTTCCTGTTCAAGAAGGGCAATATCATTAAGCACCACAGGACAAAAAATGTCTTTTTGGTATCGTATTTACCAGCAAAAGCTCTCACCTGTGCTTGTTCTGGAGTTTCGCCTGCAAAGTAAAAGATGTAATGCTCTTCACTAAAGTGCTGAACTACTATCTGAAAACAGTTTGGCCTTAAAAACAAACAAACAAAAAAACACATTTTATTAATCTTCGCAATATTAACAGACACTGCATTTGTTGATTGGTGCCAAAACAAAGTTTATACTGAAGTAATACATTTCTGCTTTTTGTCCGTAGGGAGCACTGAACATTGCATCAATTTTTGTTTGCATGCATGTAGCATCATCACATGTGGAAAGAGGAAGAACTCCAACTAGAAAATTTCTCATGTGCTTCAAAGCTGCATTTTTTTTTGAATTTACTATGTCATTTTAAGAAGATCAGACTTCAGTACAGCTCATTTATTTTGGAATATTAAGAAACTTTTACAATGGCCTGTACTGAATAGGCATGCACGCTGACTTACAGTCAAGGCAAAAAATAGCCACCTGGTAACAGAAAAGACTTGTCAACGGGGACTCTTCCTAGATACTTTAAAAGCCAGAGCGGTTCAGCATTAGTTCCCAACCAATTAATCATACATTAAGGATTTATTCTTTCAGAAGTTCAGGAAACAAGATTAACATAAGGAATCCCCAATCTGAACGTGTCCCATGGCTCTTGCAACCAATAAAATGTGTATGGATCACATACTAATCATTGAATGTATGTGACACAAACCTCTACAACCTTAAATGCAACTGTAGTGTCTTTGACATTTTATGTACCTCCACTGATTTGCCAAAAAGTCAATCAAAAATACTTTGTGTTGTTAAATTACAAGCTATTTAAACTGCACACTTCACTTATGACCTTCTGCACTGTGCTCAAGGAAATTTAGCTCTGCCAAAACCAGCGTTACATGATCCTATTCCATTTGCAGTTTCAGTCTTCAGTTCCCTCATCTGTTCCAGGGCCTGGAGAAACACTGACACAGCACTCTGTGGCCATGCCTTGGAAGGGTGGGGTAGAGCAGGAAGTGGCCAGGTCTGGGGCTAATTAAACCATTGCTACCAAAGAACCCTGCAAAGCTACAAACTCCACCATACTTCTGAGAACAGCGCAAAGGAGGTTTTTGCACCTAGTCAAAATGCAGGAGGAACTTAGCTACAGTTCCTCACTAACAGCTGCCTAAGCTGATGCAACTATACATCTCCTCCTACCCATGTGTATTATCACTTACTGTCCAACTACACTAACTCACAGCACAGCGTTTCTTAAAAGCTGTTTAAGAGACAGGCACTGTTAACCAACATGTTCCTTGTTTACAACATACACCCAAGCATCCGGCATAATTGCCAACTTACATTAGGAACATTTCAGTAATTTTTTTGTTGCTGTTATGGTACTCTGTACCTCATTCCATTCATTTAATGGATTTTTCAAAACTGTTAAAAAGATTTAAAAAAACCCCAAACCATCAAACAAAAGCACCAGTCTTTGCAGTTTAAGAAACGCCACTAATTTCAAGCGTTTGTCTTTTAGTTATTTTTGTGACAAAACTTCAAGTTGACTATATATCATTTTTTAATAATCATTAAGAACCCCGTGATAACCAGAATTTCTATCTACCACTTGCAGGAGTAAGTGTACCTGTTTCTTCTATAAGACATTATAAAAGAGGACAGTGGACTTTTTTTGGTAACTACCAATGAACAAATATGTAAATTCTTTCTTGTTAATTACCAATGATATCTGAAAGACTTTTGATCCCTAACTTCTTTGCTGATAATCACATCCCTTGCAGCTGGCATAGTTTGAATGTCAAAATATTACAGTAAATAAGATTTGATGTCAAAATTATCTCTGAATATAGTAATTGTGAAAAAACAATTTCTGAGGATATTGACTTATAGGAACTAGTTTACTGCTAAATTGGTCTAATCTAACAAAAGTACTTGTTCTTAAATAGAACAGTGTTTACAGACTCTGTCTAGCCAAGTCAGCTTTCAAATACCTATCAAAAGAATGTAGATTCTTATTTCAAAAGGATTAAAACCCTCAGTTCATAATCTCTAAATTCTGTAAAATGAAACATGGAACAATTAATGCACTCAGTATTAAAAAATGACAATGCAAAAAACTTGAATCATCATCACATCTTATTTCACAATAAAACTTTAATACTAAACTCTAAAATTTCTAACTAGAAGCTGTTTATGTACACTTGCCAGCAATTGAGTTGCCATGGCTAAACAAATTACTATTCATCAGCTATATTGGTCTACACATGCTCTTGCAATTCACATCTACTACAGGCTCTTGGTTCATACCAATGAACAATGCAATCCAGGGCTAGTCGGTCACCAGTGACATATTGCCCGAATCTTGTACCTGTCTCAAACGAGCAGTCAACTCTCCTGCTGCATGTATGACAATAACAGGCAGCCTCCTACCTGCCAAACAAACTGTCATGTACTCCGTAGACGGAACACACACTAAGGTCTATTAGTCCTTTGGGTTTTGTGGCTCGTTTTTCACTTTCAAAATAAATAAGCTGGGCATCATTTCCCTCTAATATAAAGTACAAGTTTTTCCATCTCTTTCCTTTACCTGTAGAAGAGCCAAGCAAAAAGTTACAATACTGTTTAAAAGAAAATGTACATTTTGTAAATGAAGAAAACAAAAGAGGGCAGTAAAATTTTTATCAAATTGCAGACAAGAAAAATGTATAGGTAATCAAACTGAAGTGATATCATCAGTATACATACTCAATTTTATGCAACATGTGGCTAAAACTAGACCCCCTTCATAGATGCAGGTAGAGTTGCAAAAGGTTCTCTAAACATTTTCACTAATTTCAACAGGATTAAGCAAGTGCATATGAGCTGCCTGGACAGCGAGTTGCTGTCAGTGTTAAAGACTGTATCTACACAGTTTGCAAATAATGATGCTCTGAATCCCATTTATTACAATTTTAATTAAGAAATAGAGTCCTGACATAAGAAAGTCACTCGTAAACTCTGACCAATGTTTAGCAGATTGCATTACAGTATCTTAAAACAGCATGGCTGAAGAACAATAATGGGAATATGTTTATACGCAAACTTAAATCAGAACCGTGCCCCAAATGCAACCATATCTAAGAATTTGGCTGGTTCCACTTCTTTCAGAGAAAATGTTCTCTGAATGAGAATGGATTAGGAACTTTCTGCAACCAATTAATGCATACGTTACAGTACCATTTAGAAAAAGCTTTCAGCCTTAATTTTATGCTTTGGTCATCATAAATCCACCATGGGCCCCAATAAACAAGTAAAAGCACTGTTTTGAAAAGACAAATCTGACATCCACTTACTACACTCTGTCTTCTAGATAGAAGAGTGATTTTCCTGAATTTGCACCATATGCAGATATGTACATCTCTCTATACCTAATCAGTACTCCGATTTGCACATTTAAAGTATCCCATTATCTCTTTTAGCTAAAGGTTTTCAATTCATTCTTATTTGATTCCTTACTCTACAACATTGCTCTGCACCTCGTCTCAGGATCAGCCTTCTCAATAGAAGAGATGCTTTCCTTGTTCTATTCAGAGGGTCTACAGTTTGGGGTAGTTTGGGTTTTTTAATGTGTCCTTTATATTTGGCTATATTTAAAATCATACCTTCTTTCTCACTTTTGGTCGCTATCCAGATTACTATCTGTAACTTATCCTCCTAGTTATGGTCTCTGTCATTTGCAGAAATTTTATTATTCATAGTTTTTCTGCTTCCATTAATGTTGATCTTTTAAAAAGCAGAAGTATAACACTTGGTAAGGGACTAGCTTCCTCAGACTTCAAAGATGTACTTCAGGATTATACTGAGATGAGTCAAGCAGTCAGCTTTTAATGTATTTATTGTATGTTACGTTGACTGTGCCAGTGTTAGAACCCTAAAAAAGTCACTATGTATCTTGCACAGAAGAATATACATTTTAAATTTAAGATTTAAAACATATGACCTACCTTGGAATAACAAAATTAAACGAGCTGTGATCTCCAAAGATTTATACTATCCTTGCTCTCTCTAACCTACTCTATCAGCTAGAATTTAATGATTTACATATTAAATACACACATTTTTAATGAAAATATACTTAATTCATGACTTTGAATGCTACCTTTGAGAAGGATGCCTAGTTTTTGTGCTGTGCACTGATTTTTTCAGAGCCACTGACAATCAACATTTTCACATGATAGTATTACGTATTATGTTCTTCTACTCATGTACTACTTAAGAGATATTTCATACTCTTAACACACTTTCTAGAACATTTTGCCCACTTCAATTTTGTCCTTTCTAGCACCACTACTCTACTAAATTCACTAAGTATGCATGTTCAGCTTGGAGAAGAGAAGGCTGAAGAGCAACCTCATGGCTGAGGGGTGACCTCACCAGAGTCTACAAATTCTTCAAGGGGGCAGTGAAGGGAGAGGTGCTGATCTCCTCTCTCTGGTGACCAGTGATAGGACATAAGGAAATGGAATGAAGCTGTGTCAGGGCAAGTTCAATTTGGACACTAGGAAAAGGTTCTTCATTAAGAGGGTGGTTAGTCACTGGAACAGGCTTCCCAGGGGAAACATCACTGCACCAAGCCTGTCAGAGTTCAAGGAGCATCTGGATGATGCTCTTAGTCGGTCCTTCGAGGAAGCACAAAGTTGGCACTTGATGATCCTTATGGGTCACTTCTAACCTGGCATATTCTATGATTCTATGATCCATATCCACTTTTTTTTTTTTTAGAAAAAAAATTCGTAGAAGTAAAAATAACTCACTTTTTTTCAGAAGGTAACCTTTTTTGACAATATTTTTATAAAAAGCATCCTTTGTTTTCCGACGAACTGTATTGTAGATTTCTTTTCCATCCACTGTATCATTAAGCACTTGTTCTTGGTGCTGGGAAACATGGAAGAAAAACATATTTTCAGCTCAGAAATTGCCATTAAAAAATTGCATACTATGAAGCTGCAACCAGGATCATCTTACTGAATGCTACCAGCTTACTACTATCTTGCTTCCATGCATTTTAATAAAGCAATATAATTTTTCATAAACTACCCTTGCTAGAAATGCAATATAAGTATTTACATATTTCCAGATTTAAGATAGAAGAATAAAGTTTTCAATACAGACCAACTTCTACAAAGTAACATTGTGTCTTTTTCAGCAGCATCTGTGACCAGGATTTCTGGTAAATTTATGCAAGCCTTTAAAGATTTATCTAGCTTCTAACTGTCTTCTATCAAAGCTTTGGGGACTGAATAATCATGGATAAACATTGAAGCAACAAGAATGGTGCAGATCACTCAAACCAACTCACTCAAAGTTGCACAGTCCCTTATTAATCTCATTAGAACTCACATGTCCTAATTCAGTAGAACTCAAGACAAGAGAAGAAAGCAGAAACAGGAAATACAAAAAGGATAAATTCACACAGAAAATTGTTGGGTCTGGAAATGCAAGTAACAAATGAGAATTGTCAAAGGCCAAGCCAAGTTTGACCTTACCAAGTAAGCTGATCAGCAGAAGTTCTTTTAGCCGTTAAGAAAACATGAAAAGCAAGACTGTCAAGCAGCGAGAACAGCATTGAGATGAAAAGTGACATGTATGGCTCATACTAAATATTCTGCTTTTCTTCCTGCCCATATATCTACAACAATTATGATTTTGAACAACATGACAAAAGCAAGATGAAAACTACTTTGGTAATGCTAACAGGAATTACCAGACCTACAATGGAAGCAATGTCCAGATGTATATGAGCTCAAGATAATTTCCATTACATAGCTATGCAAGGCACAGTGCACAAAACAACAGCTCTAGTGACAAATATTTTTAAGTAAATTTCTTATTAGACACAGGAATTCAATGAAACTAACCCTAAAAGCATGCACGACTTTTGAATTTTTTCCCCTCAAAAACATAGAGCGTGGTAGCATGTAGAAGGGAGGTAACACAAAGCTGAACATAAATGGCACCACTGACCACAAGATTTTTAAACAAAGTGACAAATATGTCTGAATAGGTTAAAAGAATCTGAAGTAGTCCCTCATGGAAAATTAGTCAGTGCAGAGAAGGTTATTAACACAGGAACTGTAAGTGCATATGCAAAAAGCTAAAATGAAGACAATTACTGCCATGATTCAAGAGGAATGATGGAGCATGAGAAATGTTATTAGTGAAGCCTTTCACGGAGCAGTCTCCATTCATATCTGCTTTTTGTCCCGACAACATTACCAAGCAAGAGTTAACAGCAGCAAACAACTGGGAAGCACTGATAGGAAAGATTGGAGTAACAAGCTGTAAGTCTACTAGTGCAACATAAAAGTTACACCTGTTAATACTTACCACTAGAGAACAGAAAATGATAAACAGCTGGGTCATTCACAGGACTGAGCTATGACATAACATGGCTATGACAACATACTGGGTCTGGCAGGGATGGAGCTGACTTTTGCCACAGCAGCCCCTATGGTACTGTGTTTCGGTTTTGTGACTAAAGCAGTGTTGGTGTTTTATGCACCAGTGTTTTAGCTCTTGCTGATCAGTGCTTGCACAGCCTTAAGACCTTCTCCATTCCCCACTCTGCTCCCCTTCTAAGCAAGGTGGCTTGGGTGGGAAGATGCTGGAAGAGACACAGCCAGGACAGATGACACCAACTGATCCCAGTGATATTCCCTGCCACATAACATCATGATCAGCAATAAAACTGGCTGGGGGGGCTGTCTTCCTGGGTCATCACTGCTCAGAGACCGGCTGGGCATCAGACTGCTTGTGGCAGGTGGTGACTGACTGCCCTTGCAACACACCCACCACCCCTCCTTTGCTTATTAAACTGTATTTATCTCAACCCAGGAGGTTTTTTGCTTTTGCCCCCATCCCGCCAGACAGGGGAGTGAGCAAGAAAAGGTGTGGGTCCTTAGCTACTCACCAGGGTCAACCTATCACAGAAAATGACACCTATTCTAGGATATTTCTAACTATTTTCCAGACAGAATGGGAATCAGCCATGACATGGTACTCTAAACCATTCTGGTCCACCACATTCATGAAAGGCAAGCTTGCACCAAAATTGGCAGCAGCAGGGCAACTACGAGGACATTACAAGGGGACAGGATCAGCTTTGGTATGCTTAGCTTAGTGAACTAAGAGAGAATACAAGAAATGTTCTCATTAGTATGACAGATCTCACAAAGGGGTAAGAATTGACCGTAACTCTACTTAGGGAGGAAATTAAAGGCAAATTTCTAACCACTGAAACAGGAAAGTTTGGGAACTGAGGGAACAAAATATATACATATACTTTATAACTAGCTATAAGCTTATGAAAAGGTAGATTATGTGGTGTTCTTACTACTAGTGGTCTCTTAGGATGAACTTCTGCTATGGGGCAAGAGCGCTCCAGAACAAGTGCTGCAATCATCCCCCTAACCTAGGACTAAGGTACAGCGTGGTTGAAACAGGGACCAGAGCTAGGGGCACAGAGCAGAGGATGAACACCTCAGAGGACAGACAGTGCTTACCATATTTTATGTTGACTACAAGCCAACCTTTGGCAAGTGAATGCATTTGAGGATAAAACAAAAGAAACACACAAGCTGAAAGAATTAAACTGGAGATGATGCTGTTTAACTACTATTGGTATCTCTCCTGTAATTCAGTTCACAAATTGATTTGGTGATGACTAGGCCTGTGTCTTCAACAACAAATGCTCAGAAATGAAATCTTACCTGCATTGGAACAGGATCTTTAAGGTAATAACCTTCAACAATCTGTTCTTTTCTATAGTGCTCAATGATGTCAGCAATACTGTTCCAATAAGAAAAAGAGGATTCTAATGTTAAACAGGTTAGTTTTTCCTCTGTTTAAGAATTTGCTTTTCCATGCAACCACAGTTTCTCACAAAGTTTTAATAAAATCAAGTGTTAAACACCATAATCTTATTTGTAGCAATGAGAATTTACTAATATACTGAAGTCAAGAAAGTTCACAAAATGGTATTCAGAATGTATTAATTCTAAACTCTGCAAAATATTTTAATTAGTTGCTTAAAATGCCAAATGAGGACACTGCTTTTTCCACACTCAAGTAGCACACGTGCATTACCAGCTCTCCAACCAGCCTGAAAATTGCTGTTTCATTGGCAATAAGTCCTACAGTAACTAGGGAAGGAGAATGGGAGATACAGCAAGTGCAGAGCAGTTTCTTTTTAAGAGGACAGGAATAGAAAACAGACAAGGTTTGTAGCAGAGCTTATACAGATTATACTTGGAAATGACTGCTATCCTGTTAAGTTAAATACTCAGTCAGTAGCATTCCCCTGCAGGGAAGCATTCATTCTAATCACCAGATTCAGACTGAGTTGCATTTGTAAGGTTCAGGAGAGACACATACAAGCTGAAATTCAAGGCATTTGAGTTGCTCTGATGTGTTTTTGGAGTTACTGAAATTTACACTGTAATAAAGAACAGCAACATGAACATCAATAGGAATTAATCATCCGTACACAAAATATCAACATAAAAAAAGGAACTAAATAATTAAGTAGAAAACAAAAATACACTGAGTGTGTCTTCTCACTTCATGCCTACTTAGTTATGTGTGTAAAGATAATCAACAAGATGTGCAGCAATGAAATCTTTGACCTGTTATAGTTGGATAGAGTTGTTTCCAACACAGGAACAACACCTGATACTGTAAAAATAAATCTCAAAAACATTTAAATAAAGCTATAGCAAGACATCTTTGTTCACTTTTCTCTCTCACTTTCTAAAGCTATGAACTAGTGCACACTTGATAAAATAATCTTCCCAGAAATATTTTTTTTTCAGGTATGTATATTGACCTTAATTTCTCTTTCAGTATTACTGATATCCAATAATTTATTTAAATTTTTACTGAGATGCAATCTGCATGTGCCATTTTCTGCATAAAAATTTAAACTTTGCCACACTATGGAAAATAATGACTCAGTCATTATATTTTGCATGTTGAATAGCTACTGCCAACATCCTGTAGTAAGTAAAAGACTGTTGTATAATTTTTCTCACTCATCAGATTAAGAATACCTTGACTTGTCAATGCCTCCTCTCCTTCCTTGAAAATGCCAGGAGTTCCTCAATATAAGGAGCAGATGCCTAACTTCTTCCAATTTCATAAAATGGGCTGAAGAATAAACTCAGTTGTATTTGAAGACTCCTTTTGTAGCACCACGTAGACTAAAACTTTATGCCCTGACAGAAGGACTAAGGGCTTGCCTCTGCAGCCCTCTCCTCCTGCAAGTGAAGTTTATTCAGATGGTCACTTACATATTGCCCTACCACTACGACAGATCAAATGCCTGAACAAACTGTACACTGCAAACACAAAGATACCAGATATCTCTAGTCAAGTACACTACAGAATGTGAATTTGCAAGTGATCAGGGTTATCTAACATGTAAAATGTCAAGACTGAAATCAGACTGACCACAAAACTTATCTAGGGGACAGGAAAATGAATCATAGCCTTCTTGAGTGTCTGACAGCAACAGAAATTCTATTTACACAAAATGCATCAGGGAAGGTACAAATAAGCATGGATTTAAAAAAAAACCCAAACGTTAAACTTGGTTTGATATACAGAAATAAAGATGGATCTCAATACTATATTACAGTTTCTTTAGTAACTTTAAAATGCTTAGCATAGGGCTTGTTAGGTTCCCCAGGTCTTGGCTACTTTGATGACTTTAAAAGTATCTCACTATCATGAGCAGTATCTTTTTTTAATACTTAAAGAGTGAATTGAGAGTTATCCCAACTGCTGATATTTCAAATAACAAAGAAACCTGAAAGCAGAACTAAACACCACCATTCTATACACTGTTAAATTATAAAGATGAAGAATTTTCATTAAACCCATATCGTTCAGCCTGCCACAATACAGATTAATCTACCAGTTGAAACAAAATTATTTTCCAGTCTTCTCAGTTTTCAAATTGTGCTGTCTCTCAAATTCAAAATAATTTGAAAGTTTATTCACTCTATAAACTATCAAGTCAAAGTTTCTTATCTTCTGTTTTGACAGAGAATCACTAGAAACAAAGAACCACCCCTGATTTTACAGGTTGTTTTGAATGCTACCTGTTACGTAGGTTGAATTTTGGAAAGAAGGCAGATACAGAAAAGGACAGGAGAAACGGCCTGGTATGCTTTTCCTACCACATTCTAAAATCAGAACTGAAACATTAATAAATGCTCTCTTACATAAAAACACTGTGAAACACGTATGGAAGTTATTCACAGAAAAGCTGAGCACAGAAAGCACTTCTGGAGACCACCTAGCCCAAGCCCTCAGCTCAAAGCAGGGTCAGCGATGGCGGGGAACTCTGCCCCTTGTTCAGTCACATCCTGAGCACCCCCAAGGGTGATACCCATACCTTTCTGGGTAACTTGTTCTAGTGTTTGATCACCCTCACAGTAAAAGCCATATACCAGTAAGTGCACATCTTTGGACTGAGATCTCATGACACAGTTACTGAAATCACAACTGTACAAGGTCTGCCTGGGATGGAGTTAATTTTCTTCATAGCAGCTCGTGCAGTGCTGTATTTTAGATGTGTGAATGAAATGCTGTGTTGATAGCACACCAGTGTTTTGACTATGGCTGAGCCATACTTGCAGTGTTGAGGCTTTCCTTTCTCCCCTGACTCTGCGCCCCTGCACCCACCCCACAAGTAGGACAAGGGTGGGAAAGGAGCTGGGAGCAGACACAGCAGGACAGCCTGAACCAGCCAAAGGGATATTCCCTGCCACATAATGTCTTGCTCAGCAATAAAAGCTCAAGAAAAGGAGGAGGAAGAGGGGGACGTTAAAAGGCCTGTGGAGGGCTGACCCCAGAGGCAGCTGAACACCCTGTAGTGCTTGCTCATTCCCCACCCTCGAACAGGAAAAGCAAATGTAACAAAACCCATGCGTCAAGATAAGTGAAGGGAGCAGGGTCACGCCGGTGATGCAAAAGCAATCACTCACCAAGCTCACAAGCAGACTGATGCTCAGCCTGAGCAACACCCACCTTGGAAGATAAAACATCCCCTCCGGTTTTTATTGTGGAGCATACCTCTGTGGTCAGTTTGGGTCTCTGGAAAACAGAGAAAGCCTCAACACTGCGCAAGCACTGCTCAACAAGAGCCAGAAGACCAGTGTGTTATCAACACTGTTTTAGCCACAAATCTGAATCACAGCATCATACTGGATGCTGTAAAGAAAATTAACTGCACCCCAGTCAGACTCAGTACAACTACCAAGAAATACCTTCTTCAATTTTCCATGAAAATGTAGAAAGAAGACTAATGAAGTAATTTGTTATCCATGGAATAAGCACAAAGATCCACAAAAATTAAATGCTTTACTAAAGTCCATGGGAAAATACTCCTTTGTTACACAGTCAACATAATTCCTGCAATATGTATGCAGTATATGGGCTATGTAGTGCGACCTGCAGGGGGACAGCTAAAAGAGTACAGGGTAGCTCCTCTGCAGAGCTGATATGAGAGAACAAAATAATGAAAGCAGATCTCTATAACAGACTGCAAACATGGCCTGTCAGTCATAGTCATCAACAGAAATTGTAAGCAGTTTACATACAGAGTGGTGGAAGCACATGCAAAAGGAACAGGTTGGTGGAAAAAATAAGTCTTCCTATGCAGTACAGACTATGAGACTATAAGATCCCTGAGATGTACCAAGGACCTCTTTCCCTTACAATCACTTTGAGTAACTTCTTCTGGAATGCAAGCAGACATAGTTTTGCTTATATAGTTACCATGGTTCCAGTTCCATGTCTGGATATTACAAATATCTGAGAAATAAACCAAACTTCTTTCATTTTCTGTTTCCTTACTATTCTTTGGTCTATAGTTTATTCAGACTATAACTGTAATCAATACTCTGCAGACAAAGAGAAGACTGCTTTCATTTTATCTTTTACCCCAATTACAATTAAAAAAATGTAAAAGAATATTAAAAATATTAAAAATCTATTACAAAGGACAATTTTGTAAAGATCTAGTCTAATACTAGTATCAGATTTCAAAGGAGGTACCTTGAGAGCATTTACTTAAACAACTTCATATAAAAAAAACCTTGTAGCTAATGGCACCTGTCAAACAGATGCATTTAAACTACAAGCAGCACTTCTTAAATCTGGAATTTTAACCTTGAAGACAAGGTGATCATGATTATTCCATACAACAAAATCACATTAGCCTTCACATATTTAAAGATTTCTTTCTTACAGTGTCCCCATTAAATGAACCAATGCAAGAAAAGCCTACGAAGTTATTCGCTCTTTCCTGCTTCTTATTTATTGCCCTCTGCAGTAGATCTTACATTACAGAATTTGGGCAGTTACCATCTTCAGCTTGCAGCCTTATTATCTTGCATTGTATACTTCATTAGATGTTTGAACTTCCAAGAAGTTTACCAACTTTCAGCACAAACTAATTTGTACTGAGTGTGAGCCTAGGAGTATAGCAGTAATTCTCCAAAACATGCAACAAAAATTAAGCCTTTTAAAGCTCTGCAAATTCTCTTTCACACTGAAGAAGATCTCTGCAACCTAGGAATCAACATACTAAAAAGATTCTAAAAGCATTTTGTCATAACTGCTTAACTTTACAATCTTGTTTTCTGTTCAACACCATGGAAAGAATCTTCTTCAGATAAATGTCATTTATACACACACCTCAAGTGAATCCAGAACTGTATTCTAAAGTAATAACTTAATGTAGTAAATTTCTGAAGATATACTATTTAATGCTGTGACACCATTTGAGACTATTAAGAGTTCCACTAATTTGCTAGTTAGTTGAACATCACCTAGAGTGGGGGCTCCTCGCCTATCATCTTTCTACTAAGCCATGTAACTAGAGAATGGGCAAAAGAGCATTTACCTTCATGAAAGGCTGACATTGCAGCTAGCTTGGTTTTCAGTGAGGATGTCTGGAGGCCAGACTGATTAATGCAGAAGGTATTCAAGCAGCTTGGGTGTGGGATATGCATATGTTCATAAGGTTCCAATTGTTTAGCCTCACACCATCGTCCATTTGAAGTCACATGAAAAAGCCCACTGAACTTCTTAGTTAGGAGACCTCGACATTTTCTCAGACACACCAGCTGCTGGATCTCTACCCACTCAGAAGCCAAGCTGGAAGTGAGAGAAATTCTCTATTGGCATGAAGAATGCCCTGGTTCTAGGTGAGCAAGTCTGGAAAAGTCTTCATTTTGTGAGGCACGCAACAGGCTCCATGAAAAAGAGGGAAGTGAGTTTTCGCTACTGAGAAGTCTTGCATCTACAACAACTCTCAAAACAAGCTTATCAAGGACAGAGCTGCACTGACAGCTTCTCCCACAAAAGGGCAAGATATCTCGTTACTTTTTTCTTTTTGTACAAATTACCATTTTTTTGTACCAATGGCAAAACAAATGCATCCCAAGTTTGCCCACTCTAAATGAAGTGATCTGTACTTCTGACCCAAGTATCATGCACATAATTACAATGCAATTTAATGACTTTTTCCAACAATGAAGGTATTTTTCCCCCCTTCCTGTAAATAGCCATTTCTAGTATTTGAAAACCCTATCGAATGTCCCAGATAAAATTAAATTTTTATATTCCCTTTTCAAATAGATAAGAGTAGAAATAGTAGCTTCCAAGACAACATAGCATTCTCTTAATTACAGATCCACATATGATCCATACAATCCACAATTTATACTGTGAAGAAACTTGTTTGTAAAAGAAGGACAATACTTCGAGAGAAACAAGCTACACTTAGGCTTCTGCAAGATTTAAGAACTTGCTCAGTTACAAGGAATTACAAAGCAAGTTAGGTAAAATGGTTAGTATACTATTAAGAAAACTACAGTCTTATAATCATAGCAGTAAGTAATTATCAGGAGCAAGTTCTACAAATTCTTTACACAAATATAAAATACGCACAATTCCTTTTACGATTAAAACTTACCTATTATAGTATCTGCCTCCCATCATAAACTGATTGTTTGATGTCGGGCATATTTTAAAACGCTGAATATTTTCACTGGTCCGAAAATAAAGTGAATAATCACCAGGTGTATTATCTGAAGGCCTCACAAGAAAACTGCACACCTGACCAACTGAAAAGGTATCATAATAGCGTTACTTTTCTTAGTGTTACATATGAGCCCTTATCAAATCTATTTCCACATAAATTAGCAAGAATTGCACACTTGAAGAAATACAAAGTCTGTAAGGTAAGTTCCAACAGTGATCTGAAACCTGATGAGCTAGTACTAAACTGCCAAAATTAATGCACAATGGTTTAGCTGTAGCTTGCAACTGAGCCACATCTCTGCCACCATCTCTTTACAAGAACATTGAAAAAAAATTTGAAAACATGTTTGCAAAAATTAACAATTTCTGTTCTAATATTTTAAGTATGCTATTTAACAATATGGGTCAGAAATCTTTGTATTTTCATTTAAAGAAATATTTTCTCTATGAAAGGTCTAAAAAAGTTTATAATACATTTTCCTTTAGGTACATAAAAGCATACCGTCCACTGCATTTTCATGAAGGCATCAGTAAGTGATAATACTTTTTAAAATTAATTTGTGTATTTCAATCAAAAATTATTAAATGAACTGTACTTGAGAACGTACTCAATACCATAGCCACAACAGTTTTCTTCCAATGTAGTATTCTATCAAGGTAACAACCACACGGACTGGTCAGACTAAAACACTCGCATATGTTCACACATAAAAGGAAGTTTTGACACAGGTTAATACAAATAGCATCACTTTGTGCCATTTCACTACGACTGTATTTCAGTCAGAAACACAAGTACCTGTCATCAGCAAATTGTAAGCCTCTTGTTTGGAGATCTTCCCATGGAACCATCTTAACAAAGATGAAGAGAAAAATTAGAAAGCAAGACTACCAGCTCTCTTTTTTGGCTGTGGTGACATCCAAGGCTCTGGCACCTATGAACTGATCTTTATTTAAAAAGACCTAATATATATAGATGTGGTAATCAATGATTATGCTACTTAATGATTCTGCTCTGCCACCAGCATGACAAATGTTCAAATCCAACTGTGTTCAGAGATAAAAATGAATTGTCTTAATCAGTAGACAATTTGATAGGCATTATTTGAAGTCAGTCTCATACAGCAATTTACTTGAATCATGAAATCCAAAGCTCAAACAAGGAGGCTAAACACCGACAGAAAAACTCAAACTGAATTTTGCCAGAAGCTATGGAAATAAAACCTATGGAAATAAAACTATGGAGAAAGAAAAAGTCGAGCTTTGTTCGACTGTTGAATACAAACTACTTTGATCTCACACCTTGTACCTTCTCAGAGTCCTGTGTCAGAGCAGTGTCCTAAAAAAGTTCAGCAGCCTCTGTCCAGTCTCAGCCTGATACTTATGACTATACAGAACAGCTTGACATGCTACAATTTAATATCTTATTCTGTCCTTTAATGGAAAGATAAAAATATGGCCTCTCTATGTATCGGAAAAGAGCTCTAGTTCCAACTTTCTTTTTATACTACCTTTATAGGTTAATTTCTGGCTACTGGAATGTTCGAAGGAGTCACTGTCTCCCCAGGATTCCTCTGAGTGGCACAAGTAACTGTGGACAGACAGTATCAAAGCTCCAAGCATCTGCTACAAAATCCTTTGCATATAAACAAAAAACCCTACATTTGAAGGCATTCCTACTGCCAAATTGACTAGCAGAACACTGGCAAACAGTAAACAAACAACACACCCACCAGTGATTTTCTTTCTTCTAATAAGATATCAAGAAATGCCTCCTTCAGCAATCAGCCTCTTGGGAGACCACAGAGAAGAAGCAGCAGGTGCAAATACGGCAAGCAAATGGAGGATGGATGAAATAAGGCACTAGAAATTTTTTGGAACTTTCTTTTGCCACTCATCTTTACTACTGAAAATAATCTATCAACAGCTTGACATATCAATACATTGTTGATTCCAAATTATATCCAGTCTTTAAAAAATGTTAAGTATTTAAGCAAATAGAACAAATCTTATAGTCCTCTGGCTTTCTCTTTAAAGCTTAAGTGTTATTACACGAAGCTAACAGAGACAAGCTGTAACTATCACACTATCATTTTTCTAATGGTACTTTGCTCTCTCTCCAGCATTTAGAGCTGTGCAGATCTGGAAAAAAGGTTACCTCTAAGGCCAACACTATGTTCAAGAAATACTCCATTGTGCATGTTTTGGCTGAAAGTGATCATACAGGGCGTCATCTAACATTTTGACACTGCAAAACCCATCAGCAATAGGGATACCTATTACAGGACTCTTTCATGTTAATTATCCAGGCATCTTCAGCAGCTAGTACAGAAAAAAGTCTTGAGATGAAAAAAATAAATCTCTTTGGTTCATCTTCCCAAAAGCTGGGAAATCTCATAGCTGAAGTTTACAAACAGTTACAATTGCTTTTAATAACAAAACAAAAATCCTTACATTTTGCCTTCATGTGGATCTTCTTCTCTTCCCTAATGAGAAAATTAACATATTAAGTGCATGACAACAGTATAGCTCAGTTTAAAACAATAAACTCCATAGGCTAAGACCTTCTGTAAAAAAAAAACACTAAGAAGTCTGAGACATTTTTGAAGTAAAAGGGCTTATTGCTGTTCTATGAAAAGTAGTTTCCCTCTTCATTCACTAAGTGGAAATTCAGCCAAAATACGGTATTTCAGGGGATTGCTTCTGTCATGTTTCAAGTCCTTCTTTACAGGTGGTAACTTTTTAAAATCTCAGCTTTCCTAAGGTAAACTTAATCACTGATACATCAGCCTACAATTCAATAGGCTAGTACTGCCACTTCAATTTAGCCATTCACATCCTGACAGAGATCTGTGAGAAGCATCTGCAGGTAATACTGCTATTAGCAAAACACATGTACTGTGCAGGAAAATATTATCAAAAACATTTGATAATATTTGACTCCAAAGCAAAGCTGAGCTTGTTTAAATTTTTTTTTTTTCTCTGAAGGATATTAAACCATCTGTTCCCCTACAGTAACTGAATTATCTGCAAGTCACCTGCTTAGCTTCCTGAGCCCACACAAGCCCTTCCAGGTATAATTAACTCATCAATACATTTTTAAGCAACACTTCATCCTTAAAAAAAAAGAGGAAGACCTACCAAAAGGCAAAATTACACGCTGTATAGTTTGTGAACGTTTCATGGCAAACATAAAAAAGAAATGCAATTAAATGAGTAGCAGATTCTTTACCAGGACAGTTGAGTTGAGGAAACTGCCTCATAAATTTACAGTACCATTCATTTGTACATTTCTTTGGAGAACACATTAATAAGCACTTTTTTAATAGTGAATACTTAAAGGTTTGTTATACTATTTTAAAACTAGTAGATCCAATTACTAGCTTTAGAAAAGTACATAACTAGAAAACAGGTAATTAAATGTCACTAGTTCTAGTTTATTTCAATATTATTTTACCAAAAAATCTCATTCATTTAAGAAATTTGAATATAAAAATTACTTACCACTTCTTCTACCAGGTCTTCTACAATAAGACCTTGCTCGTCTGTCCGTAGGTTTGTAACCCACATCCAGCCATCTTCCAATTCATTATGGACAATAAACATGTCTCCTTTAAGGAAACTGAAGAGGGTTACAGCAAGATTTAAATCAGCGATACAATCATAATATAAAGTTTAATGAACACAATGAATTCATGAGTACAATTTCCACAAAATAGTTCAGAAAACCTGTTTGTGAAAAATGCATGAATTGATACCCTGAGCACATCACACGTATTTTTCCTCACTGTTAAGTGGCTATTATAGGAGTATTTATATTTTTGATGTACATTTAGTATCTAATACATACTTCAGTTCTGTCAACTTCAAAGTGTACTAACGATGTATAAAACAAAAATAATACCAGAACAGTATTAAAAGATAGTAAAGGAAATAACACTCCTTTCATCTGAAACTAATCTTGTATAATAAAAGCTTGTGGAATATCTATTCTTCATGTTCTCACATATGAAGACAAGTGCTGCAAAGAGAGTGCAGAACAGTTACCAGAGAAGCCATGCAATTAGCTACAAGAAAAGTATGAGTAAGAAGCATTAACATCTTTAGGGGAATTTCATTTCTGGAAGGTTAGTTAAGTTACTCCAGAAGTGCTATCCCAAACTCAGGTCATATGAAAACCTTCCATGGTAGCACAGCATGACTTCTGAATCAAGTCTGATGATGCATCATGAAGCTTACTAACTATTATTTCAAATGGTGTACTTTAAATGAGAGAAATGCCATAGTAATTTGCTAACAGAAAAGGCATTAACTCAAGCACAAAGCAAACCGCAAGTATTAAAAAACAAAAACCAAAAAACCACTATTGATAAAACAAAATAAATTCAGCTGCTAATGAATCTAAATCCTAAGAATGGGTGACAGACGGCAAGAGCAGCCTCCATCAGCTCTATTACAAAGAACTATACATTAAGTTACGGCATGGAACACAAGCTGAAATTAATTCTGTAATACTTCAAACTTGCTAAATATTAACTATGGTATTAAAATTTTAAGTCAAGATTCTGAACTGTATAGTTTTCAAGAGCATATTAATTTGACCTAGAACAAACTGAGAGCCTTGGTCCCAGCTATGTCACAAACAGAACTATTTTAGCCATGTGGATCTCAAAACCCCAGCACAGAACTTTGCATTTTAGCTGTATCCTAAAAGAAGGAGAACGGTATAATTTTCTACTATTTTTGTTATGATAGCAAAGTAGTAAAATACTTTTTCCTCTTAAGTTGGTAGGTGCAATAAGGGACTTAATGGACTCAATCCATCTTTTTATTCTTAAACACAGTAGGAAGCCTTACTTGCAATACACAATTCAAGAGTCCCTTCCCTGTCCTACCACCTTCTTATCTGCTTAGAAAAACAATTTCGAAGACAAATATCCTCACAGCGTTCTTTAAAGAGGTTAGATAGGACTGGACTGTTAGTGTTGGCATAAATTCACATCCCAATGTCTATACAAAGCTCTCATATACCTTTCTCTGTATCTTAGGCTAATATTCCCAAAATAAAGAAAATTCCCAATTGGTGTGTTAAATCAACTTATGAAACCAAGACTGTCTCATTACACAGATTAGAAATCACTACAAACCTATTTAAAATCCCTCCACTTCTCCATCTGAAGACAAATAATTCTGACATGTCAAGAAAGCAGTATCAATTCCAAGTAACCAGCACATGCTGGTTATTGGATCTTCTATTGGATATGGGACTATTTGTTTTGTTTTCTTTCCACATACCCTCTCATGACAATGCAGGGAGTACAGACAATCCCTAAGCATTAGAAGTACCAACGTTAGAAAGGAGTAACAGTTAACAGAAAAGCATGAGAATATGAGAAATAGGCCTGCAATTCAGTAATTTTTAAAGATCTTAAAATTATGGGAGATTACACATTTAAAAGTACCATTTGTTTAATACAGACTCTTTTCAAAAGGATGAGAAGGGAAGGGAGAATTATTCTTGATCCATTTTATAGATATAGAACTAAACAGAACTTAGAAGAAACCTGGTGACTAGTTTTAAACACAGTTAAGAAAATGAATACTTTAATGTTCTTAAAGGCAAAGCTTTTTTAACATTACTGCTTTTTTCTTATTTCAAAGAATGTGCTAAGTACTCTATTCTTACATCTATGAGTAGTTAAAGTTCACATTCTCTTTCTAGTGGTCAGAATTGCTGACAGTGGTCAGATAAATTGAACTATTTATCTGCTATTAGTTAGTTCTGCAGGCAGTTCAGGAAAAAAAGCCTAGCTCATTTATTTCACACACTCACACAAGGCATTTCTGCACACAATTCTTCCATACACAAATTTACCCTCTTGGAAAAAAATGTAGGGCTTTATAAAATGTACTTCAAAACTGTAACATCACTAATTTTACTTCTATAAACCTAATGTAACTTCCCTTACGATTATTACAAATATACCAAAAATAAAAAGTCCCATTAGTATTTCCAAAAAACATCCTTTAACGTAACTATGTTAAGTCTAAAATGCAAGTGGACAGTATTTGCATATGAACACACACTTAAGTTATTACTATTTATAAATACTCTTGAGAATTTCACAAATGCTATTATTAAAACATACCTTATTTCATCAGTTTCTGGCACTTTGGTGTAAGGTAGAATTGCTCGAACTCTCCTTCTGTCCTCCACAGGCTACAATTTAAGAGAAGAGAGCAAAGATAATACCTTTCCCTCTTTCTAGTGTAGAATCCTTCTTGCTAGTGTTATGCTATTCTGAGGCAAATGACTGGTAACAGTCACTTATATCCCCCTTGTTTTAAATTTTCAAAGCTCAAAACCACTGAGAGAGAGAAAAGTATAAATGACAGCTATGACAGCACTCATTTTGTTTGGTAGCATGACAGATAAAGTATGTTTATCATCTTCAAAATAAATTTCCAGTAAGATAAACTTTATTCTGCTTAAAGTGGAAATTTCCAGAAGTTTAACATTCAGAAGCATCTTCAAGGTTTTTGGGGGTGGGGGTGGGGTGGGGGCATGGGGCACTATGCAGTATTTTGTTTCATTTTAATTACTTCTAGTGTTTTAAGGATGGGCATGTGAAAGAAGCCCCATTTTCAGAAACTTTGTTATGTCCAGGATGTGTATTTTGAAATCAATTAGATACCCAAAATACAACAAAACAGCAGAGGTTACATTACAGTGATGCTCTCTACTAGCCAAGAACTGCACATTTTTATCTCTGTTTACCTATAATGTTGTTACTACATTTGGAGATATCTCCAAATGTAGTAATAACACTGCATTTATTTGCAGCACCTGCCATCTAGTTTTCTCATTGTACATTTTCATTTAATAGCAGTGGTTTTTTTTTTAAGTCATTACTTTGTATCAGTAAGAATGCATTTTTACATTCTTTATACTTCAACATATGCTGAGCCTATGCAGAAATACAGGAAACTTTCTACAATGCTTTTTCCAAAGAAAATTATGCATGGCAATTAAGGATACTAATATTTAAGTAAATGACACTTAGAACTTTTACTATTAAAAATTTACTACTTGCCTCTGGAGGTGCTACTGGAAATAAGAGTTTTTCCCCTTTCAGCAAACAGGACACATGACTGTAGTAACCGATTAGGTCTGAGAGTGAAGCAAAACGACGTCCACCAATGTAATAGTCTCCACACATGGCAATAATCCTGTTAATAAAAAAGCAGCTTGACATAAGAAAATTTTTTGCTACCAATTTTTTTTTTTTAAGAAAACAGAAATTAGGATAACATTTAATTTTTAAAGCGGTGTATACATTCAGCAAAATGCAGTATTACAAGCTGTCTATAAACATGTAAGTAAACATTAGCTAATTAATATTTCACAAAAATTCCATCTATCTATCGCATAATACACCAGTATTTTAAGACTCTAAAGGAAGTGCTGATTCACAAAAAAACGGCAGTACATCTGTCGGAACTAACTGAAATTAAACAAAAAAATGTAATTGCGAGTATCCTGGGAAACTGAAATAGAGCACTAGTAGACACAACAACATTATTACTTCCATCATACAGAACATGCACCTTTTATGACAGGCTTATATAAATTTGACAAAATATTAAAATATTTTAACAACAAATACCTGCACTTGATTATACAATGCAGAAAACAAACACCTTCAAAAATCAGTCAGTTTAGCATCTGTATTAAAAGTTAGGAAATTACTTTGGAATAATCAAAATATCTCCTTACAGTCAATTTAAAAATTTGCTACCTAATGGGAAAAAAGCTTACAAAACCATTTCAATAGCTTAACAAAACAAAGCATTCTTACAAAACTGTTTGTTTTACTTTCAGAAAAACACAAGCTATAAAGAATAAAGAGATTCATTAATGCATTATCGTATCAAAAATGGGAAGTACCATGTCTGTTCACATTGCTAGTCAACACAAATTCTAAAAGCAGTCAGTAATTATTTATTTAGGTAAAAGAGTTAACAGTATTAGAAACATTCCTGTTACAATTAAGAGTCATTTGCAAAAGTGAAGAAGTACTTAATCTGAAACAACGTTAGTAATTTTGGCCAGACAATCCAAAGAAATGATCCCACTATGTAAATTGATGGCATCAAGCAGACCTGAATTCTTCCAACAACACAGAGATCAGACAGGAGTCCTGAGTAGCAGGTCACAAAAATGTAAGAAATTGAGCAACAAATTATTACCAAGCTAAGCAAATTTTGCTGTCAAGAAAAAAATTAAAATATGAAAGCTCATGCTAATTGTTTTTCCGGTTTCAAGAAGAGATACAAATTATCTCAAGGATATTTCAAAATAAATTACAGTACAAAGAACAATAAAAGCTCAGTGTTCTACTTCATGTTTGACCTCTTTACAAAGCTTGTGAACAACTCAGAAACAAAAGGCAAAAAAACCCCAACTCAAACATTCAATTGCCAAGAAACTTATCCTTCATTCCAAACGAGTACACTATTTATTAGTTTCATCCATTTTTATTCTTTTTCATTAGCAGGTCAGTATTCTGATACATTCCTGCCCAAAAATCTTCCTTCTCAGTCAGTTCTTTGAACTACATTACTTCTCCCAGTGACAAAACATGTATACAAAGATGAATCTTCAGACATGAAATCTGAAGTTTTTAAGCATATAGCACTGCAAGGGGAGTCAGAAAATAATATAACTTCATGGACAGAGGCTACATCTTTTGGCATATTTTCTGTAAGATTTCTTGGTAAATTATTCAATAGAGAATGAAACTAAATGAAACTCAGTGTTTCAGATTATTACTTCATCAAGCTTAAAGAAAACCTTTTTTCAGAACACAGAGCTAGCAAATACAGAAAGACTTCTGTAATTACAGAAATTTCGGAAGGACAAGATTAAAAGATTCAAGATATTTTGTATCACTGACTCATCAAAAAAGGTGACATTTCAGTGAAAAAGGATTTAGTTTTGACAGATTCATATGCTACAAATCAATCATATGCTGCATGACCACATATGTCTCTATGCAACTTCCAAGAGGTACCGACAGAATTAAAAGAGTTTAAGAAACTTTCATTTAAAATGTTTGTATTTCAGGTGCACAGAAATCTAAGAAAAGTTTAATGTGAAAAACAACACTTTTAGGAAACAAAATACGAGGGACATTTTTTAGCAATGGAAGTTTCACCCATTCCTGCTAGGCTGCAGTTGGCAAAGATCAAGCTTTGGTGGAAACAGCACTTCTACTCTGTGGGACACAGGAGATCCATCCCTATATTTGCTTGAAATTACTTTAAGGCTGCCATTCTTGAGGTTGACAATGTTCTTGAGTGTAACACTTGCCTATCTAGTAATAAACAAAAATACACACTTGGCAGTCAAAGAATGAAACTGAAAACATGTCCAATCTCTGAAGAATAGTATTAACTAACAAATTAATCCCCTTTCAATATTTATCTCTGTGTGTTTTATGGATCTCTGAATGAAAGATTCTTTAAGGTTTGAAAATATTGTAAGCGCCCTCTCCTTAGGGAATTTGAAATCATTAGACTATTTTCTACCTGAGATGCCAGAAACACTTTTACGGTGGGCATGAACCAACAGTCAATCGTGTGATATTGGCTTCAAATGGAGAAGTTATTAAAAATAATCCAGAACTCTAAAACAGCACTAAAAAGCAAGTATTAGCACAGTTTATTCTTCTGTTACTGCTATACTGTAATCAGTTCCCAGAGAAGTATCAGTATAGTTGAGAAGCTGAAATTAGTAGCTCAGAGGGCAAGATGCAAAAATGAGATACTATTTGTGTGCTATATTGTCTTCACTTCAGAGAATTATGCCCTAATGCCAATAGTAGATTGGGACCTCTGAACCACACTTCATCAAACAGCAGATGCACCCAAAAACTCCTACATTTTTAAACCATGCACATAGTGGCTTGTATGTTGGTATTCTGGATAATTCCCACTCTCAGAACTTGAAGAATTTGCTT
The DNA here is from genome assembly GCF_964289735.1 of Phaethon aethereus. Taxonomy (NCBI): domain Eukaryota; kingdom Metazoa; phylum Chordata; class Aves; order Phaethontiformes; family Phaethontidae; genus Phaethon; species Phaethon aethereus. The sequence goes on along the minus strand of NC_138577.1, from coordinate 85,079,918 downwards.
TGAATTCGTTTGTTGCTATCAAGACAACTGATAAAAATTTCTTCTACTGCTGAAGAAACATTTACTTTCCTATTTTGTACAGATGAACGTTACACTGCAGCACTCCACTTGCTGACTAACCTTCAAGCTCTACTCAGAATACATCTCATTTACACAAAAGAATAAATGAGCTTACTAACATACACAGTTTGGCAATCATAAAATAATCCTAGTTACAACTCTGGATAAAGAGCTACTTGTATGTACAACAACTAATTCTAACACGTACTGAAAGCTGTTTCCAGCAAACCCTCAGATGATGTATTTAATAATCTCTCTGTTTCTTCTTGGGATTTTTTTTGTTTGTGTGGTATTTTGGGGCGGAGGGGGAGGGGGGGAATGTGCCTCAAAATTAAGGAAGGAACCAAACGTGCTAGCAATTGAAGTATGTCCTGTGAGCTACAACAGCTACTACAAAACAAACTCAAAACAATCTCCTTGACTGACTAATGAAACCTGCATTGTTGCTTTAAGTCTATTCACAACTGCTTCAGACAGAGTTCTCTGTCCAGGTATTATTACTTCCCTCACATCTTTGTTCTTTAGCCTATACAGTAATTTTTAAGCAGCATATTTTAAAACAACTAACACAAGTAAAAAGCTGTACCATACAAGAATAAAGAGTCAAAAAAATATAATTATAATACAACTGTTTTCTGTTTGTACTCTATTGTGTTCTAAACCCAAAAATTAACAGATCACAGTATTTTAAAATAAAACACTTAATTCTCACCTAAAATGATTGACATTTGTTTTACTAAGGAATGAAAGCACAAATGAACCTGGTCTCCGATCACTCTCTCGAATAAGGTAACTTCCAGGTTTTCCCGCTTGTCGAAGACGTTCTTCTGCAATTGTTCTGTCAAGTTTTCCATGATACCACCTGAGAAAAGAGTAACAATGGGTGTCCTTACCACTTAAGTTCTTTGTTTATTCTCACTGAATAGACATATTAAACTAACAAAAGTCAAAACTGATGTAATTCCAAACCTTAGTTTAAAACTTAATACATCTTTACATGTTCAACCTCACAGTTTACTTATTTCCATTATACAATATTTTTAAGACAACGTAGTTTTTCAGATAACCTGCTTCTCCCAGTGAACCATCCCAAGGGGCGGAGGCTCTATACATATCATCAGCTTTTCTCTCCTCCCTAATTTGCTTATTTTAAATGAACAGAACCAGAGGTGACTGATCTGACTTGGAAGACTGTTGTATTTTAAGCCTACATAGGCTTCAGTTCAGACTGGATCTTCCAAAAGCGTAAATTGAGAAGTAAATTCTAACAACCTGTTTCTCAGCTGACAAACACAGATACTGCTGTGGCAAAGCCTGCACTGGAGTGACAGCAATCTCCAGACCACCAGCCAGCCCCAAAACAGTCTTTCCTAGTCACAGTGTATACCCTATCAATTAAAAGCAAGTATAGAGGCATGGCAAATCACAGACTGCAAAGTATGACAAAGGAACACTTCGGTCTAAAGTAAAGGTTAGACTGTTACCATTCAAGCATTCATTAGCCTCACCTCAGTTTATTTACACAGCTTTTGTCAGAAAACTCTGTGCTACTCCAAATGATCAAGTATTAGGGTTTTCTTTAAAACAAACAAACAAACAAAAAAAACCCAAGCAAACCAACCAGCAATGGAGAGTGCCATTCAAATATAAAGCCAAGCATTGTTCACATCACCTTCACAAAGCCACAGCATGTTCCAGAGCTACATACTGTAATAATTCATCAGCTCTGCATCCATCAACTAACTATGCTTAATTGAACCTTTAATTTCTACACTCAAGAAAACATCAGCTTCCATATAGACAGTGTTTTGGGCAATTTAAATCATTTACCACTTCAGACCATCTGCCTTTTTGTTCTAATATTTCACAATTGTCTTGCAAGAGTCACAAAAACACATTTGGGAAGAAGTATGTAAATGACCTTTTGAACTAATATATGTAAGAATACCAAAAATTGCACACATTACAGTTCCAAAAAAAAAAAAAAAAAGAATAGCTGGACTGTTGATAGAATCTGACCAGAAGCATTTTTCCCTATGAAATGGAAGCAAAAATTTTGAAAGCTTTTATCAGAATGAAAATCAGATAGACTAAACTGATAAACATCACATATATCAGAAGCAGCAGCACCAGCATAGATACTGTTTACCCTGGCAAAGCTGTATGCTTGCTAGTATAGCTCTCTTTTACTTCTCTTCCTCATCCTGATCAAAACAAGTTAAACCAGAAAAGCGCTGCTGTGTCAGTACGGCATATAGCACTTGAGGCTGCTGCTGGCTGAGCTAGGTTACCGAGATCATGTCTCATCCCATTCCAGAGCAACGCAGCCTCCTGGACAGAAGCCTATTTCTTGAAGACAGTCCGTGAAAAAGTGGATCACACTAGCCCTGCCAGGAGGGTCCTTCAGGAAATGAAATAAAATCAATACCGTCTAGTTTGAAGTACCTAGGATGAAATATTCTGCTTGTCAGTGTGCACAGCACGGCTGAAACCCAACTCTGTTCATTCCCAGTACATGTCACAAAAACTGGGCTCTGCTATTCTGGATAGACTGACTTTCATGAAGTAAGAAACTCCCTGGAGACCCAAGAAACCTTCCTGATCAAGAAATTCTTTGAAACCAACATTCCATGAAGCCTATTTTAAACTAACAATAGGTTCTCCAAGCTTTTATTTGTTCCTATTTATCAGCCACTTGAGAAAAATAATTTTAACTCTATTGAGAGACACATTGCGCTACAATGCCAAAGTTAAAGGCACACTTTCGAAATGGGGAATGTGGGAGTGTTAATGAAGAATGCAAATTACAAATTAAAAATATACTAGGAAAATTAAAAGGCAGGATTACTTGCAAACAAAACATTCAACTTTTCTGTGAGGGACAGGGATTTCTTACAATGATAGCATGAACTTGGGTGCTCAACTTTTAAGACCAGAAGCTTTGAACAAAGAGGACACCCTCCTTGCTGGTGATGGCAATATATATACACACTGGTATATACCACATAATGGAGATCACTTCCTCTAACACTGACCAGGCTATATATATTCTTTCCCATTCAACAGTTTTGTATCAAGCATAACAGAAGACATTTATTACAAGGTAGAGTACAAGCAAGGTTAAAAATTATTTGCTCCCCCATTTCAGAAAAGGTTTATTTTCTGAAATAAAAATTTCTAGTTAATATCTAAATGCAATTAAATTCAGTGTCACTGAGGACATATTTGAAATATTAACAGTTGACACAAAATAGACTGTATTTTACAGCTCACTATGCATTAGCGTAATGCACAAATTACTCTATACCACTAGCTACAGTAATAAGCATTAACACTGAATTTAACCACCAACTGATAGGAAGACACAAATGGCAGTAAAGCAGTCAATATTGAGCAATAGTAGCAGAAAACATCTCAAGTGATATCCTCAGGAAGCCTCTGTAGATAGCAGACATCTTTAAAAAACAGGATACACACTGAAGTACAAGCTTTTAAGAAACCATTAGGGTATGTAAAATATTTGTTAGGAAACAACTGCATTTTGCCAGAGAGCAGAGTTGCATTGCTAGACAGAGCCACTTTATTCAAGCAATATACAGCATAAAAGTGTTGAAAGACTTTCATTTTCAGAAGTATTGTAGAAGTATTTCAGAAGTATCTTGTATTTCTTTCAGCTGTCACCTGTTTTCAATATTACATGAAGATGCACTTCGCATCAGTATCTTCCAAGAAATTTTATAGTAAATAGTAAAGAATGTTTTACAAAATAGCAGTACTTGATTTGGTTTGAGGATATCAAGTGCTCAGTTAAGGAGTGGCATTTTCTTGTTTTTAATACTTTTTTAAAAGGTGGTGGGATTTTTTTTGCTTTAAATACATCCATAGATAATTTTTCTGTGAATATTGGCTAATGTACTGAGCACAAATTCATACTAGTGAAAAATCTAAGGATCATTTATGCTGTATTATCATCAGTTATAAAGGAACATCCATTCAACACCCAATGCTATCCAAAGAAAGTACAACAGACATGACTAAACTACAGAACCTGCTCTACTCCTTGTAATTGCATCAGAGAAAAAAAGAGTGCAGAACACTCTGAAGGATAGGACCTGGCTATCATAAATTCGGAACTAAAGTAAATCCCAGATCCTCTAGCTTTAACCCTCAAACAGGTATCTCAATGAAGCTGGAGTTCAGCGTTTCTGCAAAAATACATTGCAAGAAACTACCTTTCCCTCTTTGGAGGCTCTGCACCATTTCAAGGTTTATTGGTCAAGATCAACAATTTCAGCATTTTTTAACAGCTTCAAGTTTAGTATGTTCAGTTAAAAGCACGCTTAACCAGATCTCAATTTACATCAAATACAGCTTCTGAACAGACATAAAAGGGAGTCCTACCTACAGTGCTCTAAGAGTCTTATGAAAGGAATTAATGTTTGGGTAGGAGGGTGTCAAATACAAAAAACCTGCCTAGCTGTTTGTAAATATAGTTGCCCCTGTGGCTATGACTTATCAAATGCACTCAGAACTGGAACTCACCACCACTTAGATGTATATCCTCCATCACTGCCAAAGACAGGATGCCTATCATTTCTAGTCAGTCACCCCTGTTTGTTTGCCTAGTCCTACCTAGGAACACTTCTGTATTTCTAACATTAACTTTGCAAGTTTTTAAATGCTGACAATCCACCATTTTCACAGCGTTTTGAGCAAACATAATTAAATGACATTCTGAATCACAGCTAGTGCCCTGACAATACAATACCTATTATGAGATGCATTAAAAGAGAAAACACAAGTAGCTTTGCAACAGAATGGTATGGAGTGATTCAACTATAAAATGTCTTACCAACTACAGATCACAATTTAGGTTGTTGTTTCCATGACCACCCATTTAAATGCTGTAACAAACTTGTAAACTTGTTACCTATTTTGCTTCTAAGAGAATACCAATAACAAGCTTCCATGTTTCACAAATTAAGTCAGAAGCTGTGCAAGAAAATATTCCCAACTGCCAGTTTAAATCAAATGCAGCACAGTCCCCTATGTATCACAATCTTAACTGCAGCAGACAGAACACAGACACAACATCATCACAAACAGCTTATACATACTCACAAGCAACATACAGCTGTAGGAGAATGATCCTGACACTACAGCCACATCAGGTGGCTGACAGCCATCAGCCAGGCCATGAACCTCATGAAATGAGTTGAGTTGCACTGCAGTTCGAGCTGTTACCTCTGGCCTGCAAGCAAGAGCTCCTTAATTGTCCTCCGCTCCATGGAAGATGCTGGGTACCAGCCACCCAGTCACAAAAGCCTCATTAGGCCCAGCCAGCACTTTCTACTGTGAGCAGGAATGCAACTACACTGCATCCCTTTAGCAGGCTCACGGTACAGTAACAGGACTTTTGGCCCCCAACATTGACACACCATGCAAGGCACAGGCTGTTCACAAAGAGGCAGCAGATGGTGAATTTACCATCTGGAAGGAGGTAGCTGCTATTGTGTGTGGAAGCATGTCACATTGTTCAGCCAAATCCTTTTATTTACATATTTCCTTTTTACATGTGGGAAAAGCAAATATTACGAAGCTTTGTTGTTCTGCTAAAGGACTCTGCTGTTGCAGTAAGCTGCAATTTTTACTTAGCAACAAACACTGTAGGTTAGGGCAGAGGGAATGCAGGAGAAAGTGCTGAAGGGGAGTAAAAGTGTTTTTCATTTACTTAGGACAAATGTAGGTGTTGATAATAGCTGCAGACCACTCTGTTTCTGCCTAAAAAGAACTTCTAGTGCACAGGAGAGTCATCAAATGCCGTATCCACTTCACTCAAAGCTCTTCTTAGCCACACCTTGCTGCTTCAACAAAACCCGTAGAAGAATGGAGAACTTCTAGGAGTCATGGTCAGAGCTCCCCTCCTATCAGTTCTGTCACCGCCTTTGTACCTTTCACACATTGCAGATGCTTGTTATCACCTCCTGAGACTACGTGAGCTCTGTTCCCATTAGAAGCAAAAGAGAGCAAAGATGACTACCTTGAACTAGGAAAACCCTCAGTTTCAAGTGGTGCACAGAAATCTTGAGTACAGTTTTATGAAGACAGAGGAGAAAAAACACACAACAAAATATCCTGTATTCTTATTTGTTTCTTCTTATCCTGTTAACACCAACTATCCCCTCTCAAGCTTTCCATCTCACAACTTGATGCTCCTCTTCACTGTTCAAGTTCAATTTCAGTTTTACAGTTTCTCTCAACCTAAAATGCATTCTTAGTTTTACCATTTTTATCCAGACTCTGCCTTTTAACACTTTTATCCCTCATCTTTGTCAGTTTTCTACGGCTGCATTACTTCCTTTATGCACATTATTTGTAGAGATGACATTAAGGCAAGTTTCACTCAGACTTCACTAAATTCACGTCCTTCTTCCATCTTCTTAGCTACTGTTCAGTAGTTACCGATTTTTTACGAAGTCTTCACAAAGAACTTCCTGACAGAAAAAGTTCTGCCAATAGGTATCAACTACCACACTGGATGCACCTTTAAGATAATGAAACAAGAGTTGAAGCTAAGTGTTCTTCATCCAGTATGCATGAAATTGAGCGTTAAATGCTCTTCTAGGAAAAGGAGAGAGGGGTTTTTCTCTCTTTTGCATCCCTTTGCATTTTTCGAAGAGGTGGTACAATGCATGTAAGCATACCCATGTAAGCCTAATGAAAAATAATTCTGATTTTCTCATTTGACTGTTCCAAAACCCCTTAAAAACAGCATGTGGAAAACTGGACTCTGCTGTACTTCAAGACTAAGAACCAGCCAATTAACAGGGAAAGTCACTACCATAGGCATGCCTCAGTATACCAACTTCACTAATGAAAGATTCTAAAAGTTTAAATTGCTCTAAGAAACAATGCTATAAGCTTTTAAAGAGACAGAGATGTGACAACAGCATAATGTCCAACATAACCAAAAGATGTCTTCTAATCCTACCTGGGGTATTTAGTGAAGACTGCCTATCTCATTTTTGCAAGAGCACCACTAAGCAGCTAACCTGGCTGAAAAATAGCTCTTCAAACAGCTTGCATCTTGTGACTGAAGGATTAGCTTAGCAAATCAATTCTGGAATTCACTGAAGTTTTTAGCAAGAAACTTCCCAGTTTTACATGCATCCTACTTGTGCCCTCAGGTCAAAAACAGGCCTTTTTCTGAACTAAGAGTAACTACTACAGAAACAATGTTAATACTAGTACATAAATCAGCGGATACTCTTTGGCCATAATGAAGGAATTCCTAAGACGTTGTTCGTCTTGTATGCCATTAACTTCATTAAATGTACCAGAGGCTCCTTTATCTTCCTCCTCCTCCTCGCACCTCACACTCTCTAACCAAGAGAGTTAAGTAACCAAAGTAACCAAAAACCAAGGTTTTTGTTTTGTGTTCCACTCTCACCTCCTCTTACAAGCTGGAATGCCTCTCTAGAGGGCTGCATCACACCCATGGATAGGTAACTGCTTCTATAGCGAGAAAATCCTGACAGTTTATAAACTGGAAATCAAAGATAGGTACAACACCTGAACTAAAAGATGTCCGGTACCTCCCACATGCACTAGCAACAACAGTGGGGGAATATAACCTAGAGAGTACAATCCATACACAACAAATCCAACAGCATGACATAAAAAAACGGTGTGTACAACTAAGAAAAGAAAAAAAATCCCTGTTTCTAGACTTGCATATAAAACGAGATGATTACTACAGAGGCGGGGTAACATTTTGCTTTTGGAGGAATAAAGACATTCCTCTATCATCCCTTTTATTACCAAGGAGTGGAAAGAACTAAAAAAAAAAAAATCTCTCCACAGATGCTCAGAAAGCACAAAAATCTATGCAGGAAAAAATCTAGGGAAAAGGTGTGGTTTCAACAAGATAATGCAAGCAATTCCTTAATCTTCTGGATTAAGCAAATATCCAACCTTGAATCTTGTAACGTCTCCAGTGTTACGCTACTAACAGATGGCAATATAAAAAAGGAATTGATTGATTTGTGGTTACTCTTAAATTTTACATATAGAAAAAGATGATGCAACTTACCTATAAAATAACCATATAAACCCAATGAGAGTAAGCCACAGACAGAATATCCTTTTCTGTGTATCGTACATACAGGTCAACATTTACATACACAAGCATAATTTTATGCAGAGCAAGTGGTGGACGTAAAATAATAACAATAAAAAAAGAGACCAAAGTTTTAGAAAAACTTCTTACACAAATCAACACAGAATTACCATATGATTCCTGAGATGATTATGAAAGGTAGGCTAAACCTAGATGTTTTCTGGAAACTATTCCAGAAAAGGAAGAAGTGTACTCTGCAAAGGGAAGTGCATTAGAAGAAACCCTTGTCCAAACACCTGTAAGTAGCTACTAAGAAAATCACATACTGTTATTGGCTGGTGAGTCAATAACAGTAATCCTTAACAGAAAATAGTAATGTTTTAAATATTCCTATGTAGTTACATATTCAACTTCTTGAAATATAATCAGATACAGCTAACATCTCAACACTAACATAAATTGGACAAACCAGCAAGATACAGACTGGATGAGCGGTCTACAAGATGGGTAGGAAATTGGCTTATGGGCCACGTTCAGAGCATGATGATCAGTGGTTTGTACTCTGGCTGGCTGCCTGTAATGACTGGGGTCCCCCAGGGATCACTGCTGGGTCCCACACTGTTCAACATCTTCATAAATGAGCTGGATGGGACTGGAAGCACCCTCACCACATTTCTTGATGACACAAAACTGAGTGGTGAGGTGGACATGTCAAAAGGGAGAGCCACCTTACAGAGAGACTTGGGCAGGCTGGGAGAGTGGGCTAGTAACAACAGTATGAAGTTTAATAAAGACAAGTGCAAAGACCTGCGCATGGGTCAGAATAACCAAAGGGCCCAGTCCGGGCTGGGATTTGTGTGGCTGGGGAGCAGCCTTGCTGAGAGGGACCTTGGGGCGTCTTGGTGGACAACAAGCTGAAGGTGAGTCAGCAGTGCACTGCTGCGGCAACGAAGGCAAATCGGATCCTGGGCTGCATCCACAGGGGCACTGCTAGCAGAGATAGAGAGGTGATCAACCCACTCTTCCCAGTTCTCAGGCTGCACATGGAGTAGTGTGTCCAGTTTTGGTCTCCACAATTCAAAAAATATGCAGACAGACTGGAGAGGATCCAAATGAGGGCCACAAAGATGATCTAAGAGCTGGAGAACCTGCCTTAAGAGGAAAAACTGAGGAATTAGGCCTCTTCTCCCAGAAGAGAAGAATGGTCAGGGGGATGTCATCATAGTACTCCAATAGTTAAAATTTTTTTACAGTGCAAACAATCATTCACTGGAAAAACCTCCCCAGGGAGAGAGGAAAACCGCACTGGAAATTTTCAAGATGCAACTGGACAAGGTGCTAGATAATCTCAGCTATACGCCCTTTCCCACAAAGGTTGGGCCAGATGATCTTTCAAGGTCCCTCCCAACCTGGGCTGTTTTATGGTTCTATGATTCCATATACTCCAACCCTAAAGAAACTCTATACTTACAAAAAAACCCCCAACAATTAGCACTTGAGGATGAGCAACTATTACTATTTCAGTTTAAAGAAATTATTTGGTATGAAGTTGGCCTGAGAAGCATCTGAAAATAATAAAATTTGAAGACAAAAATTACTTTTTTAGAGCCTGATTGTCACAAGAACCAGACTGCTAACTTACCAGAACACTGACTGGGTACACTGAGTGTCCTGGAAACCTTGATACTCCATTCCTGAAACATCACTGTAGCTTTCAAATTAGTTTAGCAACATTGGTTTGTATACATTAATAATTGTAATAAAAACATACCTTAGAAGGAAAAGGTAGCTATTCCAAGCAGATTTATTAAATATTTAAGCAGCACTTTTAGCTACCTTAGAAAGACTTTCTTTTTAAAAGGCGAATTCTCGAGCTTTTAGAGCAGAAATTATGATATCTGCCTGCATAGAAAATAATGAAATATTCTCTTTACCAACTTAAGGATTTCTTGCACTTTCCTTTAAAGTATTCCCTATTAGCTACTGCCTCTATATTATACCTGTCTACTTTAAGTAACAATTCTCAGCAAATAGGTCCTGCAACACTGATCCTCAACCATAAACACTATATTTATACATATACAGAATCACTTAAGTTGGAAGTGACTGCTGGGGATTGTCCAGTTCAACCTCCCCCCCAGCCCCTCTCACACAGGGTCAGCTACAGCTGGTTGCTCAGGACCATGTTCAGTTGGGTAATGAACATCTCCAGCGATGGAGACTCCACAACCTCCCTGGGCAACCTCTGCCACTGTTTAACCACCCCCACCATAAAAAAAGGATTTTTTTTTTTGTATTCAGATGGAATTTCAAGTTTTTTAACATGTTTCCATTGCCTCTTGCCCTGTCACTGGGCACCACTGAGGATAGTGTGACTCCCTAATCTTCATTCCTTCTCATCAGGTATTTACACACATGAATAAAACCCACCCGAGCCTCCTCTTCTCCAGACTGAACAGCCCCAGCTCTCTCAGCCTCTCCTTGTCTGACAGACGATCCAGTCCCTTCATCATCTTGGTGGCCCGGCACTGGGCCCGCTTCAGTAAGTCCATGTCTCTCTTGCACTGGCGAGTCCAGCACTGGTGACAGCACCGCAGTCAGGAAGGGTTGCCTTCCTCAAGCTGCTGGCAATGCTCCTCCCAATGCAGCCCAAAGTACGGTTAGCCGCCTTTGCCATGAGTGTGCATCTCTGGCTCTGTCCACCACAATACCCACATCCTTCTCTGCAGAGCTGTTTTTCAGCTGGTCAGCCCCCAGCTTGGGGTTGTTCCTCCCCAGAGCGAGACCTTTTCATTTCCTTTGTTGAACTTCATGATATCCCTTGCAGCCCAATTCTCCAGCCTGTCCAGGTCACTCTGGATGGCAGCACACCCACCTGGCGTTTCAGCCACTCCTCTCAGTTTTGTATTGTCTGCGAACTTGCTAAGGGTGCACTCTGTCCCAGCATCCAGGTCACTAATCAAAATGTTAAACAGCGTTGGCCCCTGGTTACACCCTGGGGAACACCACCAGTGACTTGCCTCCACCTAGACTTTGTGCTGCTGATCCCCACGGTCTGGGCCCAGCCGTTTAATCAGTTTTCAATCCACCTCACTGACCATTTATCTAACCTGTACACTGCCAGCTTGTCTATGAGGAGGCTATGGGAGATGGTGTCAAAAGCCTTAGTAAAGTTGAAGAAAACTCTCCCTCTTTCTTCCCGAGCCAATGACCTCATTGTAGAAGGCTGTTAGGTTGGATAAGCATGATTTCCCCCTCATAAATCCATGCTGACTACTCCTACACAAAACATAATTTAAAGATAGGCTGATGTAAGAACAGAAACCTTTTTCTGCTCAAGAGTGATAGAGCAGATACTATACATAAAAATAAAAAATACTACAGACTTCCACAGTCTTCATGTAGTATATAGAAGTACATAAATCAGCACAAGTATATAAAATCTGTCAAGCACTGGTGACATTTAATTGGTATTGACCACTCTCCGAAGGGACACAGAGAAACACTGAATCGTTTCACTGCAATATTTCCAGGCAGCACAAAGGCAATGTTAAAACAAGATGCCTTCTCCTCCCTCCTACCGTGCCTACCAGTGAGACAAATACCAGACTTTTCTGGGTTTTGTTAAAAGAGAAAGAATGATATGTAAGAAATTGGAAAACTACTATGGGAGTCCTAAGAATTTATGGCTGAATCAACAGATGGGGTCCTACACTAAAAAGACCCATGCCCCCATTGGTAAAATTTGTGGTCCTCCCCACTGCCCAGACACAAAATATTAAGACAAGAAAAGGTGAAGAAATATGGCACAGTATTAGGTAGGCCAGTAGATGAAGTGCATACATCCCACACTGAAGTTCTGGGAGTCAATATATGACACAAAATAAAAACTAGATAAAGTACAGGTCAAGAGACTCTATTCACTGTTTAAACAAAATGACATGATCTGATGTTAACTAGAAATATTGACTAGACTACTGAAAAATCCTCCTCAAACTTTTTCCAGCATTAAATGCTGTTCTGCTTCTGGTTTTCTTCATCTAACATACTCAGTTTACTTACTGCTTCACTTCCTATGTATGGTTAGGTACAATTTTGCTCTGCTGCTTTTAACCATTCATTTAAAACAGTACTTCTAATATCACACATTCAGGCAGAACAAGAACCAGATTTATATTCGTATCTGTTTTGTAGGTGGCCAAATCAGTATACAACCCATCAACTTCAGAAAAATAAGGTGTTTCCCTTCTGTAGAGAACAGGAATTAATAAAGACATTCTTTATCTAAAAAGGAAAATTTTACCTGCTAACCACTTCAACTGCTGAACAGAAAAGAAACCTCATACACTAAAATGAAGTTACATGACATTTCATTTTTTTTTTTATACAGTACTATTTCCTGTCTGTTTTCAATGCAACAGATTCATTAATCAGTATGGAAAAGGCCCTTCATCCATTATTCAGAAAAAGTCCTTTTCATGAGTTACTGAAATAAATGCTGCAGAATTATGGACTTGTCACCTTTGACACTCACATGAAGAAACTAAAACTTCATCCTACCATAAGGCAGAAAAATATTCTACTTTTATGCAATCCATGCTTATTTAATCTCACTCTATCCGTGTCTATCTTCAGCTCTTTTTCTCACTATTTTGTTGACTCAACAGGCACCAAGGGTCACTGTAAGAATACATCTGCTCTGGTTAAGATATGTTTTAACAAGATGGTATTTTGACAACCTATTTCATTTTGTATGGTTAATAGCTTTCAATTTCAACCGATTTCCATTTCAAACTCATAACCACTGCTCAAAAAAACACCATATGAAAGTGTCAGTTTTGCTGGAATATTCTGGAACTGCTTCTGCCACCTTAATGCAACACTTAGGATCTAAAGTAGTTTTTTGTCCACTAGAATTTTTAATCGAATACATAAATAACTGAACTATTCCACAAAACGCTGGTTTACAACCAAATTAAATCACATTTATTCATTAGTCCAAAGGCATTTCCTTATGCTATTTCAGCCTCTGTCAATAAGCTTTGCAAATGGGGTAGACAGCATGGAAAAAAATGACCAAAACAAACACACGAGTTTGCCCACTCTAGTCCCTAGTATCCTGTGCCTCCCACGTAGCATTAAGCTACAATATAAACACACTACTGCTGTGCTCCAGTAAAATGAAAAACCACACATACGCTGAATAGACAAGCCTTAAGTTAGTTTCACTCTGGATCAAAGACAAAAATCAACCCTACCTGGGATTTTGAGTTTGTGAATAAAGAAAACCTGTTACATGCTAGCAATCTCCTCCCACTGCTAGAAAATTAAAGAAAACACACTAAGCGAAGACATAGTCCCTTTTTTGTTTAGGTACACGGCAAAGAGAAGAGGAAATTAAGTGTACTAGGTGCTTGCTAGCAAAGAGGAACACATCCTGACTACCCTGAACAAACTATATTTACAGCATCCTGATGGGAAGTGCAGAACTGGCATCTGCTTCATTTCCCATCTCTTCAGGTTACTGTGAAAGACAGACTGTCAACTACATGGTATTTAAAAAAAATATTCATTTTCAAAAAAAACATTTGGTCTGTTAACACCTTTACGGCCTAACACTTGCAAACTGGGAACTCAGATTTTGTATTTGGTTGGCTTTTTTGGTTTTATTTTTCTTAGTTTGCAAAACAAGTTAAAAGATAAAGAAGTGATAAAGTTGTGTCTAAGTTTATGCAGAAAGCTTAACTTTATTTATACTTAAAAGTCTAACCTGAGATTGGAGTACAAACTTGGAAACACCAGCACCAACTTTTACCCAGTAATTTTGTTTCGAGTCAGTAGCAAACGATTCCCTAAATCCTGAAATGCGATGCATGTCCACGGGAAGGCAAAGAAGCCTAGTAAGTTGTTACTGTTACAGAAGAAATAATGCCTTTTCATTCTTATACAGGAGAATAGTAACTTTATATCACATAAAGCGAGGTCAGGAGTGAAGAGCACCCTCAAATTTCTGATGTACATATAATATATTGTAAGCAACTGAGACAAAGAAACAGAACAATTTGGTAGAAACGTGAAATTATGCATCAAGCCAACACTGCATGCCTCCTATAAAAACTGAATGAATTAGGAGGAAGTGGGAAAGGGTGGAGCTGGTAGTCCTATTTAAACAAATTTGTAACCACATTCAACTGGAGAAATTTAATCCAAGTTTATATTACAGGATCAATTACTGCTCTTGAAGACTTATATTGGACCTTTCCTTATAGAAGATGATACATAATATTTTGGTAATTTGGTAATATTTTTTGGTAACTGGTTTTTGGTAATAAGTCAAGAGTTCAACTCCATAGAAGCAGATGGTACGACTACAAAGGGCACTTCCAAAATAAAACAGCAGGACTGAAAGGATACAGTTTACTATTGACATATGGCAAATTTAAATAACTGAACCAGGAATGGTAAAAACTGATGCTGTATAAAATAGGCAAGAGATGAATGAAAAGGAAAAAAGCTTCTAGTTATTTTAATCATCCAGCTTAAATTTTTTTATGGAAAAGTCACAAACGAAGGATAAAATTACAAAGAGAAAGACTAAGTGTATGGAGGTATGAACTTCTGAATCGATTTTTAAAGTGTATTTTATTCCTGGAATATTTCTGTACTAAAGCATCTTCAAAAGAAGAACATCTAACTACAAAACTATGCCCTTGTCCTGCAAAAACTTCAATGTTCCCTTGCTTGAATAACCTAAGTAGCCTTGTCAATCAAAACAAAATCAGGGCCTCTGCAGCCTTCCCCTAGCATGTGCTCCTTGTCAGAAATCTAACATCCTCTTTCATGAAAGTTAACCATCATGCTTACACATGACATACAAGACAACATTTTGACTGGAAAACCCACTCAGAATTGTAGATGTGCCAACAATTATTTAGAATCAAACAGTTGATTATCTAGAATTACCCGACTTCCTAGAAATATTTCAGAAAAGCCTGCTGTTTGGCTTTTTCCTCAGTTCTCTGAGGAACGTAGCTGGGTCTAACAGATGCAGCAGTCTGATGTTTCAGAAAGAAAACCAGAAGAGCAGAATTCTGTATCTCACCAGCCTGGCAGAAAACACCGAAGAACTAACTTTGCTTTTATTTGCTTCTAGTTTCCCTCCTTATCCTTTGTCAAATCTGCCTAATCCTATCTCTAGCTCATTAGGGAAGTCTACAAGTTTAAGACTATTCAAAGACTGTCTTCACAAAACAAGGCCTTAATGTTTAGAAACTTCCACAAAAAGCCCAGAAATTAAAATAAAGGATTACTAGGAACCCTGTTAAGGTTAGAGATTAATTTAAAAGAAATCCTATAAAGTTACATTTTACATCCTCCTTGTAACTACAATGGCTCCTGAAATCTTGGAAGTACCTGAAACAGTGCATAAATTAACTCTCTGACAGTGGTGTTATGAGAAAATGTAAAAAGGAACCCAAATTCAGATGGATTTTCAGATTAACCTTCGGACCTATATCTTGAATAAACCTGCCACCCTGTACCTCGAAACCCTGAATTACCCACTATACCCACTGTAATTTCAGGAACAACGTATTTCTAGATACTGATGAAAAAGCAATTTAAGCCTTTGAAGCCATTTCATTTTGGGGAGATCATGGTACCTGCTTGAGGGCTATTTTCTGTTCTAATACAAGCCTTGCAAGTGCTTTACGTAAACCTGCAGACTTTCTACAGTGAAATCCAAAGGTTGTGTTTAGACTACTTACTAATTACACCAACTCTGTATAACATTATCTGGTCTTATATTTCACACAATACAAACACAGAACTGGTCTGCCTCTAGTGCAAGATTCTTTCTATTACCAGCACTGCAGGAATCCCGGTTAACCTAATGGATGGCTAAGTATAATAAAACCTAACTGCAGGTTTACAGTTTCTTCTTTTCAACTGCCTCCTCTCTCCAAACAGAACCTAATTAAAAGCAACTTTATTTTAAATGGGTTGAGAAGCAAAGCATTTAGACATTATTGATAAAAATAGCCTCTCTGCTAAGACTTTAACATAGAGAATTAACTTTTGTTCATTTTAAATCCACATTTCAAGACTATCTGGATTTAAAAAAAGACCAAACGTGCGCATTACTTTAGATAGGTTTGTATACAAAGTTGAAATGCTAAAGAGTGGTTGGTTTTGTTTTTTGGTAGAGAGCAATGTAATACAAAACGATGACAAGATGTATGAATTATTTTATGCCACGGAGAGCATTTTTGTTAGCTTTTATTAACACAAAAAAAAAAAAAGTTAAAAAGAAAGTTTATGGCTTTTCCAAGAAAGACCACAGTGCTAGCGGAGATTGGAAAAGCCTCCCCAACAGGTAGTTAAACCACAACCGGAATAGCTCACTCTTCCTGGCAGCCTGCAGTATCGCTATGAAAACTTGCAAAAGAAAATAACTCGGCTAGAGCAGAGGGGCCTTTTTTTTTTTTTTTGTTTCCCCCCCCCTAGGAGCTGACCCCAGTTATTACCCGAGTACCACCTCAAGCCAAGGGGAGCTTCCCGTCCCTGTGCTACCGTTGCTCACCCTTCACCCACCCACTGCAGACGGCCGAGCACCGGAGGTGGGCAGCCGCTTGTCCCCCGGCCCCCGCCGCCGGGCACCCTCCCGGCGGGAGCAGCCTTCCTGCTGGAGCGGAACCGGGGGAGGAGGATGGGGAGAGGGAGCAAAACTTCTGTGGGGCTTCCCCGAGTTCTGACACACGCCTTTCCACCGGGCAATGGTGGGGACCCAGCGCGGCGGTCCCCGCTGCTCGCCGGCAGCTGGGGGGGAGCGGCCGGGCGTGGCGGGCCCCGGCGGGGCGGCGGCTACTCACTGGTTGGTGGGGGGCGCGTTGAGCGGGATGGCCACCTCCTCCTCTTCGTACTCCGGCCCGTCCAGCGAGTCGCCTTCGTCCACAGCCCCCAGCCCCCCGGCCAAGGCGGGCGGCGGCGGTGGCGGCAGCGGGGGGAAGGCGGCGGTGCCGGGATCGGTCGCCCGGGCCGCCTCCGGCCCCTGCCCCGGGTCGGCCGCCGGAGGGGCAGGCCCCGCGCCCAGCTCCAGGAGCCCCAGCACCGAGCACAAAGCCGGGCCACCCGCGGGGCCGGCGCCCGGGCTGCCGCCGCCGGAGCCGGCCGGGAAGGCGCCCTGCGGCCCCGGCCCCTTGCCCCGGCACACGACGGGGTAGTGCGCCGGCTCCGCGCCGGCGGCGGCTCCCGCCGTCCCGGCCGAGGTAACCGAGCTGCCTTCCTCACCCCCGGCCTCAGCCGCCATCATGTTGAGCCTCGCCCCCCCCCCCACCCCCCCTGCGGCCCCCCTACCGGCGGCCCGCCGCACGCCGGGGAAGTGGCGACAAAGGGGCCCCGGCCCACCCGCCCCCCCCCGCCCCGCCCCGGCGGGGAGCGGAGCCGGGACGAGGGCAAAACTTCCCCGGCGGAGACGGGCTGGGAACAATACCCGGCTGGGCGGGGGCTGGGCGCGCAGGGCAGCTCGGCTGGGCCCCGGCGCGGCTGCCTCGGCCCCCGGCGGCCGCCAGGGGAGCGGCTCCCGCGGCCCCGCGCTCTCACCCCGCCTCCCGCCGGCCGCCCAGGCAGCGCGCGGCCGCGCCACGGGCCTCGCCACGCCGCACCGCGCCTGCGCGCGGCGCACTCCGCCCCCCCCCCCCCCCCCCCGCCGTCACACACGCGTGCGCGGGTGGGCAGCTCGGAGAAGGCTCCGCGCGGCGGGCGGGGGCGTGTGGGGCGGCGTGGGGGGAGTAAAGCGGGGCACAGCCCCTTCCCCGCTCCCTCCCGAAAGGAAAAGAAAAAAGCAACACGAAAAAGGAATAAAAAGGGGCAAATGGCGCTGGCGGGCGGCAGGTGCTGCGGGGGCGGGGGGCTGCGAAGAGGGGCTGCGAGTAAGGGCTGCGCGGGGGCCGTGTCGCGCGCCCCGGCCGTTAGAAGGCAGCGCGCGAGAGGGCTTCGGCGGTGCCCGCGACCCCTCGTTTCGGCAGGTGGCGTGACCCGAGCCCTGCGGGTGGGGACTTCCCGGAGGGAGGGGGCGCTCTGGCGGGGTTTGGCCCGGGGGCGCTGTGGGCCGCGCTGGGGTCCGGCTGCCGCCTGACGATCCCAGCCCGGGGGCAGAAACCCGCACGGTGTGGAAAAGATCCACCGCCGGTTCAGCGCCTTTGGGCCTGGCTGGCTTGGCGGAGGTGGCCAAGGTGCTCGCTGGGGTTGGTTTTCTCAGAGAAATTGACTTAAAAAGAGCCCTCTCCTTTGCATATTGTTGCAAAGAACCTGGTATTACTAGCAATAAGAATTGAAAAATGCATCCTAGAGCCTACAAGGTACTATTTATCTTGTAAGAGTTGCGACTCCATTGCTACAAAAAAGGTATTTACTCTGCACTTCCCTGAAATTGTACCTTTTTTTCTTTTCTTGTTACTCAAGCCTGCAGACTGTCGCACCCCTAAGCCTATCTTTCATCATTAATAATTCTGCTAACTGAAGTGGGTTTTCTTGGCACATCAGGTTCACCTCACACGTAAGTAGCTCTTGCGATCAAGAAGACATCGTGTGACAAAGCCGTATAACATGTAGATATCTTTTGACTTTTTTTATTTTGCTTTCTCCCCCGGTGTAAAAAGAGCTGACAAATAGCAGCACGTTGACACTTGTATGTCTCTCAAGAGTTCTCAGAAGGCATCTAAACATTCAGGTTTTCAAAGCTTTGCATTACCCAAAAGTATTAAGTGAATTTTTCCTGAGGCCACTAAAACAAACTACTACTCCCACTTTCACAGCTCTCCAGCCAACCTCTTTTTTTCTGCTGAAATGAAGTTTCATATCTTCCTTTCTAAAGGCAAAATTTTCTTCTAGTTGCACCACTAAGATCAGTGGAACTATGCTGGATTGGTGCCCAGTGTCACTGAAAGAAGCTGGCTCTAGCCCTTGGTTTGCAGCATTGTAAGATGTTTGTACCATGCCGTTCTTCAGTTTTAGAAATTGCAGTTTCAACAGCAGACTCTTACAACTTTGATTTTGCGTTACCATGTTTCAGTATTATAAATGTAATTTCAAATAATGTCGTAGCCTGCTGCCTCTCTGGGTTTCTATTTACTGCTGTTTGCTTCCCCTGACAGATTTCTAAATAAAATTATTTTAACACAGACTTGTTGCTGTTGGAGAAGTGACATGCCTAAATATAGAAATGCAGTGTAAATATTTACAAGATTCTCTATATGAGGCAGGCTTTTCCAAGTGCCTTCCAGGGCAGCAGCATGTGTGTATGGGGACTGGAAGGACAGCTGTGCTAAGGATTTCCTGCAGGAGGGGATAATGTGGCTGCGGCACTCCCTTGAGGAGTCCTGTTCTGGGGAGAGCAGTTTTAAATTTGGCAAGGGTTACACAGAAAGAGAGCTTCTAGTAAGATCAGCCGTGTTGTTGCATTGCTGCCCCTGACACACCATTTCTGTTCACATTGGAGGCGAAGTTGTCTGTCCCCAGGTCACTGCAGGTGACCTGCATGTCATCTTTCTCAGGGCTTGCAAGTTGACTCCTGTTACACAAGCCTTCATGGGGCTTTATTTACTTTAATACGTTTGGATGAAGGAACAACTGTAACTTTTTTTTCATACTTCTTGTGCATAGAATCATAGAATCGTTTGGGTTGGAAGGGACCTTTCAAGGCCATCTAGTCCAACACCCTGCCATGAGCAGGGACATCATCAACTACAGAGGTTGCTCAGAGCTCTGTCCAACCTGAACTAGAATGTTTCCAGGCATGGGGCATTGACCACCTCTCTGGGCAACCTGGGCCAGTGGTTCACCACCCTCCTTGTGAAAAATTTCTTCTTTATATCTAGTCAAAATCTGCCCTCTTTTAGTTTAAAACAATTACCCCTTGTCTTTTCGCTACAGGTCCTGCTAAAAGGTCTGTCCCCATCTTTCTCATAGGCCGCCTTTAAGTCCTGGCCAGCTGCAGGAAGGTCTCCCCGGAGCCTCCTCTGCTCCAGGCTGAGCCCCGCCAGCTCTCCCAGCCTGTTCTCCCAGGAGAGCTGTTCCAGCCCTCGGAGCGTTGCTGGGGCCTCCTCTGGCCCTGCTCCAACAGGTGCATGTCTCTCCTGTGCCAAGGGCTCCAGAGCTGGACACAGCACTGCAGGGCAGGTCCTCACCATAGTGGAGCAGAGGGGCAGAACCCCCTCCCTCACACTGCTGGCCATGCGGCTTTGGGGGCAGCCCAGGACACGGGTGGCTTCTGGGCTGTGCACGCACATGGCCGGCTCCTGTGCAGCTTTTCACCCACCAGGACCCCCAAGTCCTTCTCCATGGGGCTGCTCTCCATTCCTTCATCCCCCAGCCTGTGCTGATACCAGGGGTTGCCCCGACCCAGGTCCAGGACCCTGCACTTGGCCTTGTTGAACCTCAAGAGGTTCACACAGGCTCCTTCCTCGAGCTTGTCCAGGTCCCTCTGGATGGCATCCCATCCCTCAGGCGCGTCAACCGCACCACTCATCTTGGTGTCATCTGCAAACTTGCTGAGGGTGCACTCAATCCCACTGTCTATGTCACTGATTACGATATTAAAGAGTACTGGTGCCAATACAAAGCCCTGAGGGTCACCGCTCATCATCCATCTCCATCTGGACATGGAGCTGTTGACCACTACCCTCTGGATGTGACCATTGAACCAATTCCTCATCCACCCAACAGTCCACCCATCATATCTGTATCTCTGCAATTTAGAGAGAAGGATGTTGTGGGGGACCGTGTCAAAGGCCTTACGGATAACACCTTTGGAAAAGTGAAAATAAACTGCACTCGGGCAGAGAAGAGAAGCAGTTTTTTTTCTGAAATAAGGATTGAAAGTGAAGGTTACTTGGTGTTTGTAGCCATGATCCAAGCCACACCTTCTCTATGAATAACTGAAATACTGGGTCATTCACTTTACGTGGCTCTTTATCCTAATAAGCATTAAAGTTTAACAGCTTTCAAAAGTTGTAAAAAACCTAATTAATCCTCTGACACATGTTGAAATAGCTTCTTCCTTTACTGATGGAGAAAGTGTAGTCTCGTTCAAATGACTTGCTCAAGGCCATGCAACTCAGTGACAAACCCAGAAATTTGAGTTCTTAATCATGTATTGAGCTGCCTGGAACATCTCACCACTGTCACCATTGTGGTACATATCATTATGTTAGTCCCAACTATGAGTGGTATGGCACAAATCCTGTATAAAGCAGGGTCTCTGATTTAGTAACATAGTTCAAAGGCCTCAGTGCCGCTGTGATTCACCCACCACTACACTGGAAGGCATAGCTTTGGATCCCAAATTCATTGCAGTATGACCTAGAACTATGAAGGCCACATGTCACTATTAATAAAATAACAGCAATTATGGCTGCATCTACCCCACAGTAGTGAATTAAGCGTCATCGTGACCATGCATGGGGTCTCAAGCCAGCTGGCACAAACTCCACATGGGAGCTCTCTTGGTCTGCACAGCAGGGTGGCTGCGGACAAGACTGCCAGATGGGAGGAGTGCCTGTTGTACGTCCGCCCCCGAGCAGCACCAAGCTGGTGGTATGGTCGGAGGCATAGCAGGAAAGGTCGCTATGCTCTGGGCTCTGCAGACAATCATATTCAAGTGCCTGGAACACTCGGTTTTATTTACAAGCACAAGCACAGACTGTGTTAGTCCTCCACAGGCAGAATCCTGTGCTAAGAATTTTATTTGCCATAAATCAACAAGCAAACAGGTAGTTTTGATGGCAGCATTAACAAATGTGCAACAATACACCTTTGTGTGTTAGACCCAGTTTTGGCCTTTCTGCAGATTCGTCTTACAATTAGGTCAGAAAAATCGTGATCTCCCTATGCTCTGACAATTTCAATACTGGACCAAGGGTAAGGGATACTAGACCCAATAGCCAGCAGAGAGGAAAATCATGTATATTCCCAGACTCACCATCCCAAAAACTGATTCTAGGAAATATGCAAACACACTTTTCAGACAATCTAGCCTGACACCATCCCCACAGCAGGAGTGAAGGACTAACTACCCTAACATCATTTATACCAGGGATTTCAGGAAAAGGCCTATTTGCAAATGCTTTCTATGATGGAGTGACCACATCAGCGGACATGGGAAGAGCTATCAATGTCACCTACCTGGACTTCTGTAAGACCTTTGACACGGTCCCCCACAACATCCTTCTCTCTAAATTGCAGAGATACAGATTTGATGGGTGGACTGTTGGGTGGATGAGGAATTGGTTCAATGGTCACATCCAGAGGGTAGTGGTCAACGGCTCCATGTACAGATGGAGATGGATGACGAGCGGTGACCCTCAGGGCTTTGTATTGGCACCAGTACTCTTTAATATCGTAATCAGTGACATAGACAGTGGGACTGAGTGCACCCTCAGCAAGTTTGCAGATGACACCAAGATGAGTGGTGCGGTTGACGCGCCTGAGGGATGGGATGCCATCCAGAGGGACCTGGACAAGCTCGAGGAAGGGGCCTGTGTGAACCTCTTGAGGTTCAACAAGGCCAAGGGCAGGGTCCTGGACCTGGGTCGGGGCAACCCTTGGTATCAGCACAGGTTGGGGGATGAAGGGATGGAGAGCAGCCCCATGGAGAAGGACTTGGGGGTCCTGGTGGGTGAAAAGCTGCACAGGAGCCAACAATGTGTGCTCGCAGCCCAGAAGCCACCCGTGTTCTGGGCTGCCCCCAAAGTCGCGTGGCCAGCAATGTGAGGGAGGGGGTTCTGCCCCTCTGCTCCGCTCTGGGGAGACCCCCCTGCAGGGCCGCGACCAGCTCCGGAGCCCTTGGCACAGGAGAGACACGGACCTGCTGGAGCAGGGCCAGAGGAGGCCCCAGCAACGCTCCGAGGGCTGGAACAGCTCTGCCGGGAGGACAGGCCGGGAGAGCTGGGGGGGCTCAGCCTGGAGCAGAGAAGGCAGCCAGGACTTAAAGGGGGCCTATAGTAAAGATGGGGACAGATCTTTTAGCAGGGCTTTTTGCAAGAGGACAAGGGGTAATGGTTTTAAACTAAAAGAGTTTACTCTTTTAAACTAAGAGTTCCTTATATCTATCGGAGTAGATATAAGGAAGAAATTTTTGGCAATGGGTGTGGTGAGACAGTGGCCCAGGTTGCCCAGAGAGATGGTAGATGCCCCATCCCTGGAAACACCCCAGGTCAGGTTGGACAGTGCTCTGAGCAACCTGCTGTAGTTGAAGATGTCCCTGCTTATGGCAGGTTGGACTAGATGACCTTGAAAGGTCCCTTTCAACCCAAACTATTTCATGAATCTATGATTCTATCCTGTCTCAGAAATAAATAGCAACAGGGGAGTTTTCAACTTTTCTATCAATGGATGGAGGATAAGAAAGCAGCCTTCCTGTGATTAAGAACCTTGAATACTCCAGCTATTCCAGTTCTTCCCCTCGTACTCCAACAGCTATATAATAAGCGGTTATAGAGTGAATACTAATTCTTCCTACCTGCATACCTGTTATAAGCCCACGGGAGGCCACATGTACTGCTGGGGAGGTGGTAGGATGGGCAGAATCTGGGCAAGAACATGAATACTGATACTTTTATTTCCTGTAACGTAAATTTTTCACTTCCACCATGTTTATATTTTCTTTTATTTTTATTAGTAAAGGTGGCTGTGTTCCCAGACTGATTATCATAAGGTAATCATTGAACAGTCATCATCCCTGTCTACATTTTTAATTTGGGGCTGTGCTGTCAATTCTTCCATGTTCGTGGTACAAATTAGAAACTTATGTTTGCATTGAATATTTTGTTTGTATTGAATCTCTGAATAGATCATTAATGATACACTATTTTTAAAATCTTCCTCTTCATTTTAAAAGATCTACAGTTTTCAAATGTTATATTTGTTTAACTATTTCCTGATCATTATTGACTTTCAAGAACATTTTTGTCACATGAGAAATTCTCTCTCTCAAACTCCAAACTTTTCCATAACTTTTTATCCCTACTCATTTTGTTCTTGTGTAGTTTGATATCCTTTCAAATAAATGTTTAAGATGGAGATTAATTAAGCCCACATAAATGACTATAATCCCCACACTAATAGAAATTGTATCCTATCTTAAGAATCATTATGTGTATGACTTTAAAATTCAATAAGGAGTTACTGCTAGGTCAGTACCTTTATTTTTCTCTGTTAAACAGATGAAAAAATATATGTGAATAACTACCTTGAGGTAATCCTTTTTATTACTATGTGATACTGTTCTTTTGATTTCGTCTGCCTTCCAAAATGGCTTAAAAAGCTTTTGTATAGTTGCCTGTAGTTGTTCAATTTCTCTTTTCACATTTACAGCAGCACCATTACATGGGGCGTAGGTTTTCACTTGTCTCACTTCACTTCAGGCTGCATCTGGAAAAGAAGTCTTTCTTCTTTTCCCCTCTAACTTTGCATATTTAACAGGTTTGCTGCTGTAAATAGTCATGTGGTATTTCAGTCCCTTTTCATGAGCCCTCAGTGCACACAGCAGATCTTCTTCTTTTCAGAAACAAATTGATACTACAATTCAATACTCAGCCTCAGCACAACACGTCTTTGGGTCTGAAGCCTTATGTTAGCTAGAATATTGAGGCTCAACGTCTTTCCTTCCTGGCAAATCTTGTTCCTTGCTGACCTGAGTCTGGGCGTACTTCAACCCAGTTGTTCCAGTCATGAACATTGATGGAAATACTTCCTACCTTTATTATTTGTACAGATTTGCTCAGAACCTGTTGTGTTGCAGTTTTCTTGATAATTAGAATGCGTGGAGTTTCTATGCCGTACCATTTAAATGTTGTGCAGAGCTTACTAGCTTAATCAAAGATTAATTATTTTACTGTTGACTTTTTAAAAATCTATTTCTTTTTGAGTGAAGTACACTGATGTCAGTATATATTCTACTCTGTTACCACATTACCAGTGAATTTTCAAAATATTCTGTATTTTGTGCTGTATTTTACAGTTTGATATATTTCTAGTTTTAGACCATTTGCTGTCTTCCTGAAATTTCACATGGTGTTTTGTGACATGCTGGTGGAAATAATACTGTATTCATCTGAATGAATTTTCATCTTAGGTCATATCAGCAAGTTAATTATTCAGAAAAACAATTTTAAGCAAGAATAATGGCATTCAGTAGCACGCTGTTTGGAGGCATTGCACAGCCTCCTGGCCACAACCTGGCCTGTACTAACAGCAAGTCAAAAGCTTTGTTTGTTGCTGCCCTTTGCTCTGTAAGTCAGTGCACAATTTTTTTTCTTTCAGACCTACAGCAGTGAGGCAGACACAATGCCTTTTTTTCTCCCATGAATCCTAATCAAGTGAAATGTGCCTGTTAATGCTAATACCATTAAAAGTACACATAGCATAAGAGAATGAAAAAAAGTGAAATTGTGTAGAGCAAACCCAGTGAAGCAGTGCATCAGAATTCTCAAATTGTTCTACTTCCTGTATTTTCCTGTGGGCAAATAGTTTTCTATCATTTCTGCATGTGTCTGAGAAAATGCATATTCACTGATGTCCCTTGCTACAGCTTTTTATGAAGTTGCAGGATTTTGTTTTTTAGAAAAGCCACTGTGGTTTGACTTTCAGCTCCATTTTACCTGGTAAGTTTGGACAGATATCCTAACACTTCACATAAACCTCCTGCAGAAGATGTTTTATAAATAGGTACAGATAAGGAAAATTTTATCAGTTCTTACATTTAGATTTTCTACTTGTGATTGTTACTTCTCAAAAACTATCAGCTAAATAACTATCTGGAAAAACATACTGACAAAGCAGTATATTTTGGAGATCAGGCTTGTTATTTCAGACATAGCACATTCAAATCCAGGTGCACCTGCACTGGTTTGTTCTCAGAGCATCATGCTCTGCAGTACGGTCTCACACAGACCTGGGTCGGTACTAACTTGGAATTGTCAGAGTTGTGTTTTAATTTACAGCCAAACCTGAAAATTCAAGAACTAGTCTAGAAACTGATCAGAAAGTGAAGCCCAAACTGCACATCTGGCAACCCAAATCTGACATTCCTGAGGAAGGCTATTGTTAGATGATTGCCATCCATAAACTTTAAGTGTGTTATAGATGAAAAAATGATAAAGAGAGGTAAGTGTCAATCACAGAGATGGTGGCATATTATCTTAGTACACAGGAGGCGAGTGGAAGCGTGCTTTTCAGATAATACTGCATGGAAGCTGTAGCTGCCATGATGCATATTCTACCTGAAACAGAGCAGCAACTGCAAGGGTTTAAGTGGACACGGGGCCCAGAAAATAGACCAGCCATGCAAATTATGTATTTTTCCAATGGAAATGTTGCAAGAGCCAAATCATGATAACAAACTCAAAAAAAAAAAAAAGCACACCTAAGAACATTTATTTTATTTGCTTGAAAAACTGCTTGTGATTTCTCCGTATGTGATTTTCATATATGTCTTTGTCCTTACCAGTATCCTCTCTGACAGATTGCCTGTCTTTTTTAGTACGTAATAGTTAATTAAGCAGCACCAGCATTTTTCCTCTTTTCTGAGCACTGAAGTTTACGTTCCTGAAAGGCCATGGAAAAACACCCCTTTAACTTCAGTAGCATGGGAACAAGTGCTACATGAATACTCTGTCAGTCCTACTTAAAAACTGTGGTCCTTTAATTTAAGTTCTATATTATTGCCTGTATTTAAATTCAAGAGAAACCTATTTATACTTATCTGTGTTTATAATTTATACCTTCACATAAAGCATGTATGGATTCTGTCCTGAGCCTGTAAACATTAAGTGCCCCCATTTATAGGTATACTGAACAGTTATGTTATTTTTTTAAGCAATGCTAAAAGTATCCTCATTTTTGCAAGCTTAGTTGTTAGTTACTGAGGTTTTTCCATAAGAGGAGTTGAAAGACTGAGTTACAAAGGACAAACAACATCTTTTTCCATTTTGAATTTGGAAATACTTTGTATGTAATAATTTTCCCTGCGTAGTTAATTACAACTAACTTCCATAAGGGTTCTCAGTAATGAATGACCATAGGTTTATGCAGCATACCTCTGACTATTGATGGACAAAAATTTACACATTGGCAAATGTCTTCATATTTTTGCAGCTGTTTAGGTGTCCTTTGGATGTTTGTATAGGTACTTTTACAGGAGCTAGGGAAAGGTAAAAAGTCTGATAAGGCTGAAGAAACAGGAAAATGTGGTTACACTCCTAATACCTACAGAACTTCCTCTGAGGCCCATGATGTAGCCTATGCAGGATAATCCCAGCTGTTGCACAGAGGATTGTTCTGTCATTTCAAGCTCGGGCAATTTTTCATGCTGTTCACCCTAACATTTTTAAACAAGTAGTTAATCACACTATTGAGGAATATATAATTTTCATTAGTTTGTTGTTATTAACTGTGATGACTTAATATAAGCTGCCTATCTATATCTATTATTTAAACAAAGGATATTTCTGTCAGACATAGCTAACAGGTGTTCCTGTAAATGAAATTATATGTATGACCTATAAAAAACAACAAAAGACTGTAATGCATATATTATTCAGCAGGCTCATATTCTACATTAATAGTAGAAACTGATATCCTTGCTTAATAGAACAATTCAAGAGTAAAATTTAAATAGAATATTTCTAGATGTAGCTGTAATATAGGTAATAAATAGCTATATATTGGTCTTTTCAAGAAATATTTGTGTAGTAGAGCTCATAAAATAATAACAATGGAAATTGTTTAATTTTTAATTTTAAAATTTCTTATAAGTTTCCAGTTACCAGAACATAATAACCAACTCTTTTTGACCTATATATTTAAATTAACATATTGATGAATGGTGTCTCTGAAAACTGAAAAATCAGGAAAGGAAATACTGTTTCATGTAACAGATGTGAGTTGAGCTCAGATGTAGCTAGGTCTAATTTCACGGACATCAGATCTGCATAAAGCCAGTAATTTTTTAAAATGGCTGCTCACACTGTGCCAACAAAATTTGTGTATACACTTACTGACTGTACTGAAACCAGTATTTGCATGTGAGCCATATAAAATACATTTGCAAAGTTGGTAACTGTGTCTGAGGTCATATTTACACATCTAAAGTATCTGTTCTGTATATGAAGATTTGTATTTCCTTGTGTATATACTCCCATGGAACAAGTTCCTTCAAGTATTGCACTGGGGTTGCTTAGGTGTCCTGTTCTTCTACTTACAGGTTAGTTCCTATACATCCTCTGTCCTAGGATGAATTTTTCAGTTTAGAGATGTTTCTCAATTAGACAAAAGAAACAAAATGTTAAAATCCAATAAGCTACAGCCAGTTCTTAGCTGTTTTTGTTATAGGATACAAGGACTTAATTAAGACACAATGTATTAATCTAATTGCAAAAATTAATAGGTGAACTGCTGTGGTTTATACTATGTAATTACCCAGACTTCTGTACTTCTTGACCTTGTAACATGTTAATCTGAATGTATACTTTTCAAATAGTCTCCTTACTACTTTTCCCATTACTGTTCTATTTATTGCTTATGATAGCATTTACTTGTATGAAAGCAGTTTGTTTAAGCTAGTTGTATTTCTGTTGCTGACTTTGAAATCAGTTCCACAGTAAGAAAGTACTAGGAATGGGATCATAAGTAGTCTGTAGATTTAAGGTGTGTTACAACTCATTCCACAGTAACCTAAATGTAATCACACAGTGATTACTCTAGTTGATTTTAAGTAATTGTGGATCAAATGCTAAGAGGTATTAAGCAAGGAATTACTCCTAATTTTAAGTCAGAGATACCTGAGGATCTAGTGGTGATAGTGAAATCACTGCTGAACCCAGTTACCTTAAAAAGGCTAGAAGTACATATGCTTCAACATGACATTCTTCATGATTAGGAAGATGGGAGGTTCAAATGCTTCATCTGATGTATGGCATCTGCTGCATGAGGACAGTTATTGTAGCAGCAGTTATTAGTTAGTTATAAATAATAGTAGTTACACTTGACATTTAAATGATAACATATACACACTGTTTATATTTAATCTAAATTTTCCAAGATGTGCTGGTATATAGTTAGTTCATTTGGTGCTTTTGCAGCTCCTGTGAATATAATTGCAATTGATATAGTGCAATTTGCAAAGATATACATTTCCTCATAATCAGCAATTACACATTGATTTTTCTATTTGTATTTATGTAGAACTATGAAAGCTGCAACCGTTTAAAGATGTATGTCAGTCACAGATATATAGTAAGAATACACAAAGCTTTGGCTCTATTCTCAAAATTTTACCCATGTAGACAACAGTATATGCATAGAATTTATAACAGGAGCGGGGTCTAGCACAGTAAATGGAAAATTAGGGAAGGCTAAATACTAGTATCCTTCTGTTCTAACTAATGAGAAATTGCAGTGTACGTGGTTAGAAGGGGTTGGTGAAAGAAGGAGCTGCCTTGGCTTACACAAGCCAATAATAAGCACATCCAGTCCTTGCACCAAGGGAGCACAGAGGTGATGTGATGGAATGTTCCACTGTCAGTAACACTAAGAAAGCCAGCAGTTCAACAGTACTTCAAAGAAAGAGGAAGCTGATGATCTCTTCACTTGTTTTTCTGAGAGGCTTTGCTTTCTGAGAAAAGCAGCTTGCAACTGAGAGTGCTGTGAGATAAAGTTACCTCTGAACTTGGTGGTTAGTGGAGGGTCAGTAAAGCTTGCCGTGGATGCTCACCGTCTCTCTGATATGGAACGTTGGGGACCAGAGGTTTTCTTCTGGGGCATGGAGACAAGCTCCAGCCTATTTTCAACAGAGCTGCAGTAAATCAGAAGCTGTTTTCTCTCACTAGGGGCAAAGGGTTCTGGCTTCTGGCTAAATTCATGCAAGATGATGGTCAGCAATTCCAAGAGGAATAAAGTCAGATTGGCAGGTTTCAGACCAGGTTAAAGTTACCTTTCTAAAGGAATTAGAGCTGGCAGTGGGAGTGGGTCTTCACTGGTGCATATCTCTGTAGGATTTTGAGCCTGCTGTTCCGTCATTTAAAATCTGTTCTTCACTGTAGGAAGAGATCTCTCTTTAGTGACAGATTAGCTCACATTATGTCTGCACAAGAAAACAAAGTGTCCCTTCTCACGGACAAAGGATGCTTCTTCACATTTGTGCTTCTGAGCTTTTGTGTATGAGCAGGGGAATTGTAGACTGACAGATCACCTCCTACCCTTTATTGTCTTCCCTTTAAATGTCTGTCAATTCCATGCCTCAAGTTAAAGCAGATGCTAACTGAAAAAGTCATGGGCTTGTATATGTGAGATTTACAGCAGTGCACATGGTACTGTTCCAGTCTACAAGTTAAGTATAACTCACATTTCTGTAACTTGAATTTCCTCTGGAGGATTTATTCCTGTGGGAATGAAAAGTAATTTGCATTGACATAAATTTGTTTAGTTACATCTGTGCCAAACTTTCTAGCAATTCTGCCTTTGCCTTCCTGCTCTGCTTTCTCACCCTTCCAACCACTTTACTGTCCTAACCAGCCAATCCACCTATTGGTATCACCTTTATTTTCCAGGGAATAGAGTACTTGGACAACATGAATGCCTAACATGACTCCTTGTCTGAATGCTGGGGTTTGGCCATATTCTGTCTTTTTCTGTCCCACACTTTTGATATCAACGTAGCTAGAAAATACACTATTTTATTTAGACCTTTACCATACCTCTTCACCCAAGCTAAGATCATGAATCTTACCAGAGTCTAGGAAGAAACTGAAGCAAATCCTACCTATCAGGTACAGAAAATACAGTATATTTGAGAGTAGTACCATGCCGGTGGAGAAGGAAGATCTCAGATGAATTGCTATGCAGTGCCACAATGAAACAGGTGCCGGCAAGAAAGTTAAAAACAAATAAGGAATTCCATAAGCAGCAATTTGTTACGAGTCTGCACTGTACATTTTTATACATCTGTGCCTCCTGCATCTTCCCATACCATTGCCATCTCTTCTTTTCTTCTCTAAGTACTGCCTGAGGAGGAGAATGCATAGGATGTAGCTGGTTCTGAACCACTTGTGGACTGTTTGATTGACAGCCATATGCAGTCTTGAGCCCTTTCTCTGGGTTTAAGTCTGCATGTGGGAGTCCTTTCACCTGACTTCAATTTTCCTAAAACTTGTGGGAAGGTAATTACTTCCGAGTACTGGTAAAGACTGGGCCATTAGGTTCAAAAGCTATTGGATGAATCAGAAAAAAATTGCCTTAGAAATTGTGTTTATCAAATGCTATAGATCCTATTACTTGCTTATGTGGTACATGCATATTTTTATCATGGAAGGAATTACTTCAGTTAATTGCTGTAACTTATAAAAAAAAAACAATCAGTAAAATCTTAGTAAGTTACTTTTTATTATAATCAAATTTAGGCTGTTTAAATCAACAGAAATTCCCATCTGTGTTTCTTCAGCTTACCAAAAAGCTGTTGTAGCAATATGAAGACTTCATTCTGGTATTGTGACACATAGAGTATTTTACAAGTTACCAACTGCTTAAGCTCCTTAATTGCTGAAACTCATTGAAAAGCAGCAGTCATGGTAACATTAACTTAAGACAGCCACAAGGTACAAGAAATCATATTTTAGATTCAAAAAATGCCATATTAGAGCTCTAGGAATTCACTGTTTCCATCTCCCTTTCCTAAATATGTGAGTAATCTTTTCCAGCAACCCAGAATATCAGGATTCTTTTGGGCAGTAGCAATTTGCATGAAAGGCCAAAATAGACCCACGCCTGGAAGGAAAGTTGCTCAGCTGTGTAATGAAACCCATTAGCACAACGGTCAGTACCAACAGAGGGTGAAGAAGGCAAATGGGAACCATTGTCCTCTTAATTTTGGGTTTGTATCTTTGCGTCTATATTTTGTCATGTCTCCCGTAGCCTTCATGGAGAGATACTTGTTTCCTTTCTTGATTTATTGCATGTATTAGCGAAATAGACATCAACATTAAGAATCCTGGAGAACAATGGATTAAATCAGCCTTAAAAGAAAAACTACCCTTAACTCCATGTCACACTCTATTTTTTAATTCAAAGGTAGTCATTATGTCCTGTGCCATCTTTGTGGTTTCCTTGTTTGAAATGAAGAACAGCACGTCTGCAATTAAATGTGTCCTATGTTGCTGCAGGCTGCACCCTGCTTATAGAAATCTTTCTGTGATAGGTGGTTCCACAGAATGTTTTTAAAGTATACAGAAAGAGAGGTAGAAAGGGTTGGTAGAAAACAACCAACCAACCAACAAAAAAACCCAGACAACCTGGAAGAGGTTCTGGGAGGACAATACTAACATTCTCCAAAGCTGTTCTTGCTATGGCAATTTAATATTGCAGACTAACAGTTTAGTGTCAAGATCCTGAAAAGCACCGATTTTAACTGCTGCTCACTGTCTTTCTTTGTTTTAAAAATGCAACATAAAAGGCTAACAGAACTACTGACAGCTTACAACTATGTGGAAAGTTGGCTCAGCAATTCAGTATGTTTCTGAAGTAAGAGAAAGAATAGAGCAAAAGCAGAAAGAAACAGAAAGACAGTGATGGAAAGCATCTCAGTACCCACAGTGCTGGCAGGGATGTCATTTACAGTGACAGAATAGCACCTCGTAGCCAAGAAAAGCAGACAGTCAATGGAGATATTGAGCAGGTGTCACCCAACACTGAGGGGACAGATGGGTTCTTGCAGGGATCCTTGGAAGAATGATGACGGCACAAACTAGTAGGTACAATTAAAGCTTTATCTTTCTTAACAGAATATTATGATTAGAATGGCACAGGAGTTCTACAAGCAGAATCAACGTAGCATAATTTATAAGTAGCATAATACAGAGTTTATAAT
Source organism: Phaethon aethereus (assembly GCF_964289735.1). Lineage (NCBI taxonomy): Eukaryota > Metazoa > Chordata > Aves > Phaethontiformes > Phaethontidae > Phaethon > Phaethon aethereus. The sequence goes on along the minus strand of NC_138577.1, from coordinate 85,046,823 downwards.
ACAACTTAATTTATAATTTCTAATCAGAAAATTAGACCCTCTGCAGATCAGGGGTATCTTAATATTTGGCTTGCTGTATCGATACAACAATCACAATCTCGACTCAAAAAATCACATAACAGCAGACGAGTCACTCTCAGTCCCCGGAGGCAGCAGAGGACGGGCGGGGGGGCATCCCCGGCCACGGGGGTCCCGGGTCTCCCTGTCTAGCTGTGGTTCGGGTCCGGGTTCCCCCCTGGGACTCGTAACGGCTTGATTTCACGGCCGATGCTCTGTGCTGTCACGCTCTCCTGCGCCGGGGCCATCCCCCCACCCTGGGCTGGCCAGGTACTGGGGACCTTCAAGGCCGATGAGGAGGGGAGGAACCAGCCCAGCGCCCAGCAGCCTTGAGGGAGGGGAAGAAGAAATCTTGGTTTCTCTGCTTGGGGCACAGGACCTTCAGGGCCTGATAATGAGGGAAGGGAACAAAAACGTGACCCGCTCGGTTGCAGAGAATGGCATAAGTTGTGCTAACGCCATTACCGGGGGCAAGAGCAGGGTGTACTGGTGACAGCAGGTGAATACTGTTATTGGTGCTTATGGTCCATATGGTCACTTTCCACCATTTTCCTCACTGGAATCCTGCTTCAGTCACAGCAGCCTGTTGGGCATGCTTTCCCTTATGGGAAAACTTCATAGAAAATAAATGCCATAAATGCCCATCACAGTCTAACTCTATGAAAACATAGGAAACAACATGCTCTTTTTTCAAAGCTGGTATACAGGCATGCCCCTGGAAGGCCAAGAAAGAACTGCCATTTCAAACACCCTCTCAGCTCTGCAAAATTTTCTCCTTTGTTTCTCAGATGTTGTGCAGGACTGAGCACGCACATGCTTGTAATTCAAGGCAGGTATTGCTTTGCTGCCTCAAGACTCCTGATTACACTTGTTGTTTACCCATCGGTTTTCCCAAGAGCATGCCCCTCTATCATCCTGCATCCCCTTTTGTGACAGTTAATTCTTTTCTAATCTGATAAAGGGTTCCATGAGCCATAAGGCTAAAGGACAGGCAAAGTCTTCTGGAATAGCAGAGGGATGCCAACACCATTCATTTCCAAAGCATAACTTTCTGTAACAAGCCAGTCTTTTTCCACTACAATCAACAGGTGAGAATGCCTGGAACTTTCAGATTGCAGGGTTTTTAGACTAACCTGCCATAATGCTAATGGAACTTAAAGAAGCGATCAGACCTTACAGCACATTGAAGAAATACACCTTTCTATATATGAGGTCCTATATAAACTCCTAAAGGAACTCTTAGTATATATGAACTCCATATAAATACCCCCTGGTATATATGAGGATTTGGATAGATTATAAATAGAGTGTGGGTTCTGTTAATTGCATGAATGTGACTGGATGGCTGTATATTTGCAAATTATTTTTGACAACTAGAAGTTGTTAAAAGCTTTGCAATAGAAAACTACCTCTTTAGTGGCTGCACACAACTCTACTGCAACAGTCACGGAAGTAGAACTGTCCATGTGAAATTGGTTAGTACCTAACTGGGTGGTGGCAGTGGTCAGGGACTGAGTGCTAATGGTTTTGAATCAATAAATACTCGCATTGGCTTCATATCTGGGCTAAATTTTATGCAGGTCTTCAGGAAGGTGCTTTTTGTAATGATTTTACAATTTGACATGCAGTTATAGAATAAATAGACAATAGACTGCTGGCTAGATTGTGCTAGATGCTCTCACACACATAGTAGAAGCAATCATCATGAGAAACCCACTCATGACATTTATGTGTACTTAGGGGAAAAACCCTGTATGTGGAAGCAATGACTCTTAGCAGCTGTTTGCTTGGACCGGGACAGCTAGGATTAAATGTTGACATTAATACTCACATTTTTAAATACTCCTCCAAGTATAGTAAGACCGTCAGTTGAAGAAACAATGGACAGAAAAAGAAAGAAGGAAAAAAAAGATTGATGTTTTTACTGCATAGAAATACTACAAAAGTTTTGCTTCAGTTAATACTGTAATTTACTACAATCACATATCTGATCTATATCTGTAATCTCTCTCCAATTGTCAGATTGAAAAATAGGCAATTAGAGTAATTTCACTCAGCCTGTAATGCAGTTGGGTAGAGTATTAAGATTTCTTCACCCTGGATTATCTTCTGTAATGCTGAATATGTAGGCAGAATTCACACAATTGCTTAAAAATCAGTGCAATGCTTCATGTTTATGCACAATGCATTCAGTAAAGCTCTTTCAGTGTGTAAAGGAACTGATTCAAATAATGCGTAGACTACTAGCCTCAACTGCTTCTCCAGAAGTACAGAAAGCATACAAAAAACAATCTTCAGTTATCTTCTCAGGTCACATGTAATTCCACGTAACTCCTACCTTGACAGGAGAAGCAATCACTAGCAAAGAACTATAGCACAATTCTTAGACTCAGAATAATTTTGGTCCTCTAATTTAGAATTTAATGAATAAATTACTTAATGATAAAAAGATAGTTCTTATAATACTGTATATAATATTTCTCAGATGTTAATACACACTAGACTGGAATATATGAATTTTAAACATGAAGTAATACAAAATGATATGAGCATAATCATGACTTTTAAAAGCTACTTGCACTTTTCAAGTCTTATTTTGCAAATACTGTTTATGTTTTCACTGATATAACCAATACTTTACACATACACAAGCCAGGAAAGAGTATACCGTGTTGCTTTACCCAGTCCTGTCAGTTTTAAATGTCACCAGATTTTGTATAGACGCCATTCAGTGTCAAAGATAAAAGGTAAAATTTATGATAACATGTATAGGAAACTCATATGGGATGATGCCAAATCAGCTATGAGAAAACAGCTCACCCTGCTCATATACTTGATGTGGGATTAAACCATAGATGTTTCCAGGTAAACAACTTTCTAGACTGTCTCAACATTTTTCAGATGTAATTTTTTGGACCTATTCTGAGTAATCTTTTTTTAGAATCTCTTTTCTGGAACTGTGTGTTTCATTTCACTCACAGAAATGGAAGATGAAGGGTGGCCATCTAAGAGATACAGGTGGGATGTGTTGGTCCTTAGCACCTATCTAGAGAGGATGAGGAACAAAGTCTGCTAACAATGTTCCAGTATAGTCCCATTTGATTTAAAAGAGTCATTTCAGTGGAACATCAGAGTTAAGCAAAATGGTCAATACTCAACCATTTTAAAAGCTTCTGGGAGCACTTTCACATCTTATGCTCTATAACCGAGGATGGATACTGAATCTCCCCGGGCTTGACTGCTCAAGATTCTGCTGCTTTTGGAATGAAATGTTTGTATTCATTTGAAATAGCTTGGTTCTCTCATGATTTTCATATTGCATAGCAAATACAATGTGTTTTCAGAACAAAAGGGTTTGATCAGTCCCAAGCTTGTTCTCCTTGAATTTTCTTTCTCAGAGAATTTGAGAAAGCCAGGTTTTCATTCTGACTGGGAGTAAACCAAAATGTCAAAGCCTCTATGTATTTTAGCAAACATTTCCAACCTTTGCAGACTTCCAGTCAATATGGATAGAAATGGTATTATAGCCCCACCCTTACATAAGCTGGTTTCAAAATCATGTGTTTAAATGGGGTCTGACCTACTCCATGCTTTTCTGTCTGCTGTAGTGAAAACCACATATAATTTGGCTCATAGCTACAGAGAATGTGTGTTACACAATTGCTTATGCCTTCTGAATGTATAATTATGCAGTTGTTTGGGTTTTTTTAAATGAAGATCAGTGTGTCTCTTGTTCATACAAACTGCTTGGTAATATGCCATGAATATTTCTTCACACATGTCAAACTGTCTGAAATTTGCATAGAAACAAAAGAAGAGAAGGTCGTGAGAGCAGGGATTGAAACAATCGAAAATACTGTCTGAACAAAAGACTGTACAGATGCCTCATCTGAACTATCATATCACAGTCTTCCCTTCAAAAAACTGAATTCTTTGAGTGCAAACACCTATACGTCTGTAGTCACTTATTGGATATGAGATATATATGAACTACAAAAATACAGCAAAACAACTTATGTGAAAACACGCAAATCCTATGCAGTGAAACACGACACTGAAGTGCATCTAAGGACAGATTAGTGTCCTTAAAATCAGTATGTGAGAAGACTTGAATAATGATGGTTTTAGATGTATCAGGAAAGGAAAGAAACCTGTGTCTTGGAGTTTTGGAAAAACTACTTTGAAGAATATTCAGATCCTTTTGAATCTTACTGTGCAGTTCAGAAGAAAAGAATTAAGCATCCATTCATCATGTATTTCTTATAATGATTCCAGGAATTCTAACAGTAGCCTACAAAAAATAAAATATTCGATATTTTGGGAGTCTAGATTAGCTGAGAGAAATTTGGAAAGAATAAGCAATGAGTACATTTTGAGCACAGGAGATGAGAAAGTACATAAAAAGGAGATAATTGAGAGGAGAAAGAGGAGACTGGATAAACTGCTTTAAATCTATACACTACTATTATCACCAAAAAAAGAAAATTATATATCTTGGCTGGCTAATGTCAAAATAATTATCTGGTTTTGTCAGTTAAAACTTAATTCTGGTTTTATAAAAGAAAGAATATTTCATGTTTAATCAATGTGAAAAGTAGGTATACTTTTTAAATGAATAAATGTTGCTGAAATTATTTATATATGTTATAACAGACACCTGAAATGTATTTTTAAGCATGCTCACTGAGGGAAAATCTCACTACACCAAAGGAAGAGGGACATTCTGTATCTGTTTCTCTTTAGATCTTGGCTATGCTATAAATAGGTTTCAATACTGCTCCATTGGCTGCAGAGTATTTGTATTTTTACTGCAGTGAAACTCTGCTGAGGAAACTAGCTCCCATGCAAAGTAGAGATGCCACATTGAGAAACCTGAGTTAGTTCTGACAATCTGCTTCTGCTTGTGTGGTACAGCTCAGCACTGTCTGAAAGTGCAAATCTGGTGTCTACTTAGCTCGATCCTACTTCTGTCCCAGTATGTATAACCTCACCAAGAGAGACTGAACCAGGAATAAAATGGGTTAAGGCACGTGATGCCTTCTTGTTTAGAAGGTGGGTTGGCTGATACTGAAAAATGGCAGCAACCCATGTAAAGGGATTTAAGTTGGCTTTTTTTCTGCTGACCTTCTGACATTTGTCTGACAGAACCTTATCCCACACTGTCCATCTATAGTTTTAGAGGAAGCTGTCACTGAAGCTACTGTATGAGCTCATTCCTTTATTTGGGAATGCTCTTAAATCAGCTTTGTAATTCTCAGTAAAAACTCAAAGCCTCGATGATGTCGTACATAGCCTTCATTTATCAGCTATTACACAACTGAACAAAAGCACTGTTTTTCATTGAAAACCTCAGTAATTTATTTTTTTGTTCTGCTTATCTTCCAGAAGAATGCCACTGTGCCTTACTGATGAGGGAATTAGTGTTCTTTGTATTCAGGGCATGCCAGAAGTTTTCTGTCTGACTCATGCTCAGATGTAGTGTTATTCACACAATTTTAAAGGTAACTGTAAAAGTTTTACATTTACAGGTGAAAGGCTGTAGCTTTTACAGTTCTGTTTGTTTATACTTCATGTTTGCTACACTACTGGGTTATTGTCATTATTTACTGTTTCATTTGTCCAATAAGATCTAGTACTGCAGAAAAGGGGGACGTCTGTTCAGACACACCCTTCTTAAAATAACTGATAGCTAATTAAACAAGATAGTGATTTTTCTTTCCACTCTTTGTGTTTCATGGGTTTGATTTGGTCTATCTTGTTGCTTTTTAAAGGAAAATCAAAAAGGAAGCAGAAAAAAGTGTCCTCTCTTCCCCCTTTCTGTCCTTTATGATGTGGATAACACTTCCCCTTAAAGTCAGGACTTTCTCAGTTCAAGGGCTAGTGCCAAACAAGGGTAGAAATAATTTTTTATTGCAGGAGAACTAAGATTTTTTGGGATTAGGACTAATTGGATAGGAATAAGAAAGATACATCCTCAGCTACAGAATCACAGAATCAGTAAGGTTGGAAAAGACCTTTAACATCATCAAGTCAAGTTGTGTCAAATTCAGTTGACGCAACTGCTGGGGATTAACAAAGACAGTAAATGCTGGACAACCAAACTGGTTACCAATGTGTCTCGACTTATGTTGAATACAATGGTTCATGTCTATTGGCAGGGTGCATCTCACTTCCATTCTCATCCTCGGGCAGCTCTGTCTTTTGTCCATCTGTACTCTGGTAGCCCCGCTGCCGAAAGCAAACACTGAAAACCAGACGCTGCCCGCGTGATGCAAGTGTAGGGTCTGTTCTCCCACTCCTGCGATGGCAATTTTGAGAAAGGTGTGCATTTTTTGGGCAATAATAGGTGACTTCAGTAGAGCCGTGAGTGCAAATACAGTGAAGTGTCATGTGACAGTTCATATCCTTTCCCCCTATACAGAAATAACCACTTCCTTCTGAAAAGTAATTCAGAATGTCTGAGTCATTAAGAGTCTGTTTCAGAATGTGATTTCCATCATGTTGCTGTTTTTGTAGTTTGCTTAGCATGTGAGTTATCTACACCAGCCTTTTTTTCTGTTTCAGATTCATGCCCTTGCTGTCTCTAAGGAAAAAAAGGATAAATTTGTAAGCAAAATGTGATATTTTATGAATTATTGTAGATTTTTGTTCTCTTTGTTTTCCCCAGTATTGTTATCTGATTTACTGGAATTACATCAGTGATGAAATTGGCACCTTCTGTCCAATGGTTTGATGGGGGAGGCTGTTGCCTATAGCAATAATAAAAGTAATCTTAAATAAACCAAGAAACCTGTTGTTTTCTATTATTTTCATTTAAGTAGGGTAATTTCAGGTTAAATAGATTTAACTGGCACTATTAGTTAGAATTCTTTACTACTGATACTGCTACTATTAATTATAGTATATTATTAGTAGTATGTTATTAATAACATTTTATTATTATGTATAAACAATATATTATTAATATACAGGAGTGATAGTGATAGTAGTACCGGACTTCTTTCCATTTCCCCCAGTGTCCCTTCTCTCCCTTCTGTTGTTGTGTTTTCAGTGTCTTAGCTGTCTTTTTACATCAAAGGCCCAATACACTTAAACAAACAAGTAGTGCAGTCTTTGAATCCTCTCTCCGTATTAACTTCCCGCCCAACTTCTCATCTAGGTATAGAATTTCCTCTTCTAGGAAAATGTTTCATGCTTTTTCAGCTACTTCAGATGCTTAACCTCTGATCCTTATCTTGTCTTTTACTTACGCATGTGCCCATCTTTCAGTCAAGAGGTGTTAAAGTTGCTCCCTTTTCCCTTTGTTAATTTCAGAGATCATGTAAATAGAACTACGTTGCCATAGTTCCTGTACAAGACAACAAGAGGACATTTTTGACAGCATAAAAAGGCAGGTAGTTAGAGTATTATCTTGAATGTAGTAGCCTACAGGTATAAGAAGTATGAGTAGACACTCAGCTGAGGTATATATCGCATGAGCATGTACTCAACTTGCAGATTTGGGACAGCTATTCTGCAGCTAAACCTAGAAACTTGAGTCAGGATCTGGAAGGTGGACTGAAACAGTTTTTTAGATGTGAAAATAACTTTCAAGATTTCTGGGGTTTTCAAGTCCATAGTTCTTACTTAGGAGTAGTTGCACTGTAATCTGGTAACTTTTGTTCTACACATAAAAAAGTTTTTTCTGGCAGATGGAAGTCAATATTTTACCTGACCATGCATCTGCTCCTTGATAACTGAATTGAAAAGAGGGAGAAAGACAGTGGAGGGAGCATTCAGTTTCTGAAGTAACTCTGTTAAAAAACTCCTGAAGGCCATGGACCCTGTGCTACACTGCATTAAACAGCAAAATTATAATTTCATTGTGAAACAAAGAAGGTATTAGATCTCACAGAATCACAGAGTCATTAAGGTTGGAAAAGACCTTTAAGGTCATCAAGTCCAACCCTCAATCCAGCAGCACCATGTCCCCTAAACCATGTCCTGAAATGCCACATCTATCATTCAGGGGAAAGCCTCATCAATAAATGAAGGTGCATTCACTGCTGTATAGTGCTGTATCCCTCAGCACAAGGAGTTAAACTTAGAGCCTGTTTGTTTTTGCACACCTCAAAATCTGCAGCATTGTGAAAGAGAAGGACTGGGTATTTCCTAGTGTGGGTGGGTTTTTTTGCTGTTAATCTCACTGCTGTTTTCTTGCAACTGAAGACTCTTTGGATCACTGAAGGGATCATTAAACCACTTAACAATGACATGGTCCCTCTGCTGAAAAGCTGTGGAAGCAATGTTCAGAGGTGTGTGTCCCCCAAAACAGATTCCAGGAACAATCCAGAACAGTTAAATAGAGCAGCTCCTTTCTTTGTGAGTGAGAGTCATTTATGAACATCGCACTCTGTTTTCTTCTTCATTTATGCTTTTACTTACAAGCCTCAAACGTAGAAACCATAGACCAAAAGAAGCTGTGAAAGCATAGACAAAGCGCTGATGCAGCTGCTGCACAATGAAAGCTTATCTGAATCTCTATGCATGGCATTCAGAGAGAAGAAAAAAAAGTTTGCATAGAATTTAATTATATTGGGTAAAATTAATCTCTGCAGTAACTCCCTGAAATTAATAGAGTAATTTTTCTTTTTTTTTTTTTTTTTGATCCAACGGAACATTATTTTTGCATTTTAGTAAGCACAGAATTAGAGAGTGGTGCAATGTTGTTGTGGTGTAACCTGGCAGGTAGCTGAAGCAGCCACACAGCTCTGTGCTCATGCAGCCACCCTGCCAGTGGGATGGGGGAGATAACTGAGAAAAAAAAGGACAGAACTCGAGGGTTGAGATAAGAAATGTTTAATAGGACAGCAAGGGAAGAGGAAATAATGATAAAAGAATATACAAAACAAGTGATGACAGTTGCTCACCACCCACTGACCGATGCCCAGTTAGTTCCCGAGCAGCATCCCTCCCCAGCCAACTCCCCCAGTTCATGTACTGGTCCTGACACCGTATGGTCCGGAATACCCCTCTGGCCAGGCTGGGTCAGCTGTCCTGGCTGTGCCCCCCCAGCTCCCCGTGCACCCCCAGCCTGCTCGCCCGTGGGGTGGGGTGAGGAGCTGGACAGCCCTTGGCTGCTCAGCAACAACTGAAACCATCAGCGAGTGATCAACGGTATTGTCATACCAAATCCAAACCACAGCACTGTGCCAGCTACTCAGAAGAAAATTATCTCCATCCCAGCTGAAGCCAGGACAAATATGAAGTCTTAGCCTTCTCTACAAAGCTACTTTATTAACAGGACCAAATATACCAAATAAACAAAAAATAATTTTTGTGTATACTTTTTTCTTTAAGTTTGTTTAATTGTTCCCCTTCTTAACACCGTCAGGTCAAGATTTTAACAGTAACACACACCTGGTTGTATTTCGTTTTCTTTTAATTATCCATTGATCTGAGATTTTTTGTTGCAACTAATGAATTAGTGCTTAAAGCCTGAAGAACTATATCTCAGTTTAATTAGCGTTTCTGAAACTGTGAAAAGAAAAGAAAAAGAACAAACAAAAGAAAGTTCTTCCTGCCACTTGTGCTGAAACAAAGTTATTGTTTACCCTTTTCCTTTGTATTAAATAATCTAGAAGTTTTGCTCTTTTCATGTTTAGTTTTTCCAGGGCTGTATGTAGTGTCATATAAGCTTAACACGACCTCCCGTGTTTTTCTCGTGAGCTTCAGTGGTGGTATCTCTCTTTGTCCCAGATGAAGGAATGTTTTGCTGCTTTTATTCAAACCCTAGTGAGCTGGGCAACCACCTCAGGTTCCACCAGATGCCTCCTGCTCTTTACTCTCTGCTTATTTGGAGCTTCAGTTCAGATTTGACATATGGAACAACAATATTTTATTAACTTAAACCTTGAAGCTTTTGTAATGCGTGACACCAGTGATCATTAGCACCTCCCGCTCATGTGTTTTGAGTCCATAGCTGAAAATAGTAATTATGTCCCCAGGCTATGTAAGGAAAGTACAGTAGCAGGTGCTTTTACTATTCTCATTTTTACAGACGTAATATTTTCTATCAGTAACGTATTCAGATATAGCAGTGCTCTAGAAAGACTGATATACATAAAGAGGCTAGCAGCACACGTTATTATTTGAAAATGCTCTGAGGACACAGATCCCAGTTCTTATTAATATTACTTGTCCAGTTCTTTTTTAGGCCTTCGAAAAGCTACTCAGAATGAGTACAGGAAAAAAAAGTAAGTGCACCCATGTGGAAAAAAAATGTGTGCTTTCTTATCTGAGCCTAATAATCAAGGTAATAAATTAACGTTGTCACAGACCATTAGATAAATGGTTGAATAATACTCAGCGTATGTTCATAACTAGGACTATTGGCTGGGAGAGTATAAAGACTGGAACAGTCCTGTACTTAAAAATTCAGTTTTACTTGAAGAGGTTCCACTAACAAAAGGACCAAGAAGGTTTCTTTTTTCCTTGGAGTATCAGAGCTGCTGCACTGTATTTTGTTTCTCTGCTGGCTTCTCCACAGCAATTTCAGCATCTGCAATGCCTTGTAGCTAAAGATGTACTTCTCCCAGGAGGCTTCCCCTCTTCCTGTCTTTTATGTAGAAACCAGTGTAAAAGGAATACAATACAGCACCGTTATTTGAAGTCAGACGAAGTCATGTGCTCAACAAAAAAGCATTAACTCTGTAGATGGAGAGGGACCTCTGTGTGTTCTTGCTTATCTGCTTTGTGGCCTTCATTCAGTCACTTCATCTGCGGGGACTCTTTGAACTCTTCAAGGCTGTGATTATCCTTCCATCTCTTGATTATTTGGACTGAATTTCTTCCAGGTGGGGCTGCCCCTCTTGCTCTCCTTGTGCAGTATCTCACTCAATGCAGACAGACCTTGGTTCTGTCACAATGCAAAATTAAAGTAGTGCCACTTTCTTCGTCATTCAAAGATGATTCATCCTTGTGGAGGACTGTTTGCTATGTAAGCAGCCTTCATTGTTTGGCATGGATATGGCAACCACAATCAAACTCTGTTTATCGTCATTGATACTTTTCTACTTTGTAACAGCCTTCTCTTATCTCTTACACAATTACATTAGTTTCTGTAGCCTGACATTTTCTAGACATATATGAAGATAATATTTGATCTTTGCTTCTGAGAGCATACTTCCATACAAAAATCAGGGAAGTAAGGTATGCATGAAAGGTGGGTATTCTGATGTAGCATATGGGATGAACAAAGCCTGGACACTGATCACAAGTAGTTTATGGGAATGTTACTCTGGCCACTGTAAAGCAAATAATTCTGCATGTCTTCTTGCAAGTTTTAAACTGATGATATACTTACACTGTACATTTGGGAATCAGTGACTTAAAATATGTAAATACAAACAGCTGCATAAAGGACATCAGAGAAACATCAACCATGAGAACTGTGCTGCATAAAAATGAAGTGTACTAAGGACACAGATTTTTCCATTTTTAATGAAATGGATTGCTTTGAACAAACTCAAGTAGACATGAGTAATAACAAAGTTATGAATTAAATAGTGGCTTAAAAGTAAAAGTCATATAGCACTGCTACACATGACACCTTTCCACTGAGGTTTATTCAGCTGGGAACTAAAAGAGGATGATCCAGGTGTTGAAGAGAAGAAATAATGAACGGTCTAGAAAAGTTAGCTCATTCTCATAATAAAGGGAAGTGACATCATGCACATATTGCTTTATTCTTCAGATATTTTTTTTCCAAAAGAATTTGATTGTATTTTCTTGCATTGGTATAATAACACCTGATTTACTCAGAAATTCTTCTTCTTAATTAATAAGTGATAGACATGTGGATCATAACAAGATCATTTCAGATGAACACATGGTCATGCTTATAACTGGTTGCTGTTATTCACAGAAAAGCTAATGAATAGGAAGAAGCAATAAAAATAAATTAATGCAGTCTTTTTTCTGAAAATGGCACAAATCTAAGGAGTCTGTCAGCATATCCGGTCTCCCAGTAACACCTCTGAAGGCAGGTGAGGACAGAGATCATCCATCCATTAGGACTGTCTGAACTGGATGAGGTACAGGAATATCAGAAGCTGAACGGGATACTAGCCTGAAGTTTGCGTGTGTCTACAAGAAACTGAAACATGAGCTCTGTCATAGGAAGAACTGCATTGCTGAGAGCTGCTAAAATAGGTTCCTAGATCCAAACAAAAGGACTTCCCTTTGAGGTCTATTACATATGATTGGGCCCAATGATATATCGTGATACATTATGTATACTTGTATGTATTCATGTGTGTATATTATGTGTATATAACGTCTATATACCCACGCACACAGAGTAGGATTCATCTTATTTATCTGTAGCTGTTTATCACAGGTATCCTGTCCACTGTAGTTAAGTGAACTCTTTGTAATCAGTGGAGGCACATAAGGACCTCCAGTGTGTCATGAGAGAGATGTTGAAGAGGGGCTGAGTCACCCTTTGGAGGATATTTGTTGACAACACAGGGTGCCCACCCTGATTTAAACTAAATATTCAACTAATGTTTGGCCAGCTAAAACGAGGTGAAGTGATTCTCACCTACCATCCCCCACAATTCTAGCTAGGCTGTCCTCACTTCTGAAAAAAGACACCTTTTTTTCCTGTGGCTCTGCCTTCAATTTCCAGCCATGGAGTCTTTTTATAGTATTGTGTGCTATGTGGAAGATCTCTCCCCTACCAAATTTTGGTTCAAATCAACAGATTATGGGGAAAGTCTCACTTGGGTATGTTAAAGTGGATTATAGTCCTGTAGTTGGCCCCATGACTTTTCTTTGAGGTCTTTTCTTTTTTTCATACCATACATTATACCCATGCCACCACCAACAAATACAGTGTCACCATCATCTTCCTAGTTTATATTCTCTTGTTTAAACAGCCAGCACATTTTTAGTTTTACAGCAACGTCCTGGAAAGTCCTCTTTGGGTTATTTATCCATCATGACCAGCAAGTCTGGCTGCCGAAGGCTGGGGATGGCGGCTCCCAACAGCAGCTGCTGCTCCACTGCCCACAGCAGTAAAATCTGGCTGTCAGGTCAGGAGGGTGACAGCTGGTCACCTTATTTACCACTCACACAGGTATGTGATAACAACCCAGCATTCTGTGGCAAACACAGAAAGATGTGTTTGGCTTTTGCTGAAGGTCTGGGGAAGCATGCCTGGGTGTTTGCCCATGTTCACGTGAGGGTTGGGGTGGGCTGTTTCTGCATCAGAAGGAAGAAGTTGCCTGACACCTGGGTATGGCCACAGTGGTGGCCACACTTGATTCGTCCCCCTGGATATTATGAGAGGAGACAGAGTTGATGGTAAAGGAAAAAAATCCATTTAAACGGGGAAAGAAATGCATCTAAAACTTGAGAGCGGGTTTCAGTTGGCTGATACATTATAGGTTTTTAGTTAAGAGGTGCTAGCTATTTCTTAGTAACTTTAAAAAATATCTAATTTTTCCTCAGATTGTGATAAATTTTAATTATAATGTTTTGGGCCTAATGGTGAGACATTAGAATTGACATGTCATTTGCACCAGCTTTATAAAATTTCATAAGTTATTTTTGACACATTCAAGACTCACCATGCAGGTAGAAATCAGATCTTCAGCTGATAGAGCTACGTGTTATAATTGTCCTTTCACTGATGTAGTGACAAATGTGTTTTATCTTATTCCTTGAAGACCACATGGAAGTGATGTTAAAAATAAAATCTGTGATTTGATCTAATATAAGCTGTGTTTGTCTTCTTCCAGAGGCACTGAACCGCCTATTGGCGTGATTTTTTGATGATAGGAAAAGAGAGAAAGCAATTTTTTTTTTTTTAACAAAGTATGAGTTAGGATTTTATAGCTAGAACAAAAAGCAGAGCACTAAGCAATACTAGTGTAAGTGAAACTTAGCCAACAAAGTGGTTAGTCTGCACAGAAAGTGGCATCGTATTATATTAATCTTCCCATTAAGGATCTGGGTTTCAAACTTTGTTTCAAGGTTTACATGTTTTCTGCAATAATTTAAGCTGAATAGTTGAATTTAAATCTTCTGGTTTTGACACAACTTGTAAATAATTTGTCGAAGCAGTATAGGTCATCGCCACATATCAGCTGTAGCCTTCCTGAACCTGATGCAGATCTTGTTGAAATTACAGAAAAGCTGTTCATTGACCTTAGTAGGCTTCGGATCTCGCCTTCAGGTGGTAGCAAGAGATAGCTTACCACCTAGATAGATCTATTGCTAGTGTCAAGCAGTAGCACTCTCTATACAAGATTGGTGAAAGCTTCATTCCATAAGACCACTTGTCTTTGAGACTTTATGTTTTGGGGGATTGTGAGCTTGCTTGAACATTAGAATGTCATATTCCAGAAAATGAGGAAATATTCCTGTGGGTGAGGGTGAATCAACTCATGTGTCTCTGTTAGTCACCAAGGAGCTGTCTGGGTGCAGTACAGTCAGCTCTTTGCATTTAGAAAAGAAACCACTAATAAATGTAAAGCAGGTCATCCTTCCCCTGTCTGTTTCTATAAAGATAGCAGAAATACTTATATTTGAGAGGGGACCAAAGCCAAGAAACAGGAGCTAACATCCCCATGGGACTGCAGTCTATTTTCCTCAGATCTGTTTCATCTTCTTCTAAAATTAAAGTGTTTCTGTTTGCCTCAAGAATGACATGCAGCCTTAGGTAACTTCTAGTAATACTGTTAGTTTCTATCCTATGGAGTGTCTTCTACAGTGTAGAATTGTGGTCTGCTCTTTTTTACCTCTTTTTATTTTATACTTACTGGGAGTGTGACTTTGGTTCCTTGCACATTTGTAACATATATGCACATTGCCTTTAACTCGTTTATGCTTGTCCTTCCTCAGCCTGGGTGAATGAGATACTAGCGTAATACAGGTGTTATTTATAAGTCTTTTGATTCATAATTATCTGCCAATTCTGTAAACCTTGTGTTATTTTTGTTTTCTATAGAAGTACCAGGAATATTTTCTAGACTACCTGTATTTGAAGAGGGGTAATGAAAAAAACCCCACCTTCTTTCTCCTCTGTGATGCTGTTTTTCTTGTAAAATTGGCTAATTAATCATTTGCCACCTGCTTGTCAACCAAACTCTGAATTTTTAAAGAGATTTATCTGGATAAGGACTGTGGGGTTGTTGGTTTAGATCCTGACCTTTGTTTTTGTGGCCGTTGATCAGCTGTTTCTACAGCAGAGATTGCCCATTGGGCTTGTTGCAGCAGTGCTTCTGGAGTGAGCTGGAAGTCACAGCTGTCATTGCTCCTCACATTTCTGTTTGGGTTTTGTCTTCACAACAGCACATGAAGGCTTGAGTTGGAATGTAATGAACGTTCATATGGCTGTATATTCTTTAGTTCCCGTCAGCTGTGCTGTGGTGTTCTCAGCAAGTCTATATTTCTTCAAATATGAAGTCATTTTTTAATATTGTTCAAGTGGAAATAAATGGCAAAGCAAGTTCATTAATTTTGCAAGAGGATACTTGCAAAATTACATGTCTTAGATAGAGTCAAGGTGAGCTAGAAGCAGTGTAGTCTTTCAAAGAGAACAGCTCTAAACAACGATGCATCCCAAGCACTATACCAATAGCAAAGAGGGGAAAAGTTTAGGTTAAGATCTAATTCATTCTGTGTAAATCAAATCATAGCTTTATGATGTAATCGTATTTAAATTTTGTGCAAGGTCAGCACATGGCTGAAGTCAGAGTTGGAGGGTGTTATAACAACAATATTCTGATTGCTGACCTAATTTATAACTTAAAATCTTAAGCTTTTGTTAAAACCCATCTGATTCAGCTTTACTAATGTAAATGTACTTAAGTTTATTCCAGCTAGCAGTACTATGGCTACTCAGTGGAAGGTAAGCACGTCTCAGTGCTGAACGTAAGAAATTTGAAGAATCGGGTTCAAGGTGATAGAAAATAAAGAAAAACATTAAGTCTAAGATCTAAAAGCCACTTCAAACCCTCTGTGTACAATGTGGTATTTCATATGCCAGCACTAGTTTCATATAGCTTAATCTCATAAGAAAATTCTGAAAATACATGTTTTCTAAAATGGGTTTGCTTTTCCCACTGGCACAAATGTTGGAGGAAAATTAAGCATATAGGATACTAATGGGAGAAATCCATGTGAATGCAAGAGTTGATGTTGAACATACTCTCAAGTCAGGAAAAGGAGACACTAATGTGGAATAATCTGAAGAAATTACAACAGAACAGTGCTGCTGAAACAGCAGATACTGTTAATTACTATTAATTCAACCTACAGATTTTCAAATCTGAACCTACATTTTCCCTTGCTTGAAGGAGTTGGATATTCTAAATTTGTAGTATTTCTCATTCTTTTTTTTCTGTCTGGGGCCCTGTGAAAACCTCAGGAAAAAAGAAGAGATTTTTCTGTCCTCCTGTTTTTGCCATCCTACTTTTTGCTGATGCTGAGGATGAAGGCAATTTGGCCTTTAAGAGAAGGGAACTTAACACCGCTTTTTATTTACTATGAGAACTGATAAATCTATCACCTATGAAAGATTTTTACAGCATTGTATATGCATGTTTGTTACCCCAATAAGAGCATAGCTGTTTGCTCTGCTAGTAAATTACGAATAAAATGGAATTTTCAGGTTATATACTTCACATGTATATTCATAACCTCACTTCTTGCTGTTACAAGAAATTGCAATCATTATGAAAGAAATATTTTTTTTTAATATGTGTGCAGAAAAGGCTTATCTTTTCCCAGTTTACAGAGCTGTCTTTAAGAGGGATGGAGAATTGAAATCTGAATTCAGTATAGACATCTCTGAGTCTTTTTGGAAATGTTTGAATTCATATGTCCCTCACAGGATGCAAAAAGCCCAAAAGAGTTCGTTCTGTTCAGGTTTTTACATGAGGTGGAAATGATGTGGTTTCTGATGCTACATCCAGTGTCACAATTCAGCTGTGCAATAGGACTTTCAAAGTTATGTGAACGCAGCAGTGCTAATGTAAGTACTGAATGCACCCATGTGATAAGAGCTGGATTAACAAAAGAATCTGCAACTAATGCAGAAATATCTGCTTAGTTTTTAAAAAAATGGTATGTGAATGCTTTCTCTTCTGCACATCGCTTTGAGATGCATTCCTTGATTTGCTCTAGTGCTGTTTTGAAATCTCTACCGGTTGGTAGGTAGCATGTCCCTGCATTGTTAGAAGTTACTGCTCAACAGATTTGCACTGAAGATTTACAGCCTGTGAACAACCATACACCGAACAGAATCCCTAGAGACATGTGGTAACAATTTCAGAAACATGTTTTGAGGGGATGTCGTGGTTTAGCCCCAGCCGGCAGCTAAGCCCCAGGCAGCTGCTCGCTCACTGACCCCCAGTGGGACGGGGGAGAGAATCAGAAGGGTAAAAGTGAGAAAACTCGTGGTTTGAGATAAAGACAGTTAATGGGGAAAGCAAAAGCTGCACACAAGCAAAGCAGAACAAGGCATCCATTCCCCAGTCCCCACGGGCAGGCAGGGGTTCAGCCATCCCCAGGACAGCCGGGCTCCAGCACGTGTAACGGTGACTTGGGAAGAGAAACACCATCACTCCAAACATCCTGCCCTTCCTTCTTCTTCTCCCCAGTTCATGTACTGGTCCTGACACCGTATGGTCCGGAATACCCCTCTGGCCAGGCTGGGTCAGCTGTCCTGGCTGTGCCCCCCCAGCTCCCCGTGCACCCCCAGCCTGCTCACCGGTGGGGTGGGGTGAGGAGCTGGGCAGCTCTTGGCTGCTCAGCAACAACTGAATTTATGTCCCAACATATTATGTCAACATTATTTATGTCCCAAAACAGCACTATACCAGCTACTTGGAAGAAAATTAACTCTATCCCAGCTGAAATGAGGACAGGGGAAAAGCAAAAATTTCAAAGTTGCACATACAGCTTGTCTCAGTAATTTTACAGGCAATGAAAGATGGCAGTTTGCTTACATTTAGTTTTCGAAGTTGATGGAACATCTATCATGACAGACATCTTAATGCCCAGGTTGCATCCAGTGAGGACGTTTGTGTTGCTAGCAAAACTGTGCTTATGTCATCGACCCTAATTACGGTAACATGTGCTAAGCTTGCCTTTACTGTGCTTCGTGGTGCATACGAGCTAAGCCATAGTGTATCAAAAGAGGTGTATCAAAGCCATGGTGTATCAAAGGACAGGAGAGCCTGTCCTATGAGGAAAGACTCCTTCACTGGAGGCTTTCACGGTGTGATTGGAGAAGGTGCTGGATAACCTCATCTAGGCTCCCTTTACCACAAAAGGTTTGGCCAGGTGATGCTTTGACGTTGCTTCCAGCCTGGGCTGTTCTGTGATCCTTCGTAACATGTTGAGTGGAGCAGTTCTAAAGCTAGCCTGTAGCAATCTTCCTTGTTTTTAGTGACCTTATTTAAAGGTGGAAATGATTACAGAGCAGCCTCTTATGTGGCCTTGATGGTAAAGGTAAATGTTCTCTGTTTATTTCTATTAAATATCACAAAATCTCTAGTGGGATATTGCAATATTTATGGTTCAGTTCCCTGTGTTTCAGAACAGATTGCTGGAGGTTGCTTTGGGAGTTTCTCTCTTCACAGTTTTAGAAGAATGCACACCTGATGTGCCTGGTATGGTGCATTCCACCATCGACTGTAATGCATCTGCTGGACACGTGGTATTTGAGGAGAAGGACATTTAGTATACAGATATCAGGTGGCAATAACAATTTGCAGACTTTCATATGAGGAGGCAGATGGTCTCGGACTTATGTAAGGAGTTAGCACAAATGCTTTTGCATTAAGATTCAAAACCTGTTAAACTTAGTCTGGTTTTGGTTCATAGCTAGCCATTGTGATGTGGGCATATCATTTGTTAGGATGATTGTGGTGGAGGCTTTGGGTGCCCTTAAATGTTTATCTGCAGAATGTGGTTGCTGGAAATGTGCCTGAAAAAATAACTTTTTTCTTCCCTGCCCATCCCCACCCCCCAACAAGTGGGTGTCTGAAGTGCAAATGGACATATATGAAGACAACAGAAGGTCACATAATGGTAAATTATAGTATTTAAATTAAAAATAATTTGTAAGTTTGGATGGGCAGCAATTTTACACCAATGCTGCATGGGGTTGAGGGTTCACATACATTATCGACCAAAGTTTTATATCTGTCTTTCAGATAGATAAGAGAGATATTTCTCTCTTAAAATTGCTGGATGGGAAATTATTTTCAAGCCTTTGAAGATGTCTCCTCAAAGCGTATGCTGAGAATTACACTAAGTAATATTCTTACTTAGCTTCTGCCCTAAACCTCCGAGAAGCAAAAGTTGTCTCAACATCATACCTAATGGTATCCAAATTCCCTTTACTTTAAATATTGTCTATAGAAATAAAGGTAATATGCTGTCCTTTCCTTCCTGGAATGTCTCCAAGGCTTCTGCCATTACAGGTCACCTTTCAATACATCATCAGGATAAACTGGCTTGAAAAAGCCTTCCCACTGCTTCCCCATGGCTTCTCTGTGGAAGTATCATTGCATTTAATGCAGTAGCCTGGGCCATTTGTACAGTACAATGGTGCAGTGATGGATAATTTTCTGTCTTTGAGATGCTGCTTAACAAAAAAAAGTGAAGTCAAGGTGAGTCATTAATTCACGCTGACTCCTTTCCCAGCCACTCACATTTAGCATGGACAGGACCTACTACTGTCACAGGTCTTTGTGGACCATGTAGATCACTCTGGATTGGAGCAAGTTAATGATTAGTTCAAACTCTGTCATCTTCTAACTTTACAGCAGAACTGTGACCTAAAGGAAGCAGCTAGTAATTCACTTTCTCTAGCTGCAGGGGACTCTTCTTCCATCGACATTTTAGCTGATCGTAGCTCCACCTTGTCTTCAGTGGAGTCAGAGAAGCTACAGTGAAACAGTGGGGCACAAGCTGCTTTCTGAGCTGGAGGTCTTGGTTTGTCCTTTCAAAGGGATTCAGAACTTTACAATAATTTCTCCAGTCCTCCATATCTGTAGGGCCAGAATTATTTTTTTTTTTCTCCAAAGGGTATTTATTCCACTCTTTTTTATGGCCTTTGGTAGGGTATGTGTGTATTTTTGTTAAGAGAACCAGCCCCTTTTTATTTTAGTTGCCTGGATTGAGAACTCTGCAGCCATAGACTGCCTTCAGGATAAACTTTCTGTTCTGGTTTTTGCCTGAAAAAGAATACCATTTGCATGGCTTTTCATCTGTGGTCCTCAATTACACTTCTAACACAAAAAGGAAATTCAGCAATATGAAAAGAACAAAAAAAGATACTAAAGACATTAATGCTTAGTACTCTAAGTACTGATTTTTTTTTGCGTGTAATGCAAATACTTACAATGGGCTTTTTGGGGAAATTATCATTGTAAATGTCCCTCTTGCGAATAAGACAAAAACTTATGGGAATTACTCCTATTTGGTGGATCTTCTGTTAAAATACTATCTTTCTGCTGAAATTTGTACAAGTCTTAAGTTGAAAATAAATTGTCATTGCACATCATAAAAACAAATTATACTGCAGTGAAATAATTAATCCACAATTAATGATAACAGACATGAGGCATCTTACATGTACAACACAAACAGCTGACAATGTCTTTCTCCAGTACACAATGTCAAGAAATCCTGATCCAGAGTCATCTTTAGTGTCTAATTTTTCTGCACTCAGCTCTTGTTTTTATCTTCTCTGCTAAATGAGTTCCTGCATGGCAGCCAAAGGAAGTGGTGAACCACCCCCACGGAAGACTTTATATATCATTTTAAGAATACCTTTACACAAGCTTTCTGTGGCTTATTCAGCAGATACTGATAATATTTTACCTCTTTTTCAAGTGGAAAAAAATATCTTCAAAGTGGCAAAAGATTAGCAGTCTTGCAAGTATCCAAATTATGCATTAGGATTGATAGAATTTCCATTAAAAGGCAGTAATATAGGCAATTATTTGATATGCTCCAAGCTACTGATGTGATATTGCTGTACAAAACCCAGTAAAAAATCCTCCGTGTTTCCTGTAGATGTGTATTTCTAGGTGAAAGGCTCTATGCTACTGCACTTTGGAAGTACGCATTGTATTGTGCCATGACCTTTCCTGGTGTATAATCTCCAGGGTCTTTCATTACTGAACTTTTAATTTAACTTGAGAGACCTACTCTCAGACCTTTGTTACTCTTGGCCTAATATGTTGGAAAAATAATACTGTCATGTACCAGCATGGGATACTTGTTGTCTTAGTTCAGAAGAGCTTTTGCCTGACAAGAGAACTGTGTTAGTAATCTTTTATGTCTCACTACTGCTCTTTCAGTGCTCAGCACAGTTTTCTGGTTCAGGTTGTGAGAAAATATCCCTAAATTTGGATCAAATTTGCTGAACAGCTTTGGTGACAGTGCACATTTCCTTTGTTCGAAATTTCCCCAAACCTGAAGCCACAGAATGATTCAATACTAGTCACAAGTGAAATGAGCAAGCCTGAGACTAAAAAATATTGAAATCACTGAGTCTTACCTGAGTAGGTTAGAAGTGCTGGTTTGCTGTATGATGAGATGGTTCTTTTTTTTTAATCCCCACTCACAATCCCACACTTACTGTGAACAATGACTCTGAGCTGGGTTTACCCAAAAGACACATATGCTTTTCAGTAGCTGATAAACGAACAATCCAATTATTTAAAGATACCTTTAATAGCAGGAAAATACAATGAAGACCTTAGCAGCTGACCACAACAGAACAGGTAAAAGACTGTCAGTTGGCAAGAGTCTTCCAGCATCCTTCTACGACAGGCTGAGGCTTATTGCAATGGTCTCATTCTGCCGGTTTCACCTTTCTGCAAAATCCCATTCTGGAAGCAGATGAAGAGTGCAAAGAACAGCACTGATACCAGTGTTAGATGTCGGAAAAATTCTGCTGTGAGCCAGAGTCTCTGCTGATGCAAACACTGCCTTGACTTCAAGGTACCAAATAGCCTGATCCTCCACAACTGAAACTGAGCAACCCGTTCCCTGTTGTCAACAAGTGTTAGCTGAGTAAGAATTGGAGCCACTCACAGCCGTTTGGAGTTCAGCTTTAATAGCACAGTATTTCTAATTTCTTAGCAAAGTCTGTTCACACTGGCTAGGACTCAGAATTCACGGTGCCACCACTACCTAGACTGCAAGGTGAGTGATCAAGGTGGCACACCAAGTGTGTTTCAGGAGCCTGTTGCCACCTGATGTTCGCAGCCGCACTCAGGCTATCCAACCTTTACTACATATACTACATATTCAAAATATGTTCAGACAGACTGGAAAGATTCTTATCTAGAATTTAAATAACGTGTTTCTTCAGTATCTTTATAAATGTTTAAAGCCAATTTCATTGAACTCCAGAGCTTGTCACATACCTTGCTTAGCTGTTAATTATGCTGCCATTAGTCAGATGATAGGGAATGTGTGAATCTGTCCCATTTGAAGCCTGAAGTTTTGGAAGTGTGGTAAGTAGGTAAAAAAAACCTGTGGTAGCTGTTTTGCAGCTAATGGTTTGAAGTGTATTTCTAAGGTACTGATACCTGTGCTGAGGGTTCACAGCAGGCAGCACCATCCTAAATATACCCTAAAAATCTGTTCCTAGCTCACTGACACCTGCTGGAGACCCCAAAGCCAATCATGGCCTTAAAATTTGCCTGGTTACTTTTGCCAGCACTAAGTTGTCTGCTGATTTACCAAAAACTTGGTACCTTGAACCTGAACCTTAGCTGTAACTTTTAAACTAGTGGTGCTTGTCAGTTTTGCCACAACCCTTGCCAGTTCCCCAGGGGCACTGCCCATCCCAATCTTAGCCTATCCATCCTGTCTAGACACAACACTAATCTGAATCAATCGGGAAGCCAACTAAATCCTTGGCAACTCAACTTTAATTCTGATTATTAAACATTAATGTAGTTTTTCCATTTTGAATTTGGGCCCATAAAGTGGACTGACTTACCTCTGTCTAGTGAAGACATCAAGTAAGTGTACTTATTATTTTTTAATTTATGGCTATGATTACTCTTAAATTCCAGATCTAGACCAAACCTCAGCCTTTGCTTATGGACTATCTCATTTAGCAGAGGCAGTTTCGGATGTTACCACATTCTCTCTACTCTACTCCTCTGCTGAGTGTTGTCTCTTTCGGAACTGAAGGGACAATATAAAACACGTCTTCACTTCTGTTTAGCCTGGCCTATTAGCACTTTTTGGTATTTTAAACAAATCAGGCTGTAAAGTAGGAAACCCATTCAGAAATGAGTTTTGCTCCATTGTCACTATTGCAGGAGCAGTAAAATACAGTGAATGAGCAGGACAGTCACCCAAGTGTAAAAGTGGTGTAAATGTGGCTTAACCCAACAGATCCAGTCTGTTAGATTCCAAGAAATGTGTTGGCAGCACTAAGGTTAAGATTAGGACTGGGTTTGCAAGGTCTATTTATTAGCCTTACAGATTTGTCCACAAGAGGAGAGATCTGTCTGGATGGAGGTCAAAACTGACACTGGCAAAATCTGAGTTAAAGTTACCTAGAGTAATTTCCACCAAAGCTCATGAGGACAATATTGTGAATTATAAGGCCTGCTATGCAAATACAGTTTTGTCAAATATACCTTTTTTGGAGGCAAAAGAATACAATTTTTTGAATCTTTATAACTACCAACATTTGCAAAGGAAATCTTCTTGGGACAATTCTGTTAGAATTCAGCTGCCTGCCAGGAAGTAAAGGAGGCCATGAAGGATACAGTAGAAGTGCGGTAGGGAAGCAGGTTTGAAGTACTGCAGCCCAGGATGAGGATGCTAACTCCAGGGATATCATCTAGCAAATCCAGATAAGATGTGGCTATGGCATGTGCTCTTTGGAAAGAAAGGAATAGTTATTGCATGTAGTTGGGGAAGATGTAGGAGGGGAGTTTTCTGCTTAATAGTTTGACAGGTAACCCGAACAAGGTCAAAGGAGCAATACTTAAAGTGTGAGTTAATATTTTCTTTTGGAATGTAATCCTCTGACTTACTGGTCTGTACACGTCTGGTACCAACTTGATTTGAGGTTAGCAGGCAAGATATAAGAAACAATGGTGTTCTAGTCTGAATCAATCAATTTCCCAATCATACCCATTTACTGCACTTTCATTCCCATTACAGAGCTGTCTTGAAAGAGTATTTATTTCAGTTTAAGCTAAACAAAACATACTCCAAGATATCTTTACTGTGCTGGTACGAATAGATGGTATGTTCGGGTCCCTCTCTTTACCAAGTGTGTACAACGTGACCATAATTCCCCCATTCCAGCTGAGTTCCAATCTGTTCCTACTGGGCCATGCTCCACCCTAATGTAGACATAGGCCAGTGTTAGTTTGCCAGAAAACTTGCTTCCTGTCCTAAAATGAAAATCCTTTACACAAAAATATACTTACACAAAAACCACAAAAATTACCTTTTGACTCAAAGTTCACTTAATTTATGATAAAGTAGCCTTTTACAGAAATGAACTTGTTCTAGGTCAAAAGAAGTGAATATTTAGTCAATCTGGAGTTGACTAAATGTCTTTCCGTATTTTTTGAGATTTCCTGTTTTGCTATGTAATTACAAAATAAGTGGTTTTATAATACATTTTCAGCACGTGTAGAGTTTCAGTTGGTTTTCCCACAGAAGCTGAAGCTACCTTAACATTTCAACAGCTGTTGAGTAATATTTATTTCCTCTTAATGAAGACCACTTACCCTTAAGAAAACAAATAACAGATGTGTCTTCCACTATTTTCTGCAACAGTTTTTACTTTGAGAAATCTTATGATTTAAGGGTCAAAGGATAGGTAAAGCTTTTAAATCCATTAGTGCCAAAAACGTTTTTAAAAGAGGCATTTTGTGTATTTGTTGTTGTGGAATTTCAGGGAGAAAAAAGAAAGTAGATGCTATTGTGTTGTATGTTAGAATATTTTGTTGTAAGACAGATACAGAGTAACATCACCTGGAAGTATCTCTATCCATTCATTAATTTATGGAATAAAGCTTGCTTTTCTAGATATATATACATACATACACATATATATATGCATGTAAAATTTCTCATGAGAGAATATGCAAGTGAGCAAATAAAAAACATGCAAACTAACACATGTAAGACTGCCAAAATTTACTGTCAGAAGCTAGATGGGGTTGAAAACATGGTTTTAAAAGTATATTGTTTTCCCTGTTGTTCCAGAATGTGATGTCTCGTTTCTGTCTCTTCCTTTAGGCGCTAATGGTTGGACTTGATGATCTTAAAGGTTCTTTCCAGCCTAAATGATTCTATGATTATAACAGTATCCCTTGAACCCACTTGATTTTAGACTTGGTCCAGGTTTGGCTGGAATACTTTCCCAGTTCGTGCTGTGTGGATTTCTCTATGCTGCCCGTATGGGAAAGTATTAAACTTGTACAGGAAATATCTGCTGGGATTTTGTCACTATTTCTGTAATTCAGTGATTGGTTTTGTTTGTTTGCTTAGATGAAGGGTGCGTCCACAGCTTTTCTTACCTGCTTATCTCACTCCAGACCTCTTTGCTTCAGCAAGTCTTTAACTAAAGCCCTGCTTGGTGAGTGGGGCTATACATGTGGAGCATGTTGGTTCTGGGGGCGTGTTTCTTTGCCTCCACAAAAATAGTTCTTGTCCCAGAGAGATCACATTTTTTCACCAGTGTAGGTGAGGGCTCTGCTCTGATGTATCCTTGTTACTTTTATTTAGAGCCTGCCATTCCCTTAGTGCCCATCTTTGATCCTCCGCTGACCGGCACACACGATGGGTTGACCATCTACTTACTGACATCTATTTAAAAGAACAGAGTGAAGAAGTTGAAGGAAAGTGAGAAGTCTACTTCTAAACCCCAACTTCAGAGGCCCTGTTCATCCTAGAGATCAGATCAGCCTGTCCTCACTGATCATCAGATTCTGGATGAAACGACTTCACCATGATGACAACATGCACTTGCCAAAAGTTCACATTTGCACATGTAGGTGGACTTGGGGGACTACTGACACCGAAGAGGCTGCTGGTGATTGGAGAGCTGATTAGAAATTTCCTGGCAGGATTTTTTTTTTCAACGGAAAATAATAATTACCACATCAAAATGAGTCAATGGTAATAGAGCTCCAACTGTGACTCACTTACTTAGACTCATGCTAGCTTAACTTCTTGATAGTCCTTTCCATAGGTTGCTGTAGATCTGGAGCAGAAGACAGAGTCTTCAGAAGCAGCTGTGGTAGGCTGAAGAAAACTGAGGAGATCCACTGGTAGGACCTTCGTGTGGGTTAATGCATCAGACAGAACATTACAGAAGTTCAGTTGTCTTGTGCTTCTGGACTCATCTGATTGATAGAACCAACCAAGCAGAGATCCCTGAATGGGAGACTTGCATAATGGGCTGCAAGAACTAACCGTTAAAAACATTACTTAAAGACATATGAAATCCAGGGCCATGTTTTACTCAGCGCTGTATTCCATTGACACAGCAGGCCATCCCATGGCTCAAAAATTGTGCTAGCGATTTGATGGTTAAAAAGTGGTGAACACCATTTTGATTCATTGTATTTGTCATACCACATCTGATTTGCTGCAGCATGTCTTGGTGTTAGCATGGAAAAAAGACACTGTGTGACTCACTGTGATGCAATGTAGTGGAAAGTGGAAGAAAAAAAACCCATGCAATTTCAAATGTACAAACTGCTCTCAGTACAGATGGCAATCAATCAATCTTGATTTTTACAACTCATTATCTGGTTCAGTTACCCATAAAAATAGGGGAAATATTCCTCTATTTCCCATGAGCAATTGAAGCATATGTTTTAGTGACTGTCCTGTCTGTGTCAGTAGTTTTCTTGCCCTGTACGACTCCTGTCTTGATAGTTTGGCTTCATTTTAGTAGTCAAGCTTCTCAGTGAAGTTTCCCTTAGCAGTAGGAGAATGGTTTTGCACAATTCAGTCCTAGATGCTATCCTTCATCCTTTGCCTTTCTTCTCATATTCCCACTCTTGTGTCCTTGCATCTTCTCATGCGATTTTCTGCATTAGCTGTTAGGTCCAAGTAACCAGCGCAAGCTGAAACCTTAACATTAGCTGGTGGGAAGAAAATCTGATTAGTCTCACAAACTCTACAAATCCTACAAGATTTACAAATCCCCCATATCACAGTTTTCCATATTGCTTTTTTTCCCTGTCCATTTTTTCTCACTTTTCTTCTCATCTCTACTCATCTTAGCTTTGCTTACTCATCTCACTACTTGGTTTTGTTACTTTTACAGAGACCTCTATCAGTTTGAAAGTAGAATGAAATGTCTTATATTCAGATTTTTTTTTTTTCTGAGAAATCAAGCTTGAAACCTACCAGTAATATCCTACCTTTAACGCTGGTTCCCTTGAGCAATTCAACCTGACCCATAAACACCAGAGATCTTCAGGCAGGAGGATAACTCCACTTCTGAGATACTCACCCCATCTTCTCTCCATTATGTCTTATGCAAACTAGAAGTTGTAGGTATCAAGCCTAAGACGTTGAAGCAATCCCACAGTTCTGTATTGTTTCCTCTGAAAATGTCATGTAAAAAACCAATCTGCAGACATTGTGATGAGCTACAAGCCATGGTGTAGCTAGGGGAGGATAGCTGTTCAGAATAACATCCAAGCCAGCATAATATGTCCTTATTGCGCATTAAAAGCACCCATCTAGGGAAGGATATAAAACAATTATCATGAAGTTAATTCACATCTTTTTTTACAACACGGTAGCTTCTGCAGATAGGCAAGCTGTGAGAGACCAGTCATTGGCAAAAGGTATGATCTTATTCAGTGATTTCATTAGTTTTCCAGAAAGGGGAACAAGCATCACATAGAGGAAATGTGCAGATTTCTCTAAGCCAGGAGGAGTTGTGAGCTTTTCAAAAAGAGGAATACCACAAAGGAACCTAGAAGGAGTACAAACCTCAAAAGAATGCTGGTGGTTTCAACTAATAAAAATAAAAAATACTACATTTTAAGAAGAGTCTGCAACATGAGAAAGTGAGGAACCTAAGAGGAAGCGAAGTTGCGAAACATGACTTCAACTAATAGGCATCAAATGAGATGAGTTTTCAGAGACATAATTATTTATTTCCAATCATATTTCCTAATACCACAATCACTTGGCATCTCATAGGCATTGAGGAGTAAGTCTTCAAAATATGTGGTTCAGCATTGCTGTAATACAGGCAGAATTTATTGCAGAATCAAGAGGCACAATTCATTTTTAACTATGTGACATAGATGCAAGCTACAGGCTTGCCTTAAGGCTTGTCAAAACAGTGGTGTCAGTAAGAACATTCAGTACAATTTTGTGGTCATTGTATCCACAAAATAAAACAGATAACCTGCTATACAAGTACATACGCACCAACTCAGACCAATGGTTCAACTTTTCTATCAAGTAATTAGGAAAGACTGTAAGTAAAAAAAAACCAAACCCACACAGAGAGATATTTTGTCACTTCTATTCTATGGTCTTCCAGCATCTGGCAGTTTGCCATTTACAGGTTTCCAGAACATGGGCACTAGGGCTGGTGGGATTACATGGCACATCATCTGACTCAAAAGTTTTTCTAAACCCTTTTTTCATGAATTTGTCTAATTAATGAACACTTTGGACAGCTGGTATTCAGAACATCTAGTGGCAATGAGGTCTAGGGTAAAAAAGACGTATTTTGGGGAAAAATACTCCCCTCCCCTTTTTTTTTAATCTACCCTCTTGATAATATCTGGAACCTTCTGCTCAATGCTGATTACTACATTATTAGAAATAAAAAATAAAAATGGGGGACTTCAGAAAAAATCCAAAGTGATCAGGACATTATAAAGACAGATTTATGAGGTAAGAGTTAAGCTAGCAAAGTTGGCAAACTGCTGAGAAACACAGTGGGAGTTACCAAAAAAAAGAAACTTAGAAATAGCTAACAGCTAATATATAATACGGGAAAAAAAGGGATGGAATGAGTTGAATTAAGGACTTGTCTTTTGTGTAGGTGTGTATCTAAGGTTAATGGATGAAATGTAGAAAAAAAGGAAAGCCTGACTGATAATATCTCTTCTAGCTGTAGAAAAGGGAAGTGATGCAAATCCCAGTATTTAAAGCTCTGACCACTAGTCAGAAAAATATTCCTCCCCTGATTCTCCATTTAAAAGACCTGTCCTGAAAGGTGGTGGGTTTACTATTTGTAGACTTACTGTTTCAGTCTTACGGTTCCTGACAAATTATATGATAAGCATACAACATATATTATCCGTTGTCCACATCTGTGGTTTTGTCTTTATTTCAACCTTAAAGATTTAAGTCCAATTGTTCTGAAGTCTTCCATTTTGTGTTCAAGGTCAAAAATCTAAGAGTATGTTTAACCTTTCCTCTATGGGTCACTTTTCTCAAACAGCTTGAACTGTGTGCAAGAAGACTCTGCAATCAAGATGTCTATGCAGCTTGAAAGTGTAAGGCATGGCTAACACATGCAAAAGAGAACTAGGATTCCACAGCTTAGCAGGCAAAGCATAAATTCACTCACCACCCTGACAAAAAACTTGAAAAGTGATGGGGATAGGTATCTTCTTTGTATCTGCCTTCTAGCAGTGAATAAAAGGTAGAAGAGACATAAGTAATTCCAGTTTTGTAGTGATGCCTGTCATCTAGAAGCACATGACATTAAATTGCCTCTCCTGTAGGAACCCCTGAAAAGATGGCAATTAAGGCTGTAATGTCAAACTGAAGAGTACTAGACTTACCCCCTTTATGATGTATATTTTTTTACTCTTCAGGTACAAGCAGTGTTCAACACCAAATCTGGCCATGATTTGAGAAGTCACAGATTTAAGTATAGGTGATTTATGAAAAATCACTATAAACCTCAGTGGCCTTTTAAACCCTAGTTTACTATGGAGCAAATCTCATTAAAGACATGCTGAAGTGCCAGAGGAGACTGTCAGGGCCCTAAGGGCACTAATCAGTTTATGGCCCTCACCACTGAGAATCCACAAGGCCAAGTGCCGGGTCCCGCACTTGGGCCACAACAACCCCATGCAACGCTACAGGCTTGGGGAGGAGTGGCTGGAGAGCTTCCCGGCGGAAAGGGACCTGGGGGTGCTCGTTGGCAGCCGGCTGAACATGAGCCGGCAGTGTGCCCAGGTGGCCAAGAAGGCCAACAGTGTCCTGGCCTGTGTCAGCAATAGTGTGGCCAGCAGGAGCAGGGCAGGGATCGTGCCCCTGGACTGGGCACTGGTGAGGCCGCACCTCGAATCCTGTGTTCAGTGTTGGGCCCCTCACTACAAGAAGGACCTTGAGGTGCTGGAGCAACTTAGGGACATGGCTCAGTAGTGGATTTGTCCGTGCTAGGTTGAGGTTGGATTTGAAGATCTTAAAGTTGTTTTCCAGCCTAAATGTTTCTATGATACTCTGCTGGGGCCTCCTCACAGCCAGCCGCTGGGGCGCCATGTCAGCCCAGCCCAGGGCCCGCAGTCCTTGCCTGAGCTATGCCACAGTGGTGCTTGTCTGCTGCCCTGTCACAGCCGTGGCTCTTCCTGTCCTTGGACCCTATTGATCCGTGTTCTCACCCATGAGCTAGCAATTCCTGGGACTGCTCTGGGACCAGGATGGGCCTGGGACCGTCCCCAGTACCGATGTGGTCAGCTTTTGCAGGGACAAAACACCTCAGCCGTAAGGGGATGAACTGTGCAGTGCTACACACCTCCACGGCCGGGAAAAGCCTTCGGCTGCATTTGCCTTTGCCAAAAAACTAAGCAAGTTGTGCTTTCCAACCCAAGTGGGAACTGGTATTCCTCGAGAGGAAAACATCCCATGAATCCCTCTGAAGGAAGAAAAAGGAGGTGAAAAGCTGACAGTTTGAACGGGCTTTAGCTTCAAAATAATTTTAAACAAATCCATGTATTCCACCATCTGACATTAACTCTGAATAAGTGTGACAGAGGCTGACTTTATAGTTACTGTGGAATTACCCAGTAAGAGTAAGAGATTCCAGGAAATTTATTTCTGTTTGCAGTTTTCCATTATTTTCTACAAGTTGAGCAGCAGGAACAAGCTGAAGTTTGCCAAATCTCACCTGTGTGGGTGTCAGTTCTTTTTCTAGCTGTGGCGGGCCTTCCAGCTACTTTTCATTTTTAAACTTTTCTAATGATGTAGGCAATGCTGTAATGGTTAATTAGTGTTACAAATACCTTCTTCTATTCAGAAACGTAGATTTATCATTCTTACAGAGTTTCATGTCAGAAAGGATATTCAAAACTGATTGATGCATCTGGGTGAAAGACGTCTGTTGAGGAAGAAGAGAAACAGCGCCAAATGTTACGAACAAAAGGGACTTTAGGATTATCACATTTATCTCAGCATTAGGGCAGTATCGTATGCTGTATTGAGGAATAGCAGTCCTCTATGTCCAGATACCAGACTAGTTCTGGATCAGTTGTTTTTTAAATTCTCTCACTCTCAAAACTCTTTTTCAGTCTCATTTCAGTTCTAGAACCCATTTCTTTCCGAGATTGAAATGTGGTATCTCACTAAATCCCCCTCCTTTAGCCTGGGGGACTAATCCTCGATCCTTGTCTGCCTTGCAACCCTTTAAAATACCTCTTTGTTGTGAACTGTACTGGTGGGTAGCTAAAAAACAGCTGAACCGGAGAAGAGTAAGTGCCAGCACCAGCAGCTGCAACGGCAGAAGGAACAAGGCCACTAGAAATGCTTCTCTTACACAGCTTAATCCCTGTAATTTCCTCTAATAGCACCTTGTCTTGTAAGCAGCCTTTAAGCATCTCATAAATAAACACTGATCCTATGTCTGCTATCAGGTAGCTGGGCAGGTAACTTTCATGTTATGTAATAAGGAACATTAGTTCTTAATTTAGCTCTGTTTGATCAGTTATGTGCTGAGATTGGTTAAATCCCATCAGTCCACATTTCTCACATTTTACCTCTATACAGAAAAATAGGATTTTCAGAAATACATGTTGTAGACTGAACTACAAGAATATCTCTAAGATTTTTATTCTTAAATCTTCAAGAGAAGAATGCTAAAAAACTCAGGGACAAAACCATAGCTCCAGAGAAATAGAACCAAAGCAGGAGAATCTCAGATGGCAAAGATGAGAAGCAGAAGAAACAAGGCCTCTAGGATAGTGTATCATCTTGCTTTTTTCCAAAATGCAAATCCTTTTACAGAATCACAGAATCACAGAATCACTAGGTTGGAAAGGACCTTCAAGATCATCAAGTCCAACCATTAAACCAGCGCCACCATGTCCCCTAAACCATGTCCTGAAGCGCCACATCCACACGTTTTTTGAACACTTCCAGAGATGGCGCCTCCACCACCTCCCTGGGCAGCCTGTTCCAATGCCTGACCACTCTCTCGGTGAAGAAATTTTTCCTAATATCCAATCTAAACCTCCCCTGGCACAACTTCAGGCCATTTCCTCTTGTCCTATCGCTAGTTACTTGGGAGAAGAGACCAACACCCTCGTCGCCACAACCCCCTTTCAGGTAGTTGTACAGAGCGATGAGGGCTCCCCTCAGCCTCCTCCAGAAGTTCCCTCAGCCGCTCCAGACCCTTCACCAGCTTTGTTGCCCTTCTCTGGACACGCTCCAGCAGCTCAACATCCTTCTTGTAGTGAGGGGCCCAACACTGAACACAGGATTTGAGGTACGGCCTCACCAGTGCCAAGTACAGGGGCACGATCCCTGCCCTGCTCCTGCTGGCCACACTATTCCTGATACAGGCCAGGATGCTGTTGGCCTTCTTGGCCACCTGGGCACACTGCCGGCTCATGTTCAGCCGGCTGTCAACCAGCACCCCCAGGTCCCTTTCCGCCGGGCTGCTCTCCAGCCACTCCTCCCCAAGCCTGTAGCGTTGCATGGGGTTGTTGTGGCCAAAGTGCAGGACCCTGCACTTGGCCTTATTAAACCTCATACAGTTGGCCTTGGCCCATCGATCCAGCCTGTCCAGATCCCTCTGCAGAGCCCTCCTACCCTCCAGCAGATCAACACTCCCACCCAACTTGGTGTCATCTGCAAACTTACTTGAGGGAGCACTCGATTCCCTCATCCAGATCATCGATGAAGATATTGAACAAGGCCGGCCCCAGAACCGAGTCCTGGGGAACACTGCTTTTATTTGAGTTGTTTACAATTTAAGCACTAAGTATTTAATACTGCCACCTCTTTTCTGTTTGAGATGTCTTCCAGGAACTTCTGAAACAAAAGCAATAAAAGCAATGGTAATTGGCAAGCTAATTATATTTTCAGAAGAAAGTAAGTACTTCCACCTTTTTACAATGAACCTCAAAAATAGCAGCCTCCACAAGAGACCATAATTTTTTAAATAACGTATCAAAGGTAGCTTTTGTCTCTAATTTCCAATTTGTGTTATGTTGGAAAGCATCATGGGTCATTCCACTATAGTTTCTTTGGTTTTACTCCAATATAAATGGTTTGATGTTAGTAGCATTTCGTTCACTGGTAGTTAGTAAATCACTCAGGATAATCCGAAGGACACACCTACTGACTTCAGGATATTTAGTTAACAATGAGGTGAGCATTCCACTCTCTTCTCCAAAGTTTGTACTTGCAGTAAAAAAAAAGAAAGTTAATCCCACTGAAGTGAGAAGCAACAGAAGGCAACACTACACAGAGTTCAGTTTTTTGAAATCATGGTCTTTAGCTGGACAGAAACCAATGGTCCTACAGTTTGAATGTCAGCATAAAACTTTGCTATTTATTTGCTAAAAATAAGTAAGTCCTATAACATATTTTGAACCATACAGAACAAATTTTAGGAAGAATGTTCATAGGTAAGTTTCCTCCAGGTCTGCCAAAATATTGGTTGGATGGATGGTGGTTCAGTACAGGGTAAGATCTTAAATTTTTTTTGACAAAGCAAGATACAGTTGTCAAAGAATTAAAGTCTAATGTCGCTTTCTAACCAGCAGTGAGCTTGACTTAAAAGCAGAAACTGAAAGAGTCAATTCAGCTAGAGACCAAAACTAAACTTCTAGGAGTACAGCTCTATATTCAGCTGTATATTTTTCATTGGAAATAGGACTGTTTTATATTGGGTTTTCATGCAAACAACATCAGACCTGAAACCATGCTTATGACTTAAGTTAGTGAAATAATGCAATTTTTTAATTCTTAAATAACCTGGTTTTTTTCCTCTCTGGTACAAGAAAAAATGTCTGGTCTTCCTTTATCTAAGAAAGTTAAAAGGAAGGGAGAGGACAGCATACATGTAATTAGCTTCTAAGACTGAAAAAAATAGAGCCATGAGGAGCTTTCTGTTAGGCAAATTTTTGGACTTGGACACTTCAAAGAAATACAAATTAACACCTACTTAAATCCCACTCCTAATTTAGCATTGTCAGAGAATAAACTATTGAAGTTTTTAGACTTTACCCATGTCTTATATATTCATAGAATTTTTTCTAGATAATGGAAAAGAAAGAAGGAAAAAGAAGAATCAAAATTTAAACAGGGGGATTAAAATATTCCATCATGAGGAAAAAACTTGGTTTCAAAAATGAAAGACTGCAATAAACTTTCATATAGAGATGCCTATATATCTTGGCAAGTGGAACTGGTTTATATCTGTAGAGGAAAAAATAAATCTCACTGTTTGGATGTGATCCCTTAGAGAATAGGTTCTTTCTTCTGCTGGCTGGTCTTCAGATACCAAGTGTCATCCATTTGTCATTGTACTGAATTTTATGTCACAGCTTCAAGAGCTGAACGCACTGTGTAAGTTAGAAAATAACCCTCCTCCATTCATTATTTTTGTTTTTATTTTACAACAGTAAAAGACCAAAGGAAGACTGAATTGGAAGATTTTTTAAATTTAAATAAGACATAACCATAAAAAGACATCACAACCTTTTTTTTTTTCCTATATAAAATACTCATTGCCCTGGACCCCAAAATGACTCTTTTATAGCACAGAAATTCTAATCTTCAAAAGGCAAGAAAAGAAGTTTAAAAGAGCACAACTAAAATGCTTTCTCAGTGACTTAGAATAAAGATGTGGGTGAGGTAGAGATTATGTATGCTATTTATTGATAAAACAGTGAACTCCTACAAGAAATTCAGCTTGTGTCTGAGTCAGTGATTCATGTTAAATTCAGCAAAGTACAGGAACAACTAGCTGTGAAAATATCTGAAGTTTTGTCACAGACTGACACTCAATTATTGAGGCTTATATGAAAATTATCCAAACTGTTTCATTTGTAGAATGAAGTTTATACTTATTTTATTAACCAGAAGATCCATGTTTTAATTTTTCCCGTCATCAAATCTACTTAGGTATTAAAATATTGATGGGAAGAGTAAGGGGAAAAAAAGACTTACTGTGCTGGTGAGTGTCATAGAGACTATGAGAAGAATAGGAATGCCTATCCTCTTTTTTACTTCTAATAGGAAGAAAAATGGTTTTATTTATTTGTATCATGCTGCTCTACTTGTTTTGGCAATTACAGGTGGGTTAAATGATATAAAAACACGGGTTCTGGGGCAGAACAGAAAATAAGGCTAAGTGTTTGTGTGCAGTTGGGTTTTTTCATGGAAAGAGAAAAAGTATCTTGTGTCAGAAGTCTCTCAAGCTTGTCTTCACACCTAAATTTTATCAACTTCATTCCTGTTCCTACTGTCCTGCATCAGAGGCATCCCG
Source organism: Phaethon aethereus (assembly GCF_964289735.1). Classification (NCBI taxonomy): domain Eukaryota; kingdom Metazoa; phylum Chordata; class Aves; order Phaethontiformes; family Phaethontidae; genus Phaethon; species Phaethon aethereus. The sequence goes on along the minus strand of NC_138577.1, from coordinate 85,010,993 downwards.
TTGGAGAAAAGACACCAATACGTGGCGAGGGGGCAGAAAACGGGATGTGCATGCATGTGCAATCTGCTAAAGCAGAAGCAGTGAGAATAATGACTCACCTCATTGCAATCAAAATGATCTGCCAAGCTCGTTTCTTCTATTTGTCCTTCCCAAGATAGATTACTTCCTTAAGTGCAAACACATTCGTATTTCTGCCAAAGCTCTTATTTCTGCCTTTGACGGAGCAGAGGGAGAAAGACTTTTGATCGAGTGCAAAATCTGGAGATGCTGCCCAGATCACTGCTGGTGCCAGATCTCCCCAAAATCTCCTTCTGCTGGGTAGTCACTTCAGCACGCTATGGATTAGCTTCACTTCAAAGTGGATTCCAGTTGCTTTGTGAGGACAGAGTAATTTTAGGGCTTCACAGAAAGGATATTTCATGGCTCAGCTGAAGGAGGCACTCCAGGTCAAACGCCAATCCCCCCAAAACCTCTCAGCTGCCTAAGTGCATCTTTTCCTAGAGCTGCAGCCTTGGAGACAGTCTAGTTGACCATTCAGTGAAAATGGTTTAGGATGGTATTTTTCAAAGGATGGTCAAGACAAAGTGGTGGGAGGGTTGCAAGGGTTTGCCACTAATTACAGCTGGCTCTGGCATCTCCTCTCTGGAGGGAGCTAAGAGCAGTATGTCCTCTGAGAAGGAGCAGGAGAGGTGGTGACACCTGAAGCGTGAGGAGCACAAGGGTTATCAAACAGTAGTTAGGACAGGGAAGGAATTTATTTATGTTAAATAAAACATGTATCATTATTTCCCTGCGTTGGGTTTTTTGTTGTTGTTTTTTGTGGGTTTTTGTTGTTCTTGTTTTGTTTTGTTTTGTCTTTTTTTGTTTTGTTTTAACCAGTATTTTAGAATATTCAAAATCTTTTAAGGAATGTGTGATCCTTTGCCTTCCTTGTTTTCTCCTTCTGCTGATTTTTCTTTTTGAAAATAAATCTTTGAGAGTGTCTTTTTGAACACAAATCCCTGAGAATATCTTTTTTATTTCCCTTTTTTTTTCTTTTTTTTTTTTCCCCCCTCCAGAGAGTATCTGGTAGTGCTTTCATTTTCAAATACCAGGGGAGAACTCTTTTATATTGAAATGTTCAGAATGCTTAGCTGGGAGGCTCTTGGATGATCCACTCCTCTAGAATTATCAGCCCACAGCATTACAGTGGTTCTTCTAAGGAGCCATTTTTTAATCTATTGCACATAAAATCAGGTATCATGTGAGCAGAAGATGCCAGAGTATGGTTTATGCTATGATCATGGACATGTATTCATGTCCAAAATAGAGTAAGAAAATAACAGAGAAAGCAGGCAAGCCTTATGTTCAACACAGAGTTGGTAATTTAGTTACATATATACACATATACTTACATGCATAAGGAAGGAGAAAAAGAGTTCCCCAAATTGACCAAGACTCATAAAAGTATATAAATGCTCCAAGTCTATCCAGCTTGAATATGAAACAGAGAGAAGTAGGTATACACAAACTGGCTTTGAATAATAGGAAAGAAGTGGGGAATAAGTGTTTTCTTTATTTAGAAGAAAATGGGATGTGTTCTGAGCTTGACTTCTATTGTATTTTCAGCAATGTAGTTTTAAAATGTTTTCACAGTTCAGAGGTGTCCAAATGTTTGCCAGCAATCCTTATACACACAATCTTCTCTAGTTTCTACATCATAATTTTCTCTCTCAATAGTTCCAATTGCTTATGCTCCTATGGTGTTTTATATTTGCAAGTTTGCTGTTCATGCCAGCCAAATCCCCCAAAAGTGTAAATACTCAGTGGATAAAAATTGAAGTAAAAACATAAAAAAAATAGTTGATCTACTCTCAATATGAGAGCATTTTTCCTTCAGATCATCCCATTGTCATCCATGGACCTGGGAAAATGTAGGTTTCATGTTAAGGTTAGATATGGGTTGGAATAAATGCTGTTTCTCTGAAAATTAATCTGGAAACAAATATTGGTAGCACTCCTATTTCACACGCAACTTAAGTCACATCCTTCTCTGATCTCAGGTTTTATGTTCTCATGCAGAAGGAGGAGGAAAATGGCCTGGTGTCCTGTCATCACTTCAGCTGTAGGATGGAAGGCCTTCTCTCCACTTTTTTTCCTTTTACTTTCATCAACAAGTTAGCATCTGAAAAACAACCTGCTACTGGCTCTTTGGGACCCAGATCTGTATGAACCACAATCTTTCCTCAGACTGAGCCTTCTGGTGGAAATTATTTTTTATCATCAAAAAAGGACTAAAGATAGAAATTAAAGGTAATCCAATTTTGTTCATAACTCTTTCACCAAGGCTATCACAGGCAGTCTTCACTTAAAAGGGTGATTTCTGCCTGAGAGAAGAATCAGCTTCTGAATAAAGAAAATAACAATTTACTTTGGGGGAAAAAAGAAGTCTAAAGCCACATTGGTCTCTGTTGGATCAGGAATTTACAGCTTACATATTGAACTGTTTTCAAAGAGTATGTGAATTAAAGCGAGATAAAGATCGTGACTGAAAATTTCACTTAGAAATATTAGAAACTAAGGAGTTTGAAATACAAGGTCCTTTCTCGTACGTTTTATGTTGTATTGCTTCCCTGTATCTCATAATAAATAATTTTGCATTTATTTAAGAGCTAATGTGCTAAACAATAACAAATATTGCTATTTTATGTGAGATTTTTCACCATTTAGGTTTCAGCCCTGTTTGTTTTAGGAGTGCTAGCTGCTTGCAGTGTTCCCTTGACTATGATAGTTCAGTTTCATGCTTCATAACATTCCTGTTTAATTCCAAATGTAGATTATCATACATTTTTGATACTATGATATGTTTCACAAACTTAAATCAAGAGTTCTTTGTTACAGGTAACCTGGAAGTGCAACCATTGAACATAGCAGAGGAAGGACTGTAGGGAATTATATCCGCGATAGGAACATTGTCTGGGATCTCAAGAAGGTGAGACAGAAGTCGTTTTCCTGCCAGAGATAAACGTAAAGGAATTGCTTGTCTTAAAGACAGCTAAGTAGGTAAATTACATGTAAATACATGAACATTAATATAGCTGACTTTTACGAAGAGTCTTAAAAATTATTAAAGGTAGCAGAGACGTAAGCGAAGTAAATGGATGCATTAAGATGCTGCAGCGTGCAATTCATACACCTGAATGAAATTTTAAATGATGCAATAGAAGTAAAGACATGCAGAAAAAGGCAACAGGTTGCCCCTGACCCAAACTGAGGAGTAGTTCCCATATCAAGAACTTTTCAGTCTGGAAAAGAAATAACAGGTAGGATAAGAAAGGAGGGAGGGAAACCTATAATACTGTGCGTGGCACAGGGATGGCTGATAGACATTATTTACCATTTCTTGTAAGTCAAAAACTATAAGGTGCCAAATAAGGTGGCAAGTTCCAGAAAGATAACAGAGTAAGCAGATGAGCCTTATGTTCAACGTGAAGTTGGTAATTTGATTGTACATACACACATACATATGCATGTACTTACATGCATGGAGAGAGAAAGGGAGAAAGGAGATGCCCCTTCACATAGTGAACTTAAGCTGTGAAACTCCTTGCTGCAACATGTTATGGATGTTAAAATTCTGGTTTGGTTCAAGAAGTGATTGGAAAATGCATAGCAGGGAAATCCTTCTTGCCCCAGTGAACACAAGCTCAGGAAGTTCATGAGCTGCTAATTGCTGGAAGAGTATGGTGTAGAAAAGTTCACCTCGATTTGTACTCTGAGGCATGTTTTATCAACTTTTGTCAAAGATAGGTTACTGAACTAGGGCAGAGTTGTGATCTGTCACAGTAAAACTGTAGTTAAGTAAACTGAAAGGTATGAAGAAGCATAACTATTTTATGCTTATTTGCAAGCTTAGTTGTAATGCTTATGTGTAGAAATAGTCGATTAAAACTCGCTGACACAAATCCAGCCTTTCCGATGAAATATAATATATTAATAACAATAATGATAATAAATAAATAAAAATACTATGCATTTATTCTCTTTATTTTTCTAGTACTTAGTGAATCTTTTTTTTTTAAGGAATAGTTGAAGCTGGGCACTAGGTTAAAATGTTCTTCCTAGAATAAACCAAAGAGTGATTGCCACCTCGTTTTTCCGGACTGAGTGCAATGACGAAACCCTCTCGAGAAGCCGGGCTGCGTTTTGGGATTTTTTGGGTTGTTTTTTCTTGTTTTTTTTTCTTTTTTTTTGGCGGCAGTCCCGCATCCCAGGCTGGCGGTGCTGATGCTGGAGGCCTCGCAGCCACCGGGTGCCGCTGTGCGACAAGGAACCAGCGGCCCCGGGCCCCTCAGCCCCCCTCAGCCCACCCCCCCGCTGTAAGGAAATGGCCCGGATTTTATCGATGGAATTGGCCGTTTCCCTCGTGTACAATAATTTTTAATTTTTTCTCGCAGCTGTTTTGGTAACCGAATATCGTTTTGGATGCTTAAGAGGACTAGGTTTTTTAGGTAGAGACAATTATTACTAAAAAAAAGGAAAAGAAAAATGTATGGACATACAACCTCCTGCTCAGTAACTCAAGGTAGAGATTAATTTTTCCATGCGTGCAGCAGATGACAAATTTCCAATTGTTTTCTCACGGCAGAGAGCATTTTTCAGAAGGAATCACCGAGGGGCAACAGAAAAGTGGAAAACTTAGTGCTTAACCTTACAGTCCCCTGGCAGGAAACCCTGGCTGTGCTTGGCACCTTGGCGTTGGCTCATGTGAGTGTTGGAGAAAGAAGGTGAGGGAGGAACACCATGAGGCTGACAAGATGGTAAAGAAGTAGCATGCTGTGCCATTTCTCTAATAAATAGTATGCAAAATTATTTCAGGCTGGTTTCAGGTACAAGTTGACACAGGATGCGTATAAAAACAAGAAGGGCAAACAAATATCTTAAATAATCATCCCCTAAAAGCTCTTTGGGTTTCAGCTCAGTCTCCCAGCACTGGCAGATTTATTTAACGCCCAAGAATTACGAGGTTTTCCTGACAAGCACAGGCTTACTGTGATATATGAGGTGCAGCTCTGAACTGTTAATCGAGTTAAGCTCACACATAAACCTGGTTCTATATGTGAAACTATTTATTCAACTGCGCATTTTTCTTGACTGTTACTAGGCCAAATTTTTGTATTGACTGGAGTAGGGAAAACACCCCATAATTTTATGTCATGCAGGTGTAGGTGAAGGCTACTGAGGTCTGCAGCCCATAGATGACCCCAGGAAAATGTGAGAAAGGAAGGAAATAATTTTTCTGGTTTTTTCTTCTCTATTTATGGTAATTTTCTGCTTTGTCCTTTCTTGTCTCTGACAAATCTACTTCCTGTCATGAGTCCCTCTCATCTTCTGTCCTTTCTCCATCATGACGCTGCTCTGCTACTTCTGAGATGTGTACATCGCTACACTGTCCCGTTCCCACTTTTCTCCCTGCACATCCTCTGGCAAGACTTTTACTTCTGGTGAGGCTGAAGTTACAGGAAATCTTCCTGTGCTGCAGTTTTAGCTAGTGCTGCTGCAGCAGGGAAGCATAGAGGTTCCTTGGAGCACCAAGTGGTTTGCACACTCCTGTCTTCTGAGTCAAGGTTTCCAGCATTTCCATTTGCACCGAAGTCAATAAAACTGGCTGTGCTGTGGACAAAGAGAGAATGAACATGCTTGCTTCATTCCCAAGGAGACCAAGCAATATTTGTCTTTCTGAAAACCCTGATTATGTTTCCCACTTTGATCCTTGCAGTGCCAAGCTCTGTGTCTCAGTTTCCCAGCCCGTGCAGTGTTTCCTTCTTTTGCTCTCTCTCCTCTGCACCAGAGTACATATTCCTCCTCATGTTCCTCCCTGGTTCTCTCCTGCCTGCCTTTGTCAGTGTTCAGATCTAACGGCTCCTCTTAAAGGTTCTGGAGGGCACTGGGTGCCACTGAGCACACACAAAAATTTCCATTTCCCGTCATGTCCAACAATTTTCCACACTCCGTTCTCCAAGCATCTGGGAGCAATCAGAGAAGGGTAGGTCTGTCACCACCCAAACAGCAAGGGTTTTTTCCAACTGTTGTGTGTCTGTGTGAAAAAAATTTTCCCGTCTTAAAATGTGAACCCTCTGGCAGTGTTGGTCTAGTGTTCAGGAAGAGGGCATTGGCACGTCGCATTGTACTGAGGGAGCACAAGACGTGGTCAGATCCTGGATCATCTGCTTGCCATGCTTCATCCCCTGGTCAATCAGCCTGGTGCTGCTGCCATTCTGCTCACTGCTGGTCTTCCTCCAAAGAGCTTGTGCATGGCACTCTGTCCTCTCTCTCCTGTGCTAACATCACAGAATCACAGAATCACTAGGTTGGAAAGGACCTTCAAGATCATCAAGTCCAACCATTAATCCAGCACCACCATGTCCCCTAAACCATGTCCTGAAGTGCCACATCCACACGTTTTTTGAACACTTCCAGGGATGGCGACTCCACCACATCCCTGGGCAGCCTGTGCCAATGCCTGACAACATGTCCAAAGCACTACAGTCCTTCAAAGAAATAATTGCCATGTGATTTCCACATGGGCTTAAAAATACATTTTTATTGTGCTTTTTATTCATGGCAGTCCTGTTTTGACTCTTGTTTTCAAAAACCTGAGCCAGAGGCAGTGACCGCAGATGTGGAGGTTTTGCTTGTGACAGGACTGTTGTGTTATGAGCAACAGAAAACAGACAGTTTGTCAGCTTTAATGAGAAACAATGCTGACATGCATGCCTGCAACAAGCAGAGCTTTTACATTTGTTTTTGGGATTTAATTGTTTTCTGGTGGAAAAACAACTTCTTTCTCTGCTCCATTTTCACCCATATCCATACAACGTCTTTCTTATTCCCTAATCCTCTTTGCCTCTCCTGTTCCTCGTGATTTGGTAAGGACTTAGCTGGATACTTTTATTTTTTGCCTTTTTAGTTTGGAAGACACTGTGCCCATACAAAATAAATATGATGGCAAAACTTCAAAAGTGTTGAAATGTTTATGGAGATTTCTGCTTCACTTTTAACTTTGTTTATTCATGTATTATCATTTTTTTTACAAGAAATGAGGCTGGTGTTCTTTGATGCTGGAGTGCCAAAGTTTTTCAACCTGTTTGTCTCCTGACTGAAGTACTGGAAGTTGTATGATGCAGAAGGTATCTGAGTATTTCATCATTCTCTGCAAATTTGATTTGACCACTTTTCAACTCATCTGGCATAATTTTGTGTGACTTTACTGAAGCCAGTGAAACTATATCAAGTTATGTTACAAAAGAATCAAGCTGTGCATAAAGATGCACCAACCATTTAGGAATATTAATAGACATTGGCATAAACAGGGACCTGTATAGGGTAAATGTGTACTCATAACACATATTTTCATTTTGATCTATTAAAATATTTTATTGTGTGAATGTCTCTAGTATATGGCATTGCACTTTTAAAAAAAATAAGTATAGCCCTGATTTAACTACATTATCTCACTGTGTTTGTACTTCAAAGGAACATAAAATGCACCGTGACTGCCTAAAAGATAGTTTTGATATGAAGACTTACTGTTATTTTTGCAGATAATAAAAGAAAATTTAAATTTTAATAAACATGTTTTAGAGGTGCAAATTAAGAAGGTACATTTACCTGCCAAATGTGTTTTTCTCTTTGCTTTTACCGATTGTCTTTAATTTTTAAACAAATGACATCTGTGAAACTGAACAGATTTATTCCAGAAGGTATTTATGCCATATAGTATTGGAAACCTCATCTAAAATGTTTTTTGTGTGAACCTAAGGTTTGTTTTCTGCATTCTAATGATCTTAGTTTTGTTTTATAATGAGGTGCAGGCACAGCAAATGTAAAATGAGAAAATAAAAAATGAAATTCCTTTTGAATAGTTTAATTTGGAATCATGGTGGGAAGAACGCTTTCAAATGCTTTGCTGAGTAATTAATGAAAAGTCTCAAGTAGATGACTTAGAGTAGTAGATTCTGACTTATGTTCTGTCTCAACAGAGTCTAGTGTTATAATTGTATTCCAGTAAATATAAATTCAATTGTATTTGTGGAATTCAAGATATTTTAATAGATAAGATCTGAAAAATTATTGCCAAATTAGGTTTCCATATCCATGGAAGTCAATGACTATATTACAGACTGACTAATCTAACAGTTATACAATGGTGTTTTAAGAAAACTGACTTGATCCATGTTCCTTCTTGCTCCAAGAAAGTCGTATGGGATATGGAAGCCAATTCTTAAACTGCCCAAGCTTAAACATAAGTTAGAATAGCTTCACTTTTATGGTGGTCTGTGATACGCTTGGGAAGATTGGACATGTCATGGAAAGATATCAGGTAGCTTCATTTCTTCTATAAATCACTCCAGCATGCCCTGCAACGCTAGTGCTGGGAATGGCTTTCAAAGCAGTTTGGCTCCATCCACTGCATACCAATTTCCCCCTGCCAAAAAGCCCTTCAAAAACTGATCTGGTTAGCCTCAGCTATGTTAGGCTCATGTTTAAGTAACCAAGTGGTACACGGGAAACTGAACTGAGAGATGAAGACTGCACCACAAGTGGTGCTGAGGAGAGGTGCAGAAGTGTTCCTCTGCATGGACATCATGGAAGAAACCTTGAACAGGTTTTGTTATGCTTAATCCTGTGGTAGCAGACCTCACCCAGCAAGGTACATAACATCTTGCTTTCCTGGGCACCAAAACTGCTGGAGGACAACCATCTACACAACAAGTTGAGTTATGGCAGGAGAAGTTGTGTTCGCTATTTGAGGGCTCTACCCATCCCATTTTCTCTGCTGTCCCAGTCTGAAAATTTATGCCCCTGTGCTACAACTCCTCACTGCTGACACATCTTAAAACAGAAAGACCAGTAAGAATGCAAGTGCCATTTATTAATACAAAAAGGAACTTCAAATGATAGAGGCAGTTTAGCTGTGGTGTACAGAGCTCAGCACAGGCTAATGTAATCCAAGACGACAGTTGGATGTGGATCTTTTCTTTAATTAAAATGGATGACTTAATTTGCTTCAAGGATTAATGAATTTTCAGTTTCAAGAAATGGACCAATGGCTGAATTTTAACCATTTCATAAAATCTGGTTTAATTTTCTTATCCCCACCTAGTTATAACTACAGGCTTATATAAGAGGGAGAAGAGAGTCCTGCTAAAGAACATGTGAGACAATATAATTCACTGAGTACCCTTATGAATTTTTAAAAAGTAGGATTAATGTCTATGATCTTTGCAATCAAAATACTGATTCTAAGCTGACACTATTTAATGGCCACCATGTCTTACGGTAAATGATCTGGAGGACAATGATTACTGATGAAAGGCATCTCTGGTGATTGCCATCGTTAGAAAGCTGGTGAATGAAGGCAAGGCTCCCAAGGTGATGTGTTTGCCTTGCACTAAGAACTGCGTTTTAGGAGATACAGAGCCATCATTGCCTTACATCTCATTAATTTCTACTGAACAGGAATTCTGCACATGTGAGAAATTTAGAAATGTCTCAGACTGGAGACCTGCTCTGTCTTGCAAGTCTGTATGTTTCACGCAGATATCAGGAGTTTTCCAGCATCTCACCCTTCTTATGGTTAAAGCTGCAAATTTACAGACAGATTTTATTCACAGCTACATTTTTCTTTGTGCTTAATATGTATCCTCATGGATGATTTGACCCATATTCACTTCACTTGCTTCACTAAATGTCTCTAGTCACCCAAAACTGGAGTTTTCTCAGAGGGCTTGGATTGATGGGACTATCACACCAAGCCAGGACTCCGAATTTTCAGAAGGCAAACTTCCAGCTCTTCAGGGAGTTGGACAATAGGATCCCCTGGGAAACTGCCCTCAGGGACAAGGGAGCGCAACAGAGCTGGCAGATCTTTAAGGATGCTTTCCACAGGGTGTAAGAGCTCTTGATCCCCAGGTGTAAGAAATCATGACAGGGAAGGCAAGAGATGGGCATGGCTGAGTGGAGACCTGCTGGGCAAACTGAAGGGCAAGAAGGAAACGCACAGGCAGTGGAAGCAGGGACAGGGATCCTGGGAGGAGTACAGGGACACTGCCCGGTTGTGTAGGGATGGAGTCAGGAAGGCCAAGGTGTGGCTGGAGCTGAACTTGGTAAGGGGTGCAAAGAATAATAATAGGAACTTCTACAGGCATGTCAGCCAGAAAAGGAAGGTCAAAGAAAGTGTATCCCCCTTGATGAGCAAGGCTGACAGGCTGGTAACAACAGGTGAGGAGAAGGCTGAGGTACTCAATGACTTCTTTGCCTCAGTCATCACTGGCAGTGTCTCTTCCCACACCTCTCGAGGCGATGGACTGCAAGATGGGGACTGGAGGAGCAAAGTCCCTCACACTGTAAGAGAAGATCAGGTTCAAGACCTGATCTCTGAGGAACCTGAACATGCACAAGCCTATGGGACCTGATGATATGCACCCCAGAGTTCTGAGGGTATTGGCTGAGGTAGTTGCCAAGTCACTCTCCATGATATTGGAAAAGTCCTGGCAGTCAGGTAAAGTCCCCTGTGACTGGAAAAAGGAAATATTGCACCCATTTTTAAAAAGGGTACCAAGGGAGGAGCCTGGGAACTACTGACCCACCAGCCTCACCTCTCTGCCTGGGAAAATCATGGAGCAGATCCTCCCAGAAGAGATGCTAAGGCATGTGGAGAACAGGGAGGTGATTTGAGACAGACAACATGGCTTCACCAAGGGCATGTCCTGCCTGACCAATCTAGAGGTCTTCTATGATGGAGTGACAACATCAGTTGACAAGTTGATGTCATCCATCTGGACTTCTGTAAGGCCTTTGACATGGTCCCCCACAACATCCTTCTCTCTAAATTGGAGAGATACAAATTTGATGGGTGGACTGTTGGGTGGATGAGGAATTGTTTGGATGGTCGCATCCAGCGTGTGGTGGTCAATGGTTCCATGTCCAGCATTTCAGTACTTAAAGGGGGCTTATAAGAAAGATGAGGACAGACTATTTAGCAGGGCCTGTTGCGATAGGACAAGGGGTGATGGTTTTAAACTGAAAGAGGGCAGATCTAAGAGATTAGATCTAAGGAAGACATTTTTCACGAGGAGGGTGGTGAATCCCTGGCCCAGGTTGCCCCGAGAAGTGGTCGATGCCCCATCCCTGGAAACACCCCAGGTCAGGCTGGACAGGGCTTTGAGCAACCAGATCTAGTGGAAGATGCCCCTGCTTATGGAAGGGGGGTTGGACTAGATGGCCTTGAAAGGTCCCTTCCAACCCAAAGATTCTATGATTCTATGATTCTATGGTTCTCCATTCAGTACCAGTCACTGCACCCTACTTTGTATTTCATTCACGTGAAAAGTAGGACCCAAGTCCTGGGTAGGAACATATCCTGGTCATGCTGTATTTACACGATAATCAGTATTTAAAGCAAACATTGTGGCAACAAACCATCCTAAGTTTCACTATGTGTATATCTGCCCAGCCTCATACATTACCCCAAATTTACCTTCATTTGGAAGTATTTATTCAAAGCAGAGCCTGCAGGTATCCACTTCAAAAACAGAGCTTTCTAGGGAGATACCCATAGAGTCAGTCACTGTTCAACAGAATGACCTGTAAGAGGTAGATTACCAATAGGCAGTAAGGCCAGATGGTGAGTGTCTGAATAATACAGTGGATCAAAAAGACATCTGCAAATTTTACTGTTACACACCAATAATTTACTTTATATTTTCAGCAATGCCTTAGCCTGAAATAGAGCTGAAAACAGGGGTTCGTTTGATGCTCATGTTCTTTTTTTTAAAGGTTTAGTGGGCATGGTGGTATTGGGTTGATGGTTGGACTTGGTGGTCTTAGAGGTCTTTTCCAACCTTAATGATTCTATGACTTCACGAATCTATGAAATGCCTGATACTTTGAGAATGGTTATGAGAAGCATTAGGTCATAAAGAAGCATTGTTTATTCATTTAATTCAAGAAATATTTGTTAATGTAGCTATGCTATACCCATGCAAGCCTTACTCAGAAGTGGCCAGATCATCTATTTTAGTTTACATCCCTTTCATAAGTCCTGGGCAGTTTTCATTTACAATGATTGTTTGTTAGTGATAACGACAGGTTGTATCTTGCCATGGAAGAATCCTGCAGCTCCTATCATTGCACTTACTGGCAAAACTGGCCAGATGCCGGCACCCAGCAGGACTTAGAAAGCTCCTCTGCCTAAGATGAGTTCAGATGACAAATTTCTGTTCATACATTTTTCTGTAACATCTTTGTTCTGACCTCACTGTCTGGTTCTGATGTCACATTCTTTTGGTCTTACTCAGAAATCAATTTAGAAATAGATTACATAATCCCTCAAACAGATTTAATGGATGAAAGTCAATCACTTAAACACCACTGTTAACTAGGACAGAATTTTAGCCACACTAATAAGATTAGAGAAGAGATAATGGTTGCAATAAAATCTCCTTAAGGCAATATTGAAAGCAACTCAGATGAAGGGAATAATTGGCATATAATTGTTATATGTGTCTTTGTACCCTAAAACTGTTGAAAAGTTAAAATATTATTTAAAGTGCAATTAATTCTTTTAGAGTCAAAAGGATTTTTGTATTCAGCTAACAAATCTTATCTCGTGCTTAAATAGCCTAATTAAGAGAAACAAATGTCCTCAAACCTCAATAACCTATAAAAAAATGAGTTATCAAATGATTTCTTAATTTCAATAGCAAGAAGCATGATAATTCCCATAGTATAATTAGCTGAGAAGTTGATATATTGCATATTAGAAATAATGGCTATGTCTAATCAGAAGTTCTTCCTCATATTTTTGCATTCCATTAAAAAGTGAAGCACCCTGAACCTAATTATGAATGTTGATAGGGTACAATTGTGAAATGAAGAATAAGAGACAAAATTGATTAGTCATGTTAATGAACCTTTAATTTCATTTATAACCTTTTGGTCTTTTGAGAAGAAAAAGAAGACTCCCTAACAGTGCAAGGAATAAACTGTTCATTAGTACTTCCGCCTCTTTTCTGAAGAGACCAGATTTTCAGCAGTTTTCTTGCACACACCCCTTTATATATTTATCTGTTAGTGTTATTTCTTTTTACTCATCTAACAAACAAAAAAGGAATGCTAATATCGATGCAAATACTGGAAACGTTTTACCATGGTCCTCTGACATGGGCCTTCGAGTTTTGGAAATACACTTTCTACTCTGGAGTTCAGACATAGCTGTTCAAGGCCTTTTTCCTTACCGTCAGCCCTCTGTCTAGGCTCTCATGCTCTTTTCAGTGTTTAACCTAGTAAATCACTGCAGAAGAAATATTTTTGTATATCTCTCTTAAGCAGCTTCTTCTAACCTCTATGCCACCCTCACAGTCCTAGAGCTGCTATGCCTCAAGCATTATTTGATATGCTCTCCAAGTCCTCAGAGTACCTTGGACTATTTTATGTTCACACATGATTTTGTTAAAACTTGTGGCAGTGCTTGAGCTGACTCAGCACACAAAGCACCCGAGTGCTGGCAACTGAGCATCGACATATGGGGGAGAAGAAAACAGACAGGACTTCAAGTCCCAGGCATGAGCATCCCCTGCTCATGCTGTTTTCCCTTGAAAGAACTCAAAAGCAGAGTCTGCCTGGCTGTTTCTCAGAGGAAAGGGGATGGAAGTGCTTGTAAATAAAACAAGTTTGCAGCATACCTTCAAGGGCTTTGCGTGTGTTTGAATATACTTGAACTCTTCTGTTTTTAAAGGAGCCTAAGAAAGACTTGTCACCAATTAGCTGTGAGGATAAAAGAGGGAAGTCTAATTTTCAGATATCATACCCTGCCTGTTTGAGCTTTTTGCATGTCAGGATGAAAGGCTTGGATTGAAATTTATATTGCTTGATCCTAGGTCTTGAATTCACACACAACCATTTATCCGTGACTCTTGAGGGCAAGGTGAGATGTTCAAACATGTTAGCAGGGTCCTGGGGAGTCCCTAGGTCCCAGGCTAGCCAGTGTCTCAGTGCAGTGATGTCCTGGGAGGAAAGTGAAAGAGGACAAAGTCTCTAATGAGGCATTAGATGCCCATGGAGCATGACACAGTGTTGCAGCCAGTGTCTTCTTGCCAGGACATACCAGGACTCTCTTCCAAGCAAAGGAAAACTTTCCCAGGGTTATTTTATTGTACTTTTAAAAGAATGACTCCTCTTCATTTGACTGTAATCTGACTTCTAAAACAATGTTGCTAGGTAGAATACGATTAAAAAACAAGTAGGAATTCAAACAATTTAATTCCTTCTGCAAACAAAAAAGGATTAACTGTAATATACATGCCTATGTGTTTCTAAATATGATTTGGGAAGAATATATGTGACACACAGCAAGGCATAAGAATATATTCCAAACTTTATTACTTAGTATTCAGCACTTTTTTTCCTAGCACTGAGCACCATAAAATCCTGGCTGAGGGGAAGGGGTGACATAAACTACCCAGCACAGAGCATAGCTTCCTTCTAATACACTCATTTTTTTCCAATGAGTGTTGCGCTGTGGCCAGTATTGCTTCAATTTACACCATTTGTCACCAAGAAATTTTCTTTCGAAAAAGGAAAGAATAAGGCCTTTCCTCAACTCCGGGACACCTTGATGCCTTACATTTGAGAGAGTTCTTTCAAGTCCTGTAACAAAAAAGAATTTAAAAGACAATGTTTAATTGAAGGATTCAGTCTTTTGTTGTACACTGAATTTCAGAGGTTTATGAGGGAAAGGATGATCCAGCACATTTAATGAGAATTACTGGACTAAGTAAAACCAGGTGATTTCTATTGCAGTGAGACAATAACTTCCCACGCAGAGGATTACCTTGTGATATGCAGAGGCAGATCTGCCCCTCCTGAGTGTGGGGACACAACTACACCATTTTCTTCAGCAGTTGTTGGACATTTTCTGTTGAGAACATAAGCAACCAGAGATAAAAAATGGATACACAATGATGCTTTTCAGATACAAGACTTCATAATTTGGAATGCAACTAATTCCTAATCCTTACAAATATGTAAGTACCCAACATAAAACAAATGAGAGAATAAAATCATAAAATCGCTTCACGAACATAAGCTGTGAAAGGTGTATTGCCTGACTTTCTATTCATTTTGTACCCTAGATTCCTCCAGAAGCCAATGGAAAGTCACTATGTTGAAAGATACTGGAAGCACTTGTTATTATGTGCAAACACACAGACATAGCAATTGTAAACTTATATTGCTGAATAAAAATTACATAGAATGTTTCCATTACTATAATTTAAATATTTAAATTAATTGGTAGGATGGATGTGCTATTTTAACATACTCATTCAAAAGACCAGCTTTCCTGTTCAAGCCTGTAATTCTCGTATAAATTTGAGGCTGTAGTCACACACTAGTGAGGAGATCTGGTTGCAATAGATTATGCCTGATCTAAAATTGATCCAGCTGGTTTGAGTAACCATAACACCAAAGATAAAATTATGAGGTGAACAAATGCTCAACAGGGAATGTGAAGTCCTGAAAGGATTCTGAAGCTCTTATCTTTTATGATAGAAATACCTAAGCTGGCTCAGAGCTAGGTCTTCCTTGGGAATGTCATCTCCTGATGGCATACCACACTACTAAGTGAGGAGAAGAGACATCTGAATCAGGGCACCTGAGTTATCTTGGGAACTGGGAGGTTTTTTATCAGGTAGATCAGCTAGTACCTTTGTATGGTTGGCCCTGTCCTGTGCAGCCATACCGGGTCTAGCTGAGCATCACTGCACTGTTCTTCGCTGAATTACAAGGGATATTAGTACTTCATTCGTATGTGTAAAACTGATATGCTGCAATCTGTGCCTTTCCTCACACAGGTGTTACAATACTAAATACACATTAAAAATAGTAAGAACCTAGGGACAAGGTAGGAGATGCATTCAGGGAGTGATCTCCTTAATGGACACCATGTAGGAGGAGTTTGTCAAAACATGGGTTTGTTTCTAGGTTGTAGCTTTTACTTCAGACCTTCAGAAGAAATTTTAAAGTTAATTTTAGGACGAAACATAGAATCACAGAAACATGAAGTAGTTTGGGTTGGAAGGGCCCTTTAAATGCCATCCCGTCCAACCCCCCTGCCATGAGCAGGGACATCCCCAACCAGAGCAGGGTGCCCAGAGCCCCGTCCAGCCTGACCTGGGGGGTTCCCAGGGACGGGGCATCCACCACCTCTCTGGGCAACCTGGGCCAGGGCTTCCCCACCCTCCTCGTGAAAAATGTCTTCCTTAGCTCTCGTCTAAACCCGCCCCCTTCTAGTTTAAACCCACCGGCCCTTGTGCTGTCGCTCCCGGCCCCGCTAACAAGCCCGTCCCCACCTTTCCTACAGGCCCCTCTCAGCCCTGGCAGCTGCAGGAAGGTCTCCCCGGAGCCTTCTCTGCTCCAGGCTGAGCCCCCCCAGCTCTCCCGGCCTGTCCTCCCGGCAGAGCTGTTCCAGCCCTCGGAGCGTTGCTGGGGCCTCCTCTGGCCCCGCTCCAGCAGCTCCGTGTCTCTCCTGTGCCGAGGGCTCCGGAGCTGGACGCGGCCCTGCGGGGGGGTCTCCCCAGAGCGGGGCAGAGGGGCAGAACCCCCTCCCTCGCCCCGCTGGCCACGCGGCTTTGGGGGCAGCCCAGGACACATGTGGCTTCTGGGCTGCCAGCGCACATGGCCGGCTCCTGTCCAGCTTTTCACCCACCAGGACCCCCAAGTCCTTCTCCATGGGGCTGCTCTCCATATCACAGAATCACAGAATCACAGAATCACTAGGTTGGAAAGGACCTTCAAGATCATCAAGTCCAACCATTAATCCAGCGCCACCATGTCCCCTAAACCATGTCCTGAAGCGCCACATCCACAAGATTTTGAACACTTCCAGAGATGGCAACTCCACCACCTCCCTGGGCAGCCTGTTCCAATGCCTGACCACACTCTCGGTGAAGAAATTTTTCCTAATATCCAATCTAAACCTCCCCTGGCGCAACTTGAGGCCATTTTCTCTTGTCCTATCACTAGTTACTTGGGAGAAGAGACCAACACCCTTGTCGCCACAACCCCCTTTCAGGTAGTTGTAGAGAGCGATGAGGGCTCCCCTCAGCGTCCTCTTCTCCACACTGAACAACCCCAGTTCTCTAGGCTGCTCCTCATAAGACTTGTGCTCCAGACCCCTCACCAGCTTCACTGCCCTTCTCTGGACACGCTCCAGCACCTCAACATCCTTCTTGTAGTGACGGGCCCAACACTGAACACAGGATTCAAGGTGCGACTGCACCAGTGCCGAGTCCAGGGGCACAATCCCTTCCCTACTCCTGCTGGCCACACTACTGCTGATACAGGCCAGGACGCTGTTGGCCTTCTTGGCCGCCTGGGCACACTGCCGGCTCATGTTCAGCCATGCCTTTATCCCTAGCCTGTGCTGATACCGGGGGTTGCCTCGACCCAGGGGCAGGACCCTGCACTTGGCCTTGTGGAACCTCAGGAGGTTCACTCGGGCCCATTCCTCCAGCTTGTCCAGGTCCCTCTGGATGGCATCCTGTCACTCAGGAGTGTCAACCACACCACTCAGCTTGGTGTCATCTGCAAAGTTGCTGAGGGTGCACTCGATCCCACTGTCTATGACACTGATTACGATATTAAAGAGTACTGGTCCCACTACAGACCCCTGAGGGACACCACTCGTCATCCATCTCCATCTGGACATGGAGCCATTGGCGACCACCCTCTGAATGTGACCATCCAACCAATTCCTCACCCACCCAACAGTCCACCCATCAAATCCATCTCTCTCCAATTTAGAGAGAAGGATGTTGTGGGGAACCATGTCAAAGGTCTTACAGGGGTCCAGATAGGTGACATCGGTAGCTCTTCCCTTGTCTACTCATGTGGTCACGCCATCACAGAAGGTCACTAGGCTGGTCAGGCAGGACTTGCCCTTGGTGAAGTCATGCTGGCTGTCTTGCATCACCTCCCTGTCCTCCATGTGCCTTAGCATAGCTTCTAGGAGGATCTGCTCCATGGTCTTCCCAGGTAGAAAGGTGAGGATGACAGGCCCGTAGTTCCCAAGCTCCTCCTTTGGTACCCTTTTTAAAAATGGGGGCAATGCTTCCATTTTTCCATTCACCAGGGACTAGACCCAGGAAGCAGGACCAAAAATTTTTTGTTTTTCAGTCCCTGTCCCCAGGGACTTCTTGTACTGTCTTAATGCTTGGGAATGTCCTCAAAATGTCCTTGGCTTGGCAGAAGCATTCTAGAGGTTACCTGAGGGTACCTCAGACTCAGGAAGGACATCCCTAGAGCTCTGCTGAAGAGCAGAGCAGTGATAAGCCCAAGAACTGGGGCTTCCAAGGCCTCCAGGCTCATGAAGCTGTAAAAGGGCACGTGAGAAGTGCTGGATTTTTAATCCTGGAGATATGGAGGCCTGAATCCGGGAAAGACAGATCAATAATAACCTTTCAGATGAGGTGGCAGGAAACCAGTGCTGTTTTCTGACAGGTACTGTAGTCTTCTGATGAAACTCTGTGTCAGAACGCCCTCCAGTTCTTCAGATAAATGCCTTAGAAGTAATTTTTCTCCCTTTCCTTTGCACAAAGACTCAAGTTACTTGCACAAAGGGGCCACACAGATTGAAATTTAAGCAACTGCTCCAAAAGATGAATAAAATGATGGATTTATGAGCATGCACAGGTAAAAGGATGTTGGTTGAAAGACTGACACTCCCATCAATGGTTGGGATACATGCCAGCTGAGTTGCCATTTCGGGTCTTGCAGGGCTGTTGAAAACTGTTCTTGCTTATATTTGAAATGAAACTACAGTGATTTCACTCAGTAATTTTTTGTACTTGATTGTCGGTGTTGGATTCAATGCCTTTGCTTTAAGTTTCCGAATGTTTTACGGAAATTCATAGAAACATGTACATGTGTTTTGGGTTTATGTGGCAAGGTTCTGGTGGGCAGGGTGGGCTGCAGTGGTGGCCCCTGTGAGAAGAGAGCAGGGGCTGCCCACAGGGTAAAAAAACACTGCACAGCAGCTGTGAGAGAGAGGAGTGAGAAAACTGTGAGAGAAGAAGCCCTGCAGGCTCCTGGCCTCCATGACCCCATGGAGAGAATCTCAGGCTGGAGCAGCCTGTTCCTGAAGGACGGCACCCTGTGGGGGGACCCGGGATGGAGCATTTAATGAAGAACTGGAGCCTGTGGGAAGGACCGACATTGGAGAAGTTTGTGGAGGACTGTCTCCCGTGGGAGGGACCCCACGCCGGAGCAGGGCAGAGGGTGAGGAGGAAGGAGCAGCAAAGACAACATGTGATGAACTGACCACAACCCCCATTCCCCATCCCCCTGCACTGCTCAGGGAGAAAACACAAATAAATCAGGAGTGAAGTTGAGGTCGGGAAGAAGGGGAGGGTGGGGGAAGGTGTTTTTAGTTTCGCTGTTGTTTCTCACCATCCTACTCTATTATTAATTAGCAATAAATTAAATTAACCTTTCCCGAGTAGAGTCTGTTCTGCCCGTGATGGTGATTGCTAAGCAATCTCCCTGTCCTTACCTCAGCCCAGGAGCTTTTCATCCCATTTTCTCCCCCATCATCTTGAGGAAGAAGAGTTGGAGAGCAGCTTGGTGGGTGTCTGGCAGCCAGCCAAGGTTTACCCACCAACACACCTATATATGTGTGTGTCTGAAAAGTCGTTTTATAAAGAAACAAAACAGGTTTTCTTTTCTAATGAACTTTAGACTTAAATTCACTGACTACTTGATAAGAAAAACAAATATGGTCTCTTTGGCTGCATCCTCTTTGAAACAATGAAATGTCCTCCTTTCAGCACCTTTGGTCACAGCTATTGTATTAACAAGGTTACAGATGATATTAAAATGAAAATACATAGTCATCAATACTGTTATAATTTCTTTTCTCTATTTTTTTCATTTAGGTGGTATGGTTTACTGGTTTCTCATTGCTTCTGATCTATTAATACCCATATATTCATAGCACAGGGATGAATACTCAATTGCTGTTTTCCTCTGTGGGCTGTTTACCACAATTTGATTGCTGGAACCTCTAAAGTTTTTTAGCTTCAGTGTATTTAAATATAAGATGCAGTAGGAACTTGATGTATTGAATTTAACTGTGAGTAATTGTGATAGATATTTTTAACAGAATGACTTTTGTGGTTTATGTATTACAGGACGTGCTTTATGTCTTCTTTCTCTAGCTGTATTGGAATTACCTTTATTTATCAGCTTACATTGAACTGTGGGGCTTAAGGACTGAAATGTATGAACTTCTCTGCCAAATTGCTATAGGTGTCTTTGTACTCCTTTCCTTCCACACACAAGCACACACTCAACTGAACTTCTCAAACACTTTCTACTGACTGTTTTATCTGTGTCAGTGTGTGTGCCTGTATGCATATAAATATACCACACTGAGAAAGGTCACATCAAGGCAAAATGTCTTAATGTCACATGACAAGGGTTCTTTACATAATGGACAAAAAAACGGCACCAGTCTAAGGACCAAGTTTGATCAACTTTTTATAATAATGTAAGTTAACAATCAGGATAATTAAGTTTAAGCAGAATGCAAGCAATCTAAGCATGAGCAAAAGGGAAAAGGACAAAGCTCATTCACCCTCTAGGCAAAGTACAACATTGTTAATGATTAATCTTAACTGCTGAGGAGCAACAGTTGGGGAAATTTTTGACCACACATGTTCTCCATCATGACATAAAGATGTCTCCTTCGCCAGGCAGCACTCCTGGACCCGCCAATGAGAGCTACCCTGAGTTAGAATTGGGGTGCCCTTATTCACAACTTTGTGCCTTTCTGTTTAATCATATGGTCAACACATACTTTACATAAAAAAAGCTGGTTGTATCTAAAAAAGGTTGGTGATCCACGAACAGTTACACATGGTTGATCAGAGATTTCTTTGCGTGACCTGGTCCATGCAGCTGTGCAAGCAGTGCAAGCATATCATGTAAGTGCTTTCCATTGTCCCATGCCATACCTGCGGTCAGGAGCGTCTCACCACACTTACCTAAGAAAATAAACATGACTTTTTGGATGCAGTCTGTTGTATGTAGTCAAGCACTGGCTGTTGAACAAGCCTACATCTTTCACAGTGACCTTGCTGTAAGGCCTTCTGGGTGAGAGCAGGGGACATGTCTGTAGAGGTATGCTGGACAGGTAGAAGTAAGCCTTTTTCTTTTCTGACCTTCTTGGTTTGAGCCCAATGATTCTTGCATTCACAGCTATGCAGTTTCAAGAAGATTGGTCCATGAAGCTGCACAATACACATGCCCTCACAAACAGTGGTAGAATGTAATGGTTAAGTCTCTCTCCTCATTTCTGGAGTCAAATCCCATGAAGCTTAGACCTTAAAAATCTTGTCCAAAAGCTCTTGAACAACTAGACTACTGACTGCTGGATTAGATAGAGCTCAATACTTTATTATGTTTTGTATGATAGTGTCTGACAAGTCACACTGAACAGATTATAAAATAAATCATGGAATGATAAGACTTTCTTTAGACACTTATTATTCATTTCATGCTTCCAGTCTTTTTGACTCAAGAGATTCAGATGAGCAGTATTATGGAACAATCATAAATCATAATTTTAAAAACATGCAGTTTTACAATGCTATCAAATTTACACATTAGTACCAAGCTGCAACTAGCTCTCCAGACACAATATATTCAAGATCCCTAATTCCACTGGTCACACACTGCTAATTATGGTTACATCATTTTCATGTGTACACCACTATTATGATCACTGTGATTTTATGAGTGCTCTTATTGACATTATGAGTTACAAAACAACTTCACTTTATACTTTTCTTACAAAAATATATGTATTACTTGACAGCAAAGCAGCCTCTTCACATATTCAAATCCAAAACAACAATACATTTAGAGCTTTCCTTGTCATCTTGGACAATTTTAAAAGAAGCAAAAAAGCAAAAGGACTTCTGTATCAAAGGCAAATTATTCTTATTTTTTTCCGTCATTCAAAGTAGTGCAGCTGCAAGTCGCTTGTTATTACAGGATTTTAGTTCAATTTTACTTGTGTCACAATAATTATCCCAACTTTCACTTGATAAGGAGTTCTAACTACGATGTTTTAGAGTGCCATGGAAAATCATAGAATCATAGAACACTTTGAGTTGGAAGGAACCTCTAAAGGCCATCTAGTGCAATCCCCCTGCCATAAGCAGTGACATCTTCAACTACACCAGGTTGCTCAGAGCACCGTCCAACCTGGCCTGGGGGGTTCCCAGGGATGGGGCATCCACCACCTCTCCAGATAACCTGGGCCAGGGATTCACCACCTTCATTTAGACTCAGTCTAAACTACCCTCTTTTAGTTTAAAACCCTTGCCTCTTGTGCTGTTGCTCCCGGCCCCGCTAACAGGCCCGTCCCCACCTTTCCTACAGGCCCCTCTCAGCCCTGGCAGCTGCAGGAAGGTCTCCCCGGAGCCTTCTCTGCTCCAGGCTGAGCCCCCCCAGCTCTCCCGGCCTGTCCTCCCGGCAGAGCTGTTCCAGCCCTCGGAGCGTTGCTGGGGCCTCCTCTGGCCCCGCTCCAGCAGCTCCGTGTCTCTCCTGTGCCGAGGGCTCCAGAGCTGGATGCGGCCCTGCAGGGGGGTCTCCCCCGAGCGGGGCAGAGGGGCAGAACCCCCTCCCTCGCCCCGCTGGCCACACGGCTTTGGGGGCAGCCCAGGACAAGGGTGGCTTCTGGGCTGCCAGTGCACATGGTCGGCTCCTGTCCAGCTTTTCACCCACCGGAACCCCCAAGCCCTTCTCCATGGGGCTGCTCTCCATCCCTTCATCCCCCAGCCTGTGCTGATACCAGGGGTTGCCCCGACCAGGGGCAGGACCCTGCACTTGGCCTTGTGGAACCTCAGGAGGTTCACAATGGGCCCCTTCCGAGCTTGTCCAGGTCCCCCTGGATGGCATCCTGTCCCTCAGGTGTGTCAACCGCACCACTCAGCTTAGTGTCATCTGCAAACTTGCTGAGGGTGCACTCGATCCCACTGTCTATGTCACTGATTATGATATTACAGAGTGCTGGTCCCACTACAGACCCCTGAGGGGCACCACTCGTCACTGGTCTCCATATGGACATGGAGCCATTGGCGACCACCCTCTGGATGTGACCATCCAAACAACTTTTCATCCACCCAACAATCCACCCATCAAATCCATCTCTTTCCGATTTAGAGAGAAGGATGTTGTGGGGGACCATGTCAAAGACCTTACAGAAGTCCAGATAGGTGACATCGGCAGCTCTTCCCTTATCCACTGATGTGGTCACTCCATCACAGAAGGCCACTAGGTTGGTCAGGCAGGACTTACCCTTGGTGAAGCCATGCTGGCTGTGCTGAATCACCTCCCTGTCCTCCATGTGCCTTAGCATAGCTTCTAGGAGGATCTCTTCCATGGTCTTCCCAGGCACCAAATGACAGGACATCATCATTGGGTGCTTATTCTAAGAAAAGAACTGAATACCTTGGAAATATCTGGATTTTTCTTTTGGTTCAGTATATAGGCGATAGCGAGACATACATGGTAAGCTTTTGGTTTTTATTAGGCCTAACAATTAAGTATTTAAAGTAACAGAAAACTCATAGCACACTATTTCTTCTACTTGGCTACACATTAATTTCTCTGATCTAGTTTATGTTATTTTTTAAAGAGTATAAAAAGTCTAGGATTTTAAGTACTATGCCAATAAAAGGTCTTGAATAATTATCTCTGAGTTTTTGTTTAAAGCTTTACAAAATATGTGTTCTCTAACTTGGTAATAAACCAAGATTACTCAGATTTAGTAGTTCTGCTTTGAAATTTATGTAGAATCCGGTGAAGTAATTTTAGAACATTTCTTGGCATGAATCAAAACACAGTGTTTTATTTTTATGGCTATATAGTCTCGTTTAACCCAGACACATAAACTTTTGTATCTTATCTGCAGATCATCTGGAGAAGATTGTGAGTTTTTTGCCTATGAAAATAACTTGAGAAGTCACCAGCTAGTAGGAAAGAGTATTCCATGCTTTAAAAGGTACCTTCCCCAGATTACAAAACAAAGTAACGTGTAAATGCCAATTATGTAATTGAATCATTACACAATAATATATATTATGTGATATGCAAACAAGCCAATCTGTAAAATTCATTGCCTGGAAGTTTATGAAAAGGGGAAAATAAGTGCCTCATGCCAAAACACAGTTCAAATTATAAAATTATAGATGTATGTTTTTATAAAATAAGTGAAGTCCTGATCCTGCTGAATTCTAAGCATGACATTAGTCTAAGGGCATTAAGTTCTTCACTGGATTAAGGACTAAACTAACATTTAATTTTCAAAGATGAACAAAAATGATGATTAAAGATGATAGAAAAATACACTGTGTACCATTAAAGCAAATGCTCAGTATTCAACAAATAATCTTTTTTCTTGAATTTTAAACCAATTCGTTTGCTTCTGACAGTTCTGTAACCTTCTCAACCTATTTTCTACTCCTGCTTTTGTCAAAATATTGTAAAACCATTTCCAGTGAGCCTATGACTCTGTTGTGTGTTTTCATTTAAGAACAATATTATAAAACATACTTATGTTTTAAAATCTGTAGTTCCTGAAATTGTATAAGTGTATGTTTTTATATCAGCATTTATTTATTCCCATTTTACCATACTGTTTTAGGTAGCAGAAGGCTTCATGTCTACAAGCAGGATACTCTGAAGTTAGTATGGTAACTTACTTTTTGTTCCATATGGCATGAATGTTTCACATCACAGAAAGCTAAGCTTTATTTATGAATTTATGATCTCTGTCAATCTTATTTTCCACACAGTAAGAAAATTAAGGAGCCTGGTGGAGATCTGCATGTTCACCTACATTTTGTTGTACATTTTTTTGTACATTTTATAACTGTGTAAAATTGTATATAACAAGAGAGGCTTCAGGATTTTTTCAGCTAAGTGGATGCCACCCCCCGCCCAAGACCTTTGATGTATTACCAGAACTGTATTTCCATCTAACAGATGAGAAGGGAACATTTGACAACGAGAACAGGTAGGAACCTTTAAATCAAACATGCTATTTCTTTCTCCATTGATTTGACTACATGGAAAGTTTTTATTCCTTTCTGTGGTCTTTATTGTTTCAGAATAAATGTTTGAACTTTAATGGTTTGGACTGGCTGGAGAGCTGCCCAGCAGAAAAGGACCTGGGTGTGTTGGTCGACAGCCGGCTGAACATGAGCCAGCAGTGTGCCCAGGTGGCCAAGAAGGCCAACAGCGTCCTGGCCTGTATCAGCACTAGTGTGGCCAGCAGGAGCAGGGGAAGGGATCGTGCCCCTGGACTCAGCACTGGTGAGGCCGCACCTTGAATCCTGTGTTCAGTGTTGGGTCCCTCACTACAAGAAGGACATTGAGGTGCTGGAGCGTGTCCAGAGAAGGGCAACGGAGCTGGTGAGGGGTCTGGAGCACAAGTCTGATGAGGAGCGGCTGAGGGAACTGGGGGTGTTCAGTCTGGAGAAGAGGAGGCTGAGGGGAGCCCTCATCGCTCTCTACAACTACCTGAAAGGGGGTTGTGGTGAGGTGGGTGTTGGTCTCTTCTCCCAAGTAACCAGCGATAGGACAAGAGGAACCAGACTCAGGTTGCACCAGGGAAGGTTTAGATTGGATATTAGGAAAACACCTCTTCACCGAGAGTGATCAAGCATTGGAAGAGGCTGCCCAGGGAAGTGGCGGAGTCACGATCCCTGGAAGTATTTAAAAGACATGTAGATGTGGTGCTTCAGGACATGGCTCAGTGGTGGACTTGGCAGTGTTAGGTTAACAGTGGGACTTGATGATCTTAATGGTCTTTTCCAACCTAAATGATTCTATGATTCTATGATGTGGAAAAAGGTGGTTTATTCCAAGAACATGGAACTAATTTCCTAGGCAGCAACATAAAGGGTTAATTTTCTTTGGGTTTGATGAGCTGAAAGACTTCACTTTTTGGTTTGGTCTGACATCCAGGTGTGGCTCATAATCTCTCATCTGACTCTTGCTGGATAAACAAATAAAATTCAGACCTGCTGTGTAGGGCACTCAACACAGTAAGAGTTGTTTCCCAGTTTGTTGTGGTTTAACTCAGCAGCTAGCTAGAACAACCACACAGCTGTTCACGCACACCCCCAACCCTCCCCATAGCGGGATGGAGGAGAGAATCATAAAAAAAAAAGGTAGAACTTGTGGGTTGAGATAAAGACAGTTTATTATGAGAGAAAAAAAGAGAATAATAATAAAGATAATAATAATGATAAAATAATATATAAAACAAGGGATATATAACACATTTGCTCACCACCTGCTGACCAACGCCCAGCCAGTTTCCAAGCCGCAGTGCGTCCCTGGCCAGCTCCCCCAGTTCATGTACTGGTCCTGACACCGTATGGTCCGGAATACCCCTCTGGCCAGGCTGGGTCAGCTGTCCTGGCTGTGCCCCCCCAGCTCCCCGTGCACCCCCAGCCTGCTCGCCCGTGGGGTGGGGTGAGGAGCTGGGCAGCCCTTGGCTGCTCAGCAACAACTGAAACCATCAGCGTGTGATCAATATTATTTTTTGCCACTAAACAGCAGTATACCAGCTACTCCAAAGAAAATTAACTCCATCCCAGCAGAAACCAGGACACAATTCGACACAAGGTTGAACTGACCTACATCTTCATTCGGATTTTGAATATATGGTTATTAGACATGTAAGATTCGAAGACCACTCTTACACACAGCAAAGAGAAAATATGTACTAGACTTTGGGCTATGCCGCCTAGGCTTTCTGTGAATGTTTTATCGTATCTTTACCAAGCAGGGAAGCAGTATTAGTGATATTGGTAACAGTTTTGTAACTGTTCAAAAAGCCCTAATTGCTTAGAGAAAAAGGCAAAAGGAGTCCTAGTAATGACTGAGGGCACTACATGTTTTCTTATGCATATTCGTATCAAGGAAGAAAAACCTGAAAAAAAGATGAGTGTGTGTTTTGGGTGTTTTGGAAAAGAACCT
This sequence comes from Phaethon aethereus, assembly GCF_964289735.1. Classification (NCBI taxonomy): domain Eukaryota; kingdom Metazoa; phylum Chordata; class Aves; order Phaethontiformes; family Phaethontidae; genus Phaethon; species Phaethon aethereus. The sequence goes on along the minus strand of NC_138577.1, from coordinate 84,983,894 downwards.
GTTCTTGCTAATGAGCTGAAGAAGAGAAGGCACTACTGCCTTGCACATGTCCAGCGTGCCAGAGAGGACAAAACCAACTTAGTTTGTTTGGCCTAACGTAATGAAGGCCAACAGGATATGTATTGCTCTCTATAAATATTTTGGGATGATAAACACCACAGAAGAAAACATAGTTATTTAAAGCACTGTGGTGGGCTGCCCTCGGCTAGCGGCCAGGCGCCCACCAGAGCCGCTCTGTCACTGCGCTGCTCAGCGGGGCAGGGAGGGACAGTGCAGTGAGAAGGTTATGGGTCGAGATAAGGGCAGGAGAGACCAGTCACCAGGGCCCGTCACGGGCAGCACAGGCTCAGCTTGGGGAAACGCTTCAACGTATCGCCACTCAAAATCAGAGCAGGGTCCTGAGAAATGAAACCAAATCTCTAAAAACACTTCCCCCCACCCTGCCCTTCTTCCCCGCCTCAGCTCCACTCCCCAATTTCTCTCCCTCCTCTCCTCTAGCGGCACAGGGTGATGGGGAGTGGGGGCTGCGGGCAGCTCATCACACCTGGTCTCTGCCACCCCTTCCTCCTCGGGGGAGGACTCCTCACACTCTGCCCTGCTCTGGCGTGGGGTCCTCCAACTGGAGACAGTCCTCCACAGGCTTCTCCAATGTGAGTCCTTCCCACGGGCTGCAGTTCTTCAGGAACAAGCTGCTCCAGCCCGGGGTCCCCCCACGGGTGCCGTCCTTCAGGAACAGGCTGCTCCAGCCTGGCCCCCGCGGGGTCCCAGGTCCTGCCAGCAAACCTGCTCCAGCCGGGGCTCCTCTCTCTCCCCACGGGGCCACAGGCCCTGCCAGGAGCCGGCCCCAGCGCGGGCTGCCCACGGGGTCACGGCCTCCTTCGGGCATCCCCCTGCTCCAGCGTGGGGCCCTCCCTGGGTGCGGGTGGGGATCTGCTCCCCCGTGGAGCTCCGTGGCCGTGGGGGCACAGCCGGCCTCCCCAGGGGCTTCCCCCGCGGCTGCCGGGGACCCTCTGCTCCGGCGCCCGGAGCCCCTCCTGCCCCGAGCCGGGGGCCGCAGGGCCGCTCCTCTGCCCCGGGCTCGCTCCTCTCCCCGGCCGCGCTCGCACGGTTTGTTTTCCCTTCTTCGCCCCGTTCCCCGGAGCCGCTGCCCCCGTGGCCGCTGGGCTCGGCCTTGGCCGGCGGCGGGTCCGTCTCGGAGCCGGCTGGCGCTGGCTCTGGCGGCCATGGTGGAAGCTTCTGGCAGCTGCTCGCAGGAGCCGGCCCTGTACCTGCCCCAGCCACCAAACCCTCCACACTCGAACATGTTAGTATAGCTAAGCTTAAAGACCATAACATTGGAAATTAAAAGAAGTTCCTATTCATCAGTTGGGAGGGAAGTTCTGGCCTGCTCCTGTGGGATTACTTGCCCAAGTTCTTGTTAGCTGGACTTTTTCTGACATTATATGCTATGAGATACTGCAGTACCATGAAGATGATCTTTTTTTGTTGTGCTGTTCTTTCTTTAATTCCATAATACTGCAGGCAACTAAAACTTGCTTTCTTTTCAATATTCATATAGTCATGCTTGGTTTGTATCTTTTTTTTTTCGTCTTCATCTTTTTTTCTATAACATTAACGATGAAATTTGTTAGTTGAGCTTTAGGACATTCCTGAGGGTCACATGGGCTGCATAACTGCACAGCAGAAAACCAGCTTCTTAAAAGCTAATTCTCTTGGCACCTCACGCAGTACTATGTCTTTCATATAGGTCCAAATATTATTGCTGCTGTCCTTTGATTGCCTATAGTGATAAAGACAGTGAAATTTGCTATTTGTCTTTTATTCTGATAGGCTGTACGTGTCCTTTGCTGCATGCAAGACTTAAACCAGTTTAAAGCTAACTAACCAACATTTTTTACTTTCATCTTCGCAGGCCTCCCATATGCTTCCTCTGCTCTTTGATTGTAATGGCAGTGATATTGTCTTCCTTTCAAACATGCTGCATAAGAATGCATTAAAGAAAACTGCCTATCTTTTCTGGCATATTTTAAATCAGATATTGTCACTATTCAATTTTTTTTTGGCTCCAGATAAGTTTAATGTGAGAAAATAGCTACAAAAAATCTCCTTTTCTTACTGCATACCAAATAGTAGAATACTAGCTAATGTACATTTCTCATTCAGCACACAAGTTGTCGTTCTTTGGCCTAGGTAAGTTATTTAAATAAATCCAGACCTGAGGGGAACAAAATCTGGGGAGCAGTTGAACACCATTGTTCTTGAGAGGCGCAGGACAGAAATCCTTCTGAAGGCAATCGGTGGCATTCACTGTAAGTTCAGCACCAGGTGGTTGAGAACAGTTTATAAAGGCACTTAACTTGTGGGACTAAGGTGGTTTTTCAGTTAAGATCACATTTTTCTGAAGGCCTTGGAGGTCTCCGTCGTTTGTCAGTTTGGTGAAGGTTGTGTCATCCTCCACTTTTGGCAATGAAAATTGTGCTGTGTAGGGAGACAATGGCAAACAAGTACATTAGATTGGATTAAACAAAATGACTAAGTATATCCCACAAACTTTAAAGTCATGGGATCAAAAGTAAAACGCTATAATTTCAACCTAATTGAATAATGCTTTTTGGGGTGGAGTGTGGGAAATGAGTAGTTAAGAGTGGTAATGGGGGAAATTAAAAGTTGGCATTCCAGTACTACATCCCTGGAATATTTTTTTTCCATAAATCTCTAATGTTTCCTTCATTACTCTGAGTGTGTGTTTGTAGATGGACCTTCAGTATGAAGTGAAAGAAATGTACCCCGAATCTGCCCTCATCTTCTATGTGTGTTTCTGACTTTCTATGTGTTGTCTGCCCTGACAAAGAGAAGTAAAGGTGACATCACATTATAGACAATGAGACATAGCTAGTCTCCAGCACAACATTTTGTACCAGACCTGCCAGCCAAGAGCATCCACTATAACTGCCTGAATACATTGCATAGTAAGATCATCAACAGAAATCCCAGTTTCTTTTACCTATAATGGTAATTTGCCCTAGGTATCCGTTTCACCGAAAAGGAGGGAAAGAGTTTGTCATTCCTGCTTCAGAGCTGAACAGAACTGACATTTTTCTCTAAACAATTGACAATTGACATAGCAAAACACTTGGACTGGTAACCTTCCTGGGCTAAGAAGGAAAACCAAACCTTTGTGAATGCCTCTTTTAATTTCTGATCAGCCTTATGATCGTGGTTTTAAAAATAATTTCTGTTCTTCTCAGTTTGTGTATTTTTACTAACAAACTTGTCACAGATTGTCCTGTCATGCAAGCTGTCCTGGCTGTGTCCCCTCCCCAGCTTCTTGTGCATCCCAGCCTACCCTCTAGCAGGGCACTGTGAGAAGCAGAAAACACCTTGACACTGTGTAAGCACTGCTCAGCAATAACTAAAACATCCCTGCGTTGTCAACACTGCTTTCAGCCCAAGTCCAAAACATATCACCATATAAGCTACTATGAAGAAATTTAACTCTATCCCAGCTAAAATCAGTATGTGGTGCTTTGCAGAGCTTTGGAATGAGGACTGTTAGAAGTGGTCCAGTGACTACCTTTGGTAGATTAGGTGAGGCTTTGTGGGCCCACTGGAGCTAGCTCTCCCTCTCCCCTCAGCCAACTCATCCAGCTTCTCCAATCCAACACTCATCCACATCTCCACTCTCATTCAAAGTGAGTGCATCTTTCAAAGCAGAAGGGATTGTTTCTGTATTCCTAAAAATTAATTTGATGCATCTGTTCAACTTATGGTGTAAGACTGGGTGCTGATGACTGAAACCTTGGTATCTTCTTTCAATTATAAAATCAGATCCAATTATAAAAATAGATCATATTGTAAAAAAATAGATCTAAATGGAAGATACTCAATAGTCATTTCAGCCTGTGGTTCCAGTGCCCGTCTGTCAAATAAGATAGTGCAAAACAAGAGAAAACATACAAAAGTGTAACATAAATGATCCTTACACATCTTGTCCACCTTTTAGAAGAGTGAGAAGAGGGAAAACTGAAATTTGCTATGTTGCGGAAATAGAAACATAATGAAGTGTAGGTTTGCAAACTTCTTTTTCTGTGTAGTTTGCACAATTCATTGTTTTCATGTTTTCATTTGTTTCAAAGTTTTGACAAAATGTCCTTTTGCACACAGTTTAATTTTTGAGGTTTCAAAATAGTGTTAAAAATAATTCACTTGTAATTCATTTATAACTGTGGAATTCTATTCCAGAGTATTTTGTTCTCATATCTTTTACCTTAAAAAATATTTTAATAAAGATTAATGAAATCCTCAGGTTCTTGTACTGTAAGGCAAAATTACAATGCAAAATGGCTCATTCATTCAAATCTTTCTTGACAATAATCTGTGAAGAGATAGCAGTAATATATTAAAATTAGAGACAATATGAACTATGCTAGGAAATTGGATGAGATGTTAAACACAAATAGGCTATGTCAGCATCTTACTCTTGATTAGCTTCCAAAAGAGCATAGTTGATTGTGTCTCCATGGCACAGTCTAGTTGATGTGAACTGGGGCAGAATCTGCACCTTTCAGTAAAAGAAGTTTTCATGTACAGAGCACTATAAGAATAGGAACATTACAGAAAACAGTCTTTGCTAGTAAATTAGTTGATTTTTTTCTGTTGAGAACTAGGTCCATGGATTCTCTAAAGTTTTAAACACTAACCAGTCTGAAAGGACAAAGAAAACTATCACTACTTTAAATAATAAATCTCCCAGCTATTCTGGTTCAGAAAATCTACATTGGTGCACAAAGAATGTGCCTTTCCATGCTGGAAAGAGGTTGTGATAGCCAAATGAGCGAAGATTTGAAAGACTTCAAGCAAAAAATCACTATTAGCGATCACAGTGCATGTGGTCAGTTTTCCTCTCTGAGTAACAACCTTTTAACCATGGTACAGGAGGTGACATGATAAGATTGCTCACTTATCACATTCTGACTTTTTCTGACTTCATCAGAATTTGAAATATATTTTATTTTAGAAATCAAAATGTTTTTCATCAACATTTAATTGTGCACTTTTTTCCTTAAACTACCTGTATATGGTTTTTTATTTTATGCTCCATCTAGTTTTACATTCAATTGCTAATAACCATATTACTTTCTGGTAATTTTATTACAGACTTTTGCCTCTTTGAATGGGTCATGATTTCTTTATGGCAATGAATGAATTTCATAGACTCTGTTCCTGTTCTGACCACCCAGCTTCAACTTAGTCCAGCAATGTCCATAACCGTAAACGAAACCTTCATTCACAGTAACGCTTCAGTCAAATTGCGGTTCTGTGAACTGCCTGACCTGGTCAAACCGAAACCATTATGCCTCCTGTCCATCACTAGAGGATGGGGATGAAAGGTGTTTGAAAATCATTGTTTGAGGTTGCAGGGAGGTTGGTGAATTTCCTTCTTCAAAACAATGAAATGCCTTAAAAACATCACTCTCTTCTATTCCAGAATTCAGTCATCACGCCTATTTGCTGTAGGCTTCTAATCAGTCTTAGTTTTTGACCTACCTTAGGTCATCTTTGGAAAATCTGGGAGTAGTAGCATGTATTTTGAGACACTTTGCACAGCAGGTCACCGTGGCAGCTCTGTGAATTGCAGAGATCTGCTAAGCACACAGACCTCCTACGGTTTCATAAAACAACTGTACTTTGGTGTTTTAAGAGACCCAAGCCCCTCTGAAAAATCTGCTTTTCTTGCAACAGGTTGAGACCAACCAGGTTTAAAGAACATTTTATCAACATTTCTCTATCTATTTCTAAAACACCATTATCTTCCTTCGCTTTATGTTCTACCACAGACAAACAAAGCACAAAATGAGATGCTGTGCTGGCTCTCAGCCCTGGGAAAGTGTCTGAGAAAGCTGCCCATTGACCTTAACTTCCTAATCTTCTAAGCCCAAGAAGCTGCAGGTTGGCAAGGAGTACCCAGCCAAATGACTAAAAAAATTCAGAACACAAAAAACCCAGAGAGGATGTGTCCAAATATTGAATCAATCAGTTTTACTGCCTCCTTGATTCAAAGTTCCAAATTGTGAAGGCTTCTCATGTTATACATTGATGTGGAGTGATGCGTCTGTGATGCAGTGATGTTTATTTACAAAGAATGTACTGAATTCCCTTTGTCTGAAGGAAGAAAAATTGAATGACAGCATCTAATCCCCTTGCTCACAGTCCCAAGCTGTTTTCATCCAACAGTTGGCTAAAACCCTCTGTCTCCAGGCTGACACTCTTCTGCCTGTCTTGGTGTAATCCAGCTTTGTTTTCACCTCTGTGTGTGGGCGTCTGTGCTATTTCTGTACTGTTTCTTTTTGTTTTGAAGATGTGCATATGTTTTATCCCTACAATTGTGTTAACCTCTGTGAGGCAGTACCAGCAAATGGTGTTTGTGGCATTTGTGGTAACACTGAAGTGCTCAAGCTGAAGCTGGCTGCTCATATCCTATCATAGTTTTTTTGAGATTATGTAAAAGTCTTAATTAAACAGAGTCTGGTTTATTTTTTCAGACCATGTTACCATATGGCCTCTCATGCTCCCTTATGTCTCAACAGGAGCAATTTCACACATCTGAAACCATCTATATGCTGTAGGGTTGGTGTTTTCATCAACAGCAGTGCATTGCCTCACCACGGCTTTGAATGCAATTATGAATACTAGGCAAGACATAATTTTCCCTTTCTGCTTACAGTAGTCCTTAAAACCTTCTGTGCTTCTTATCACATCAGGAACGCGGTGCTAGACTACCATGTATCCAAATGTGGTATCATTCCTGGAATCTGCTCTATCAGGACAGACTCCCTATTCATAAAGAATTGCTGGACTAATGCTGCCAAGGATCCAGGGACATTGGGACGCAGAATGGCATCCAGGATTTTGTGGAGATGTACCACGTAGCTGAATGACTTTCCCACTTTGCTCTGGTGGCTTTGTAGGTCAGAATGACTGATCTGTCCAGTTATTATTACTACCACTGCTGAAACTTAGAGCTATTCCAATTTATTCACAAGCTACCTTTGCACCCTTTTCTATGTGCATCTTTGTGAAAGCCAGATAGAAATCTGTCTTTAAGCTTTATTCTGTTTGAGGGGATTTCTCAGTGTTACTGTAATAAGAGCTTTCTCTTTCTCTAGTCTATCTTTGTCTGTTTACCCCCATTATTCCAGTCAATAGGTCAATACATGTAAACCAGAAGAAAAGAAGACAAGACAGTACACACTGTGCAATTATTAAACAATCCCACATGCCTAATACAGAAGGCTTCTTTTTAATGGGATCTATCTAGCAAGCTTATTTAGATTCTCCCTCATATTCCTCATCACTGTTATCATGTAGCTCAGCAGGAAGCTAAGATAAAAAGCATAAGGGGGAGTAGCTATAGTGGGGAAAACACATATAATCACAACAGCTTTAAAAGAGTGTTTTCCAAAGTTAATATACACTTTTAAAATTAGAAAGTTAAAAGTAATAAGCTTTAGGAGCAGGGGCAAAGTTGAGTCTTGCTGCCAGACACAGATATCTATGTTATTGAGTTGCATTTACATGTAGCTTTCATGCAAGTTTTCTAAACTCTGTTTTTTTCCCACTGTAAATAATAAATGTGGAACTTTCTCTATGTACCTTTTCAAAATGTATTACCACAATACTTACTGAAATCTAAGTGCAAGGATGTTAAAAGTAGTGCTGAGACTGCAAAGTTTCTACTCGTTGACTGTTTACATCAACTTTGAAAATGCTGAGTGTTTTGGATTAAGACAGATTACAGATTTGACTAGAAATCGAGGTACTTATCTCTGGATATGAAAATTTGGAAAGTTTGATCCCTTTCTGTTACAAATTGCACTCGGTATATAACTGTGATTGAGCATCTAATTCCCAAAATGCCCAAAACATCACCCAGGACAAAAGGGCAGAGTCCTGAACCTGCTGCAATCAGTGACATCTATTCATTGCACTTAGAGGCATTAGGTTTTCCCTTTGGTAGTTGTTCATTTAGCACTAGTTCAAAATTGAGCCATAATTGAGCCACAGCTTTAGCTCTTCTAATTAGCCTGGGTAGCACTCCAAACTTTCGTGACTAAACTGCTTCTGGAATAGAGTAAATGCTCTCATTTACTGCTCTTTTACACTTCACAGAAGAGCACAAACTCCTTACAAATTTTCGATTATTATGTCCTCCACGCACTGTCAGAAGAGCTGCAAGAGAACTTCATTGCCATGACCACTTGTTGGGGATAGGTAGATAGGAATGAAATATTTGGTCAGTGGAAATAATTATTAATGGTTTTGTTGAAATGCTACCTGTTTAAGTGCTAAAAAGAAGTGAACAAACATCGAAAAATGTTCTTAATTTCTTTATTTCTTGATTTCATCTCTGTCTCCATTTCCCAACATGATGGAAAATATGTGCTTTATCTATAGATAATCTGTAGCTAATTTTTAGGTTATCTATGGCTAAGAAAAAAAATGTTATTTAAAAGCTTAATCACATTTAGATTGCTTTTCACAAGCAGCTTCCGAGAGGATGAAATTGATGAGAACTGTACTTTCCAGGTTGTCTGTCTTTGTAACACAGCAAGCTTTCTTCCCTGGGAATTTTACTGCTTAGATCTCAACCTCACTGCAAGTGCTCATATAGAGCCATGGAAAGGTAAATAGCAAGGTGGAGATTTCTGGCTTTTTTTGTCTCTCCAACTCCTTTTCTCAAGGTCAGGAATCAATGAATGGAGCATCTCTGCTGCAAATCAGAACAATATGCCAGTAAAGTGTGGCCTTGAGCTGTTGAACAAAGGTCCTTATTCTTTTTCCTGCAAAAATTTCATCAGCTCTGTAATCTCCAAGAACAGTGTTTTTAAATGAAAGTTTTGTTTTAAATGTCAACATACACATGTTAAGAAATTTATTATTTTAAATGAAAGTTTTGTTTTAAATGTCAACATACACATGTTAAGAAATTTATTATCAAAGTGTTTTTCTTGTACCTCTCCCTTCCCCTTTTCTCTTGCTTTGTTATAGCTAAAAAGGGATGGAAGACTTGTAATACTGTGTAATGGAAGTCACTGTGTGCCTGTCTGCTGGTTATCCTGAGAGCCACATCTGGCCTTGAGACCCAGTTACTTTTTAAAAATTGTATTTAAATCGGTGACTGTGATATTTTAAGTTAAATATTAGCATTTTCACTGTAGTTGATGTCATTCTTCCGAACTTAATAGCTTATTATCCAAAGCTCTGTGGCAGACTGTGTATATAAAAGAATGTAATTTACTGCATGATCTTTACTAAGATGTAAACAGCAGCCTAAGGAAGCTGTTACATGTGCCCGAAGCTGTTATGTGTGCCCAGAAGCACATTTATTTGCTTTTCAAAACCAGAAAATTATGCTAGATACTTTCTTAGCATTATCCTCATGAAACTTATGCATTATTAGCATATTTAGGGCAGATCTAAGAGCACAGAAGTCCAGGGTCCCACTAAGCGACAGACACATCAGAGCAGCTGCCGGAGAGCAATAGGCGTTAGGACTCCAGAGCCCATGATTTCTCAGCATTCGACCATGCCTGAATTTTCCTTGATGACACAAGACTGGAAGTCTTTGATCTAGGTACAGAACCGCTGAACTGTAGAATCGTAGAATCATAGAATAGTTTGGGGTGGAAGGGACCTTTGAAGATCATCAGCACAACCCCCGTGCAATGAGCAGGGACGTCTTCAACTACACCAGGTTGCCCAGAGCCCCGTCCAGCCTGACCTGGGGGGTTCCCAGGGACGGGGCATCCACCACCTCTCTGGGCAACCTGGGCCAGGGCTTCCCCACCCTCCTCGTGAAAAATGTCTTCCTTAAAGATCTATTCTGAATCTACCCAGTCTTAGTTTAAACCCACTGCCCCTTGTGCTGTCGCTCCCGGCCCCGCTAACAAGCCCGTCCCCACCTTTCCTACAGGCCCCTCTCAGCCCTGGCAGCTGCAGGAAGGTCTCCCCGGAGCCTTCTCTGCTCCAGGCTGAGCCCCCCCAGCTCTCCCGGCCTGTCCTCCCGGCAGAGCTGTTCCAGCCCTCGGAGCGTTGCTGGGGCCTCCTCTGGCCCCGCTCCAGCAGCTCCGTGTCTCTCCTGTGCCGAGGGCTCCGGAGCTGGACGCGGCCCTGCAGGGGGGTCTCCCCGGAGCAGGGCAGAGGGGCAGAACCCCCTCCCTCGCCCCGCTGGCCACGCGGCTTTGGAGGCAGCCCAGGACACGGGTGGCTTCTGGGCTGCCAGCGCAAATGGCCGGCTCCTGTCCGGCTTTTCACCCACCGGGACCCCCAAGTCCTTCTCCATGGGGCTGCTCTCCATCCCTTCATCCCCAGCCTGTGCTGATACCGGGGGTTGCCCTGACCCAGGTCCAGGACCCTGCACTTGGCCTTGTTGAACATCATGACATTCACACAGGCCCTTTCCTCGAGCTTGTCCAAGTCCCTCTGGATGGCATCCTGTCCCTCAGGTGTGTCACCCGCACCACTCAGTTTGGTGTCATCTGCAAACTTGCTGAGGATGCACTCAATCCCACTGTCTATATCACTGATGATGATATTAAAGAGCACTGGTCCCACTACAGACCCCTGAGAGACTCCACTCATCCCATCTGGACATGGAGCTGTTGACTACCACCCTCTGGATGCGACCATCTGAATAATTTCTCATCCACCGAACAGTCCACCCATCAAATCTGTATCTCTCCAGTTTAGAGAGAAGGATATTGTGGGGGACCGTTTCAAAAGCCTTACAGAAGGCCAGATGGACGACATCAACTTGTCAACTGATGTCACTCCATCACAGAAGGCCTCTAGCTTGGTCAGGCAGGACTTGCACTTGGTGAAGCCATGTTGTCTGTCTTGAATCACCTCCCCGTCCTCCATGTGCCTTAGCATAGCTCCTAGGAGGATCTGCTCCATGATTTTCCCAGGCAGAGAGGTGAGGCTGATGGGTCAGTAGTTCCCAGGCTGCTCCTTTTAAAAATGGGTGCAATGTTTCCCTTTTTCCAGTCTCCAGGGACTTCAGACTGCCAGGACTTTTCCACTATCACGGAGGCTGGCTTGGCAACTACCTCAGCCAATTCCCTCAGGACTGCGAGGTGCATCTCATCAGGTCCCATAGGCTTGTGCATGTTCAGGTTCCTCAGGTGGTCACAAACCTGATCTTGTCTTATAGTGGGAGGGACTTTGCTCTTCCAGTCCCTGAAGAGTTCATGTGGTTTGCCATAGGAAACTCCCAAAAGGCTGTGCACCTCAGCTGCGTGTAGTTTATGTTTTAGGGGGAGTTGCTTATTTCATATGTTCTTATGTCTTATCCTTGAAGAAGTTGAGCTGTTTGGAGCATCATTCTACTTTCATTTGTAATGGAATTACAGTGACATATTTTGATCGGTTTCCATGCAATTAGTCATCCCAGTGTGAGTGGAGAGGCACAACCAAATTTTATAGCAGCTTCAAAAGCTTGTCAGTGCTTAATGGTATCCTTTTCATATGTGTTTGCTTTCTCTAGAAATTAACTACAGCACAAAAGTGGAAATAATCATGTCAGTGAGCTGTTAAGGTTTTATAGCGTATTTTAAAATTTTGTGTACTGATTTATTTTATAATCTTCAAATATAACATGCTTATAATGTTGAGTTTAAAACATTTATTGCTATGGCTGTCTGAGATGCCCTACTTTGAGACAAGGCATATGACTTTGCTTAAAATGTTTCCTGTCTGAATAAATTTTAATAAACAAATAAACCACTTCAAGGGGTAACCTAAATAAATCAGTAATAAATAAACCTCTCCAGAAAGCAACATCTGGTACTTTGAGGACAGGATATTTTTGTTAATGTAGATGCAATTCTAATCATGGGTACTGGTATGTACATTCATAAACAACCTCACTGTGACACTGAACAAAGCATAATAGTTTAAAGCAGACATTAAGGCTAAACAATATTCGAGAGTTATCTCTGGCTATATTGCTAAGGGTACTTAAGAATGATTATACTAAACACCTGGCTCGTAAGTTATATATTATTAGTTTGCAACGCTGTTTATCCAGTGAAACTGGCTAGCATCTGGTTTTCAGTCGTGTTTTGCTTTTCCTCTAGATTTCCCTCTGAGTTAATTAAGACATTGGGGATGATGTGAGTATGGGAAGAGAAGGACCTAAGTGATTTTCCCAGCACAGACAAGTAAGCCAGCATCCTGCTACTTCTGAGCTTTTGGACCACACAAAATTGTTCTGTTTTAAATATGGTATGTAGCTGTGACCTCTGACCAAGGGTTTCTTTCTTGTAAACCTCTTCAAATACTCACACCTGGCTCACCTCCCTGTGATAAACCATCCCACAAAGACTTATTTTGTGCCTTCCAGACATTTTGGAACAGATGCTACATACTATGGATGCTTTTTACTTATTAAAAATGGTTTTAGACATTAAAATGCAGGCTTACAAACAAGCTGAATGCATTATCATTGTAATCTTCTTTTCCTGAAGATTTTTACCTATTTGGTCCTTTAACAGAATGACAGTAATTAGAGATAAAAGATATACTGGACATCTGAGTGCACATTCCAGTGAAAGAAGTATCTCACAATGATTTCAGTATGCCTTGGATCAGTATCATCAAATCCCTTCTCTTTCAAAGAAACATTAATATTTCCAGAATGAGGAAATGGTGCCAGTCTGACATGAAATGTGTATTTTTTATTTACATTGCAAGAGTAATCTCAGCCCAGGTTTTCTCCCCTAGCCCCCATGTAAATATTGAACAGCTCTTAAAGCCAGAACTATAAGAAACTCTTGATAAAAACCTTCATTTATTGAAAAATAAAAATGAAAGTATCCCTGTCTTATCATGTGATAACTAACCCCCCACTGTTTTCCGTCTCTCAGTGACTCCACTTCTCAGTTTCCTTGCTGACTAAAGTAATTTACATATGCTATACTTAGGAATAAATAGAGAAAAGAATATGAAAGTGATTGCGGGGAAAAATAGTATGGTCAATCTATATGGGACCTGCTAGGAGAATGAAGACTACCTCTTCCAGAAATGTCCAGGTAAGGATTATGGGGCTGCAATTCCACTTGGTTTTCTGAATATATTTCCACATATTCTTAAAGGCAGGAACATTTTAAATAGTGAAACATGAAAGTGTGACACAAGAGTTGGGAAACATTGGGCATAGACTGGCAATGATTGTCTGCATTAAGAAGTTTCATACATTAATGAACAGAAAGCAAAAACATTGTCAGAAATATTTAAATAGATTAAAATGCTGTTATATCTTATTTTGCAGAGCTGTTTAATTGCAAGAGAAACACTTATCTTCCTCTCTATACTTTTATACTGGAGAATTTACTAGATGTGAGAACCGAGACTAAAAATTCTATATTTTTAGACCACAAATCTTCACTTCTTGAGCAATACCCCATATTTAGTTAAGCCTTTAGCACAGCCACCATTGATTGAGAGGTATGTGCTACCAGGCAAGGACATGGGCTACTGCTAGATCAATGTTTCCTAAAGAGCTTTCTCCATCTTACCGTACAAATCTTCCTACATCCTTGCTCTATTTAAAAGTACTGCTGAGACAGAATAACAGTTCTAGGGTATGTACAGTACAACCAGATAAAAAGATAAGAATTATACATATTACTTTCCAGGTAATAAATATAAAAGTTTTTATTTCCTTTTTTGGGGATGTTGCTGTGCTGTTTTTCATGCTAGTATTCCTTCTCCTATTTTGTTCAATTTCGTTTTCTCATTCTGGTCTGTGTCCTGGCTTTTCTTATGAGTTTCTTTCGGCCAGATTGTGGGAAGTCATTTTTTGGAAGCTCTTTAAAATGTCATGCCCTTGATTTGAAAACACATTGGTAGAGCACCGTGCCTCCTCCCTGTGTTTTTCCTGAGTGTCTGTAGAATGAACTCCAACTCACTCAGACATTCTGAAGAGCTCAAAAGGGATTGGGTGGTAAATCCCTCAGAAACTACATTTGCTACTACCCGCTGAGAAGTAGTTCTAGCTATCCTTCCGATTCAAAACAGCTTTACTTCTTGAGGGCACATACGTCTCTGTTATAGTTTAGATTTCTCTTCTGTAATAGGATGTGGCACAGGCAAACAATGCACGTTGGCGGGGTAAACCTGTAAGGATGGAAAACTTCTAGCTACCAGGCATATCTTCTCTGCAAATTTTTCAGCCACATCAGAAGGTGTATGCACCACGGTTCAATGAGGTGAGCTGTGAAGGCTGGAGATGAATAATCCTAAATAATCCTACCCAAAACTAATTCGAGAAGAGAGCTACTGATCTTGAAGGGGTCTTGGTAGGTCTTAATTCGGTAGGTCTGAGGTAAGTATTAATTTCTATTCAGAAATGCAATAAGAATTGAAGCTGAAAGTGCTTATTTCTCTTCAAAGTGATACAACTAACTGGATACAGAGTATTCTGGAATGACTTTCTACCACATTTTCCTATAGATTTGAGGAGAAGGCCTGTAACATGGGGTTACAGAGCCATCCGTAATCCTTTCTCTCATTAAGTAATATGTCATATGACATAAAGCTACTCCAACAGACAAGAAAGTACCATAGCCCAGTCTGTATGTTAGTGGGATATGGGTTGTCTTGCTCCAAAATTCCTCTCTGGGACAAAACAAGAACATCTTTCAGATGAGGTGAACTTAAGGTTATTGGCCCAGGTGGCTCTCCACTGCTGGTTTTGAGAATGGAGACTAAAAATATCTTCAAAATAAAAGAAAATTTTTTTTCAAATGTATTGGAAAACTTGTTCCAATCCATCTAGCAAGCTGAAAAAATGTATTATTCAGGATGTCCAAAACGTGTGCCTTTCTCATTAAACTGCTCTTTTAAGTTACATTCTTGTTATTTGAATAAGACAAATATAAAGATCTACTTTTTAAAAACAGAACAAAACAGAACAACAAACAGCATGCTTTTGGTCAGTAAACAAACACTAAAACTTGTTTTTGTGCCATCACATCACTTTCAGTGTATATTACCCATGGAACTACCATTCTGCATGAAGGTGGCAGTAACCAGTGATTATCTAAGGGATAGAATCTTCTGGTCTTTGCCGTGATTTTTGTTTGTGATGTCTCTATCATTTGCAATTAATTTCTTCCTCTATACACTTCCCAAGATCACTCCTCTCACTGTTGTACAACAGGGTTTTTTTTGTTTTATTTTTGTAAATTATTTTAATTCAGTGCAAAGGACTTGTAGGTACAGCAGAGGAGTCCATCCTTGATGGTCATGATCAACCATGGTCTGAACATGATCAAAGGATGTAGATGAGGTAAAGAATTCTCTGAATTGTCATCTTTGCACTGAGAAGTCAAACTTTAGCAAAGAAAACAACCTGTAGGTTTTTTAAATTACTACTTCTTTTGGAAACTTGTAACTTTCAAAAGGGACGAGGTCCCTTAGTGTGGATTCATCCTGAGCTTACAGAAAAGTTCTCAGGTATTAAATCTTGCGTTTAAACTAAATGATTTAATCTAAATGCCAAACCCAACAAACACCTAAGCATATGCTAAAATTATATGTAAAAGTAGTGGTAATTTGCTGGATTGGGGTCCACATGCAAACATTCATATTTGCAACACCTGCCAGTTTTGTTGTGTAACTTGTACCTGCTACTTTTCCAAGGACTGACCACGGACATTTTGACAAGTATTGCAGTTGCCTTTTTCTGACAGACTGCATGTTTTTCTTCTATTCTGGGTGCTATTACTAGGATTCTATCAAAAAATAGCAGTGTAAAAAAAGTCAAAGCGCATGCTTTTAACGACAAAGGCTGCATCTGCCTCAGACAAGCAGCTTTGTAAAAGGATTTGGTGTGCAGCTGTAGCTGGAATAGCAGATGTTTAGTTTACAGTCTGTGAAATCTACCCCCCTATTCTGGAGAAACACTGTCCGAGTTGCAGTGCATTTGGTATTCAGGATTCTCTTGCTATAGTGCCAGACCAGTTTAAATGAAATTTGAAAGTTTTAATTCTCTCTTCAACCTATAGTACTCTGATAACTAGCGGTTAGAGAATAATTGTGCTGCCTTTAGAACTCATAGTTGTAATGAAAATACAATAGACAGAGAAGTATTTACCTTTTTTTTTTAACATGTAAATCTAATTCTTCTTTTGTTATGGGTTCTTTGTTTGGATTAACTTGCTTTGATAGATTCTGCATTTACTTCAGTATATTTCCCCCATACTAGAGAATGGAAGAGGAAAAGCAGAAACTTATCAAGACACCTTGTTTAGCAAATTTATGTACTTTTGCTCTACTTTTATAAAAGTGTGGCTGTGGTTTGAAAAGATACTGAACGTAGTTCCATTTGAGTCGCAGGGCACAGGTATGGATGTCGGTTAACGTCCCAGACTGGATACAAAGAGGAGCAGACCAGAACGTCACACCACAGTTTTGAAGTCTTCAGAGGTGTGCTGTGCCTTTGGGAACCTTACCTGCAAACCTGGGAGGGGTTAGTTGTCAAAGTATTTATGCATTAAATTGCACAACCTGTCCAATAGGAGTAAGAGTTAGTAAATTTGATTAGTGTCACCTCTTTCTAACTCAAATCTTCCATTTTTTGTATTTGAATTGGGTGAGTGCTTGCAAGCTTGTATGGAGTTCACATTTTTTGATGGTGATTGAGCGATGTTGGCTGGAGAAAGGGCTTAGGTCAGTTTTAAGGGAAGCAATTAATACATGCACTTGTGGTAGCTGTAGGGGAATCCTTCCAAGCTCAGTCACTAGCACTGTGTTAATGATTCTCATCTGGAAAAATCATTGCGTGTTGTGAATAGAAAGAGGTTTTTCAAGCCAAGGGCTGCAACAGAATATCTCTTGTAGTCCAACCTGTCCTTTCTGAAATAAACAGGAAGTGAACTTGCAAAAATTTTTCTATGAACATAGTCCAGTTTGCTGAGTTCCTGTCTGAGAACACTTGTTTGCAAAACAAGAATCACGTTTCACATCTACTTGTGAATAAATCTTGTTTTCCTAGAATGAATTTGATATTTGCAGACATCTGCAAAAATCTTTGAATGATTAATTTTCATCCAATTAATTATTTGTTGCTACAGTTTAACTATTTTTTATGTTTTGTGACTGGGAACATAGTCGGTTTGTTCCCTGATAGGCTTACTGAACTCTAATGAGGAGGAAAGAAAGTTATTACTCCCCAGAAAAACATAGCAAAAAATGTCAGTTATTCCAAAACTCACTAAACATTCAGTATTCATGAACATTTTAACAATTGGTGGTAACTGTCTGAATAATAATTAATATGGCTTCATGAATCACAGTGAATTTACTGGTCTTTGTAGGTCTTTATTTTAATGCAAAACGTGGTACTAATTACACATTCAAAGTATTACTGAAATGCAATTAATTTTTAATAGATCCTTTTCTGCAAGCCCATTGGAGTTCTTCTAATACAATTTTTTAAATGCGAGATTGTTGTTGTTGTACTTTTATAGATAAATGAGGTCATAAATAAATTGCTAGATCATACACATAAGTGGTGGAAGATTGATTCTGTCTGGAACAACCACAGCGTTAGTGATATAAATCAATGTGTAAAACCTTAACAAATATCCCTTGATTCAGGGCCTGCAATTATATTCCTCTACCAGAATTCCAATTACTGTGTTTAGAGACGTAGATTAAAGATTATTTTAAATCTCCTCATTCCATATTAAAGTTATCGTGAAAATTCTGCTCTTTCTGTGCTGCCAATGCCAATTTGTCTTCAGATTACCCTTTTAATGATGATGGATTTTATTTTGTTTTCCCTCAGAATTAATAAGCAGATCAGATTTTTGCAGTTTGATTGAAGACAACAGGATTACTAGTGAAATAAAGTAACATTAAAAATATATAAATATTTTATTTTTCAGTAAGACTGACATAAAAATTCCATTTGATCTGAACTACAGGATCTTATACCATGGTGGAATCAAGAAAATATCAAAAGCCAAAGCTTAAGCAGAAGCAGAAGGTTTTGGAATACATTTGAAATAAACTGAATTTAGAAATACTGATTTTGTAAGGTAATGGTTTGGCTAGTCGTTGCATGGAGGAGAGAAATATTTTGCAAAGATTGTGTATTTGGCTGTCAAGACGGTTTCCCTCATTTCGGTAGGGAGGAAGAGGTCACTCATTGGGAAAGTTTGTCTCTCCAGCAAACCACAGAGCTGGACTTTTGCCCAAAGTGTTATTTAAACGTACTTTCATATGACTGGGCACTACTGCCCCAAAGCTGAAACCTCTAGCCTCCCCTGAACAGCATTCTGCCAGCTGATTGTCAAAAGACTTTACCGTCAAACACAGCCATGCTGTTGTGATTTAGTTTTTCATAAAATATGCTTTCTTAAATCGTGCTGACATGACAGGAGGGAGGAGTTGTTCCAGCTACAAGGGGGCAGACGCAAGAAAAGAGAAGCGAAGTATTCTGAGGTGCAGAGGGGTCTTGCCACCCGGGGCTACAGCCGACAGACTGTGGCTCTGCGGTGGTCTAACCCACGGAGCCGGGGCAGAGGCTGGTTCTGGGAGGAACCCTTCCTGCTAGAGGTTATTGCACTGTCAGTCAGAAAGAGGAAAGTGAACCTGTTGGTAAATTTTGCCAGCTATCCAGACCCTGGAGAGACAGATCAGGCTCTAGAGAAGCCTCAACTTGTTCTCCGTATCTGCCTGCAAAGTGCAGACTTGCCTTCATGAATTTGAACATCTAGAATTAGGTCTGTCCTTTCCATGAAAGAGATGACGGAATTCCTCTCCAGTGGTTTTCAGCAGATAGCACCTTGCCTGACTCAGATTTTTGCACAACATTCTTGGGGAAAAGGGTCACATAAAAATGCTTATGCAAAATTAACTTTTTTTTTTTAATATGCATTCAGACAACACTCTTTGAAATACACCACTGTGTACCGAGGGAGCACTTAATCCAGGGAAGAGTAGTTTATACACTTTCAGTTTCTTGCTTATCTAAACATCTTGCACAGAATGTTATTTTTAATTATGCCTAACTATGCTGCAGAGGCTTGGTGTAGTTAGAGTTTTACATTCAGAATGATCTGTTCTGCATTTCTCTGCACTAGACTTTATCTAGAATATTAAAAAGCTTGCACTTTCAGTATCAGAAGTAGTTTAAATATCAGAAATGTACATTGTGATATTTCAGGGGTCAGACAGGAATGGAGAACTAGGTTTTTTAGATGTTACAGTAATAGATATGATGAGAACATGATCACACTGTTTATTGCTAATACAGTGGAAATTCATTTTGTTCACTTACTTTTATATTTAGTAAATACGTCGTTTCAGTCTTGGGAAACCTAGGAAGAACAGGGTATTACCTGGCTCACTCCTTATTTGCATTGTCTTTTAATAATTGCTAAAAATAAGATTTCTGATAATTTCTAAAATGTCAGTGGAAGAATGTCTTCATAGCATATAATCTTGTTTTCATTAAAATATAAGCATAAAAAAATTAAAACATTAACTTTTTTTGTACTGATTATTTCAGTCAATCTGTTGCTGGTAAGAGATGTCATACAGGACTTCAGCCCCATCCAGCTTCCAGTAAGACCTTCTGTCTTAAGATGCCAACACAAAGAACATGGTCTTAGTTCACTATGCTAGTCAATTTTTGCACTTGATGCTGTTTCAGTGACAACAGAGTTTTGCTGAGCATAAAAACAAAATAGAAATAAAATACTTAGTAAAAAATTTAGTGCTTTAGTTGGCTGTAGAAATCAGTGTCTAATTAAAAATTAGAGTAAAGCAGCCATATCTAACACAACATTTTGTGTTTTGATTCTGTAAAAAGTCTTTATCTATGGGATCTACTGACTTCAAGCTTCATCATCTTCTCAGAAATTTTGAAGTTTTGTTTTTTCTTTAAGCAGTGTAGAGCATGCAACCTTTGTTTACCTGTTAGATTTATGCAGAAGAACATAAAATTTATTTTTACAGAATAAATCACGGTGTTAGCTACCTTCTGATACTCATGATTTGAGTGAAGGAGTTTAAAGGGAATTTCAACAAACAGTAACTATTGGTTTTCTTTCATCTCATGCCAGGTTGTTTCCCCCCCCGAATTTTTTCTCCTTGCTGTCAGTGCACAATCAACCCACACTTTGATTGAGAAGAGCAAGTTTAATTCCTAGTATAAATCAAGGGCTTAGGAACTCATACTAAACCAGGTTGAGGCTTAGTTTGACTACAGAATGCTGTAGTTAAAAGCGGTAATGTGTCCTTCTGGGATTTCTGCCATCCTAAATAAGACTGTGATCTCCCTAGGAAGTTTCTCCAGAAAGCCTCTTAGGGCACAACTTTTATAAGGGTTGCCGGGCTGACAAGACATTGCTGTCTCCAGTTCACAAAGCAGGAAATCATTCTGACTTTGCATCCTTCCTTCAGGCAAAATGCAAGAAATTTAGATATACTTGACTCTCCTTTTTCCTCCGGGGAGACTTACAGATCTCAGTTCCAGCTTCATGGGGTGATTAGCCTTTCTTTTCTCTTTTCATATCTGTCTACTACCAGAACTAATACTTTTTAATGGGACTCAGAAAAACTTTAAATTGGGGATCTTGCTAAACTGCTCACACACACAAAGAAATGTGCAGATCCCTTGCAGACTTGTCAATCTTTTACCTGAAAATGTTAGAAGAATGATGATGTTTTAGGACAAAGCTAAATACCCCATTTCCATCTCATTATGAACTACAAGTGGACTGGCAGTTTGGAAACCACTTTTGTCTCCTTCTTCTAGTTGTTTTTCTCTCTGCCCTGCACATTTTCTTCTGGCTCCTTGTTCTGTGGGTTATTGAAGCTTAGCCTTAATGGCTAAGATAGCTGCATTTCAGACTGCTGCATGACTTTTAACTAACACAGGCTGGAGCAGACACCGCGCATGTAAGGCACTTATTCTGCAACAGAGAATAGGAACTAATGAGCTAGAACAATACTTCATTGTTTCCGCATTTTCTGAGCCAAATTCTAGTTTGGGGAGACCAGCTGGGGCAGGCAATGATTACATCGTTTGTCATCTTCTCCAACAGCGTGGACTAACTTACTGCCATTCCTTTCCTTCACATCGTGTTACACACCTATTTTCAAACAGTGCTAAACAATGGTTCTTTATCATTATTATTGATTTCCATGGAAATGGAAAGAAGTTTGGCTAAGATAGCCCAAGCCTCATTTTTCCATTCCGCTCTTGAGGAGCTCTTTGTTCTCCAGTACTGGTTTCTTTCTGCACACAATCTGAAGGGTATTTGTGCAAACTACTAAAAGAAAGCTTGTGTTTTGAAGGAAAATGGGGGTGGCATTTTGAACAAAAGCATCAGTGTTAGAATATGTATTGCAGCATCTTCCACCAGCTTCAGCATGGTCATAACATGTATTATGCATGTTCATTCTCACCACAATCTGGGGGTTTCAAGAAAGCAAAAAGCAAATGTGGCATGAAGCACTGGGTAATAATGATGATTTTACGAGTGAAATGTGACATTACTGGAAGACTGGATTTTGTGTCTATATTCAATAATGTATTTGTAGTTTGCTACAAATCCCTACAAATAGAAGACCTGTTCATTTTCTTGTTCCCTGATTCTTGCTTTAACCACAAACCGCTGCTAGTAGGAACTTCTCTTTAGGTGTTTAATGCTGACTAAACAGGACTGCACAAACTCAGCATTCATTTAAAATATGCATTTGACCTCAGGTGATACTGCAACAGAAATTCATGGCAAATTGCACCTGTTTTAATGTTTTCTCTTCAGTTTTTGCATTGTCTCACTTAAAAAATGGAAGAATTTTTTCTTCCCCACAGAAGTTTCTATTCTGTACACGAGTTCTAAGAACTGACCCCAGGAGATTTTGTTGCTTGCTTTATTAGAAAACACTGATTTCACAGGTTTCGCATGCATCCTTTTTCTCTCATAAATGCACAAGTCACTCACATAGGAAAAAAAATCTGCTTACAGCAGTTTGGCTTTGGGCTCTGGATGGTGCGTATTTAAGGCAATATAGACATGTGCTGGCTGTGCCTTACATGTGAGTAAAGAATTTACTGCAAAGTTCTCTGCTGACCACTACCATCACTTCCTTAAATACATTGTTTTTTGCATGAAAAGTCTAGAAAAACCTAAGGTAACGATTTCAGACAGAAAGCACTTTTCAGCTAACTGAAGAGCCTTGTTAAAGGTTGTAATTGCTTCT
Organism: Phaethon aethereus; assembly: GCF_964289735.1. Classification (NCBI taxonomy): domain Eukaryota; kingdom Metazoa; phylum Chordata; class Aves; order Phaethontiformes; family Phaethontidae; genus Phaethon; species Phaethon aethereus. The sequence continues at coordinate 84,961,610 of NC_138577.1, read as the reverse complement.
GAGTGGATTATTTTCTTGTCAGAAGCCCTTAGCTTCTTTATGGTTAAATGGAAAGTGCAAAAATATCATCCTCCAGCTGGGACTTCACTTCTGGCCGCTGACTTCAGCATGATTGCCATATGCTTTAATAGTACTCATGGATTCATATTCAAGCACGGTGATATAATTGCTCATGTAACTGGGCAAAAAAACCCTGACAAGCTCTGCAAGGAAAGATAATGTCAGAAGCGATTTCATTTTTTTTTTTTCCTGATAAAGCTAAATAATACAACTTATTTTCCTTCAGACAGAGCAAAGGAAAAGCCTTTTCAGTTTTATGGTGATGAGAATAAGCCATGATGACTGGACTAAACTGATGTTGAAGTAGGCTTGTTGTATCGAAGGCTGCAAACAGGCTGGGGAAAAAAAAAAAAGAGAAGGCAACAAAGCTGTTCAGATCACTGTATGAGTTAAGAATCTTTTCATACCTTTGGTTGAAATAGATGATGTATAACACCTGTGATTGTTCTGGAAAAAGAAGCTAAGAAATTGGCTTTCAGATCTGCAAAAACTCTCAAATACTGTCTGTAGTAGAGTTAATAGCTAGTCAGCTTGTAATATATGGAAATGTATTATTATTTTCCTCCTTTTTAAAAGCTTTTAAATTTTTTATTATTGAGATGCTGCTTTTAAACTCTAATGATCAACATATGTACCAGAAAGTCCAGATTTACAATGGACCTTTTGTTATTAAGGAAACACAGACCTGCTTAAAAGTATATTCAACTATTAATTATTAACTATTATTTATGTGGTCCTCAAAGTTCTGTATAGGAACTGAACCTCTTTTTCTTGCACTGCTTTTTCTTTCCTTTGTTTTTAAGTCTTTCCTGGGAAAGGATAGAGACACCAGGATAAAGTATTCTGTGAACTTCCTCTGGAAATGCTGCATGTGGCAGAAGTAGCAAATTCTTGCCCCTTAATAACAATGTTTGAAACAAGATCCTCTGATTGTTGGGTGACCATGTCCAGGTGTTGGTAGTGGGGGGCTGCAGGGGTGACCCCTGTGAGAAGATGTCAGGGGCTGCCCCTGTGTTGGACAGAGCCAGATCCAGCTGTCTCTGCAAAGGACCCACCACAGGACACAGCTGAGCCCATCAGCCAAGTTGATGGTACCTCTCTGCAAACACATTTAAGAAATGGTAAAAAAATGCTTCAGAGCTGTAAGGAGTGAGGAAAAAAGCGTAAGAAACTGCCCTGCAGACACCAAGGTCAGAGAAGGAGTGGGAGGAGATGCCTCAGGTGCTGGAGCAGAGGTTCCCCTGCAGCCAGTGGAGACCACGGTGAAGCAGATTGTGTCCCTGCAGCCCATGGTGGACCACACCAGAGCAGATAACCACACTGCAGCCTGTGGAGGACCCTGCGCTGGAGCGGGTGGAGATGCCCTGAAGGAAGCTGCAGTGTGTGTGAGCCCATGCTTGAGCAGGTTTATCCTAAGGGACTGCAGCCCATAGAGGACTGAGGGTGGAGCAATTTCTTGAAGCACCGCAGCCCATGAAGAGGGCCCACAATGGAGAAGGGGAAAAGTGTGGAGCGGGAAGGAGCGGCAGGTACAAACTGTTGTGAGCTGACTGCAACCCCCATTCCCCATCCCCTGACCACCGCTTGGGTGTGGAGGAGCCAGAGGAGTTGAGAATGAAGGAATGAAGTTGAGTCTGGGAAAAAGAAGGGTGTGGGGGAAAGTATTTCAGTTTTTGTCTCTTTTTCTCACTATCCAAACCAACTTTAACTGGCAATAAATTAAATTCATTTTCCCTAAGTCAGGGCTGTTTTGCCCGTGGCGGTCATTGGTAAGTGATCTCCCTGTCTTTATCTGAAAGCATAAGCTTTTCACCTTGTTTTCTTCCCCTGTCCTGTTGAGGAGGGGGAGTGAAATCAGCTGGGTGGGCATCTGACAGCCAGCCAAGGTGAAACCACGACTAGTTATACTAGAAAAAAATGAATGTAATTTTTTCAAGGATGCAGCCCACCAGTTGGTTCAGCCCCTTGCCTTGGTCACCCCTGGAGATGTTGGAGGAAAATCCATGGAGATCAGCGGTGCCACGGTGTGGTTGAAACCGGCTCAAGTGTAGTCCAACCAGTGTGCGCAAGATGGTTGAGCCTGGCTGCAGGGAGACTTGTGCAGAGGACGGGTGTGATGACTGGTTATAAAGCAGTGTGCCTACACGTGTCCGGGGTCACACGGCAGGACATTTCGCGGCGGCTCCGAAATGCACCTGCGTTGTTACGTATTCCTGAGCGCCATCTACTGATGCTCTACGCCAGCTAATTAGTCATGTGGTTTTAACGCACAAAAATAACCTATTCTGCTGGTGAATAAAAACACCTCATCTATGCAACCCTGCCATGACCGTAAAACTGACATTCTCTTATTATTTGCTTTCTTCTTCCAAATATTTTAAATAGATAAGGTCATTGTTTTTGAAGTAACTTTTTAAACTGATGTGTAGCTTTGGTTCCAGTTGAAATTATTATATTGTGGAAGTAGAAATTTCAGTATCTACTTCTGGACAGTTCTAGAAGTACATTTAAAACCTAAGGTCGGTCACAGAACAATGACTTCCTGAATATGTTCTGAAAAAATTAATATAATACAGAATTAAAGAGGCAGCTCTAGAAAGTATAAAGTAAGTGGTTTTCCAGATGATGTTTTGTACTGGGATTTAACATTCAGTGCATAATCTACATGCACCCCTGTGGACTGTGTAATTTATTTAATGAATTTATTCTCTCTGGTGGTGATTGGCCAACCTTATTGAAGGGTTTAGCTCGCTTGATAGGCCATATCTCAACATAGTCTACCCCGGGTTGATAAAATGATTGCCATACATCTAAGAGAAAGACACATGCTAATAAAACTCATTCTTCCCTCCTGCCTGAAAGTGTTCGTCTTTTTAAAACTTAGAAATATGCAGAATGAGACTGTATCTATGGCAACATGAATATAGTTACAGTTTCAGTGCCTGTAAAACCCTATAGAACTTAATTTGTAAACGTTACCAATACGCTACTGTTTATTTCACATTTTTAAAAGGATTTTGCCATATTCTAAAGCCATGTATTTCTGTGACATACGCACTCTTAGACAGCAATGAATTGTTACGCTAGCCAAAGCATCAGCTTTGTCACTGTGTTATGTTTTCAATATACTTTTTCTGTGTACTACCAGCAGAAAAGTCGGTATTTGTTGTATGTGGTATTCTGTAGCTGGTGAGCCATATCCATTATCAATATCATCATTGTAAAGTCCTCCTGCACAATATAAAGCACTTTTCAGCCCTTAAAGCAATTTGACATAAAAGTGGAAATCAATAAAGAGCTCATCAGAAGATGACTTTTAATGCATTTGTACACACATGCACACACGCACAGAGTCAAGTAGACTGGCATATAAACCAATTAGGTTTGTAATAGGACAGAAGCATATGCGCTCAGCAGGAAATATAATGCAGACTTTTGAAAACAGGCTATAATGAAGATGCTGCAAAAGGCATCAAAGTAAAGCTGAACGATCATGTTTAGGATATATCAGGTTGCAACGTGCCCCGTCTTGCAGGTTGGCTGATGACAGTGTTCTGATGACAGTGAGAGTCATCGGCACGCATTTTAGCACTGGGTAATCTTTGAAGCAGTTCAACATTCTGTTCATCTTCAGATATAAACAAGTATTTTTTTCTCCTACTGGTTCTTTAGATATTTTAAAACAGTGAAGGAAACAATAATGGAGAAACGCATGCTCCTAAATTATTCTTTAGCATAGTAAACTTCCATATTTTGTGTGTGTTTGTATATAGATACATGTAGCTGTATATTTATACAGAAAAAAATACATATTTAAGCACACGTGCTTACCTGTTCAGAAAAAACCCCAACCCTAAAAATACCTGTTTCCATCATAACGGGTGTCTCTGTAACAGCTAAGTGCCATAATTCTGATGCAGAAAAAGGACCATAAGAAGGAACATGAGATTTCAATAGTTCTTCCAGTCCTTTTTATGTTTCTGTTTTACATTGTCTCCTGCTTCACCATCAATAACAGCCACCTATCTTCATCACTTCCCTGCTTTCCAACTCAAAAGAACAGGTTTATTTCTTATGTTTTCTATTATATGAATCTTTCATTTCCTCTATTAGAAGGAAGGCTGTACCTTTATTAGAGGACAGCTAAATACCATGTTGAGTACTTCTTATATTTTACAGCATTCAGAATTAGATTATCCTTTTTACTGTTCATTCAGATTCTTTCTGTTGCATAAAAAATGAAATCTTACTTTTTTAATGTTTTACATTTCCCAAGATGTCAGCAGCAGCTTATTATTCTAAATACCAATGCTAGCTCATTCCACATGTCTCCTTGAGCAGAGATGTTTTTATGGGCATGCTGCATTATTTAACAATGTCATAGATTAAAAATATTTGTTGCCTTCAAGGAAGTTCTATCTCCTTATCAGAATTTGTTTTCTGGTTACTGATTGAAAATACAGTCATCTTTCAAATGTAGTGTGGAAATAAACATATTTTGCCTGTCTAACTCCATGATTCAGCAGAAACTGAAATTGCAATGTTAATAAAAGACTAGGTTTTGATCCACTCTAATTGTCAGCTATTTATGTCACCTTCTCTGCATATAGCCTCATAAATTAATATTTTGTTGTGGCTCAAACCAAAAACAATTGAGTTCTTTACACTGTGAGTCAGTCAGGAAGTGGCAGCAACAGAGCAAAATCAGCACTTAAATGGGTTCTCAGACCTAAAAGATTGATCTTCTTCAGCCTTTGACCCATGCAAAAAATATCTATTTATATCAGGCTAATCTAGTGTAGTTTAGTGCAAAGGAGATAGATACTTAATAAAGATGGGGAAAAAAGCCCTCCCAAATGACCTTTAATCCTATTTTAATATTCCTTTTAGGTCAAGCTATATGGGGTTGATGGATTTATGATTATTTTTCAGCAATGCCCAAAATTGGATAGACCCTTTTCAAATACTGAAGAAGCAAAGCTCAGAATCAGTAGAGAAAACATGGCCAATTGATCTGAAATGAATCCTGCCCTAGCAAATTAATAAAAAAAATTGCATCTAGCCCAGATTGCAAAAAATGGATCCAAGGTAAGAACAGTAATATGGATCAGTTGTCTACCAGGTCAGTCTTCTGGACCACCAACCATTCAAGTGTAATTTTAATAGTCTTAAAATAAGTTTGTGTAATTACATCATCTGTGTTTTGTCTTCATAGCCAGGACATGCAACTAATATTTAAAGTACCTTTTGAAAACATCTGTGCGGAATAATCCAGACCTATATAACTTTAACTGAAGCTCTCAAAACTGAAATTATGAAAAGCAGCAATGTAATTTTCAATTTCAAAGGAAAGACTACTTTATTCTGAGTCATGCACATTAATTATTTAATCAATTTTGCACCTTTAAAATGCAAAATGCTTTGTATAAGGAAATAAAATATAATTGCTCAATTAGTTTAAATGGTTAACTTCCATTGTCTTCCAAGAAAATATTGGGAAAAAAATGGATTAGTGAGTCTAGAAAAGTAAAGGTTTTAGGAAGAACAACATTTAACAGTGTTCACAAGATACAAGACATCAGGAGAGAGAATGGTAATATTTTTTTGCTGATTTCCCATGTGAAAAGGACTAGAAGGTTTAAGTTCAATAAGGAAAACATAAGCTATGTGTAGGCAAAAGAAAAAAATCATAGATTACTCAATGGAATGAAGGTTTAGCAGAGAAATATATTATATTCCAGGGCATACGGATTAGGAGTCTTGTGGTTTTCAAGAGTTTAGCCATTTGTCAACATTGATCGAGGCAGATGGATGGACACTTCTATTTTTCTGTGTTTCAGCAAGGAAGTGGTAATAGGAATTCTAAAGCCTTAAGGTTTTATTTGGAAATGGCTATCTCAGTGTAAACCTCACGGTGCAGTCGATTTTATTTTCACATAATGGAAATAATTTAGTATAACCATGACTGGCTTCTTCAAAATCAAACTGCAGTGCCTCATCTTCATAAGGATTGAGCTGCCTTCGCGTAACACCCATACCTTTCTGGCAATAAATGCATGGCTGGTGTCTTTAGAAAAGACACGTAGAACATAAGCAGAGCCATTGGATGACATGGGCAGAAAATGTAAAGGCTGTTTCTGCTTAAAGTGCAGTTTCAAGATGTTTGGCACAACTTTCTAGTCCAACTTGCAACAGAAATGTCCTTATGTCCCACTCAGTGCTTCTGGTTGGAAATTAGTTGGGAAAGTCTTACCTGAAGATACCTTACCCAAGCAAGTTTCAGTCTACTTAACTACTTTAACACCCCTCCATTTAACGTTTCATTTTAAATTTATGGGATTTACTTAGAAGCCAAGGAGATCAAAAGGTATTAGGTTTATCTAGTGTGCAGTTTGAGGTGTGGAAAGGGATGAATGGCTGTTGGCCACCCTCTTTAAAAGGCAGTGGACAATACAAGAAGGTGATGGGTCTGTTTCAGCTTTTCTCACATTAAGCACTGCTTCTCCTCAAGTACTGGCAATCACAGAGACTTCACATGTCATGACAGAGTGGAGGTGACTACACATGTAGTCAATGTTGTTTGCAGATTAATGAGCTATATTATTTTAATGTGATACACAGAGATTAATAACTGATTTCATTAATAAAATATCTTGGAAGAAAATGGAGTTTATGGAGCACATCTTCAGATCTCTTCTCAAGAAAATTATAATTATTAATTTGTTTTCCTTTTTTTTTTAAATTATAGTCAGTAGTATTGACAATTTTGGAAAATACAGTTATTACTGGTGAGATAATATATAATATGCTGTAATTCAATTAAGAACTTGGCTACAAGTATGTAGGTTGTCTGCCACAGATATGTTTGTCTTCTGCTCTTAAGTACGTAACTCTTCTGTCTTCATAATTCCCAGTACATTACTGCTGTATAGAGTGTTGATGATTGTGTAATGTATTTTTTTCCTCTTTTCCCCTTTTTTTTAATTTGGTATATTTGTCACTGGAAAACACAAATTGCTACATTTTGTATCCTAGCATGGAATAAACTTAAATTAGGCAAAAGATCTAGTCTGAAAGTTAGCTCCTATCCAAAGGAACTATATCATCTACTTTAGCAGGGTGAGGAATTTGAGAAGAAGAGGAAGACAGTAGGTTAAAGAGAACCGTAAGTTCTTCAAATTTCATTGTGGTGCTTGGAACTGGAGCTGCTGGAGAAGCCCACTTGTTACTATGAGCAAGCCTCATCCCAGGTATGGTCTAATCCAATTTCTCTGATGAAAGTGCCTGCTATGACTGGTAATTGCGGAGTGAGGAGGAACTCGTGGTTGCAGAAGGACAGCTGAGACCTTCTCTGGAAAGACCTTGGAAGCAATGATTTAAATAGGAGCTTAATTTTCACCTGAAATTATTCAGCTACTGCAGCAGGGATTTCCAAATTATCCACACATTGTTATTTAAAACATTCTGCTAAATGTAGTACTATATGTGGGTGTCATCCAGCACTGAGGGGACAGATGGGTTCTTGCAGGGATCCTTGGAAGAATCATGATGGCACAAAATCATAGGTACAATAAAAGCTTTATCTTTCTTAACAGAATATTATGATTAGTATAGCACAGAATTTGTGATTAGAATGGCGCAGGAGTTCTACAAGCAGAATCAACGTAGCATAATTGATAGGTAGCATAATACAGAGTTTATAATACAACTTAATTTATAATTTCTAATCAGAAAATTAGACCCTCTGCAGATCAGGGGTATCTTAATATTTGGCTTGCTGTATCGATACAACAATCACAATCTCGACTCAAAAAATCACATAACAGCAGACGAGTCGCTCTCTCAGTCCCCGGAGGCAGCAGAGGACGGGCAGGGGGGCATCCCCGGCCACGGGGGTCACGGGTCTCCCTGTCTAGCTGTGGTTCGGGTCCGGGTTCCCCCCTGGGACTCATAACGGCTTGATTTCACGGCCGATGCTCTGTGCTGTCACGCTCTCCTGCGCCGGGGCCATCCCCCCACCCTGGGCTGGCCAGGTACTGGGGACCTTCAAGGCTGATGAGGAGGGGAGGAACCAGCCCAGCGCCCAGCAGCCTTGAGGGAGGGGAAGAAGAAATCTTGGTTTCTCTGCTTGGGGCACAGGACCTTCAGGGCCTGATAATGAGGGAAGGGAACAAAAACGTGACCCGCTCGGTCGCAGGGAATTGCTGCTTGCCTCATAAAATGGCAGTAGTTACGCTAACCACATTACTGGGTGTTGGGAGCAGGGGTACTGGTCACAGTGGGTACCTCATGAGCACACAATCCATTTATGTTTTATGCCTGTTTCCTTCCTTCTTCGTAAAAATGGAAAAGTTCATGTTTGGAAAAAACCATCCTCAGTGCAAATGGTTTAGCCACATATTTGTATAATTTTCTCTAACTAACTAATCAACTGGATGTTTTTGGTTCCTAGTTCTGTGTGAATGTTAAAGTTCAACAGTGAAGTCTAGAAAAGCTCAAGATTTTGCAGGTTATTAGAAGATAGAAAACCCATGATGTAGTGATGTAATCAGAATATTAGGGTTGTTTTCTTTTTTTGCTCTAGTTTTTCTATTAATTATGTCTAGAAATAGGTTGGAGCTGACATACTTTAATCTGAGTTTGCTCAGAATACATATGTCTGCCTATTGACAAGGAGCAGCTTTGAAAAAAATCTTAACAGGAAAAAGAGAAAAAGATTTAACAGGAAAGCTTACTGAAGCACCTTCTCCAATATCTTTGAATGATCTTTATTCCCATAGATCTGAATTACCTTACAGGTATCCAGATGCAGATTTATCACCATGAAGGAAAAAGAGAACTGCCACTGAAGCTGTTCTGATTGTTTTTCAGCTCATCCTTGGGAGAGGATCTGGACACGCACTAGGCACCATCTGTATGGGAAGAAAAGCCAAGCAGAAGGTGTAAAATTCTTCAAATGGCTGTCTTCTCTAGAGGAGTAAGAGAACAGGAGTTGCAATACAGTCCTGCTTGTAAGTGAAGATATAGCCCTTCTGCAAGCAGTTTATAGTCTCACTGATTGTTAGGTCAGCATATAAGCCCAGGAAAGATAAATAAGTTTGAAGGATTTGCATACTACAGCCTAAGGGTTCATATATATCTTTAATGTATATATATTTTTTATATGTATGTATGTATATGCAAGACAAATGAAGGGATTGAGGAAGCTTAGTTACAAAACACCCCATTAGATATTAAAATTAAATGTCTTCTCTTCAGCTATGGCACAGACTGCTTGGTCCTATCAAGTTTTTACATACTGTAAGGTATCAGGTTAGTGACCTGAAACCCAACAGATCATGAAGATTGATTTGATGTCAGTCATCAAGTTGCCGCCAGGTAGCACAGACACCAGGAGAGCAGAAGGGATAATGAGCAATGCCCTTCCTTGAGCTGGAACTCAGCTGAAGCCTTATGTGAACACAGAGAGGTTTCCTTCAAGTGGGAGATGAACTTCACAGTGTATGGCCCCATAGGGAGCCAAAAATCTCTTTGCCCTGGTTCACATTTCATCATGTTTTTCAATGTTACACACCATTTTTATTAATTTCAGCTAGACATGATGATGAGCTTGCAGAGCATCCTTTATTTTAATTAGGTCTTTGCATGGCTCCTCCACATCAGTAGGTTATAAAATGAGAAATGTATTTTTCTGTGAGCTTGGAGCAACCTAATTAAAGCTTGGAAAACTGCAAAATGCTCACAGCTGTAGGACAAAGCAGAAAGAGTTTGTTTCTTTTGTTTCATTTACCATGTAATTCTTTATCAAAATCTGTTACCAAATACGATCTCTCAGCTGTGTACTGTATTTTTAGCTGTTCATGAAAATTGCCAAATTGTGACACACTGTAATCTGCTTAGTCCTGGCTCTCTCCTCATGGGATTGGGCATGGCTTTGCACGCCTGGGCAGCTGTGTCAAGAACGAACTTTCAAGACTGCCACTCAGCTGTCCTGTTCAGAGCTGAATAACCATTGTCATAGACATTTTGTCAGTTGATTTAAAGGCTGATTTCCTGAGTCTTTCAGTCATGTGCATACCCTGATAGGAATAGTGTATAATAATATGTATTATGTTTTCAAAAGAATCCCAGTTTCTTGCTTAAATGTAGGCTGTCAGAATAAACTACTGTGCGTAACCTATAATATTCTTGGTTATTATCTTTCTGTTCTTCTCTGATTTCATTTACCTTATATCTAAATTTCTTTAAAACTCAGCTTGTTTTAACTAGAAGTTTCCAAACCTACGTACCCTCCTTTCACTTGCATTTTTTCCAGGGAACTTTAAAAAGCTGAAGGTGAGGTTTATTTTAGCAATCACCTCCAGCAGAACCAAGGCTGTGTGCTGGGTAAGGCAATCTTTGTCAGATGGCCCAGACTGCACATAGTATTCAAGGTGAGGCCACAGCAACGCTGAGTACAGCGGGATAACCACTTCTTTTGACCGGCTGGTTCTACTGTGGTTGATGTACCCCAGGATGTGCTTTGCCCTCTTGGCTGCCAGGGCATGCTGCCAGCTCCTGAGAGGCTGCCGTCAACCAGCACCCCCAGCTCCCTTTCTGTGGGGCTGCTCGCCAGCCGTTCCTCTCCAATTTTATACTTGTGCCTGGCATTACTCTGTCCTAGATGCAGAATCTGGCGTTTGGACTTGTTGAATTTAATCTCATTAATCATTGCCCAGTGCTCCAATCTATGTAGATCCCTCTGCAAGGCATCTTGTCCCTCCAGAGAGTCAACAGCACCTCCCAGTTTGGTATCATCAGCAAACTTGCTAATGGTGCATTCAACTCCTGCATCCAGATGATTGATAAATATATTGAACAGGACTGGCAGTAGAATTGAGCCCTGAGGAACACCACTAGTGACCAGTTACCAGCCAGACATAGCCCCATTCACTACAACTCATTGAGCTCTACCCTTCAACCAGTTCTTCAGTGCACCATGAACCTGCTCATCCCACAGCTGAGCTACTTGTGCTTCTGGCAGGAGCTTAAGGACGAGGATTTGTCTTTCTTTAAATCATAGGAAATGCACAGTTTTAGCAATATTTGTTATGAACATAGGTGTTTACCATCAAACAACTTGCTTGCACTCAAGACTTGTGTAGTTTTGAGAAAGAAGGTTCAAAGTACAATAGGCTCCAAATCAGTGATGCAGTGTATTTATTGTATTTCCCACAACACCAAGATTTTTTTTTCTTTCCCCTTCCACTAGCAGCCTAACATATATAAACATAAATATACCAAGAGAAAAAGTGTCTGAAACTGATGAGACCCACAGTATTGTTTCTATCTGTCACGAAAACAGTTACTGCTTTCTTGTGATTTCCTATCTAGTTTGGGTTTCTTTGTTTGTTTGTTTGTTTTTTGTTGTTGTTGTTGTTTTTATTTTTAAAACAGTAGAACCTCCCTTCTTTTACACAGAGAGGTATTTTCTCCCATGGCTCTGCTCACTTAACTTCCATTAATGCTAATGGGAATTGCATCCACATTTCAAGAAGAAAATAGATCCTTTAATCATTCCCAATACTATTCATTTTAAAGCTACCAGGTGTGCAGTGCAAATCTCATTATCTCAGTTGTTTTTATTTTTCTGCCATGCACTAGCAAGCAAACTGTCAAAACGAGAAAGATGCTCATGGACATTACCTAGATCTTAACTGTAACAATGAGGAGAAACAGGATATTAATTAGCGAACAGACCAACCACTGCCTTCACAATCAAACTGAAGTATTTTGCTTTTCAGCTGGATGGACTCTAATGTGAGCTGCATAAAAACAGCTGTGTAAAGATATACTGCATCATCTCATTAAGACAAAAAGGATAACTTTGGAGTATAATTTCTTCTCAGAGGGTTAGATACATTTAGTCACAGACCATTTCTCTGGCTGAATGTCTGTGCAGTAATCATCTCAATACACTTCCTTGGTCCACTTTCTTTCTTTGCTCCAATAGCAAAAATGCTCTTTATCACTTGCCATCATGACAATGCTGGCAAAAATCACTGAAAAGAGAAAGGTAAGATTTTTGGTGAATGAAATTTTGACAAGTAGAAGATATGATAATAAAGATATGTAGTTTAAAAGTGACTACTTAAAACTTCTACTCACTCAAATCGCCAGCATTAGCCAAACCCAAACCTCAGTTATCTGTGTAGCTATAATAGTCCCATCATAGTCAACTTAAAAATGCATGATTTTAATGGAGTTGAAATGAAGTCACTGAAGTAAGTGCTCAACTTCCTCTCCTTTTCTGCAGCACTTACCAGATCTCTAGTGAAGAAAGCATTTGAACACACTACAAATGTATTCACATAACCATGCAATGGCAAGTATTGTATCTGTAAGGAAAAAAAAGAGTTTACACACAGCAAGAAATATAGCACAGAGTGCCCAATGTATCTCACTACATTAATTTTTTCTTCTATTTTCACTTACATATACACTTCAAGTCCCTCAGGCCATGTTCAGAAAGATGTCTAATACCCACTGAAAATTATTCATTCAGAACAAGCCTTGAGTAGTTTTGAAAATTTTACCTTAAAGTATGCATAACTGTGTAAAAATTGTTTTATATGAAGTTATGGTTACACAAAGTCTGTTTTTTACATATAATTTTTCTTCCCCATCCACTCAATGTAGGACCACTAGATGCCACTGTGCCCTAAGGAAGAAAATGAACCACCGCTTCGCAGTCTGCTTTAAATCCAGAGCATAAACAATTTTAGAAAAGCCTGTGTTCACTCAAATACTGCAATTTCTTTAAGTGTTTTTGTGACCAGACACAGCTAGACTGTTGATAAGAACGATTCCCTGAAGCACAGAGTTGAGCTCAAGAGGGTTAAAACACTTCGAGGTGTCACAGCTGTTTGCAGAACTGGTGCTAAAAGCTGATTGAGTTTTCAGCCATGGAGAATCTTGCCCGCACAGCAGGAACATCCCCCGGCAGCATCCCTGCTCCATGAAAGATGGCAGTTGCCGCTTTCTCACTCTTTCTTCCTTGCAAAAGAGCGGGTAACATGCTCATTGCAGAGTTGCCTATCTGTTTCTTAACTTGCCCGTTAACATGGCTGGTTGTGACATTGTGTTATTTTTCCATGTAAGTGATGTGGCAGGGACTCAGACATCATAAAGTTATGATGCTTCCTTGCAGCTCGCAGTGTAAGGCTCTGGCAGAGCTGTTTCTTGGAAATGACTGGTTTTCTGCAGAAATTAATTCTTATAACCTAGGCTGAACTGTAAAAATGCATTTTCAGCAATGAACTGTTTTAAGTGCTGAAATTCTAATTTCCTGGAACCACACATAATGATGTAACGCTCAGAAGAAAAACAACCTTCCTGCATTTCCAGGAGGAGGAGCTGGATAACCTATGGTGCTTTTGTGGCTCTAGCCGGTTGTATTGGGAAAACAATAATAGAACTTAGTTAAAATAGCTCATAATATTGAATTTGATTTCATGATCATGAAATGGCAGTCAATAATAGCAAAAGGGATATTGTCCTTTTTTCGCCTTCTTAAAATCTCTTATTTTGCATTTTCCTGGTGACCTGGAGCTATAGGAGAAAGTATTCTGCCCAGCAGCACAGAATAGGCAGAATTTTGTCTCAGAAGGTATCTGATGATTTACCCTGTCAAAGAGAAGATGTCCCTCAAATTCAGTGGCGTTTTAATAAGGCCTATATAGACACGGTATTGCCTTCCCACCAATACCTCTATCACCAAAACTCTTTGCCATGTTCTATTTTAAAAGAAATCCCTACAAAACACCCAACAGCTCCCATAATTTGAATAGCTGTAGTTTTCTGAGACTAAAAATAGAAATTAGGTATTTGAACGGGGACGCCTACATGAGGAGCAAAATATTCCCTGCAGTGAGGTGAATCCCTCTATTCCCACACTGAATATTTTGTTTACAGCAAAGACTTTCTTCTTTTGCAACCACATAATGCTACATAATTATTTCTGCCAAAATGCCCAAAAGAACATTAATAATAAATGACAAATTCAGTGCTGCTGTGCAGAAGTTTTCAAAAGAAAAGGGAAGAGAGTGGGAGCTGCAGAACTTCAGCAACCTCTGCACGCCAAGAGGGTAATAAAACCAGGGTTTCTGGGGAGGTGCTGAGAGGCAAAGCCCTCAGCATGACTGTCCAGGTGAATATCAGAGATCCAGGGGCGAGCTGTTCCAAAAAAACTCGGGTATGGGAGGGTTTTGAAACAAATGCTGGTGCAGTTGCATGCTAAAGTCTGGGAAAGCACAGGCTGGGAAAGAGGAGCTCACCACCACACCGCGAGGCACGCCGAGCTGGAACCATCCCCGGGGTACACACGGAGTGAGGGGAGAGAGCTGTTGTACCAACCCTTGCCCTGTGGTAAGGACCACTCTTCTTTTTCCAAGATGGATAGATGGGCTTTCCAAGAAGCGAGGGTGCAGCTGTGGCGGATCGGATGAGCCCCGAGGGTAAACACTGCGGAGCTCTGGGATGGGTTAGCACAGGGACGCTGCTGGACACTCGTCCCTGGAGGTTTTCTGACCGGGTGGGACACATCTCTGGCAGGAATGATGGCCGAAGAATTCAGAGGAGGAGGTGGTTTACATGACCTTGCTGCCCCTGCAGTGATGCTTAATCTGCAATTCCATGAATATGAAGAAGAAGAAACACTTGCCAGTTTGAGAGAAGGAAGGGTAAGCTCAGAAGATTCATCACTTTAGTCCGGCTTATGGAATATGTAGTATTTAACCTTGATGTGGAAGGTAAAGGTGGCCGCACCCTGATCCATTAAATGCAAATCACAGGTGAATTTTCTCAAATACAGTTTTGTATCAAGATGACAGTGAGTGAATATCTATTTTCCATTTGCAATGCTAGGTGCTACTGGAATGAAATTTAGCTAGAGCGATACACCAAAGCAGAGGTATATATGCAGCACCGCTCTGGTCTGCAACACAGAATGCCAAATTTAAAAAAAAAAAAAAAATTCTTTCCTACTTTCGGATGCATGGGTGAGTGACGTGCGGTACTGAGTGTATGCTGTCCGGGCGCAGATTTGGAAGCAGGCTGAGGAGGACTACACTCTCTCTTCTCCTCCACTTCTTCTTGCCAGTGTACAGCTCCACATTCCCACCTTTCTTCTTACGCTTGTACCAGTGCTCTAGCTGCCCCTGAACTTGTCTGCGACTTTTCCTTTTCGGCCAGGACACCTTAATATGGCTGTATGAATATGTCATACATTTCTAAATGACACTTATTTTATGCAGTGCAGATTGCCTGAAAAAAAAATGTGTTATTAAAAAGTCTTTTCACTTCAGAGAAATTTCCTCAAAGGTGGGTGTATTTCTCCCCTGTCTGGCTGCTGGAACATTTTGATGCAGGCTTCTGTGATCTGTTTATCACATCAGGTTCACGCTGAACTGAATTTAAATGATACAGTAACATGATTTTTTTTTTTTCCTCCAAGTCTTCTGAGTGTCTGAGCAACCTGTATGACAAGGAATTCAGCGAAGCCCTGAAACACTGGGACTCCTCTATCACAAGCCAGAGGTAGGTCAGGACTGATTCCACCAATCTTGGTATGCAGTGGTATGCTGGCTCTCCCCCCATCACCAAAGTTGATGAAAATTATTAGAGATAGGAAGGAAGGAAGGAGGGGAGGGGAGGGAAGGAGGGAGAGAAGGAAGAAGAGAAGGAAGGAGATATCAGCAGGAGGGAAAACATAGAAGACCATAATTCATCGTGGAGGTCTTATTACATATCTTCATCACTGATTGATAAATATCCACTCCTGTACATCCCTATCCAATGCTTAAGCTATGAGCATTCTTCATGTCTTATCACTATTTTGTAATGAATTTGTTAGTCTATTGAAGCTGTCTCTTTCTGTGCCTTAATATGTTGTTCTGATTTATTAAGGCTCTGCCTTCATTCCCCTTGCTGATATTTTTTCAGTGACAGGCTAATCTTATCAAAACTCCTGTGGGGTCGTTTAGGAGGGAGGCTTCATGGATATCATTAGGGAGCATACAAACACATAAAGCGAATTTTCAAAATGTGAATGCCCTAGAATTATCAAAACCTTGTTGTGTGCTGAGATTCCATAGAAAAAACCTGCTTAAAATGGCAGTATCCTGCATTAAGATGAAATCTGTACCGAGGTGTACCTGAACACTCAGGCACACACTTTTCTCCCGTCCTTAGCGTGTTTTTCTATCAATTTGTAGTTAAGTGGTTTTGCTGTCAAGACATCGTAATGAAAGTAAAACCTATGGCACTATTCAGCCAGAGACTACTCATGCTGTTCCTAAACACTACAGAGATGTTAAGCCAAAAATACTTCTTTGGGCTTTTTTTCTTTTCATTAAGTTAAAGGGGCAAATGACATCCCTGCTGTCAATACATTATGACAAAAAACCCCCAAATACCTGTTCAAGCTTTGTATGCCCAGTTTCCTACAGGCACATAAAGTATTAAATAAATATAATATGTACGGAGGTGTTCTATTTTTCATTGCTCTTTTAATTCATAATGTCTAACAATTGTAAGGTCTGTTGAGTTTCTGGAAATAGTAGAATATTTTAAGTAGTCCTTGGAAAGGACCTCTGCACACTGAATGGAAAATATAAAGAATTGCTGTGTAACATTTTAGAATTTAACTTAGTTGTAACTATGAAATCAAATCACCCCCAAGTCTCAACCTCCCTATATACTAAGAAAAAAAGCTCCACAAAGCATGGGGTTTTTTTATAAGGACCATTCTCCAGGCACCTAGTAAGAGAGCCAACTGAAGAAATAGAAGCATTTAGTGAAGTAATTAAATTCTAAACACTGGTAAAAAAAAAATTTAAAAAATCCACCAATTAATTTTATTTTAAAGAATGCTTGGGACATTTAAATCCACTTTGTATGTTGAGGGATTTTTTTGTGTCTGATGGTATTTTGCACATTTGCTACCAAAATTTTTCTGAAGATCCAGTTAGGCTATTAACCGAATATATTGACCAATTAAATAGTACTTTTATTCCAAACAAACTCTGAAAACTGTAATCAAAGATCTTGGGGCAAAATAATTCTCTGAAGATAGTTTTCTCCCTTTAATTCCCACCTTTCCTTTCAAGGCTGTGAGGTCTCACTCACATCACTCTGGGCAAGGAGACCTTCACTTTCCAAACCATGGATGAACTGGAGTTCACTACCAGTCTCTCTGCTCTTGTGGGCAGTTTTCCTTCTAGCACAGAGGCACGTTCGCCAACGTATATGCTTGTAAGAGGGAAGTAGGAGGTGCTTTTGGGGCCCCTGATTTAAACATACATATAAAATCCTTAACTACTTTCACTGATTCCAGGTGCACTATTTGAAAAACATTTATCTAAGGTATGATAATTTAGCTATTGAAAAGAAATTACATTTATCTTGGAATTTTGTTTGTAAGTACGGTGAACTGATTACATAGGATTGAAATTACTATGATTAGCCATTTGGGTGTGCATTTATTTACTTTGGGTAATGCAGTTCCAATAACTTATCTTAGAAAGTCACAAAATGAGTAAGTGGCATAAGTAGATACTGACACAGCTATAGATGTAGGTACAGATATAGGTAATAAAGGTAGGTAAAATAACACATGGATTGGAGATGGTAGATCAGGAACTTCTGCCATCCTAAAACACAATGACAATGAGGTAATTTAATGTGATAAAGAGGGAATGAACAACTCTTTTTTTCCCATATAATATTGCTACAAAACATCAGAAGTCCACAAAATTACTTCCTAGAGGGCAGAATATTTACTAAAGTTTTCATTCTGCTAACATGTATTTAGTGGAAGCCATATTACGTATTTTGTCAGGTTTTAAGCCAGTGTCTCTTAGAAGGCAGGAGGAATTCTTGTATGGCTAGCAGATTGTTCCTATTCTCATGAAAAAGGTCATTTTTGGAGATAGAATGCAAGACTAAATTGTCTTGGGTTTGGTCCAGTTGGGAAATCCTAATATTTCCCATTACACACGCAGCTTAAATACTGTAAAAATGCCTTGTCAAATTATTGAAGAAGGGAAAAGAGAGGTGAGATTTACAGAGTGGAAACTATGCATGGATATATAGAAACTAAAATGTAGAATGGCTTGCCTACTGCAGCAATTTAATTTAAAAAGTGCAGGTTTTAATCAAACAGGATAGAAGCTAGATTTGTAGGTGGTGTGAACTGTTCTCAGTCTCAAGATTTGAAAGATACTCAAAGTTCATGGGGACAATCCCCTACAGCTTTTTCTCATGCAAAAGTGCAATTGACTTGAAATGAGTGTTTTGCCAGAGAAAATAACTTTTGTTCAGATTTTATGTTTAGCAATAAAGAAGAAATAGCTTTAGGCAGATCATATGCTAAGAACAAACAAACAAAATATATTACAATACTAAAAAAAATTGTTTTAAAAATATCTGAGAGATGAGATACAATACTTCAATTAATACCCAGACCTGATATGAGAAATTCATTAGAAAATTACATTTAAGCAACTAATTGTAGGAATCTCAGGGCAAAAAGCAGATTTCTGGTATTGTGCATAGTTAATTCTCCAACAGTTAACTGACCCAGATGATGATAATCAATGTGGTAAACCACTGCTTCCTCTGTGCTACTCTACTCTATAGAGTTCTTAATTTTGAGTGAATTTCTAATTCATGATTTCTAATGAAGACATGAAACAGAGAACTCACTTTAGAAACATTCTTAACAAACTTCAATAACTGTAAATCTTGCACGATACATCTGGAAAATTTCCGTTCAGTATTTCTGTCTCCCTTTATGCCATTGTTCATATGATTCCATTATTAGATGAGGGTATATATTTGAATTCAGCAACACATAATACATGGAATCTTACATTCTGAGTCAAATTGTGTACTACAATAAAGTAATGCAGGGTTTTTTCTTTTTTATTGAAAAGACTTCTTTGAAAGCTTTTTTTAGGTTTTTGCTTCCTTTCACTCCATTTTCTTCCTTCATAAATATATTCGGGCTTTGCTTCTGTTCTTCCAAACTATTGTCCTGGTTCCTTGTGATAAGGCTGGTATCAACCTAACAGTGTCTTCAAGAGCATCCCAGGAGACTGTCAAAGCAAAATTAAACTGTGCAGATGATGGGGTTTCCTGACGCCTCATTGAGTTGAAAGGATTGCCATTTATCCTTTCACCCTTTGATATTAACTTCCTCATTTTCTTTCTTTCTTTCAGCATAAAAACTGAAGGAATTATCAAGAACTGTGCAGGAAAGGGCTGTATGATCTTTTATTTTTATATGAATAGACGTACACACACACGAACACACATACACTGCCTCTTTGTTTCTAGTGCCAGACTGGTCCTATGAGCAAAAAGCATATCTGAAGTGCTTTCCAAACTCTATAAGCTGCATTATTTCTCAACAGCATGTTTCATATAATTAAGACACAAATGATTTTGCTCCAGAGCTATTATGACTACTGCATACATCACAACTAAATAAAAGTCGCAAAAGCAAGAACTGCAAAGTCAAGTTCCCAGGCATAGATGTCTATATACCTTTACCTGTAGGCAGTCAATTTAATATTCACAGAGCTATTGGTCCATAGAGCATACCTGGTAGTCTGCCTCTCTCAAGCAAGCTTTCTGCACATGCTTTTCTTGTCCTTCTTCCTCCCAAACTGGAGTATGTGGAATAAAATAACAGAGGGAGCTCTGAGAAGGTGTTTACTGGATCTGGTTAAACTTTGCAAGGTCATTCATTACTAGTCAGAGTGAAAAATCAAGCAGATCTGATCTATTTGATCATGTGTTTTTTGCTTTTCAGATTTTATGTGTTTTGCTAGGTGGACAAGAATGGTATATGGCATAAATTGTTCAGTCTTTGGAACTGACTGAAAAATGCCAGAGAGCAGAGAGAGACACAAACACAAGATCTTGTTGAAGTTGAGAGAACAAATAAATCAGTATAAGGAAGTGTCTTTGGACTAGCCACTAGTGGTGTTGCAGCAGCCTGGTGCGTTACCATCTGGGAGAGTTCAAACAAGCTGTAAATCCCAGGCCCTCCAGGCTGTGGGAAGCTGGCTTGGAGAATTTCTTGTTTTGTTTCTTGGGAGGTAAAGTAGATGCTGGCTAGCTGATGCTATAAGCATTCCCTGCTGGCTGATCAACATCAGACAGAAGAGTTTTCTTAACCTCTAGCCAAAGATAAGGCCAAAACGACAAGACTGTTTTAGAAGAAAGAGTTTGCTGGAAAGCTGATAGTTAGAGAGGACGATGCCTATGGGCAAATGGACTAAGATTTTTAATCTGTTTAGGTTGTCTTAAGTCCTAAGGACCAGATTTTCAGAGGAACCTAGGCATTTAAATGAAATGGGCACACTAGACACCTTTACATAGTTTTCATAGTCCCTAAAAAAATCTATCACCTAGCCCAGCAGGGCAACACGATGAAAGAGGGCCATAAAGATGAACTGAGTGGGGAACCTTAGGCAGTCTGAAGGGTAATTCATAGTGAACGTGTCTAACAGCTGAATAGGTGACATAGATCCATGCAAATGTATTCAGATGGGAGCTACTTAAGGGCAGCCAGTAGAAAGTGCTGAGTACAGGAGTGTATCTGAACTCCTGAAAACCTTTGACTTCATGGTCATTGTCTGCCCAAAACACCGAATAGAGCACCAGTTTTAACAATAGGTGCCTAAATACAGTGGTGTGCTTCTCTTTACAGCATATCTACAGGTGATGGAGGTAGTGATGCTGGAGTGCTCTCATACAACTACTATTGTTTAGAACATTTGGAAATACAAGATGGTGGCATGGGACTTTCTTTTCTAGAGGTAGTGAAAGCCCCTTTTAGTCACCAAGCTCCAAGAAGGCTTGTGCATGGCTTAGCTCCTTTTTGAAGTTTGGCCACTGCCAATTCAGGAATGCAAAGAGCCATCAAGATAGGAAGAGAGAAAGCAAGAGACCATGAGTTAGGCATGATATGGGCATCTCTACCAGGCTGGGTCTCTGATGGACTTAGCCAAGTTTGGGTGGCCTTCCACCTGACATAAGGATAACCTTGGGTTCTAGGTACCTAGCTCCACAAAAGTGTCAGAGCACATGTGGAAGCCTAACTTTAGCTGTAGGACAGGATGTTATTCAAAATGAAAGCACTGTGTTCTCCCAGGCGGCTAGCAGGCTTTGTAGTTACTGACAAAAGAAACCTCTGGACCACATCTGAATTTGGATGCCAATATCCATTGTCAAGTCTACTTTTAGCTCTGGATCTTACTCAATGTGTATTTCCCAAATTAATTCAATTTCTAGTCTCTGTGTCTTTTAACTTATTCTAAATTCTTCTTGCTTGCTTCAGAAATCAAAGCCTGAATTCTGAAGCCATTGTAATCCTGATACTGTGACCCAGATCTCATTTTGTTTCCTCTGGCAGCTTCAAGTTTTCACTGGGATGGGAAAATTAACCTCACATGTAGATAAAAGTATCTGGAAAAACAGCATCTAGTTTCTCCCTTGGTTCTCAAATCTAATAGGAATGTAGCAATCGTCTGTTCAAGATGAATCACTTTTCTCCACAGGAGAGAAACACAAGCAGTGCTGTGTGAAGCAGAGTCCTTTCCAATTCACCAGAGATCCGCGCTCAGGTCTGACTTTCATGTCAGCGCTTTTTTCTACCCACTCATTTCCCAGTGTGTGAACTGCTTATCAGAAGGAGTTGAGGCAGAGCAGAGGCATTGGAGAGGTTCAGACAGGCAGACATGAAGCTGGCTGTGTGTGACACTGAGCATCACACCACAAGATGGTGGGCATTAGTCACTGTGAGACCCGAGAAGATGTACAGAACCAGAAGATGGCCAACTTCGTGTCTATCAATAATAGAGAACCAATAAAGGATATGAGGAGATAAAGTGTTTTCTGGGAATCTGCTTCCAGACTTGCAACAACTTTTGTTGTGTGTTCGTCTGGCACCTCATTGGAACCAGTGACTTAATGTGAAGGACCACACAAGTGACTCCAGATGAAGTTGTGAAGTAGAATTGATGTGATGACCCACTGTGGCCCACTTGGCTGTTTCAGGATTGAGATGTTTCTGAGAGGCTTGGGCTGCTCACTGGGAAACGTTGAAATGAAATTAGTTTTAAAACAAACATCACAGCCTCCCCCATTCTGTTTTTCACAGTAACGTAGGAGATAGATTGAACATTACTGACCTCCTGCTAAATGTTTGGTACTGCATCTTTGTTATTGGTTTTCAGATAAAAACAGTTTGGGAAAACGAGTCACAAATACTATGAGTAGGTCTGGCATAGGCAGTTTGAGATCCAGGGTGCTTTTTGTGAGTAGCATAATTTGGTGGTGACACAGTAATGGAAGTTGTCAGCTACAAAAAGAGAATAGATCTGTAATCTTATTAGGAAAAACAGGGAATGCATACCCGGTCTCTGATATTGACCGTTTTACTGAGATGTGTTGCAGTCCTGCCTGACAGGTTAGATCAAATTAGCAGTACAATGTTCAGCACCACCCACAACAATTTCAATACCTAATCTGAGGTTTAGGTGGGGTTTTTGTGCTAGCTATAGAACTGAGATCCTCAGAACTCCTGCTTGCTTTATAAGCAGAGCTAAAACCAGCAAAGATCTCTGTCTGCCTGTTCCTGACATGTTTAGACAGATAATGCTCCACTTGTAGATGTACCTTGGAGACAGCACTGAGCAATTCTCCTCTTAAATGCCACCAGGACCCACACACTAAGCATTGCCCCACCTAAGGGGCTGGATGTGGAAGGTGGTTTGTAGGTCTGAGGCTGGCGTCTGCACAAGACACAACAGCCCTGGCAACTTTTATTCATCGTGAAAAAGGCTGGCCACGCTGACTCAGACCGACTGCTCAGTGTGCCTGACACGTGCCGAGAACACTGAATTTCTTCTCCCCGTGTGGCAGAAGGAGGATCACAGAATCACAGAATCACAGAATCACTAAGGTTGGAAAGGACCTTCAAGATCATCAAGTCCAACTGTTAATCCAGCGCCACCATGTCCCCTAAACCATGTCCTGAAGCGCCACATCCACAAGTTTTTTGAACACTTCCAGAGATGGTGACTCCACCACCTCCCTGGGCAGCCTGTTCCAATGCCTGACCACCCTCTTGGTGAAGAAATTTTTCCTAATATCCAATCTAAACCTCCCCTGGCGCAATCTGAGGCCATTTCCTCTTGTCCTATCGCTGGTTACTTGGGAGAAGAGACCAACACCCTCATCGCCACAACCCCCTTTCAGGTAGTTGTAGAGAGCGATGAGGGCTCCCCTCAGCCTCCTCTTCTCCAGACTGAACAACCCCAGTTCCCTCAGCCACTCCTCATCAGACTTGTGCTCCAGACCCCTCACCAGCTCCGTTGCCCTTCCGGGGACACGCTCCAGCACCTCAACGTCCTTCTTGTAGTGAGGGGCCCAACACTGAACACAGGATTCAAGCTGCCCGAAACACACTGCGGAGTCTGCTTCCGTGCCACCAGCTCTAGGCTTAAAAGTGCCCGCTTTGTTACACCAAAACGAACGTGTTCCCTGTGCTGGGAACAAGAAGGTCAGGGCTGAGGAAATGGAATTAGAGAGGCGGGCAGCGGAGCAGAAAGAGTGCGTTGACCGACAGCTG
This sequence comes from Phaethon aethereus, assembly GCF_964289735.1. NCBI lineage: Eukaryota > Metazoa > Chordata > Aves > Phaethontiformes > Phaethontidae > Phaethon > Phaethon aethereus. The sequence continues at coordinate 84,937,867 of NC_138577.1, read as the reverse complement.
ACACGCGGGTACACCCCGACTACCCACCGCTTGGCTGCCCAAACTCCCCACCATCACCTTGGATCTGTAGGATTTGCGAACAAGGGCGGGTTTTTCTACGGAAACGGAGAAGCAGACGCAGGCGGAAACGCTGGGCACGTTCCGGGACCCGGAGGTGCGGCGGGGCATGCAGGAGCAGCGCAGCACTGGTCTTGCCTTCGTCCTGCGAGACCGAGCTCCCGGCCGGCGTATCCTGGCACAGCTCCAGCACAAGCTGGTGTGTCCCAGCTGAGACTCCCTTTTCCCGAATAACTTTCCCTGTGCGATTTACCGCGCTGCTCAGACTAATTCCCTGCAACGTTGCCTCTAATGTCTTATCTAACTAATTTCTAAGCACAAGTCCAGATGAGATGTTGAATACATCCTTGGCCCAATTGCTGCTGCTTTCCCCTAATCGCCGATATTCAGTGGAAATGATTCAATTTATTATTTGAGAGTAATTTAAGAATTCTCATACAGTAATCACTATAGTGCATGCTCTGACATTAAAAAGAACTAAAATAAGTAAATGTCTTTTTCACCGTGCCGTCACTGCTTATAATGCTTGTTGTGGGCAAAAAGGGAACACACCACAGACATAAAGCCAAGAATTTATTATTGTTATAACTGCAATCTTCATTGTTTTAATAGTAAATCTAAAAGATTATGATTAGCCCAGATTAAATTATTGCAGAAACATAAGGCAAAATAAAGAATATTATTATGTAAAAATCTCAGTTGCAAAAAATAATAATACTGTTTCAATATGATGAGTTTTATTTTTCCTCCTCACCTTCCTGATTTTTTGATTCACCTTGGGGGAGCTATTTTGCACGTTTTTTAACATGCTCTTACACCCTGGCCTTTCTTCATCGGTCTGCTAAAATTACGGCTACGTAAATTCATCATAAATAGTGAGTTTTATGTACGTTAAATACTGTTGCTTTTTCTTTTTGTTACCCCAGAAGCCATTTTGTCTAGCTCCTGGGCTGCATGTCTTTAACTGACCATGGACGAGCTGTTCGTAGCTGTAAGGGTCTCCAGTGCCAGCCCGTGCCTCGTCTCATACCACCCCATGACTTCTCCTCTACGCCTCATCCTCTACCTCTGCTGCTCTTCTACTGCCTGCGCTCCTCTGCACCGCACCACACAGCCATAGATCCCTACACTGCATTACAGTAAGAAGTAAGTCATTCTTCACAAAATAACTGCCTCTTACTACCACCTTACACAGAAACAGTATTACACTATACAAATATAAGCAAAACTAAGACAAATTGGCCACAGCCACCTGGTCGTTAGAAAAATCGCTGTTACGGCTAAGCCAAGTTAAAACAAAGCTCGAGGCAGGTCAAGACAAAATGAAGCAAAGCAAACCTGACATGCCCCAGTCCTAGGGCTTTGCAAGTGCAGTACAAAGCCTGTAGACTGTTACTAGTGATAGCAAAACTGTGTTTCCTGGGCTACAGGGCTACAATAAATATGATTTCAGAAGGGGAGAGCACTGTCGATAGTAATGGCTAACTTTTCAGACAGAAACATGACTCTCAAGCTAATAATAAATCTTTAACATTAGGCCTTTTCCTCACTGCAAGCTGCAAGGCTTGTCTGTTAAGAGAGATGGTAAATAATTCCCTTTTTCATTATTAACTTGAAAGTATTTATAGCCTGCAATTGTGTATCTCACATGGGTGTGCTCTGTTTCTAGACTAAATAAATCTGAAATCCTTAATCTCTGCCCAGACATTTTGTTTGTGTCATTTTTGTTTTCCTTGTTTTGAATAATTTGGGTACTCATCGTGAAGAGCACATAACTGCATCATCTGGATTTTGTTTCTTTCAACAGCTTTATAACCCCAGGAATATTTATAATTTAGCTGCTTGCTAGAAGGAAACCATTTATATGAACTGATCGGCAACAGCCTCTTCACTGCCCCTGCTCTCAGAGAATAACCTTACAATATCTTTCCTTTCTGCCAGCAGGCACCTAAATATGTCAGGATTTCACGTCATGCCCACTGCAGCTTTCAATTATTATTTCTCTTATAACGTGCTTTTCTGTTTCAGCATCATTTCCACTGTATCTTCCTGCCAGTCTTCATTACGCTTACTGCTTTACAAGGTAAGACTCAAGCACGCCGCTGCTCCCATGAGCAGGTGAGGAGTGAAGATTGGTATTAGTTCCCAAACATTTAACCGCTCCCAGTTTTCAACATCCCTGATAAACAGCGTGAAACTCTTCCGTCTCTTAGACTGTCCCAGTGCTTTCTGCCCAAAAGCTTTTTTTGAGGCATAGGCAAAGAACTGGCCTCCTCTCCAAGGTGTTGTCAAGGCACCCATCAATTCTGACCAGTTTTGGGTCAAACTCCATTGGAAAAGCGTTTCCATAAACGCTTACTTTAAGTGTTCTGTTTATAGCCAGTTCATAAACTTCTAATTAAAAATAAAAGCTTATTTTTTTTCCTCCAGTCTAAATGGCACCTGAGTGAAGTTAAAATCATATGGCCACAACTAATTATTGAACTATTTAAAGTGAGGCATTGAGGTTTTAAGCAGTGTAACATTTTGTGGTGCAGTGTAACATTTTGTGGTGGTGTTAATGACAGTACATTAACTGGTTCCTGAGATGACATGAAGCAGTTTTCTATGTTTATTTTATGTTCCTTTGCTGCCTTATGAAGTGCTCCTCTGGTACTCTGCTCAGGATGAGTGTCTTACGCACTTACCGTAATAACGTTCACACAAATTACAGTAACTCCATCAAAATACTGAATTAATACCTGATTACCTTGCATAAACTGACTTCTGTGCATTGAAAATACGTACTGGCACTGAAGTTTGACAGTGATTTGAACAGAAGATGTGACCACATGGGTTGAGAGAAGACTGCCTTATGCCTTCCTGTAAACGTAGGGATGTCCTCTCTGACCAGCTGAATTCCCCTCTCCATTTATGTTGACATATTTGACATCAACACTTAATTGTTGTTGAATAGGTGAGTGAAAGTATTTCAATAATTTTGTAGCCTCCAGCTTTCCCACAAGACAAGCCCTGATGCTTCAGTTAGCTCTGTGAAGAGCAGTCCTCAGACTCAGCATATCCATAGGGAAAGTTGAACATCATAACAGAGGAAATAAATACTCCATTGGAAAACTGCACATTGTACCTTAGGACAAAACTTTAAGAATTTAATGTCTCTCAAATGACAAAAAAAACCATGGAGGAGATTAGACATTTTTGTGAGTGCTTGGAAGTGTCAGATCATGATCACTACATACTGGGCTCACATTTGGGGAAAGCCGGCACAGTCCATACCGAAGCCTGCACAGTGTCTGTGTGGCGTCAAATTTTCAGACATAAAAGGAGCAGTACACTGGCATGACTTTTTTTCAGTTTAGCAGAAGTTTGACTGAGTGCAGGCGTAAAGATAAGGCCTGAAAGAAGTGATAATTTACTAACTCGATCCTGCCAGACACTCCCGTCAGTAAACAAGACCTTACTTCCCTTTAAACTTGAAGGTGAGGGTAGTCTGAGTTTGTTCCTGTCTGTGCATTACACATGACATGGTTGTGTTGATTTCCAGTTGTCCTTGGCAAAGAGAAAAAAGATTTTCAAGGACCTTTTCTGACCTGGAAGAAATGACCACAGCTCAGTGGAGAAGGAAACTTCTTTTCCACATGCTCAGCTGCAAAAAGCTTCAAAACACCACTAACAGTTTTGAAATAAAAGCAGCCATAAAGGTTTATGGCAGAAAACAAAAAAACCCTCAAGAAAACTCACAAAAACTTCCCCTGCCCCTGTTTTGGTGTAGTGAAACCAGAGTGGAGGGTGGCACAAAGTACACGTTTCCTATGTTCTTCCTTTACAAAATTTCAAGTGTGGAGAAAGCCTGTATTTAACAGAATTCAGGATGTGTTTGCACTTTAAACTTGTCAACAGTCTCAAACAAACTAAAAGCAATACTACAGGAGCATAATTTTACTGCATTTTCTTTTTCCCTGTCCACTATCCCACAAACATACTTTTTCACCAACTTCACTTGCCTTGCTTGCTCCTGAAAATATGTCAGCACTTTAGTCTGTGGTGTAATCCTTGGAAAACATCAAATTTTGTGAGAACTGTAAGCTCTGCACAGCTTGAGTCTCAACAATCATGCAATTACTTAGGAAATGACAAGTGTTTCAAATCGCTGATCAAACCCTCTTCAAAAAGTTAGCACACAAGCAAAAACCCTGCAAACGTGAGAAGAGAGATATGCTGTCCCCAACGATCATCTGCTCATCAGCAAAGGGCACCAGCCACATGTTACAACAGTCAGGCGTGAATTTCTAGACCAGTGTTAAACAGTGAAATGAAAATATGTCTTTAAAACTATTTTGCTTTATTTGGAGGGAACAATTAATGACATAATAACCTCTTGGTCAGCAAGATGCCACCTGTTTAAAATTTATAAAATGGAAAAACAAACTTTCTTTTGACAGATTGCCACCCATAAGACTCAGAATGAAGCCTGGGAGAGACAAGGACAAAGTTTTTTCAGTTAAAGAATATGGTTAGAAAAAGAGTTTCCCAAAGGTGACTATTAAATTAACTGGCCTTCTCAGACAAGTAGGAAAAGGAACCACACACTGATGAATTCAGGGAAAAAATATAATTATAAAAAATATGTTGATTTAGTAAAATCCCAAACAGTTCCTTAAAACTCTATAATCATATTGATAAATCCCTGGTGTTCGTAATAAAAGCTGTGTTAAAACACATCATGCAAAGCTGTATGCTATATAATAACCTCATGTAATGTTACCAGCTTATTTACAAATTAATTTTATTGATATTTATTAGTATTCGTTTGCATTTGTAATAGGCCATACTGTAGGGACACATAGAATTTATAAGTTGATATGCCCCAGAACTGAAAAGTTCTGGGATGAGAATGTGAAGACTGCAATGGTAAAGAATTGTGCCACGTGCATTGAGAGCAGCAGCGTAGTGCCAGCAAGAAAAGAGACAGGTCTTGTCTGTCATTACCACCACTTAATGACGAAGGTGATCAAAGTGCTTAAAGCCTGATATCTACCAGTACTTTGGTATTACATCATTTGTACTATGTACAGAAAAGTAATGCTAGCATTATATTACATTGTTAGCACTGTTATTGTTGTATTATCATTGAAATTAAGTATACCATCATGGAAATTAAGAATAATTTTCCAATTATAAACCAGTAATTAATGTAGAGGACTATATCATTACTGGCAGAGGAAAAACAAAAATAATAATGAGCTAAAAATTAAATAATTTTCTTGTTTTTCAAGTCTTTAAGAATCATTCTGCACATGTAACTACAGAAATTGCACAAATTAAGATAGCTATAATTTGTTTATTATTCTTTATTAAGTTTCTGCATAACAAACCTACTCTCTGGTGTTACCAAAACCATCACTTATAAGCATATGTTATAATTGTGCAAGAAGTTACTTAGACCTAGATAAGACCAGGATAAAATAAATCCCTGTTATTGGGACGTTTGAAGACAAAAAGACATAACTGTTTTCCAAGATTCACTTGCATAGACAAAAGTGATATATCATATGAAAATGTATCACTATTCTTTTCTTACTAAACTTCCCATGGATAAAATGTTTTTAAATAATGTTGTGCACACTCAATGAAAAGTTTGTGTGATGGTATTCTGGTCAATAATTTTTGTTAATTACTGGCTTTCACTGCATCTTTGATGATTTTCTGTTCATTTGTTATTTGGTTTGTGTGATTGGTCACCAAAATTAGCGTTGCCATAGCTACTTTCAATCTCTCATATTCATCTTTAAGGTGTAAAAGTTGAAGATGTGAGCATTAATCCATACTTTAAAAGGACTTGTCTTCTTGGTAATCCAATTCACTTTTTACAATTATGGATGGAATTGCATTGATTTTGATGACATTGCCAAGACATGATAGTGTGGAAATTGACTCCAGTGCTGACCTTTCCACTCCAGAGTGAGGAAGCACCAGAACGATACTGCTACCTGTACTGAATTTCTTCCCCAAGTGACTTTTAAAGTGTATCACACTAAACTATGAAAAAACCTGATTTTATTTATGAGCTGAGAAAGGGCTTCATTCAGTAACCCCTGGCTTGAACAGTTTTTTACACTGGCTACTATAATTTGATCTCATATGTGAGATTACTTTATTGACTTAGAGATTCTTCTGTGACAGAAAATGGCATAGGTAACACTTGGGAAATGAGAATAAATGGAGAAAATACCCTGTAAGCTGTTAAAGAAAACTGAAGTAGCTAAAAGAAGAGGATGGGAAGGAGAGTTGAAGGGAAGGGAGGAAATAATGTTATTGAAATGTTACAGCCATAAACAGAGCATAGCTAGAACTGTTAAAATAAATAGCAGTATTCATTCATGTTGGCAATGAATCCCAGCCAAACTAAACAGCTCTAAGACCTTTAATCTTGATCTCTGTGGCACCACCTTGTTCTCCTCCCCAGCTTACAACTGCAATGCATCAAGCCTCCCTGGAAACTCACAGCTGCATTACGTCTGCCCAGCCTTCATCTTTCTCTGGACAAACACTTCTTTCAAAATTCAAAACACATCAAAGTCATCATTCAGGATCCTGAGAGCCCTCTTTGTTTTTCAGTGCTTATTTGCACATGTTTGGCCGTGTGAAGGGTGCCCGGTTCCCATTCACTGAAGATACTTTGTGAAATACAGAGCACACAATCTGTTCCATTGTAATGTGTTATGAGAACCAAATAAACACAGTTGGTTCTTCTCTTTCTATTTTTATCTTTCCTACGAGACATCTATATTAGATAACTAACATCTTCAAGGCTTTTTATTACCTTCTCTTTCACAAGTGTTCTTGGAATGGGAGAAAAGACTAGTATGCCTATGTTTCTACTAGGAGTGGTGACTCTGGGGTGACAAATGAAGTGAAAAATTAATTAAGAGCCTTCAGTCACTCACTGGACATCAATATCCATAACAACCCACATTACCTGTACCTGACATTACAATGGGAATTTTACTGTAGTTGGTGCTACAGTGAAAATCAGAAACTTGTGTGAGACTGAGAATCCAGTTGAGAACGGAATACATTCTTTATTCTTTTACTGAGGTTTCTTTTAGACTCTCTAAGATTGCTCCAAACTCAACTGATTTATTGCTATGGTTTAAATAATTTCAGTGCCAGACTTCATCTCTTGCATCCTAAATTTGCCTATTATCTAAGTTACTCCCATTGTTAGGTCCTAATTTCTCCAAATTCTTCATTATGTCCTGTTGTTAACAAATTGTTGTGCATTGATAGAAAAATCAGTACACATTGGTTTGTTCCATATTAACTTTTTTGAGGTGTCAAGAGAAGCAGTGATCTAGGAAAAAGATTGAGCAGAACAGGCTGGAATTTTTCTATTAGTTATGAAATAAACTATATCATTGATAATAACTCCTAAGTTCATGTAGGCTCTATCCAAGTAATGTACTGTCACACTCCATAAAAAAGTATAGCTGAAGAATTAAGAGCCTATATATTATTTATATTTGAATTACATTTCTGCATGATACTCAACCATTCAGATCACTTCTGTTCCTTCCACTTTGGCTTTTCTGAAAGCATGACTTCTCAAATGTATCTGCCTACTTCACTGTCATTAGGATTTAATTACAGTGGTAGTCCTGCTAATTCAATGTTACAGTTGACTGCCAAGTCTGAAAAAAATTGCTTGTGTAGCTGGTTTGGTCAACCCCGTGCTCATGCTCTTTAAATCAAGAAGTACAGACAAGGTACTTCTAAAGTAAAGGATCCTTTCCTACTCTCTGTTGTAGCGTTGTATGTTTTTACTGGCATGGCCTAGAGTGGAAAGGATCCCAGAATGACCAAGGAAGGAGTGCAGATTTCTGGTACCATGTCAAGATAGGTTGGAAATTTGTTCTGGGTCCACCACCAAAGCAGTAAAGCAAATTGCTTTGATATATCAGCTGATGTTTCATGTGCTTCCATTGCAAATGATTAAGGTTTCTGGAGACTCCTTAGCACCAAATGAAGCACTATAAATATCTTCCTTTTTTTAGAGGCAATTTGAAAGAGTTCAGAACAAACTCTTCAGAAGAGGACAGTCATATTTTTAGGAACAGGTTCAATTCAAACCCAAGCCCTGAAATTCCAGAACACAAGTTTAATGCACTTGTGTTATTGCAGCCACATACCATCAGGCACTGCTTTCCTCTGAAAGAGTGTATTTTATTCCTTCTTTTGATTATATCTAAGAACTGAACCTGTTCAACTTTTTACCTGTGATAAGATGACCATTTATTAAGCAAGCAAGCACAGTGGTCTTTTAAACAAAGTTGGCAAGCAAGTAAAATCCACAAACATGAAGCCACATGGCCCGAGCCAACTGCATGGTCTTCACACTCTTTACTGAACTTGCAGTTTCTTGTTGCATGCAAATATAAGTTCAACATTTAGAGCTTCATTGGATTTTGTTTGTGAATACAGAGCATGAGGCAATGCACAAACTGCATTCAACAGCTCTAGCCCTGAAGCTGTGAAATTCCTGATGCCCATTCCTTACAATTTCTCAAGCATAAGAAAACATCACTAGCTGGGGGTCTCTAACAAAGACAAATGCATTAACAGGGAAAGGACAACTATCACGGGAGTTAAATTATTCCAACACATTTTTGAGGAACATATTAAAAGGAGAGCTCGTGGAAAGCACTGTAGCTCCATAATCATCTATGAGCTTGAAAAGAAACCACCTCATTCTTTTTTGTATATCCCTCTCTAAACTAATGTGCCTCTTCAGTCAAACTAGCTGTTTCACTCACTTCCACAGGGGCATGTGCAGATGCTACAGACTATCCCCAGGAGAAGACTTTGAAATATGCTGGGGACATGTTAGATCATGAAAAGCCTTTTCAAATCAGTACGGGAAAAAAGTTGAAAGTTAAGCAGAAAAAACCCACAGAAAGATAACCACACTTTGCCTCCAGTCTCATGGAAACCATCCTCCTCATGTGAGAAGAGCTGCACCGTCCCTGTTCCCAGGACTCTGCTGCTGCCGGGATTGCTGTTTTGGCAGACAGGTCCAGCAAAAGACAAGTAACTTTTCTGCACTTCGCTGCAACAAAAACAACAGCATTAAATCACAAGGGAGACCAAAAATGCTTCTGAGTCCACATTTCAACCTCTTCAGCTACCTTCTTGTTTAGAAGAATTCTTTATGCGTTTTGAAGAGGAAAGAGCTCTGTAGGGCCCAGTTCTTATTTTCCTTATTTATAACTCAGATAAGTGTCTTGCGGTTTTAGGATTTGATGCTTATATGTAGTACTTCATCATTACTATTGTGCATGTCAGTCTTCGTGGGACAGGTCTCCAACGTGCCGTTTTCGGTGAAATATGAATGTTGAAAAGAGCAACTATAATTGTTTTGAAGTATGGTTCTTCCAGTGAACCGTCCATTCTTGTTTAAAGGGAAGTTTTTAAAGGTTAGTTTATACTTACTTATGTAGCTCTTTTTTTTTTTAATGCAACTTTCAGTTATCAGTTTTATTTTAGTTTTCATAATTAAGGAAGTATAATCAAAATATTAAAAAAGTTTCTGGTAAACAGCTGCCAGATGGGCTAAAAACTGTTGCAGAAGATCATTTTTCAACCATCTGTCTCACTTAATCTTGATCTTTACAAGAGGAGAGGACACACTGCTGAAAAGGACTGAAGTTGCTATATTGCATCCGTTAATTAAGTGAAATAATTGGACACATTTGCAGAATATAGGGAAGAGTGAAGCCTTGTGATGAATATGTGTTATTGTCAGGGCTATTTTTTTCAAAAAAACTTCATTAAAACGTTGCTTTCTGAGTTAGAAGGCTGGTAAGATAGTTATTTAGAAAGCCCTACAAACCCAGTTCAGGCCACAGAGGTTCAAAGTGCAGGTAACAAGCCTCCACATCTTTCCTTTCTTAAAGTACATTTCATCTTTTTATGGCTGATCATTTCAGGCTTTTTAACACACAGGAAAAAAATTATCGTTCTGTCTTACTCCATGGATTTCATGTTTCTTCACAAGAACTGAAAAAGGAGAGATTTTAAGTGCCTCTGTAAGCCCCGCAGTTCACTACATACAGCCTGTGCGTTAAATAAAACCTTGTTAAATCCCTATGTGAATGGCCTCAATAAAGACGCATGTGATAGATCTGTATCATGCAATCTCTCTTTGTTGAATTTTCCCTAACTTTTTCACAATCTATTCTATAGAAATGACCTAATTTTCCTTTCCTTTCTCATGGTGTAACATCATTGCAACGATCCAGCTGTTCATCAGAAGTAAAGGAACTAATGATCTGATGCCTATGGGTTATGTATATCACCTGTATCGCGTACCCTCTGTGGTAGGACAGATAGCTTGGGGATGGCCAACTAATCTTTGACTATGCAAGTATTGTGTTGCTACATTATGTCTCCCCTGTCTTAATATTTCAGATGACCTATGTAGGTCTGAGCTACATTCAGAAGAAAACCTCCATGTAAAATAATTAAGAAAGGTATATCAGGTGTAATGGCTTCTTTGTCTCTAAATGTTTTGCTGAAATATATGACACCAGGTGCAAGAGTACCATCTCACAGAAATAATGATTTTCTGATTCAGATCTACATATTCCTTTGTTCTTCTCTAGCAAATGTCACATCTTTCTGACAAGGCCAGTGGAGTGAGAAATTAGTCTGCATAGTTTACATTCAACTATATTTAAAGACATTACTTCTTTGGAAGAAATTCACAGCAGTCTGAAAACCTGCTTTCTTAAAGGTGCATGAAGGTTTAGAGAACCTCTTCCAGCCTTTGTCTGATGAGATATCACAAGACTTAATTCAAAGCTCATTGATCCCAATGACAGCTCTTCCGTGGACTTTAATGCATACTGGATTGACTTCATGGATCTTAATGACATCATTCAAAAAAATTTAAATCATACTCATGAATGTTCATTTTTAATGATTCAAATCATGGTATACAGTAATGCAAAGCATAAATTTCTTAACACAATTTTTTCTATGATCAATACCAAGATATTTTACAGGCAGATGGACAGCAGTCATAGGCTTGGAGATATATATGGAAATAGATTATATCTCCCTCTTCGGACTGGTGATAAAAATGAGCCTATAACAATCAGATGTGTATTGAAACTACTAACTACGCATTCAGAACATTGTCACTGAAGGAACTTACAAGGGTTTGATTTATGTGTTTTCTTACCCGTTCAATATCTTCTCCTAACATCTATTACAAGCTGATGTCTAGGAATATTGATCTGAACATATTTTACTGTTAGGAGGATCTGATGTACTTAAACGTCTAAAGATTTTGTTCTTAGCACACTTTAATCCCAGTTATTTCTTCCACTACTTTGGATCTATGATAGCCTGAAAATTCATATATTTTTAAGTATTTAGTTTACTTTGGGAGGTTTGATCTGCCTCATTTTTTGGTTAGTTGATATTAAAGGGTCCAGTCCAGAGAGATACTCTTAAAGGTGGTACAATCTTTGCTGTGGACCTCACAAATACTGTATTTGGCTTGAGTAGTCAGAGTCCTTTTTCATGGATTATTTTAATTCTAAAGATGACTGGGGAGCTGTGAGCATGAGAAAACTTGCTGAACTGTAATAATCACTGGTGGCTGTGTAAGCATCAAGACAAGTAGTTGAAGAGTTGGTCCACAAATATGATTTCCTTCCTGTATACATTCCTTGATGATGTTTGTTCATCATTTGAGACCAAATCAACTTTATTACATAATTATTTTTAATATAATAAATGTTTGGGAAATAGAATACATACTGTATCTTAATGTGACTGCACAGTTTAGTTAAACATAACCACAGACTGTTGAAGTGTTCCAGTAGGAAATCATGAATCCTTATTTTTTGAGCCTCTGGAACAGAGAGATTTAGAGCTTCTTACTCAGTCTAATCATCTGACTGATAATTCGAAGATGCTTCAGTTAGTTTAAGAGCTAATGTATCGTGAAATTCATTCATACCATCTACTTTGTCCCTGAAGTTTTATGAAAAGTGGAAGTTGTGTGTTTCTTGCTGATTTTCTATCTTCTGACCCTTCTGAAGACTCCAGATTTTAAACAGAGACACATGAACATAAAAATACCTGTCCTACACGTACAAAGCATAATAGCTGTAGTCAGGTGTTGCATTGTCTGTTTTGGTGTGTGATTAGACTGCCTAAATTAATTAATTTTGTGATAATTATTTTCTTTAAAGTGAGAAGACAGATGACAATTTCAGGGTGCTATAAATTTCACTTAACTTTAATCTGAAAGTGTACTATCTAAGTCTTACATTCATGGTCAGAGACTTCTTTGCAGTTCATAAAAAGAAATCGATGAAGTCTGGGTTAGCTTTTCCAACTAGGAATTTAGCCTGACTTTAAAATGTTTCGTAAGGAATCGTCTTATGTAATATCATGCCTGGATTTTTCAATTTGATTACTTTAGGGACTGTTCTGTATGAATTTACTTTTAAACGTGTAGTGGACTAATAAGGGTTGAGACACATACCCTCAAGCTAAAGTAGTTGGACATCAAATAGCAACCCTTGCATTCTCTCCCAGCTAAACAAGAGTATCAAAATAAGGTCGCTTCCCAGTTCGTATCATGAAGAGGTATGTCAAAGTGTGATAATGAAATAAATTTAAGAGCAATGAATCTATGGCAAAGCTGACAGCACCAGGTAGCTGGTTTTTTTGCTTGTTTTGGTTTTGGTTGTTGTTGTTGTTTTTGTTTTTGTTAGTCCCGTGGAAGCCTTGCTTCATTAGAGATAAATGAGATACATGCTGCCTGTGTTACCACTACCTCCTTCTTCTACCTCCTCTCTCTTGAATATTTTCAAGTTACCTTGATCTTTATTTTTGGTAAAATGTGAAAGCATGTCTGTGTTTAAGAACAACCGATATGTACAGTGAGGGAACATCTGGATTATGATCTTCCCCATCTGGATCAAAGATTTTATCAAGAAAATATTTATTTTATAGACTTGCTTTGGGAGCGATGCTTCCTACCAAGTCACAAAACCATGTTTTTCTAAAGATGTTTTCAAGAAAATGTGCACATCCTATTTGGAAATCAACACAAATTTCGTATGAACTTTAATTACATCTTTTGAACAATGTGAAGACATGTTTCAATCTAAGACAACAATTTTTTTGGTACTAGTTAAACAAAATGATGGTATGTTAAAATAAGCATAAGCAGGAATAAAGACACATAGCTAAAAAAGATTTATTCCTAAAATACCTCCTACTATTTTTGAAGCCTTCAATTGCAGCAGGTTTTGTACTGCATAGTACATAGCACTACAAAGAAAAAGGTCGAATTTAGACCTAGCTGTGAAGTTCCTGAACACTTTATTTCTTGCTTTGCCTGTCCTAATATTCTTGCAGTGCTCATCTTAACTGGCCTCTAACTGGTTTCTGTAAACTCAGAGTTCTTTTTGGAAAAAAGCAGCAGTCTGCCTAATAACCTCTTTTCCTTTTGGCTATGCTTCCTATATATCTTATTTTTGGGATTTGGACATGGTTCTCTCTCTGTCCAGATCAACCATCTCTTTGGTGTGTAAGGTGTCAATTTCTTAGCAACTATCTGAACACACTCAATTTTATTCCTGTTAGTGTAGGGGGTCCAGACATCCCCGGCCATGGGACTTCAGTGATCTAATTTTGAAACATTCAGTATCAGTGAGTTGGATTTTCCTATTGCAAGCAACAAAAAGAAGCAGCAGAATTGTGGGCCCTAGTTTATGGTCCTGTAATTAAAATAAGTATCTCATCATTGAGACCCTTTTAAGTCTTAGATGTAAATTTTTACTCCCCCAAAAAAGATTCAGACAGACAGAAGTGGTGGAGCAAAGTTCAAACTTGCTGCTAATAATGTTCTAGACTTTCTACTACTTTTGTGAGTGAAGCTATTAGTGGAAATAAGACAAATTTTAAAATGCTAGATTGGTAGCTAGTGTGGTACAATGCAATAACAGAAGTTCATTAGAAGTGGAACAACTTGGTCATAAAAGTCTTATGTTTTTCCTGAAATGAACAAAGCCTTGATCGAGAGGCAATTTGTAAGTTTCATTTTGAAGTATTAAAGACTATTCAAGTATTAATTCCCCCCCGCCCCAGTACTAACATCCTCACTTGTTCTGATAGTATAACATTATCTTTAGCAAATGAAATGCTGCCTTCCAGGAAAGGACAGGCTGAGGCTTTACTTAGAGAAGTAGGAAGGATGAGAGAAGAAATAGAGTGATGTCAAAGATTTTGATGTGATTTGTCTTAATAAATGACCAAACAATGATTTGATGTTTTGTGTGAACGAAAGTCCTAAGTTTTCAAAAATTTGGATAAGTTTAAGTGCTTTGAAAATCAGACAACTTTATTTAGGGGCTTAATTAAAGACTCACTGCCTTTGACAGTCTGGCACAAGGGTGCTGGTGGTGGGTCAGAATATCAAGACAGTTGTAAACACCTTCTTATCCTCACCTTGTTTATCCTGTGTGCCAGTGTTCACTGACCGTAATGCCTGCTGCAAGCCTTCCTCTTTGAAAATCAATTGCTGAATATGAAAGCAATTACTACAAATAGATGTAGTCAATTAGCACAGAAGGACGGAATTGTTTGAGATAGAAGCTGCTAGATGATGCAATTCCATGACACGTGCTGTTCCACACGGTGCACCAGCAAATTTCCCCATGCCATATAATGAAGACCTATGTGATAGGGTAGCTGTTGTTATCCAAAATAGGATGGTGAAAAAGAGGTCCCTACCCTGATGTTGGTATCTGCTGCTTCCGGTATTTCTTCTTGTTGCTTTAAAAGGGACCGTATGACCTATTGTCATTATTTCAAATGTGCTTACAATTGAACAGAGCACACAAGGACATGCTTATAAGGTGTTTCAACAGAAATTATTAGAGCAGACTCAAGAACCTGTAACATAACACAAATCATTAATTTCAAATTAAAGAGCACACCTACTGTAGATGTGCTAAGATATATTCTAATATATCATAAGATTTCGTCAGAAATATGAGTAACCTTAAGTGTGAAGAAAAGGTTGTTTATTACTCAGTCCCACGGAGTTGTGTCTCTACTTTTGTCACGAGCATCCCATGGTTTCCAAGTACAACTGGTCTGTGAGCGATTTCTCAGCCAAGCTTTAAAGAAATTAGAGGGAGGCCATTAGTGTATGTTTAAAAGCACAATCTAGAGTGAAATCTACTGCAATTTAATTGTCTTACTGTTCTTATGTCTAATTTGCTGCCTAGTGGTACAATCTGTTTCTTAAACTAATGAATTTTAATGTAAAATGTAGGTTAATCCTGAGAGGTAAGTAGTGCTTATTTGTTAGGCAAATGTGGTTCACAGTCTGAAGAACTATTTTGGACTGAGTTGAGCTGCTGTCTATTACTTTCATTAAACACAGAAAGGTCATTTCTTTCTTTTGCTTTTTCTGAGTTAAATCTTCTTACTTCATTAATTTTATCCTTGGTGGCCGGTAGTTTCCAGCAAGAGCTGTACTGCTCATCTGATACCACTGTGATACTGCAAAACGCACATCACAGTTTTGTTTTAGGATAATTGCCACCTCTCCAACAATAATTCAAATAGGATGAACCTTTTTGCAATCACTTTTCCATGAAACTCTAGGTGGGAACTACAAACATGGTAAAATGGTCTGCACTCCGGTGTTGCTTTACCACAGTTTAGACCTACACCTTTGTAGAGCTCTCTGGAAAAAAAGTGAAATTATTGTATTAGGTTTATAAAGGCCAGTGAAGTAATTAGATTGCTAATGTCTAATTAGCAAGCCAAAAGTTGAAGGTAAAGGAGAAGTTAATGATAAACTTATATAGGACATATAAATTTGTATGTATGTTTATATATATGCATTTATATTGCCTTAGCAACTGCTGGAGTTGGTTGATTTGAAACTTCTCAAAGGAATGAACTCTTCAACAAAATTTACTCAAATATGAACTCTCACTGCAACTTCATTTTCATAGCTCCTGATTTTTTATGAGATTTTGACCATCTGTAGAAATTATGTTTGGTAGTCAGATCTTAATTCCTCCTGTGCTGCAGTTGACAACTGATTTTAGAAATCAAACTGTTCAAGAGCATGAGTCACAACATTTCTTCAGGTATGTCAAGACACCAGAACATACTACACCAGTTGTTTTTGGGGTTTTTTTTGAAGGCAGGTGGTAAAATGAACACTGAGGTCTATTTGCTGTCTGGTCTGCAGTAGCTGCAGTTTCAGACTGAGGTATGGTGGAAACGGATGGATGTGACTCAGCTGAAATCAGTATTACCCAAAATAAACTCATCAGTCCTGCACCTCAGAGGGATTTTTCCCAGCCTATCAGGGCACTGGAAGGTTAAATTGCTGAAAAGGTAGACTTTACCTCTCCCTGTATGAGTGTTTTGTTTATTTTAAACACTTTCAGGTTAGCCTTAAAAACACTTGCAGACAACACAAAAGTTTAATTAATGTTCCTGAAAGTCTTTAAACAACTGTGGGTTGAATTTTATGCACGAGAGATTTTCTGAATGCTATGTCAGCTAAACCTCTGGTGTAGGCATCCTTTACAAGATGCTGGATCCACTCGTTTACCAATGCAGTTTTGCATCAGCATATTAACCCTCAGAGCCAACATCTTCGCGCGTAAACTGAGCTCACCTGATTTCTGCATATCGGGCCAACAGCTGCACTAGTTCTTGGGGATTAATAAAAGGATTAGAAATCTGTCTCACTCTGTTGGGACAGGACAAATGTCTGGCTGCTGCTCATCTACCTCCCAAGAGTCCAAGTGATGCTTGCTGTATTTTGATATATTGACATAGGAGAAAGGAAAATGTGCCAAAATGTACTAATGACATTAACTGTGGTAACACCTAAACAGACAGTTTTGAGTATTGTAAAGATTCCTCTTTATTTTCAGCTGTCTCTGTGGCAGAGACAGAATGAATAAAGTCTCTGTTTTATCCATTCTCCAGTTACTAGACAGTTTGCTGGTAGACTTTAAAAAAATGAGGTAAGTGATGAGGAGGCAGAAATAACATCTTTGAAATTGTACTTTTCCATCTTCTGGGGACCCCAGTTCTCTGTGTGTGTTTTCCTCTTTTCTTTGCTATTCTCCTTTACAAAATATCAGTTCAGTAGCTTCATAACCAAGAGTTTTTCTCTTTTAAGAAATGCTTTGTTACCTATATTGTAAATTGGGAGAAGTGAGTTAATTTGAGGAACTGGTTAGATGAAGACTAGATTCTTTGAAGCTTAGCAACTAGCTTAATGAAACATGAAAATACTGTCAATGAAAAGCTTTTGTATGATATGTTCTCACTGTGATGATGCATTTTAAAGCAGGTTTAGTGTCCTACCACAGCAAGACAATTATTACAATAGATCTTTAGCTGATTAAATGCAGTACTTTTTAATAACCAAGTGTGACGAAGAGTTGCCCTTTGCTACCTTCTTAATATCTAAAACGTCCTTCTCTATTCTGCATTATTTTTTGTATATTGAAAAGAGAGAGACATGAGTTTAGGTGTTGGTAAATTCAGTCAATGATTAGTGGGCTCTAATCTGAGAAAAATCTTATAAGCAAAATCAGCTTTATACACAAATGTGTCTATTTACCACAAACAAACAAAACCCCCAAACCTTAAGAATGGCCATTGATAAATGACAGTGTGCCTGATCTTGTTTCCCCTTAGGAAGATCTTTTATTTTTTATTTCTGTATTTACCTAAGAACTGCAGTTTCTGTCTGTCTTAGCCAACTTAAATGGCAACTGCTGAATGAGTAAATTAATGTCTGCCAGGAAGTGAAGATAAAACCTTGTCTGTAACCACACAGAAACAATAGGAAGAAAGTAATTCATTAATATGTAAAGTTCTAGGCATACTCAGGATACTCTGCCATCGTGTGAGAAAGAGACACTTCTCCAGCTGGAAGAAGACAGGCGGAGATACTATTCTCTCTGACATCTGTACCTTGGGAACAGAAGTTGCTGCTCAGCCACCAAAGCAATACAGGGCTTAAAATAGGTGGGTGAAAGGTATTTTTCCTTCAGTTTTTCCAGTAAGTGTCCTCTACATTAGCTATAGAGGAGTCCATACCTTCACAGCTTGAGAGGACTAAGTGAATCTTCTTCCATACCCATTTTACTGAAAGGAGAAAGTAAAGAGTCATGTGCCACTGGAAGAACAACACTGGGGTCCGGCGTGTGGCATATGTGCAGGGAAGACCTGCAGACCTGCATGTCGTCACTGCCAGCGCAAGGTCTTTCGTCTTAAAAGCTTTCTGTGTGGAGCTCATGATACCCCACTGCAAACTGAAGAGACTTCTGTGTTTGCACCTAGGCAGAGACCTGAATGTAGAGAGGACCTGGACCCTCTCCCTCTCTTACCTTTCCACTCTGGGACACCTTGAGGTCTCATGACTGGTCTGCATGAGTCAAGGTGAAAGGAGGAAACACACAGCGGAGCAGAGCGGAGGATTGTACTCCTGTTCAGTTCACCTGCTTCATGAGTCACAAAAGAAAAATGACTCATTTGTAGGCAGGAGTGAAGCTCTTGAGACGGATGGCAAATGTCTGGCTCTTGTTGAGATGCTGGTTTTATGTTAGATAGCTTTTCTCTGCAATAAATCAGCACGACAGACTATTCCATGCAGGACCTGGAAAACTGTAGATCAGGCTACTCAATTAGTTTTGAATGAAGTCTAATAGACAACTTGCTTGAAAACAGCATACTATATGTATGCTGCCTTTAAGTGGATCGAAGCAGGACATAACTATTTTCAGAGGAACTTGATTTCACCTTCCTCTAGCCTTCTCCTGCCCTTATGTCTCAGACATGTTGATGTGACCCCAGAAAAAGGTACTTCTACTCTATACCTGTGCTAAAGCTACTCAAGTGGCAGAGTCCACCTTAACTCTTGGTAACAATTTCACTATTTCCTCTTGGTAACAATTTCATTATTTCCATCGTGTTTCTTTTTTTATGACACCACTGCATATTTTTTTCTGATTACTGAGTAAGTTAAATATGTAAGTCAGCTCTAAAATTAAATGGAAGGGGAAAAAAGGGTTTAGTATAAAGCTCAGCAGAGCTTACAACACCTGCCTGTTGCCAGAATTATCATCAGTGTTACAGACATGCCTACAGGACTCCGCAGAAGACTTAGAGCTCTTCACACTCGCTTACTCATTATTGTTCTCCTGATGCTTTAAAAATAAAAAGTATCTCTCAACCTCTTTATCAGGACTCCAAAGTTTTTAACACAGGTCGTTGGAAAACTGGGTTGATTTGAAGCTGTAAGTTCTGTGAACATTAATTTTAAAGTGTACTCCATGCAGAACACCTGAAATTAAATTTTAAGTAGTATTTACGAAGAGGGAGTAAATTCAAGTCTCAGCACTGACATAATTAGGGCAGATGAATAGGTTTTTTTATAGGTCTCTCCGAAATATGTAAATGAACTTGTCCACTCTTAGAGCCTTGCCTTGGCTAAATATATGGCTCTTATTAAAGACAAATTCTAATACATATACTTTTATTGCCACAGGAGGAGATTGATAGATGAAACCATATACTAACTCCATAAAATCCTACTCGAATAAGGTAGAACCATTAAATGGAACAGTTTTATTAAATCCTCAAATACGAAGCGTTTGTGAAGATCACCCAAGTAAGAACTTATTAAAGATATTAATACAATGGTTATATAATTACAATAAACTGAGAGAACTCCAGAATTTACCCAATTTGTTTTGTATCCAGACAAACGGGCACAGCTGCTAGCACAAGAGTTTCGTGGGAGAAAGGGTTGTAATCAAATGATGCCATTGAAACACATTTTTAGTCAATAGCAAGCATGTGACACAAAGTGTTGCATTTTAGCTTTCTTTTTATCGTCCACAGATCAATGCTGTAACACTTAGAACATGTCCTGCACAGCATCAGTTTTGCTCTTTACTCTTACCCATGATTCATTCACTGCTCGAAGTGCAATGCAGCATGAAATACAGTTGCGGGTTCACCACTGCTTGGTGGTGCCCTTTTTTCAGAAGAGATGCAAAAGGTAAGGCAACACAGATGCAAGGGATGATGGATTGCGGGTGAATTTCCACCGAGGAAGCCCTGTTCTTCCATCACTGCCTCCACGCATCTCATTCTGCTACACTGGGCAGCTTTGGGGATAGAGGCATCCCCTCCAGCTGAGAGCCCGAGCTTGGACCTTCCCACTGAGATCAGTCTTCCCTGTGCTCACTGCCCCTCCTATGATGAGCACAAACCAAGTGCTGTTCCAGTGAAGTAAACTTTCCAGTAACATGATATCTGTGTGGGCACGTCCCTAACTTTTCCCAACAAATTGGACCCAGTACGATAGGAATTTTTTTAATCTTCTTCAGTAGGTCTAAGCAAGACTGAACAGGCGTACAAGCAACATACTTGTGTTTGAGGTCTTGGCCTCATTGCCACAAAAAGCCAAATGCTCTAGCTGAGCTCCCCTGGGTGTACAGCAGGGTAACACAGTTCGTCTAAGGGTTGGAAGCCTTAGAGAGTTCCTTGGGCTAATTGGGAAAAATATGTATGAAATCAATCAGCTTTCTTAGTTTATTTTTGTTAGGTGTCATTAATTACAGGCAGCAAGGAGCTCATCTGGGAGTGATGGTAATTCAGGCTTGCGAGGTATTTCCAGCAATTAGATTTGTATGAACAGAGAGGGTTCAGTGAATCTACTGCTTCTCAGGCATTAACTGCACAAAATATATTTATCCCTCAGGAAAAAAAAGGCCTGATGTCAAATATGCTACAAGCTTAACATTTCTTTTATTATTTTTTCCTTCTTACTCCTTTTCTCAAGAACATTTTTAGATTGATTAAAACTAAAGGTTAAGAGCAAATTTCCTCTTGCGTCTCTGAAAATATCAAAAGCAAATATCATGGATAAATTGGATTTCTGGTAACTTTGTATCCTGTGAGTTCTTAGCTTTTGCCTACCGTCATATACTTGATCCAACCAATTTTAAAAGAGCCTTGTGTAACTAATGGAGATCCCAGCAGCCCACCTGCAGCACCTTTGGTGGACCAGCACCATGCAGAGTCCTGAACTTCGAAGTCTCGTGGTGGTGCCTGCTCTCTCTGCAGCATGCTTGGCCTGCATCTGCTGTCCCGCCCACCACAAGCTTATGTGTAGGTCTTGGTGGTAGCATCTTCCTCCTGGAGTACTTGTTGACCTCAAGGGGAATCCTTTGTGCCCAGAGACAGAAAGTGTGCAACTTTGCCTTGCTACTTGCAAAAGAGGAGTAAGAAGGATGGACAAATCTTTCTTCTTAAAGAGTGGCATGTCCTGATTATTGTTGGCTAGGGAATGAGAAACTAAAGGACTTTTTCTCCTCTCTAACTCTTAGAGCTTTCCCTCCGCCCTCTCTGCCCGTTGCACCTTGTCCTTTACTGCCATAGCCCAGTGCCTGTTTTTTTCTTGCCCGTGGGTTTGTGACAGTTGTACTGATTTGAGTCTCAGTGACTGTTTTGCCCTTGGTAGCTAGTTTGGCGTCTGCTGCCAGCTTTTTATTTCATCTTTCTTGTTTGATCGTCTTGACTGGGTCTGTGGACTTGCATTGCTGATAACTTACAACCAGAATCTTATGTTCCAGGCAAGAGTGTGCTATTGTCAAAATTCACCTTCTTGAGCTACAGACCATCTGTGATCTGTACAAGAGCTTCAGTTATATGTCTTTATTCCTTCCCAGCTGGCGTCCATGCTGTCTTCCTTGGAGGAAGCCAGCCCAAGGCTTCTCCTGCATATATGGGTTTTGGTGAACAGATGGAAACTGTATTGCACTTGCTCTCCAACAAGTATGTCAAGGGCAGATGTCTTCTCCTGTGAATCCACCTTTGATAAAATAAACACACAGTATGACATATAGATTAGGCCTGAACGTAGCACATCTTGTTGCAAGAGACCATTACTGTATTTCTTTTATGTGCAGTAAAAACATACATTTCTACCTGCAGTAGAAACATGCAGTTTTTTATTTTACAGTGCTTCTGATAAGTCCATCCAGACTGAATAGGGAGGGTAAGAATACAAAAATGAATGTGGTAGCATGGTTATGTTGGCAAAAATACAACTCAGTTATCTGAATAGATAAAGACATTCCTAAAAAAACTCAGAGAGAATGAATACACTTTATCCATTAAAAATTTTCAAAATAAATACATACCTATAATATGAAAAAGTATTTATTCGGCTCCATTATGATTCCTTTACCTACTTGTAGGCCCCAGCCTAATCTGAGAAGGGACAGATAAAGAAGGAACAATCTGAATAACAATGATTCATTCAGTCCTCATGTTGTCCCTCTTCCTCATGCTCTTTACCTGGCATTACATGCTACAGCATAGATACTGCACCACCTACACTAATTCAATTTTCAGGACATAACAGAGGAAGTGGCATTTTTTTCTCTACAAATTTATATTAATGGCTGAAAATTCAAGGTGAAAATATATTGTCTTGAATTACAGGACCAAACAACCTGAACCGTCAATAACTTGGGAGTATTTTACTACAATAACTTTTCCCAATGTCGCTTGCTGATAGACACTTCTGGTCATCAAAATGTGGGTGATTAACTCACAGCCATTTCTTCATGTTACAATTTTTGTGTCTTACTTAGTGAACTGTTTGCATGTGAATGAATTGTCAAACCAAACAGAAAAATTTGTTCCAATCCTGCAAGTTAAAGTAATTGCAGCTTTGCTGGACAGGAAGGGAAAAGGGGAGACTTGCTATAGCAATTTATAGTGACTTGGGACTGATAATATTCCGAGGGAGAGTCAGGGAAAAGACTCCATCTCCAATTCCTCAAGATTGAGTACTGAACTATTACATTATATATGTCGTATTAATATATCAGGCCAGAGCTGTGAGGGAGGTCAGACTTACAGTTCTGTTACTGCCCATTATTTTAGCAATTACCTACCTCCAGTGAGATCAGACCTTTCCATAACAGTCAAACAGTATCTGCAGCCATGTCTTGCAAGGATATGAACAAGATTACATTGCTCTAAAATACGATAATACTTTCTTGTGCTGCAATGAGAAGAAATACTACTAACTGAGTTGTGGCTGCAAAACACACAGTAATACTGTTTTTCAGTCTTTTAGAGATGTTAAACCTCATCCCTACTAGAAGTCCCATAGCTATGTAGTAGTTCTTGGTGGTGATGTGCCAGATCTCCTGGAGTGCCTAGCAATGAACGAGGCATGTCTTATTTTACTGGATCTGACAGAAAAGGAAAAAGTTACCAATATTTATGGTCTGCAGCTGCATTTCAAGGTGAGATACTGCTGTTCCTGATGTGGCCTTAGGAGTCATAACAGGACCAGCCCAGTGACTCAAAACAAAACCAGTACCCAATAGCCAGTTGAGGCAACCAGGAGCTTTCCTGACACTCTCAGTCTGGGGCATACTTGGGAGAAGGGCTCCATTGTCCACATTGCTATTGCCACTACATCAGGTTTTGATGGACAGTTGATAACTCGCTTCCCCCATGTTCCTCCTCAGTCCTTATCATTTCCACTTTGTGGCTGAAGAGGATTGTCCTCTTAGAGGTTGAGTAATTCTTCTCCGGATCTTACGTATATTCAATGTATATTCACCCCTTCTCTGCCTGTTCTTCTTTCAGCTCCCCTATTGTAAAGGCCCCTAAAAAGACCTTGGTCTGTCCAGCACTGCAAGCACACCACAGCTGTGGCATGTAGCTCAAACACTTGCAGGCACATCTGAAAACACTTTTCCTGAGTCATTTCAGGCACCAGGGCTATATCTGGGGCATATTCTGTGCAGAGCTGCCATGACTCTCCCACAAAACTCTGGACCAACGATTCCTCCATTTTTGAGCTGAGTGCTTTGTCCTTAACGATGACCTGTGTTGGGTTTTGATTGCAAGGCTCAAGCAATCTCTGCTCTTCTCCTCAAATTTTGCACACACTGCTATGTAGATGAACTCACTGTGCTGAGCATGAGTGGCCTCAGCTTCTCCTCCTTGTCAGCAGCTTATCTCCTGCCTCTGCTCCCAGTTCAGCCTGCAGCTTGCCCAGATCTGCCCTCCAGCTCCAGCCTGGGGCTATGCTACTGCAGACGTCCTGCATAGAGGGCCCTTCCTTGGTCTGATGCACCCTGTGTTCTCTTCCTCTCCTGAGCTCGAAAATAAAAATCTTGTTTGCTTTTCTGCTCGGGAGGATTGTGTCCAGGTGGGGGACTCCTTCCACAGGAGATCCATCACTGCTCCTTGTCTACATTCTTTTAAAAAGGTCACAGAACAGATTTCTTATCTGTGCACGAACAAAGATGGAAACGACCAGTGCTGTGATGTGCCTGAAGCTGGAAGTTGGATGAAACATCCCCGAAACATAAGGAGAGGTTAAACGCTTATCTCCTCTTCTCTGACTTAAACAGAAGCGTTCTGGGGAAGGATGACCTCCAGGCACTTCCAAACTTGCAGAAGTAGCAGAAGGGTACCTAGAGTTGAAGGTGAACCCGGAGATTTAATGTCTTAACTGGAGGTGGTACTTAAATGTATAGATGCCCAAGTCAGACTTTAACCTGGTATTGGAAGCAGTCAGTCTGTTGAAGCGTGCAGTTCAATGTCATCCGATTTATTTTGCTTTTTAGATGAAGTCCATATCCTAGGTCTGTGCCGAAATCCACTTGTAATCCCTTTTCACATGTATATAATGACAGCTCTTCAGTACCGACACTCATGTTGTAATCCTTTTTCACATATGTATGACAGCTTTTCAGTACGGACACTCGTGTTGATCTTTGGTGTAGCAGAATGACACAATAGAAAAGAACAGAGGTCTTATCAAGCAAAGTTTTTCATGGAATAATAAAAAACGGGACTGGAAACAAAGATGACCTCACGAGGTCACCTACTCAATGTTCTGGCCCCAATTATAGCTAAACCATTCCTGACAGATGTTTGTCTGGCTCTTATTTTTCTCATCCCAGCATGTCTTTATGCTCTGGCTGAACTTATTCTATTATGAATCAGGCACTATCAAGGTTCCATAAAAGATTAAAAATTCTCTTTGAATAAGAGACTGTACGTTGTAAGACAAATTATGTACAGCAGACAAGGGAGAATTTCAGAAGAGAAAATATCTGACATAGAAACTGCTGTCATGACTAAAAGATCTTCTTTAAAAGGAAATTACGATTTAATAGATAAAATAAACATTACAGCATACACTTTTTTTTATTAAGGATTAAAAATCCTTAATAAAATAAAATAAAAATTAAAAAGAATCGATTATACCCTAAATGGTGATAATAATGTGCACCATGTCCTATAAACATGTCATAGGAATAAATAGTTAATGCTTATTAAATGAAACCCTTGGCTGAAAGGCACCATACAAATGCATGATATTACCACTAGAAATAATAACATATAGCAGTTTTCCAAAGTATATTGTTATAACTGCTTCAATGAGCAGGCTTTCTTCTTTACATGTGTCCACAGACGCTGCCTCCCACAAACCCAGAAATCCTTTTCTTGGTGCTGACTGCAGCCTGGGAAGCGTTCAGAACTCTAGCACACACTGCAAAGCACCACGAGAGCTTCGCCGGAACGATTTATTTTTGGCGCAGTGATGTCCCTCGCCCGCGCTGCGCCCAGGACCTCGCGGGACGCGGGGGCACGCTGCAGAGGGCACTGTCTGCTCAGAAAAGCAAAACAGGCGCAGGACGAGCGTTCGGGAGCGAGCAGTGCTCATATAAACACGCAGGGTGCTCCGTCTGTTTTCTTACTCATCGTAACCAGGTATGAAGCATGGATTCAATTCATTTTTTCGCCCCCCTCAATTCATTTTTTGTCCCCATTCATAGATCTGGGAATGTCTGCACTATGGGTTTTCTCAGGGGAGTGTATACTCCATTATTATTCTTTCAGGAAAAAACAATATTTACTAAGGTGGCATTATCTGACACAATGTTATGTCTGAGACTGGCAGTTTTTATACTTTGAGTTTATACCGGTCTGCAATAAATTGCTGGAAAAGGAGGGAAAGTCAAGATATAATCTCACAGAGACTAACATTATGCTGTAGTTTTCCACAAAAACCCCCGACACTAATAAAATGACTGAACAAGATAAGATGGTCAGGTTCACTGTTTTAATGTTCTCAGAAAAGATGAGCATATCACTCTCTGTCTGTGCACAAGGTATTTTGTATGTTAATTTAAATGCAGCCATCCAGCTAGTAATCTACATATTGTAACCTTCCTGATGGATGTTACACAATAAACAAATTCAAAATTTTCATGGGAATTAGAAGGGAGGTAGGAAGATATCAAGTAAGAGAATGGAAATGTGTTGTGAGACGTGGAACTCTCAATATCAGTATATCACACTATTTCAGTCAGAGCCTGGCTGCATATTTTATCACAGTAGGCAGCTTTAAAAGTTATTTATGAGACTTGCAGAACACTTAGTGTACCAAAGAAAGGACAAATCACTTCTGCTCAGTATATACTTATGCTAAATTCTCACTGGTCTGTAGCAAGTTTAAGATAAAGCTTCTCCTCTTTTCTTTCTGAGGAAAGCAATACAAATGTGATAGCAACAAGTGTGAGACGTTTAGCGGTTCAGCAGCTGTGCACTTGCCCAGGGCTGGGAAATAGTTTCTCTCCCAGCCCTGCAGCTATGCAACAGCAAGGCAAGCTGCCCCATTTTGTCAGCAGGAACCCTTTCCAGCAGCCTTTGGGTGGGTTGAATTAAAAATGAATTAAAAATGGGGAAATATGCAATCAGATCAATTTTATGAGTGTTAGTTTGAAAGGAACTTCTATCTCCGCATCAGGCTACATTGGTCAGATCTTTAGCTGCTGCTAATAAACTCTGAGAATTGGATTTGATCTTAGCCTGGAGACTGAAACAGACTCTCTGTCTTGGGATGTTTCCATCACATTAATGAGGAAAATCTGAACATTGATCCAGCCACAAGACATAACTTCCACAACTGATTTCCATGCTTGCTGCAAGTCCCATGAAGCGGCCAAAACCAAACACACAGTAAGATATCCTGGCCTCGCAGGAGACCGTGTCACTTGCTTCAGTTGCTGGCAGTGTGGCCAGATTAACCACCCGCATCTGGTGGGTCCTCTGCTTGGCTTGGAGATGAAGGACTCCTTTCCTCAAGCAATGCAGTGAGACGGGCCAGCTACATAACTCATGTAATTTGTTGTATTCTGTTAACAGGAGTAATTCAGCAGCTGTGGAAAAGAAGCCAGCACAAAATCATGTCAGTGTGTTACTGGAGAACAATATAAGTTCCCCATGCCTCACAAAAATTTACTACTTCTTGTTCATCCCTACTCCAACATAGGGATCTAATACATGTTCACCAATTTCTTCCTCGCTTTCTCTTACATACAGGTAATAAAACATTATTTGCTTCTCTTCCTGTGAAGATTACTGGTGATTTTAGTGGCATTAAAAAAAGGTCAAACTGGCTGGGAAATGTGTTGGTCACTATAAGTGAAATAAGGTGATGTGCCTCTGATGATGAAAGGGTTTGCTTTTTGAATGTTGCAAAAAGCAATAAAAACTTTTGATGTACTGACTTGTAAGAGTCAAACATGCCTATATTTAAGAACGTTTTCAGCAGATACTTACAAGATCATTTTGACACTAACAATGGTATAAACATGGAAATGATACAACAGTAAGCTAGCTGATTTTTAAGTAGTAGAACAAAAAACCCTAAATGTGTAAGAGTGACAAATTAAGTCTGTGCACATATGAAAAATAATTTTTCAATAGATACTTTAGGGGAATGGCTGCTTTGCAACTTACTTCAGGATGAAACCTTCCATGTAGTTTATTTGTCTTGTTCTGCCAGAATGAAGGACGTTGTGAGAATGACAGACGGAAAAATGTTTGTGAGATTTCCCTTTGTAACAATGCAATTTAGGTTTTAATAAGAGAGAGCTAGTGTCTCCTTATTACTTCTGCTTAAACTCTGACTTTCTGTAACAATAGACTGACTTTCTGAGCACTGCGAGTGCTCAGAAATGAGGATGGGAAAGTTTCATCCTGTATAACCACAGCCTAAGCTGACAGCCAACAATATCGACAGTACCTTTTTGCATCGTCCTCCTGTGCTATATGCGGCTGAAATAATCTGGTCAGGATTTATAACTGAAATTGTGAATATATTATTTCTTTATGAAGAAACAAACCCATATTTAAGCTGTAAAACTAAACTGTTGTCACACAATAGGTGAGGGAATTGAAAGAGGCCTTCAGAAGTCATCTAGTCATTGCCGCTCAAGCAGGATGTAAGAATTTGGTCCACAGCTGTTACAACGAAGACAGCAGGCCTGCCAGTTCCTGACCAGTGGACAACAAATGTCAGCTGCATTTAGCCTCACGCGAAGTTAGCTGAGGAAATCTTTGCAGAGATTGAACAGTTTTATTTGCTAAGCATGAGTTGGCTTTGTATCACCTTTGTTTTGTTTTCCCAGTCTTTGTAAATAAGGGGTTATGACGATTCCAATTTTGATAAGCTTTCATTGAAGCAGCAAGATCAGTCGTATAATCAGAATCAGTGATATCATCATATTTCCTTTCCTCTTGCTAAAATGAGAAAAGAACAGACTTGCACAGCTCTAGCTTAGCAGCGGAAACCCCAGAGGTCCCTGGCTTTGTAAAGGCA
Organism: Phaethon aethereus; assembly: GCF_964289735.1. Taxonomy (NCBI): domain Eukaryota; kingdom Metazoa; phylum Chordata; class Aves; order Phaethontiformes; family Phaethontidae; genus Phaethon; species Phaethon aethereus. The sequence continues at coordinate 84,909,015 of NC_138577.1, read as the reverse complement.
GACGTCCAGGCCATCTTACTGTCTCATTCCAGAAGGGTGGTTGGACATGCTCCCAGCATTTACTGCAGGCTACTAATTGCCTGGAGGAGAAATTCGGTGGATAAATTTTATATACAATGGCAATATATCAAGTCTGACACATTCTGACATCTAAATTACGTACTTCATGCTCAGTCTTTTACCAGCGTTTCTCCCTTCACTCTTACAAAGTGTGTTTGCTAATAGCTGCCCTAGTACTGACACACTCCACTACCTGTTGTTGTTTGTGAGACAGATCTCCTTGTTCTCTAATCTAACATTATGATGAAAAACAGTGAATGCTCATGGGTGCTGCAGAGCTCGTTCCTTTTCTTGTGTTGTGTGCTTTCCAAGCAATGCGTGCTGACACAAGCTTCAAGCAGGCTCCTTGCTAAGAACAAGCCAATTCTTTATTAATATGGGAGCCCAATACCGATGAAATGTATGTAATCCAAGAAAAGGCAAAGAGCAAAACTCAGTGGTTCAGTGAAATGCACATGGCATGACAATATCTTTAAAAAGGTGCAGAAGGAAACGTTATCAGTTAACACAGCTCAGCGGGGAGCCCAGGATAAGATTAGATTCTCCAAAAGTACAATATTAACCTTTAAACCAGGTACTAAGATTGCTTCCTATTATTTTATTACAGGAAACCTAACTACAGTTGCAGGCTCGAGAGAGATGAGATAAAATCTAGCCATAAATAATTTCTCATACCATTTGTCTTAGCTCCCTTAGGTCTTCTACTGCAGTCAGGTTTGCTATAGCAAAATAGCAAAACATCATCTTTTGTTGCCTATGTAACAGCAGCATCCACACATTCACTGGTTCCTGAACTGATCCCCCCCCAGAGTTAAGAGAATTCATTTTGCTAATTTCAGGGAGTAATGAAGAATGATCTTACAGAGGAATCCGTATAATTCTTGGTGAACTGTATCAAGAGATGTTTTTACTGAACATTTTTTAGCATCTTGAATCCAGAAATAGATTTTCTTTATGGAATCTTTCGAGTTGTATGTGCACCTTCAGCATATCTGCTTCCACAGTTTAAAAAAAAAAAAAATCCCAACAAGTTTATTTTATTTCAGCTTTATTTCATCCACACTGGTCTTTGAGTAGTGAACCATGCTGCTTTAGCTATTCAGTATAGGAAATTGGTAGGATTTGCAAACCCAGCTCTTGGCACACTGTGATGGCTCCTTCCCACCCAAGCCTGGACCAGATATATGCAGGCTGCAGTTTGTGAAATTGAGTTGCAACTTGTAAGAGCTTTGATGTAGTTCCAATTATTCCATTTCAGTCTTGCCTCAGATTGCTCCCCACCCTATACCTCCATTCCTTGGCCTGTTTTAACTGCATTTAAGGCTAAAAATAATACAGGGAAGGATGTCAAATAACTAATGTTTTTTTCTAAACAGCCAGTGATAATGTGATAAGAGCTTATGAAAGAGAAATGTTTATGGATTATGTGACTATATCGATGTACTAACCACATATCCCATTAGGCAAGTGCTTTACTTCACATGCATAAATAGTGCCAGAAGATACAGCATCAGATGTTATCACTGCAGCGGCAGAAACAAAATCTGGAAATCTGGAATTTGAATTTCTGCTAAGGTTAATAGTAGAATTATCATAGAATCATAGAATAGTTTGGGCTGAAAGGGACTTTTAAAGGCCACCCAGTCCAGCCCCCGGCCGTGAGCAGGGACATCCCCAACCAGAGCAGGGTGCCCAGAGCCCCGTCCAGCCTGACCTGGGGGGTTCCCAGGGACGGGGCATCCACCACCTCTCTGGGCAACCTGGGCCAGGGCTTCACCACCCTCCTCGTGAAAAATGTCTTCCTTAGATCTAGTCTAATTCTTCCTGCATATTACAGAAGGATCCTTCCTGGTCCTGTTGGCACTGTGTCTGCAAGCAAAACTGCCTGGTTCCACACCTGTGGATAAAGTCTGTTAAATGTGGAGGAGACGGCTCTTGGTCTCTAGGATGGTGATGACAGGTCTGGAATTCCACCGTCATATTGTCAGGAGAAGAGACAGTGTAAAATGAGAGGAATATGCCTCATGAGGGCTATGCAGAGAAACAGCAGCAGAAGTCTGCACAGCTTGCTTTGTGAGAGATGGGGCTGTATACCGATGTGGTACCAGGTGTATCTCCGTCAGCTGGACCAATGTACCAGCGCTGAAGGCTGTATGTTAAAGAAACGTTGATGATATTTGTATTTATGCCCTTGCAGATCATGACATCCCAAATATGTGCTGCTTGTGCAACTATACAGGCATAGCTACAGAGATTGTCACCTACAGAGAGATTAAAGGTGATTTTAAGCTATCAGTAGTTTCTAACATTGTACATCTTCTTCTCATTATACGTTAGGACATCCAAGGGTGTCTCATAAACTACATCTAAAATGATGTGTACTCCTGTCATCCTCATCTAAATCACCTGGGGGGGTCTGACAAGTAAGCAACAGTGCTGTCCTTGCAGGTTTGCATTGTTGGTTAAATTCCTCCCAAAGACCTTGCAGGGACCCCTTCACCACTTCTTCAGACTCCCCAACTCCTTCATGTGGCTCGGCTACCACATTTATAAAACTCGGGTGACTATATAGGCTTGATTTTAAGACCTCACCTTCAGGTAGGCAATTGGTGAGGCTTTTTGTTTTGTTTGTTGGGATTTTTTATTTTTTTCTTCAGTAGTGAAAGATTTCATACTTGTATTTTTAACTCTGAAGGAGACTGTAGAATAACAAAAAGATATGCATGCATGGAGGCATAAACCTAATGAACAATCCAGTGCAGCTGAGACAAAGAAACAGACAAAAAAAAAATGGAAATAGCTGAAGATTACTCTGCAGAGCTGTGCGGTAAAGTGCTACTTATTTTTAGAAACAGAAAAAATAGGTGCAATGTGTTGTTGGGTTCTTTTGCTCTTCTTACTCATGAATCTCTTTCCACCTAAGCCGAAACGTGGACAGTGTTGTTTCAAATGAGAATATCTGAAAACTTTGAGTGGCAAAAAGCAGGGAATGGTTGTAATGGAAACAGGCGTGAGACCTTAGCTGCAGTGCTTTGTGATCAGCATCAGTTCTTCCACCGATGATATATGGAATATCCCTGGAGAGCATTCTGAAATACCAGCTCCTTTAACTTTTTGCCATCCACAGAGTTGAGCTAAATGTTATTGCCACAGAACGGGTATAAGTGAATCCTCAAAAACCTAAAAGCCATAGAAAGAGGACCCAAAATCCTCTAAGATTTTTGTACATTTGAGCATCGTGAATGTGCCCACATTATTTAGAGTGTCTGTAGAAAACCAATCACCTAGCTCTTTTTTTTACCTCCGGGTCTGGCTCAGGTGCCTGTTTTATATATATAATTTTGTTTGTAGGCAGCATGTTCTGTTAAGGAAAGGCATTAACCTATTTCAGACAATGAAAAGGAACAAGTCTCAGTTTACACAGAAATACCCATAGGAAGTTAGGAGCTGGTCAAGCCTGTAGTTGCGACTTTCCTCATTTTCACGTCCAGGCACCATTTCCTCATGCGGGTTTTGAAGTCCTGTTTTAGTACATTGCCACTATGACAACCTGTGCATTGTAGCTTTAAATTACCTTGTGGGCTGAAGTCTACTGAATGAAAATAGAAAATCAGTGAAAGAAATGTTTTTTTGCCAGGTGCTTGCAAACTAATATGTTTCCCTGCAGGCTAGAAATAAAAAGCATCTTATTAAATCACATCATAAATGACCCATGTAGCACAGTTTATTTTACATTAGCTAGGTAAGGAGGCACTGAGCCAAATAAATCAAAGTGAACAAGGCAATAATTGTTCCTCCTTTTATATCACCTAAAATATGGGAGTAATGAAGGAAACATGATTAAAGTGAGAATACTTTATTAGTAATAGACTTTTCTTTCCTTGTTTTTTAGAGAAATCATGTTCACTGTGGATATGGAAGCCCTTTTCCCTGTATGTTCAAGCTGACATTTCATATATTTGAAAAGGATAATACTGTACTTGTGAAATAAGATTAAGCACAAAACGTAGGTGGCTTTTTTTAGAGTACAGATTTTATGAGCTGGATTTGTTTTGAAATTTTTTTCATAACCCCTTGCTGTGATAAATCATATGTTCACGAAGAGGTCAAAACATCTCTTCAGTGCTTGTATTAAAAATTCTGTGGTTTTCTGGAAACAAAAAACCACCATAGATTCTTTCTTTCATGTGCCAGCTAGTTTTATTGAAATAGATGGAATTACTTAATGGAGGTTATGTGGTGAATCTGTTTCTTAACTGAACTGTGTACTATACCCATTCATCTTCAGCAGGATTAAGATTTCACAGAGTAGCAAATTAGATTTAATCATTACAGCTTAAGTAAATGAAATAGCAATATGGGCCAGAATAGAAAAATGGCCTTAATTACGATTAAAAATATAAAACAAAGAGAAATGTACCTTCATGATCAAGATTAATCATCCACTTGCCAGGTTTGAAACATGATTAAATTTTTAGTGCATCTTGAAGGAGTGGTTGTTTAAGACAATATTGCAACCTGCTTGCATACAAACATCCTTACTGGCTCTGACCAAGGGTCCTCTTAATGCAGTGTCCTGTCTCTGTGGTCAGACAGCAGCAGACACACAAGAACATAAGAAATAGGAAATTATGGAACTACATAGAGGTACTAAATACAGAATTATATACAGGTCCTCTCCCAGCATACCTCCCCATGACTTTCTGTCTTATGTTCAAGAGTTCACATCGTATTTGGGCCATCATGTTTATTTCATACCGATGGACCAGTCCTCTTTGAATTTGTCTAATCTTTTTCTAACTATTCCACACATTTTATTCCTTTGGGAAAATGTATTCTGCAATGGAATTGTGCAATCTGCAAAAAATTATTTCCTTCTGTTTGTTTAGGGTACTCTTAATCCATTACGGGAATAAGAAATGCTGACTCTTTACTTCCCACTCAGCAGTACTGTTGCCAGCAGTACTGGAACTGGGTGTTTCAGTTAAATATTGCATTCAGATTTTGGGCTTTCAAGTCATCCAGACACAGCAGAGGGGCAGAAGGCTGTACCACAAAAACACTGGACAGCTTGCTGGACTCACTAATTACAACACTGTGACATCCAAACCATAACTGGGAACCAGAAAGACCATGAGCACACCTTCAAATAATACTTTTTCCCCAGAATGACTGTATTTACCACTACATAAGTTGTTGCCTACATTCTCCTTGTGTGTCACCTACAAGTGATATTTATAGCTCTTCTGATTTTCTAACTTTCGGGTTAAAGTTATTTGCCTTGTTGTTCACTGGGATCTCACATTCACTGAATTCTGAATTTTCTTCTACTTCTTACCTGTACTTTAACCAGTAGCCTTGACTCAAGTCATCCATTCTGCCTCAACTCACTCACAACCTTCCCCATCATCTACATTTTTCCCCATGCATGGGGACCATCATCCATGGCCCATGGATGTTTGCTGTTCTGCAAACATAATTGTCTTGCAATTATATGGATTTTGAAGAAACACTGCAGATTAAATCTGACCTTATTCTGAAGGTATTCTTCTTCACTTTTCCTATTGTAATTATTTCAGATTCCATTTGGCCAATTTTTCAGGTTCCAGGAAAGAGACGTGTCACCTGCATGCATAATTTTTTCCTGATCTGAAATTGAATACCTTGATCCCTTGTGCTGGCAATTGCATTGTGCAAAATACTGTAGGAGGGGTCTGTATGAAGGATGCTAAATACTAAATATGGCAAATGCATGTATATGAGCTAATCATGTGAATGGGTGATCCTAGACTCTGTGGTCCACCACCTCACAGTGATGCCGTGTTCAGACTCAGAAGTGACTTCTGCTTGCATGTCCGTACCTATCACGTGTTTGCAGTAGTTGTCAGGCCAACTCAAACTCTAAAACAGGTGGAATAGGCAATGAGAGAGCCTAGTAACAATGCAGTGTAAAGCCTGGTTATTCGAATAGCTGAGTATCAGCTGCAATTCAACCTCATTTCCCCACGGGAGTCCTTCAGGAAGGAACTGGATGCACAGACCTTCTTGACCTCTCTCAAGGGAGCAGTGATCAACCTTGGCACAGAGGGCTGTAATCCATATTTCCCATTACTGGCAGGTGTGAAACAAGTTGACGCTTCATGAATTGTTTTGTAATCCTTTTGGGATGAAAAAAAACATTCTGTAAATAGTATAATCCTCACTGGGTGTTGTGGCTCTCGTGTGTGCCAGAAACGAATGGAAAGCAAGAACAGCTTATAACTCTTCTCCTCCTTTGTAAAAGGTCTTCCATAATTTAAACATCTAAAGTACCTCAAATTCACCTTTACTCAAAGCACATATCTTCTTAGAATATTGTTTTCTCTTCACAAATCACCCCCATAGATTATAAATGGATTTCTGGAGCCGGCTCACAGATTTGGCTCTTCTCTTCTTGGGAGAAGAACAGAGGAAAGAGAGTTGGGCCAGCTCCCACCAGCTGTTCAGAGACATAATCAACCCATTTGTGCATCTGTGCTAACTCTAACCTGCCAACCAGTCTGTGAAATACATTGGTTATTTTGATCTCACATATAAAACTGTATCTTTCAGGATTAGTTCTCATGTTTCAAGGAATAGTTTTGTTTTAACTCATCTGTGCATAGCATATTAACGCTTTCTCAGGGTTTTTATGGGACAAAAGAGACCCAACGCACTACATTCTTGTGTAAGGTTACAATAGCAATCAAGCAAAAAAAGACTGAATGACCAAGGGGTTGTACCCTTGCTTCAGCACCATCTGGTGAAACAGGCATGATCCTTTCTTCCATACTGTGTCCGTATTCACCCCTAAATGTCTCGCTCTCATTGAAATTAGCAATTCTTTTGAGTACAGGCCAACATGAGAATAATGAGGGATGCTGAGAACGGTTTCAAAAGATCAGTTTTCAGCTAAATAGCTCTGTGCAAAATGAGACATTCCTGGGCTGTCCTAACAGCCTTTTGGTGTAGGTCACTGGGGATAACAAGCAGCAGTTGCCATAAGTCATTTCTGACAGGATTCAGGACTGGATCAAGGAAAGTGATGCAGAAAGCCAAAATATAATCAAAAGGGTGTTTAGTCCTTGTGGTCTTGGCAGATGAGCAATACCTGTGTGTCACTGATGGCTTCAATCCACAACTGAAATGTGTATGGATTTTATTTAATGACACTGAAGATGGCAGAAGAGTAAATGCTGCCTTTGTATGTTGTTTGTTGTCTTAAGTTGGTGGCTTTCAAAGTAATCTTCTGGCTTGCTTTGCTTATTTTGGTGGGATGGGACTGGGGGTTATGAGCATCACGTTGGTAAAAATGATTTTATGTTAAAGTCATCCATAATTAAAAGGGTTAGAGTATATCCAAAAGCTACGTTAAACAGATTGCGCTAAATATGATGTGTTATCTTAATCAAGTATGTTGTTTGAAGGGTAACCAAATACGGTCATAGCTTTATTGTCACTACATGGTCGTTTACTAGAAGCCAGTAAACTACACACTGCTTGTTAAAATCTGAGTGACCTTTTCAAGGCTGAGTAGAGTGCTAAATATATTAAATGAGTCATGTTTCCTTATCTGGCATGACAGATGTTTGATTTTGTTGACATTTGCAAGAATGCACAAACAATTACGACTTCAATTGTTTATTCATCAGAGAATGTGAAGTTACCTGATGGTGCAGGGGGTTTTGTACAATAACTCTTGCTGTTTTTGTTGGTCTCACGTAAGTTTATCAGCGTTTAAAAGACATAAGCAATGATGATTTTCTTCACTGAAAGGTCATTTCATTCTGACAGGTGATGTTTTAGACCCTAGCACTATCTCAGGGAAGCCTGAGACATTTAACAAATTATTTCCAGACATTACAGAGAAATCAAGCATTTGCACAAAACTACATGAGAAGGCATCTAATTTACGTACTCTTCAATTTTATGAGCCTCACTAAATGAAGGAGTATTCTGCTCTTTAGGATGCTCTTTGAATGGATGGGTAGTATCTGCTCGATGGTTTACTGGGAATTATTCTCCTTTTCCTTGGCAGCAGTCCAGAACATCTAATTTTTTGGCAAACATTTGAGCATGTATTTCAATTTTCTTCCACTTGTAATACTTATTATAGCAAAACAGCAATGTAAAAACACTGCCGGTTGAGAAAATGAGGTATGGGAATGATTGCAGTCCTTCAGGCTTTTATACGGGACCACTTGAACTGAGCAAAGGAATGAAGTAAGAATTAGACAATATTTATTCAGATATTGCAGTGCTATAAGTACTATACTGCAGTGCAGTACGTAAACATTCTGTGCAAATAATGAAATTTTAGGAAAGTTAGTTTTTATGGATAAGCACTACAGAACAGGGGAAAATGTAATGGGAAAGTTTTACGAATGGCTTTAATTTCTTCATTCTGTGCATATTCATTCCCAAAGAAACAAATACTATTTTTCAGTGTAACAGAGATCAGTTCTTAGCATTCAGACACTTCTGTAAATTCTTCCTACCTGTACACCACCATACACATACATAAAAAAAAAAGGAAGAAAATCAATAACTAGGAAAAGACACATCAAAAAGAGCTAATGAAAATAGGGACACAAAGAGCTGACATGATTTTTTGCACAACTTTTTTATGGCTTCTACAAAAATTTTCAGTCCATCTGAAATTCAAAGGCATTTCTTAATTGGCTAGACTTTGAATATATCCAATTGTTATTTTAGAGCTTCCCTGGCAAAATAAAACCTACAACATTTTTTTGCTAGGATTTCTCTATTTTTTAAAAAATATGCCTGTATTTCAAGAAATGCAAATATCTTCTCCAAGCTCTGAAAACAGTCAATAAGGAAAACCTGAATTTTCCAAAGCCACTTAACTACTTCTGTTGTAAATGTCTGGTTTATGTGATATTAGCAGTGTCATCCTTGCTAGCTTAAAACCGCATTTGCATTATGGCAGGACACTACCATAGAACTTTGTCTCTTTTTTTGGATTTGAATGCTTTCTAAATTTATTGTCTTTTCAAGATAAAAAGAAGCTACATGTGCAGAAGAACCTGCAGAGCATTAGGAGGCAGAGGGACAGAGCAGTGAATTTTTTATATTCTGCAGGAGTAACAGAGATGTTATGAGGCCAGATGGTGCATTGCTTCCTAAAGTACTTTTGTATTTTACAAGAAGACTGGAAAATTTTAAAGTGTCAGCAGTTGAATTGGATTGTCAAAGAGGTAGCTTATCATGAGCACCAGACGGGACGAGTGTTGAAGTTTTACAGGATACTTACTGTTGCAAATGGAGAAACTGTAGTTTTCCAGAACATCTAGTGAGACGATACAAATTCTTGAGAAGGAAAATATTTGGGCTTAAGGGTAAGCAACATCATAACTTTTTAAATATACAGGAAGAAATCTTTCTAAACTATTTTTAGTTTAATTTTGGGGACTATGACTTCCTAAACTCTGCATTGATCTCGTCTTCACAAAGTGGGTAGGCAGACTTTTTCTGAAAAATTTACCTGTCTGAATCAAAATTTAAGATTGGATATTCAGAACTGAGTACCTTTGATCAAAAACATCGTAGAAACTATAGGCTGGAATAAGGAGATCCACTGCTGCTGTTTTATTTTTAAAGTCCCCTTGTAATTATAGATTCAGCAACAGTTAACATAGCATCTAAACTGTAGATTGGAATCCTGATTTCTGTTTGGTCTAAAGACCATCTTTAATGGTCTTTAATGGAGAACAAAGCATATTCTGTTCTTTGGCAGGCAGCTACCAAAACCCGTTTGCCTGTTCATGCGTGTGTTTGGTGCATGTTTTGGTGCTAAAACCAGTTTGCACCCGCACTGTTCGGCTCGGTACCCCCCCCCCCGCAAAAAACCAGATCCACCCACGCTGCCCGTGGACCTGCTGCCTGTACCAGCACAAACTCACTGATGGTTATTCACATGAAGACTGAAGTAGTGAGTAGAACCTGGGGAAATTTAGGTCCCAATTTTTGTCTGTTTTTTTCACATAACAGGTAGACAATCACCCTTTGGGGGACAGTTTTTCTTAAATGTGTTTTGTTGCAGATGTGAGAGATTTTAACCTTGACTTAATAACTCTCATCCAGCAGTGCCCTCCACTATTTCATCTTTAGTGAGATGGTTTGAACTCTTGGGTCTTTTTCTCTTTGTCAATAGACTTACCTTGAATTGTCTTCTCATTCTGTTTGGTCACTAATTTTTCAAAGGTCATTGATTTCTTCAGGAGACCAGAGGTTTCATTCAGTAATCTTATCTGAAAATTGCTAGAGGGGTTTAAGAAATGAATGTTTTCATTCCCTGATGACATATTGTGTTTTCCCTCTCTTATAATTTCAGAAAAACGTTTTAGAGTATGTATCTGACAGTAATAACGTTTTCAAAAGCAGAACCTGCTGGTATTTTCTCTCCTCCATGACCTGATTTAGTGGGTGTTCACATGGCTGCTGGAGGGGTATCTAAATTTAGCTGGAGAAAGAAGCAGTATGTGGTCACATCCCACCCAGGGGAGCTTTTGTGCAGAATATGGGATGCAGGTTCAGTTTCAAGTGGTCTCCAGTGGGTTCCTGAGGGTGTGCCTCACAGTTTCTGCGGGGAACTGCACACAATTTTGGGTACACTGATGGGGGTGTGCTCTCAGTACTGCCTGCCAGAGCTCTTCCAATTTTCAAGGGTTCTTTAAGTGTCTGTTGCATAGGAGGGGGGGTTGGGGCATTTTACTAGGAGAGAAGAGACCCGAGTTTGTGTTCTAATAAAAACAAACTATTAATTATATACGAGTGTATTTAAATGCTCACTGGAGCGGGTGCTGAAAGTCAAGTCTTCTCTCACATAAAATTAGGCTGACTATCAATTTATGGGCTCTGTATAATGAAATGAAAACTGAACCACTAAAGACCTTAGGACATGGCCCCTGCCTTGGGCACGGTTCCTCCCTTGAGACCACAAGTGACGCAACCTGATGCCCCAGAGAAATGGGAGGGTCCGAGTCCCATCTTTGTGCTTGGTACTGTACTGGTGCTGCTGCTCTACTTGGCTTTCTGGGGTTTGCACATCCCATCCTTAGGATTGCCTACACAGCAAACTCAGGAAAATTAAATTAAATTAACTTCTTAAAAAATGAATTACCTAAATTTAAATTGAGCTGATATAGGGCTACTCTAACTTGAAATCACTGTCAAACCGAGAATTAAATAAAGTTTAAGTAATTTTGAAGTCACACCTGCAGCTAGTTAATTGTCCTGTAGATAAGCTGTCAGGTCCCTGTACTCTCCTTTTGCGTTATGTACTGGGCAGAGGCACTTAAACTGCGCGTAGCAAGTTAAATGATGCAGTGTCTAAATCTTTTTGCAGAATACCTCCCGCTTTCTGCTGCCACTTCAGAATATATGTTAGGTTGCCAGCCTTCCCCCTGCCCTCTCCAAAAAAACCCCACACCCAGCTTCATAAAGTTAGCACTAAAATACTCCCAACTGGGCTATAAAGAGGCATTTATAGCTCCTGACAGTGGGTTGAGATAATAGTGAGTTAACAACTTAACTGCTGCTGTTTGGCTGAAAACAATTTTCTGCAATATTGGATTCAGAGGACAGCAGCACGTCTGGGGAAACAAAGAGGGAAGAAAAGCGACAGCAGCGGGGCGAGGGCGGGGGGAGCTGCTGCACAGGCTGCCTGGTTTTACAGCACAGCCGTGTGTACGTTTCCAGAAACGTTTCCAATTAGACGTCCCTCAATCTGAAGCAGCAGTGCTTCAGGCTGTCTAGAAAAAGACTCTGTAAGACACGGTCTTAAAGACATGGATCTTCTTTAGACAGGCACATCTTCCTTAGCCTTCACTTTCAATTACCTGCAGGGCTCATGAACGCATGCAAAAAGAATTGCTAATTCGTATTAATAACCCTTACATGCACGCTTACTTTTTTCTTCCCCATCCTGCCCATCCTGCCACTGTTTCAGGCAACAGGTAATAGCTTTGGTTAACTGCAAAGCCTCATTTAGTCAAATATCCGTGCTGGCTGATGCAGCAGGCTAGTGGCTACCGGCTTTTCTCTTCCTCAAGGATGATATTTTTCTTCTTGTCTTTACAAAACTACACTTAGTCCAGAATCATGGAGCATTTTTATGCTACACTTAGTCTAAAGAACCCTCAAGCAATTCTGAATTCTAATGGGGCAATCAAAATTTTAGAAAAAAGAAACAAAACCTCTGACCACGCTCCTTCCTCTCAGCTCTCTCTTTCCACCACCTTTCATAGTTTTTACACACACCGGTTTTTCACCAGCGAGGTACATCTCCACATTTCATTGCTGGCTCTGGGTTAGTTAGGTTCTCAGCAACACGATTTGTACACTGACATTTTTCAGAGCTGCATGCTCTACATAGCTAATGGAAAAGGTGGCACAACCACAGAAAAGGACTTAATATCATTCATGGAACACTGAAAGAGAAAATGGAACCGCGGATCACATTAATTCCAGCAAATACTATTATTTTAAACTCATTTAAATGCAAGTCAAACTTATTGAGTATATCATCCTAGAGAGCAACTAAGATTTATCTTCTTGCTATAACCAGAGCAAACAAAAGCTGGCTAGGGAGTTGGCCGGAGGCTGGCGTTCAGTTTGCAGGAACAGGCCATTAGCACAGCTGCCTCTGATTTAAACCTACAGATACGGCAGAGGAGGGGCAATTCTACCTCTATGTTTTATTTAACTGGAACAAAGATTAATGGCACGCATTCCCATCCGAACAGAGGGTCTTACAGTCGCTGTCTTTTCATCTGGATCTGCCTTGAACCAGCCCATGCTATTCGAAAGTCTGTGTCTCCAGTACCATACACCCCAAACTTACAACAGTCTTCCCATTTTTCACCTACGTCTTTTTGTGGTAAATCAAGATGTAATTACTATACCTGTAACATGCTATTGTGTTCCTCTGAAATGCATTCCAATTTCCAGTTAATCAATCCAGACACTTAATTTATTTTGCCCCACTCTACGTATTTTCACACATGAAAATAATTACACATACTTCTTATGGCTTTTTAACACACCCCACTGAGGCA